>NC_090354.1:35082992-36415492 GCF_035084215.1 Heptranchias perlo | reverse complement strand
CTTGCTGAAAATCAACAAAACCACGAAAAGTTCTTGTATTTGAAGATAAAATCATTTTGCTTTGAAGAAGAAAGATCCAGCTGACTGAAATAAGTTCATTTGATGAAAATCAACAAAAATTGACAAGAACCACGAAAAGTTCTTGTATTTTAAGATAAAATCTGACGCTATCAAAGAAAAAACTTCCAGCTCGCTGAAATATGGTCATTTGCTGAAAATCAACAAAACCACGAAAAGTTCTTGTATTTGAAGATAAAATCTTTTTGCTTTGAAGAAGAAAGATCTAGCTGACTGAAATACGTTCATCAGATGAAAACCAACAAAATTTGACAAGAACCACGAAAAGTTCTTGTATTTTAGGATAAAATCTGACGCTATTAAAGAAAAAACTTCTCGCTCACTGAAATATGTTCATTTGCTGAAAATCAACAAAACCACGAAAAGTTCTTGTATTTGAAGATAAAATCTTTTTGCTTTGAAGAAGAAAGATCGAGCTGACTGAAATAAGTTCATCAGATGAAAACCAACAAAATTTGACAAGAACCACGAAAAGTTCTTGTATTTTAGGATAAAATCTGACGCTATTAAAAAAAAAACTTCTCGCTCGCTGAAATATGTTCATTTGCTGAAAATCAACAAAACCACGAAAAGTTCTTGTATTTGAAGATAAAATCTTTTTGCTTTGAAGAAGAAAGATCCAGCTGACTGAAATAAGTTCATTGGATGAAAACCAACAAAAATTGACAAGAACCACGAAAAGTTCTTGTATTTTAAGATCAAATCTGACGCTATTAAAGAAAAAACTTCCAGCTCGCTGAAATATGGTCATTTGCTGAAAATCAACAAAACCACGAAAAGTTCTTGTATTTGAAGATAAAATCGTTTTGCTTTGAAGAAGAAAGATCTAGCTGACTGAAATACGTTCATTAGATGAAAACCAACAAAATTTGACAAGAACCACGAAAAGTTCTTGTATTTTAGGATAAAATCTGACGCTATTAAAGAAAAAACTTCTTGCTCGCTGAAATATGTTCATTTGCTGAAAATCAACAAAACCACGAAAAGTTCTTGTATTTGAAGATAAAATCTTTTTGCTTTGAAGAAGAAAGATCTGGCTGACTGAAATAAGTTCATTAGATGAAAACCAACAAAATTTGACAAGAACCACGAAAAGTTCTTGTATTTTAGGATAAAATCTGACGCTATTAAAGAAAAAACTTCTCGCTCGCTGAAATATGTTCATTTGCTGAAAATCAACAAAACCACGAAAAGTTATTGTATTTGAAGATAAAATCTTTTTGCTTTGAAGAAGAAAGATCCAGCTGACTGAAATAAGGTCATTGGATGAAAATCAACAAAAATTGACAAGATCCACGAAAAGTTCTTGTATTTTAAGATCAAATCTGACGCTATTAAAGAAAAAACTTCCAGCTCGCTGAAATATGGTCACTTGCTGAAAATCAACAAAACCACGAAAAGTTCTTGTATTTGAAGATAAAATCATTTTGCTTTGAAGAAGAAAGATCCAGCTGACTGAAATAAGTTCATTTGATGAAAATCAACAAAAATTGACAAGAACCACGAAAAGTTCTTGTATTTTAAGATAAAATCTGACGCTATCAAAGAAAAAACTTCCAGCTCGCTGAAATATGGTCATTTGCTGAAAATCAACAAAACCACGAAAAGTTCTTGTATTTGAAGATAAAATCTTTTTGCTTTGAAGAAGAAAGATCCAGCTGACTGAAATAAGTTCATGAGATGAACATCAACAAAAATTGACAAGAACCACGAAAAGTTCTTGTATTTTAAGATAAAATCTGACGCTATTAAAGAAAAAACTTCCAGCTCGCTGAAATATGGTCATTTGCTGAAAACCAACAAAACCACGAAAAGTTCTTGTATTTGAAGATAAAATCTTTTTGCTTTGAAGAAGAAGGATTTAGGTGACTGAAATAAGTTCATTGGATGAAAACCAACAAAAATTGACAAGAAGCACGAAAAGTTCTGTATTTTAAGATAAAATCTTGCGCTATTAAAGAAAAAACTTCTCGCTCGCTGAAATATGTTCATTTGCTGAAAACCAACAAAACCACGTAAAGTTCTTGTATTTGAAGATAAAATCTTTTTGCTTTGAAGAAGAAAGATCCAGCTGACTGAAATAAGTTCATTGTATGAAAACCAACAAAAATTGACAGGAACCACGAAAAGTTCTTGTATTTTAAGATAAAATCTGACGCTATTAAAGAAAAAACTTCTTGCTCGCTGAAATATGTTCATTTGCTGAAAATCAACAAAACCACGAAAAGTTCTTGTATTTGAAGATAAAATCTTTTTGCTTTGAAGAAGAAAGATCCAGCTGACTGAAATAAGTTCATTTGATGAAAATCATCAAAAATTGACAAGAACCACAAAAAGTTCTTGTATTTCAAGATAAAATCTGACGCTATTAAAGAAAAAACTTCCAGCTCTCTGAAATATGTTCATTTGCTGAAAATCAACAAAACCACGAAAAGTTCTTGTATTTGAAGATGAAATCTTTTTGCTTTGAAGAAGAAGGATTTAGGTGACTGAAATAAGTTCATTGGATGAAAACCAACAAAAATTGACAAGAACCACGAAAAGTTCTTGTATTTTAAGATAAAATCTTGCGCTATTAAAGAAAAAACTTCTAGCTCGCTGAAATATGTTCATTTGCTGAAAACCAACAAAACCACGTAAAGTTCTTGTATTTGAAGAGAAAATCTTTTTGCTTTGAAGAAGAAATATCCAGCTGACTGAAATAAGTTCATTGGATGAAAACCAACAAAAATTGACAAGAACCACGAAAAGTTCTTCTATTTTAAGGTAAAATCTGACGCCATTAAAGAAAAAACTTATCCCTCGCTGAAATATGTTCATTTGCTGAAAATCAACAACACCACGAAAAGTTCTTGTATTTGAAGATAAAATCTTTTTGCTTTGAAGAAGAAAGATCCAGCTGACTGAAATAAGTTCATGAGATGAAAACCAACAAAAATTGACAAGAACCACGAAAAGTTCTTGTATTTTAAGATAAAATCTGACGCTATGAAAGAAAAAACTTCTCGCTCGCTGAAATATGTTCATTTGCTGAAAATCAACAAAACCACGAAAAGTTCTTGTATTTGAAGATAAAATTTTTTTGCTTTGAAGAAGAAAGATCTAGCTGACTGAAATACGTTCATTGGATGAAAACCAACAAAATTTGACAAGAACCACGAAAGGTTCTTGTATTTTAGGATAAAATCTGACGCTATTAAAGAAAAAACTTCTTGCTCGCTGAAATATGTTCATTTGCTGAAAATCAACAAAACCACGAAAAGTTCTTGTATTTGAAGATAAAATCTTTTTGCTTTGAAGAAGAAAGATCCAGCTGACTGAAATAAGTTCATTAGATGAAAACCAACAAAAATTGACAAGAACCACGAGAAGTTCTTGTATTTTAACATAAAATCTGACGCTTTTTATGAAAAAACTTCTAGGTCGCTGAAATATGTTCATTTGCTGAAAATCAACAAAACCACGAAAAGTTCTTGTATTTGAAGATAAAATCTTTTTGCTTTGAAGAAGAAAGATCTAGCTGACTGAAATGAGTTCATGAGAAGAAAACCAACAAAATTTGACAAGAACCACGAAAAGTTCTTGCATTTTAGGATAAAATCTGAAGCTATTAAAGAAAAAACTTCTCGCTCGCTGAAATATGTTCATTTGCTGAAAATCAACAAAACCACGAAAAGTTCTTGTATTTGAAGATAAAATATTTTTGCTTTGAAGAAGAAAGATCCAGCTGACTGAAATAAGTTCATTAGATGAAAATCAACAAAAATTGACAAGAACCACGAAAAGTTCTTGTATTTTTGGATAAAATCTGACGCGATTAAAGAAAAAACTTGCAGCTCGCTGAAATATGGTCATTTGCTGCAAATCAACAAAACCACGAAAAGTTCTTGTATTTGAAGATAAAATCTTTTTGCTTTGAAGAAGAAGGATTTAGGTGACTGAAATAAGTTCATTGGATGAAAACCAACAAAAATTGACAAGAAGCACGAAAAGTTCTTGTATTTTAAGATAACATCTTGCGCTATTCAAGAAAAAACTTCTAGCTCGCTGAAATATGTTCATTTGCTGAAAATCAACAAAACCACGAAAAGTTCTTGTATTTGAAGATAAAATCTTTTTGCTTTGAAGAAGAAAGATCTAGCTGACTGTAATAAGTTCATTTGATGAAAACCAACAAAATTTGACAAGAACCACGAATAGTTCTTGTATTTTAGGATAAAATCTGACGCTATTAAAGGAAAAACTTCTCGCTCGCTGAAATATGTTCATTTGCTGAATATCAACAAAGCCACGAAAAGTTATTGTATTTGAAGATAAATCTTTTTGCTTTGAAGAAGAAAGATCCAGCTGACTGAAATAAGTTCATTGGATGAAAATCAACAAAAATTGACAAGAACCACGAAAAGTTCTTGTATTTTAAGATCAAATCTGACGCTATTAAAGAAAAAACTTCCAGCTCGCTGAAATATGGTCATTTGCTGAAAATCAACAAAACCACGAAAAGTTCTTGTATTTGAAGATAAAATCTTTTTGCTTTGAAGAAGAAAGATCCAGCTGACTGAAATAAGTTCATCAGATGAAAACCAACAAAATTTGACAAGAACCACGAAAAGTTCTTGTATTTTAGGATAAAATCTGACGCTATCAAAGAAAAAACTTCCAGCTCGCTGAAATATGGTCATTTGCTGAAAATCAACAAAACCACGAAAAGTTCTTGTATTTGAAGATAAAATCTTTTTGCTTTGAAGAAGAAAGATCTAGCTGACTGAAATACGTTCATTAGATGAAAACCAACAAAATTTGACAAGAACCACGAAAAGTTCTTGTATTTTAGGATAAAATCTGACGCTATTAAAGAAAAAACTTCTCGCTCACTGAAATATGTTCATTTGCTGAAAATCAACAAAACCACGAAAAGTTCTTGTATTTGAAGATAAAATCTTTTTGCTTTGAAGAAGAAAGATCCAGCTGACTGAAATAAGTTCATCAGATGAAAACCAACAAAATTTGACAAGAACCACGAAAAGTTCTTGTATTTTAGGATAAAATCTGACGCTATCAAAGAAAAAACTTCCAGCTCGCTGAAATATGGTCATTTGCTGAAAATCAACAAAACCACGAAAAGTTCTTGTATTTGAAGATAAAATCTTTTTGCTTTGAAGAAGAAAGATCTAGCTGACTGAAATACGTTCATTAGATGAAAACCAACAAAATTTGACAAGAACCACGAAAAGTTCTTGTATTTTAGGATAAAATCTGACGCTATTAAAGAAAAAACTTCTCGCTCACTGAAATATGTTCATTTGCTGAAAATCAACAAAACCACGAAAAGTTCTTGTATTTGAAGATAAAATCTTTTTGCTTTGAAGAAGAAAGATCTAGCTGACTGAAATAAGTTCATCAGATGAAAACCAACAAAATTTGACAAGAACCACGAAAAGTTCTTGTATTTTAGGATAAAATCTGACGCTATTAAAAAAAAAACTTCTCGCTCGCTGAAATATGTTCATTTGCTGAAAATCAACAAAACCACGAAAAGTTCTTGTATTTGAAGATAAAATCTTTTTGCTTTGAAGAAGAAAGATCCAGCTGACTGAAATAAGTTCATTGGATGAAAACCAACAAAAATTGACAAGAACCACGAAAAGTTCTTGTATTTTAAGATCAAATCTGACGCTATTAAAGAAAAAACTTCCAGCTCGCTGAAATATGGTCATTTGCTGAAAATCAACAAAACCACGAAAAGTTCTTGTATTTGAAGATAAAATCGTTTTGCTTTGAAGAAGAAAGATCTAGCTGACTGAAATACGTTCATTAGATGAAAACCAACAAAATTTGACAAGAACCACGAAAAGTTCTTGTATTTTAGGACAAAATCTGACGCTATTAAAGAAAAAACTTCTTGCTCGCTGAAATATGTTCATTTGCTGAAAATCAACAAAACCACGAAAAGTTCTTGTATTTGAAGATAAAATCTTTTTGCTTTGAAGAAGAAAGATCCAGCTGACTGAAATAAGTTCATTAGATGAAAACCAACAAAAATTGACAAGAACCACGAGAAGTTCTTGTATTTTAACATAAAATCTGACGCTTTTTATGAAAAAACTTCTAGCTCGCTGAAATATGTTCATTTGCTGAAAATCAACAAAACCACGAAAAGTTCTTGTATTTGAAGATAAAATCTTTTTGCTTTGAAGAAGAAAGATCTAGCTGACTGAAATGAGTTCATGAGAAGAAAACCAACAAAATTTGACAAGAACCACGAAAAGTTCTTGCATTTTAGGATAAAATCTGAAGCTATTAAAGAAAAAACTTCTCGCTCGCTGAAATATGTTCATTTGCTGAAAATCAACAAAACCACGAAAAGTTCTTGTATTTGAAGATAAAATATTTTTGCTTTGAAGAAGAAAGATCCAGCTGACTGAAATAAGTTCATTAGATGAAAATCAACAAAAATTGACAAGAACCACGAAAAGTTCTTGTATTTTTGGATAAAATCTGACGCGATTAAAGAAAAAACTTGCAGCTCGCTGAAATATGGTCATTTGCTGCAAATCAACAAAACCACGAAAAGTTCTTGTATTTGAAGATAAAATCTTTTTGCTTTGAAGAAGAAGGATTTAGGTGACTGAAATAAGTTCATTGGATGAAAACCAACAAAAATTGACAAGAAGCACGAAAAGTTCTTGTATTTTAAGATAACATCTTGCGCTATTCAAGAAAAAACTTCTAGCTCGCTGAAATATGTTCATTTGCTGAAAATCAACAAAACCACGAAAAGTTCTTGTATTTGAAGATAAAATCTTTTTGCTTTGAAGAAGAAAGATCTAGCTGACTGTAATAAGTTCATTTGATGAAAACCAACAAAATTTGACAAGAACCACGAATAGTTCTTGTATTTTAGGATAAAATCTGACGCTATTAAAGGAAAAACTTCTCGCTCGCTGAAATATGTTCATTTGCTGAATATCAACAAAGCCACGAAAAGTTATTGTATTTGAAGATAAATCTTTTTGCTTTGAAGAAGAAAGATCCAGCTGACTGAAATAAGTTCATTGGATGAAAATCAACAAAAATTGACAAGAACCACGAAAAGTTCTTGTATTTTAAGATCAAATCTGACGCTATTAAAGAAAAAACTTCCAGCTCGCTGAAATATGGTCATTTGCTGAAAATCAACAAAACCACGAAAAGTTCTTGTATTTGAAGATAAAATCTTTTTGCTTTGAAGAAGAAAGATCCAGCTGACTGAAATAAGTTCATCAGATGAAAACCAACAAAATTTGACAAGAACCACGAAAAGTTCTTGTATTTTAGGATAAAATCTGACGCTATCAAAGAAAAAACTTCCAGCTCGCTGAAATATGGTCATTTGCTGAAAATCAACAAAACCACGAAAAGTTCTTGTATTTGAAGATAAAATCTTTTTGCTTTGAAGAAGAAAGATCTAGCTGACTGAAATACGTTCATTAGATGAAAACCAACAAAATTTGACAAGAACCACGAAAAGTTCTTGTATTTTAGGATAAAATCTGACGCTATTAAAGAAAAAACTTCTCGCTCACTGAAATATGTTCATTTGCTGAAAATCAACAAAACCACGAAAAGTTCTTGTATTTGAAGATAAAATCTTTTTGCTTTGAAGAAGAAAGATCCAGCTGACTGAAATAAGTTCATCAGATGAAAACCAACAAAATTTGACAAGAACCACGAAAAGTTCTTGTATTTTAGGATAAAATCTGACGCTATCAAAGAAAAAACTTCCAGCTCGCTGAAATATGGTCATTTGCTGAAAATCAACAAAACCACGAAAAGTTCTTGTATTTGAAGATAAAATCTTTTTGCTTTGAAGAAGAAAGATCTAGCTGACTGAAATACGTTCATTAGATGAAAACCAACAAAATTTGACAAGAACCACGAAAAGTTCTTGTATTTTAGGATAAAATCTGACGCTATTAAAGAAAAAACTTCTCGCTCACTGAAATATGTTCATTTGCTGAAAATCAACAAAACCACGAAAAGTTCTTGTATTTGAAGATAAAATCTTTTTGCTTTGAAGAAGAAAGATCTAGCTGACTGAAATAAGTTCATCAGATGAAAACCAACAAAATTTGACAAGAACCACGAAAAGTTCTTGTATTTTAGGATAAAATCTGACGCTATTAAAAAAAAAACTTCTCGCTCGCTGAAATATGTTCATTTGCTGAAAATCAACAAAACCACGAAAAGTTCTTGTATTTGAAGATAAAATCTTTTTGCTTTGAAGAAGAAAGATCCAGCTGACTGAAATAAGTTCATTGGATGAAAACCAACAAAAATTGACAAGAACCACGAAAAGTTCTTGTATTTTAAGATCAAATCTGACGCTATTAAAGAAAAAACTTCCAGCTCGCTGAAATATGGTCATTTGCTGAAAATCAACAAAACCACGAAAAGTTCTTGTATTTGAAGATAAAATCGTTTTGCTTTGAAGAAGAAAGATCTAGCTGACTGAAATACGTTCATTAGATGAAAACCAACAAAATTTGACAAGAACCACGAAAAGTTCTTGTATTTTAGGACAAAATCTGACGCTATTAAAGAAAAAACTTCTTGCTCGCTGAAATATGTTCATTTGCTGAAAATCAACAAAACCACGAAAAGTTCTTGTATTTGAAGATAAAATCTTTTTGCTTTGAAGAAGAAAGATCCAGCTGACTGAAATAAGTTCATTAGATGAAAACCAACAAAAATTGACAAGAACCACGAGAAGTTCTTGTATTTTAACATAAAATCTGACGCTTTTTATGAAAAAACTTCTAGCTCGCTGAAATATGTTCATTTGCTGAAAATCAACAAAACCACGAAAAGTTCTTGTATTTGAAGATAAAATCTTTTTGCTTTGAAGAAGAAAGATCTAGCTGACTGAAATGAGTTCATGAGAAGAAAACCAACAAAATTTGACAAGAACCACGAAAAGTTCTTGCATTTTAGGATAAAATCTGAAGCTATTAAAGAAAAAACTTCTCGCTCGCTGAAATATGTTCATTTGCTGAAAATCAACAAAACCACGAAAAGTTCTTGTATTTGAAGATAAAATATTTTTGCTTTGAAGAAGAAAGATCCAGCTGACTGAAATAAGTTCATTAGATGAAAATCAACAAAAATTGACAAGAACCACGAAAAGTTCTTGTATTTTTGGATAAAATCTGACGCGATTAAAGAAAAAACTTGCAGCTCGCTGAAATATGGTCATTTGCTGCAAATCAACAAAACCACGAAAAGTTCTTGTATTTGAAGATAAAATCTTTTTGCTTTGAAGAAGAAGGATTTAGGTGACTGAAATAAGTTCATTGGATGAAAACCAACAAAAATTGACAAGAAGCACGAAAAGTTCTTGTATTTTAAGATAACATCTTGCGCTATTCAAGAAAAAACTTCTAGCTCGCTGAAATATGTTCATTTGCTGAAAATCAACAAAACCACGAAAAGTTCTTGTATTTGAAGATAAAATCTTTTTGCTTTGAAGAAGAAAGATCTAGCTGACTGTAATAAGTTCATTTGATGAAAACCAACAAAATTTGACAAGAACCACGAATAGTTCTTGTATTTTAGGATAAAATCTGACGCTATTAAAGGAAAAACTTCTCGCTCGCTGAAATATGTTCATTTGCTGAATATCAACAAAGCCACGAAAAGTTATTGTATTTGAAGATAAATCTTTTTGCTTTGAAGAAGAAAGATCCAGCTGACTGAAATAAGTTCATTGGATGAAAATCAACAAAAATTGACAAGAACCACGAAAAGTTCTTGTATTTTAAGATCAAATCTGACGCTATTAAAGAAAAAACTTCCAGCTCGCTGAAATATGGTCATTTGCTGAAAATCAACAAAACCACGAAAAGTTCTTGTATTTGAAGATAAAATCTTTTTGCTTTGAAGAAGAAAGATCCAGCTGACTGAAATAAGTTCATCAGATGAAAACCAACAAAATTTGACAAGAACCACGAAAAGTTCTTGTATTTTAGGATAAAATCTGACGCTATCAAAGAAAAAACTTCCAGCTCGCTGAAATATGGTCATTTGCTGAAAATCAACAAAACCACGAAAAGTTCTTGTATTTGAAGATAAAATCTTTTTGCTTTGAAGAAGAAAGATCTAGCTGACTGAAATACGTTCATTAGATGAAAACCAACAAAATTTGACAAGAACCACGAAAAGTTCTTGTATTTTAGGATAAAATCTGACGCTATTAAAGAAAAAACTTCTCGCTCACTGAAATATGTTCATTTGCTGAAAATCAACAAAACCACGAAAAGTTCTTGTATTTGAAGATAAAATCTTTTTGCTTTGAAGAAGAAAGATCCAGCTGACTGAAATAAGTTCATCAGATGAAAACCAACAAAATTTGACAAGAACCACGAAAAGTTCTTGTATTTTAGGATAAAATCTGACGCTATCAAAGAAAAAACTTCCAGCTCGCTGAAATATGGTCATTTGCTGAAAATCAACAAAACCACGAAAAGTTCTTGTATTTGAAGATAAAATCTTTTTGCTTTGAAGAAGAAAGATCTAGCTGACTGAAATACGTTCATTAGATGAAAACCAACAAAATTTGACAAGAACCACGAAAAGTTCTTGTATTTTAGGATAAAATCTGACGCTATTAAAGAAAAAACTTCTCGCTCACTGAAATATGTTCATTTGCTGAAAATCAACAAAACCACGAAAAGTTCTTGTATTTGAAGATAAAATCTTTTTGCTTTGAAGAAGAAAGATCTAGCTGACTGAAATAAGTTCATCAGATGAAAACCAACAAAATTTGACAAGAACCACGAAAAGTTCTTGTATTTTAGGATAAAATCTGACGCTATTAAAAAAAAAACTTCTCGCTCGCTGAAATATGTTCATTTGCTGAAAATCAACAAAACCACGAAAAGTTCTTGTATTTGAAGATAAAATCTTTTTGCTTTGAAGAAGAAAGATCCAGCTGACTGAAATAAGTTCATTGGATGAAAACCAACAAAAATTGACAAGAACCACGAAAAGTTCTTGTATTTTAAGATCAAATCTGACGCTATTAAAGAAAAAACTTCCAGCTCGCTGAAATATGGTCATTTGCTGAAAATCAACAAAACCACGAAAAGTTCTTGTATTTGAAGATAAAATCGTTTTGCTTTGAAGAAGAAAGATCTAGCTGACTGAAATACGTTCATTAGATGAAAACCAACAAAATTTGACAAGAACCACGAAAAGTTCTTGTATTTTAGGACAAAATCTGACGCTATTAAAGAAAAAACTTCTTGCTCGCTGAAATATGTTCATTTGCTGAAAATCAACAAAACCACGAAAAGTTCTTGTATTTGAAGATAAAATCTTTTTGCTTTGAAGAAGAAAGATCTGGCTGACTGAAATAAGTTCATTAGATGAAAACCAACAAAATTTGACAAGAACCACGAAAAGTTCTTGTATTTTAGGATAAAATCTGACGCTATTAAAGAAAAAACTTCTCGCTCGCTGAAATATGTTCATTTGCTGAAAATCAACAAAACCACGAAAAGTTATTGTATTTGAAGATAAAATCTTTTTGCTTTGAAGAAGAAAGATCCAGCTGACTGAAATAAGTTCATTGGATGAAAATCAACAAAAATTGACAAGAACCACGAAAAGTTCTTGTATTTTAAGATCAAATCTGACGCTATTAAAGAAAAAACTTCCAGCTCGCTGAAATATGGTCACTTGCTGAAAATCAACAAAACCACGAAAAGTTCTTGTATTTGAAGATAAAATCATTTTGCTTTGAAGAAGAAAGATCCAGCTGACTGAAATAAGTTCATTTGATGAAAATCAACAAAAATTGACAAGAACCACGAAAAGTTCTTGTATTTTAAGATAAAATCTGACGCTATCAAAGAAAAAACTTCCAGCTCGCTGAAATATGGTCATTTGCTGAAAATCAACAAAACCACGAAAAGTTCTTGTATTTGAAGATAAAATCTTTTTGCTTTGAAGAAGAAAGATCCAGCTGACTGAAATAAGTTAATTCGATGAAAATCAACAAAAATTGACAAGAACCACGAAAAGTTCTTGTATTTTAAGATAAAATCTGACGCTATTAAAGAAAAAACTTCTCCCTCGCTGAAATATGTTCATTTGCTGAAAATCAACAAAACCACGAAAAGTTCTTGTATTTGAAGATAAAATCTTTTTGCTTTGAAGAAGAAAGATCCAGCTGAGTGAAATAAGTTCGTTAGATGAAAATCAACAAAAATTGACAAGAACCACGAAAAGTTCTTGTATTTTAAGATAAAATCTGAGGCTATTAAAGAAAAAACTTCCAGCTCGCTGAAATATGGTCATTTGCTGAAAATCAACAAAACCACGAAAAGTTCTTGTATTTGAAGATAAAATCTTTTTGCTTTGAAGAAGAAGGATTGAGGTGACTGAAATAAGTTCATTGGATGAAAACCAACAAAAATTGAAAAGAAGCACGAAAAGTTCTTGTATTTTAAGATAAAATCTTGCGCTATTAAAGAAAAAAACTTCTAGCTCGCCGAAATATGTTCATTTGCTGAAAATCAACAAAACCACGAAAAGTTCTTGTATTTGAAGATAAAATCTTTTTGCTTTGAAGAAGAAAGATCTGGCTGACTGAAATAAGTTCATTGGATGAAAACAAACAAAAATTGACAAGAAGCACGAAAAGTTCTTGTATTTTAAGATAAAATGTGACGCTCTTAAAGAAAAAACTTCTCGCTCGATGAAATATGTTCATTTGCTGAAAATCAACAAAACCACGAAAAGTTCTTGTATTTGAAGATAACATCTTTTTGCTTTGAAGAAGAAAGATCTAGCTGACTGAAATAAGTTCATGAGATGAAAACCAACAAAATTTGACAAGAACCACGAAAAGTTCTTGTATTTTAGGATAAAATCTGACGCTATTGAAGAAAAAACTTCTCGCTCGCTGAAATATGTTCATTTGCTGAAAATCAACAAAACCACGAAAAGTTCTTGTATTTGAAGATAAAATCTTTTTGCTTTGAAGAAGAAAGATCCAGCTGACTGAAATAAGTTCATTAGATGAAAGTCAACAAAAATTGACAAGAACCACGAAAAGTTCTTGTATTTTAAGATAAAATCTGACGCTATTAAAGAAAAAACTTCCAGCTCGCTGAAATATGGTCATTTGCTGAAAAACAACAAAACCACGAAAAGTTCTTGTATTTGAAGATAAAATCTTTTTGCTTTGAAGAAGAAAGATCCAGCTGACTGAAATAAGTTCATTGGATGAAAACCAACAAAAATTGACAGGAACCACGAAAAGTTCTTGTATTTTAAGATAAAATTTGACGCTATTAAAGAAAAAACTTCCATCTCGCTGAAATATGTTCATTTGCTGAAAATCAACAAAACCACGAAAAGTTCTTGTATTTGAAGATAAAATCTTTTTGCTTTGAAGAAGAAGGATTTAGGTGACTGAAATAAGTTCATTGGATGAAAATCAACAAAAATTGACAAGAACCACGAAAAGTTCTTGTATTTTAAGATAAAATCTGACGCTATTAAAGAAAAAACTTTTCCCTCGCTGAAATATGTTCATTTGCTGAAAATCAACAAAACCACGAAAAGTTCTTGTATTTGAAGATAAAATCTTTTTGCTTTGAAGAAGAAAGATCTAGCTGACTGAAATACGTTCATTAGATGAAAACCTACAAATATTGACAATAACCACAAAAAGTTCTTGTATTTTAGGATAAAATCTGACGCTATTAAAGAAAAAACTTCTCGCTCGCTGAAATATGTTCATTTGCTGAAAATCAACAAAACCACGAAAAGTTCTTGTATTTGAAGATAAAATCTTTTTGCTTTGAAGAAGAAAGATCCAGCTGAGTGAAGTAAGTTCATTAGATGAAAATCAACAAAAATTGACAAGAACCACGTAAAGTTCTTGTATTTTAAGATAAAATCTGACGCTATTGAAGAAAAAACTTCCAGCTCGCTGAAATATGGTCATTTGCTGAAAATCAACAAAACCACGAAAAGTTCTTGTATTTGAAGATAAAATCTTTTTGCTTTGAAGAAGAAGGATTTAGGTGACTGAAATAAGTTCATTGGATGAAAACCAACAAAAATTGACAGGAACCACGAAAAGTTCTTGTATTTTAAGATAAAATCTTGCGCTATTAAAGAAAAAACTTCGAGCTCGCTGAAATATGTTCATTTGCTGAAAATCAACAAAACCACGAAAAGTTCTTGTATTTGAAGATAAAATCTTTTTGCTTTGAAGAAGAAAGATCCAGCTGACTGAAATAAGTTCATTAGATGAAAACCAACAAAATTTGACAAGAACCACGAAAAGTTCTTGTATTTTAGGATAAAATCTGACGCTATTGAAGAAAAAACTTCTCGCTCGCTGAAATATGTTCATTTGCTGAAAATCAACAAAACCACGAAAGGTTCTTGTATTTGAAGATAAAATCTTTTTGCTTTGAAGAAGAAAGATCCAGCTGACTGAAATAAGTTCATTGGATAAAAGTCAACAAAAATTGACAAGAACCACGAAAAGTTCTTGTATTTTAAGATAAAATCTGACGCTATTAAAGAAAAAACTTCCAGCTCGCTGAAATATGGTCATTTGCTGAAAAACAACAAAACCACGAAAAGTTCTTGTATTTGAAGATAAAATATTTTTGCTTTGAAGATGAAAGATCCAGCTGACTGAAATAAGTTCATTAGATGAAAATCAACAAAAATTGACAAGAACCACGAAAAGTTCTTGTATTTTAAGATAAAATCTGACGCTATTAAAGAAAAAACTTCCAGCTCGCTGAAATATGGTCATTTGCTGAAAATCAACAAAACCACGAAAAGTTCTTGTATTTGAAGATAAAATCTTTTTGCTTTGAAGAAGAAGGATTTAGGTGACTGAAATAAGTTCATTGGATGAAAACGAACAAAAATTGACAAGAAGCACGAAAAGTTCTTGTATTTTAAGATAAAATCTTGCGCTATTAAAGAAAAAACTTCTCGCTCGCTGAAATATGTTCATTTGCTGAAAATCAACAAAACCGCGAAAAGTTCTTGTATTTGAAGATAAAATCTTTTTGCTTTGAAGAAGAAAGGTCCAGCTGACTGAAATAAGTTCATTTGTTGAAAATCAACAAAAATTGACAAGAACCACGAAAAGTTCTTGTATTTCAAGATAAAATCTGACGCTATTAAAGAAAAAACTTCCAGCTCGCTGAAATATGTTCATTTGCTGAAAATCAACAAAACTAGAAAAAGTTCTTGTATTTGAAGATAAAATCTTTTTGCTTCTAAGAAGAAAGATCGAGCTGACTGAAATAAGTTCATTCGATCAAAATCAACAAAAATTGACAAGAACCACGAAAAGTTCTTGTATTTTAAGATAAAATCTGACGCTATGAAAGAAAAAACTTCTTGCTCGCTGAAATATGTTCATTTGCTGAAAATCAACAAAACCACGAAAAGTTCTTGTATTTGAAGATGAAATCTTTTTGCTTTGAAGAAGACAGATCGAGTTGACTGAAATAAGTTCATTCGATGAAAACCAACAAAAATTGACAAGAACCACGAAAAGTTCTTGTATTTTAAGATAAAATCTGACGCTTTTAAAGAAAAAACTTCTCGCTCGCTGAAATATGTTCATTTGCTGAAAATCAACAAAACCGCGAAAAGTTCTTGTATTTGAAGATAAAATCTTTTTGCTTTGAAGAAGAAAGATCCAGCTGAGTGAAACAAGTTCATTCGATGAAAATCAACAAAAATTGACAAAAACCACGAAAAGTTCTTGTATTTTCAGATAAAATCTGAGGCTATTAAAGAAAAAACTTCCAGCTCGCTGAAATATGGTCATTTGCTGAAAATCAACAAAACCACGAAAAGTTATTGTATTTGAAGATAAAATCTTTTTACTTTTAAGAAGAAAGATCCAGCTGACTGAAATAAGTTCATCAGATGAAAATCAACAAAAATTGACAAGAACCACGAAAGGTTCTTGTATTTTAAGATAAAATCTGACGCTATTAAAGAAAAATCTTCCAGCTCGCTGAAATATGGTCATTTGCTGAAAATCAACAAAACCACGAAAATTTCTTGTATTTGAAGATAAAATCTTTTTGCTTTGAAGAAGAAAGATCCAGCTGACTGAAATAAGTTCATTAGATGAAAATCAACAAAAATTGACAAGAACCACGAAAAGGTCTTGTATTTTAAAATAAAATCTGACGCTATTAAAGAAAAAACTTCTCGCTCGCTGAAATATGTTCATTTGCTGAAAATCAACAAAACCACGAAAAGTTCTTGTATTTGAAGATAAAATCTTTTTGCTTTGAAGAAGAAAGATCCAGCTGAGTGAAATAAGTTAATTGGATGAAAATCAACAAAAATTGACAAGAACCACGAAAAGTTCTTGTATTTTAAGATAAAATCTGACGCTATTAAAGAAAAAACTTCCAGCTCGCTGAAATATGGTCATTTGATGAAAATCAACAAACCCACGAAAAGTTCTTGTATTTGAAGATAAAATCTTTTTGCTTTGAAGAAGAAGGATTTAGGTGACTGAAATAAGTTCATTGGATGAAAACCAACAAAAATTGACAAGAACCACGAAAAGTTCTTGTATTTTAAGATAAAATCTGACGCTATTAAAGAAAAATCTTCCAGCTCGCTGAAATATGGTCATTTGCTGAAAATCAACAAAACCACGAAAATTTCTTGTATTTGAAGATAAAATCTTTTTGCTTTGAAGAAGAAAGATCCAGCTGACTGAAATAAGTTCATTTGATGAAAATCAACAAAAATTGACAAGAACCACGAAAAGTTCTTGTATTTTAAGATAAAATCTGACGCTATTAAAGAAAAAACTTCCAGCTCGCTGAAATATGGTCATTTGCTGAAAATCAACAAAACCACGAAAAGTTCTTGTATTTGAAGATAAAATCTTTTTACTTTTAAGAAGAAAGATCCAGCTGAGTGAAATAAGTTAATCAGATGAAAATCAACAAAAATTGACAAGAACCACGAAAAGTTCTTGTATTTTAAGATAAAATCTGACGCTATTAAAGAAAAAACTTCTCGCTCGCTGAAATATGTTCATTTGCTGAAAATCAACAAAACCACGTAAAGTTCTTGTATTTGAAGATAAAATCTTTTTGCTTTGAAGAAGAAAGATCCAGCTGACTGAAATAAGTTCATTGGATGAAAATCAACAAAAATTGACAGGAACCACGAAAAGTTCTTGTATTTTAAGATAAAATCTGACGCTATTAAAGAAAAAACTTCTCGCTCGCTGAAATATGTTCATTTGCTGAAAATCAACAAAACCACGAAAAGTTCTTGTATTTGAAGATAAAATCTTTTTGCTTTGAAGAAGAAAGATCCAGCTGAGTGAAATAAGTTAATTGGATGAAAATCAACAAAAATTGACAAGAACCACGAAACGTTCTTGTATTTTAAGATAAAATCTGACGCTATTAAAGAAAAAACTTCCAGCTCGCTGAAATATGGTCATTTGATGAAAATCAACAAACCCACGAAAATTTCTTGTATTTGAAGATAAAATCTTTTTGCTTTGAAGAAGAAAGATCCAGCTGACTGAAATAAGTTCATTAGATGAAAATCAACAAAAATTGACAAGAACCACGAAAAGTTCTTGTATTTTAAGATAAAATCTGACGCTATTAAAGAAAAAACTTCCAGCTCGCTGAAATATGGTCATTTGCTGAAAATCAACAAAACCACGAAAAGTTCTTGTATTTGAAGATAAAATCTTTTTACTTTTAAGAAGAAAGATCCAGCTGAGTGAAATAAGTTAATCAGATGAAAATCAACAAAAATTGACAAGAACCACGAAAAGTTCTTGTATTTTAAGATAAAATCTGACGCTATTAAAGAAAAAACTTCCAGCTCGCTGAAATATGGTCATTTGATGAAAATCAACAAACCCACGAAAAGTTCTTGTGTTTGAAGATAAAATCTTTTTGCTTTGAAGAAGAAGGATTTAGGTGACTGAAATAAGTTCATTGGATGAAAATCAACAAAAATTGACAAGAACCACGAAAAGTTCTTGTATTTTAAGATAAAATCTGACGCTATTAAAGAAAAAACTTTTCCCTCGCTGAAATATGTTCATTTGCTGAAAATCAACAAAACCACGAAAAGTTCTTGTATTTGAAGATAAAATCTTTTTGCTTTGAAGAAGAAAGATCTAGCTGACTGAAATACGTTCATTAGATGAAAACCTACAAATATTGACAATAACCACAAAAAGTTCTTGTATTTTAGGATAAAATCTGACGCTATTAAAGAAAAAACTTCCAGCTCGCTGAAATATGTTCATTTGCTGAAAATCAACAAAAGCACGAAAAGTTCTTGTATTTGAAGATAAAATCTTTTTGCTTTGAAGAAGAAAGATCTTGGTGACTGAAATAAGTTCATCAGATGAAAACCAACAAAAATTGACAAGAACCACGAAAAGTTCTTGTATTTTAAGATAAAATCTTGCGCTATTAAACAAAAAACTTCTTGCTTGCTGAAATATGTTCATTTGCTGAAAATCAACAAAAGCACGAAAAGTTCTTGTATTTGAAGATAAAATCTTTTTGCTTTGAAGAAGAAAGATCTTGGTGACTGAAATAAGTTCATCAGATGAAAACCAACAAAAATTGACAAGAACCACGAAAAGTTCTTGTATTTTAAGATAAAATCTTGCGCTATTAAACAAAAAACTTCTTGCTTGCTGAAATATGTTCATTTGCTGAAAACCAACAAAACCACGAAAAGTTCTTGTATTTGAAGATAAAATCTTTTTGCTTTGAAGAAGAAAGATCTCGCTGACTGAAATACGTTCATTAGATGAAAACCTACAAAATTTGACAAGAACCACGAAAAGTTCTTGTATTTTAGGATAAAATCTGACGCTTTTAAAGAAAAAACTTCTCGCTCGCTGAAATATGTTCATTTGCTGAAAATCAACAAAACCACGAAAGGTTCTTGTATTTGAAGATAAAATCTTTTTGCTTTGAAGAAGAAGGATTTTGGTGACTGAAATAAGTTCATTGGATGAAAACCAACAAAAATTGACAAGAACCACGAAATGTTCTTGTATTTTAAGATAAAATCTTGCGCTATTAAAGAAAAAACTTCCAGCTCGCTGAAATATGTTCATTTGCTGAAAACCAACAAAACCACGAAAAGTTCTTGTATTTGAAGATAAAATCTTTTTGCTTTGAAGAAGAAAGATCCAGCTGACCAAAATAAGTTCATTGGATGAAAACCAATAAAAATTGACAGGAACCACGAAAAGTTCTTGTATTTTAAGATAAAATCTGACGCTATTAAAGAAAAAACTTCTCCCTCGCTGAAATATGTTCATTTGCTGAAAATCAACAAAACCACGAAAAGTTCTTGTATTTGAAGATAAAATCTTTTTGCTTTGAAGAAGAAAGATCCAGCTAACTGAAATACGTTCATTAGATGAAAACCTACAAAATTTGACAAGAACCACGAAAAGTTCTTGTATTTTAGGATAAAATCTGACGCTATTAAAGAAAAAACTTCTCGCTCGCTGAAATATGTTCATTTGCTGAAAATCAACAAAACCACGAAAAGTTCTTGTATTTGAAGATAAAATCTTTTTGCTTTGAAGAAGAAAGATCCAGCTGAGTGAAATAAGTTAATTCGATGAAAATCAACAAAAATTGACAAGAACCACGAAAAGTTCTTGTATTTTAAGATAAAATCTGACGCTATTAAAGAAAAAACTTCCAGCTCGCTGAAATATGGTCATTTGCTGAAAATCAACAAAACCACGAAAAGTTATTGTATTTGAAGATAAAATCTTTTTGCTTTGAAGAAGAAAGATCCAGCTGACTGAAATAAGTTCATTTGATGAAAATCAACAAAAATTGACAAGAACCACGAAAAGTTCTTGTATTTGAAGTTGAAATCTTTTTGCTTTGAAGAAGAAGGATTTCGGTGACTGAAATAAGTTCATTGGATGAAAACCAACAAAAATTGACAAGAACCACGAAAAGTTCTTGTATTTTAAGATAAAATCTTGCGCGATTAAAGAAAAAACTTCCAGCTCGCTGAAATATGTTCATTTGCTGAAAACCAACAAAACCACGTAAAGTTCTTGTATTTGAAGATGAAATCTTTTTGCTTTGAAGAAGAAAGATCCAGCTGACTGAAATAAGTTCATTGGATGAAAATCAACAAAAATTGACAAGAACCACGAAAAGTTGTTGTATTTTAAGATAAAATCTGACGCTATTAAAGAAAAAACTTCCAGCTCGCTGAAATATGGTCATTTGCTGAAAATTAACAAAACCACGAAAAGTTCTTGTATTTGAAGATAAAATCTTTTTACTTTTAAGAAGAAAGATCCAGCTGAGTGAAATAAGTTAATCAGATGAAAATCAACAAAAATTGACAAGAACCACGAAAAGTTCTTGTATTTTAAGATAAAATCTGACGCTATTAAAGAAAAAACTTCCAGCTCGCTGAAATATGGTCATTTGATGAAAATCAACAAACCCACGAAAAGTTCTTGTATTTGAAGATAAAATCTTTTTGCTTTGAAGAAGAAGGATTTAGGTGACTGAAATAAGTTCATTGGATGAAAACCAACAAAAATTGACAAGAAGCACGAAAAGTTCTTGTATTTTAAGATAAAATCTTGCGCTATTGAAGAAAAAACTTCCAGCTCGCTGAAATATGTTCATTCGCTGAAAACCAACAAAACCACGTAAAGTTCTTGTATTTGAAGATAAAATCTTTTTGCTTTGAAGAAGAAAGATCCAGCTGACTGAAATAAGTTCATTGGATGAAAACCAACAAAAATTGACAGGAACCACTAAAAGTTCTTGTATTTTAAGATAAAATCTGACGCTATTAAAGAAAAAACTTCCAGCTCGCTGAAATATGTTCATTTGCTGAAAATCAACAAAAGCACGAAAAGTTCTTGTATTTGAAGATAAAATCTTTTTGCTTTGAAGAAGAAAGATCTTGGTGACTGAAATAAGTTCATCAGATGAAAACCAACAAAAATTGACAAGAACCACGAAAAGTTCTTGTATTTTAAGATAAAATCTTGCGCTATTAAACAAAAAACTTCTTGCTTGCTGAAATATGTTCATTTGCTGAAAACCAACAAAACCACGAAAAGTTCTTGTATTTGAAGATAAAATCTTTTTGCTTTGAAGAAGAAAGATCTAGCTGACTGAAATACGTTCATTAGATGAAAACCTACAAAATTTGACAAGAACCACGAAAAGTTCTTGATTTTAGGATAAAATCTGACGCTTTTAAAGAAAAAACTTCTCGCTCGCTGAAATATGTTCATTTGCTGAAAATCAACAAAACCACGAAAGGTTCTTGTATTTGAAGATAAAATCTTTTTGCTTTGAAGAAGAAGGATTTTGGTGACTGAAATAAGTTCATTGGATGAAAACCAACAAAAATTGACAAGAACCACGAAATGTTCTTGTATTTTAAGATAAAATCTTGCGCTATTAAAGAAAAAACTTCCAGCTCGCTGAAATATGTTCATTTGCTGAAAACCAACAAAACCACGAAAAGTTCTTGTATTTGAAGATAAAATCTTTTTGCTTTGAAGAAGAAAGATCCAGCTGACCAAAATAAGTTCATTGGATGAAAACCAATAAAAATTGACAGGAACCACGAAAAGTTCTTGTATTTTAAGATAAAATCTGACGCTATTAAAGAAAAAACTTCTCCCTCGCTGAAATATGTTCATTTGCTGAAAATCAACAAAACCACGAAAAGTTCTTGTATTTGAAGATAAAATCTTTTTGCTTTGAAGAAGAAAGATCCAGCTAACTGAAATACGTTCATTAGATGAAAACCTACAAAATTTGACAAGAACCACGAAAAGTTCTTGTATTTTAGGATAAAATCTGACGCTATTAAAGAAAAAACTTCTCGCTCGCTGAAATATGTTCATTTGCTGAAAATCAACAAAACCACGAAAAGTTCTTGTATTTGAAGATAAAATCTTTTTGCTTTGAAGAAGAAAGATCCAGCTGAGTGAAATAAGTTAATTCGATGAAAATCAACAAAAATTGACAAGAACCACGAAAGGTTCTTGTATTTTAAGATAAAAACTGACGCTATTAAAGAAAAAACTTCCAGCTCGCTGAAATATGGTCATTTGCTGAAAATCAACAAAACCACGAAAAGTTATTGTATTTGAAGATAAAATCTTTTTGCTTTGAAGAAGAAAGATCCAGCTGACTGAAATAAGTTCATTTGATGAAAATCAACAAAAATTAACAAGAACCACGAAAAGTTCTTGTATTTGAAGATGAAATCTTTTTGCTTTGAAGAAGAAGGATTTCGGTGACTGAAATAAGTTCATTGGATGAAAACCAACAAAAATTGACAAGAACCACGAAAAGTTCTTGTATTTTAAGATAAAATCTTGCGCGATTAAAGAAAAAACTTCCAGCTCGCTGAAATATGTTCATTTGCTGAAAACCAACAAAACCACGTAAAGTTCTTGTATTTGAAGATGAAATCTTTTTGCGTTGAAGAAGAAAGATCCAGCTGACTGAAATAAGTTCATTGGATGAAAACCAACAAAAATTGACAGGAACCACGAAAAGTTCTTGTATTTTAAGATAAAATCTGACGCTATTAAAGAAAAAACTTCCAGCTCGCTGAAATATGTTCATTTGCTGAAAATCAACAAAACCACGAAAAGTTCTTGTATTTGAAGATAAAATCTTTTTGCTTTGAAGAAGAAAGATCCAGCTGACTGAAATAAGTTAATTCGATGAAAATCAACAAAAATTGACAAGAACCACGAAAAGTTCTTGTATTTTAAGATAAAATCTGACGCTATTAAAGAAAAAACTTCCAGCTCGCTGAAATATGGTCATTTGCTGAAAATCAACAAAACCACGAAAAGTTATTGTATTTGAAGATAAAATCTTTTTGCTTTGAAGAAGAAAGATCCAGCTGACTGAAATAAGTTCATTTGATGAAAATCAACAAAAATTGACAAGAACCACGAAAAGTTCTTGTATTTGAAGATGAAATCTTTTTGCTTTGAAGAAGAAGGATTTCGGTGACTGAAATAAGTTCATTGGATGAAAACCAACAAAAATTGACAAGAACCACGAAAAGTTCTTGTATTTTAAGATAAAATCTTGCGCGATTAAAGAAAAAACTTCCAGCTCGCTGAAATATGTTCATTTGCTGAAAACCAACAAAACCACGTAAAGTTCTTGTATTTGAAGATGAAATCTTTTTGCTTTGAAGAAGAAAGATCCAGCTGACTGAAATAAGTTCATTGGATGAAATTCAACAAAAATTGACAAGAACCACGAAAAGTTCTTGTATTTTAAGATAAAATCTGACGCTATTAAAGAAAAAACTTCCAGCTCGCTGAAATATGGTCATTTGCTGAAAATCAACAAAACCACGAAAAGTTCTTGTATTTGAAGATAAAATCTTTTTACTTTTAAGAAGAAAGATCCAGCTGAGTGAAATAAGTTAATCAGATGAAAATCAACAAAAATTGACAAGAACCACGAAAAGTTCTTGTATTTTAAGATAAAATCTGACGCTATTAAAGAAAAAACTTCCAGCTCGCTGAAATATGGTCATTTGATGAAAATCAACAAACCCACGAAAAGTTCTTGTATTTGAAGATAAAATCTTTTTGCTTTGAAGAAGAAGGATTTAGGTGACTGAAATAAGTTCATTGGATGAAAACCAACAAAAATTGACAAGAAGCACGAAAAGTTCTTGTATTTTAAGATAAAATCTTGCGCTATTGAAGAAAAAACTTCCAGCTCGCTGAAATATGTTCATTCGCTGAAAACCAACAAAACCACGTAAAGTTCTTGTATTTGAAGATAAAATCTTTTTGCTTTGAAGAAGAAAGATCCAGCTGACCAAAATAAGTTCATTGGATGAAAACCAACAAAAATTGACAAGAACCACGAAAAGTTCTTGTATTTTAAGATAAAATCTGACGCTATTAAAGAAAAAACTTCCAGCTCGCTGAAATATGTTCATTTGCTGAAAATCAACAAAAGCACGAAAAGTTCTTGTATTTGAAGATAAAATCTTTTTGCTTTGAAGAAGAAAGATCTTGGTGACTGAAATAAGTTCATCAGATGAAAACCAACAAAAATTGACAAGAACCACGAAAAGTTCTTGTATTTTAAGATAAAATCTTGCGCTATTAAACAAAAAACTTCTTGCTTGCTGAAATATGTTCATTTGCTGAAAACCAACAAAACCACGAAAAGTTCTTGTATTTGAAGATAAAATCTTTTTGCTTTGAAGAAGAAAGATCTAGCTGACTGAAATACGTTCATTAGATGAAAACCTACAAAATTTGACAAGAACCACGAAAAGTTCTTGTATTTTAGGATAAAATCTGACGCTTTTAAAGAAAAAACTTCTCGCTCGCTGAAATATGTTCATTTGCTGAAAATCAACAAAACCACGAAAGGTTCTTGTATTTGAAGATAAAATCTTTTTGCTTTGAAGAAGAAGGATTTTGGTGACTGAAATAAGTTCATTGGATGAAAACCAACAAAAATTGACAAGAACCACGAAATGTTCTTGTATTTTAAGATAAAATCTTGCGCTATTAAAGAAAAAACTTCCAGCTCGCTGAAATATGTTCATTTGCTGAAAACCAACAAAACCACGAAAAGTTCTTGTATTTGAAGATAAAATCTTTTTGCTTTGAAGAAGAAAGATCCAGCTGACCAAAATAAGTTCATTGGATGAAAACCAATAAAAATTGACAGGAACCACGAAAAGTTCTTGTATTTTAAGATAAAATCTGACGCTATTAAAGAAAAAACTTCTCCCTCGCTGAAATATGTTCATTTGCTGAAAATCAACAAAACCACGAAAAGTTCTTGTATTTGAAGATAAAATCTTTTTGCTTTGAAGAAGAAAGATCCAGCTAACTGAAATACGTTCATTAGATGAAAACCTACAAAATTTGACAAGAACCACGAAAAGTTCTTGTATTTTGGGATAAAATCTGACGCTATTAAAGAAAAAACTTCTCGCTCGCTGAAATATGTTCATTTGCTGAAAATCAACAAAACCACGAAAAGTTCTTGTATTTGAAGATAAAATCTTTTTGCTTTGAAGAAGAAAGATCCAGCTGAGTGAAATAAGTTAATTCGATGAAAATCAACAAAAATTGACAAGAACCACGAAAGGTTCTTGTATTTTAAGATAAAATCTGACGCTATTAAAGAAAAAACTTCCAGCTCGCTGAAATATGGTCATTTGCTGAAAATCAACAAAACCACGAAAAGTTATTGTATTTGAAGATAAAATCTTTTTGCTTTGAAGAAGAAAGATCCAGCTGACTGAAATAAGTTCATTTGATGAAAATCAACAAAAATTGACAAGAACCACGAAAAGTTTTGTATTTGAAGATGAAATCTTTTTGCTTTGAAGAAGAAGGATTTCGGTGACTGAAATAAGTTCATTGGATGAAAACCAACAAAAATTGACAAGAACCACGAAAAGTTCTTGTATTTTAAGATAAAATCTTGCGCGATTAAAGAAAAAACTTCCAGCTCGCTGAAATATGTTCATTTGCTGAAAACCAACAAAACCACGTAAAGTTCTTGTATTTGAAGATGAAATCTTTTTGCGTTGAAGAAGAAAGATCCAGCTGACTGAAATAAGTTCATTGGATGAAAACCAACAAAAATTGACAGGAACCACGAAACGTTCTTGTATTTTAAGATAAAATCTGACGCTATTAAAGAAAAAACTTCCAGCTCGCTGAAATATGTTCATTTGCTGAAAATCAACAAAACCACGAAAAGTTCTTGTATTTGAAGATAAAATCTTTTTGCTTTGAAGAAGAAAGATCCAGCTGACTGAAATAAGTTCATTAGATGAAAATCAACAAAAATTGACAAGAACCACGAAAAGTTCTTGTATTTTAAGATAAAATCTGACGCTATTAAAGAAAAAACTATTCCCTCGCTGAAATATGTTCATTTGCTGAAAATCAACAAAACCACGAAAAGTTCTTGTATTTGAAGATAAAATCTTTTTGCTTTGAAGAAGAAAGATCCAGCTGACTGAAATACGTTCATTAGATGAAAACCTACAAAATTTGACAAGAACCACGAAAAGTTCTTGTATTTTAGGATAAAATCTGACGCTATTAAAGATAAAACTTCTCGCTCGCTGAAATATGTTCATTTGCTGAAAATCAACAAAACCACGAAAAGTTCTTGTATTTGAAGATAAAATCTTTTTGCTTTGAAGAAGAAAGATCTGGCTGACTGAAATAAGTTCATTGGATGAAAAGCAACAAAATTTGACAAGAACCACGAAAAGTTCTTGTATTTTAGGATAAAATCTGACGCTATTAAAGAAAAAACTTCTCGCTCGCTGAAATATGTTCATTTGCTGAAAATCAACAAAACCACGAAAAGTTCTTGTATTTGAAGATAAAATCTTTTTGCTTTGAAGAAGAAAGTTCCAGCTGAGTGAAATAAGTTCATTAGATGAAAATCAACAAAAATTGACAAGAACCACGAAAAGTTCTTGTATTTTAAGATAAAATCTGACGCTATTAAAGAAAAAACTTCCAGCTCGCTGAAATATGGTCATTTGCTGAAAATCAACAAAACCACGAAAAGTTATTGTATTTGAAGATAAAATCTTTTTGCTTTGAAGAAGAAAGATCCAGCTGACTGAAATAAGTTCATTTGATGAAAATCAACAAAAATTGACAAGAACCACGAAAAGTTCTTGTATTTGAAGATAAAATCTTTTTGCTTTGAAGAAGAAGGATTTCGGTGACTGAAATAAGTTCATTGGATGAAAACCAACAAAAATTGACAAGAACCACGAAAAGTTCTTGTATTTTAAGATAAAATCTTGCGCGATTAAAGAAAAAACTTCCAGCTCGCTGAAATATGTTCATTTGCTGAAAACCAACAAAACCACGTAAAGTTCTTGTATTTGAAGATAAAATCTTTTTGCTTTGAAGAAGAAAGATACAGCTGACTGAAATAAGTTCATTCGATGAAAACCAACAAAAATTGACAGGAACCACGAAAAGTTCTTGTATTTTAAGATAAAATCTGACGCTATTAAAGAAAAAACTTCCAGCTCGCTGAAATATGTTCATTTGCTGAAAATCAACAAAACCACGAAAAGTTCTTGTATTTGAAGATAAAATCTTTTTGCTTTGAAGAAGAAAGATCTAGCTGACTGAAATAAGTTCATTAGATGAAAACCTACAAAATTTGACAAGAACCACGAAAAGTTCTTGTATTTTAGGATAAAATCTGACGCTATTAAAGAAAAAACTTCTCGCTCGCTGAAATATGTTCATTTGCTGAAAATCAACAAAACCACGAAAAGTTCTTGTATTTGAAGATAAAATCTTTTTGCTTTGAAGAAGAAAGATCTGGCTGACTGAAATAAGTTCATTGGATGAAAAGCAACAAAAATTGACAGGAACCACGAAAAGTTCTTGTATTTTAAGATAAAATCTGACGCTATTAAAGAAAAAACTTCTCGCTCGCTGAAATATGTTCATTTGCTGAAAATCAACAAAACCACGAAAAGTTCTTGTATTTGAAGATAAAAACTTTTTGCTTTGAAGAAGAAAGTTCCAGCTGAGTGAAATAAGTTCATTAGATGAAAATCAACAAAAATTGACAAGAACCACGAAAAGTTCTTGTATTTTAAGATAAAATCTGACGCTATTAAAGAAAAAACTTCCAGCTCGCTGAAATATGGTCATTTGCTGAAAATCAACAAAACCACGAAAAGTTCTTGTATTTGAAGATAAAATCTTTTTGCTTTGAAGAAGAAAGATCCAGCTGACTGAAATAAGTTCATTTGATGAAAATCAACAAAAATTGACAAGAACCACGAAAAGTTCTTGTATTTTAAGATAAAATCTTGCGCGATTAAAGAAAAAACTTCTAGCTCGCTGAAATATGTTCATTTGCTGAAAACCAACAAAACCACGTAAAGTTCTTGTATTTGAAGATAAAATGTTTTTGCTTTGAAGAAGAAAGATCCAGCTGACCAAAATCAGTTAATTGGATGAAAACCAACAAAAATTGACAGGAACCACGAAAAGTTCTTGTATTTTAAGATAAAATCTGACGCTATTAAAGAAAAAACTTCCAGCTCGCTGAAATATGTTCATTTGCTGAAAATCAACAAAAGCACGAAAAGTTCCTGTATTTGAAGATAAAATCTTTTTGCTTTGAAGAAGAAAGATCTACGTGACTGAAATAAGTTCATTGGATGAAAACCAACAAAAATTGACAAGAACCACGAAATGTTCTTGTATTTTAAGATAAAATCTGACGATATTAAAGAAAAAACTTCTCCCTCGCTGAAATTTGGACATTTGCTGAAAATCAACAAAACCACGAAAAGTTCTTGTATTTGAAGATAAAATCTTTTTGCTTTGAAGAAGAAAGATCTAGCTGACTGAAATACGTTCATTAGATAAAAACCTACAAAATTTGACAAGAACCACGAAAAGTTCTTGTATTTTAGGATAAAATCTGACGCTATTAAAGAAAAAACTTCTCGCTCGCTGAAATATCTTCATTTGCTGAAAATCAACAAAACCACGAAAAGTTCTTGTATTTGAAGATAAAAACTTTTTGCTTTGAAGAAGAAAGATCCAGCTGAGTGAAATAAGTTCATTAGATGAAAATCAACAAAAATTGACAAGAACCACGAAAAGTTCTTGTATTTTAAGATAAAATCTGACGCTATTAAAGAAAAAACTTCCAGCTCGCTGAAATATGGTCATTTGCTGAAAATCAACAAAACCACGAAAAGTTATTGTATTTGAAGATAAAATCTTTTTGCTTTGAAGAAGAAAGATCCAGCTGACTGAAATAAGTTCATTGGATGAAAATCAACAAAAATTGACAAGAACCACGAAAAGTTCTTGTATTTTAAGATAAAATCTAACGCTATTAAAGAAAAAAATTCCAGCTCGCTGAAATATGGTCATTTGCTGAAAATCAACAAAAACATGTAAAGTTCTTGTTTTTGAAGATAAAATCTTTTTGCTTTGAAGAAGAAAGATCCAGCTTACTGAAATCAGTTCATTGGATGAAAACCAACAAAAATTGACAAGAAGCACGAAAAGTTCTTGTATTTTAAGATAAAATCTGACGCTATTAAAGAAAAAACTTCTCGCTCGCTGAAATATGTTCATTTGCTGAAAATCAACAAAACCACGTAAAGTTCTTGTATTTGAAGATAAAATCTTTTTGCTTTGAAGAAGAAAGATCCAGCTGACTGAAATAAGTTCATTGGATGAAAACCAACAAAAATTGACAGGAACCACGAAAAGTTCTTGTATTTTAAGATAAAATCTGACGCTATTAAAGAAAAAACTTCCAGCTCGCTGAAATATGGTCATTTGCTGAAAATCAACAAAACCACGAAAAGTTCTTGTATTTGAAGATAAAATCTTTTTGCTTTGAAGAAGAAAGATCCAGCTGACTGAAATAAGTTCATTTGATGAAAACCAACAAAAATTGACAAGAACCACGAAAAGTTCTTGTATTTTAAGATAAAATCTTGCGCGATTAAAGAAAAAACTTCCAGCTCGCTGAAATATGTTCATTTGCTGAAAACCAACAAAACCACGTAAAGTTCTTGTATTTGAAGATGAAATCTTTTTGCGTTGAAGAAGAAAGATCCAGCTGACTGAAATAAGTTCATTGGATGAAAACCAACAAAAATTGACAGGAACCACGAAAAGTTCTTGTATTTTAAGATAAAATCTGACGCTATTAAAGAAAAAACTTCCAGCTCGCTGAAATATGTTCATTTGCTGAAAATCAACAAAACCACGAAAAGTTCTTGTATTTGAAGATAAAATCTTTTTGCTTTGAAGAAGAAAGATCCAGCTGACTGAAATAAGTTCATTAGATGAAAATCAACAAAAATTGACAAGAACCACGAAAAGTTCTTGTATTTTAAGATAAAATCTGACGCTATTAAAGAAAAAACTATTCCCTCGCTGAAATATGTTCATTTGCTGAAAATCAACAAAACCACGAAAAGTTCTTGTATTTGAAGATAAAATCTTTTTGCTTTGAAGAAGAAAGATCCAGCTGACTGAAATACGTTCATTAGATGAAAACCTACAAAATTTGACAAGAACCACGAAAAGTTCTTGTATTTTAGGATAAAATCTGACGCTATTAAAGATAAAACTTCTCGCTCGCTGAAATATGTTCATTTGCTGAAAATCAACAAAACCACGAAAAGTTCTTGTATTTGAAGATAAAATCTTTTTGCTTTGAAGAAGAAAGATCTGGCTGACTGAAATAAGTTCATTGGATGAAAAGCAACAAAATTTGACAAGAACCACGAAAAGTTCTTGTATTTTAGGATAAAATCTGACGCTATTAAAGAAAAAACTTCTCGCTCGCTGAAATATGTTCATTTGCTGAAAATCAACAAAACCACGAAAAGTTCTTGTATTTGAAGATAAAATCTTTTTGCTTTGAAGAAGAAAGTTCCAGCTGAGTGAAATAAGTTCATTAGATGAAAATCAACAAAAATTGACAAGAACCACGAAAAGTTCTTGTATTTTAAGATAAAATCTGACGCTATTAAAGAAAAAACTTCCAGCTCGCTGAAATATGGTCATTTGCTGAAAATCAACAAAACCACGAAAAGTTATTGTATTTGAAGATAAAATCTTTTTGCTTTGAAGAAGAAAGATCCAGCTGACTGAAATAAGTTCATTTGATGAAAATCAACAAAAATTGACAAGAACCACGAAAAGTTCTTGTATTTGAAGATAAAATCTTTTTGCTTTGAAGAAGAAGGATTTCGGTGACTGAAATAAGTTCATTGGATGAAAACCAACAAAAATTGACAAGAACCACGAAAAGTTCTTGTATTTTAAGATAAAATCTTGCGCGATTAAAGAAAAAACTTCCAGCTCGCTGAAATATGTTCATTTGCTGAAAACCAACAAAACCACGTAAAGTTCTTGTATTTGAAGATAAAATCTTTTTGCTTTGAAGAAGAAAGATACAGCTGACTGAAATAAGTTCATTCGATGAAAACCAACAAAAATTGACAGGAACCACGAAAAGTTCTTGTATTTTAAGATAAAATCTGACGCTATTAAAGAAAAAACTTCCAGCTCGCTGAAATATGTTCATTTGCTGAAAATCAACAAAACCACGAAAAGTTCTTGTATTTGAAGATAAAATCTTTTTGCTTTGAAGAAGAAAGATCTAGCTGACTGAAATAAGTTCATTAGATGAAAACCTACAAAATTTGACAAGAACCACGAAAAGTTCTTGTATTTTAGGATAAAATCTGACGCTATTAAAGAAAAAACTTCTCGCTCGCTGAAATATGTTCATTTGCTGAAAATCAACAAAACCACGAAAAGTTCTTGTATTTGAAGATAAAATCTTTTTGCTTTGAAGAAGAAAGATCTGGCTGACTGAAATAAGTTCATTGGATGAAAAGCAACAAAATTTGACAAGAACCACGAAAAGTTCTTGTATTTTAAGATAAAATCTGACGCTATTAAAGAAAAAACTTCTCGCTCGCTGAAATATGTTCATTTGCTGAAAATCAACAAAACCACGAAAAGTTCTTGTATTTGAAGATAAAAACTTTTTGCTTTGAAGAAGAAAGTTCCAGCTGAGTGAAATAAGTTCATTAGATGAAAATCAACAAAAATTGACAAGAACCACGAAAAGTTCTTGTATTTTAAGATAAAATCTGACGCTATTAAAGAAAAAACTTCCAGCTCGCTGAAATATGGTCATTTGCTGAAAATCAACAAAACCACGAAAAGTTCTTGTATTTGAAGATAAAATCTTTTTGCTTTGAAGAAGAAAGATCCAGCTGACTGAAATGAGTTCATTTGATGAAAATCAACAAAAATTGACAAGAACCACGAAAAGTTCTTGTATTTTAAGATAAAATCTTGCGCGATTAAAGAAAAAACTTCTAGCTCGCTGAAATATGTTCATTTGCTGAAAACCAACAAAACCACGTAAAGTTCTTGTATTTGAAGATAAAATGTTTTTGCTTTGAAGAAGAAAGATCCAGCTGACCAAAATCAGTTAATTGGATGAAAACCAACAAAAATTGACAGGAACCACGAAAAGTTCTTGTATTTTAAGATAAAATCTGACGCTATTAAAGAAAAAACTTCCAGCTCGCTGAAATATGTTCATTTGCTGAAAATCAACAAAAGCACGAAAAGTTCCTGTATTTGAAGATAAAATCTTTTTGCTTTGAAGAAGAAAGATCTACGTGACTGAAATAAGTTCATTGGATGAAAACCAACAAAAATTGACAAGAACCACGAAATGTTCTTGTATTTTAAGATAAAATCTGACGATATTAAAGAAAAAACTTCTCCCTCGCTGAAATTTGGACATTTGCTGAAAATCAACAAAACCACGAAAAGTTCTTGTATTTGAAGATAAAATCTTTTTGCTTTGAAGAAGAAAGATCTAGCTGACTGAAATACGTTCATTAGATAAAAACCTACAAAATTTGACAAGAACCACGAAAAGTTCTTGTATTTTAGGATAAAATCTGACGCTATTAAAGAAAAAACTTCTCGCTCGCTGAAATATGTTCATTTGCTGAAAATCAACAAAACCACGAAAAGTTCTTGTATTTGAAGATAAAAACTTTTTGCTTTGAAGAAGAAAGATCCAGCTGAGTGAAATAAGTTCATTAGATGAAAATCAACAAAAATTGACAAGAACCACGAAAAGTTCTTGTATTTTAAGATAAAATCTGACGCTATTAAAGAAAAAACTTCCAGCTCGCTGAAATATGGTCATTTGCTGAAAATCAACAAAACCACGAAAAGTTATTGTATTTGAAGATAAAATCTTTTTGCTTTGAAGAAGAAAGATCCAGCTGACTGAAATAAGTTCATTGGATGAAAATCAACAAAAATTGACAAGAACCACGAAAAGTTCTTGTATTTTAAGATAAAATCTAACGCTATTAAAGAAAAAAATTCCAGCTCGCTGAAATATGGTCATTTGCTGAAAATCAACAAAAACATGTAAAGTTCTTGTTTTTGAAGATAAAATCTTTTTGCTTTGAAGAAGAAAGATCCAGCTTACTGAAATCAGTTCATTGGATGAAAACCAACAAAAATTGACAAGAAGCACGAAAAGTTCTTGTATTTTAAGATAAAATCTGACGCTATTAAAGAAAAAACTTCTCGCTCGCTGAAATATGTTCATTTGCTGAAAATCAACAAAACCACGTAAAGTTCTTGTATTTGAAGATAAAATCTTTTTGCTTTGAAGAAGAAAGATCCAGCTGACTGAAATAAGTTCATTTGATGAAAATCAACAAAAATTGACAAGAACCACGAAAAGTTCTTGTATTTCAAGATAAAATCTGACGCTATTAAAGAAAAAACTTCTAGCTCGCTGAAATATGTTCATTTGCTGTAAATCAACAAAACCACGAAATGTTCTTTTATTTGAAGATAAAATCTTTTTGCTTTGAAGAAGAAAGATCTGGCTGACTGAAATAAGTTCATTGGATGAAAACCAACAAAATTTGACAAGAACCACGAAAGGTTCTTGTATTTTAAGATAAAATGTGACGCTATTAAAGAAAAAACATCTCGCTCGCTGAAATATGTCCTTTTGCTGAAAATCAACAAAATCACGAAAAGTTCTTGTATTTGAAGATAAAATCTTTTTGCTTTGAAGAAGAAACATCTAGCTGACTGAAATAAGTTCATTAGATGAAAACCAACAAAATTTGACAAGAACCACGAAAAGTTCTTGTATTTTAGGATAAAATCTGACGCTATGAAAGAAAAAACTTCTCGCTCGCTGAAATATGTTCATTTGCTGAAAATCAAGAAAACCACGAAAAGTTCTTGTATTTGAAGATAAAATCTTTTTGCTTTGAAGAAGAAAGATCCAGCTGACTGAAATAAGTTCATTGGGTGAAAATCAACAAAAATTGACAAGAACCACGAAAAGTTCTTGTATTTTAAGATAAAATCTGACGCTATTAAAGAAAAAACTTCTCGCTCGCTGAAATATGTTCATTTGCTGAAAACCAACAAAACCACGTAAAGTTCTTGTATTTGAAGATAAAATCTTTTTGCTTTGAAGAAGAAAGATCCAGCTGACTGAAATAAGTTCATTGGATGAAAACCAACAAAAATTGACAGGAACCACGAAAAGGTCTTGTATTTTAAGATAATATCTGACGCTATTAAAGAAAAAACTTCCAGCTCGCTGAAATATGTTCATTTGCTGAAAATCAACAAAACCACGAAAAGTTCTTGTATTTGAAGATAAAATTTTTTGCTTTGAAGAAGAAAGATCCAGCTGACTGAAATAAGTTCATTTGATGAAAATCAACAAAAATTGACAAGAACCACGAAAAGTTCTTGTATTTCAAGATAAAATCTGACGCAATTAAAGAAAAAACTTCTTGCTCGCTGAAATATGTTCATTTGCTGAAAATCAACAAAACCACGAAAAGTTCTTGTATTTGAAGATAAAATCTTTTTGCTTTGAAGAAGAAAGATCGAGGTGACTGAAATAAGTTCATCAGATGAAAACCAACAAAAATTGAAAAAAACCACGAAAAGTTCTTGTATTTTAAGATAATATGTGACGCTTTTAAAGAAAAAACTTCTCGCTCGCTGAAATATGTTCATTTGCTGAAAATCAACAAAACCACGAAAAGTTCTTGTATTTGAAGATAAAATCTTTTTGCTTTGAAGAAGAAAGATCCAGCTGACTGAAATAAGTTCATTGGGTGAAAATCAACAAAAATTGACAAGAACCACGAAAAGTTCTTGTATTTTAAGATAAAATCTGACGCTATTAAAGAAAAAACTTCTAGCTCGCTGAAATATGTTCATTTGCTGAAAACCAACAAAACCACGTAAAGTTCTTGTATTTGAAGATAAAATCTTTTTGCTTTGAAGAAGAAAGATCCAGCTGACTGAAATAAGTTCATTGGATGAAAACCAACAAAAATTGACAGGAACCACGAAAAGGTCTTGTATTTTAAGATAATATCTGACGCTATTCAAGAAAAAACTTCCAGCTCGCTGAAATATGGTCATTTGCTGAAAATCAACAAAACCACGAAAAGTTCTTGTATTTGAAGATAAAATCTTTTTGCTTTGAAGAAGAAAGATCCAGCTGACTGAAATAAGTTCATTAGATGAAAATCAACAAAAATTGACAAGATCCACGAAAAGTTCTTGTATTTTAAGATAAAATCTGACGCTATGAAAGAAAAAACTTCCAGCTCGCTGAAATATGGTCATTTGCTGAAAATCAACAAAACCACGAAAAGTTCTTGTATTTGAAGATAAAATCTTTTTGCTTTGAAGAAGAAGGATTTAGGTGACTGAAATAAGTTAATTGGTTGAAAACCAACAAAAATTGACAAGAAGCACGAAAAGTTCTTGTATTTTAAGAGAAAATCTTGCGCTATTAAAGAAAAAACTTCTAGCTCGCTGAAATATGTTCATTTGCTGAAAACCAACAAAACGACGAAAAGTTCTTGTATTTGAAGATGGAATCTTTTGGCTTTGAAGAAGAAAGATCCAGCTGACTGAAATAAGTTCATTGGATGAAAACCAACAAAAATTGACAGGAACCACAAAAAGTTCTTGTATTTTAAGATAAAATCTGACGCTATTAAAGAAAAAACTTCCAGCTCGCTAAAATATGTTCATTTGCTGAAAATCAACAAAACCACGAAATGTTCTTTTATTTGAAGATAAAATCTTTTTGCTTTGAAGAAGAAAGATCTGGCTGACTGAAATAAGTTCATTGGATGAAAACCAACAAAATTTGACAAGAACCACGAAAGGTTCTTGTATTTTAAGATAAAATGTGACGCTATTAAAGAAAAAACATCTCGCTCGCTGAAATATGTCCTTTTGCTGAAAATCAACAAAATCACGAAAAGTTCTTGTATTTGAAGATAAAATCTTTTTGCTTTGAAGAAGAAACATCTAGCTGACTGAAATAAGTTCATTAGATGAAAACCAACAAAATTTGACAAGAACCACGAAAAGTTCTTGTATTTTAGGATAAAATCTGACGCTATGAAAGAAAAAACTTCTCGCTCGCTGAAATATGTTCATTTGCTGAAAATCAACAAATCCACGAAAAGTTCTTGTATTTGAAGATAAAATCTTTTTGCTTTGAAGAAGAAAGATCCAGCTGACTGAAATAAGTTCATTGGGTGAAAAAAAACAAAAATTGACAAGAACCACGAAAAGTTCTTGTATTTTAAGATAAAATCTGACGCTATTAAAGAAAAAACTTCTCGCTCGCTGAAATATGTTCATTTGCTGAAAACCAACAAAACCACGTAAAGTTCTTGTATTTGAAGATAAAATCTTTTTGCTTTGATGAAGAAGGATTTAGGTGACTGAAATAAGTTAATTGGATGAAAACCAACAAAAATTGACAAGAAGCACGAAAAGTTCTTGTATTTTAAGAGAAAATCTTGCGCTATTAAAGAAAAAACTTCTAGCTCGCTGAAATATGTTCATTTGCTGAAAACCAACAAAACGACGAAAAGTTCTTGTATTTGAAGATGGAATCTTTTGGCTTTGAAGAAGAAAGATCCAGCTGACTGAAATAAGTTCATTGGATGAAAACCAACAAAAATTGACAGGAACCACGAAAAGTTCTTGTATTTTAAGATAAAATCTGACGCTATTAAAGAAAAAACTTCCAGCTCGCTGAAATATGTTCATTTGCTGAAAATCAACAAAACCACGAAAAGTTCTTGTATTTGAAGATAAAATCTTTTTGCTTTGAAGAAGAAAGATCCAGCTGACTGAAATAAGTTCATTTGATGAAAATCAACAAAAATTGACAAGAACCACGAAAAGTTCTTGTATTTCAAGATAAAATCTGACGCTATTAAAGAAAAAACTTCTAGCTCGCTGAAATATGTTCATTTGCTGAAAATCAACAAAACCACGAAATGTTCTTTTATTTGAAGATAAAATCTTTTTGCTTTGAAGAAGAAAGATCTGGCTGACTGAAATAAGTTCATTGGATGAAAACCAACAAAATTTGATAAGAACCACGAAAGGTTCTTGTATTTTAAGATAAAATGTGACGCTATTAAAGAAAAAACATCTCGCTCGCTGAAATATGTCCTTTTGCTGAAAATCAACAAAATCACGAAAAGTTCTTGTATTTGAAGATAAAATCTTTTTGCTTTGAAGAAGAAACATCTAGCTGACTGAAATAAGTTCATTAGATGAAAACCAACAAAATTTGACAAGAACCACGAAAAGTTCTTGTATTTTAGGATAAAATCTGACGCTATGAAAGAAAAAACTTCTCGCTCGCTGAAATATGTTCATTTGCTGAAAATCAACAAATCCACGAAAAGTTCTTGTATTTGAAGATAAAATCTTTTTGCTTTGAAGAAGAAAGATCCAGCTGACTGAAATAAGTTCATTGGGTGAAAAAAAACAAAAATTGACAAGAACCACGAAAAGTTCTTGTATTTTAAGATAAAATCTGACGCTATTAAAGAAAAAACTTCTAGCTCGCTGAAATATGTTCATTTGCTGAAAACCAACAAAACCACGTAAAGTTCTTGTATTTGAAGATAAAATCTTTTTGCTTTGAAGAAGAAAGATCCAGCTGACTGAAATAAGTTCATTGGATGAAAACCAACAAAAATTGACAGGAACCACGAAAAGGTCTTGTATTTTAAGATAATATCTGACGCTATTAAAGAAAAAACTTCCAGCTCGCTGAAATATGTTCATTTGCTGAAAATCAACAAAACCACGAAAAGTTCTTGTATTTGAAGATAAATTTTTTTGCTTTGAAGAAGAAAGATCCAGCTGACTGAAATAAGTTCATTTGATGAAAATCAACAAAAATTGACAAGAACCACGAAAAGTTCTTGTATTTCAAGATAAAATCTGACGCTATTAAAGAAAAACTTCTTGCTCGCTGAAATATGTTCATTTGCTGAAAATCAACAAAACCACGAAAAGTTCTTGTATTTGAAGATAAAATCTTTTTGCTTTGAAGAAGAAAGATCGAGGTGACTGAAATAAGTTCATCAGATGAAAACCAACAAAAATTGAAAAAAACCACGAAAAGTTCTTGTATTTTAAGATAATATGTGACGCTTTTAAAGAAAAAACTTCTCGCTCGCTGAAATATGTTCATTTGCTGAAAATCAACAAAAATTGACAAGAACCACGAAAAGTTCTTGCATTTTAAGACAAAATCTGACGCTATTAAAGTAAAAACTTCCAGCTCGCTGAAATAAGTTCATTAGATGAAAACCAACAAAATTTGACAAGAACCACGAAAGGTTCTTGTATTTTAAGATAAAATTTGACGCTATTAAAGAAAAAACTTCTCGCTCGCTGAAATATGTCCATTTGCTGAAAATCAACAAAATCACGAAAAGTTCTTGTATTTGAAGATAAAATCTTTTTGCTTTGAAGAAGAAAGATCCAGCTGACTGAAATAAGTTCATTGGATGAAAATCAACAAAAATTGACAAGAACCACGAAAAGTTCTTGTATTTCAAGATAAAATCTGACGCTATTAAAGAAAAAACTTCCAGCTCGCTGAAATATGGTCATTTGCTGAAAATCAACAAAACCACGAAAATTTCTTGTATTTGAAGATAAAATCTTTTTGCTTTGAAGAAGAAAGATCCAGCTGACTGAAATAAGTTCATTTGATGAAAATCAACAAAAATTGACAAGAACCACGAAAAGTTCTTGTATTTCAAGACAAAATCTGACGCTATTGAAGAAAAAACTTCTAGCTCGCTGAAATATGTTCATTTGCTGAAAATCAACAAAACCACGAAATGTTCTTTTATTTGAAGATAAAATCTTTTTGCTTTGAAGAAGAAAGATCTGGCTGACTGAAATAAGTTCATTGGATGAAAACCAACAAAATTTGACAAGAACCACGAAAGGTTCTTGTATTTTAAGATAAAATGTGACGCTATTAAAGAAAAAACTTCTCGCTCGCTGAAATATGTCCATTTGCTGAAAATCAACAAAATCACGAAAAGTTCTTGTATTTGAAGATAAAATCTTTTTGCTTTGAAGAAGAAAGATCCAGCTGACTGAAATAAGTTCATTAGATGAAAATCAACATAAATTGACAACAACCACGAAAAGTTCTTGTATTTTAAGATAAAATCTGACGCTATTAAAGAAAAAACTTCCAGCTCGCTGAAATATGGTCATTTGCTGAAAATCAACAAAACCACGAAAAGTTCTTGTATTTGAAGATCAAATCTTTTTGCTTTGAAGAAGAAGGATTTAGGTGACTGAAATAAGTTAATTGGATGAAAACCAACAAAAATTGACAAGAACCACGAAACGTTCTTGTATTTCAAGATAAAATCTGACGCTATTAAAGAAAAAACTTCCAGCTCGCTGAAATATGTTCATTTGCTGAAAATCAACAAAACCACGAAAAGTTCTTGTATTTGAAGATAAAATCTTTTTGCTTTGAAGAAGAAAGATCTAGCTGACTGAAATAAGTTGATTAGATGAAAACCAACAAAATTTGACAAGAACCACGAAAAGTTCTTGTATTTTAGGATAAAATCTGACGCTATTAAAGAAAAAACTTCTCGCTCGCTGAAATATGTTCATTTGCTGAAAATCAACAAAACCACAAAAAGTTCTTGTATTTGAAGATAAAATCTTTTTGCTTTGAAGAAGAAAGATCCAGCTGACTGAAATAAGTTCATTGGATGAAAACCAACAAAAATTGACAAGAACCACGAAAAGTTCTTGTATTTTAAGATAAAATCTGACGCTATTAAAGAAAAAACTTCCAGCTCGCTGAAATATGTTCATTTGCTGAAAATCAACAAAACCACGAAAAGTTCTTGTATTTGAAGATAAAATCTTTTTTGCTTTGAAGAAGAAGGATTTAGGTGACTGAAATAAGTTCATTGGATGAAAATCAACAAAAATTGACAAGATCCACGAAAAGTTCTTGTATTTTAAGATAAAATCTGACGCTATTAAAGAAAAAACTTCCAGCTCGCTGAAATATGTTCATTTGCTGAAAATCAACAAAACCACGAAAAGTTCTTGTATTTGAAGATAAAATCTTTTTGCTTTGAAGAAGAAAGATCCAGCTGACTGAAATAAGTTCATTAGATGAAAATCAACAAAAATTGACAAGAACCACGAAAAGTTCTTGTATTTTAAGATAAAATCTGACGCTATTAAAGAAAAAACTATTCCCTCGCTGAAATATGTTCATTTGCTGAAAATCAACAAAACCACGAAAAGTTCTTGTATTTGAAGATAAAATCTTTTTGCTTTGAAGAAGAAAGATCCAGCTGACTGAAATACGTTCATTAGATGAAAACCTACAAAATTTGACAAGAACCACGAAAAGTTCTTGTATTTTAGGATAAAATCTGACGCTATTAAAGATAAAACTTCTCGCTCGCTGAAATATGTTCATTTGCTGAAAATCAACAAAACCACGAAAAGTTCTTGTATTTGAAGATAAAATCTTTTTGCTTTGAAGAAGAAAGATCTGGCTGACTGAAATAAGTTCATTGGATGAAAAGCAACAAAATTTGACAAGAACCACGAAAAGTTCTTGTATTTTAGGATAAAATCTGACGCTATTAAAGAAAAAACTTCTCGCTCGCTGAAATATGTTCATTTGCTGAAAATCAACAAAACCACGAAAAGTTCTTGTATTTGAAGATAAAATCTTTTTGCTTTGAAGAAGAAAGTTCCAGCTGAGTGAAATAAGTTCATTAGATGAAAATCAACAAAAATTGACAAGAACCACGAAAAGTTCTTGTATTTTAAGATAAAATCTGACGCTATTAAAGAAAAAACTTCCAGCTCGCTGAAATATGGTCATTTGCTGAAAATCAACAAAACCACGAAAAGTTATTGTATTTGAAGATAAAATCTTTTTGCTTTGAAGAAGAAAGATCCAGCTGACTGAAATAAGTTCATTTGATGAAAATCAACAAAAATTGACAAGAACCACGAAAAGTTCTTGTATTTGAAGATAAAATCTTTTTGCTTTGAAGAAGAAGGATTTCGGTGACTGAAATAAGTTCATTGGATGAAAACCAACAAAAATTGACAAGAACCACGAAAAGTTCTTGTATTTTAAGATAAAATCTTGCGCGATTAAAGAAAAAACTTCCAGCTCGCTGAAATATGTTCATTTGCTGAAAACCAACAAAACCACGTAAAGTTCTTGTATTTGAAGATAAAATCTTTTTGCTTTGAAGAAGAAAGATACAGCTGACTGAAATAAGTTCATTCGATGAAAACCAACAAAAATTGACAGGAACCACGAAAAGTTCTTGTATTTTAAGATAAAATCTGACGCTATTAAAGAAAAAACTTCCAGCTCGCTGAAATATGTTCATTTGCTGAAAATCAACAAAACCACGAAAAGTTCTTGTATTTGAAGATAAAATCTTTTTGCTTTGAAGAAGAAAGATCTAGCTGACTGAAATAAGTTCATTAGATGAAAACCTACAAAATTTGACAAGAACCACGAAAAGTTCTTGTATTTTAGGATAAAATCTGACGCTATTAAAGAAAAAACTTCTCGCTCGCTGAAATATGTTCATTTGCTGAAAATCAACAAAACCACGAAAAGTTCTTGTATTTGAAGATAAAATCTTTTTGCTTTGAAGAAGAAAGATCTGGCTGACTGAAATAAGTTCATTGGATGAAAAGCAACAAAATTTGACAAGAACCACGAAAAGTTCTTGTATTTTAAGATAAAATCTGACGCTATTAAAGAAAAAACTTCTCGCTCGCTGAAATATGTTCATTTGCTGAAAATCAACAAAACCACGAAAAGTTCTTGTATTTGAAGATAAAAACTTTTTGCTTTGAAGAAGAAAGTTCCAGCTGAGTGAAATAAGTTCATTAGATGAAAATCAACAAAAATTGACAAGAACCACGAAAAGTTCTTGTATTTTAAGATAAAATCTGACGCTATTAAAGAAAAAACTTCCAGCTCGCTGAAATATGGTCATTTGCTGAAAATCAACAAAACCACGAAAAGTTCTTGTATTTGAAGATAAAATCTTTTTGCTTTGAAGAAGAAAGATCCAGCTGACTGAAATGAGTTCATTTGATGAAAATCAACAAAAATTGACAAGAACCACGAAAAGTTCTTGTATTTTAAGATAAAATCTTGCGCGATTAAAGAAAAAACTTCTAGCTCGCTGAAATATGTTCATTTGCTGAAAACCAACAAAACCACGTAAAGTTCTTGTATTTGAAGATAAAATGTTTTTGCTTTGAAGAAGAAAGATCCAGCTGACCAAAATCAGTTAATTGGATGAAAACCAACAAAAATTGACAGGAACCACGAAAAGTTCTTGTATTTTAAGATAAAATCTGACGCTATTAAAGAAAAAACTTCCAGCTCGCTGAAATATGTTCATTTGCTGAAAATCAACAAAAGCACGAAAAGTTCCTGTATTTGAAGATAAAATCTTTTTGCTTTGAAGAAGAAAGATCTACGTGACTGAAATAAGTTCATTGGATGAAAACCAACAAAAATTGACAAGAACCACGAAATGTTCTTGTATTTTAAGATAAAATCTGACGATATTAAAGAAAAAACTTCTCCCTCGCTGAAATTTGGACATTTGCTGAAAATCAACAAAACCACGAAAAGTTCTTGTATTTGAAGATAAAATCTTTTTGCTTTGAAGAAGAAAGATCTAGCTGACTGAAATACGTTCATTTGATAAAAACCTACAAAATTTGACAAGAACCACGAAAAGTTCTTGTATTTTAGGATAAAATCTGACGCTATTAAAGAAAAAACTTCTCGCTCGCTGAAATATGTTCATTTGCTGAAAATCAACAAAACCACGAAAAGTTCTTGTATTTGAAGATAAAAACTTTTTGCTTTGAAGAAGAAAGATCCAGCTGAGTGAAATAAGTTCATTAGATGAAAATCAACAAAAATTGACAAGAACCACGAAAAGTTCTTGTATTTTAAGATAAAATCTGACGCTATTAAAGAAAAAACTTCCAGCTCGCTGAAATATGGTCATTTGCTGAAAATCAACAAAACCACGAAAAGTTATTGTATTTGAAGATAAAATCTTTTTGCTTTGAAGAAGAAAGATCCAGCTGACTGAAATAAGTTCATTGGATGAAAATCAACAAAAATTGACAAGAACCACGAAAAGTTCTTGTATTTTAAGATAAAATCTAACGCTATTAAAGAAAAAAATTCCAGCTCGCTGAAATATGGTCATTTGCTGAAAATCAACAAAAACATGTAAAGTTCTTGTTTTTGAAGATAAAATCTTTTTGCTTTGAAGAAGAAAGATCCAGCTTACTGAAATCAGTTCATTGGATGAAAACCAACAAAAATTGACAAGAAGCACGAAAAGTTCTTGTATTTTAAGATAAAATCTGACGCTATTAAAGAAAAAACTTCTCGCTCGCTGAAATATGTTCATTTGCTGAAAATCAACAAAACCACGTAAAGTTCTTGTATTTGAAGATAAAATCTTTTTGCTTTGAAGAAGAAAGATCCAGCTGACTGAAATAAGTTCATTGGATGAAAACCAACAAAAATTGACAGGAACCACGAAAAGTTCTTGTATTTTAAGATAAAATCTGACGCTATTAAAGAAAAAACTTCCAGCTCGCTGAAATATGGTCATTTGCTGAAAATCAACAAAACCACGAAAAGTTCTTGTATTTGAAGATAAAATCTTTTTGCTTTGAAGAAGAAAGATCCAGCTGACTGAAATAAGTTCATTTGATGAAAACCAACAAAAATTGACAAGAACCACGAAAAGTTCTTGTATTTTAAGATAAAATCTGACGCTATTAAAGAAAAATCTTCCAGCTCGCTGAAATATGGTCATTTGCTGAAAATCAACAAAACCACGAAAATTTCTTGTATTTGAAGATAAAATCTTTTTGCTTTGAAGAAGAAAGATCCAGCTGACTGAAATAAGTTCATTAGATGAAAATCAACAAAAATTGACAAGAACCACGAAAAGTTCTTGTATTTTAAGATAAAATCTGACGCTATTAAAGAAAAAACTTCTCGCTCGCTGAAATATGTTCATTTGCTGAAAATCAACAAAACCACGAAAAGTTCTTGTATTTGAAGATAAAATCTTTTTGCTTTGAAGAAGAAAGATCCAGCTGAGTGAAATAAGTTAATTGGATGAAAATCAACAAAAATTGACAAGAACCACGAAAAGTTCTTGTATTTTAAGATAAAATCTGACGCTATTAAAGAAAAAACTTCCAGCTCGCTGAAATATGGTCATTTGATGAAAATCAACAAACCCACGAAATGTTCTTGTATTTGAAGATAAAATCTTTTTGCTTTGAAGAAGAAGGATTTAGGTGACTGAAATAAGTTCATTGGATGAAAACCAACAAAAATTGACAAGAACCACGAAAAGTTCTTGTATTTTAAGATAAAATCTGACGCTATTAAAGAAAAATCTTCCAGCTCGCTGAAATATGGTCATTTGCTGAAAATCAACAAAACCACGAAAATTTCTTGTATTTGAAGATAAAATCTTTTTGCTTTGAAGAAGAAAGATCCAGCTGACTGAAATAAGTTCATTTGATGAAAATCAACAAAAATTGACAAGAACCACGAAAAGTTCTTGTATTTTAAGATAAAATCTGACGCTATTAAAGAAAAAACTTCCAGCTCGCTGAAATATGGTCATTTGCTGAAAATCAACAAAACCACGAAAAGTTCTTGTATTTGAAGATAAAATCTTTTTACTTTTAAGAAGAAAGATCCAGCTGAGTGAAATAAGTTAATCAGATGAAAATCAACAAAAATTGACAAGAACCACGAAAAGTTCTTGTATTTTAAGATAAAATCTGACGCTATTAAAGAAAAAACTTCCAGCTCGCTGAAATATGGTCATTTGATGAAAATCAACAAACCCACGAAAAGTTCTTGTATTTGAAGATAAAATCTTTTTGCTTTGAAGAAGAAGGATTTAGGTGACTGAAATAAGTTCATTGGATGAAAACCAACAAAAATTGACAAGAAGCACGAAAAGTTCTTGTATTTTAAGATAAAATCTTGCACTATTGAAGAAAAAACTTCCAGCTCGCTGAAATATGTTCATTCGCTGAAAACCAACAAAACCACGTAAAGTTCTTGTATTTGAAGATAAAATCTTTTTGCTTTGAAGAAGAAAGATCCAGCTGACTGAAATAAGTTCATTGGATGAAAACCAACAAAAATTGACAGGAACCACGAAAAGTTCTTGTATTTTCAGATAAAATCTGACGCTATTAAAGAAAAAACTTCGAGCTCGCTGAAATATGTTCATTTGCTGAAAACCAACAAAACCACGAAAAGTTCTTGTATTTGAAGATAAAATCTTTTTGCTTTGAAGAAGAAAGATCTCGCTGACTGAAATACGTTCATTAGATGAAAACCTACAAAATTTGACAAGAACCACGAAAAGTTCTTGTATTTTAGGATAAAATCTGACGCTTTTAAAGAAAAAACTTCTCGCTCGCTGAAATATGTTCATTTGCTGAAAATCAACAAAACCACGAAAGGTTCTTGTATTTGAAGATAAAATCTTTTTGCTTTGAAGAAGAAGGATTTTGGTGACTGAAATAAGTTCATTGGATGAAAACCAACAAAAATTGACAAGAACCACGAAATGTTCTTGTATTTTAAGATAAAATCTTGCGCTATTAAAGAAAAAACTTCCAGCTCGCTGAAATATGTTCATTTGCTGAAAACCAACAAAACCACGAAAAGTTCTTGTATTTGAAGATAAAATCTTTTTGCTTTGAAGAAGAAAGATCCAGCTGACCAAAATAAGTTCATTGGATGAAAACCAAGAAAAATTGACAGGAACCACGAAAAGTTCTTCTATTTTAAGATAAAATCTGACGCTATTAAAGAAAAAACTTCCAGCTCGCTGAAATATGTTCATTTGCTGAAAATCAACAAAACCACGAAAAGTTCTTGTATTTGAAGATAAAATCTTTTTGCTTTTAAGAAGAAAGATCCAGCTGACTGAAATAAGTTCATTAGATGAAAATCAACAAAAATTGACAAGAACCACGAAAAGTTCTTGTATTTTAAGATAAAATCTGACGCTATTAAAGAAAAAACTTCGCGCTCGCTGAAATATGTTCATTTGCTGAAAATCAACAAAACCACGAAAAGTTCTTGTATTTGAAGATAAAATCTTTTTGCTTTGAAGAAGAAAGATCCAGCTGACTGAAATAAGTTCATTAGATGAAAATCAACAAAAATTGACAAGAACCACGAAAAGTTCTTGTATTTTAAGATAAAATCTGACGCTATTAAAGAAAAAACTTCTCGCTCGCTGAAATATGTTCATTTGGTGAAAATCAACAAAACCACAAGAGGTTCTTGTATTTGAAGATAAAATCTTTTTGCTTTGAAGAAGAAAGATCTAGCTGACTGAAATAAGTTCATTGGATGAAAACCAACAAAAATTGACAAGAAACACGAAAAGTTCTTGTATTTTAAGATAAAATCTTGCGCTATTAAAGAAAAAACTTCCAGCTCGCCGAAATATGTTCATTTGCTGAAAACCAACAAAACCACGAAAAGTTCTTGTATTTGAAGATAAAATCTTTTTGCTTTGAAGAAGAAAGATCCAGCTGACCAAAATAAGTTCATTGGATGAAAACCAAGAAAAATTGACAGGAACCACGAAAGGTTCTTCTATTTTAAGATAAAATCTGACGCTATTAAAGAAAAAACTTCCAGCTCGCTGAAATATGTTCATTTGCTGAAAATCAACAAAACCACGAAAAGTTCTTGTATTTGAAGATAAAATCTTTTTGCTTTTCAGAAGAAAGATCCAGCTGACTGAAATAAGTTCATTAGATGAAAATCAACAAAAATTGACAAGAACCACGAAAAGTTCTTGTATTTTAAGATAAAATCTGACGCTATTAAAGAAAAAACTTCTCGCTCGCTGAAATATGTTCATTTGCTGAAAATCAACAAAACCACGAAAAGTTCTTGTATTTGAAGATAAAATCTTTTTGCTTTGAAGAAGAAAGATCCAGCTGAGTGAAATAAGTTAATTGGATGAAAATCAACAAAAATTGACAAGAACCACGAAAAGTTCTTGTATTTTAAGATAAAATCTGACGCTATTAAAGAAAAAACTTCCAGCTCGCTGAAATATGGTCATTTGATGAAAATCAACAAACCCACGAAATGTTCTTGTATTTGAAGATAAAATCTTTTTGCTTTGAAGAAGAAGGATTTAGGTGACTGAAATAAGTTAATTGGATGAAAACCAACAAAAATTGACAAGAACCACGAAAAGTTCTTGTATTTTAAGATAAAATCTGACGCTATTAAAGAAAAATCTTCCAGCTCGCTGAAATATGGTCATTTGCTGAAAATCAACAAAACCACGAAAATTTCTTGTATTTGAAGATAAAATCTTTTTGCTTTGAAGAAGAAAGATCCAGCTGACTGAAATAAGTTCATTTGATGAAAATCAACAAAAATTGACAAGAACCACGAAAAGTTCTTGTATTTTAAGATAAAATCTGACGCTATTAAAGAAAAAACTTCCAGCTCGCTGAAATATGGTCATTTGCTGAAAATCAACAAAACCACGAAAAGTTCTTGTATTTGAAGATAAAATCTTTTTACTTTTAAGAAGAAAGATCCAGCTGAGTGAAATAAGTTAATCAGATGAAAATCAACAAAAATTGACAAGAACCACGAAAAGTTCTTGTATTTTAAGATAAAATCTGACGCTATTAAAGAAAAAACTTCCAGCTCGCTGAAATATGGTCATTTGATGAAAATCAACAAACCCACGAAAAGTTCTTGTATTTGAAGATAAAATCTTTTTGCTTTGAAGAAGAAGGATTTAGGTGACTGAAATAAGTTCATTGGATGAAAACCAACAAAAATTGACAAGAAGCACGAAAAGTTCTTGTATTTTAAGATAAAATCTTGCACTATTGAAGAAAAAACTTCCAGCTCGCTGAAATATGTTCATTCGCTGAAAACCAACAAAACCACGTAAAGTTCTTGTATTTGAAGATAAAATCTTTTTGCTTTGAAGAAGAAAGATCCAGCTGACTGAAATAAGTTCATTGGATGAAAACCAACAAAAATTGACAGGAACCACGAAAAGTTCTTGTATTTTCAGATAAAATCTGACGCTATTAAAGAAAAAACTTCGAGCTCGCTGAAATATGTTCATTTGCTGAAAATCAACAAAAGCACGAAAAGTTCTTGTATTTGAAGATAAAATCTTTTTGCTTTGAAGAAGAAAGATCTTGGTGACTGAAATAAGTTCATCAGATGAAAACCAACAAAAATTGACAAGAACCACGAAAAGTTCTTGTATTTTAAGATAAAATCTTGCGCTATTAAACAAAAAACTTCTTGCTTGCTGAAATATGTTCATTTGCTGAAAACCAACAAAACCACGAAAAGTTCTTGTATTTGAAGATAAAATCTTTTTGCTTTGAAGAAGAAAGATCTCGCTGACTGAAATACGTTCATTAGATGAAAACCTACAAAATTTGACAAGAACCACGAAAAGTTCTTGTATTTTAGGATAAAATCTGACGCTTTTAAAGAAAAAACTTCTCGCTCGCTGAAATATGTTCATTTGCTGAAAATCAACAAAACCACGAAAGGTTCTTGTATTTGAAGATAAAATCTTTTTGCTTTGAAGAAGAAGGATTTTGGTGACTGAAATAAGTTCATTGGATGAAAACCAACAAAAATTGACAAGAACCACGAAATGTTCTTGTATTTTAAGATAAAATCTTGCGCTATTAAAGAAAAAACTTCCAGCTCGCTGAAATATGTTCATTTGCTGAAAACCAACAAAACCACGAAAAGTTCTTGTATTTGAAGATAAAATCTTTTTGCTTTGAAGAAGAAAGATCCAGCTGACCAAAATAAGTTCATTGGATGAAAACCAAGAAAAATTGACAGGAACCACGAAAAGTTCTTCTATTTTAAGATAAAATCTGACGCTATTAAAGAAAAAACTTCCAGCTCGCTGAAATATGTTCATTTGCTGAAAATCAACAAAACCACGAAAAGTTCTTGTATTTGAAGATAAAATCTTTTTGCTTTTAAGAAGAAAGATCCAGCTGACTGAAATAAGTTCATTAGATGAAAATCAACAAAAATTGACAAGAACCACGAAAAGTTCTTGTATTTTAAGATAAAATCTGACGCTATTAAAGAAAAAACTTCGCGCTCGCTGAAATATGTTCATTTGCTGAAAATCAACAAAACCACGAAAAGTTCTTGTATTTGAAGATAAAATCTTTTTGCTTTGAAGAAGAAAGATCCAGCTGACTGAAATAAGTTCATTAGATGAAAATCAACAAAAATTGACAAGAACCACGAAAAGTTCTTGTATTTTAAGATAAAATGTGACGCTATTAAAGAAAAAACATCTCGCTCGCTGAAATATGTTCATTTGGTGAAAATCAACAAAACCACAAAAGGTTCTTGTATTTGAAGATAAAATCTTTTTGCTTTGAAGAAGAAAGATCTAGCTGACTGAAATAAGTTCATTGGATGAAAACCAACAAAAATTGACAAGAACCACGAAAAGTTCTTGTATTTTAAGATAAAATCTTGCGCTATTAAAGAAAAAACTTCCAGCTCGCCGAAATATGTTCATTTGCTGAAAACCAACAAAACCACGAAAAGTTCTTGTATTTGAAGATAAAATCTTTTTGCTTTGAAGAAGAAAGATCCAGCTGACCAAAATAAGTTCATTGGATGAAAACCAAGAAAAATTGACAGGAACCACGAAAGGTTCTTCTATTTTAAGATAAAATCTGACGCTATTAAAGAAAAAACTTCCAGCTCGCTGAAATATGTTCATTTGCTGAAAATCAACAAAACCACGAAAAGTTCTTGTATTTGAAGATAAAATCTTTTTGCTTTTAAGAAGAAAGATCCAGCTGACTGAAATAAGTTCATTAGATGAAAATCAACAAAAATTGACAAGAACCACGAAAAGTTCTTGTATTTTAAGATAAAATCTGACGCTATTAAAGAAAAAACTTCTCGCTCGCTGAAATATGTTCATTTGCTGAAAATCAACAAAACCACGAAAAGTTCTTGTATTTGAAGATAAAATCTTTTTGCTTTGAAGAAGAAAGATCCAGCTGAGTGAAATAAGTTAATTGGATGAAAATCAACAAAAATTGACAAGAACCACGAAAAGTTCTTGTATTTTAAGATAAAATCTGACGCTATTAAAGAAAAAACTTCCAGCTCGCTGAAATATGGTCATTTGATGAAAATCAACAAACCCACGAAATGTTCTTGTATTTGAAGATAAAATCTTTTTGCTTTGAAGAAGAAGGATTTAGGTGACTGAAATAAGTTCATTGGATGAAAACCAACAAAAATTGACAAGAACCACGAAAAGTTCTTGTATTTTAAGATAAAATCTGACGCTATTAAAGAAAAATCTTCCAGCTCGCTGAAATATGGTCATTTGCTGAAAATCAACAAAACCACGAAAATTTCTTGTATTTGAAGATAAAATCTTTTTGCTTTGAAGAAGAAAGATCCAGCTGACTGAAATAAGTTCATTTGATGAAAATCAACAAAAATTGACAAGAACCACGAAAAGTTCTTGTATTTTAAGATAAAATCTGACGCTATTAAAGAAAAAACTTCCAGCTCGCTGAAATATGGTCATTTGCTGAAAATCAACAAAACCACGAAAAGTTCTTGTATTTGAAGATAAAATCTTTTTACTTTTAAGAAGAAAGATCCAGCTGAGTGAAATAAGTTAATCAGATGAAAATCAACAAAAATTGACAAGAACCACGAAAAGTTCTTGTATTTTAAGATAAAATCTGACGCTATTAAAGAAAAAACTTCCAGCTCGCTGAAATATGGTCATTTGATGAAAATCAACAAACCCACGAAAAGTTCTTGTATTTGAAGATAAAATCTTTTTGCTTTGAAGAAGAAGGATTTAGGTGACTGAAATAAGTTCATTGGATGAAAACCAACAAAAATTGACAAGAAGCACGAAAAGTTCTTGTATTTTAAGATAAAATCTTGCACTATTGAAGAAAAAACTTCCAGCTCGCTGAAATATGTTCATTCGCTGAAAACCAACAAAACCACGTAAAGTTCTTGTATTTGAAGATAAAATCTTTTTGCTTTGAAGAAGAAAGATCCAGCTGACTGAAATAAGTTCATTGGATGAAAACCAACAAAAATTGACAGGAACCACGAAAAGTTCTTGTATTTTAAGATAAAATCTGACGCTATTAAAGAAAAAACTTCCAGCTCGCTGAAATATGTTCATTTGCTGAAAATCAACAAAAGCACGAAAAGTTCTTGTATTTGAAGATAAAATCTTTTTGCTTTGAAGAAGAAAGATCTTGGTGACTGAAATAAGTTCATCAGATGAAAACCAACAAAAATTGACAAGAACCACGAAAAGTTCTTGTATTTTAAGATAAAATCTTGCGCTATTAAACAAAAAACTTCTTGCTTGCTGAAATATGTTCATTTGCTGAAAACCAACAAAACCACGAAAAGTTCTTGTATTTGAAGATAAAATCTTTTTGCTTTGAAGAAGAAAGATCTCGCTGACTGAAATACGTTCATTAGATGAAAACCTACAAAATTTGACAAGAACCACGAAAAGTTCTTCTATTTTAAGATAAAATCTGACGCTATTAAAGAAAAAACTTCCAGCTCGCTGAAATATGTTCATTTGCTGAAAATCAACAAAACCACGAAAAGTTCTTGTATTTGAAGATAAAATCTTTTTGCTTTTAAGAAGAAAGATCCAGCTGACTGAAATAAGTTCATTAGATGAAAATCAACAAAAATTGACAAGAACCACGAAAAGTTCTTGTATTTTAAGATAAAATCTGACGCTATTAAAGAAAAAACTTCTCGCTCGCTGAAATATGTTCATTTGCTGAAAATCAACAAAACCACGAAATGTTCTTGTATTTGAAGATAAAATCTTTTTGCTTTGAAGAAGAAGGATTTAGGTGACTGAAATAAGTTCATTGGATGAAAACCAACAAAAATTGACAAGAACCACGAAAAGTTCTTGTATTTTAAGATAAAATCTGACGCTATTAAAGAAAAATCTTCCAGCTCGCTGAAATATGGTCATTTGCTGAAAATCAACAAAACCACGAAAATTTCTTGTATTTGAAGATAAAATCTTTTTGCTTTGAAGAAGAAAGATCCAGCTGACTGAAATAAGTTCATTTGATGAAAATCAACAAAAATTGACAAGAACCACGAAAAGTTCTTGTATTTTAAGATAAAATCTGACGCTATTAAAGAAAAAACTTCCAGCTCGCTGAAATATGGTCATTTGCTGAAAATCAACAAAACCACGAAAAGTTCTTGTATTTGAAGATAAAATCTTTTTGCTTTGAAGAAGAAAGATCCAGCTGACTGAAATAAGTTCATTGGATGAAAACCAACAAAAATTGACAGGAACCACGAAAAGTTCTTGTATTTTAAGATAAAATCTGACGCTATTAAAGAAAAAACTTCCAGCTCGCTGAAATATGTTCATTTGCTGAAAATCAACAAAAGCACAAAAAGTTCTTGTATTTGAAGATAAAATCTTTTTGCTTTGAAGAAGAAAGATCTTGGTGACTGAAATAAGTTCATCAGATGAAAACCAACAAAAATTGACAAGAACCACGAAAAGTTCTTGTATTTTAAGATAAAATCTTGCGCTATTAAACAAAAAACTTCTTGCTTGCTGAAATATGTTCATTTGCTGAAAACCAACAAAACCACGAAAAGTTCTTGTATTTGAAGATAAAATCTTTTTGCTTTGAAGAAGAAAGATCTCGCTGACTGAAATACGTTCATTAGATGAAAACCTACAAAATTTGACAAGAACCACGAAAAGTTCTTGTATTTTAGGATAAAATCTGACGCTTTTAAAGAAAAAACTTCTCGCTCGCTGAAATATGTTCATTTGCTGAAAATCAACAAAACCACGAAAGGTTCTTGTATTTGAAGATAAAATCTTTTTGCTTTGAAGAAGAAGGATTTTGGTGACTGAAATAAGTTCATTGGATGAAAACCAACAAAAATTGACAAGAACCACGAAATGTTCTTGTATTTTAAGATAAAATCTTGCGCTATTAAAGAAAAAACTTCCAGCTCGCTGAAATATGTTCATTTGCTGAAAACCAACAAAACCACGAAATGTTCTTGTATTTGAAGATAAAATCTTTTTGCTTTGAAGAAGAAGGATTTAGGTGACTGAAATCAGTTCATTGGATGAAAACCAACAAAAATTGACAAGAACCACGAAAAGTTCTTGCATTTTAAGATAAAATCTGACGCTATTAAAGAAAAATCTTCCAGCTCGCTGAAATATGGTCATTTGCTGAAAATCAACAAAACCACGAAAATTTCTTGTATTTGAAGATAAAATCTTTTTGCTTTGAAGAAGAAAGATCCAGCTGACTGAAATAAGTTCATTTGATGAAAATCAACAAAAATTGACAAGAACCACGAAAAGTTCTTGTATTTTAAGATAAAATCTGACGCTATTAAAGAAAAAACTTCCAGCTCGCTGAAATATGGTCATTTGCTGAAAATCAACAAAACCACGAAAAGTTCTTGTATTTGAAGATAAAATCTTTTTACTTTTAAGAAGAAAGATCCAGCTGAGTGAAATAAGTTAATCAGATGAAAATCAACAAAAATTGACAAGAACCACGAAAAGTTCTTGTATTTTAAGATAAAATCTGACGCTATTAAAGAAAAAACTTCCAGCTCGCTGAAATATGGTCATTTGATGAAAATCAACAAACCCACGAAAAGTTCTTGTATTTGAAGATAAAATCTTTTTGCTTTGAAGAAGAAGGATTTAGGTGACTGAAATAAGTTCATTGGATGAAAACCAACAAAAATTGACAAGAAGCACGAAAAGTTCTTGTATTTTAAGATAAAATCTTGCACTATTGAAGAAAAACCTTCCAGCTCGCTGAAATATGTTCATTCGCTGAAAACCAACAAAACCACGTAAAGTTCTTGTATTTGAAGATAAAATCTTTTTGCTTTGAAGAAGAAAGATCCAGCTGACTGAAATAAGTTCATTTGATGAAAATCAACAAAAATTGACAAGAACCACGAAAAGTTCTTGTATTTTAAGATAAAATCTGACGCTATTAAAGAAAAAACTTCCAGCTCGCTGAAATATGGTCATTTGCTGAAAATCAACAAAACCACGAAAAGTTCTTGTATTTGAAGATAAAATCTTTTTACTTTTAAGAAGAAAGATCCAGCTGAGTGAAATAAGTTAATCAGATGAAAATCAACAAAAATTGACAAGAACCACGAAAAGTTCTTGTATTTTAAGATAAAATCTGACGCTATTAAAGAAAAAACTTCCAGCTCGCTGAAATATGGTCATTTGATGAAAATCAACAAACCCACGAAAAGTTCTTGTATTTGAAGATAAAATCTTTTTGCTTTGAAGAAGAAGGATTTAGGTGACTGAAATAAGTTCATTGGATGAAAACCAACAAAAATTGACAAGAAGCACGAAAAGTTCTTGTATTTTAAGATAAAATCTTGCACTATTGAAGAAAAAACTTCCAGCTCGCTGAAATATGTTCATTCGCTGAAAACCAACAAAACCACGTAAAGTTCTTGTATTTGAAGATAAAATCTTTTTGCTTTGAAGAAGAAAGATCCAGCTGACTGAAATAAGTTCATTGGATGAAAACCAACAAAAATTGACAGGAACCACGAAAAGTTCTTGTATTTTAAGATAAAATCTGACGCTATTAAAGAAAAAACTTCCAGCTCGCTGAAATATGTTCATTTGCTGAAAATCAACAAAAGCACGAAAAGTTCTTGTATTTGAAGATAAAATCTTTTTGCTTTGAAGAAGAAAGATCTTGGTGACTGAAATAAGTTCATCAGATGAAAACCAACAAAAATTGACAAGAACCACGAAAAGTTCTTGTATTTTAAGATAAAATCTTGCGCTATTAAACAAAAAACTTCTTGCTTGCTGAAATATGTTCATTTGCTGAAAACCAACAAAACCACGAAAAGTTCTTGTATTTGAAGATAAAATCTTTTTGCTTTGAAGAAGAAAGATCTCGCTGACTGAAATACGTTCATTAGATGAAAACCTACAAAATTTGACAAGAACCACGAAAAGTTCTTGTATTTTAGGATAAAATCTGACGCTTTTAAAGAAAAAACTTCTCGCTCGCTGAAATATGTTCATTTGCTGAAAATCAACAAAACCACGAAAGGTTCTTGTATTTGAAGATAAAATCTTTTTGCTTTGAAGAAGAAGGATTTTGGTGACTGAAATAAGTTCATTGGATGAAAACCAACAAAAATTGACAAGAACCACGAAATGTTCTTGTATTTTAAGATAAAATCTTGCGCTATTAAAGAAAAAACTTCCAGCTCGCTGAAATATGTTCATTTGCTGAAAACCAACAAAACCACGAAAAGTTCTTGTATTTGAAGATAAAATCTTTTTGCTTTGAAGAAGAAAGATCCAGCTGACCAAAATAAGTTCATTGGATGAAAACCAAGAAAAATTGACAGGAACCACGAAAAGTTCTTGTATTTTAAGATAAAATCTGACGCTATTAAAGAAAAAACTTCGCGCTCGCTGAAATATGTTCATTTGCTGAAAATCAACAAAACCACGAAAAGTTCTTGTATTTGAAGATAAAATCTTTTTACTTTGAAGAAGAAAGATCCAGCTGACTGAAATAAGTTCATTAGATGAAAATCAACAAAAATTGACAAGAACCACGAAAAGTTCTTGTATTTTAAGATAAAATCTGACGCTATTAAAGAAAAAACTTCTCGCTCGCTGAAATATGTTCATTTGCTGAAAATCAACAAAACCACAAAAGGTTCTTGTATTTGAAGATAAAATCTTTTTGCTTTGAAGAAGAAGGATTTTGGTGACTGAAATAAGTTCATTGGATGAAAACCAACAAAAATTGACAAGAACCACGAAAAGTTCTTGTATTTTAAGATAAAATCTTGCGCTATTAAAGAAAAAACTTCCAGCTCGCCGAAATATGTTCATTTGCTGAAAACCAACAAAACCACGAAAAGTTCTTGTATTTGAAGATAAAATCTTTTTGCTTTGAAGAAGAAAGATCCAGCTGACCAAAATAAGTTCATTGGATGAAAACCAAGAAAAATTGACAGGAACCACGAAAGGTTCCTCTATTTTAAGATAAAATCTGACGCTATTAAAGAAAAAACTTCCAGCTCGCTGAAATATGTTCATTTGCTGAAAATCAACAAAACCACGAAAAGTTCTTGTATTTGAAGATAAAATCTTTTTGCTTTTAAGAAGAAAGATCCAGCTGACTGAAATAAGTTCATGAGATGAAAATCAACAAAAATTGACAAGAACCACGAAAAGTTCTTGTATTTTAAGATAAAATCTGACGCTATTAAAGAAAAAACTTTTCCCTCGCTGAAATATGTTCATTTGCTGAAAATCAACAAAACCGCGAAAAGTTCTTGTATTTGAAGATAAAATCTTTTTGCTTTGAAGAAGAAAGATCCAGCTGAGTGAAACAAGTTCATTCGATGAAAATCAACAAAAATTGACAAAAACCACGAAAAGTTCTTGTATTTTCAGATAAAATCTGAGGCTATTAAAGAAAAAACTTCCAGCTCGCTGAAATATGGTCATTTGCTGAAAATCAACAAAAATTGACAAGAACCATGAAAAGTTCTTGTATTTTAAGATAAAATCTTGCGCTATTAAAGAAAAAACTTCCAGCTCGCTGAAATATGGTCATTTGCTGAAAATCAACAAAACTACGAAAAGTTCTTGTATTTGAAGATAAAATCTTTTTGCTTTGAAGAAGAAAGATCCAGCTGACTGAAATAAGTTCATTTGATGAAAATCAACAAAAATTGATAAGAACCACGAAAAGTTCTTGTATTTTAAGATAAAATCTGACGCTATTCAAGAGAAAACTTCCAGCTCGCTGAAATATGGTCATTTGCTGAAAATCAACAAAACCACGAAAAGTTCTTATATTTGAAGATAAAATCTTTTTACTTTTAAGAAGAAAGATCCAGCTGACTGAAATAAGTTCATTAGATGAAAATCAACAAAAATTGACAAGAACCACGAAAAGTTCTTGTATTTTAAGATAAAATCTGACGCTATTAAAGAAAAAACTTCTCGCTCGCTGAAATATGTTCATTTGCTGAAAATCAACAAAACCACGTAAAGTTCTTGTATTTGAAGATAAAATCTTTTTGCTTTGAAGAAGAAAGATCCAGCTGACTGAAATAAGTTCATTTGATGAAAACCAACAAAAATTGACAAGAACCACGAAAAGTTCTTGTATTTTAAGATAAAATGTGACGCTATTAAAGAAAAATCTTCCAGCTCGATGAAATATGGTCATTTGCTGAAAATCAACAAAACCGCGAAAAGTTCTTGTATTTGAAGATAAAATCTTTTTGCTTTGAAGAAGAAAGATCCAGCTGAGTGAAACAAGTTCATTCGATGAAAATCAACAAAAATTGACAAAAACCACGAAAAGTTCTTGTATTTTCAGATAAAATCTGAGGCTATTAAAGAAAAAACTTCCAGCTCGCTGAAATATGGTCATTTGCTGAAAATCAACAAAAATTGACAAGAACCATGAAAAGTTCTTGTATTTTAAGATAAAATCTTGCGCTATTAAAGAAAAAACTTCCAGCTCGCTGAAATATGGTCATTTGCTGAAAATCAACAAAACTACGAAAAGTTCTTGTATTTGAAGATAAAATCTTTTTGCTTTGAAGAAGAAAGATCCAGCTGACTGAAATAAGTTCATTTGATGAAAATCAACAAAAATTGATAAGAACCACGAAAAGTTCTTGTATTTTAAGATAAAATCTGACGCTATTCAAGAAAAAACTTCCAGCTCGCTGAAATATGGTCATTTGCTGAAAATCAACAAAACCACGAAAAGTTCTTATATTTGAAGATAAAATCTTTTTACTTTTAAGAAGAAAGATCCAGCTGACTGAAATAAGTTCATTAGATGAAAATCAACAAAAATTGACAAGAACCACGAAAAGTTCTTGTATTTTAAGATAAAATCTGACGCTATTAAAGAAAAAACTTCTCGATCGCTGAAATATGTTCATTTGCTGAAAATCAACAAAACCACGTAAAGTTCTTGTATTTGAAGATAAAATCTTTTTGCTTTGAAGAAGAAAGATCCAGCTGACTGAAATAAGTTCATTTGATGAAAACCAACAAAAATTGACAAGAACCACGAAAAGTTCTTGTATTTTAAGATAAAATGTGACGCTATTAAAGAAAAATCTTCCAGCTCGATGAAATATGGTCATTTGCTGAAAATCAACAAAACCACGAAAATTTCTTGTATTTGAAGATAAAATCTTTTTGCTTTGAAGAAGAAAGATCCAGCTGACTGAAATAAGTTCATTAGATGAAAATCAACAAAAATTGACAAGAACCACGAAAAGTTCGTGTATTTTAAGATAAAATCTGACGCCATTAAAGAAAAAACTTCTCGCTCGCTGAAATATGTTCATTTGCTGAAAATCAACAAAACCACGAAAAGTTCTTGTATTTGAAGATAAAATCTTTTTGCTTTGAAGAAGAAAGATCCAGCTGAGTGAAATAAGTTAATCAGATGAAAATCAACAAAAATTGACAAGAACCACGAAAAGTTCTTGTATTTTAAGATAAAATCTGACGCTATTAAAGAAAAAACTTCCAGCTCGCTGAAATATGGTCATTTGATGAAAATCAACAAACCCACGAAAAGTTCTTGTATTTGAAGATAAAATCTTTTTGCTTTGAAGAAGAAGGATTCAGGTGACTGAAATAAGTTCATTGGATGAAAATCAACAAAAATTGACAAGAACCACGAAAAGTTCTTGTATTTTAAGATAAAATCTGACGCTATTAAAGAAAAAACTTCCAGCTCGCTGAAATATGGTCATTTGCTGAAAATCAACAAAACCACGAAAAGTTCTTGTATTTGAAGATAAAATCTTTTTACTTTTAAGAAGAAAGATCCAGCTGAGTGAAATAAGTTAATCAGATGAAAATCAACAAAAATTGACAAGAACCACGAAAAGTTCTTGTATTTTAAGATAAAATCTGACGCTATTAAAGAAAAAACTTCCAGCTCGCTGAAATATGGTCATTTGATGAAAATCAACAAACCCACGAAAAGTTCTTGTATTTGAAGATAAAATCTTTTTGCTTTGAAGAAGAAAGATCTCGCTGACTGAAATACGTTCATTCGATGAAAACCTACAAAATTTGACAAGAACCACGAAAAGTTCTTGTATTTTAGGATAAAATCTGACGCTTTTAAAGAAAAAACTTCTCGCTCGCTGAAATATGTTCATTTGCTGAAAATCAACAAAACCACGAAAGGTTCTTGTATTTGAAGATAAAATCTTTTTGCTTTGAAGAAGAAGGATTTTGGTGACTGAAATAAGTTCATTGGATGAAAACCAACAAAAATTGACAAGAACCACGAAATGTTCTTGTATTTTAAGATAAAATCTTGCGCTATTAAAGAAAAAACTTCCAGCTCGCTGAAATATGTTCATTTGCTGAAAACCAACAAAACCACGAAAAGTTCTTGTATTTGAAGATAAAATCTTTTTGCTTTGAAGAAGAAAGATCCAGCTGACCAAAATAAGTTCATTGGATGAAAACCAAGAAAAATTGACAGGAACCACGAAAAGTTCTTGTATTTTAAGATAAAATCTGACGCTATTAAAGAAAAAACTTCGCGCTCGCTGAAATATGTTCATTTGCTGAAAATCAACAAAACCACGAAAAGTTCTTGTATTTGAAGATAAAATCTTTTTACTTTGAAGAAGAAAGATCCAGCTGACTGAAATAAGTTCATTAGATGAAAATCAACAAAAATTGACAAGAACCACGAAAAGTTCTTGTATTTTAAGATAAAATCTGACGCTATTAAAGAAAAAACTTCTCGCTCGCTGAAATATGTTCATTTGCTGAAAATCAACAAAACCACAAAAGGTTCTTGTATTTGAAGATAAAATCTTTTTGCTTTGAAGAAGAAGGATTTTGGTGACTGAAATAAGTTCATTGGATGAAAACCAACAAAAATTGACAAGAACCACGAAAAGTTCTTGTATTTTAAGATAAAATCTTGCGCTATTAAAGAAAAAACTTCCAGCTCGCCGAAATATGTTCATTTGCTGAAAACCAACAAAACCACGAAAAGTTCTTGTATTTGAAGATAAAATCTTTTTGCTTTGAAGAAGAAAGATCCAGCTGACCAAAATAAGTTCATTGGATGAAAACCAAGAAAAATTGACAGGAACCACGAAAGGTTCCTCTATTTTAAGATAAAATCTGACGCTATTAAAGAAAAAACTTCCAGCTCGCTGAAATATGTTCATTTGCTGAAAATCAACAAAACCACGAAAAGTTCTTGTATTTGAAGATAAAATCTTTTTGCTTTTAAGAAGAAAGATCCAGCTGACTGAAATAAGTTCATGAGATGAAAATCAACAAAAATTGACAAGAACCACGAAAAGTTCTTGTATTTTAAGATAAAATCTGACGCTATTAAAGAAAAAACTTTTCCCTCGCTGAAATATGTTCATTTGCTGAAAATCAACAAAACCGCGAAAAGTTCTTGTATTTGAAGATAAAATCTTTTTGCTTTGAAGAAGAAAGATCCAGCTGAGTGAAACAAGTTCATTCGATGAAAATCAACAAAAATTGACAAAAACCACGAAAAGTTCTTGTATTTTCAGATAAAATCTGAGGCTATTAAAGAAAAAACTTCCAGCTCGCTGAAATATGGTCATTTGCTGAAAATCAACAAAAATTGACAAGAACCATGAAAAGTTCTTGTATTTTAAGATAAAATCTTGCGCTATTAAAGAAAAAACTTCCAGCTCGCTGAAATATGGTCATTTGCTGAAAATCAACAAAACTACGAAAAGTTCTTGTATTTGAAGATAAAATCTTTTTGCTTTGAAGAAGAAAGATCCAGCTGACTGAAATAAGTTCATTTGATGAAAATCAACAAAAATTGATAAGAACCACGAAAAGTTCTTGTATTTTAAGATAAAATCTGACGCTATTCAAGAGAAAACTTCCAGCTCGCTGAAATATGGTCATTTGCTGAAAATCAACAAAACCACGAAAAGTTCTTATATTTGAAGATAAAATCTTTTTACTTTTAAGAAGAAAGATCCAGCTGACTGAAATAAGTTCATTAGATGAAAATCAACAAAAATTGACAAGAACCACGAAAAGTTCTTGTATTTTAAGATAAAATCTGACGCTATTAAAGAAAAAACTTCTCGCTCGCTGAAATATGTTCATTTGCTGAAAATCAACAAAACCACGTAAAGTTCTTGTATTTGAAGATAAAATCTTTTTGCTTTGAAGAAGAAAGATCCAGCTGACTGAAATAAGTTCATTTGATGAAAACCAACAAAAATTGACAAGAACCACGAAAAGTTCTTGTATTTTAAGATAAAATGTGACGCTATTAAAGAAAAATCTTCCAGCTCGATGAAATATGGTCATTTGCTGAAAATCAACAAAACCGCGAAAAGTTCTTGTATTTGAAGATAAAATCTTTTTGCTTTGAAGAAGAAAGATCCAGCTGAGTGAAACAAGTTCATTCGATGAAAATCAACAAAAATTGACAAAAACCACGAAAAGTTCTTGTATTTTCAGATAAAATCTGAGGCTATTAAAGAAAAAACTTCCAGCTCGCTGAAATATGGTCATTTGCTGAAAATCAACAAAAATTGACAAGAACCATGAAAAGTTCTTGTATTTTAAGATAAAATCTTGCGCTATTAAAGAAAAAACTTCCAGCTCGCTGAAATATGGTCATTTGCTGAAAATCAACAAAACTACGAAAAGTTCTTGTATTTGAAGATAAAATCTTTTTGCTTTGAAGAAGAAAGATCCAGCTGACTGAAATAAGTTCATTTGATGAAAATCAACAAAAATTGATAAGAACCACGAAAAGTTCTTGTATTTTAAGATAAAATCTGACGCTATTCAAGAAAAAACTTCCAGCTCGCTGAAATATGGTCATTTGCTGAAAATCAACAAAACCACGAAAAGTTCTTATATTTGAAGATAAAATCTTTTTACTTTTAAGAAGAAAGATCCAGCTGACTGAAATAAGTTCATTAGATGAAAATCAACAAAAATTGACAAGAACCACGAAAAGTTCTTGTATTTTAAGATAAAATCTGACGCTATTAAAGAAAAAACTTCTCGATCGCTGAAATATGTTCATTTGCTGAAAATCAACAAAACCACGTAAAGTTCTTGTATTTGAAGATAAAATCTTTTTGCTTTGAAGAAGAAAGATCCAGCTGACTGAAATAAGTTCATTTGATGAAAACCAACAAAAATTGACAAGAACCACGAAAAGTTCTTGTATTTTAAGATAAAATGTGACGCTATTAAAGAAAAATCTTCCAGCTCGATGAAATATGGTCATTTGCTGAAAATCAACAAAACCACGAAAATTTCTTGTATTTGAAGATAAAATCTTTTTGCTTTGAAGAAGAAAGATCCAGCTGACTGAAATAAGTTCATTAGATGAAAATCAACAAAAATTGACAAGAACCACGAAAAGTTCGTGTATTTTAAGATAAAATCTGACGCCATTAAAGAAAAAACTTCTCGCTCGCTGAAATATGTTCATTTGCTGAAAATCAACAAAACCACGAAAAGTTCTTGTATTTGAAGATAAAATCTTTTTGCTTTGAAGAAGAAAGATCCAGCTGAGTGAAATAAGTTAATCAGATGAAAATCAACAAAAATTGACAAGAACCACGAAAAGTTCTTGTATTTTAAGATAAAATCTGACGCTATTAAAGAAAAAACTTCCAGCTCGCTGAAATATGGTCATTTGATGAAAATCAACAAACCCACGAAAAGTTCTTGTATTTGAAGATAAAATCTTTTTGCTTTGAAGAAGAAGGATTCAGGTGACTGAAATAAGTTCATTGGATGAAAATCAACAAAAATTGACAAGAACCACGAAAAGTTCTTGTATTTTAAGATAAAATCTGACGCTATTAAAGAAAAAACTTCCAGCTCGCTGAAATATGGTCATTTGCTGAAAATCAACAAAACCACGAAAAGTTCTTGTATTTGAAGATAAAATCTTTTTACTTTTAAGAAGAAAGATCCAGCTGAGTGAAATAAGTTAATCAGATGAAAATCAACAAAAATTGACAAGAACCACGAAAAGTTCTTGTATTTTAAGATAAAATCTGACGCTATTAAAGAAAAAACTTCCAGCTCGCTGAAATATGGTCATTTGATGAAAATCAACAAACCCACGAAAAGTTCTTGTATTTGAAGATAAAATCTTTTTGCTTTGAAGAAGAAAGATCTCGCTGACTGAAATACGTTCATTCGATGAAAACCTACAAAATTTGACAAGAACCACGAAAAGTTCTTGTATTTTAGGATAAAATCTGACGCTTTTAAAGAAAAAACTTCTCGCTCGCTGAAATATGTTCATTTGCTGAAAATCAACAAAACCACGAAAGGTTCTTGTATTTGAAGATAAAATCTTTTTGCTTTGAAGAAGAAGGATTTTGGTGACTGAAATAAGTTCATTGGATGAAAACCAACAAAAATTGACAAGAACCACGAAATGTTCTTGTATTTTAAGATAAAATCTTGCGCTATTAAAGAAAAAACTTCCAGCTCGCTGAAATATGTTCATTTGCTGAAAACCAACAAAACCACGAAAAGTTCTTGTATTTGAAGATAAAATCTTTTTGCTTTGAAGAAGAAAGATCCAGCTGACCAAAATAAGTTCATTGGATGAAAACCAAGAAAAATTGACAGGAACCACGAAAAGTTCTTGTATTTTAAGATAAAATCTGACGCTATTAAAGAAAAAACTTCGCGCTCGCTGAAATATGTTCATTTGCTGAAAATCAACAAAACCACGAAAAGTTCTTGTATTTGAAGATAAAATCTTTTTACTTTGAAGAAGAAAGATCCAGCTGACTGAAATAAGTTCATTAGATGAAAATCAACAAAAATTGACAAGAACCACGAAAAGTTCTTGTATTTTAAGATAAAATCTGACGCTATTAAAGAAAAAACTTCTCGCTCGCTGAAATATGTTCATTTGCTGAAAATCAACAAAACCACAAAAGGTTCTTGTATTTGAAGATAAAATCTTTTTGCTTTGAAGAAGAAGGATTTTGGTGACTGAAATAAGTTCATTGGATGAAAACCAACAAAAATTGACAAGAACCACGAAAAGTTCTTGTATTTTAAGATAAAATCTTGCGCTATTAAAGAAAAAACTTCCAGCTCGCCGAAATATGTTCATTTGCTGAAAACCAACAAAACCACGAAAAGTTCTTGTATTTGAAGATAAAATCTTTTTGCTTTGAAGAAGAAAGATCCAGCTGACCAAAATAAGTTCATTGGATGAAAACCAAGAAAAATTGACAGGAACCACGAAAGGTTCCTCTATTTTAAGATAAAATCTGACGCTATTAAAGAAAAAACTTCCAGCTCGCTGAAATATGTTCATTTGCTGAAAATCAACAAAACCACGAAAAGTTCTTGTATTTGAAGATAAAATCTTTTTGCTTTTAAGAAGAAAGATCCAGCTGACTGAAATAAGTTCATGAGATGAAAATCAACAAAAATTGACAAGAACCACGAAAAGTTCTTGTATTTTAAGATAAAATCTGACGCTATTAAAGAAAAAACTTTTCCCTCGCTGAAATATGTTCATTTGCTGAAAATCAACAAAACCGCGAAAAGTTCTTGTATTTGAAGATAAAATCTTTTTGCTTTGAAGAAGAAAGATCCAGCTGAGTGAAACAAGTTCATTCGATGAAAATCAACAAAAATTGACAAAAACCACGAAAAGTTCTTGTATTTTCAGATAAAATCTGAGGCTATTAAAGAAAAAACTTCCAGCTCGCTGAAATATGGTCATTTGCTGAAAATCAACAAAAATTGACAAGAACCATGAAAAGTTCTTGTATTTTAAGATAAAATCTTGCGCTATTAAAGAAAAAACTTCCAGCTCGCTGAAATATGGTCATTTGCTGAAAATCAACAAAACTACGAAAAGTTCTTGTATTTGAAGATAAAATCTTTTTGCTTTGAAGAAGAAAGATCCAGCTGACTGAAATAAGTTCATTTGATGAAAATCAACAAAAATTGATAAGAACCACGAAAAGTTCTTGTATTTTAAGATAAAATCTGACGCTATTCAAGAAAAAACTTCCAGCTCGCTGAAATATGGTCATTTGCTGAAAATCAACAAAACCACGAAAAGTTCTTATATTTGAAGATAAAATCTTTTTACTTTTAAGAAGAAAGATCCAGCTGACTGAAATAAGTTCATTAGATGAAAATCAACAAAAATTGACAAGAACCACGAAAAGTTCTTGTATTTTAAGATAAAATCTGACACTATTAAAGAAAAAACTTCTCGCTCGCTGAAATATGTTCATTTGCTGAAAATCAACAAAACCACGTAAAGTTCTTGTATTTGAAGATAAAATCTTTTTGCTTTGAAGAAGAAAGATCCAGCTGACTGAAATAAGTTCATTTGATGAAAACCAACAAAAATTGACAAGAACCACGAAAAGTTCTTGTATTTTAAGATAAAATGTGACGCTATTAAAGAAAAATCTTCCAGCTCGATGAAATATGGTCATTTGCTGAAAATCAACAAAACCACGAAAATTTCTTGTATTTGAAGATAAAATCTTTTTGCTTTGAAGAAGAAAGATCCAGCTGACTGAAATAAGTTCATTAGATGAAAATCAACAAAAATTGACAAGAACCACGAAAAGTTCTTGTATTTTAAGATAAAATCTGACGCTATTAAAGAAAAAACTTCTCGCTCGCTGAAATATGTTCATTTGCTGAAAATCAACAAAACCACGAAAAGTTCTTGTATTTGAAGATAAAATCTTTTTGCTTTGAAGAAGAAAGATCCAGCTGAGTGAAATAAGTTAATCAGATGAAAATCAACAAAAATTGACAAGAACCACGAAAAGTTCTTGTATTTTAAGATAAAATCTGACGCTATTAAAGAAAAAACTTCCAGCTCGCTGAAATATGGTCATTTGATGAAAATCAACAAACCCACGAAAAGTTCTTGTATTTGAAGATAAAATCTTTTTGCTTTGAAGAAGAAGGATTCAGGTGACTGAAATAAGTTCATTGGATGAAAATCAACAAAAATTGACAAGAACCACGAAAAGTTCTTGTATTTTAAGATAAAATCTGACGCTATTAAAGAAAAAACTTCCAGCTCGCTGAAATATGGTCATTTGCTGAAAATCAACAAAACCACGAAAAGTTCTTGTATTTGAAGATAAAATCTTTTTACTTTTAAGAAGAAAGATCCAGCTGAGTGAAATAAGTTAATCAGATGAAAATCAACAAAAATTGACAAGAACCACGAAAAGTTCTTGTATTTTAAGATAAAATCTGACGCTATTAAAGAAAAAACTTCCAGCTCGCTGAAATATGTTCATTTGCTGAAAATCAACAAAACCACGAAAAGTTCATGTATTTGAAGATAAAATCTTTTTGCTTTGAAGAAGAAGGATTTAGGTGACTGAAATAAGTTCATTGGATGAAAACCAACAAAAATTGACAAGAAGCACGAAAAGTTCTTGTATTTTAAGAGAAAATCTTGCGCTATTAAAGAAAAAACTTCCAGCTCGCCGAAATATGTTCATTTGCTGAAAACCAACAAAACCACGAAAAGTTCTTGTATTTGAAGATAAAATCTTTTTGCTTTGAAGAAGAAAGATCCAGCTGACCAAAATAAGTTCATTGGATGAAAACCAAGAAAAATTGACAGGAACCACGAAAGGTTCCTCTATTTTAAGATAAAATCTGACGCTATTAAAGAAAAAACTTCCAGCTCGCTGAAATATGTTCATTTGCTGAAAATCAACAAAACCACGAAAAGTTCTTGTATTTGAAGATAAAATCTTTTTGCTTTTAAGAAGAAAGATCCAGCTGACTGAAATAAGTTCATGAGATGAAAATCAACAAAAATTGACAAGAACCACGAAAAGTTCTTGTATTTTAAGATAAAATCTGACGCTATTAAAGAAAAAACTTTTCCCTCGCTGAAATATGTTCATTTGCTGAAAATCAACAAAACCGCGAAAAGTTCTTGTATTTGAAGATAAAATCTTTTTGCTTTGAAGAAGAAAGATCCAGCTGAGTGAAACAAGTTCATTCGATGAAAATCAACAAAAATTGACAAAAACCACGAAAAGTTCTTGTATTTTCAGATAAAATCTGAGGCTATTAAAGAAAAAACTTCCAGCTCGCTGAAATATGGTCATTTGCTGAAAATCAACAAAAATTGACAAGAACCATGAAAAGTTCTTGTATTTTAAGATAAAATCTTGCGCTATTAAAGAAAAAACTTCCAGCTCGCTGAAATATGGTCATTTGCTGAAAATCAACAAAACTACGAAAAGTTCTTGTATTTGAAGATAAAATCTTTTTGCTTTGAAGAAGAAAGATCCAGCTGACTGAAATAAGTTCATTTGATGAAAATCAACAAAAATTGATAAGAACCACGAAAAGTTCTTGTATTTTAAGATAAAATCTGACGCTATTCAAGAAAAAACTTCCAGCTCGCTGAAATATGGTCATTTGCTGAAAATCAACAAAACCACGAAAAGTTCTTATATTTGAAGATAAAATCTTTTTACTTTTAAGAAGAAAGATCCAGCTGACTGAAATAAGTTCATTAGATGAAAATCAACAAAAATTGACAAGAACCACGAAAAGTTCTTGTATTTTAAGATAAAATCTGACACTATTAAAGAAAAAACTTCTCGCTCGCTGAAATATGTTCATTTGCTGAAAATCAACAAAACCACGTAAAGTTCTTGTATTTGAAGATAAAATCTTTTTGCTTTGAAGAAGAAAGATCCAGCTGACTGAAATAAGTTCATTTGATGAAAACCAACAAAAATTGACAAGAACCACGAAAAGTTCTTGTATTTTAAGATAAAATGTGACGCTATTAAAGAAAAATCTTCCAGCTCGATGAAATATGGTCATTTGCTGAAAATCAACAAAACCACGAAAATTTCTTGTATTTGAAGATAAAATCTTTTTGCTTTGAAGAAGAAAGATCCAGCTGACTGAAATAAGTTCATTAGATGAAAATCAACAAAAATTGACAAGAACCACGAAAAGTTCTTGTATTTTAAGATAAAATCTGACGCTATTAAAGAAAAAACTTCTCGCTCGCTGAAATATGTTCATTTGCTGAAAATCAACAAAACCACGAAAAGTTCTTGTATTTGAAGATAAAATCTTTTTGCTTTGAAGAAGAAAGATCCAGCTGAGTGAAATAAGTTAATCAGATGAAAATCAACAAAAATTGACAAGAACCACGAAAAGTTCTTGTATTTTAAGATAAAATCTGACGCTATTAAAGAAAAAACTTCCAGCTCGCTGAAATATGGTCATTTGATGAAAATCAACAAACCCACGAAAAGTTCTTGTATTTGAAGATAAAATCTTTTTGCTTTGAAGAAGAAGGATTCAGGTGACTGAAATAAGTTCATTGGATGAAAATCAACAAAAATTGACAAGAACCACGAAAAGTTCTTGTATTTTAAGATAAAATCTGACGCTATTAAAGAAAAAACTTCCAGCTCGCTGAAATATGGTCATTTGCTGAAAATCAACAAAACCACGAAAAGTTCTTGTATTTGAAGATAAAATCTTTTTACTTTTAAGAAGAAAGATCCAGCTGAGTGAAATAAGTTAATCAGATGAAAATCAACAAAAATTGACAAGAACCACGAAAAGTTCTTGTATTTTAAGATAAAATCTGACGCTATTAAAGAAAAAACTTCCAGCTCGCTGAAATATGGTCATTTGATGAAAATCAACAAACCCACGAAAAGTTCTTGTATTTGAAGATAAAATCTTTTTGCTTTGAAGAAGAAGGATTTAGGTGACTGAAATAAGTTCATTGGATGAAAACCAACAAAAATTGACAAGAAGCACGAAAAGTTCTTGTATTTTAAGATAAAATCTTGCGCTATTGAAGAAAAAACTTCCAGCTCGCTGAAATATGTTCATTCGCTGAAAACCAACAAAACCACGTAAAGTTCTTGTATTTGAAGATAAAATCTTTTTGCTTTGAAGAAGAAAGATCCAGCTGACTGAAATAAGTTCATTGGATGAAAACCAACAAAAATTGACAGGAACCACGAAAAGTTCTTGTATTTTAAGATAAAATCTGACGCTATTAAAGAAAAAACTTCCAGCTCGCTGAAATATGTTCATTTGCTGAAAATCAACAAAACCACGAAAAGTTCTTATATTTGAAGATAAAATCTTTTTACTTTTAAGAAGAAAGATCCAGCTGACTGAAATAAGTTCATTAGATGAAAATCAACAAAAATTGACAAGAACCACGAAAAGTTCTTGTATTTTAAGATAAAATCTGACGCTATTAAAGAAAAAACTTCTCGCTCGCTGAAATATGTTCATTTGCTGAAAATCAACAAAACCACGTAAAGTTCTTGTATTTGAAGATAAAATCTTTTTGCTTTGAAGAAGAAAGATCCAGCTGACTGAAATAAGTTCATTTGATGAAAACCAACAAAAATTGACAAGAACCACGAAAAGTTCTTGTATTTTAAGATAAAATGTGACGCTATTAAAGAAAAATCTTCCAGCTCGATGAAATATGGTCATTTGCTGAAAATCAACAAAACCACGAAAATTTCTTGTATTTGAAGATAAAATCTTTTTGCTTTGAAGAAGAAAGATCCAGCTGACTGAAATAAGTTCATTAGATGAAAATCAACAAAAATTGACAAGAACCACGAAAAGTTCTTGTATTTTAAGATAAAATCTGACGCTATTAAAGAAAAAACTTCTCGCTCGCTGAAATATGTTCATTTGCTGAAAATCAACAAAACCACGAAAAGTTCTTGTATTTGAAGATAAAATCTTTTTGCTTTGAAGAAGAAAGATCCAGCTGAGTGAAATAAGTTAATCAGATGAAAATCAACAAAAATTGACAAGAACCACGAAAAGTTCTTGTATTTTAAGATAAAATCTGACGCTATTAAAGAAAAAACTTCCAGCTCGCTGAAATATGGTCATTTGATGAAAATCAACAAACCCACGAAAAGTTCTTGTATTTGAAGATAAAATCTTTTTGCTTTGAAGAAGAAGGATTCAGGTGACTGAAATAAGTTCATTGGATGAAAATCAACAAAAATTGACAAGAACCACGAAAAGTTCTTGTATTTTAAGATAAAATCTGACGCTATTAAAGAAAAAACTTCCAGCTCGCTGAAATATGGTCATTTGCTGAAAATCAACAAAACCACGAAAAGTTCTTGTATTTGAAGATAAAATCTTTTTACTTTTAAGAAGAAAGATCCAGCTGAGTGAAATAAGTTAATCAGATGAAAATCAACAAAAATTGACAAGAACCACGAAAAGTTCTTGTATTTTAAGATAAAATCTGACGCTATTAAAGAAAAAACTTCCAGCTCGCTGAAATATGGTCATTTGATGAAAATCAACAAACCCACGAAAAGTTCTTGTATTTGAAGATAAAATCTTTTTGCTTTGAAGAAGAAGGATTTAGGTGACTGAAATAAGTTCATTGGATGAAAACCAACAAAAATTGACAAGAAGCACGAAAAGTTCTTGTATTTTAAGATAAAATCTTGCGCTATTGAAGAAAAAACTTCCAGCTCGCTGAAATATGTTCATTCGCTGAAAACCAACAAAACCACGTAAAGTTCTTGTATTTGAAGATAAAATCTTTTTGCTTTGAAGAAGAAAGATCCAGCTGACTGAAATAAGTTCATTGGATGAAAACCAACAAAAATTGACAGGAACCACGAAAAGTTCTTGTATTTTAAGATAAAATCTGACGCTATTAAAGAAAAAACTTCCAGCTCGCTGAAATATGGTCATTTGATGAAAATCAACAAACCCACGAAAAGTTCTTGTATTTGAAGATAAAATCTTTTTGCTTTGAAGAAGAAGGATTCAGGTGACTGAAATAAGTTCATTGGATGAAAATCAACAAAAATTGACAAGAACCACGAAAAGTTCTTGTATTTTAAGATAAAATCTGACGCTATTAAAGAAAAAACTTCCAGCTCGCTGAAATATGGTCATTTGCTGAAAATCAACAAAACCACGAAAAGTTCTTGTATTTGAAGATAAAATCTTTTTACTTTTAAGAAGAAAGATCCAGCTGAGTGAAATAAGTTAATCAGATGAAAATCAACAAAAATTGACAAGAACCACGAAAAGTTCTTGTATTTTAAGATAAAATCTGACGCTATTAAAGAAAAAACTTCCAGCTCGCTGAAATATGGTCATTTGATGAAAATCAACAAACCCACGAAAAGTTCTTGTATTTGAAGATAAAATCTTTTTGCTTTGAAGAAGAAGGATTTAGGTGACTGAAATAAGTTCATTGGATGAAAACCAACAAAAATTGACAAGAAGCACGAAAAGTTCTTGTATTTTAAGATAAAATCTTGCGCTATTGAAGAAAAAACTTCCAGCTCGCTGAAATATGTTCATTCGCTGAAAACCAACAAAACCACGTAAAGTTCTTGTATTTTAAGATAAAATCTTGCGCTATTAAACAAAAAACTTCTTGCTTGCTGAAATATGTTCATTTGCTGAAAACCAACAAAACCACGAAAAGTTCTTGTATTTGAAGATAAAATCTTTTTGCTTTGAAGAAGAAAGATCTCGCTGACTGAAATACGTTCATTAGATGAAAACCTACAAAATTTGACAAGAACCACGAAAAGTTCTTGTATTTTAGGATAAAATCTGACGCTTTTAAAGAAAAAACTTCTCGCTCGCTGAAATATGTTCATTTGCTGAAAATCAACAAAACCACGAAAGGTTCTTGTATTTGAAGATAAAATCTTTTTGCTTTGAAGAAGAAGGATTTTGGTGATTGAAATAAGTTCATTGGATGAAAACCAACAAAAATTGACAAGAACCACGAAATGTTCTTGTATTTTAAGATAAAATCTTGCGCTATTAAAGAAAAAACTTCCAGCTCGCTGAAATATGTTCATTTGCTGAAAACCAACAAAACCACGAAAAGTTCTTGTATTTGAAGATAAAATCTTTTTGCTTTGAAGAAGAAAGATCCAGCTGACCAAAATAAGTTCATTGGATGAAAACCAAGAAAAATTGACAGGAACCACGAAAAGTTCTTGTATTTTAAGATCAAATCTGACGCTATTAAAGAAAAAACTTCGCGCTCGCTGAAATATGTTCATTTGCTGAAAATCAACAAAACCACGAAAAGTTCTTGTATTTGAAGATAAAATCTTTTTACTTTGAAGAAGAAAGATCCAGCTGACTGAAATAAGTTCATTAGATGAAAATCAACAAAAATTGACAAGAACCACGAAAAGTTCTTGTATTTTAAGATAAAATCTGACGCTATTAAAGAAAAAACTTCTCGCTCGCTGAAATATGTTCATTTGCTGAAAATCAACAAAACCACAAAAGGTTCTTGTATTTGAAGATAAAATCTTTTTGCTTTGAAGAAGAAGGATTTTGGTGACTGAAATAAGTTCATTGGATGAAAACCAACAAAAATTGACAAGAACCACGAAAAGTTCTTGTATTTTAAGATAAAATCTTGCGCTATTAAAGAAAAAACTTCCAGCTCGCCGAAATATGTTCATTTGCTGAAAACCAACAAAACCACGAAAAGTTCTTGTATTTGAAGATAAAATCTTTTTGCTTTGAAGAAGAAAGATCCAGCTGACCAAAATAAGTTCATTGGATGAAAACCAAGAAAAATTGACAGGAACCACGAAAGGTTCCTCTATTTTAAGATAAAATCTGACGCTATTAAAGAAAAAACTTCCAGCTCGCTGAAATATGTTCATTTGCTGAAAATCAACAAAACCACGAAAAGTTCTTGTATTTGAAGATAAAATCTTTTTGCTTTTAAGAAGAAAGATCCAGCTGACTGAAATAAGTTCATGAGATGAAAATCAACAAAAATTGACAAGAACCACGAAAAGTTCTTGTATTTTAAGATAAAATCTGACGCTATTAAAGAAAAAACTTTTCCCTCGCTGAAATATGTTCATTTGCTGAAAATCAACAAAACCGCGAAAAGTTCTTGTATTTGAAGATAAAATCTTTTTGCTTTGAAGAAGAAAGATCCAGCTGAGTGAAACAAGTTCATTCGATGAAAATCAACAAAAATTGACAAAAACCACGAAAAGTTCTTGTATTTTCAGATAAAATCTGAGGCTATTAAAGAAAAAACTTCCAGCTCGCTGAAATATGGTCATTTGCTGAAAATCAACAAAAATTGACAAGAACCATGAAAAGTTCTTGTATTTTAAGATAAAATCTTGCGCTATTAAAGAAAAAACTTCCAGCTCGCTGAAATATGGTCATTTGCTGAAAATCAACAAAACTACGAAAAGTTCTTGTATTTGAAGATAAAATCTTTTTGCTTTGAAGAAGAAAGATCCAGCTGACTGAAATAAGTTCATTTGATGAAAATCAACAAAAATTGATAAGAACCACGAAAAGTTCTTGTATTTTAAGATAAAATCTGACGCTATTCAAGAAAAAACTTCCAGCTCGCTGAAATATGGTCATTTGCTGAAAATCAACAAAACCACGAAAAGTTCTTATATTTGAAGATAAAATCTTTTTACTTTTAAGAAGAAAGATCCAGCTGACTGAAATAAGTTCATTAGATGAAAATCAACAAAAATTGACAAGAACCACGAAAAGTTCTTGTATTTTAAGATAAAATCTGACACTATTAAAGAAAAAACTTCTCGCTCGCTGAAATATGTTCATTTGCTGAAAATCAACAAAACCACGTAAAGTTCTTGTATTTGAAGATAAAATCTTTTTGCTTTGAAGAAGAAAGATCCAGCTGACTGAAATAAGTTCATTTGATGAAAACCAACAAAAATTGACAAGAACCACGAAAAGTTCTTGTATTTTAAGATAAAATGTGACGCTATTAAAGAAAAATCTTCCAGCTCGATGAAATATGGTCATTTGCTGAAAATCAACAAAACCACGAAAATTTCTTGTATTTGAAGATAAAATCTTTTTGCTTTGAAGAAGAAAGATCCAGCTGACTGAAATAAGTTCATTAGATGAAAATCAACAAAAATTGACAAGAACCACGAAAAGTTCTTGTATTTTAAGATAAAATCTGACGCTATTAAAGAAAAAACTTCTCGCTCGCTGAAATATGTTCATTTGCTGAAAATCAACAAAACCACGAAAAGTTCTTGTATTTGAAGATAAAATCTTTTTGCTTTGAAGAAGAAAGATCCAGCTGAGTGAAATAAGTTAATCAGATGAAAATCAACAAAAATTGACAAGAACCACGAAAAGTTCTTGTATTTTAAGATAAAATCTGACGCTATTAAAGAAAAAACTTCCAGCTCGCTGAAATATGGTCATTTGATGAAAATCAACAAACCCACGAAAAGTTCTTGTATTTGAAGATAAAATCTTTTTGCTTTGAAGAAGAAGGATTCAGGTGACTGAAATAAGTTCATTGGATGAAAATCAACAAAAATTGACAAGAACCACGAAAAGTTCTTGTATTTTAAGATAAAATCTGACGCTATTAAAGAAAAAACTTCCAGCTCGCTGAAATATGGTCATTTGCTGAAAATCAACAAAACCACGAAAAGTTCTTGTATTTGAAGATAAAATCTTTTTACTTTTAAGAAGAAAGATCCAGCTGAGTGAAATAAGTTAATCAGATGAAAATCAACAAAAATTGACAAGAACCACGAAAAGTTCTTGTATTTTAAGATAAAATCTGACGCTATTAAAGAAAAAACTTCCAGCTCGCTGAAATATGGTCATTTGATGAAAATCAACAAACCCACGAAAAGTTCTTGTATTTGAAGATAAAATCTTTTTGCTTTGAAGAAGAAAGATCCAGCTGACTGAAATAAGTTCATTGGATGAAAACCAACAAAAATTGACAGGAACCACGAAAAGTTCTTGTATTTTAAGATAAAATCTGACGCTATTAAAGAAAAAACTTCCAGCTCGCTGAAATATGTTCATTTGCTGAAAATCAACAAAACCACGAAAAGTTCTTATATTTGAAGATAAAATCTTTTTACTTTTAAGAAGAAAGATCCAGCTGACTGAAATAAGTTCATTAGATGAAAATCAACAAAAATTGACAAGAACCACGAAAAGTTCTTGTATTTTAAGATAAAATCTGACGCTATTAAAGAAAAAACTTCTCGCTCGCTGAAATATGTTCATTTGCTGAAAATCAACAAAACCATGTAAAGTTCTTGTATTTGAAGATAAAATCTTTTTGCTTTGAAGAAGAAAGATCCAGCTGACTGAAATAAGTTCATTTGATGAAAACCAACAAAAATTGACAAGAACCACGAAAAGTTCTTGTATTTTAAGATAAAATGTGACGCTATTAAAGAAAAATCTTCCAGCTCGATGAAATATGGTCATTTGCTGAAAATCAACAAAACCACGAAAATTTCTTGTATTTGAAGATAAAATCTTTTTGCTTTGAAGAAGAAAGATCTTGGTGACTGAAATAAGTTCATTAGATGAAAATCAACAAAAATTGACAAGAACCACGAAAAGTTCTTGTATTTTAAGATAAAATCTGACGCTATTAAAGAAAAAACTTCTCGCTCGCTGAAATATGTTCATTTGCTGAAAATCAACAAAACCACGAAAAGTTCTTGTATTTGAAGATAAAATCTTTTTGCTTTGAAGAAGAAAGATCCAGCTGAGTGAAATAAGTTAATCAGATGAAAATCAACAAAAATTGACAAGAACCACGAAAAGTTCTTGTATTTTAAGATAAAATCTGACGCTATTAAAGAAAAAACTTCCAGCTCGCTGAAATATGGTCATTTGATGAAAATCAACAAACCCACGAAAAGTTCTTGTATTTGAAGATAAAATCTTTTTGCTTTGAAGAAGAAGGATTCAGGTGACTGAAATAAGTTCATTGGATGAAAATCAACAAAAATTGACAAGAACCACGAAAAGTTCTTGTATTTTAAGATAAAATCTGACGCTATTAAAGAAAAAACTTCCAGCTCGCTGAAATATGGTCATTTGCTGAAAATCAACAAAACCACGAAAAGTTCTTGTATTTGAAGATAAAATCTTTTTACTTTTAAGAAGAAAGATCCAGCTGAGTGAAATAAGTTAATCAGATGAAAATCAACAAAAATTGACAAGAACCACGAAAAGTTCTTGTATTTTAAGATAAAATCTGACGCTATTAAAGAAAAAACTTCCAGCTCGCTGAAATATGGTCATTTGATGAAAATCAACAAACCCACGAAAAGTTCTTGTATTTGAAGATAAAATCTTTTTGCTTTGAAGAAGAAGGATTTAGGTGACTGAAATAAGTTCATTGGATGAAAACCAACAAAAATTGACAAGAAGCACGAAAAGTTCTTGTATTTTAAGATAAAATCTTGCGCTATTGAAGAAAAAACTTCCAGCTCGCTGAAATATGTTCATTCGCTGAAAACCAACAAAACCACGTAAAGTTCTTGTATTTGAAGATAAAATCTTTTTGCTTTGAAGAAGAAAGATCCAACTGACTGAAATAAGTTCATTGGATGAAAACCAACAAAAATTGACAGGAACCACGAAAAGTTCTTGTATTTTAAGATAAAATCTGACGCTATTAAAGAAAAAACTTCCAGCTCGCTGAAATATGTTCATTTGCTGAAAATCAACAAAACCACGAAAAGTTCTTGTATTTGAAGATAAAATCTTTTTGCTTTGAAGAAGAAAGATCTGGCTGACTGAAATAAGTTCATTAGATGAAAATCAACAAAAATTGACAAGAACCACGAAAAGTTCTTGTATTTTAAGATAAAATCTGACGCTATTAAAGAAAAAACTTCTCCCTCGCTGAAATATGTTCATTTGCTGAAAATCAACAAAACCACGAAAAGTTCTTGTATTTGAAGATAAAATCTTTTTGCTTTGAAGAAGAAAGATCTAGCTGACTGAAATACGTTCATTAGATGAAAACCTACAAAATTTGACAAGAACCACGAAAAGTTCTTGTATTTTAGGATAAAATCTGACGCTTTTAAAGAAAAAACTTCTCGCTCGCTGAAATATGTTCATTTGCTGAAAATCAACAAAACCACGAAAGTTTCTTGTATTTGAAGATAAAATCTTTTTGCTTTGAAGAAGAAGGATTTTGGTGACTGAAATAAGTTCATTGGATGAAAACCAACAAAAATTGACAAGAACCACGAAAAGTTCTTGTATTTTAAGATAAAATCTTGCGCTATTAAAGAAAAAACTTCCAGCTCGCTGAAATATGTTCATTTGCTGCAAACCAACAAAACCACGAAAAGTTCTTGTATTTGAAGATAAAATCTTTTTGCTTTGAAGAAGGAAGATCCAGCTGACCAAAATAAGTTCATTGGATGAAAACCAAGAAAAATTGACAGGAACCACGAAAAGTTCTTCTATTTTAAGATAAAATCTGACGCTATTAAAGAAAAAACTTCCAGCTCGCTGAAATATGTTCATTTGCTGAAAATCAACAAAACCGCGAAAAGTTCTTGTATTTGAAGATAAAATCTTTTTGCTTTGAAGAAGAAAGATCCAGCTGAGTGAAACAAGTTCATTCGATGAAAATCAACAAAAATTGACAAAAACCACGAAAAGTTCTTGTATTTTCAGATAAAATCTGAGGCTATTAAAGAAAAAACTTCCAGCTCGCTGAAATATGGTCATTTGCTGAAAATCAACAAAACCACGAAAAGTTATTGTATTTGAAGATAAAATCTTTTTGCTTTGAAGAAGAAAGATCCAGCTGACTGAAATAAGTTCATTGGATGAAAATCAACAAAAATTGACAAGAACCATGAAAAGTTCTTGTATTTTAAGATAAAATCTGACGCTATTAAAGAAAAAACTTCGCGCTCGCTGAAATATGTTCATTTGCTGAAAATCAACAAAACCACGAAAAGTTCTTGTATTTGAAGATAAAATCTTTTTGCTTTGAAGAAGAAAGATCCAGCTGACTGAAATAAGTTCATTAGATGAAAATCAACAAAAATTGACAAGAACCACGAAAAGTTCTTGTATTTTAAGATAAAATCTGACGCTATTAAAGAAAAAACTTCTCGCTCGCTGAAATATGTTCATTTGCTGAAAATCAACAAAACCACGAAAAGTTCTTGTATTTGAAGATAAAATCTTTTTGCTTTGAAGAAGAAAGATCTAGCTGACTGAAATACGTTCATCAGATGAAAACCTACAAAATTTGACAAGAACCACGAAAAGTTCTTGTATTTTAGGATAAAATCTGACGCTTTTAAAGAAAAAACTTCTCGCTCGCTGAAATATGTTCCTTTGCTGAAAATCAACAAAACCACGAAAGGTTCTTGTATTTGAAGATAAAATCTTTTTGCTTTGAAGAAGAAGGATTTTGGTGACTGAAATAAGTTCATTGGATGAAAACCAACAAAAATTGACAAGAACCACGAAAAGTTCTTGTATTTTAAGATAAAATCTTGCGCTATTAAAGAAAAAACTTCCAGCTCGCTGAAATATGTTCATTTGCTGAAAACCAACAAAACCACGAAAAGTTCTTGTATTTGAAGAAAGAATCTTTTTGCATTGAAGAAGAAAGATCCAGCTGACCAAAATAAGTTCATTGGATGAAAACCAAGAAAAATTGACAGGAACCACGAAAGGTTCTTCTATTTTAAGATAAAATCTGACGCTATTAAAGAAAAAACTTCCAGCTCGCTGAAATATGTTCATTTGCTGAAAATCAACAAAACCACGAAAAGTTCTTGTATTTGAAGATAAAATCTTTTTGCTTTGAAGAAGAAAGATCCAGCTGACTGAAATAAGTTCATTAGATGAAAATCAACAAAAATTGACAAGAACCACGAAAAGTTCTTGTATTTTAAGATAAAATCTGACGCTATTAAAGAAAAAACTTCGCGCTCGCTGAAATATGTTCATTTGCTGAAAATCAACAAAACCACGTAAAGTTCTTGTATTTGAAGATAAAATCTTTTTGCTTTGAAGAAGAAAGATCCAGCTGACTGAAATAAGTTCATTGGATGAAAACCAACAAAAATTGACAGGAACCACGAAAAGTTCTTGTATTTTAAGATAAAATCTGACGCTATTAAAGAAAAAACTTCCAGCTCGCTGAAATATGTTCATTTGCTGAAAATCAACAAAACCACGAAAAGTTCTTGTATTTGAAGATAAAATCTTTTTGCTTTGAAGAAGAAAGATCCAGCTGACTGAAATAAGGTCATTAGATGAAAATCAACAAAAATTGACAAGAACCACGAAAAGTTCTTGTATTTTAAGATAAAATCTGACGCTATTAAAGAAAAAACTTCCAGCTCGCTGAAATATGGTCATTTGCTGAAAATCAACAAAACCACGAAAAGTTCTTGTATTTGAAGATAAAATCTTTTTACTTTTGAGAAGAAAGATCCAGCTGAGTGAAATAAGTTAATCAGATGAAAATCAACAAAAATTGACAAGAACCACGAAAAGTTCTTGTATTTTAAGATAAAATCTGACGCTATTAAAGAAAAAACTTCCAGCTCGCTGAAATATGGTCATTTGATGAAAATCAACAAACCCACGAAAAGTTCTTGTATTTGAAGATAAAATCTTTTTGCTTTGAAGAAGAAGGATTTAGGTGACTGAAATAAGTTCATTGGATGAAAACCAACAAAAATTGACAAGAAGCACGAAAAGTTCTTGTATTTTAAGATAAAATCTTGCGCTATTGAAGAAAAAACTTCCAGCTCGCTGAAATATGTTCATTCGCTGAAAACCAACAAAACCACGTAAAGTTCTTGTATTTGAAGATAAAATCTTTTTGCTTTGAAGAAGAAAGATCCAGCTGACTGAAATAAGTTCATTGGATGAAAACCAACAAAAATTGACAGGAACCACGAAAAGTTCTTGTATTTTAAGATAAAATCTGACGCTATTAAAGAAAAAACTTCCAGCTCGCTGAAATATGTTCATTTGCTGAAAATCAACAAAACCACGAAAAGTTCTTGTATTTGAAGATAAAATCTTTTTGCTTTGAAGAAGAAAGATCTGGCTGACTGAAATAAGTTCATTAGATGAAAATCAACAAAAATTGACAAGAACCACGAAAAGTTCTTGTATTTTAAGATAAAATCTGACGCTATTAAAGAAAAAACTTCTCCCTCGCTGAAATATGTTCATTTGCTGAAAATCAACAAAACCACGTAAAGTTCTTGTATTTGAAGATAAAATCTTTTTGCTTTGAAGAAGAAAGATCCAGCTGAGTGAAACAAGTTCATTCGATGAAAATCAACAAAAATTGACAAAAACCACGAAAAGTTCTTGTATTTTCAGATAAAATCTGAGGCTATTAAAGAAAAAACTTCCAGCTCGCTGAAATATGGTCATTTGCTGAAAATCAACAAAACCACGAAAAGTTATTGTATTTGAAGATAAAATCTTTTTGCTTTGAAGAAGAAAGATCCAGCTGACTGAAATAAGTTCATTGGATGAAAATCAACAAAAATTGACAAGAACCATGAAAAGTTCTTGTATTTTAAGATAAAATCTGACGCTATTAAAGAAAAAACTTCGCGCTCGCTGAAATATGTTCATTTGCTGAAAATCAACAAAACCACGAAAAGTTCTTGTATTTGAAGATAAAATCTTTTTGCTTTGAAGAAGAAAGATCCAGCTGACTGAAATAAGTTCATTAGATGAAAATCAACAAAAATTGACAAGAACCACGAAAAGTTCTTGTATTTTAAGATAAAATCTGACGCTATTAAAGAAAAAACTTCTCGCTCGCTGAAATATGTTCATTTGCTGAAAATCAACAAAACCACGAAAAGTTCTTGTATTTGAAGATAAAATCTTTTTGCTTTGAAGAAGAAAGATCTAGCTGACTGAAATACGTTCATCAGATGAAAACCTACAAAATTTGACAAGAACCACGAAAAGTTCTTGTATTTTAGGATAAAATCTGACGCTTTTAAAGAAAAAACTTCTCGCTCGCTGAAATATGTTCCTTTGCTGAAAATCAACAAAACCACGAAAGGTTCTTGTATTTGAAGATAAAATCTTTTTGCTTTGAAGAAGAAGGATTTTGGTGACTGAAATAAGTTCATTGGATGAAAACCAACAAAAATTGACAAGAACCACGAAAAGTTCTTGTATTTTAAGATAAAATCTTGCGCTATTAAAGAAAAAACTTCCAGCTCGCTGAAATATGTTCATTTGCTGAAAACCAACAAAACCACGAAAAGTTCTTGTATTTGAAGAAAGAATCTTTTTGCATTGAAGAAGAAAGATCCAGCTGACCAAAATAAGTTCATTGGATGAAAACCAAGAAAAATTGACAGGAACCACGAAAGGTTCTTCTATTTTAAGATAAAATCTGACGCTATTAAAGAAAAAACTTCCAGCTCGCTGAAATATGTTCATTTGCTGAAAATCAACAAAACCACGAAAAGTTCTTGTATTTGAAGATAAAATCTTTTTGCTTTGAAGAAGAAAGATCCAGCTGACTGAAATAAGGTCATTAGATGAAAATCAACAAAAATTGACAAGAACCACGAAAAGTTCTTGTATTTTAAGATAAAATCTGACGCTATTAAAGAAAAAACTTCCAGCTCGCTGAAATATGGTCATTTGCTGAAAATCAACAAAACCACGAAAAGTTCTTGTATTTGAAGATAAAATCTTTTTACTTTTAAGAAGAAAGATCCAGCTGAGTGAAATAAGTTAATCAGATGAAAATCAACAAAAATTGACAAGAACCACGAAAAGTTCTTGTATTTTAAGATAAAATCTGACGCTATTAAAGAAAAAACTTCCAGCTCGCTGAAATATGGTCATTTGATGAAAATCAACAAACCCACGAAAAGTTCTTGTATTTGAAGATAAAATCTTTTTGCTTTGAAGAAGAAGGATTTAGGTGACTGAAATAAGTTCATTGGATGAAAACCAACAAAAATTGACAAGAAGCACGAAAAGTTCTTGTATTTTAAGATAAAATCTTGCGCTATTGAAGAAAAAACTTCCAGCTCGCTGAAATATGTTCATTCGCTGAAAACCAACAAAACCACGTAAAGTTCTTGTATTTGAAGATAAAATCTTTTTGCTTTGAAGAAGAAAGATCCAGCTGACTGAAATAAGTTCATTGGATGAAAACCAACAAAAATTGACAGGAACCACGAAAAGTTCTTGTATTTTAAGATAAAATCTGACGCTATTAAAGAAAAAACTTCCAGCTCGCTGAAATATGTTCATTTGCTGAAAATCAACAAAACCACGAAAAGTTCTTGTATTTGAAGATAAAATCTTTTTGCTTTGAAGAAGAAAGATCTGGCTGACTGAAATAAGTTCATTAGATGAAAATCAACAAAAATTGACAAGAACCACGAAAAGTTCTTGTATTTTAAGATAAAATCTGACGCTATTAAAGAAAAAACTTCTCCCTCGCTGAAATATGTTCATTTGCTGAAAATCAACAAAACCACGAAAAGTTCTTGTATTTGAAGATAAAATCTTTTTGCTTTGAAGAAGAAAGATCTAGCTGACTGAAATACGTTCATGAGATGAAAACCTACAAAATTTGACAAGAACCACGAAAAGTTCTTGTATTTTAGGATAAAATCTGACGCTTTTAAAGAAAAAACTTCTCGCTCGCTGAAATATGTTCATTTGCTGAAAATCAACAAAACCACGAAAGGTTCTTGTATTTGAAGATAAAATCTTTTTGCTTTGAAGAAGAAGGATCTTGGTGACTGAAATAAGTTCATTGGATGAAAACCAACAAAAATTGACAAGAACCACGAAAAGTTCTTGTATTTTAAGATAAAATCTTGCGCTATTAAAGAAAAAACTTCCAGCTCGCTGAAATATGTTCATTTGCTGAAAACCAACAAAACCACGAAAAGTTCTTGTATTTCAAGATAAAATCTTTTTGCTTTGAAGAAGAAAGATCCAGCTGACCAAAATAAGTTCATTGGATGAAAACCAAGAAAAATTGACAGGAACCACGAAAAGTTCTTCTATTTTAAGATAAAATCTGACGCTATTAAAGAAAAAACTTCCAGCTCGCTGAAATATGTTCATTTGCTGAAAATCAACAAAACCACGAAAAGTTCTTGTATTTGAAGATAAAATCTTTTTGCTTTTAAGAAGAAAGATCCAGCTGACTGAAATAAGTTCATTCGATGAAAATCAACAAAAATTGACAAGAACCACGAAAAGTTCTTGTATTTTAAGATAAAATCTGACGCTATTAAAGAAAAAACTTCGCGCTCGCTGAAATATGTTCATTTGCTGAAAATCAACAAAACCACGAAAAGTTCTTGTATTTGAAGATAAAATCTTTTTGCTTTGAAGAAGAAAGATCCAGCTGACTGAAATAAGTTCATTAGATGAAAATCAACAAAAATTGACAAGAACCACGAAAAGTTCTTGTATTTTAAGATAAAATCTGACGCTATTAATGAAAAAACTTCTCGCTCGCTGAAATATGTTCATTTGCTGAAAACCAACAAAACCACGAAAAGTTCTTGTATTTGAAGATAAAATCTTTTTGCTTTGAAGAAGAAAGATCCAGCTGACCAAAATAAGTTCATTGGATGAAAACCAAGAAAAATTGACAGGAACCACGAAAGGTTCTTCTATTTTAAGATAAAATCTGACGCTATTAAAGAAAAAACTTCCAGCTCGCTGAAATATGTTCATTTGCTGAAAATCAACAAAACCACGAAAAGTTCTTGTATTTGAAGATAAAATCTTTTTGCTTTGAAGAAGAAAGATCCAGCTGACTGAAATAAGTTCATTAGATGAAAATCAACAAAAATTGACAAGAACCACGAAAAGTTCTTGTATTTTAAGATAAAATCTGACGCTATTAAAGAAAAAACTTCGCGCTCGCTGAAATATGTTCATTTGCTGAAAATCAACAAAACCACGTAAAGTTCTTGTATTTGAAGATAAAATCTTTTTGCTTTGAAGAAGAAAGATCCAGCTGACTGAAATAAGTTCATTGGATGAAAACCAACAAAAATTGACAGGAACCACGAAAAGTTCTTGTATTTTAAGATAAAATCTGACGCTATTAAAGAAAAAACTTCCAGCTCGCTGAAATATGTTCATTTGCTGAAAATCAACAAAACCACGAAAAGTTCTTGTATTTGAAGATAAAATCTTTTTGCTTTGAAGAAGAAAGATCCAGCTGACTGAAATAAGGTCATTGGATGAAAATCAACAAAAATTGACAAGAACCACGAAAAGTTCTTGTATTTTAAGATAAAATCTGACGCTATTAAAGAAAAAACGTCCAGCTCGCTGAAATATGGTCATTTGCTGAAAATCAACAAAACCACGAAAAGTTCTTGTATTTGAAGATAAAATCTTTTTACTTTTAAGAAGAAAGATCCAGCTGAGTGAAAAAAGTTAATCAGATGAAAATCAACAAAAATTGACAAGAACCACGAAAAGTTCTTGTATTTTAAGATAAAATCTGACGCTTTTAAAGAAAAAACTTCTCGCTCGCTGAAATATGTTCATTTGCTGAAAATCAACAAAACCACGAAAGTTTCTTGTATTTGAAGATAAAATCTTTTTGCTTTGAAGAAGAAGGATTTTGGTGACTGAAATAAGTTCATTGGATGAAAACCAACAAAAATTGACAAGAACCACGAAAAGTTCTTGTATTTTAAGATAAAATCTTGCGCTATTAAAGAAAAAACTTCCAGCTCGCTGAAATATGTTCATTTGCTGAAAACCAACAAAACCACGAAAAGTTCTTGTATTTGAAGATAAAATCTTTTTGCTTTGAAGAAGAAAGATCCAGCTGACCAAAATAAGTTCATTGGATGAAAACCAAGAAAAATTGACAGGAACCACGAAAAGTTCTTCTATTTTAAGATAAAATCTGACGCTATTAAAGAAAAAACTTCCAGCTCGCTGAAATATGTTCATTTGCTGAAAATCAACAAAACCGCGAAAAGTTCTTGTATTTGAAGATAAAATCTTTTTGCTTTGAAGAAGAAAGATCCAGCTGAGTGAAACAAGTTCATTCGATGAAAATCAACAAAAATTGACAAAAACCACGAAAAGTTCTTGTATTTTCAGATAAAATCTGAGGCTATTAAAGAAAAAACTTCCAGCTCGCTGAAATATGGTCATTTGCTGAAAATCAACAAAACCACGAAAAGTTATTGTATTTGAAGATAAAATCTTTTTGCTTTGAAGAAGAAAGATCCAGCTGACTGAAATAAGTTCATTGGATGAAAATCAACAAAAATTGACAAGAACCATGAAAAGTTCTTGTATTTTAAGATAAAATCTGACGCTATTAAAGAAAAAACTTCGCGCTCGCTGAAATATGTTCATTTGCTGAAAATCAACAAAACCACGAAAAGTTCTTGTATTTGAAGATAAAATCTTTTTGCTTTGAAGAAGAAAGATCCAGCTGACTGAAATAAGTTCATTAGATGAAAATCAACAAAAATTGACAAGAACCACGAAAAGTTCTTGTATTTTAAGATAAAATCTGACGCTATTAAAGAAAAAACTTCTCGCTCGCTGAAATATGTTCATTTGCTGAAAATCAACAAAACCACGAAAAGTTCTTGTATTTGAAGATAAAATCTTTTTGCTTTGAAGAAGAAAGATCTAGCTGACTGAAATACGTTCATCAGATGAAAACCTACAAAATTTGACAAGAACCACGAAAAGTTCTTGTATTTTAGGATAAAATCTGACGCTTTTAAAGAAAAAACTTCTCGCTCGCTGAAATATGTTCCTTTGCTGAAAATCAACAAAACCACGAAAGGTTCTTGTATTTGAAGATAAAATCTTTTTGCTTTGAAGAAGAAGGATTTTGGTGACTGAAATAAGTTCATTGGATGAAAACCAACAAAAATTGACAAGAACCACGAAAAGTTCTTGTATTTTAAGATAAAATCTTGCGCTATTAAAGAAAAAACTTCCAGCTCGCTGAAATATGTTCATTTGCTGAAAACCAACAAAACCACGAAAAGTTCTTGTATTTGAAGAAAGAATCTTTTTGCATTGAAGAAGAAAGATCCAGCTGACCAAAATAAGTTCATTGGATGAAAACCAAGAAAAATTGACAGGAACCACGAAAGGTTCTTCTATTTTAAGATAAAATCTGACGCTATTAAAGAAAAAACTTCCAGCTCGCTGAAATATGTTCATTTGCTGAAAATCAACAAAACCACGAAAAGTTCTTGTATTTGAAGATAAAATCTTTTTGCTTTGAAGAAGAAAGATCCAGCTGACTGAAATAAGTTCATTAGATGAAAATCAACAAAAATTGACAAGAACCACGAAAAGTTCTTGTATTTTAAGATAAAATCTGACGCTATTAAAGAAAAAACTTCGCGCTCGCTGAAATATGTTCATTTGCTGAAAATCAACAAAACCACGTAAAGTTCTTGTATTTGAAGATAAAATCTTTTTGCTTTGAAGAAGAAAGATCCAGCTGACTGAAATAAGTTCATTGGATGAAAACCAACAAAAATTGACAGGAACCACGAAAAGTTCTTGTATTTTAAGATAAAATCTGACGCTATTAAAGAAAAAACTTCCAGCTCGCTGAAATATGTTCATTTGCTGAAAATCAACAAAACCACGAAAAGTTCTTGTATTTGATGATAAAATCTTTTTGCTTTGAAGAAGAAAGATCCAGCTGACTGAAATAAGGTCATTAGATGAAAATCAACAAAAATTGACAAGAACCACGAAAAGTTCTTGTATTTTAAGATAAAATCTGACGCTATTAAAGAAAAAACTTCCAGCTCGCTGAAATATGGTCATTTGCTGAAAATCAACAAAACCACGAAAAGTTCTTGTATTTGAAGATAAAATCTTTTTACTTTTAAGAAGAAAGATCCAGCTGAGTGAAATAAGTTAATCAGATGAAAATCAACAAAAATTGACAAGAACCACGAAAAGTTCTTGTATTTTAAGATAAAATCTGACGCTATTAAAGAAAAAACTTCCAGCTCGCTGAAATATGGTCATTTGATGAAAATCAACAAACCCACGAAAAGTTCTTGTATTTGAAGATAAAATCTTTTTGCTTTGAAGAAGAAGGATTTAGGTGACTGAAATAAGTTCATTGGATGAAAACCAACAAAAATTGACAAGAAGCACGAAAAGTTCTTGTATTTTAAGATAAAATCTTGCGCTATTGAAGAAAAAACTTCCAGCTCGCTGAAATATGTTCATTCGCTGAAAACCAACAAAACCACGTAAAGTTCTTGTATTTGAAGATAAAATCTTTTTGCTTTGAAGAAGAAAGATCCAGCTGACTGAAATAAGTTCATTGGATGAAAACCAACAAAAATTGACAGGAACCACGAAAAGTTCTTGTATTTTAAGATAAAATCTGACGCTATTAAAGAAAAAACTTCCAGCTCGCTGAAATATGTTCATTTGCTGAAAATCAACAAAACCACGAAAAGTTCTTGTATTTGAAGATAAAATCTTTTTGCTTTGAAGAAGAAAGATCTGGCTGACTGAAATAAGTTCATTAGATGAAAATCAACAAAAATTGACAAGAACCACGAAAAGTTCTTGTATTTTAAGATAAAATCTGACGCTATTAAAGAAAAAACTTCTCCCTCGCTGAAATATGTTCATTTGCTGAAAATCAACAAAACCACGAAAAGTTCTTGTATTTGAAGATAAAATCTTTTTGCTTTGAAGAAGAAAGATCTAGCTGACTGAAATACGTTCATGAGATGAAAACCTACAAAATTTGACAAGAACCACGAAAAGTTCTTGTATTTTAGGATAAAATCTGACGCTTTTAAAGAAAAAACTTCTCGCTCGCTGAAATATGTTCATTTGCTGAAAATCAACAAAACCACGAAAGGTTCTTGTATTTGAAGATAAAATCTTTTTGCTTTGAAGAAGAAGGATCTTGGTGACTGAAATAAGTTCATTGGATGAAAACCAACAAAAATTGACAAGAACCACGAAAAGTTCTTGTATTTTAAGATAAAATCTTGCGCTATTAAAGAAAAAACTTCCAGCTCGCTGAAATATGTTCATTTGCTGAAAACCAACAAAACCACGAAAAGTTCTTGTATTTCAAGATAAAATCTTTTTGCTTTGAAGAAGAAAGATCCAGCTGACCAAAATAAGTTCATTGGATGAAAACCAAGAAAAATTGACAGGAACCACGAAAAGTTCTTCTATTTTAAGATAAAATCTGACGCTATTAAAGAAAAAACTTCCAGCTCGCTGAAATATGTTCATTTGCTGAAAATCAACAAAACCACGAAAAGTTCTTGTATTTGAAGATAAAATCTTTTTGCTTTTAAGAAGAAAGATCCAGCTGACTGAAATAAGTTCATTCGATGAAAATCAACAAAAATTGACAAGAACCACGAAAAGTTCTTGTATTTTAAGATAAAATCTGACGCTATTAAAGAAAAAACTTCGCGCTCGCTGAAATATGTTCATTTGCTGAAAATCAACAAAACCACGAAAAGTTCTTGTATTTGAAGATAAAATCTTTTTGCTTTGAAGAAGAAAGATCCAGCTGACTGAAATAAGTTCATTAGATGAAAATCAACAAAAATTGACAAGAACCACGAAAAGTTCTTGTATTTTAAGATAAAATCTGACGCTATTAATGAAAAAACTTATCGCTCGCTGAAATATGTTCATTTGCTGAAAACCAACAAAACCACGAAAAGTTCTTGTATTTGAAGATAAAATCTTTTTGCTTTGAAGAAGAAAGATCCAGCTGACCAAAATAAGTTCATTGGATGAAAACCAAGAAAAATTGACAGGAACCACGAAAGGTTCTTCTATTTTAAGATAAAATCTGACGCTATTAAAGAAAAAACTTCCAGCTCGCTGAAATATGTTCATTTGCTGAAAATCAACAAAACCACGAAAAGTTCTTGTATTTGAAGATAAAATCTTTTTGCTTTGAAGAAGAAAGATCCAGCTGACTGAAATAAGTTCATTAGATGAAAATCAACAAAAATTGACAAGAACCACGAAAAGTTCTTGTATTTTAAGATAAAATCTGACGCTATTAAAGAAAAAACTTCGCGCTCGCTGAAATATGTTCATTTGCTGAAAATCAACAAAACCACGTAAAGTTCTTGTATTTGAAGATAAAATCTTTTTGCTTTGAAGAAGAAAGATCCAGCTGACTGAAATAAGTTCATTGGATGAAAACCAACAAAAATTGACAGGAACCACGAAAAGTTCTTGTATTTTAAGATAAAATCTGACGCTATTAAAGAAAAAACTTCCAGCTCGCTGAAATATGTTCATTTGCTGAAAATCAACAAAACCACGAAAAGTTCTTGTATTTGAAGATAAAATCTTTTTGCTTTGAAGAAGAAAGATCCAGCTGACTGAAATAAGGTCATTGGATGAAAATCAACAAAAATTGACAAGAACCACGAAAAGTTCTTGTATTTTAAGATAAAATCTGACGCTATTAAAGAAAAAACTTCCAGCTCGCTGAAATATGGTCATTTGCTGAAAATCAACAAAACCACGAAAAGTTCTTGTATTTGAAGATAAAATCTTTTTGCTTTGAAGAAGAAAGATCCAGCTGACTGAAATGAGTTCATTTGATGAAAATCAACAAAAATTGACAAGAACCACGAAAAGTTCTTGTATTTTAAGATAAAATCTGACGCTATTAAAGAAAAAACTTCCAGCTCGCTGAAATATGGTCATTTGATGAAAATCAACAAACCCACGAAAAGTTCTTGTATTTGAAGATAAAATCTTTTTGCTTTGAAGAAGAAGGATTTAGGTGACTGAAATAAGTTCATTGGATGAAAACCAACAAAAATTGACAAGAAGCACGAAAAGTTCTTGTATTTTAAGATAAAATCTTGCGCTATTGAAGAAAAAACTTCCAGCTCGCTGAAATATGTTCATTCGCTGAAAACCAACAAAACCACGTAAAGTTCTTGTATTTGAAGATAAAATCTTTTTGCTTTGAAGAAGAAAGATCCAGCTGACTGAAATAAGTTCATTGGATGAAAACCAACAAAAATTGACAGGAACCACGAAAAGTTCTTGTATTTTAAGATAAAATCTGACGCTATTAAAGAAAAAACTTCCAGCTCGCTGAAATATGTTCATTTGCTGAAAATCAACAAAACCACGAAAAGTTCTTGTATTTGAAGATAAAATCTTTTTGCTTTGAAGAAGAAAGATCTGGCTGACTGAAATAAGTTCATTAGATGAAAATCAACAAAAATTGACAAGAACCACGAAAAGTTCTTGTATTTTAAGATAAAATCTGACGCTATTAAAGAAAAAACGTCTCCCTCGCTGAAATATGTTCATTTGCTGAAAATCAACAAAACCACGAAAAGTTCTTGTATTTGAAGATAAAATCTTTTTGCTTTGAAGAAGAAAGATCTAGCTGACTGAAATACGTTCATTAGATGAAAACCTACAAAATTTGACAAGAACCACGAAAAGTTCTTGTATTTTAGGATAAAATCTGACGCTTTTAAAGAAAAAACTTCTCGCTCGCTGAAATATGTTCATTTGCTGAAAATCAACAAAACCACGAAAGGTTCTTGTATTTGAAGATAAAATCTTTTTGCTTTGAAGAAGAAGGATCTTGGTGACTGAAATAAGTTCATTGGATGAAAACCAACAAAAATTGACAAGAACCACGAAAAGTTCTTGTATTTTAAGATAAAATCTTGCGCTATTAAAGAAAAAACTTCCAGCTCGCTGAAATATGTTCATTTGCTGAAAACCAACAAAACCACGAAAAGTTCTTGTATTTCAAGATAAAATCTTTTTGCTTTGAAGAAAGATCCAGCTGACCAAAATAAGTTCATTGGATGAAAACCAAGAAAAATTGACAGGAACCACGAAAAGTTCTTCTATTTTAAGATAAAATCTGACGCTATTAAAGAAAAAACTTCCAGCTCGCTGAAATATGTTCATTTGCTGAAAATCAACAGAACCACGAAAAGTTCTTGTATTTGAAGATAAAATCTTTTTGCTTTTAAGAAGAAAGATCCAGCTGACTGAAATAAGTTCATTCGATGAAAATCAACAAAAATTGACAAGAACCACGAAAAGTTCTTGTATTTTAAGATAAAATCTGACGCTATTAAAGAAAAAACTTCGCGCTCGCTGAAATATGTTCATTTGCTGAAAATCAACAAAACCACGAAAAGTTCTTGTATTTGAAGATAAAATCTTTTTGCTTTGAAGAAGAAAGATCCAGCTGACTGAAATAAGTTCATTAGATGAAAATCAACAAAAATTGACAAGAACCACGAAAAGTTCTTGTATTTTAAGATAAAATCTGACGCTATTAATGAAAAAACTTCTCGCTCGCTGAAATATGTTCATTTGCTGAAAACCAACAAAACCACGAAAAGTTCTTGTATTTGAAGATAAAATCTTTTTGCTTTGAAGAAGAAAGATCCAGCTGACCAAAATAAGTTCATTGGATGAAAACCAAGAAAAATTGACAGGAACCACGAAAGGTTCTTCTATTTTAAGATAAAATCTGACGCTATTAAAGAAAAAACTTCCAGCTCGCTGAAATATGTTCATTTGCTGAAAATCAACAAAACCACGAAAAGTTCTTGTATTTGAAGATAAAATCTTTTTGCTTTGAAGAAGAAAGATCCAGCTGACTGAAATAAGTTCATTAGATGAAAATCAACAAAAATTGACAAGAACCACGAAAAGTTCTTGTATTTTAAGATAAAATCTGACGCTATTAAAGAAAAAACTTCGCGCTCGCTGAAATATGTTCATTTGCTGAAAATCAACAAAACCACGTAAAGTTCTTGTATTTGAAGATAAAATCTTTTTGCTTTGAAGAAGAAAGATCCAGCTGACTGAAATAAGTTCATTGGATGAAAACCAACAAAAATTGACAGGAACCACGAAAAGTTCTTGTATTTTAAGATAAAATCTGACGCTATTAAAGAAAAAACTTCCAGCTCGCTGAAATATGTTCATTTGCTGAAAATCAACAAAACCACGAAAAGTTCTTGTATTTGAAGATAAAATCTTTTTGCTTTGAAGAAGAAAGATCCAGCTGACTGAAATAAGGTCATTGGATGAAAATCAACAAAAATTGACAAGAACCACGAAAAGTTCTTGTATTTTAAGATAAAATCTGACGCTATTAAAGAAAAAACTTCCAGCTCGCTGAAATATGGTCATTTGCTGAAAATCAACAAAACCACGAAAAGTTCTTGTATTTGAAGATAAAATCTTTTTACTTTTAAGAAGAAAGATCCAGCTGAGTGAAAAAAGTTAATCAGATGAAAATCAACAAAAATTGACAAGAACCACGAAAAGTTCTTGTATTTTAAGATAAAATCTGACGCTATTAAAGAAAAAACTTCCAGCTCGCTGAAATATGGTCATTTGATGAAAATCAACAAACCCACGAAAAGTTCTTGTATTTGAAGATAAAATCTTTTTGCTTTGAAGAAGAAGGATTTAGGTGACTGAAATAAGTTCATTGGATGAAAACCAACAAAAATTGACAAGAAGCACGAAAAGTTCTTGTATTTTAAGATAAAATCTTGCGCTATTGAAGAAAAAACTTCCAGCTCGCTGAAATATGTTCATTCGCTGAAAACCAACAAAACCACGTAAAGTTCTTGTATTTGAAGATAAAATCTTTTTGCTTTGAAGAAGAAAGATCCAGCTGACTGAAATAAGTTCATTGGATGAAAACCAACAAAAATTGACAGGAACCACGAAAAGTTCTTGTATTTTAAGATAAAATCTGACGCTATTAAAGAAAAAACTTCCAGCTCGCTGAAATATGTTCATTTGCTGAAAATCAACAAAACCACGAAAAGTTCTTGTATTTGAAGATAAAATCTTTTTGCTTTGAAGAAGAAAGATCTGGCTGACTGAAATAAGTTCATTAGATGAAAATCAACAAAAATTGACAAGAACCACGAAAAGTTCTTGTATTTTAAGATAAAATCTGACGCTATTAAAGAAAAAACTTCTCCCTCGCTGAAATATGTTCATTTGCTGAAAATCAACAAAACCACGAAAAGTTCTTGTATTTGAAGATAAAATCTTTTTGCTTTGAAGAAGAAAGATCTAGCTGACTGAAATACGTTCATTAGATGAAAACCTACAAAATTTGACAAGAACCACGAAAAGTTCTTGTATTTTAGGATAAAATCTGACGCTTTTAAAGAAAAAACTTCTCGCTCGCTGAAATATGTTCATTTGCTGAAAATCAACAAAACCACGAAAGGTTCTTGTATTTGAAGATAAAATCTTTTTGCTTTGAAGAAGAAGGATCTTGGTGACTGAAATAAGTTCATTGGATGAAAACCAACAAAAATTGACAAGAACCACGAAAAGTTCTTGTATTTTAAGATAAAATCTTGCGCTATTAAAGAAAAAACTTCCAGCTCGCTGAAATATGTTCATTTGCTGAAAACCAACAAAACCACGAAAAGTTCTTGTATTTCAAGATAAAATCTTTTTGCTTTGAAGAAGAAAGATCCAGCTGACCAAAATAAGTTCATTGGATGAAAACCAAGAAAAATTGACAGGAACCACGAAAAGTTCTTCTATTTTAAGATAAAATCTGACGCTATTAAAGAAAAAACTTCCAGCTCGCTGAAATATGTTCATTTGCTGAAAATCAACAAAACCACGAAAAGTTCTTGTATTTGAAGATAAAATCTTTTTGCTTTTAAGAAGAAATATCCAGCTGACTGAAATAAGTTCATTCGATGAAAATCAACAAAAATTGACAAGAACCACGAAAAGTTCTTGTATTTTAAGATAAAATCTGACGCTATTAAAGAAAAAACTTCGCGCTCGCTGAAATATGTTCATTTGCTGAAAATCAACAAAACCACGAAAAGTTCTTGTATTTGAAGATAAAATCTTTTTGCTTTTAAGAAGAAATATCCAGCTGACTGAAATAAGTTCATTCGATGAAAATCAACAAAAATTGACAAGAACCACGAAAAGTTCTTGTATTTTAAGATAAAATCTGACGCTATTAAAGAAAAAACTTCGCGCTCGCTGAAATATGTTCATTTGCTGAAAATCAACAAAACCACAAAAGTTCTTGTATTTGAAGATAAAATCTTTTTGCTTTGAAGAAGAAAGATCCAGCTGAATGAAATAAGTTCATTAGATGAAAATCAACAAAAATTGACAAGAACCACGAAAAGTTCTTGTATTTTAAGATAAAATCTGACGCTATTAAAGAAAAAACTTCTCGCTCGCTGAAATATGTTCATTTGCTGAAAATCAACAAAACCACGAAAAGTTCTTGTATTTGAAGATAAAATCTTTTTGCTTTGAAGAAGAAAGATCTAGCTGACTGAAATACGTTCATCAGATGAAAACCTACAAAATTTGACAAGAACCACGAAAAGTTCTTGTATTTTAGGATAAAATCTGACGCTTTTAAAGAAAAAACTTCTCGCTCGCTGAAATATGTTCATTTGCTGAAAATCAACAAAACCACGAAAGGTTCTTGTATTTGAAGATAAAATCTTTTTGCTTTGAAGAAGAAGGATTTAGGTGACTGAAATAAGTTCATTGGATGAAAACCAACAAAAATTGACAGGAACCACGAAAAGTTCTTCTATTTTAAGATAAAATCTGACGCTATTAAAGAAAAAACTTCCAGCTCGCTGAAATATGTTCATTTGCTGAAAATCAACAAAACCACGAAAAGTTCTTGTATTTGAAGATAAAATCTTTTTGCTTTTAAGAAGAAAGATCCAGCTGACTGAAATAAGTTCATTCGATGAAAATCAACAAAAATTGACAAGAACCACGAAAAGTTCTTGTATTTTAAGATAAAATCTGACGCTATTAAAGAAAAAACTTCGCGCTCGCTGAAATATGTTCATTTGCTGAAAATCAACAAAACCACGAAAAGTTCTTGTATTTGAAGATAAAATCTTTTTGCTTTGAAGAAGAAAGATCCAGCTGACTGAAATAAGTTCATTAGATGAAAATCAACAAAAATTGACAAGAACCACGAAAAGTTCTTGTATTTTAAGATAAAATCTGACGCTATTAATGAAAAAACTTATCGCTCGCTGAAATATGTTCATTTGCTGAAAACCAACAAAACCACGAAAAGTTCTTGTATTTGAAGATAAAATCTTTTTGCTTTGAAGAAGAAAGATCCAGCTGACCAAAATAAGTTCATTGGATGAAAACCAAGAAAAATTGACAGGAACCACGAAAGGTTCTTCTATTTTAAGATAAAATCTGACGCTATTAAAGAAAAAACTTCCAGCTCGCTGAAATATGTTCATTTGCTGAAAATCAACAAAACCACGAAAAGTTCTTGTATTTGAAGATAAAATCTTTTTGCTTTGAAGAAGAAAGATCCAGCTGACTGAAATAAGTTCATTAGATGAAAATCAACAAAAATTGACAAGAACCACGAAAAGTTCTTGTATTTTAAGATAAAATCTGACGCTATTAAAGAAAAAACTTCGCGCTCGCTGAAATATGTTCATTTGCTGAAAATCAACAAAACCACGTAAAGTTCTTGTATTTGAAGATAAAATCTTTTTGCTTTGAAGAAGAAAGATCCAGCTGACTGAAATAAGTTCATTGGATGAAAACCAACAAAAATTGACAGGAACCACGAAAAGTTCTTGTATTTTAAGATAAAATCTGACGCTATTAAAGAAAAAACTTCCAGCTCGCTGAAATATGTTCATTTGCTGAAAATCAACAAAACCACGAAAAGTTCTTGTATTTGAAGATAAAATCTTTTTGCTTTGAAGAAGAAAGATCCAGCTGACTGAAATAAGGTCATTGGATGAAAATCAACAAAAATTGACAAGAACCACGAAAAGTTCTTGTATTTTAAGATAAAATCTGACGCTATTAAAGAAAAAACTTCCAGCTCGCTGAAATATGGTCATTTGCTGAAAATCAACAAAACCACGAAAAGTTCTTGTATTTGAAGATAAAATCTTTTTGCTTTGAAGAAGAAAGATCCAGCTGACTGAAATGAGTTCATTTGATGAAAATCAACAAAAATTGACAAGAACCACGAAAAGTTCTTGTATTTTAAGATAAAATCTGACGCTATTAAAGAAAAAACTTCCAGCTCGCTGAAATATGGTCATTTGATGAAAATCAACAAACCCACGAAAAGTTCTTGTATTTGAAGATAAAATCTTTTTGCTTTGAAGAAGAAGGATTTAGGTGACTGAAATAAGTTCATTGGATGAAAACCAACAAAAATTGACAAGAAGCACGAAAAGTTCTTGTATTTTAAGATAAAATCTTGCGCTATTGAAGAAAAAACTTCCAGCTCGCTGAAATATGTTCATTCGCTGAAAACCAACAAAACCACGTAAAGTTCTTGTATTTGAAGATAAAATCTTTTTGCTTTGAAGAAGAAAGATCCAGCTGACTGAAATAAGTTCATTGGATGAAAACCAACAAAAATTGACAGGAACCACGAAAAGTTCTTGTATTTTAAGATAAAATCTGACGCTATTAAAGAAAAAACTTCCAGCTCGCTGAAATATGTTCATTTGCTGAAAATCAACAAAACCACGAAAAGTTCTTGTATTTGAAGATAAAATCTTTTTGCTTTGAAGAAGAAAGATCTGGCTGACTGAAATAAGTTCATTAGATGAAAATCAACAAAAATTGACAAGAACCACGAAAAGTTCTTGTATTTTAAGATAAAATCTGACGCTATTAAAGAAAAAACGTCTCCCTCGCTGAAATATGTTCATTTGCTGAAAATCAACAAAACCACGAAAAGTTCTTGTATTTGAAGATAAAATCTTTTTGCTTTGAAGAAGAAAGATCTAGCTGACTGAAATACGTTCATTAGATGAAAACCTACAAAATTTGACAAGAACCACGAAAAGTTCTTGTATTTTAGGATAAAATCTGACGCTTTTAAAGAAAAAACTTCTCGCTCGCTGAAATATGTTCATTTGCTGAAAATCAACAAAACCACGAAAGGTTCTTGTATTTGAAGATAAAATCTTTTTGCTTTGAAGAAGAAGGATCTTGGTGACTGAAATAAGTTCATTGGATGAAAACCAACAAAAATTGACAAGAACCACGAAAAGTTCTTGTATTTTAAGATAAAATCTTGCGCTATTAAAGAAAAAACTTCCAGCTCGCTGAAATATGTTCATTTGCTGAAAACCAACAAAACCACGAAAAGTTCTTGTATTTCAAGATAAAATCTTTTTGCTTTGAAGAAAGATCCAGCTGACCAAAATAAGTTCATTGGATGAAAACCAAGAAAAATTGACAGGAACCACGAAAAGTTCTTCTATTTTAAGATAAAATCTGACGCTATTAAAGAAAAAACTTCCAGCTCGCTGAAATATGTTCATTTGCTGAAAATCAACAGAACCACGAAAAGTTCTTGTATTTGAAGATAAAATCTTTTTGCTTTTAAGAAGAAAGATCCAGCTGACTGAAATAAGTTCATTCGATGAAAATCAACAAAAATTGACAAGAACCACGAAAAGTTCTTGTATTTTAAGATAAAATCTGACGCTATTAAAGAAAAAACTTCGCGCTCGCTGAAATATGTTCATTTGCTGAAAATCAACAAAACCACGAAAAGTTCTTGTATTTGAAGATAAAATCTTTTTGCTTTGAAGAAGAAAGATCCAGCTGACTGAAATAAGTTCATTAGATGAAAATCAACAAAAATTGACAAGAACCACGAAAAGTTCTTGTATTTTAAGATAAAATCTGACGCTATTAATGAAAAAACTTCTCGCTCGCTGAAATATGTTCATTTGCTGAAAACCAACAAAACCACGAAAAGTTCTTGTATTTGAAGATAAAATCTTTTTGCTTTGAAGAAGAAAGATCCAGCTGACCAAAATAAGTTCATTGGATGAAAACCAAGAAAAATTGACAGGAACCACGAAAGGTTCTTCTATTTTAAGATAAAATCTGACGCTATTAAAGAAAAAACTTCCAGCTCGCTGAAATATGTTCATTTGCTGAAAATCAACAAAACCACGAAAAGTTCTTGTATTTGAAGATAAAATCTTTTTGCTTTGAAGAAGAAAGATCCAGCTGACTGAAATAAGTTCATTAGATGAAAATCAACAAAAATTGACAAGAACCACGAAAAGTTCTTGTATTTTAAGATAAAATCTGACGCTATTAAAGAAAAAACTTCGCGCTCGCTGAAATATGTTCATTTGCTGAAAATCAACAAAACCACGTAAAGTTCTTGTATTTGAAGATAAAATCTTTTTGCTTTGAAGAAGAAAGATCCAGCTGACTGAAATAAGTTCATTGGATGAAAACCAACAAAAATTGACAGGAACCACGAAAAGTTCTTGTATTTTAAGATAAAATCTGACGCTATTAAAGAAAAAACTTCCAGCTCGCTGAAATATGTTCATTTGCTGAAAATCAACAAAACCACGAAAAGTTCTTGTATTTGAAGATAAAATCTTTTTGCTTTGAAGAAGAAAGATCCAGCTGACTGAAATAAGGTCATTGGATGAAAATCAACAAAAATTGACAAGAACCACGAAAAGTTCTTGTATTTTAAGATAAAATCTGACGCTATTAAAGAAAAAACTTCCAGCTCGCTGAAATATGGTCATTTGCTGAAAATCAACAAAACCACGAAAAGTTCTTGTATTTGAAGATAAAATCTTTTTACTTTTAAGAAGAAAGATCCAGCTGAGTGAAAAAAGTTAATCAGATGAAAATCAACAAAAATTGACAAGAACCACGAAAAGTTCTTGTATTTTAAGATAAAATCTGACGCTATTAAAGAAAAAACTTCCAGCTCGCTGAAATATGGTCATTTGATGAAAATCAACAAACCCACGAAAAGTTCTTGTATTTGAAGATAAAATCTTTTTGCTTTGAAGAAGAAGGATTTAGGTGACTGAAATAAGTTCATTGGATGAAAACCAACAAAAATTGACAAGAAGCACGAAAAGTTCTTGTATTTTAAGATAAAATCTTGCGCTATTGAAGAAAAAACTTCCAGCTCGCTGAAATATGTTCATTCGCTGAAAACCAACAAAACCACGTAAAGTTCTTGTATTTGAAGATAAAATCTTTTTGCTTTGAAGAAGAAAGATCCAGCTGACTGAAATAAGTTCATTGGATGAAAACCAACAAAAATTGACAGGAACCACGAAAAGTTCTTGTATTTTAAGATAAAATCTGACGCTATTAAAGAAAAAACTTCCAGCTCGCTGAAATATGTTCATTTGCTGAAAATCAACAAAACCACGAAAAGTTCTTGTATTTGAAGATAAAATCTTTTTGCTTTGAAGAAGAAAGATCTGGCTGACTGAAATAAGTTCATTAGATGAAAATCAACAAAAATTGACAAGAACCACGAAAAGTTCTTGTATTTTAAGATAAAATCTGACGCTATTAAAGAAAAAACTTCTCCCTCGCTGAAATATGTTCATTTGCTGAAAATCAACAAAACCACGAAAAGTTCTTGTATTTGAAGATAAAATCTTTTTGCTTTGAAGAAGAAAGATCTAGCTGACTGAAATACGTTCATTAGATGAAAACCTACAAAATTTGACAAGAACCACGAAAAGTTCTTGTATTTTAGGATAAAATCTGACGCTTTTAAAGAAAAAACTTCTCGCTCGCTGAAATATGTTCATTTGCTGAAAATCAACAAAACCACGAAAGGTTCTTGTATTTGAAGATAAAATCTTTTTGCTTTGAAGAAGAAGGATCTTGGTGACTGAAATAAGTTCATTGGATGAAAACCAACAAAAATTGACAAGAACCACGAAAAGTTCTTGTATTTTAAGATAAAATCTTGCGCTATTAAAGAAAAAACTTCCAGCTCGCTGAAATATGTTCATTTGCTGAAAACCAACAAAACCACGAAAAGTTCTTGTATTTCAAGATAAAATCTTTTTGCTTTGAAGAAGAAAGATCCAGCTGACCAAAATAAGTTCATTGGATGAAAACCAAGAAAAATTGACAGGAACCACGAAAAGTTCTTCTATTTTAAGATAAAATCTGACGCTATTAAAGAAAAAACTTCCAGCTCGCTGAAATATGTTCATTTGCTGAAAATCAACAAAACCACGAAAAGTTCTTGTATTTGAAGATAAAATCTTTTTGCTTTTAAGAAGAAATATCCAGCTGACTGAAATAAGTTCATTCGATGAAAATCAACAAAAATTGACAAGAACCACGAAAAGTTCTTGTATTTTAAGATAAAATCTGACGCTATTAAAGAAAAAACTTCGCGCTCGCTGAAATATGTTCATTTGCTGAAAATCAACAAAACCACGAAAAGTTCTTGTATTTGAAGATAAAATCTTTTTGCTTTTAAGAAGAAATATCCAGCTGACTGAAATAAGTTCATTCGATGAAAATCAACAAAAATTGACAAGAACCACGAAAAGTTCTTGTATTTTAAGATAAAATCTGACGCTATTAAAGAAAAAACTTCGCGCTCGCTGAAATATGTTCATTTGCTGAAAATCAACAAAACCACAAAAGTTCTTGTATTTGAAGATAAAATCTTTTTGCTTTGAAGAAGAAAGATCCAGCTGAATGAAATAAGTTCATTAGATGAAAATCAACAAAAATTGACAAGAACCACGAAAAGTTCTTGTATTTTAAGATAAAATCTGACGCTATTAAAGAAAAAACTTCTCGCTCGCTGAAATATGTTCATTTGCTGAAAATCAACAAAACCACGAAAAGTTCTTGTATTTGAAGATAAAATCTTTTTGCTTTGAAGAAGAAAGATCTAGCTGACTGAAATACGTTCATCAGATGAAAACCTACAAAATTTGACAAGAACCACGAAAAGTTCTTGTATTTTAGGATAAAATCTGACGCTTTTAAAGAAAAAACTTCTCGCTCGCTGAAATATGTTCATTTGCTGAAAATCAACAAAACCACGAAAGGTTCTTGTATTTGAAGATAAAATCTTTTTGCTTTGAAGAAGAAGGATTTAGGTGACTGAAATAAGTTCATTGGATGAAAACCAACAAAAATTGACAAGAACCACGAAAAGTTCTTGTATTTTAAGATAAAATCTTGCGCTATTAAAGAAAAAACTTCCAGCTCGCTGAAATATGTTCATTTGCTGAAAACCAACAAAACCACGAAAAGTTCTTGTATTTGAAGATAAAATCTTTTTGCTTTGAAGAAGAAAGATCCAGCTGACCAAAATAAGTTCATTGGATGAAAACCAAGAAAAATTGACAGGAACCACGAAAGGTTCTTCTATTTTAAGATAAAATCTGACGCTATTAAAGAAAAAACTTCCAGCTCGCTGAAATATGTTCATTTGCTGAAAATCAACAAAACCACGAAAAGTTCTTGTATTTGAAGATAAAATCTTTTTGCTTTGAAGAAGAAAGATCCAGCTGACTGAAATAAGTTCATTAGATGAAAATCAACAAAAATTGACAAGAACCACGAAAAGTTCTTGTATTTTAAGATAAAATCTGACGCTATTAAAGAAAAAACTTCGCGCTCACTGAAATATGTTCATTTGCTGAAAATCAACAAAACCACGTAAAGTTCTTGTATTTGAAGATAAAATCTTTTTGCTTTGAAGAAGAAAGATCCAGCTGACTGAAATAAGTTCATTGGATGAAAACCAACAAAAATTGACAGGAACCACGAAAAGTTCTTGTATTTTAAGATAAAATCTGACGCCATTAAAGAAAAAACTTCCAGCTCGCTGAAATATGTTCATTTGCTGAAAATCAACAAAACCACGAAAAGTTCTTGTATTTGAAGATAAAATCTTTTTGCTTTGAAGAAGAAAGATCCAGCTGACTGAAATAAGGTCATTAGATGAAAATCAACAAAAATTGACAAGAACCACGAAAAGTTCTTGTATTTTAAGATAAAATCTGACGCTATTAAAGAAAAAACTTCCAGCTCGCTGAAATATGTTCATTTGCTGAAAATCAACAAAACCACGAAAAGTTCTTGTATTTGAAGATAAAATCTTTTTGCTTTGAAGAAGAAAGATCTAGCTGACTGAAATACGTTCATTAGATGAAAACCTACAAAATTTGACAAGAACCACGAAAAGTTCTTGTATTTTAGGATAAAATCTGACGCTTTTAAAGAAAAAACTTCTCGCTCGCTGAAATATGTTCATTTGCTGAAAATCAACAAAACCACGAAAGGTTCTTGTATTTGAAGATAAAATCTTTTTGCTTTGAAGAAGAAGGATTTTGGTGACTGAAATAAGTTCATTGGATGAAAACCAACAAAAATTGACAAGAACCACGAAAAGTTCTTGTATTTTAAGATAAAATCTTGCGCTATTAAAGAAAAAACTTCCAGCTCGCTGAAATATGTTCATTTGCTGAAAACCAACAAAACCACGAAAAGTTCTTGTATTTGAAGATAAAATCTTTTTGCTTTGAAGAAGAAAGATCCAGCTGACCAAAATAAGTTCATTGGATGAAAACCAAGAAAAATTGACAGGAACCACGAAAAGTTCTTGTATTTTAAGATAAAATCTGACGCTATTAAAGAAAAAACTTCCAGCTCGCTGAAATATGTTCATTTGCTGAAAATCAACAAAACCACGAAAAGTTCTTGTATTTGAAGATAAAATCTTTTTGCTTTGAAGAAGAAAGATCCAGCTGACTGAAATAAGTTCATTAGATGAAAATCAACAAAAATTGACAAGAACCACGAAAAGTTCTTGTATTTTAAGATAAAATCTGACGCTATTAAAGAAAAAACTTCTCGCTCGCTGAAATATGTTCATTTGCTGAAAATCAACAAAACCACGAAAGGTTCTTGTATTTGAAGATAAAATCTTTTTGCTTTGAAGAAGAAGGATTTTGGTGACTGAAATAAGTTCATTGGATGAAAACCAACAAAAATTGATAAGAACCACGAAAAGTTCTTGTATTTTAAGATAAAATCTTGCGCTATTAAAGAAAAAACTTCCAGCTCGCTGAAATATGTTCATTTGCTGAAAACCAACAAAACCACGAAAAGTTCTTGTATTTGAAGATAAAATCCTTTTGCTTTGAAGAAGAAAGATCCAGCTGACCAAAATAAGTTCATTGGATGAAAACCAAGAAAAATTGACAGGAACCACGAAAGATTCTTCTATTTTAAGATAAAATCTGACGCTATTAAAGAAAAAACTTCCAGCTCGCTGAAATATGTTCATTTGCTGAAAATCAACAAAACCACGAAAAGTTCTTGTATTTGAAGATAAAATCTTTTTGCTTTTGAGAAGAAAGATCCAGCTGACTGAAATAAGTTCATTAGATGAAAATCAACAAAAATTGACAAGAACCACGAAAAGTTCTTGTATTTTAAGATAAAATCTGACGCTATTAAAGAAAAAACTTCGCGCTCGCTGAAATATGTTCATTTGCTGAAAATCAACAAAACCACGAAAAGTTCTTGTATTTGAAGATAAAATCTTTTTGCTTTGAAGAAGAAAGATCCAGCTGACTGAAATAAGTTAATCAGATGAAAATCAACAAAAATTGACAAGAACCACGAAAAGTTCTTCTATTTTAAGATAAAATCTGACGCTATTAAAGAAAAAACTTATCGCTCGCTGAAATATGTTCATTTACTGAAAATCAACAAAACTACGAAAAGTTCTTGTATTTGAAGATAAAATCTTTTTGCTTTGAAGAAGAAAGATGCAGCTGAGTGAAATAAGTTAATTAGATGAAAATCAACAAAAATTGACAAGAACCACGAAAAGTTCTTGTATTTTAAGATAAAATCTGACGCTATTAAAGAAAAAACTTCCAGCTCGCTGAAATATGGTCATTTGATGAAAATCAACAAACCCACGAAAAGTTCTTGTATTTGAAGATAAAATCTTTTTGCTTTGAAGAAGAAGGATTTAGGTGACTGAAATAAGTTCATTGGATGAAAACCAACAAGAATTGACAAGAACCACGAAAAGTTCTTGTATTTTAAGATAAAATCTGACGCTATTAAAGAAAAATCTTCCAGCTCGCTGAAATATGGTCATTTGCTGAAAATCAACAAAACCACGAAAAGTTCTTGTATTTGAAGATAAAATCTTTTTGCTTTGAAGAAGAAAGATCCAGCTGACTGAAATAAGTTCATTTGATGAAAATCAACAAAAATTGACAAGAACCACGAAAAGTTCTTGTATTTTAAGATAAAATCTGACGCTATTAAAGAAAAAACTTCCAGCTCGCTGAAATATGTTCATTTGCTGAAAATCAACAAAACCACGAAAAGTTCTTGTATTTGAAGATAAAATCTTTTTGCTTTTAAGAAGAAAGATCCAGCTGACTGAAATAAGTTCATTCGATGAAAATCAACAAAAATTGACAAGAACCACGAAAAGTTCTTGTATTTTAAGATAAAATCTGACGCTATTAAAGAAAAAACTTCGCGCTCGCTGAAATATGTTCATTTGCTGAAAACCAACAAAACCACGAAAAGTTCTTGTATTTCAAGATAAAATCTTTTTGCTTTGAAGAAGAAAGATCCAGCTGACCAAAATAAGTTCATTGGATGAAAACCAAGAAAAATTGACAGGAACCACGAAAAGTTCTTCTATTTTAAGATAAAATCTGACGCTATTAAAGAAAAAACTTCCAGCTCGCTGAAATATGTTCATTTGCTGAAAATCAACAAAACCACGAAAAGTTCTTGTATTTGAAGATAAAATCTTTTTGCTTTTAAGAAGAAAGATCCAGCTGACTGAAATAAGTTCATTCGATGAAAATCAACAAAAATTGACAAGAACCACGAAAAGTTCTTGTATTTTAAGATAAAATCTGACGCTATTAAAGAAAAAACTTCGCGCTCGCTGAAATATGTTCATTTGCTGAAAATCAACAAAACCACGAAAAGTTCTTGTATTTGAAGATAAAATCTTTTTGCTTTGAAGAAGAAAGATCCAGCTGACTGAAATAAGTTCATTAGATGAAAATCAACAAAAATTGACAAGAACCACGAAAAGTTCTTGTATTTTAAGATAAAATCTGACGCTATTAATGAAAAAACTTCTCGCTCGCTGAAATATGTTCATTTGCTGAAAACCAACAAAACCACGAAAAGTTCTTGTATTTGAAGATAAAATCTTTTTGCTTTGAAGAAGAAAGATCCAGCTGACCAAAATAAGTTCATTGGATGAAAACCAAGAAAAATTGACAGGAACCACGAAAGGTTCTTCTATTTTAAGATAAAATCTGACGCTATTAAAGAAAAAACTTCCAGCTCGCTGAAATATGTTCATTTGCTGAAAATCAACAAAACCACGAAAAGTTCTTGTATTTGAAGATAAAATCTTTTTGCTTTGAAGAAGAAAGATCCAGCTGACTGAAATAAGTTCATTAGATGAAAATCAACAAAAATTGACAAGAACCACGAAAAGTTCTTGTATTTTAAGATAAAATCTGACGCTATTAAAGAAAAAACTTCGCGCTCGCTGAAATATGTTCATTTGCTGAAAATCAACAAAACCACGTAAAGTTCTTCTATTTGAAGATAAAATCTTTTTGCTTTGAAGAAGAAAGATCCAGCTGACTGAAATAAGTTCATTGGATGAAAACCAACAAAAATTGACAGGAACCACGAAAAGTTCTTGTATTTTAAGATAAAATCTGACGCTATTAAAGAAAAAACTTCCAGCTCGCTGAAATATGTTCATTTGCTGAAAATCAACAAAACCACGAAAAGTTCTTGTATTTGAAGATAAAATCTTTTTGCTTTGAAGAAGAAAGATCCAGCTGACTGAAATAAGGTCATTAGATGAAAATCAACAAAAATTGACAAGAACCACGAAAAGTTCTTGTATTTTAAGATAAAATCTGACGCTATTAAAGAAAAAACTTCCAGCTCGCTGAAATATGGTCATTTGCTGAAAATCAACAAAACCACGAAAAGTTCTTGTATTTGAAGATAAAATCTTTTTACTTTTAAGAAGAAAGATCCAGCTGAGTGAAAAAAGTTAATCAGATGAAAATCAACAAAAATTGACAAGAACCACGAAAAGTTCTTGTATTTTAAGATAAAATCTGACGCTATTAAAGAAAAAACTTCCAGCTCGCTGAAATATGGTCATTTGATGAAAATCAACAAACCCACGAAAAGTTCTTGTATTTGAAGATAAAATCTTTTTGCTTTGAAGAAGAAGGATTTAGGTGACTGAAATAAGTTCATTGGATGAAAACCAACAAAAATTGACAAGAAGCACGAAAAGTTCTTGTATTTTAAGATAAAATCTTGCGCTATTGAAGAAAAAACTTCCAGCTCGCTGAAATATGTTCATTCGCTGAAAACCAACAAAACCACGTAAAGTTCTTGTATTTGAAGATAAAATCTTTTTGCTTTGAAGAAGAAAGATCCAGCTGACTGAAATAAGTTCATTGGATGAAAACCAACAAAAATTGACAGGAACCACGAAAAGTTCTTGTATTTTAAGATAAAATCTGACGCTATTAAAGAAAAAACTTCCAGCTCGCTGAAATATGTTCATTTGCTGAAAATCAACAAAACCACGAAAAGTTCTTGTATTTGAAGATAAAATCTTTTTGCTTTGAAGAAGAAAGATCTGGCTGACTGAAATAAGTTCATTAGATGAAAATCAACAAAAATTGACAAGAACCACGAAAAGTTCTTGTATTTTAAGATAAAATCTGACGCTATTAAAGAAAAAACTTCTCCCTCGCTGAAATATGTTCATTTGCTGAAAATCAACAAAACCACGAAAAGTTCTTGTATTTGAAGATAAAATCTTTTTGCTTTGAAGAAGAAAGATCTAGCTGACTGAAATACGTTCATTAGATGAAAACCTACAAAATTTGACAAGAACCACGAAAAGTTCTTGTATTTTAAGATAAAATCTGACGCTATTAAAGAAAAAACTTCGCGCTCGCTGAAATATGTTCATTTGCTGAAAATCAACAAAACCACAAAAGTTCTTGTATTTGAAGATAAAATCTTTTTGCTTTGAAGAAGAAAGATCCAGCTGACTGAAATAAGTTCATTAGATGAAAATCAACAAAAATTGACAAGAACCACGAAAAGTTCTTGTATTTTAAGATAAAATCTGACGCTATTAAAGAAAAAACTTCTCGCTCGCTGAAATATGTTCATTTGCTGAAAATCAACAAAACCACGAAAAGTTCTTATATTTGAAGATAAAATCTTTTTGCTTTGAAGAAGAAAGATCCAGCTGACTGAAATACGTTCATCAGATGAAAACCTACAAAATTTGACAAGAACCACGAAAAGTTCTTGTATTTTAGGATAAAATCTGACGCTTTTAAAGAAAAAACTTCTCGCTCGCTGAAATATGTTCATTTGCTGAAAATCAACAAAACCACGAAAGGTTCTTGTATTTGAAGATAAAATCTTTTTGCTTTGAAGAAGAAGGATTTAGGTGACTGAAATAAGTTCATTGGATGAAAACCAACAAAAATTGACAAGAACCACGAAAAGTTCTTGTATTTTAAGATAAAATCTTGCGCTATTAAAGAAAAAACTTCCAGCTCGCTGAAATATGTTCATTTGCTGAAAACCAACAAAACCACGAAAAGTTCTTGTATTTGAAGATAAAATCTTTTTGCTTTGAAGAAGAAAGATCCAGCTGACCAAAATAAGTTCATTGGATGAAAACCAAGAAAAATTGACAGGAACCACGAAAGGTTCTTCTATTTTAAGATAAAATCTGACGCTATTAAAGAAAAAACTTCCAGCTCGCTGAAATATGTTCATTTGCTGAAAATCAACAAAACCACGAAAAGTTCTTGTATTTGAAGATAAAATCTTTTTGCTTTGAAGAAGAAAGATCCAGCTGACTGAAATAAGTTCATTAGATGAAAATCAACAAAAATTGACAAGAACCACGAAAAGTTCTTGTATTTTAAGATAAAATCTGACGCTATTAAAGAAAAAACTTCGCGCTCACTGAAATATGTTCATTTGCTGAAAATCAACAAAACCACGTAAAGTTCTTGTATTTGAAGATAAAATCTTTTTGCTTTGAAGAAGAAAGATCCAGCTGACTGAAATAAGTTCATTGGATGAAAACCAACAAAAATTGACAGGAACCACGAAAAGTTCTTGTATTTTAAGATAAAATCTGACGCTATTAAAGAAAAAACTTCCAGCTCGCTGAAATATGTTCATTTGCTGAAAATCAACAAAACCACGAAAAGTTCTTGTATTTGAAGATAAAATCTTTTTGCTTTGAAGAAGAAAGATCCAGCTGACTGAAATAAGGTCATTAGATGAAAATCAACAAAAATTGACAAGAACCACGAAAAGTTCTTGTATTTTAAGATAAAATCTGACGCTATTAAAGAAAAAACTTCTCCCTCGCTGAAATATGTTCATTTGCTGAAAATCAACAAAACCACGAAAAGTTCTTGTATTTGAAGATAAAATCTTTTTGCTTTGAAGAAGAAAGATCTAGCTGACTGAAATACGTTCATTAGATGAAAACCTACAAAATTTGACAAGAACCACGAAAAGTTCTTGTATTTTAGGATAAAATCTGACGCTTTTAAAGAAAAAACTTCTCGCTCGCTGAAATATGTTCATTTGCTGAAAATCAACAAAACCACGAAAGGTTCTTGTATTTGAAGATAAAATCTTTTTGCTTTGAAGAAGAAGGATTTTGGTGACTGAAATAAGTTCATTGGATGAAAACCAACAAAAATTGACAAGAACCACGAAAAGTTCTTGTATTTTAAGATAAAATCTTGCGCTATTAAAGAAAAAACTTCCAGCTCGCTGAAATATGTTCATTTGCTGAAAACCAACAAAACCACGAAAAGTTCTTGTATTTGAAGATAAAATCTTTTTGCTTTGAAGAAGAAAGATCCAGCTGACCAAAATAAGTTCGTTGGATGAAAACCAAGAAAAATTGACAGGAACCACGAAAAGTTCTTCTATTTTAAGATAAAATCTGACGCTATTAAAGAAAAAACTTCCAGCTCGCTGAAATATGTTCATTTGCTGAAAATCAACAAAACCACGAAAAGTTCTTGTATTTGAAGATAAAATCTTTTTGCTTTGAAGAAGAAAGATCCAGCTGACTGAAATAAGTTCATTAGATGAAAATCAACAAAAATTGACAAGAACCACGAAAAGTTCTTGTATTTTAAGATAAAATCTGACGCTATTAAAGAAAAAACTTCTCGCTCGCTGAAATATGTTCATTTGCTGAAAATCAACAAAACCACGAAAGGTTCTTGTATTTGAAGATAAAATCTTTTTGCTTTGAAGAAGAAGGATTTTGGTGACTGAAATAAGTTCATTGGATGAAAACCAACAAAAATTGATAAGAACCACGAAAAGTTCTTGTATTTTAAGATAAAATCTTGCGCTATTAAAGAAAAAACTTCCAGCTCGCTGAAATATGTTCATTTGCTGAAAACCAACAAAACCACGAAAAGTTCTTGTATTTGAAGATAAAATCCTTTTGCTTTGAAGAAGAAAGATCCAGCTGACCAAAATAAGTTCATTGGATGAAAACCAAGAAAAATTGACAGGAACCACGAAAGGTTCTTCTATTTTAAGATAAAATCTGACGCTATTAAAGAAAAAACTTCCAGCTCGCTGAAATATGTTCATTTGCTGAAAATCAACAAAACCACGAAAAGTTCTTGTATTTGAAGATAAAATCTTTTTGCTTTTGAGAAGAAAGATCCAGCTGACTGAAATAAGTTCATTAGATGAAAATCAACAAAAATTGACAAGAACCACGAAAAGTTCTTGTATTTTAAGATAAAATCTGACGCTATTAAAGAAAAAACTTCGCGCTCGCTGAAATATGTTCATTTGCTGAAAATCAACAAAACCACGAAAAGTTCTTGTATTTGAAGATAAAATCTTTTTGCTTTGAAGAAGAAAGATCCAGCTGACTGAAATAAGTTAATCAGATGAAAATCAACAAAAATTGACAAGAACCACGAAAAGTTCTTCTATTTTAAGATAAAATCTGACGCTATTAAAGAAAAAACTTATCGCTCGCTGAAATATGTTCATTTACTGAAAATCAACAAAACTACGAAAAGTTCTTGTATTTGAAGATAAAATCTTTTTGCTTTGAAGAAGAAAGATGCAGCTGAGTGAAATAAGTTAATTAGATGAAAATCAACAAAAATTGACAAGAACCACGAAAAGTTCTTGTATTTTAAGATAAAATCTGACGCTATTAAAGAAAAAACTTCCAGCTCGCTGAAATATGGTCATTTGATGAAAATCAACAAACCCACGAAAAGTTCTTGTATTTGAAGATAAAATCTTTTTGCTTTGAAGAAGAAGGATTTAGGTGACTGAAATAAGTTCATTGGATGAAAACCAACAAGAATTGACAAGAACCACGAAAAGTTCTTGTATTTTAAGATAAAATCTGACGCTATTAAAGAAAAATCTTCCAGCTCGCTGAAATATGGTCATTTGCTGAAAATCAACAAAACCACGAAAAGTTCTTGTATTTGAAGATAAAATCTTTTTGCTTTGAAGAAGAAAGATCCAGCTGACTGAAATAAGTTCATTTGATGAAAATCAACAAAAATTGACAAGAACCACGAAAAGTTCTTGTATTTTAAGATAAAATCTGACGCTATTAAAGAAAAAACTTCCAGCTCGCTGAAATATGGTCATTTGCTGAAAATCAACAAAACCACGAAAAGTTCTTGTATTTGAAGATAAAATCTTTTTACTTTTAAGAAGAAAGATCCAGCTGACTGAAATAAGTTCATTAGATGAAAATCAACAAAAATTGACAAGAACCACGAAAAGTTCTTGTATTTTAAGATAAAATCTGACGCTATTAAAGAAAAAACTTCTCGCTCGCTGAAATATGTTCATTTGCTGAAAATCAACAAAACCACGAAAAGTTCTTGTATTTGAAGATAAAATCTTTTTGCTTTGAAGAAGAAAGATCCAGCTGAGTGAAATAAGTTAATTAGATGAAAATCAACAAAAATTGACAAGAACCACGAAAAGTTCTTGTATTTTAAGATAAGATCTGACGCTATTAAAGAAAAAACTTCCAGCTCGCTGAAATATGGTCATTTGATGAAAATCAACAAACCCACGAAAAGTTCTTGTATTTGAAGATAAAATCTTTTTGCTTTGAAGAAGAAGGATTTAGGTGACTGAAATAAGTTCATTGGATGAAAACCAACAAAAATTGACAAGAAGCACGAAAAGTTCTTGTATTTGAAGATAAAATCTTTTTGCTTTGAAGAAGAAAGATCCTGCTGACTGAAATAAGTTCATTTGATGAAAATCAACAAAAATTGACAAGAACCACGAAAAGTTCTTGTATTTCAAGATAAAATCTGACGCTATTAAAGAAAAAACATCTCGCTCGCTGAAATATGTTGATTTGCTGAAAATCAACAAAACCACGAAAAGTTCTTGTATTTGAAGATAAAATCTTTTTGCTTTGAAGAAGAAAAATCCAGCTGACCGAAATCAGTTCATTGGATGAAAATCAACAAAAATTGACAAGAACCACGAAAAGTTCTTGTATTTTAAGATAAAATGTGACGCTATTAAAGAAAAAACCTCTTGCTCGCTGAAATATGTTGATTTGCTGAAAATCAACAAAACCACGAAAAGTTCTTGTATTTGAAGATAAAAACTTTTTGCTTTTAAGAAGAAAGATCCAGCTGACTGAAATAAGTTCATTCGATCAAAATCAACAAAAATTGACAAGAACCACGAAAAGTTCTTGTATTTTAAGATAAAATCTGACGCTTTTAATGAAAAAACTTCTCGCTCGCTGAAATACGTTCATTTGCTGAAAATCAACAAAACCACGAAAAGTTCTTGTATTTGAAGATAAAATCTTTTTGCTTTGAAGAAGAAAGATCTCGGTGACTGAAATAAGTTCATCAGATGAAAACCAACAAAAATTGACAAGAACCACGAAAAGTTCTTGTATTTTAAGATAAAATCTTGCGCTATTAAACAAAAAACTTCTTGCTTGCTGAAATATGTTCATTTGCTGAAAACCAACAAAACCACGAAAAGTTCTTGTATTTGAAGATAAAATCTTTTTGCTTTGAAGAAGAAAGATCCAGCTGACCAAAATAAGTTCATTGGATGAAAACCAAGAAAAATTGACAGGAACCACGAAAGGTTCTTCTATTTTAAGATAAAATCTGACGCTATTAAAGAAAAAACTTCCAGCTCGCTGAAATATGTTCATTTGCTGAAAATCAACAAAACCACGAAAAGTTCTTGTATTTGAAGATAAAATCTTTTTGCTTTGAAGAAGAAAGATCCAGCTGACTGAAATAAGTTCATTAGATGAAAATCAACAAAAATTGACAAGAACCACGAAAAGTTCTTGTATTTTAAGATAAAATCTGACGCTATTAAAGAAAAAACTTCGCGCTCGCTGAAATATGTTCATTTGCTGAAAATCAACAAAACCACGTAAAGTTCTTGTATTTGAAGATAAAATCTTTTTGCTTTGAAGAAGAAAGATCCAGCTGACTGAAATAAGTTCATTGGATGAAAACCAACAAAAATTGACAGGAACCACGAAAAGTTCTTGTATTTTAAGATAAAATCTGACGCTATTAAAGAAAAAACTTCCAGCTCGCTGAAATATGTTCATTTGCTGAAAATCAACAAAACCACGAAAAGTTCTTGTATTTGAAGATAAAATCTTTTTGCTTTGAAGAAGAAAGATCCAGCTGACTGAAATAAGGTCATTAGATGAAAATCAACAAAAATTGACAAGAACCACGAAAAGTTCTTGTATTTTAAGATAAAATCTGACGCTATTAAAGAAAAAACTTCTCCCTCGCTGAAATATGTTCATTTGCTGAAAATCAACAAAACCACGAAAAGTTCTTGTATTTGAAGATAAAATCTTTTTGCTTTGAAGAAGAAAGATCCAGCTGACTGAAATAAGTTCATTAGATGAAAATCAACAAAAATTGACAAGAACCACGAAAAGTTCTTGTATTTTAAGATAAAATCTGACGCTATTAAAGAAAAAACTTCCAGCTCGCTGAAATATGGTCATTTGATGAAAATCAACAAACCCACGAAAAGTTCTTGTATTTGAAGATAAAATCTTTTTGCTTTGAAGAAGAAGGATTTAGGTGACTGAAATAAGTTCATTGGATGAAAACCAACAAAAATTGACAAGAAGCACGAAAAGTTCTTGTATTTGAAGATAAAATCTTTTTGCTTTGAAGAAGAAAGATCCTGCTGACTGAAATAAGTTCATTTGATGAAAATCAACAAAAATTGACAAGAACCACGAAAAGTTCTTGTATTTCAAGATAAAATCTGACGCTATTAAAGAAAAAACATCTCGCTCGCTGAAATATGTTGATTTGCTGAAAATCAACAAAACCACGAAAAGTTCTTGTATTTGAAGATAAAATCTTTTTGCTTTGAAGAAGAAAAATCCAGCTGACCGAAATCAGTTCATTGGATGAAAATCAACAAAAATTGACAAGAACCACGAAAAGTTCTTGTATTTTAAGATAAAATGTGACGCTATTAAAGAAAAAACCTCTTGCTCGCTGAAATATGTTGATTTGCTGAAAATCAACAAAACCACGAAAAGTTCTTGTATTTGAAGATAAAAACTTTTTGCTTTTAAGAAGAAAGATCCAGCTGACTGAAATAAGTTCATTCGATCAAAATCAACAAAAATTGACAAGAACCACGAAAAGTTCTTGTATTTTAAGATAAAATCTGACGCTTTTAATGAAAAAACTTCTCGCTCGCTGAAATACGTTCATTTGCTGAAAATCAACAAAACCACGAAAAGTTCTTGTATTTGAAGATAAAATCTTTTTGCTTTGAAGAAGAAAGATCTCGGTGACTGAAATAAGTTCATCAGATGAAAACCAACAAAAATTGACAAGAACCACGAAAAGTTCTTGTATTTTAAGATAAAATCTTGCGCTATTAAACAAAAAACTTCTTGCTTGCTGAAATATGTTCATTTGCTGAAAACCAACAAAACCACGAAAAGTTCTTGTATTTGAAGATAAAATCTTTTTGCTTTGAAGAAGAAAGATCCAGCTGACCAAAATAAGTTCATTGGATGAAAACCAAGAAAAATTGACAGGAACCACGAAAGGTTCTTCTATTTTAAGATAAAATCTGACGCTATTAAAGAAAAAACTTCCAGCTCGCTGAAATATGTTCATTTGCTGAAAATCAACAAAACCACGAAAAGTTCTTGTATTTGAAGATAAAATCTTTTTGCTTTGAAGAAGAAAGATCCAGCTGACTGAAATAAGTTCATTAGATGAAAATCAACAAAAATTGACAAGAACCACGAAAAGTTCTTGTATTTTAAGATAAAATCTGACGCTATTAAAGAAAAAACTTCGCGCTCGCTGAAATATGTTCATTTGCTGAAAATCAACAAAACCACGTAAAGTTCTTGTATTTGAAGATAAAATCTTTTTGCTTTGAAGAAGAAAGATCCAGCTGACTGAAATAAGTTCATTGGATGAAAACCAACAAAAATTGACAGGAACCACGAAAAGTTCTTGTATTTTAAGATAAAATCTGACGCTATTAAAGAAAAAACTTCCAGCTCGCTGAAATATGTTCATTTGCTGAAAATCAACAAAACCACGAAAAGTTCTTGTATTTGAAGATAAAATCTTTTTGCTTTGAAGAAGAAAGATCCAGCTGACTGAAATAAGGTCATTAGATGAAAATCAACAAAAATTGACAAGAACCACGAAAAGTTCTTGTATTTTAAGATAAAATCTGACGCTATTAAAGAAAAAACTTCTCCCTCGCTGAAATATGTTCATTTGCTGAAAATCAACAAAACCACGAAAAGTTCTTGTATTTGAAGATAAAATCTTTTTGCTTTGAAGAAGAAAGATCCAGCTGACTGAAATAAGTTCATTAGATGAAAATCAACAAAAATTGACAAGAACCACGAAAAGTTCTTGTATTTTAAGATAAAATCTGACGCTATTAAAGAAAAAACTTCTCGCTCGCTGAAATATGTTCATTTGCTGAAAATCAACAAAACCACGAAAGGTTCTTGTATTTGAAGATAAAATCTTTTTGCTTTGAAGAAGAAGGATTTTGGTGACTGAAATAAGTTCATTGGATGAAAACCAACAAAAATTGATAAGAACCACGAAAAGTTCTTGTATTTTAAGATAAAATCTTGCGCTATTGAAGAAAAAACTTCCAGCTCGCTGAAATATGTTCATTTGCTGAAAACCAACAAAACCACGAAAAGTTCTTGTATTTGAAGATAAAATCCTTTTGCTTTGAAGAAGAAAGATCCAGCTGACCAAAATAAGTTCATTGGATGAAAACCAAGAAAAATTGACAGGAACCACGAAAGGTTCTTCTATTTTAAGATAAAATCTGACGCTATTAAAGAAAAAACTTCCAGCTCGCTGAAATATGTTCATTTGCTGAAAATCAACAAAACCACGAAAAGTTCTTGTATTTGAAGATAAAATCTTTTTGCTTTTAAGAAGAAAGATCCAGCTGACTGAAATAAGTTCATTAGATGAAAATCAACAAAAATTGACAAGAACCACGAAAAGTTCTTGTATTTTAAGATAAAATCTGACGCTATTAAAGAAAAAACTTCGCGCTCGCTGAAATATGTTCATTTGCTGAAAATCAACAAAACCACGAAAAGTTCTTGTATTTGAAGATAAAATCTTTTTGCTTTGAAGAAGAAAGATCCAGCTGACTGAAATAAGTTAATCAGATGAAAATCAACAAAAATTGACAAGAACCACGAAAAGTTCTTCTATTTTAAGATAAAATCTGACGCTATTAAAGAAAAAACTTATCGCTCGCTGAAATATGTTCATTTACTGAAAATCAACAAAACTACGAAAAGTTCTTGTATTTGAAGATAAAATCTTTTTGCTTTGAAGAAGAAAGATCCAGCTGAGTGAAATAAGTTAATTAGATGAAAATCAACAAAAATTGACAAGAACCACGAAAAGTTCTTGTATTTTAAGATAAAATCTGACGCTATTAAAGAAAAAACTTCCAGCTCGCTGAAATATGGTCATTTGATGAAAATCAACAAACCCACGAAAAGTTCTTGTATTTGAAGATAAAATCTTTTTGCTTTGAAGAAGAAGGATTTAGGTGACTGAAATAAGTTCATTGGATGAAAACCAACAAGAATTGACAAGAACCACGAAAAGTTCTTGTATTTTAAGATAAAATCTGACGCTATTAAAGAAAAATCTTCCAGCTCGCTGAAATATGGTCATTTGCTGAAAATCAACAAAACCACGAAAAGTTCTTGTATTTGAAGATAAAATCTTTTTGCTTTGAAGAAGAAAGATCCAGCTGACTGAAATAAGTTCATTTGATGAAAATCAACAAAAATTGACAAGAACCACGAAAAGTTCTTGTATTTTAAGATAAAATCTGACGCTATTAAAGAAAAAACTTCCAGCTCGCTGAAATATGGTCATTTGCTGAAAATCAACAAAACCACGAAAAGTTCTTGTATTTGAAGATAAAATCTTTTTACCTTTAAGAAGAAAGATCCAGCTGACTGAAATAAGTTCATTAGATGAAAATCAACAAAAATTGACAAGAACCACGAAAAGTTCTTGTATTTTAAGATAAAATCTGACGCTATTAAAGAAAAAACTTCTCGCTCGCTGAAATATGTTCATTTGCTGAAAATCAACAAAACCACGAAAAGTTCTTGTATTTGAAGATAAAATCTTTTTGCTTTGAAGAAGAAAGATCCAGCTGAGTGAAATAAGTTAATTAGATGAAAATCAACAAAAATTGACAAGAACCACGAAAAGTTCTTGTATTTTAAGATAAGATCTGACGCTATTAAAGAAAAAACTTCCAGCTCGCTGAAATATGGTCATTTGATGAAAATCAACAAACCCACGAAAAGTTCTTGTATTTGAAGATAAAATCTTTTTGCTTTGAAGAAGAAGGATTTAGGTGACTGAAATAAGTTCATTGGATGAAAACCAACAAAAATTGACAAGAAGCACGAAAAGTTCTTGTATTTGAAGATAAAATCTTTTTGCTTTGAAGAAGAAAGATCCTGCTGACTGAAATAAGTTCATTTGATGAAAATCAACAAAAATTGACAAGAACCACGAAAAGTTCTTGTATTTCAAGATAAAATCTGACGCTATTAAAGAAAAAACATCTCGCTCGCTGAAATATGTTGATTTGCTGAAAATCAACAAAACCACGAAAAGTTCTTGTATTTGAAGATAAAATCTTTTTGCTTTGAAGAAGAAAAATCCAGCTGACCGAAATCAGTTCATTGGATGAAAATCAACAAAAATTGACAAGAACCACGAAAAGTTCTTGTATTTTAAGATAAAATGTGACGCTATTAAAGAAAAAACCTCTTGCTCGCTGAAATATGTTGATTTGCTGAAAATCAACAAAACCACGAAAAGTTCTTGTATTTGAAGATAAAATCTTTTTGCTTTGAAGAAGAAAGATCTCGGTGACTGAAATAAGTTCATCAGATGAAAACCAACAAAAATTGACAAGAACCACGAAAAGTTCTTGTATTTTAAGATAAAATCTTGCGCTATTAAACAAAAAACTTCTTGCTTGCTGAAATATGTTCATTTGCTGAAAACCAACAAAACCACGAAAAGTTCTTGTATTTGAAGATAAAATCTTTTTGCTTTGAAGAAGAAAGATCCAGCTGACCGAAATAAGTTCGTTAGATGAAAATCAACAAAAATTGACAAGAACCACGAAAAGTTCTTGTATTTTAAGATAAAATCTTGCGCTATTAAAGAAAAAACTTCCAGCTGGCTGAAATATGTTCATTTGCTGAAAATCAACAAAACCACGAAAAGTTCTTGTATTTGAAGATAAAATCTTTTTGCTTTGAATAAGAAAGATCTTGGTGACTGAAATGAGTTCATTGGAAGAAAACCAACAAAAATTGACAAGAACCACGAAATGTTCTTGTATTTTAAGATAAAATCTTGCGCTATTAAAGAAAAAACTTCTTGCTCGCTGAAATATGTTCATTTGCTGAAAACCAACAAAACCACGTAACGTTCTTGTATTTGAAGATAAAATCTTTTTGCTTTGAAGAAGAAAGATCGAGCTGACTGAAATAAGTTCATTAGATGAAAACCAACAAAATGTGACAAGAACCACGAAAAGTTCTTGTATTTTAGGATAATATCTGACGCTATTAAAGAAAAAAACTTCTCGCTCGCTGAAATATGTTCATTTGCTGAAAATCAACAAAACCACGAAAAGTTCTTGTATTTGAAGATAAAATCTTTTTGCTTTGAAGAAGAAAGATCCAGCTGACTGAAATAAGTTCATTTGATGAAAATCAACAAAAATTGACAAGAACCACGAAAAGTTCTTGTATTTCAAGATAAAATCTGACGCTATTAAAGAAAAAACATCTCGCTCGCTGAAATATGTTGATTTGCTGAAAATCAACAAAACCACGAAAAGTTCTTGTATTTGAAGATAAAATCTTTTTGCTTTGAAGAAGAAAAATCCAGCTGACCGATATCAGTTCATTGGATGAAAATCAACAAAAATTGACAAGAACCACGAAAAGTTCTTGTATTTTAAGATAAAATGTGACGCTATTAAAGAAAAAACTTCTTGCTCGCTGAAATATGTTCATTTGCTGAAAATCAACAAAACCACAAAAAGTTCTTGTGTTTGAAGATAAAATCTTTTTGCTTTGAAGAAGAAAGATCTCGGTGACTGAAATAAGTTCATCAGATGAAAACCAACAAAAATTGACAAGAACCACGAAAAGTTCTTGTATTTTAAGATAAAATCTGACGCTATTAAAGAAAAAACCTCTTGCTCGCTGAAATATGTTGATTTGCTGAAAATCAACAAAACCACGAAAAGTTCTTGTATTTGAAGATAAAAACTTTTTGCTTTTAAGAAAGATCCAGCTGACTGAAATAAGTTCATTCGATCAAAATCAACAAAAATTGACAAGAACCACGAAAAGTTCTTGTATTTTAAGATAAAATCTGACGCTATTAAAGAAAAAACTTCCAGCTCGCTGAAATATGGGCATGTGCTGAAAATCAACAAAACCACGAAAAGTTCTTGTATTTGAAGATAAAATCTTTTTGCTTTGAAGAAGAAAAATCAGCTGACCGAAATAAGTTCATCAGATGAAAATCAACAAAAATTGACAAGAAGCACGAAAAGTTCTTGTATTTTAAGATAAAATCTTGCGCTATTAAAGAAAAAACTTCTAGCTCGCTGAAATATGTTCATTTGCTGAAAACCAACAAAACCACGTAAAGTTCTTGTATTTGAAGATAAAATCTTTTTGCTTTGAAGAAGAAAGATCCAGCTGACTGAAATAAGTTCATTGGATGAAAACCAACAAAAATTGACAGGAACCACGAAAAGTTCTTGTATTTTAAGATAAAATCTGACGCTATTAAAGAAAAAACTTCCAGCTCGCTGAAATATGTTCATTTGCTGAAAATCAACAAAACCACGAAAAGTTCTTGTATTTGAAGATAAAATCTTTTTGCTTTGAAGAAGAAAGATCCAGCTGACTGAAATAAGTTCATTTGATGAAAATCAACAAAAATTGACAAGAACCACGAAAAGTTCTTGTATTTCAAGATAAAATCTGACGCTGTGAAAGAAAAAACATCTCGCTCGCTGAAATATGTTGATTTGCTGAAAATCAACAAAACCACGAAAAGTTCTTGTATTTGAAGATAAAATCTTTTTGCTTTGAAGATGAAAGATCGAGGTGACTGAAATAGGTTCATTCGATGAAAACCAACAAAAATTGACAAGAAGCACGAAAAGTTCTTGTATTTCAAGATAAAATCTTACGCTATTAAAGAAAAAACTTCTTGCTCGCTGAAATATGTTCATTTGCTGAAAATCAACAAAACCACGAAAAGTTCTTGTATTTGAAGATAAAATCATTTTGCTTTGAAGATGAAAGATCGAGGTGACTGAACTAAGTTCATTGGATGAAAACCAACAAAAATTGACAAGAACCACGAAAAGTTCTTGTATTTTAAGATAAAATCTGACGCTATTAAAGAAAAAACCTCTTGCTCGCTGAAATATGTTCATTTGCTGAAAATCAACAAAACCACGAAAAGTTCTTGTATTTGAAGATAAAATCTTTTTGCTTTTGAGAAGAAAGATCCAGCTGAGTGAAATAAGTTCATTCGATCAAAATCAACAAAAATTGACAAGAACCACGAAAAGTTCTTGTATTTTAAGATAAAATCTGACGCTTTTAATGAAAAAACTTCTAGCTCGCTGAAATACGTTCATTTGCTGAAAATCAACAAAACCACGAAAAGTTCTTGTATTTGAAGATAAAATCTTTTTGCTTTGAAGAAGAAAGATCTTGGTGACTGAAATAAGTTAATTGGAAGAAAACCAACAAAAATTGACAAGAACCACGAAAAGTTCTTGTATTTTAAGATAAAATCTTGCGCTATTAAAGAAAAAACTTCTTCCTCGCTGAAATATGTTCATTTGCTGAAAACCAACAAAACCACGTAAAGTTCTTGTATTTGAAGATAAAATCTTTTTGCTTTGAAGAAGAAAGATCGAGCTGACTGAAATAAGTTGATTAGATGAAAATCAACAAAAATTGACAAGAACCACGAAAAGTTCTTGTATTTTAAGATAAAATCTTGCGCTATTAAAGAAAAAACTTCCAGCTCGCTGAAATATGTTCATTTGCTGAAAATCAACAAAACCACGAAAAGTTCTTGTATTTGAAGATAAAATCTTTTTGCTTTGAAGAAGAAAGATCTTGGTGACTGAAATGAGTTCATTGGAAGAAAACCAACAAAAATTGACAAGAACCACGAAAGGTTCTTGTATTTTAAGATAAAATCTTACGCTATTAAAGAAAAAACTTCTTGCTCGCTGAAATATGTTCATTTGCTGAAAATCAACAAAACCACGAAAAGTTCTTGTATTTGAAGACAAAATCTTTTTGCTTTGAAGATGAAAGATCGAGGTGACTGAAATAAGTTCATTGGATGAAAACCAACAAAAACTGACAAGAACCACGAAAAGTTCTTGTATTTTAAGATAAAGTCTGACGCTATTAAAGAAAAAACCTCTTGCTCGCTGAAATATGTTAATTTGCTGAAAATCAACAAAACCACGAAAAGTTCTTGTATTTGAAGATAAAATCTTTTTGCTTTTAAGAAGAAAGATCCACCGGACTGAAATAAGTTCATCAGATGAAAACCAACAAAATTTGACAAGAACCACGAAAAGTTCTTGTATTTTAGGATAAAATCTGACGCTATTAAAGAAAAAACTTCTCGCTCGCTGAAATATGTTCATTTGCTGAAAATCAACAAAACCACGAAAAGTTCTTGTATTTGAAAATAAAATCTTTTTGCTTTGAAGAAGAAAGATCCAGCTGACTGAAATAAGTTCATTAGATGAAAATCAACAAAAATTGACAAGAACCACGTAAAGTTCTTGTATTTTAAAATAAAATCTGACGCTATTAAAGAAAAAACGTCCAGCTCGCTGAAATATGGTCATTTGCTGAAAATCAACAAAACCACGAAAAGTTCTTGTATTTGAAGATTAAATCTTTTTGCTTTGAAGAAGAAGGATTTCGGTGACTGAAATAAGTTCATTGGATGAAAACCAACAAAAATTGACAAGAAGCACGAAAAGTTCTTGTATTTTAAGATAAAATCTTGCGCTATTAAAGAAAAAACTTCTAGCTCGCTGAAATATGTTCATTTGCTGAAAACCAACAAAACCACGAAAAGTTCTTGTATTTGAAGATAAAATCATTTTGCTTTGAAGATGAAAGATCGAGGTGACTGAACTAAGTTCATTGGATGAAAACCAACAAAAATTGACGAGAACCACGAAAAGTTCTTGTATTTTAAGATAAAATCTGACGCTATTAAAGAAAAAACCTCTTGCTCGCTGAAATATGTTCATTTGCTGAAAATCAACAAAACCACGAAAAGTTCTTGTATTTGAAGATAAAATCTTTTTGCTTTTGAGAAGAAAGATCCAGCTCAGTGAAATAAGTTCATTCGATCAAAATCAACAAAAATTGACAAGAACCACGAAAAGTTCTTGTATTTTAAGATAAAATCTTGCGCTATTAAAGAAAAAACTTCTTGCTCGCTGAAATATGTTCATTTGCTGAAAACCAACAAAACCACGTAAAGTTCTTGTATTTGAAGATAAAATCTTTTTGCTTTGAAGAAGAAAGATCGAGCTGACTGAAATAAGTTGATTAGATGAAAATCAACAAAAATTGACAAGAACCACGAAAAGTTCTTGTATTTTAAGATAAAATCTTGCGCTATTAAAGAAAAAACTTCCAGCTCGCTGAAATATGTTCATTTGCTGAAAATCAACAAAACCACGAAAAGTTCTTGTATTTGAAGATAAAATCTTTTTGCTTTGAAGAAGAAAGATCTTGGTGACTGAAATGAGTTCATTGGAAGAAAACCAACAAAAATTGACAAGAACCACGAAAAGTTCTTGTATTTTAAGATAAAATCTTACGCTATTAAAGAAAAAACTTCTTGCTCGCTGAAATATGTTCATTTGCTGAAAATCAACAAAACCACGAAAAGTTCTTGTATTTGAAGACAAAATCTTTTTGCTTTGAAGATGAAAGATCCAGCTGACTGAAATAAGTTCATCAGATGAAAACCAACAAAATTTGACAAGAACCACGAAAAGTTCTTGTATTTTAGGATAAAATCTGACGCTATTAAAGAAAAAACTTCTCGCTCGCTGAAATATGTTCATTTGCTGAAAATCAACAAAACCACGAAAAGTTCTTGTATTTGAAAATAAAATCTTTTTGCTTTGAAGAAGAAAGATCCAGCTGACTGAAATAAGTTCATTAGATGAAAATCAACAAAAATTGACAAGAACCACGTAAAGTTCTTGTATTTTAAAATAAAATCTGACGCTATTAAAGAAAAAACGTCCAGCTCGCTGAAATATGGTCATTTGCTGAAAATCAACAAAACCACGAAAAGTTCTTGTATTTGAAGATTAAATCTTTTTGCTTTGAAGAAGAAGGATTTCGGTGACTGAAATAAGTTCATTGGATGAAAACCAACAAAAATTGACAAGAAGCACGAAAAGTTCTTGTATTTTAAGATAAAATCTTGCGCTATTAAAGAAAAAACTTCTAGCTCGCTGAAATATGTTCATTTGCTGAAAACCAAAGAAACCACGTAAAGTTCTTGTATTTGAAGATAAAATCTTTTTGCTTTGAAGAAGAAAGATCCAGCTGACTGAAATAAGTTCATTGGATGAAAACCAACAAAAATTGACAGGAACCACGAAAAGTTCTTGTATTTTAAGATAAAATCTGACGCTATTAAAGAAAAAACTTCCAGCTCGCTGATATATGTTCATTTGCTGAAAATCAACAAAACCACGAAAAGTTCTTGTATTTGAAGATAAAATCTTTTTGCTTTGAAGAAGAAAGATCCAGCTGACTGAAATAAGTTGATTTGATGAAAATCAACAAAAATTGACAAGAACCACGAAAAGTTCTTGTATTTCAAGATAAAATCTGACGCTGTTAAAGAAAAAACATCTCGCTCGCTGAAATATGTTGATTTGCTGAAAATCAACAAAACCACGAAAAGTTCTTGTATTTGAAGATAAAATCTTTTTGCTTTGAAGATGAAAGATCGAGGTGACTGAAATAGGTTCATTCGATGAAAACCAACAAAAATTGACAAGAAGCACGAAAAGTTCTTGTATTTTAAGATAAAATCTTACGCTATTAAAGAAAAAACTTCTTGCTCGCTGAAATATGTTCATTTGCTGAAAATCAACAAAACCACGAAAAGTTCTTGTATTTGAAGATAAAATCATTTTGCTTTGAAGATGAAAGATCGAGGTGACTGAACTAAGTTCATTGGATGAAAACCAACAAAAATTGACAAGAACCACGAAAAGTTCTTGTATTTTAAGATAAAATCTGACGCTATTAAAGAAAAAACCTCTTGCTCGCTGAAATATGTTCATTTGCTGAAAATCAACAAAACCACGAAAAGTTCTTGTATTTGAAGATAAAATCTTTTTGCTTTTGAGAAGAAAGATCCAGCTGACTGAAATAAGTTGATTGGATGAAAATCAACAAAAATTGACAAGAACCACGAAAAGTTCTTGTATTTTAAGATAAAATCTTGCGCTATTAAAGAAAAAACTTCCAGCTCGCTGAAATATGTTCATTTGCTGAAAATCAACAAAACCACGAAAAGTTCTTGTATTTGAAGATAAAATCTTTTTGCTTTGAAGAAGAAAGATCTTGGTGACTGAAATGAGTTCATTGGAAGAAAACCAACAAAAATTGACAAGAACCACGAAAAGTTCTTGTATTTTAATATAAAATCTTACGCTATTAAAGAAAAAACTTCTTGCTCGCTGAAATATGTTCATTTGCTGAAAATCAACAAAACCACGAAAAGTTCTTGCATTTGAAGACAAAATCTTTTTGCTTTGAAGATGAAAGATCCAGCTGACTGAAATAAGTTCATCAGATGAAAACCAACAAAATTTGACAAGAACCACGAAAAGTTCTTGTATTTTAGGATAAAATCTGACGCGATGAAAGAAAAAACTTCTCGCTCGCTGAAATATGTTCATTTGCTGAAAATCAACAAAACCACGAAAAGTTCTTGTATTTGAAAATAAAATCTTTTTGCTTTGAAGAAGAAAGATCCAGCTGACTGAAATAAGTTCATTAGATGAAAATCAACAAAAATTGACAAGAACCACGTAAAGTTCTTGTATTTTAAAATAAAATCTGACGCTATTAAAGAAAAAACGTCCAGCTCGCTGAAATATGGTCATTTGCTGAAAATCAACAAAACCACGAAAAGTTCTTGTATTTGAAGATTAAATCTTTTTGCTTTGAAGAAGAAGGATTTCGGTGACTGAAATAAGTTCATTGGATGAAAACCAACAAAAATTGAGAAGAAGCACGAAAAGTTCTTGTATTTTAAGATAAAATCTTGCGCTATTAAAGAAAAAACTTCTAGCTCGCTGAAATATGTTCATTTGCTGAAAACCAAAAAAACCACGTAAAGTTCTTGTATTTGAAGATAAAATCTTTTTGCTTTGAAGAAGAAAGATCCAGCTGACTGAAATAAGTTCATTGGATGAAAACCAACAAAAATTGACAGGAACCACGAAAAGTTCTTGTATTTTAAGATAAAATCTGACGCTATTAAAGAAAAAACTTCCAGCTCGCTGAAATATGTTCATTTGCTGAAAATCAACAAAACCACGAAAAGTTCTTGTATTTGAAGATAAAATCTTTTTGCTTTGAAGAAGAAAGATCCAGCTGACTGAAATAAGTTGATTTGATGAAAATCAACAAAAATTGACAAGAACCACGAAAAGTTCTTGTATTTCAAGATAAAATCTGACGCTGTTCAAGAAAAAACATCTCGCTCGCTGAAATATGTTGATTTGCTGAAAATCAACAAAACCACGAAAAGTTCTTGTATTTGAAGATAAAATCTTTTTGCTTTGAAGATGAAAGATCGAGGTGACTGAAATAGGTTCATTCGATGAAAACCAACAAAAATTGACAAGAAGCACGAAAAGTTCTTGTATTTTAAGATAAAATCTTACGCTATTAAAGAAAAAACTTCTTGCTCGCTGAAATATGTTCATTTGCTGAAAATCAACAAAACCACGAAAAGTTCTTGTATTTGAAGATAAAATCATTTTGCTTTGAAGATGAAAGATCGAGGTGACTGAACTAAGTTCATTGGATGAAAACCAACAAAAATTGACAGGAACCACGAAAAGTTCTTGTATTTTAAGATAAAATCTGACGCTATTAAAGAAAAAACTTCCAGCTCGCTGAAATATGTTCATTTGCTGAAAATCAACAAAACCACGAAAAGTTCTTGTATTTGAAGATAAAATATTTTTGCTTTGAAGAAGAAAGATCCAGCTGACTGAAATAAGTTGATTTGATGAAAATCAACAAAAATTGACAAGAACCACGAAAAGTTCTTGTATTTCAAGATAAAATCTGACGCTGTTAAAGAAAAAACATCTCGCTCGCTGAAATATGTTGATTTGCTGAAAATCAACAAAACCACGAAAAGTTCTTGTATTTGAAGATAAAATCTTTTTGCTTTGAAGATGAAAGATCGAGGTGACTGAAATAGGTTCATTCGATGAAAACCAACAAAAATTGACAAGAAGCACGAAAAGTTCTTGTATTTTAAGATAAAATCTTACGCTATTAAAGAAAAAACTTCTTGCTCGCTGAAATATGTTCATTTGCTGAAAATCAACAAAACCACGAAAAGTTCTTGTATTTGAAGATAAAATCATTTTGCTTTGAAGATGAAAGATCGAGGTGACTGAACTAAGTTCATTGGATGAAAACCAACAAAAATTGACAAGAACCACGAAAAGTTCTTGTACTTTAAGATAAAATCTGACGCTATTAAAGAAAAAACCTCTTGCTCGCTGAAATATGTTCATTTGCTGAAAATCAACAAAACCACGAAAAGTTCTTGTATTTGAAGATAAAATCCTTTTGCTTTTGAGAAGAAAGATCCAGCTGACTGAAATAAGTTGATTGGATGAAAATCAACAAAAATTGACAAGAACCACGAAAAGTTCTTGTATTTTAAGATAAAATCTTGCGCTATTAAAGAAAAAACTTCCAGCTCGCTGAAATATGTTCATTTGCTGAAAATCAACAAAACCACGAAAAGTTCTTGTATTTGAAGATAAAATCTTTTTGCTTTGAAGAAGAAAGATCTTGGTGACTGAAATGAGTTCATTGGAAGAAAACCAACAAAAATTGACAAGAACCACGAAAAGTTCTTGTATTTTAATATAAAATCTTACGCTATTAAAGAAAAAACTTCTTGCTCGCTGAAATATGTTCATTTGCTGAAAATCAACAAAACCACGAAAAGTTCTTGTATTTGAAGACAAAATCTTTTTGCTTTGAAGATGAAAGATCCAGCTGACTGAAATAAGTTCATCAGATGAAAACCAACAAAATTTGACAAGAACCACGAAAAGTTCTTGTATTTTAGGATAAAATCTGACGCGATGAAAGAAAAAACTTCTCGCTCGCTGAAATATGTTCATTTGCTGAAAATCAACAAAACCACGAAAAGTTCTTGTATTTGAAAATAAAATCTTTTTGCTTTGAAGAAGAAAGATCCAGCTGACTGAAATAAGTTCATTAGATGAAAATCAACAAAAATTGACAAGAACCACGTAAAGTTCTTGTATTTTAAAATAAAATCTGACGCTATTAAAGAAAAAACGTCCAGCTCGCTGAAATATGGTCATTTGCTGAAAATCAACAAAACCACGAAAAGTTCTTGTATTTGAAGATTAAATCTTTTTGCTTTGAAGAAGAAGGATTTCGGTGACTGAAATAAGTTCATTGGATGAAAACCAACAAAAATTGAGAAGAAGCACGAAAAGTTCTTGTATTTTAAGATAAAATCTTGCGCTATTAAAGAAAAAACTTCTAGCTCGCTGAAATATGTTCATTTGCTGAAAACCAAAAAAACCACGTAAAGTTCTTGTATTTGAAGATAAAATCTTTTTGCTTTGAAGAAGAAAGATCCAGCTGACTGAAATAAGTTCATTGGATGAAAACCAACAAAAATTGACAGGAACCACGAAAAGTTCTTGTATTTTAAGATAAAATCTGACGCTATTAAAGAAAAAACTTCCAGCTCGCTGAAATATGTTCATTTGCTGAAAATCAACAAAACCACGAAAAGTTCTTGTATTTGAAGATAAAATCTTTTTGCTTTGAAGAAGAAAGATCCAGCTGACTGAAATAAGTTGATTTGATGAAAATCAACAAAAATTGACAAGAACCACGAAAAGTTCTTGTATTTCAAGATAAAATCTGACGCTGTTCAAGAAAAAACATCTCGCTCGCTGAAATATGTTGATTTGCTGAAAATCAACAAAACCACGAAAAGTTCTTGTATTTGAAGATAAAATCTTTTTGCTTTGAAGATGAAAGATCGAGGTGACTGAAATAGGTTCATTCGATGAAAACCAACAAAAATTGACAAGAAGCACGAAAAGTTCTTGTATTTTAAGATAAAATCTTACGCTATTAAAGAAAAAACTTCTTGCTCGCTGAAATATGTTCATTTGCTGAAAATCAACAAAACCACGAAAAGTTCTTGTATTTGAAGATAAAATCATTTTGCTTTGAAGATGAAAGATCGAGGTGACTGAACTAAGTTCATTGGATGAAAACCAACAAAAATTGACAGGAACCACGAAAAGTTCTTGTATTTTAAGATAAAATCTGACGCTATTAAAGAAAAAACTTCCAGCTCGCTGAAATATGTTCATTTGCTGAAAATCAACAAAACCACGAAAAGTTCTTGTATTTGAAGATAAAATATTTTTGCTTTGAAGAAGAAAGATCCAGCTGACTGAAATAAGTTGATTTGATGAAAATCAACAAAAATTGACAAGAACCACGAAAAGTTCTTGTATTTCAAGATAAAATCTGACGCTGTTAAAGAAAAAACATCTCGCTCGCTGAAATATGTTGATTTGCTGAAAATCAACAAAACCACGAAAAGTTCTTGTATTTGAAGATAAAATCTTTTTGCTTTGAAGATGAAAGATCGAGGTGACTGAAATAGGTTCATTCGATGAAAACCAACAAAAATTGACAAGAAGCACGAAAAGTTCTTGTATTTTAAGATAAAATCTTACGCTATTAAAGAAAAAACTTCTTGCTCGCTGAAATATGTTCATTTGCTGAAAATCAACAAAACCACGAAAAGTTCTTGTATTTGAAGATAAAATCATTTTGCTTTGAAGATGAAACATCGAGGTGACTGAACTAAGTTCATTGGATGAAAACCAACAAAAATTGACAAGAACCACGAAAAGTTCTTGTATTTTAAGATAAAATCTGACGCTATTAAAGAAAAAACCTCTTGCTCGCTGAAATATGTTCATTTGCTGAAAATCAACAAAACCACGAAAAGTTCTTGTATTTGAAGACAAAATCTTTTTGCTTTGAAGATGAAAGATCGAGGTGACTGAAATAAGTTCATTGGATGAAAACCAACAAAAATTGACAAGAACCACGAAAAGTTCTTGTATTTTAAGATAAAATCTGACGCTATTAAAGAAAAAACCTCTTGCTCGCTGAAATATGTTAATTTGCTGAAAATCAACAAAACCACGAAAAGTTCTTGTATTTGAAGATAAAATCTTTTTGTTTTTAAGAAGAAAGATCCACCGTACTGAAATAAGTTCATCAGATGAAAACCAACAAAATTTGACAAGAACCACGAAAAGTTCTTGTATTTTAGGATAAAATCTGACGCTATTAAAGAAAAAACTTCTCGCTCGCTGAAATATGTTCATTTGCTGAAAATCAACAAAACCACGAAAAGTTCTTGTATTTGAAGATAAAATCTTTTTGCTTTTGAGAAGAAAGATCCAGCTGAGTGAAATAAGTTCATTCGATCAAAATCAACAAAAATTGACAAGAACCACGAAAAGTTCTTGTATTTTAAGATAAAATCTTGCGCTATTAAAGAAAAAACTTCTTGCTCGCTGAAATATGTTCATTTGCTGAAAACCAACAAAACCACGTAAAGTTCTTGTATTTGAAGATAAAATCTTTTTGCTTTGAAGAAGAAAGATCGAGCTGACTGAAATAAGTTGATTAGATGAAAATCAACAAAAATTGACAAGAACCACGAAAAGTTCTTGTATTTTAAGATAAAATCTTGCGCTATTAAAGAAAAAACTTCCAGCTCGCTGAAATATGTTCATTTGCTGAAAATCAACAAAACCACAAAAAGTTCTTGTATTTGAAGATAAAATCTTTTTGCTTTGAAGAAGAAAGATCTTGGTGACTGAAATGAGTTCATTGGAAGAAAACCAACAAAAATTGACAAGAACCACGAAAAGTTCTTGTATTTTAAGATAAAATCTTACGCTATTAAAGAAAAAACTTCTTGCTCGCTGAAATATGTTCATTTGCTGAAAATCAACAAAACCACGAAAAGTTCTTGTATTTGAAGACAAAATCTTTTTGCTTTGAAGATGAAAGATCCAGCTGACTGAAATAAGTTCATCAGATGAAAACCAACAAAATTTGACAAGAACCACGAAAAGTTCTTGTATTTTATGATAAAATCTGACGCTATTAAAGAAAAAACTTCTCGCTCGCTGAAATATGTTCATTTGCTGAAAATCAACAAAACCACGAAAAGTTCTTGTATTTGAAGATAAAATCTTTTTGCTTTGAAGAAGAAAGATCCAGCTGACTGAAATAAGTTCATTAGATGAAAATCAACAAAAATTGACAAGAACCACGTAAAGTTCTTGTATTTTAAAATAAAATCTGACGCTATTAAAGAAAAAACGTCCAGCTCGCTGAAATATGGTCATTTGCTGAAAATCAACAAAACCACGAAAAGTTCTTGTATTTGAAGATTAAATCTTTTTGCTTTGAAGAAGAAGGATTTCGGTGACTGAAATAAGTTCATTGGATGAAAACCAACAAAAATTGACAAGAAGCACGAAAAGTTCTTGTATTTTAAGATAAAATCTTGCGCTATTAAAGAAAAAACTTCTAGCTCGCTGAAATATGTTCATTTGCTGAAAACCAAAGAAACCACGTAAAGTTCTTGTATTTGAAGATAAAATCTTTTTGCTTTGAAGAAGAAAGATCCAGCTGACTGAAATAAGTTCATTGGATGAAAACCAACAAAAATTGACAGGAACCACGAAAAGTTCTTGTATTTTAAGATAAAATCTGACGCTATTAAAGAAAAAACTTCCAGCTCGCTGAAATATGTTCATTTGCTGAAAATCAACAAAACCACGAAAAGTTCTTGTATTTGAAGATAAAATCTTTTTGCTTTGAAGAAGAAAGATCCAGCTGACTGAAATAAGTTGATTTGATGAAAATCAACAAAAATTGACAAGAACCACGAAAAGTTCTTGTATTTCAAGATAAAATCTGACGCTGTTAAAGAAAAAACATCTCGCTCGCTGAAATATGTTGATTTGCTGAAAATCAACAAAACCACGAAAAGTTCTTGTATTTGAAGATAAAATCTTTTTGCTTTGAAGATGAAAGATCGAGGTGACTGAAATAGGTTCATTCGATGAAAACCAACAAAAATTGACAAGAAGCACGAAAAGTTCTTGTATTTTAAGATAAAATCTTACGCTATTAAAGAAAAAACTTCTTGCTTGCTGAAATATGTTCATTTGCTGAAAATCAACAAAACCACGAAAAGTTCTTGTATTTGAAGATAAAATCATTCTGCTTTGAAGATGAAAGATCGAGGTGACTGAACTAAGTTCATTGGATGAAAACCAACAAAAATTGACAGGAACCACGAAAAGTTCTTGTATTTTAAGATAAAATCTGACGCTATTAAAGAAAAAACTTCCAGCTCGCTGAAATATGTTCATTTGCTGAAAATCAACAAAACCACGAAAAGTTCTTGTATTTGAAGATAAAATCTTTTTGCTTTGAAGAAGAAAGATCCAGCTGACTGAAATAAGTTGATTTGATGAAAATCAACAAAAATTGACAAGAACCACGAAAAGTTCTTGTATTTCAAGATAAAATCTGACGCTGTTAAAGAAAAAACATCTCGCTCGCTGAAATATGTTGATTTGCTGAAAATCAACAAAACCACGAAAAGTTCTTGTATTTGAAGATAAAATCTTTTTGCTTTGAAGATGAAAGATCGAGGTGACTGAAATAGGTTCATTCGATGAAAACCAACAAAAATTGACAAGAAGCACGAAAAGTTCTTGTATTTTAAGATAAAATCTTACGCTATTAAAGAAAAAACTTCTTGCTCGCTGAAATATGTTCATTTGCTGAAAATCAACAAAACCACGAAAAGTTCTTGTATTTGAAGATAAAATCATTTTGCTTTGAAGATGAAAGATCGAGGTGACTGAACTAAGTTCATTGGATGAAAACCAACAAAAATTGACAAGAACCACGAAAAGTTCTTGTATTTTAAGATAAAATCTGACGCTATTAAAGAAAAAACCTCTTGCTCGCTGAAATATGTTCATTTGCTGAAAATCAACAAAACCACGAAAAGTTCTTGTATTTGAAGATAAAATCTTTTTGCTTTTGAGAAGAAAGATCCAGCTGACTGAAATAAGTTGATTGGATGAAAATCAACAAAAATTGACAAGAACCACGAAAAGTTCTTGTATTTTAAGATAAAATCTTGCGCTATTAAAGAAAAAACTTCCAGCTCGCTGAAATATGTTCATTTGCTGAAAATCAACAAAACCACGAAAAGTTCTTGTATTTGAAGATAAAATCTTTTTGCTTTGAAGAAGAAAGATCTTGGTGACTGAAATGAGTTCATTGGAAGAAAACCAACAAAAATTGACAAGAAGCACGAAAAGTTCTTGTATTTTAATATAAAATCTTACGCTATTAAAGAAAAAACTTCTTGCTCGCTGAAATATGTTCATTTGCTGAAAATCAACAAAACCACGAAAAGTTCTTGTATTTGAAGACAAAATCTTTTTGCTTTGAAGATGAAAGATCCAGCTGACTGAAATAAGTTCATCAGATGAAAACCAACAAAATTTGACAAGAACCACGAAAAGTTCTTGTATTTTAGGATAAAATCTGACGCGATGAAAGAAAAAACTTCTCGCTCGCTGAAATATGTTCATTTGCTGAAAATCAACAAAACCACGAAAAGTTCTTGTATTTGAAAATAAAATCTTTTTGCTTTGAAGAAGAAAGATCCAGCTGACTGAAATAAGTTCATTAGATGAAAATCAACAAAAATTGACAAGAACCACGTAAAGTTCTTGTATTTTAAAATAAAATCTGACGCTATTAAAGAAAAAACGTCCAGCTCGCTGAAATATGGTCATTTGCTGAAAATCAACAAAACCACGAAAAGTTCTTGTATTTGAAGATTAAATCTTTTTGCTTTGAAGAAGAAGGATTTCGGTGACTGAAATAAGTTCATTGGATGAAAACCAACAAAAATTGAGAAGAAGCACGAAAAGTTCTTGTATTTTATGATAAAATCTGACGCTATTAAAGAAAAAACTTCTCGCTCGCTGAAATATGTTCATTTGCTGAAAATCAACAAAACCACGAAAAGTTCTTGTATTTGAAAATAAAATCTTTTTGCTTTGAAGAAGAAAGATCCAGCTGACTGAAATAAGTTCATTAGATGAAAATCAACAAAAATTGACAAGAACCACGTAAAGTTCTTGTATTTTAAAATAAAATCTGACGCTATTAAAGAAAAAACGTCCAGCTCGCTGAAATATGGTCATTTGCTGAAAATCAACAAAACCACGAAAAGTTCTTGTATTTGAAGATTAAATCTTTTTGCTTTGAAGAAGAAGGATTTCGGTGACTGAAATAAGTTCATTGGATGAAAACCAACAAAAATTGACAAGAAGCACGAAAAGTTCTTGTATTTTAAGATAAAATCTTGCGCTATTAAAGAAAAAACTTCTAGCTCGCTGAAATATGTTCATTTGCTGAAAACCAAAGAAACCACGTAAAGTTCTTGTATTTGAAGATAAAATCTTTTTGCTTTGAAGAAGAAAGATCCAGCTGACTGAAATAAGTTCATTGGATGAAAACCAACAAAAATTGACAGGAACCACGAAAAGTTCTTGTATTTTAAGATAAAATCTGACGCTATTAAAGAAAAAACTTCCAGCTCGCTGAAATATGTTCATTTGCTGAAAATCAACAAAACCACGAAAAGTTCTTGTATTTGAAGATAAAATCTTTTTGCTTTGAAGAAGAAAGATCCAGCTGACTGAAATAAGTTGATTTGATGAAAATCAACAAAAATTGACAAGAACCACGAAAAGTTCTTGTATTTCAAGATAAAATCTGACGCTGTTAAAGAAAAAACATCTCGCTCGCTGAAATATGTTGATTTGCTGAAAATCAACAAAACCACGAAAAGTTCTTGTATTTGAAGATAAAATCTTTTTGCTTTGAAGATGAAAGATCGAGGTGACTGAAATAGGTTCATTCGATGAAAACCAACAAAAATTGACAAGAAGCACGAAAAGTTCTTGTATTTTAAGATAAAATCTTACGCTATTAAAGAAAAAACTTCTTGCTTGCTGAAATATGTTCATTTGCTGAAAATCAACAAAACCACGAAAAGTTCTTGTATTTGAAGATAAAATCATTCTGCTTTGAAGATGAAAGATCGAGGTGACTGAACTAAGTTCATTGGATGAAAACCAACAAAAATTGACAGGAACCACGAAAAGTTCTTGTATTTTAAGATAAAATCTGACGCTATTAAAGAAAAAACTTCCAGCTCGCTGAAATATGTTCATTTGCTGAAAATCAACAAAACCACGAAAAGTTCTTGTATTTGAAGATAAAATCTTTTTGCTTTGAAGAAGAAAGATCCAGCTGACTGAAATAAGTTGATTTGATGAAAATCAACAAAAATTGACAAGAACCACGAAAAGTTCTTGTATTTCAAGATAAAATCTGACGCTGTTAAAGAAAAAACATCTCGCTCGCTGAAATATGTTGATTTGCTGAAAATCAACAAAACCACGAAAAGTTCTTGTATTTGAAGATAAAATCTTTTTGCTTTGAAGATGAAAGATCGAGGTGACTGAAATAGGTTCATTCGATGAAAACCAACAAAAATTGACAAGAAGCACGAAAAGTTCTTGTATTTTAAGATAAAATCTTACGCTATTAAAGAAAAAACTTCTTGCTCGCTGAAATATGTTCATTTGCTGAAAATCAACAAAACCACGAAAAGTTCTTGTATTTGAAGATAAAATCATTTTGCTTTGAAGATGAAAGATCGAGGTGACTGAACTAAGTTCATTGGATGAAAACCAACAAAAATTGACAAGAACCACGAAAAGTTCTTGTATTTTAAGATAAAATCTGACGCTATTAAAGAAAAAACCTCTTGCTCGCTGAAATATGTTCATTTGCTGAAAATCAACAAAACCACGAAAAGTTCTTGTATTTGAAGATAAAATCTTTTTGCTTTTGAGAAGAAAGATCCAGCTGACTGAAATAAGTTGATTGGATGAAAATCAACAAAAATTGACAAGAACCACGAAAAGTTCTTGTATTTTAAGATAAAATCTTGCGCTATTAAAGAAAAAACTTCCAGCTCGCTGAAATATGTTCATTTGCTGAAAATCAACAAAACCACGAAAAGTTCTTGTATTTGAAGATAAAATCTTTTTGCTTTGAAGAAGAAAGATCTTGGTGACTGAAATGAGTTCATTGCAAGAAAACCAACAAAAATTGACAAGAAGCACGAAAAGTTCTTGTATTTTAATATAAAATCTTACGCTATTAAAGAAAAAACTTCTTGCTCGCTGAAATATGTTCATTTGCTGAAAATCAACAAAACCACGAAAAGTTCTTGTATTTGAAGACAAAATCTTTTTGCTTTGAAGATGAAAGATCCAGCTGACTGAAATAAGTTCATCAGATGAAAACCAACAAAATTTGACAAGAACCACGAAAAGTTCTTGTATTTTAGGATAAAATCTGACGCGATGAAAGAAAAAACTTCTCGCTCGCTGAAATATGTTCATTTGCTGAAAATCAACAAAACCACGAAAAGTTCTTGTATTTGAAAATAAAATCTTTTTGCTTTGAAGAAGAAAGATCCAGCTGACTGAAATAAGTTCATTAGATGAAAATCAACAAAAATTGACAAGAACCACGTAAAGTTCTTGTATTTTAAAATAAAATCTGACGCTATTAAAGAAAAAACGTCCAGCTCGCTGAAATATGGTCATTTGCTGAAAATCAACAAAACCACGAAAAGTTCTTGTATTTGAAGATTAAATCTTTTTGCTTTGAAGAAGAAGGATTTCGGTGACTGAAATAAGTTCATTGGATGAAAACCAACAAAAATTGAGAAGAAGCACGAAAAGTTCTTGTATTTTAAGATAAAATCTTGCGCTATTAAAGAAAAAACTTCTAGCTCGCTGAAATATGTTCATTTGCTGAAAACCAAAAAAACCACGTAAAGTTCTTGTATTTGAAGATAAAATCTTTTTGCTTTGAAGAAGAAAGATCCAGCTGACTGAAATAAGTTCATTGGATGAAAACCAACAAAAATTGACAGGAACCACGAAAAGTTCTTGTATTTTAAGATAAAATCTGACGCTATTAAAGAAAAAACTTCCAGCTCGCTGAAATATGTTCATTTGCTGAAAATCAACAAAACCACGAAAAGTTCTTGTATTTGAAGATAAAATCTTTTTGCTTTGAAGAAGAAAGATCCAGCTGACTGAAATAAGTTGATTTGATGAAAATCAACAAAAATTGACAAGAACCACGAAAAGTTCTTGTATTTCAAGATAAAATCTGACGCTGTTAAAGAAAAAACATCTCGCTCGCTGAAATATGTTGATTTGCTGAAAATCAACAAAACCACGAAAAGTTCTTGTATTTGAAGATAAAATCTTTTTGCTTTGAAGATGAAAGATCGAGGTGACTGAAATAGGTTCATTCGATGAAAACCAACAAAAATTGACAAGAAGCACGAAAAGTTCTTGTATTTTAAGATAAAATCTTACGCTATTAAAGAAAAAACTTCTTGCTCGCTGAAATATGTTCATTTGCTGAAAATCAACAAAACCACGAAAAGTTCTTGTATTTGAAGATAAAATCATTTTGCTTTGAAGATGAAAGATCGAGGTGACTGAACTAAGTTCATTGGATGAAAACCAACAAAAATTGACAGGAACCACGAAAAGTTCTTGTATTTTAAGATAAAATCTGACGCTATTAAAGAAAAAACTTCCAGCTCGCTGAAATATGTTCATTTGCTGAAAATCAACAAAAGCACGAAAAGTTCTTGTATTTGAAGATAAAATCTTTTTGCTTTGAAGAAGAAAGATCCAGCTGACTGAAATAAGTTGATTTGATGAAAATCAACAAAAATTGACAAGAACCACGAAAAGTTCTTGTATTTCAAGATAAAATCTGACGCTGTTAAAGAAAAAACATCTCGCTCGCTGAAATATGTTGATTTGCTGAAAATCAACAAAACCACGAAAAGTTCTTGTATTTGAAGATAAAATCTTTTTGCTTTGAAGATGAAAGATCGAGGTGACTGAAATAGGTTCATTCGATGAAAACCAACAAAAATTGACAAGAAGCACGAAAAGTTCTTGTATTTTAAGATAAAATCTTACGCTATTAAAGAAAAAACTTCTTGCTCGCTGAAATATGTTCATTTGCTGAAAATCAACAAAACCACGAAAAGTTCTTGTATTTGAAGATAAAATCATTTTGCTTTGAAGATGAAACATCGAGGTGACTGAACTAAGTTCATTGGATGAAAACAAACAAAAATTGACAAGAACCACGAAAAGTTCTTGTACTTTAAGATAAAATCTGACGCTATTAAAGAAAAAACCTCTTGCTCGCTGAAATATGTTCATTTGCTGAAAATCAACAAAACCACGAAAAGTTCTTGTATTTGAAGACAAAATCTTTTTGCTTTGAAGATGAAAGATCGAGGTGACTGAAATAAGTTCATTGGATGAAAACCAACAAAAATTGACAAGAACCACGAAAAGTTCTTGTATTTTAAGATAAAATCTGACGCTATTAAAGAAAAAACCTCTTGCTCGCTGAAATATGTTAATTTGCTGAAAATCAACAAAACCACGAAAAGTTCTTGTATTTGAAGATAAAATCTTTTTGCTTTTAAGAAGAAAGATCCACCGTACTGAAATAAGTTCATCAGATGAAAACCAACAAAATTTGACAAGAACCACGAAAAGTTCTTGTATTTTAGGATAAAATCTGACGCTATTAAAGAAAAAACTTCTCGCTCGCTGAAATATGTTCATTTGCTGAAAATCAACAAAACCACGAAAAGTTCTTGTATTTGAAGATAAAATCTTTTTGCTTTTGAGAAGAAAGATCCAGCTGAGTGAAATAAGTTCATTCGATCAAAATCAACAAAAATTGACAAGAACCACGAAAAGTTCTTGTATTTTAAGATAAAATCTTGCGCTATTAAAGAAAAAACTTCTTGCTCGCTGAAATATGTTCATTTGCTGAAAACCAACAAAACCACGTAAAGTTCTTGTATTTGAAGATAAAATCTTTTTGCTTTGAAGAAGAAAGATCGAGCTGACTGAAATAAGTTGATTAGATGAAAATCAACAAAAATTGACAAGAACCACGAAAAGTTCTTGTATTTTAAGATAAAATCTTGCGCTATTAAAGAAAAAACTTCCAGCTCGCTGAAATATGTTCATTTGCTGAAAATCAACAAAACCACGAAAAGTTCTTGTATTTGAAGATAAAATCTTTTTGCTTTGAAGAAGAAAGATCTTGGTGACTGAAATGAGTTCATTGGAAGAAAACCAACAAAAATTGACAAGAACCACGAAAAGTTCTTGTATTTTAAGATAAAATCTTACGCTATTAAAGAAAAAACTTCTTGCTCGCTGAAATATGTTCATTTGCTGAAAATCAACAAAACCACGAAAAGTTCTTGTATTTGAAGACAAAATCTTTTTGCTTTGAAGATGAAAGATCCAGCTGACTGAAATAAGTTCATCAGATGAAAACCAACAAAATTTGACAAGAACCACGAAAAGTTCTTGTATTTGAAGATAAAATCTTTTTGCTTTGAAGATGAAAGATCCAGCTGACTGAAATAAGTTCATCAGATGAAAACCAACAAAATTTGACAAGAACCACGAAAAGTTCTTGTATTTTAGGATAAAATCTGACGCTATTAAAGAAAAAACTTCTCGCTCGCTGAAATATGTTCATTTGCTGAAAATCAACAAAACCACGAAAAGTTCTTGTATTTGAAAATAAAATCTTTTTGCTTTGAAGAAGAAAGATCTTGGTGACTGAAATAAGTTCATTGGAAGAAAACCAACAAAAATTGACAACAACCACGAAAAGTTCTTGTATTTTAAGATAAAATCTTACGCTATTAAAGAAAAAACTTCTTGCTCGCTGAAATATGTTCATTTGCTGAAAACCAACAAAACCACGTAAAGTTCTTGTATTTGAAGATAAAATCTTTTTGCTTTGAAGAAGAAAGATCGAGCTGACTGAAATAAGTTCATTAGATGAAAACCAACAAAAATTGACAAGAACCACGAGAAGTTCTTGTATTTTAGGATAATATCTGACGCTATTGAAGAAAAAACTTCTCGCTCGCTGAAATATGTTCATTTGCTGAAAATCAACAAAACCACGAAAAGTTCTTGTATTTGAAGATAAAATCTTTTTGCTTTTAAGAAGAAAGATCCAGCTGACTGAAATAAGTTCATTCGATCAAAATCAACAAAAATTGACAAGAACCACGAAAAGTTCTTGTATTTTAAGATAAAATCTGACGCTTTTAATGAAAAAACTTCTCGCTCGCTGAAATACGTTCATTTGCTGAAAATCAACAAAACCACGAAAAGTTCTTGTATTTGAAGATAAAATCTTTTTGCTTTGAAGAAGAAAGATCTTGGTGACTGAAATAAGTTCATTGGAAGAAAACCAACAAAAATTGACAAGAACCACGAAAAGTTCTTGTATTTTAAGATAAAATCTTGCGCTATTAAAGAAAAAACTTCTTGCTCGCTGAAATATGTTCATTTGCTGAAAACCAACAAAACCACGTAAAGTTCTTGTATTTGAAGATAAAATCTTTTTGCTTTGAAGAAGAAAGATCGAGCTGACTGAAATAAGTTCATTAGATGAAAACCAACAAAATTTGACAAGAACCACGAAAAGTTCTTGTATTTTAGGATAATATCTGACGCTATTAAAGAAAAAACTTCTCGCTCGCTGAAATATGTTCATTTGCTGAAAATCAACAAAACCACGAAAAGTTCTTGTATTTGAAGATAAAATCTTTTTGCTTTGAAGATGAAAGATCGAGGTGACTGAAATAAGTTCATTGGATGAAAACCAACACAAATTGACAAGAACCACGAAAAGTTCTTGTATTTTAAGATAAAATCTGACGCTATTAAAGAAAAAACCTCTTGCTCGCTGAAATATGTTCATTTGTTGAAAATCAACAAAACCACGAAAAGTTCTTGTATTTGAAGATAAAATCTTTTTGCTTTGAAGAAGAAAGATCGAGGTGATTGAAATAAGTTCATCAGATGAAAACCAACAAAAATTGACAAGAACCACGAAAAGTTCTTGTATTTTAAGATAAAATCTTGAGCTATTAAACAAAAAACTTCTTGCTCGCTGAAATATGTTCATTTGCTGAAAATCAACAAAACCACGAAAAGTTCTTGTATTTGAAGATAAAATCTTTTTGCTTTTAAGAAGAAAGATCCAGCTGACTGAAATAAGTTCATTCGATCAAAATCAACAAAAATTGACAAGAACCACGAAAAGTTCTTGTATTTTAAGATAAAATCTGACGCTTTTAATGAAAAAACTTCTAGCTCGCTGAAATACGTTCATTTGCTGAAAATCAACAAAACCACGAAAAGTTCTTGTATTTGAAGATAAAATCTTTTTGCTTTGAAGAAGAAAGATCTTGGTGACTGAAATAAGTTCATTGGAAGAAAACCAACAAAAATTGACAACAACCACGAAAAGTTCTTGTATTTTAAGATAAAATCTTACGCTATTAAAGAAAAAACTTCTTGCTCGCTGAAATATGTTCATTTGCTGAAAACCAACAAAACCACGTAAAGTTCTTGTATTTGAAGATAAAATCTTTTTGCTTTGAAGAAGAAAGATCGAGCTGACTGAAATAAGTTCATTAGATGAAAACCAACAAAAATTGACAAGAACCACGAGAAGTTCTTGTATTTTAGGATAATATCTGACGCTATTGAAGAAAAAACTTCTCGCTCGCTGAAATATGTTCATTTGCTGAAAATCAACAAAACCACGAAAAGTTCTTGTATTTGAAGATAAAATCTTTTTGCTTTTAAGAAGAAAGATCCAGCTGACTGAAATAAGTTCATTCGATCAAAATCAACAAAAATTGACAAGAACCACGAAAAGTTCTTGTATTTTAAGATAAAATCTGACGCTTTTAATGAAAAAACTTCTCGCTCGCTGAAATACGTTCATTTGCTGAAAATCAACAAAACCACGAAAAGTTCTTGTATTTGAAGATAAAATCTTTTTGCTTTGAAGAAGAAAGATCTTGGTGACTGAAATAAGTTCATTGGAAGAAAACCAACAAAAATTGACAAGAACCACGAAAAGTTCTTGTATTTTAAGATAAAATCTTGCGCTATTAAACAAAAAACTTCTTGCTCGCTGAAATATGTTCATTTGCTGAAAACCAACAAAACCACGTAAAGTTCTTGTATTTGAAGATAAAATCTTTTTGCTTTGAAGAAGAAAGATCGAGCTGACTGAAATAAGTTCATTAGATGAAAACCAACAAAATTTGACAAGAACCACGAAAAGTTCTTGTATTTTAGGATAATATCTGACGCTATTAAAGAAAAAACTTCTCGCTCGCTGAAATATGTTCATTTGCTGAAAATCAACAAAACCACGAAAAGTTCTTGTATTTGAAGATAAAATCTTTTTGCTTTGAAGATGAAAGATCGAGGTGACTGAAATAAGTTCATTGGATGAAAACCAACACAAATTGACAAGAACCACGAAAAGTTCTTGTATTTTAAGATAAAATCTGACGCTATTAAAGAAAAAACCTCTTGCTCGCTGAAATATGTTCATTTGTTGAAAATCAACAAAACCACGAAAAGTTCTTGTATTTGAAGATAAAATCTTTTTGCTTTGAAGAAGAAAGATCGAGGTGATTGAAATAAGTTCATCAGATGAAAACCAACAAAAATTGACAAGAACCACGAAAAGTTCTTGTATTTTAAGATAAAATCTTGAGCTATTAAACAAAAAACTTCTTGCTCGCTGAAATATGTTCATTTGCTGAAAACCAACAAAACCACGAAAAGTTCTTGTATTTGAAGATAAAATCTTTTTGCTTTGAAGAAGAAAGATCCAGCTGACCGAAATAAGTTCATTCGATGAAAATCAACAAAAATTGACAAGAACCACGAAAAGTTCTTGTATTTTAAGATAAAATCTTGCTCTATTAAAGAAAAAACTTCCAGCTCGCTGAAATATGTTCATTTGCTGAAAACCAACAAAACCACGAAAAGTTCTTGTATTTGAAGATAAAATCTTTTTGCTTTGAAGAAGAAAGATCCAGCTGACTGAAATAAGTTCATTGGAAGAAAACCAACAAAAATTGACAAGAACCACGAAATGTTCTTGTATTTTAAGATAAAATCTTGCGCTATTAAAGAAAAAACTTCTTGCTCGCTGAAATATGTTCATTTGCTGAAAACCAACAAAACCACGTAAAGTTCTTGTATTTGAAGATAAAATCTTTTTGCTTTGAAGAAGAAATATCGAGCTGACTGAAATAAGTTCATTAGATGAAAACCAACAAAATTTGACAAGAAGCACGAAAAGTTCTTGTATTTTAGGATAAAATCTGACGCTTTTAATGAAAAAACTTCTAGCTCGCTGAAATACGTTCATTTGCTGAAAATCAACAAAACCACGAAAAGTTCTTGTATTTGAAGATAAAATCTTTTTGCTTTGAAGATGAAAGATCGAGGTGATTGAAATAAGTTCATCAGATGAAAACCAACAAAAATTGACAAGAACCACGAAAAGTTCTTGTATTTTAAGATAAAATCTTGAGCTATTAAACAAAAAACTTCTTGCTCGCTGAAATATGTTCATTTGCTGAAAACCAACAAAACCACGAAAAGTTCTTGTATTTGAAGATAAAATCTTTTTGCTTTGAAGAAGAAAGATCCAGCTGACCGAAATAAGTTCATTAGATGAAAATCAACAAAAATTGACAAGAACCACGAAAAGTTCTTGTATTTTAAGATAAAATCTTGCTCTATTGAAGAAAAAACTTCCAGCTCGCTGAAATATGTTCATTTGCTGAAAATCAACAAAACCACGAAAAGTTCTTGTGTTTGAAGATAAAATCTTTTTGCTTTGAAGAAGAAAGATCTTGGTGACTGAAATAAGTTCATCAGATGAAAACCAACAAAAATTGACAAGAACCACGAAAAGTTCTTGTATTTTAAGATAAAATCTTGCGCTATTAAACAAAAAACTTCTTGGTCGCTGAAATATGTTCATTTGCTGAAAATCAACAAAACCACGAAAAGTTCTTGTATTTGAAGATAAAATCTTTTTGCTTTGAAGATGAAAGATCGAGGTGACTGAAATAAGTTCATTGGATGAAAACCAACAAAAATTGACAAGAACCACGAAAAGTTCTTGTATTTTAAGATAAAATCTTGCGCTATTAAACAAAAAACTTCTTGCTCGCTGAAATATGTTCATTTGCTGAAAACCAACAAAACCACGAAAATTTCTTGTATTTAAAGATAAAATCTTTTTGCTTTGAAGAAGAAAGATCCAGCTGACCGAAATAAGTTCATTAGATGAAAATCAACAAAAATTGACAAGAACCACGAAAAGTTCTTGTATTTTAAGATAAAATCTTGCTCTATTCAAGAAAAAACTTCCAGCTCGCTGAAATATGTTCATTTGCTGAAAATCAACAAAACCACGAAAAGTTCTTGTATTTGAAGATAAAATCTTTTTGCTTTGAAGAAGAAAGATCGAGGTGATTGAAATAAGTTCATCAGATGAAAACCAACAAAAATTGACAAGAACCACGAAAAGTTCTTGTATTTTAAGATAAAATCTTGAGCTATTAAACAAAAAACTTCTTGCTCGCTGAAATATGTTCATTTGCTGAAAACCAACAAAACCACGAAAAGTTCTTGTATTTGAAGATAAAATCTTTTTGCTTTGAAGAAGAAAGATCCAGCTGACCGAAATAAGTTCATTCGATGAAAATCAACAAAAATTGACAAGAACCACGAAAAGTTCTTGTATTTTAAGATAAAATCTTGCTCTATTAAAGAAAAAACTTCCAGCTCGCTGAAATATGTTCATTTGCTGAAAACCAACAAAACCACGAAAAGTTCTTGTATTTGAAGATAAAATCTTTTTGCTTTGAAGAAGAAAGATCCAGCTGACTGAAATAAGTTCATTGGAAGAAAACCAACAAAAATTGACAAGAACCACGAAATGTTCTTGTATTTTAAGATAAAATCTTGCGCTATTAAAGAAAAAACTTCTTGCTCGCTGAAATATGTTCATTTGCTGAAAACCAACAAAACCACGTAAAGTTCTTGTATTTGAAGATAAAATCTTTTTGCTTTGAAGAAGAAATATCGAGCTGACTGAAATAAGTTCATTAGATGAAAACCAACAAAATTTGACAAGAAGCACGAAAAGTTCTTGTATTTTAGGATAAAATCTGACGCTTTTAATGAAAAAACTTCTAGCTCGCTGAAATACGTTCATTTGCTGAAAATCAACAAAACCACGAAAAGTTCTTGTATTTGAAGATAAAATCTTTTTGCTTTGAAGATGAAAGATCGAGGTGATTGAAATAAGTTCATCAGATGAAAACCAACAAAAATTGACAAGAACCACGAAAAGTTCTTGTATTTTAAGATAAAATCTTGAGCTATTAAACAAAAAACTTCTTGCTCGCTGAAATATGTTCATTTGCTGAAAACCAACAAAACCACGAAAAGTTCTTGTATTTGAAGATAAAATCTTTTTGCTTTGAAGAAGAAAGATCCAGCTGACCGAAATAAGTTCATTAGATGAAAATCAACAAAAATTGACAAGAACCACGAAAAGTTCTTGTATTTTAAGATAAAATCTTGCTCTATTGAAGAAAAAACTTCCAGCTCGCTGAAATATGTTCATTTGCTGAAAATCAACAAAACCACGAAAAGTTCTTGTGTTTGAAGATAAAATCTTTTTGCTTTGAAGAAGAAAGATCTTGGTGACTGAAATAAGTTCATCAGATGAAAACCAACAAAAATTGACAAGAACCACGAAAAGTTCTTGTATTTTAAGATAAAATCTTGCGCTATTAAACAAAAAACTTCTTGGTCGCTGAAATATGTTCATTTGCTGAAAATCAACAAAACCACGAAAAGTTCTTGTATTTGAAGATAAAATCTTTTTGCTTTGAAGATGAAAGATCGAGGTGACTGAAATAAGTTCATTGGATGAAAACCAACAAAAATTGACAAGAACCACGAAAAGTTCTTGTATTTTAAGATAAAATCTTGCGCTATTAAACAAAAAACTTCTTGCTCGCTGAAATATGTTCATTTGCTGAAAACCAACAAAACCACGAAAATTTCTTGTATTTAAAGATAAAATCTTTTTGCTTTGAAGAAGAAAGATCCAGCTGACCGAAATAAGTTCATTAGATGAAAATCAACAAAAATTGACAAGAACCACGAAAAGTTCTTGTATTTTAAGATAAAATCTTGCTCTATTCAAGAAAAAACTTCCAGCTCGCTGAAATATGTTCATTTGCTGAAAATCAACAAAACCACGAAAAGTTCTTGTATTTGAAGATAAAATCTTTTTGCTTTGAAGAAGAAAGATCTTGGTGACTGAAATAAGTTCATCAGATGAAAACCAACAAAAATTGACAAGAACCACGAAAAGTTCTTGTATTTTAAGATAAAATCTTGCGCTATTAAACAAAAAACTTCTTGCTTGCTGAAATATGTTCATTTGCTGAAAACCAACAAAACCACGAAAAGTTCTTGTATTTGAAGATAAAATCTTTTTGCTTTGAAGAAGAAAGATCCAGCTGACCGAAATAAGTTCATTAGATGAAAATCAACAAAAATTGACAGGAACCACGAAAAGTTCTTGTAATTTAAGATAAAATCTGACGCTATTAAAGAAAAAACATCCAGCTCGCTGAAATATGTTCATTTGCTGAAAATCAACAAAACCACGAAAAGTTCTTGTATTTGAAGATAAAATCTTTTTGCTTTGAAGAAGAAAGATCCAGCTGACTGAAATAAGTTCATTTGATGAAAATCAACAAAAATTGACAAGAACCACGAAAAGTTCTTGTATTTCAAGATAAAATCTGACGCTATGAAAGAAAAAACATCTCGCTCGCTGAAATATGTTGATTTGCTGAAAATCAACAAAACCACAAAAAGTTCTTGTATTTGAAGATAAAATCTTTTTGCTTTGAAGATGAAAGATCGAGGTGACTGAAATAAGTTCATTGGATGAAAACCAACAAAAATTGACAAGAACCACGAAAAGTTCTTGTATTTTAAGATAAAATCTGACGCTATTAAAGAAAAAACATCCAGCTCGCTGAAATATGTTCATTTGCTGAAAACCAACAAAACCACGTAAAGTTCTTGTATTTGAAGATAAAATCTTTTTGCTTTGAAGAAGAAAGATCGAGCTGACTGAAATAAGTTCATTAGATGAAAACCAACAAAAATTGACAAGAACCACGAAAGGTTCTTGTATTTTAAGATAAAATCTGACGCTATTAAAGAAAAAACCTCTTGCTCGCTGAAATATGTTCATTTGCTGAAAATCAACAAAACCACGAAAAGTTCTTGTATTTGAAGATAAAATCTTTTTGCTTTTAAGAAGAAAGATCCAGCTGACTGAAATAAGTTCATTCGATCAAAATCAAAAAAAATTGACAAGAACAAAGAAAAGTTCTTGTATTTTAAGATAAAATCTAACGCTTTTAAAAAAAAACTTCGAGCTCGCTGAAATACGTTCATTTGCTGAAAATCAAAAAACCACGAAAAGTTCTTGTATTTGAAGATAAAATCTTTTTGCTTTGAAGAAGAAAGATCTCGGTGACTGAAATAAGTTCATCAGATGAAAACCAACAAAATTTGACAAGAACCACGAAAAGTTCTTGTATTTTAAGATAAAATCTTGCTCTATTCAAGAAAAAACTTCCAGCTCGCTGAAATATGTTCATTTGCTGAAAATCAACAAAACCACGAAAAGTTCTTGTATTTGAAGATAAAATCTTTTTGCTTTGAAGAAGAAAGATCTCGGTGACTGAAATAAGTTCATCAGATGAAAACCAACAAAAATTGACAAGAACCACGAAAAGTTCTTGTATTTTAAGATAAAATCTTGCGCTATTAAACAAAAAACTTCTTGCTTGCTGAAATATGTTCATTTGCTGAAAACCAACAAAACCACGAAAAGTTCTTGTATTTGAAGATAAAATCTTTTTGCTTTGAAGAAGAAAGATCGAGCTGACCGAAATAAGTTCATTAGATGAAAATCAACAAAAATTGACAGGAACCACGAAAAGTTCTTGTAATTTAAGAAAAAATCTGACGCTATTAAAGAAAAAACATCCAGCTCGCTGAAATATGTTCATTTGCTGAAAATCAACAAAACCACGAAAAGTTCTTGTATTTGAAGATAAAATCTTTTTGCTTTGAAGAAGAAAGATCCAGCTGACTGAAATAAGTTCATTTGATGAAAATCAACAAAAATTGACAAGAACCACGAAAAGTTCTTGTATTTCAAGATAAAATCTGACGCTATGAAAGAAAAAACATCTCGCTCGCTGAAATATGTTGATTTGCTGAAAATCAACAAAACCACAAAAAGTTCTTGTATTTGAAGATAAAATCTTTTTGCTTTGAAGATGAAAGATCGAGGTGACTGAAATAAGTTCATTGGATGAAAACCAACAAAAATTGACAAGAACCACGAAAAGTTCTTGTATTTTAAGATAAAATCTGACGCTATTAAAGAAAAAACTTCTTGCTCGCTGAAATATGTTCATTTGCTGAAAATCAACAAAACACGAAAAGTTCTTGTATTTGAAGATAAAATCTTTTTGCTTTGAAGATGAAAGATCGAGGTGACTGAACTGAGTTCATTGGATGAAAACCAACAAAAATTGACAAGAACCACGAAATGTTCTTGTATTTTAAGATAAAATCTGACGCTATTAAAGAAAAAACCTCTTGCTCGCTGAAATATGTTCATTTGCTGAAAATCAACAAAACCACGAAAAGTTCTTGTATTTGAAGATAAAATCTTTTTGCTTTTAAGAAGAAAGATCCAGCTGACTGAAATAAGTTCATTCGATCAAAATCAACAAAAATTGACAAGAACCACGAAAAGTTCTTGTATTTTAAGATAAAATCTGACGCTTTTAATGAAAAAACTTCTAGCTCGCTGAAATACGTTCATTTGCTGAAAATCAACAAAACCACGAAAAGTTCTTGTATTTGAAGATAAAATCTTTTTGCTTTGAAGAAGAAAGATCTTGGTGACTGAAATAAGTTCATTGGAAGAAAACCAACAAAAATTGACAACAACCACGAAAAGTTCTTGTATTTTAAGATAAAATCTTACGCTATTAAAGAAAAAACTTCTTGCTCGCTGAAATATGTTCATTTGCTGAAAACCAACAAAACCACGTAAAGTTCTTGTATTTGAAGATAAAATCTTTTTGCTTTGAAGAAGAAAGATCGAGCTGACTGAAATAAGTTCATTAGATGAAAACCAACAAAAATTGACAAGAACCACGAGAAGTTCTTGTATTTTAGGATAATATCTGACGCTATTGAAGAAAAAACTTCTCGCTCGCTGAAATATGTTCATTTGCTGAAAATCAACAAAACCACGAAAAGTTCTTGTATTTGAAGATAAAATCTTTTTGCTTTGAAGAAGAAAGATCCAGCTGACTGAAATAAGTTCATTCGATCAAAATCAACAAAAATTGACAAGAACCACGAAAAGTTCTTGTATTTTAAGATAAAATCTGACGCTTTTAATGAAAAAACTTCTCGCTCGCTGAAATACGTTCATTTGCTGAAAATCAACAAAACCACGAAAAGTTCTTGTATTTGAAGATAAAATCTTTTTGCTTTGAAGAAGAAAGATCTTGGTGACTGAAATAAGTTCATTGGAAGAAAACCAACAAAAATTGACAAGAACCACGAAAAGTTCTTGTATTTTAAGATAAAATCTTGCGCTATTAAAGAAAAAACTTCTTGCTCGCTGAAATATGTTCATTTGCTGAAAACCAACAAAACCACGTAAAGTTCTTGTATTTGAAGATAAAATCTTTTTGCTTTGAAGAAGAAAGATCGAGCTGACTGAAATAAGTTCATTAGATGAAAACCAACAAAATTTGACAAGAACCACGAAAAGTTCTTGTATTTTAGGATAATATCTGACGCTATTAAAGAAAAAACTTCTCGCTCGCTGAAATATGTTCATTTGCTGAAAATCAACAAAACCACGAAAAGTTCTTGTATTTGAAGATAAAATCTTTTTGCTTTGAAGATGAAAGATCGAGGTGACTGAAATAAGTTCATTGGATGAAAACCAACACAAATTGACAAGAACCACGAAAAGTTCTTGTATTTTAAGATAAAATCTGACGCTATTAAAGAAAAAACCTCTTGCTCGCTGAAATATGTTCATTTGTTGAAAATCAACAAAACCACGAAAAGTTCTTGTATTTGAAGATAAAATCTTTTTGCTTTGAAGAAGAAAGATCGAGGTGATTGAAATAAGTTCATCAGATGAAAACCAACAAAAATTGACAAGAACCACGAAAAGTTCTTGTATTTTAAGATAAAATCTTGAGCTATTAAACAAAAAACTTCTTGCTCGCTGAAATATGTTCATTTGCTGAAAATCAACAAAACCACGAAAAGTTCTTGTATTTGAAGATAAAATCTTTTTGCTTTTAAGAAGAAAGATCCAGCTGACTGAAATAAGTTCATTCGATCAAAATCAACAAAAATTGACAAGAACCACGAAAAGTTCTTGTATTTTAAGATAAAATCTGACGCTTTTAATGAAAAAACTTCTAGCTCGCTGAAATACGTTCATTTGCTGAAAATCAACAAAACCACGAAAAGTTCTTGTATTTGAAGATAAAATCTTTTTGCTTTGAAGAAGAAAGATCTTGGTGACTGAAATAAGTTCATTGGAAGAAAACCAACAAAAATTGACAACATCCACGAAAAGTTCTTGTATTTTAAGATAAAATCTTACGCTATTAAAGAAAAAACTTCTTGCTCGCTGAAATATGTTCATTTGCTGAAAACCAACAAAACCACGTAAAGTTCTTGTATTTGAAGATAAAATCTTTTTGCTTTGAAGAAGAAAGATCGAGCTGACTGAAATAAGTTCATTAGATGAAAACCAACAAAAATTGACAAGAACCACGAGAAGTTCTTGTATTTTAGGATAATATCTGACGCTATTGAAGAAAAAACTTCTCGCTCGCTGAAATATGTTCATTTGCTGAAAATCAACAAAACCACGAAAAGTTCTTGTATTTGAAGATAAAATCTTTTTGCTTTTAAGAAGAAAGATCCAGCTGACTGAAATAAGTTCATTCGATCAAAATCAACAAAAATTGACAAGAACCACGAAAAGTTCTTGTATTTTAAGATAAAATCTGACGCTTTTAATGAAAAAACTTCTCGCTCGCTGAAATACGTTCATTTGCTGAAAATCAACAAAACCACGAAAAGTTCTTGTATTTGAAGATAAAATCTTTTTGCTTTGAAGAAGAAAGATCTTGGTGACTGAAATAAGTTCATTGGAAGAAAACCAACAAAAATTGACAAGAACCACGAAAAGTTCTTGTATTTTAAGATAAAATCTTGCGCTATTAAAGAAAAAACTTCTTGCTCGCTGAAATATGTTCATTTACTGAAAACCAACAAAACCACGTAAAGTTCTTGTATTTGAAGATAAAATCTTTTTGCTTTGAAGAAGAAAGATCGAGCTGACTGAAATAAGTTCATTAGATGAAAACCAACAAAATTTGACCAGAACCACGAAAAGTTCTTGTATTTTAGGATAATATCTGACGCTATTAAAGAAAAAACCTCTTGCTCGCTGAAATATGTTCATTTGTTGAAAATCAACAAAACCACGAAAAGTTCTTGTATTTGAAGATAAAATCTTTTTGCTTTGAAGAAGAAAGATCGAGGTGATTGAAATAAGTTCATCAGATGAAAACCAACAAAAATTGACAAGAACCACGAAAAGTTCTTGTATTTTAAGATAAAATCTTGAGCTATTAAACAAAAAACTTCTTGCTCGCTGAAATATGTTCATTTGCTGAAAACCAACAAAACCACGAAAAGTTCTTGTATTTGAAGATAAAATCTTTTTGCTTTGAAGAAGAAAGATCCAGCTGACCGAAATAAGTTCATTCGATGAAAATCAACAAAAATTGACAAGAACCACGAAAAGTTCTTGTATTTTAAGATAAAATCTTGCTCTATTAAAGAAAAAACTTCCAGCTTGCTGAAATATGTTCATTTGCTGAAAACCAACAAAACCACGAAAAGTTCTTGTATTTGAAGATAAAATCTTTTTGCTTTGAAGAAGAAAGATCCAGCTGACTGAAATAAGTTCATTGGAAGAAAACCAACAAAAATTGACAAGAACCACGAAATGTTCTTGTATTTTAAGATAAAATCTTGCGCAATTAAAGAAAAAACTTCTTGCTCGCTGAAATATGTTCATTTGCTGAAAACCAACAAAACCACGTAAAGTTCTTGTATTTGAAGATAAAATCTTTTTGCTTTGAAGAAGAAATATCGAGCTGACTGAAATAAGTTCATTAGATGAAAACCAACAAAATTTGACAAGAAGCACGAAAAGTTCTTGTATTTTAGGATAAAATCTGACGCTTTTAATGAAAAAACTTCTAGCTCGCTGAAATACGTTCATTTGCTGAAAATCAACAAAACCACGAAAAGTTCTTGTATTTGAAGATAAAATCTTTTTGCTTTGAAGATGAAAGATCGAGGTGATTGAAATAAGTTCATCAGATGAAAACCAACAAAAATTGACAAGAACCACGAAAAGTTCTTGTATTTTAAGATAAAATCTTGAGCTATTAAACAAAAAACGTCTTGCTCGCTGAAATATGTTCATTTGCTGAAAACCAACAAAACCACGAAAAGTTCTTGTATTTGAAGATAAAATCTTTTTGCTTTGAAGAAGAAAGATCCAGCTGACCGAAATAAGTTCATTAGATGAAAATCAACAAAAATTGACAAGAACCACGAAAAGTTCTTGTATTTTAAGATAAAATCTTGCTCTATTAAAGAAAAAACTTCCAGCTCGCTGAAATATGTTCATTTGCTGAAAATCAACAAAACCACGAAAAGTTCTTGTGTTTGAAGATAAAATCTTTTTGCTTTGAAGAAGAAAGATCTTGGTGACTGAAATAAGTTCATCAGATGAAAACCAACAAAAATTGACAAGAACCACGAAAAGTTCTTGTATTTTAAGATAAAATCTTGCGCTATTAAACAAAAAGCTTCTTGCTTGCTGAAATATGTTCATTTGCTGAAAACCAACAAAACCACGAAAAGTTCTTGTATTTGAAGATAAAATCTTTTTGCTTTGAAGAAGAAAGATCCAGCTGACCGAAATAAGTTCATTAGATGAAAATCAACAAAAATTGACAAGAACCACGAAAAGTTCTTGTATTTTAAGATAAAATCTTGCGCTATTAAAGAAAAAACTTCCAGCTCGCTGAAATATGTTCATTTGCTGAAAATCAACAAAACCACGTAAAGTTCTTGTATTTGAAGATAAAATCTTTTTGCTTTGAAGACGAAGGATTTAGGTGACTGAAATAAGTTCATTGGATGAAAACCAACAAAAATTGACAAGAAGCACGAAAAGTTCTTGTATTTTAAGATAAAATCTGACTATTAAAGAAAAAACTTGCAGCTCGCTGAAATATGTTCATTTGCTGAAAATCAACAAAACCACGAAAAGTTCTTGTATTTGAAGATAAAATCTTTTTGCTTTGAAGAAGATACATCCAGCTGACTGAAATAAGTTCATTTGATGAAAATCAACAAAAATTGACAAGAACCACGAAAAGTTCTTGTATTTGAAGATAAAATCTTTTTGCTTTGAAGAAGAAAGATCTGGCTGACTGAAATAAGTTCATTAGATGAAAATCAACAAAAATTGACAAGAACCACGAAAAGTTCTTGTATTTTAAGATAAAATCTGACGCTATTAAAGAAAAAACTTCCAGCTCGCTGAAATATGGTCATTTGCTGAAAATCAACAAAACCACGAAAAGTTCTTGCATTTGAAGATAAAATCTTTTTGCTTTGAAGAAGAAAGATCCAGCTGACTGAAATAAGTTCATTGGATGAAAACCAACAAAAATTGATAGGAACCACGAAAAGTTCTTGTATTTTAAGATAAAATCTGAAGCTATTAAAGAAAAAACTTCCAGCTTGCTGAAATATGTTCATTTGCTGAAAATCAACAAAACCACGAAAAGTTCTTGTATTTGAAGATAAAATCTTTTTGCTTTGAAGAAGAAAGATCTTGGTGACTGAAATAAGTTCATTGGAAGAAAACCAACAAAAATTGACAAGAACCACGAAAAGTTCTTGTATTTTAAGATAAAATCTTGCGCTATTAAAGAAAAAACTTCTTGCTCGCTGAAATATGTTCATTTGCTGAAAACCAACAAAACCACGTAAAGTTCTTGTATTTGAAGATAAAATCTTTTTGCTTTGAAGAAGAAATATCGAGCTGACTGAAATAAGTTCATTAGATGAAAACCAACAAAATTTGACAAGAAGCACGAAAAGTTCTTGTATTTTAGGATAAAATCTGACGCTTTTAATGAAAAAACTTCTAGCTCGCTGAAATACGTTCATTTGCTGAAAATCAACAAAACCACGAAAAGTTCTTGTATTTGAAGATAAAATCTTTTTGCTTTGAAGATGAAAGATCGAGGTGATTGAAATAAGTTCATCAGATGAAAACCAACAAAAATTGACAAGAACCACGAAAAGTTCTTGTATTTTAAGATAAAATCTTGAGCTATTAAACAAAAAACGTCTTGCTCGCTGAAATATGTTCATTTGCTGAAAACCAACAAAACCACGAAAAGTTCTTGTATTTGAAGATAAAATCTTTTTGCTTTGAAGAAGAAAGATCCAGCTGACCGAAATAAGTTCATTAGATGAAAATCAACAAAAATTGACAAGAACCACGAAAAGTTCTTGTATTTTAAGATAAAATCTTGCTCTATTAAAGAAAAAACTTCCAGCTCGCTGAAATATGTTCATTTGCTGAAAATCAACAAAACCACGAAAAGTTCTTGTGTTTGAAGATAAAATCTTTTTGCTTTGAAGAAGAAAGATCTTGGTGACTGAAATAAGTTCATCAGATGAAAACCAACAAAAATTGACAAGAACCACGAAAAGTTCTTGTATTTTAAGATAAAATCTTGCGCTATTAAACAAAAAGCTTCTTGCTTGCTGAAATATGTTCATTTGCTGAAAACCAACAAAACCACGAAAAGTTCTTGTATTTGAAGATAAAATCTTTTTGCTTTGAAGAAGAAAGATCCAGCTGACCGAAATAAGTTCATTAGATGAAAATCAACAAAAATTGACAAGAACCACGAAAAGTTCTTGTATTTTAAGATAAAATCTTGCGCTATTAAAGAAAAAACTTCCAGCTCGCTGAAATATGTTCATTTGCTGAAAATCAACAAAACCACGTAAAGTTCTTGTATTTGAAGATAAAATCTTTTTGCTTTGAAGACGAAGGATTTAGGTGACTGAAATAAGTTCATTGGATGAAAACCAACAAAAATTGACAAGAAGCACGAAAAGTTCTTGTATTTTAAGATAAAATCTGACTATTAAAGAAAAAACTTCCAGCTCGCTGAAATATGTTCATTTGCTGAAAATCAACAAAACCACGAAAAGTTCTTGTATTTGAAGATAAAATCTTTTTGCTTTGAAGAAGATACATCCAGCTGACTGAAATAAGTTCATTTGATGAAAATCAACAAAAATTGACAAGAACCACGAAAAGTTCTTGTATTTGAAGATAAAATCTTTTTGCTTTGAAGAAGAAAGATCTGGCTGACTGAAATAAGTTCATTAGATGAAAATCAACAAAAATTGACAAGAACCACGAAAAGTTCTTGTATTTTAAGATAAAATCTGACGCTATTAAAGAAAAAACTTCCAGCTCGCTGAAATATGGTCATTTGCTGAAAATCAACAAAACCACGAAAAGTTCTTGCATTTGAAGATAAAATCTTTTTGCTTTGAAGAAGAAAGATCCAGCTGACTGAAATAAGTTCATTGGATGAAAACCAACAAAAATTGATAGGAACCACGAAAAGTTCTTGTATTTTAAGATAAAATCTGAAGCTATTAAAGAAAAAACTTCCAGCTTGCTGAAATATGTTCATTTGCTGAAAATCAACAAAACCACGAAAAGTTCTTGTCTTTGAAGATAAAATTTTTTGCTTTGAAGAAGAAAGATCCAGCTGACTGAAATAAGTTCATTTGATGAAAATCAACAAAAATGGACAAGAACCACGAAAAGTTCTTGTATTTCAAGATAAAATCTGACGCTATTAAAGAAAAAACTTCCAGCTCGCTGAAATATGTTCATTTGCTGAAAATCAACAAAACCACGAAAAGTTCTTGTATTTGAAGATAAAATCTTTTTGCTTTGAAGATGAAAGATCGAGGTGACTGAAATAAGATCATTGGATGAAAACCAACAAAAATTGACAAGAACCACGAAAAGTTCTTGTATTTTAAGATAAAATCTGACGCTATTAAAGAAAAAACTTCTTGCTCGCTGAAATATGTTCATTTGCTGAAAATCAACAAAACCACGAAAAGTTCTTGTATTTGAAGATAAAATCTTTTTGCTTTTAAGAAGAAAGATCCAGCTGACTGAAATAAGTTCATTCGATCAAAATCAATAAATATTGACAAGAACCACGAAAAGATCTTGTATTTTAAGATAAAATCTGACGCTTTTTATGAAAAAACTTCGAGCTCGCTGAAATATGTTCATTTGCTGAAAATCAACAAAACCACGAAAAGTTCTTGTATTTGAAGATAAAATCTTTTTGCTTTGAAGAAGAAAGATCGAGGTGACTGAAATAAGTTCATTCGATGAAAACCAACAAAAATTGACAAGAACCACGAAAAGTTCTTGTATTTTAAGATAAAATCTGACGCTATTAAAGAAAAAACTTCTTGCTCGCTGAAATATGTTCATTTGCTGAAAATCAACAAAACCACGAAAAGTTCTTGTATTTGAAGATAAAATCTTTTTGCTTTTAAGAAGAAAGATCCAGCTGACTGAAATAAGTTCATTCGATCAAAATCAATAAATATTGACAAGAACCACGAAAAGATCTTGTATTTTAAGATAAAATCTGACGCTTTTTATGAAAAAACTTCGAGCTCGCTGAAATATGTTCATTTGCTGAAAATCAACAAAACCACGAAAAGTTCTTGTATTTGAAGATAAAATCTTTTTGCTTTGAAGAAGAAAGATCGAGGTGACTGAAATAAGTTCATTCGATGAAAACCAACAAAAATTGACAAGAACCACGAAAAGTTCTTGTATTTTAAGATAAAATCTGACGCTATTAAAGAAAAAACTTCCAGCTCGCTGAAATATGGTCATTTGCTGAAAATCAACAAAACCACGAAAAGTTCTTGTATTTGAAGATAAAATCTTTTTGCTTTGAAGAAGAAAGATCCAGCTGACTGAAATAAGTTCATTAGATGAAAATCAACAAAAATTGACAAGAACCACGAAAAGTTCTTGTATTTTAAGATAAAATCTTACGCTATTAAAGAAAAAACTTCCAGCTCGCTGAAATATGGTCATTTGCTGAAAATCAACAAAACCACGAAAAGTTCTTGTATTTGAAGATAAAATCTTTTTGCTTTGAAGAAGAAGGATTTACGTGACTGAAATAAGTTCATTGGATGAAAACAAACAAAAATTGACAAGAAGCACGAAAAGTTCTTGTATTTTAAGAGAAAATCTTGCGCTATTAAAGAAAAAACTTCTATCTCGCTGAAATATGTTCATTTGCTGAAAATCAAGAAAACCACGAAAAGTTCTTGTATTTGAAGATAAAATCTTTTTGCTTTGAAGATGAAAGATCGAGGTGACTGAAATAAGTTCATCAGATGAAAACCAACAAAAATTGACAAGAACCACGAAAAGTTCTTGTATTTTAAGATAAAATCTTGCGCTATTAAAGAAAAAACTTCTTGCTCGCTGAAATATGTTCATTTGCTGAAAATCAACAAAACCACGAAATGTTCTTGTATTTGAAGATAAAATCTTTTTGCTTTGAAGATGAAAGATCGAGGTGACTGAAATAAGATCATTGGATGAAAACCAACAAAAATTGACAAGAAGCACGAAAAGTTCTTGTATTTTAAGATAAAATCTGACGCTATTAAAGAAAAAACTTCCAGCTGGCTGAAATATGGTCATTTGCTGAAAATCAACAAAACCACGAAAAGTTCTTGTATTTGAAGATAAAATCTTTTTGCTTTGAAGACGAAGGATTTAGGTGACTGAAATAAGTTCATTGGATGAAAACCAACAAATATTGACAAGAAGCACGAAAAGTTCTTGTATTTTAAGATAAAATCTGACTATTAAAGAAAAAACTTCCAGCTCGCTGAAATATGTTCATTTGCTGAAAATCAACAAAACCACGAAAAGTTCTTGTATTTGAAGATAAAATCTTTTTGCTTTGAAGAAGATACATCCAGCTGACTGAAATAAGTTCATTTGATGAAAATCAACAAAAATTGACAAGAACCACGAAAAGTTCTTGTATTTTAAGATAAAATCTGACGCTATTAAAGAAAAAACTTCCAGCTCGCTGAAATATGGTCATTTGCTGAAAATCAACAAAACCACGAAAAGTTCTTGCATTTGAAGATAAAATCTTTTTGCTTTGAAGAAGAAAGATCCAGCTGACTGAAATAAGTTCATTGGATGAAAACCAACAAAAATTGATAGGAACCACGAAAAGTTCTTGTATTTTAAGATAAAATCTGACGCTATTAAAGAAAAAACTTCCAGCTTGCTGAAATATGTTCATTTGCTGAAAATCAACAAAACCACGAAAAGTTCTTGTCTTTGAAGATAAAATTTTTTGCTTTGAAGAAGAAAGATCCAGCTGACTGAAATAAGTTCATTTGATGAAAATCAACAAAAATGGACAAGAACCACGAAAAGTTCTTGTATTTCAAGATAAAATCTGACGCTATTAAAGAAAAAACTTCCAGCTCGCTGAAATATGTTCATTTGCTGAAAATCAACAAAACCACGAAAAGTTCTTGTATTTGAAGATAAAATCTTTTTGCTTTTAAGAAGAAAGATCCAGCTGACTGAAATAAGTTCATTCGATCAAAATCAATAAATATTGACAAGAACCACGAAAAGATCTTGTATTTTAAGATAAAATCTGACGCTTTTTATGAAAAAACTTCGAGCTCGCTGAAATATGTTCATTTGCTGAAAATCAACAAAACCACGAAAAGTTCTTGTATTTGAAGATAAAATCTTTTTGCTTTGAAGAAGAAAGATCGAGGTGACTGAAATAAGTTCATTCGATGAAAACCAACAAAAATTGACAAGAACCACGAAAAGTTCTTGTATTTTAAGATAAAATCTGACGCTATTAAAGAAAAAACTTCTTGCTCGCTGAAATATGTTCATTTGCTGAAAATCAACAAAACCACGAAAAGTTCTTGTATTTGAAGATAAAATCTTTTTGCTTTTAAGAAGAAAGATCCAGCTGACTGAAATAAGTTCATTCGATCAAAATCAATAAATATTGACAAGAACCACGAAAAGATCTTGTATTTTAAGATAAAATCTGACGCTTTTTATGAAAAAACTTCGAGCTCGCTGAAATATGTTCATTTGCTGAAAATCAACAAAACCACGAAAAGTTCTTGTATTTGAAGATAAAATCTTTTTGCTTTGAAGAAGAAAGATCGAGGTGACTGAAATAAGTTCATTCGATGAAAACCAACAAAAATTGACAAGAACCACGAAAAGTTCTTGTATTTTAAGATAAAATCTGACGCTATTAAAGAAAAAACTTCCAGCTCGCTGAAATATGGTCATTTGCTGAAAATCAACAAAACCACGAAAAGTTCTTGTATTTGAAGATAAAATCTTTTTGCTTTGAAGAAGAAAGATCCAGCTGACTGAAATAAGTTCATTAGATGAAAATCAACAAAAATTGACAAGAACCACGAAAAGTTCTTGTATTTTAAGATAAAATCTTACGCTATTAAAGAAAAAACTTCCAGCTCGCTGAAATATGGTCATTTGCTGAAAATCAACAAAACCACGAAAAGTTCTTGTATTTGAAGATAAAATCTTTTTGCTTTGAAGAAGAAGGATTTACGTGACTGAAATAAGTTCATTGGATGAAAACAAACAAAAATTGACAAGAAGCACGAAAAGTTCTTGTATTTTAAGAGAAAATCTTGCGCTATTAAAGAAAAAACTTCTATCTCGCTGAAATATGTTCATTTGCTGAAAATCAAGAAAACCACGAAAAGTTCTTGTATTTGAAGATAAAATCTTTTTGCTTTGAAGATGAAAGATCGAGGTGACTGAAATAAGTTCATCAGATGAAAACCAACAAAAATTGACAAGAACCACGAAAAGTTCTTGTATTTTAAGATAAAATCTTGCGCTATTAAAGAAAAAACTTCTTGCTCGCTGAAATATGTTCATTTGCTGAAAATCAACAAAACCACGAAATGTTCTTGTATTTGAAGATAAAATCTTTTTGCTTTGAAGATGAAAGATCGAGGTGACTGAAATAAGATCATTGGATGAAAACCAACAAAAATTGACAAGAAGCACGAAAAGTTCTTGTATTTTAAGATAAAATCTGACGCTATTAAAGAAAAAACTTCCAGCTGGCTGAAATATGGTCATTTGCTGAAAATCAACAAAACCACGAAAAGTTCTTGTATTTGAAGATAAAATCTTTTTGCTTTGAAGACGAAGGATTTAGGTGACTGAAATAAGTTCATTGGATGAAAACCAACAAATATTGACAAGAAGCACGAAAAGTTCTTGTATTTTAAGATAAAATCTGACTATTAAAGAAAAAACTTCCAGCTCGCTGAAATATGTTCATTTGCTGAAAATCAACAAAACCACGAAAAGTTCTTGTATTTGAAGATAAAATCTTTTTGCTTTGAAGAAGATACATCCAGCTGACTGAAATAAGTTCATTTGATGAAAATCAACAAAAATTGACAAGAACCACGAAAAGTTCTTGTATTTTAAGATAAAATCTGACGCTATTAAAGAAAAAACTTCCAGCTCGCTGAAATATGGTCATTTGCTGAAAATCAACAAAACCACGAAAAGTTCTTGCATTTGAAGATAAAATCTTTTTGCTTTGAAGAAGAAAGATCCAGCTGACTGAAATAAGTTCATTGGATGAAAACCAACAAAAATTGATAGGAACCACGAAAAGTTCTTGTATTTTAAGATAAAATCTGACGCTATTAAAGAAAAAACTTCCAGCTTGCTGAAATATGTTCATTTGCTGAAAATCAACAAAACCACGAAAAGTTCTTGTCTTTGAAGATAAAATTTTTTGCTTTGAAGAAGAAAGATCCAGCTGACTGAAATAAGTTCATTTGATGAAAATCAACAAAAATGGACAAGAACCACGAAAAGTTCTTGTATTTCAAGATAAAATCTGACGCTATTAAAGAAAAAACTTCCAGCTCGCTGAAATATGTTCATTTGCTGAAAATCAACAAAACCACGAAAAGTTCTTGTATTTGAAGATAAAATCTTTTTGCTTTGAAGATGAAAGATCGAGGTGACTGAAATAAGATCATTGGATGAAAACCAACAAAAATTGACAAGAACCACGAAAAGATCTTGTATTTTAAGATAAAATCTGACGCTTTTTATGAAAAAACTTCGAGCTCGCTGAAATATGTTCATTTGCTGAAAATCAACAAAACCACGAAAAGTTCTTGTATTTGAAGATAAAATCTTTTTGCTTTGAAGAAGAAAGATCGAGGTGACTGAAATAAGTTCATTCGATGAAAACCAACAAAAATTGACAAGAACCACGAAAAGTTCTTGTATTTTAAGATAAAATCTGACGCTATTGAAGAAAAAACTTCCAGCTCGCTGAAATATGGTCATTTGCTGAAAATCAACAAAACCACGAAAAGTTCTTGTATTTGAAGATAAAATCTTTTTGCTTTGAAGAAGGAGGATTTAGGTGACTGAAATAAGTTCATTGGATGAAAACAAACAAAAATTGACAAGAAGCACGAAAAGTTCTTGTATTTTAAGAGAAAATCTTGCGCTATTAAAGAAAAAACTTCTATCTCGCTGAAATATGTTCATTTGCTGAAAATCAAGAAAACCACGAAAAGTTCTTGTATTTGAAGATAAAATCTTTTTGCTTTGAAGATGAAAGATCGAGGTGACTGAAATAAGTTCATCAGATGAAAACCAACAAAAATTGACAAGAACCACGAAAAGTTCTTGTATTTTGAGATAAAATCTTGCGCTATTAAAGAAAAAACTTCTTGCTCGCTGAAATATGTTCATTTGCTGAAAATCAACAAAACCACGAAAAGTTCTTGTATTTGAAGATAAAATCTTTTTGCTTTGAAGAAGAAAGATCTGGCTGACTGAAATAAGTTCATTAGATGAAAATCAACAAAAATTGACAAGAACCACGAAAAGTTCTTGTATTTTAAGATAAAATCTGACGCTATTAAAGAATAAAACTTCCAGCTCGCTGAAATATGGTCATTTGCTGAAAATCAACAAAACCACGAAAAGTTCTTGCATTTGAAGATAAAATCTTTTTGCTTTGAAGAAGAAAGATCCAGCTGACTGAAATCAGTTCATTGGATGAAAACCAACAAAAATTGATAGGAACCACGAAAAGTTCTTGTATTTTAAGATAAAATCTGACGCTATTAAAGAAAAAACTTCCAGCTTGCTGAAATATGTTCATTTGCTGAAAATCAACAAAACCACGAAAAGTTCTTGTCTTTGAAGATAAAATTTTTTGCTTTGAAGAAGAAAGATCCAGCTGACTGAAATAAGTTCATTTGATGAAAATCAACAAAAATGGACAAGAACCACGAAAAGTTCTTGTATTTCAAGATAAAATCTGACGCTATTAAAGAAAAAACTTCCAGCTCGCTGAAATATGTTCATTTGCTGAAAATCAACAAAACCACGAAAACTTCTTGTATTTGAAGATAAAATCTTTTTGCTTTGAAGATGAAAGATCGAGGTGACTGAAATAAGATCATTGGATGAAAACCAACAAAAATTGACAAGAACCACGAAAAGTTCTTGTATTTTAAGATAAAATCTGACGCTATTAAAGAAAAAACTTCTTGCTCGCTGAAATATGTTCATTTGCTGAAAATCAACAAAACCACGAAAAGTTCTTGTATTTGAAGATAAAATCTTTTTGCTTTGAAGAAGAAGGATTTAGGTGACTGAAATAAGTTCATTGGATGAAAACAAACAAAAATTGACAAGAAGCACGAAAAGTTCTTGTATTTTAAGATAAAATCTTACGCTATTAAAGAAAAAACTTCCAGCTCGCTGAAATATGGTCATTTGCTGAAAATCAACAAAACCACGAAAAGTTCTTGTATTTGAAGATAAAATCTTTTTGCTTTGAAGAAGAAGGATTTACGTGACTGAAATAAGTTCATTGGATGAAAACAAACAAAAATTGACAAGAAGCACGAAAAGTTCTTGTATTTTAAGAGAAAATCTTGCGCTATTAAAGAAAAAACTTCTATCTCGCTGAAATATGTTCATTTGCTGAAAATCAAGAAAACCACGAAAAGTTCTTGTATTTGAAGATAAAATCTTTTTGCTTTGAAGATGAAAGATCGAGGTGACTGAAATAAGTTCATCAGATGAAAACCAACAAAAATTGACAAGAACCACGAAAAGTTCTTGTATTTTAAGATAAAATCTTGCGCTATTAAAGAAAAAACTTCTTGCTCGCTGAAATATGTTCATTTGCTGAAAATCAACAAAACCACGAAATGTTCTTGTATTTGAAGATAAAATCTTTTTGCTTTGAAGATGAAAGATCGAGGTGACTGAAATAAGATCATTGGATGAAAACCAACAAAAATTGACAAGAAGCATGAAAAGTTCTTGTATTTTAAGATAAAATCTGACGCTATTAAAGAAAAAACTTCCAGCTGGCTGAAATATGGTCATTTGCTGAAAATCAACAAAACCACGAAAAGTTCTTGTATTTGAAGATAAAATCTTTTTGCTTTGAAGACGAAGGATTTAGGTGACTGAAATAAGTTCATTGGATGAAAACCAACAAATATTGACAAGAAGCACGAAAAGTTCTTGTATTTTAAGATAAAATCTGACTATTAAAGAAAAAACTTCCAGCTCGCTGAAATATGTTCATTTGCTGAAAATCAACAAAACCACGAAAAGTTCTTGTATTTGAAGATAAAATCTTTTTGCTTTGAAGAAGATACATCCAGCTGACTGAAATAAGTTCATTTGATGAAAATCAACAAAAATTGACAAGAACCACGAAAAGTTCTTGTATTTTAAGATAAAATCTGACGCTATTAAAGAAAAAACTTCCAGCTCGCTGAAATATGGTCATTTGCTGAAAATCAACAAAACCACGAAAAGTTCTTGCATTTGAAGATAAAATCTTTTTGCTTTGAAGAAGAAAGATCCAGCTGACTGAAATAAGTTCATTGGATGAAAACCAACAAAAATTGATAGGAACCACGAAAAGTTCTTGTATTTTAAGATAAAATCTGACGCTATTAAAGAAAAAACTTCCAGCTTGCTGAAATATGTTCATTTGCTGAAAATCAACAAAACCACGAAAAGTTCTTGTCTTTGAAGATAAAATTTTTTGCTTTGAAGAAGAAAGATCCAGCTGACTGAAATAAGTTCATTTGATGAAAATCAACAAAAATGGACAAGAACCACGAAAAGTTCTTGTATTTCAAGATAAAATCTGACGCTATTAAAGAAAAAACTTCCAGCTCGCTGAAATATGTTCATTTGCTGAAAATCAACAAAACCACGAAAAGTTCTTGTATTTGAAGATAAAATCTTTTTGCTTTGAAGATGAAAGATCGAGGTGACTGAAATAAGATCATTGGATGAAAACCAACAAAAATTGACAAGAACCACGAAAAGATCTTGTATTTTAAGATAAAATCTGACGCTTTTTATGAAAAAACTTCGAGCTCGCTGAAATATGTTCATTTGCTGAAAATCAACAAAACCACGAAAAGTTCTTGTATTTGAAGATAAAATCTTTTTGCTTTGAAGAAGAAAGATCGAGGTGACTGAAATAAGTTCATTCGATGAAAACCAACAAAAATTGACAAGAACCACGAAAAGTTCTTGTATTTTAAGATAAAATCTGACGCTATTGAAGAAAAAACTTCCAGCTCGCTGAAATATGGTCATTTGCTGAAAATCAACAAAACCACGAAAAGTTCTTGTATTTGAAGATAAAATCTTTTTGCTTTGAAGAAGGAGGATTTAGGTGACTGAAATAAGTTCATTGGATGAAAACAAACAAAAATTGACAAGAAGCACGAAAAGTTCTTGTATTTTAAGAGAAAATCTTGCGCTATTAAAGAAAAAACTTCTATCTCGCTGAAATATGTTCATTTGCTGAAAATCAAGAAAACCACGAAAAGTTCTTGTATTTGAAGATAAAATCTTTTTGCTTTGAAGATGAAAGATCGAGGTGACTGAAATAAGTTCATCAGATGAAAACCAACAAAAATTGACAAGAACCACGAAAAGTTCTTGTATTTTGAGATAAAATCTTGCGCTATTAAAGAAAAAACTTCTTGCTCGCTGAAATATGTTCATTTGCTGAAAATCAACAAAACCACGAAAAGTTCTTGTATTTGAAGATAAAATCTTTTTGCTTTGAAGAAGAAAGATCTGGCTGACTGAAATAAGTTCATTAGATGAAAATCAACAAAAATTGACAAGAACCACGAAAAGTTCTTGTATTTTAAGATAAAATCTGACGCTATTAAAGAATAAAACTTCCAGCTCGCTGAAATATGGTCATTTGCTGAAAATCAACAAAACCACGAAAAGTTCTTGCATTTGAAGATAAAATCTTTTTGCTTTGAAGAAGAAAGATCCAGCTGACTGAAATCAGTTCATTGGATGAAAACCAACAAAAATTGATAGGAACCACGAAAAGTTCTTGTATTTTAAGATAAAATCTGACGCTATTAAAGAAAAAACTTCCAGCTTGCTGAAATATGTTCATTTGCTGAAAATCAACAAAACCACGAAAAGTTCTTGTCTTTGAAGATAAAATTTTTTGCTTTGAAGAAGAAAGATCCAGCTGACTGAAATAAGTTCATTTGATGAAAATCAACAAAAATGGACAAGAACCACGAAAAGTTCTTGTATTTCAAGATAAAATCTGACGCTATTAAAGAAAAAACTTCCAGCTCGCTGAAATATGTTCATTTGCTGAAAATCAACAAAACCACGAAAACTTCTTGTATTTGAAGATAAAATCTTTTTGCTTTGAAGATGAAAGATCGAGGTGACTGAAATAAGATCATTGGATGAAAACCAACAAAAATTGACAAGAACCACGAAAAGTTCTTGTATTTTAAGATAAAATCTGACGCTATTAAAGAAAAAACTTCTTGCTCGCTGAAATATGTTCATTTGCTGAAAATCAACAAAACCACGAAAAGTTCTTGTATTTGAAGATAAAATCTTTTTGCTTTGAAGAAGAAGGATTTAGGTGACTGAAATAAGTTCATTGGATGAAAACAAACAAAAATTGACAAGAAGCACGAAAAGTTCTTGTCTTTTAAGAGAAAATCTTGCGCTATTAAAGAAAAAACTTCTATCTCGCTGAAATATGTTCATTTGCTGAAAATCAACAAAACCACGAAAAGTTCTTGTATTTGAAGATAAAATCTTTTTGCTTTGAAGAAGATACATCCAGCTGACTGAAATAAGTTCATTTGATGAAAATCAACAAAAATTGACAAGAATCACGAAAAGTTCTTGTATTTGAAGATAAAATCTTTTTGCTTTGAAGAAGAAAGATCTGGCTGACTGAAATAAGTTCATTAGATGAAAATCAACAAAAATTGACAAGAACCACGAAAAGTTCTTGTATTTTAAGATAAAATCTGACGCTATTAAAGAATAAAACTTCCAGCTCGCTGAAATATGGTCATTTGCTGAAAATCAACAAAACCACGAAAAGTTCTTGCATTTGAAGATAAAATCTTTTTGCTTTGAAGAAGAAAGATCCAGCTGACTGAAATCAGTTCATTGGATGAAAACCAACAAAAATTGATAGGAACCACGAAAAGTTCTTGTATTTTAAGATAAAATCTGACGCTATTAAAGAAAAAACTTCCAGCTTGCTGAAATATGTTCATTTGCTGAAAATCAACAAAACCACGAAAAGTTCTTGTCTTTGAAGATAAAATTTTTTGCTTTGAAGAAGAAAGATCCAGCTGACTGAAATAAGTTCATTTGATGAAAATCAACAAAAATGGACAAGAACCACGAAAGGTTCTTGTATTTCAATATAAAATCTAACGCTATTAAAGAAAAAACTTCCAGCTCGCTGAAATATGTTCATTTGCTGAAAATCAACAAAACCACGAAAAGTTCTTGTATTTGAAGATAAAATCTTTTTGCTTTGAAGATGAAAGATCGAGGTGACTGAAATAAGATCATTGGATGAAAACCAACAAAAATTGACAAGAACCACGAAAAGTTCTTGTATTTTAAGATAAAATCTGACGCTATTAAAGAAAAAACTTCTTGCTCGCTGAAATATGTTCATTTGCTGAAAATCAACAAAACCACGAAAAGTTCTTGTATTTGAAGATAAAATCTTTTTGCTTTTAAGAAGAAAGATCCAGCTGACTGAAATCAGTTCATTCGATCAAAATCAACAAAAATTGACAAGAACCACGAAAAGTTCTTGTATTTCAAGATAAAATCTGACGCTATTGAAGAAAAAACTTCTAGCTCGCTGAAATATGTTCATTTGTTGAAATTCAACAAAACCACGAAAAGTTCTTGTATTTGAAGATAAAGTCTTTTTGCTTTGAAGAAGAAAGATCTGGCTGACTGAAATAAGTTCATTGGATGAAAACCAACAAAAATTGACAAGAACCACGAAAGGTTCTTGTATTTTAAGATAAAATCTGACGCTATTAAAGAAAAAACTTCCAGCTCGCTGAAATATGGTCATTTGCTGAAAATCAACAAAACCACGAAAAGTTCTTGCATTTGAAGATAAAATCTTTTTGTGATGAAGAAGAAAGATCCAGCTGACTGAAATAAGTTCATTAGATGAAAATCAACAAAAATTGACAAGAACCACGAAAAGTTCTTGTATTTCAAGATAAAATCTGACGCTATTAAAGAAAAAACTTCTCGCTCGCTGAAATATGTTCATTTGCTGAAAATCAACAAAACCACGAAAAGTTCTTGTATTTGAAGATAAAATCTTTTTGCTTTGAAGAAGAAAGATCTGGCTGACTGAAATAAGTTCATTGGATGAAAACCAACAGGAATTAACAAGAACCACGAAAAGTTCTTGTATTTTAAGATAAAATGTGACGCTATTAAAGAAAAAATTTCCAGCTCGCTGAAATATGTTCATTTGCTGAAAATCAACAAAACCACGAAAAGTTCTTGTATTTGAAGATAAAATCTTTTTGCTTTGAAGAAGAAAGATCTCGCTGACTGAAATAAGTTGATTAGATGAAAACCAACAAAATTTGACAAGAACCACGAAAAGTTCTTGTATTTTAGGATAAAATCTGACGCGATTAAAGAAAAAACTTCTCGCTCGCTGAAATATGTTCATTTGCTGAAAATCAACAAAACGACGAAAAGTTCTTGTATTTGAAGATAAAATCTTTTTGTGATGAAGAAGAAAGATCCAGCTGACTGAAATAAGTTCATTAGATGAAAATCAACAAAAATTGACAAGAACCACGAAAAGTTCTTGTATTTCAAGATAAAATCTGACGCTATTAAAGAAAAAACTTCTCGCTCGCTGAAATATGTTCATTTGCTGAAAATCAACAAAACCACGAAAAGTTCTTGTATTTGAAGATAAAATCTTTTTGCTTTGAAGAAGAAAGATCTGGCTGACTGAAATAAGTTCATTGGATGAAAACCAACAGGAATTAACAAGAACCACGAAAAGTTCTTGTATTTTAAGATAAAATGTGACGCTATTAAAGAAAAAATTTCCAGCTCGCTGAAATATGTTCATTTGCTGAAAATCAACAAAACCACGAAAAGTTCTTGTATTTGAAGATAAAATCTTTTTGCTTTGAAGAAGAAAGATCTCGCTGACTGAAATAAGTTGATTAGATGAAAACCAACAAAATTTGACAAGAACCACGAAAAGTTCTTGTATTTTAGGATAAAATCTGACGCGATTAAAGAAAAAACTTCTCGCTCGCTGAAATATGTTCATTTGCTGAAAATCAACAAAACGACGAAAAGTTCTTGTATTTGAAGATAAAATCTTTTTGCTTTGAAGAAGAAAGATCCAGCTGACTGAAATAAGTTCATTGGATGAAAATCAACAAAAATTGACAAGAACCACGAAAAGTTCTTGTATTTTAAGATAAAATCTGACGCTATTAAAGAAAAAACTTCCAGCTTGCTGAAATATGTTCATTTGTTGAAAATCAACAAAACCACGAAAAGTTCTTGTATTTGAAGATAAAATCTTTTTGCTTGAAGAAGAAAGATCTGGCTGACTGAAATAAGTTCATTGGATGAAAACCAACAAGAATTAACAAGAACCACGAAAAGTTCTTGTATTTTAAGATAAAATCTGACGCTATTGAAGAAAAAATTTCCAGCTCGCTGAAATATGTTCATTTGCTGAAAATCAACAAAACCACGAAAAGTTCTTGTATTTGAAGATAAAATCTTTTTGCTTTGAAGAAGAAAGATCTAGCTGACTGAAATAAGTTGATTAGATGAAAACCAACAAAATTTGACAAGAACCACAAAAAGTTCTTGTATTTTAGGATAAAATCTGACGCTATTAAAGAAAAAACTTCTCGCTCGCTGAAATATGTTCATTTGCTGAAAATCAACAAAACGACGAAAAGTTCTTGTATTTGAAGATAAAATCTTTTTGCTTTGAAGAAGAAAGATCCAGCTGACTGAAATAAGTTCATTAGATGAAAATCAACAAAAATTGACAAGAACCACGAAAAGTTCTTGTATTTTAAGATAAAATCTAACGCTATTAAAGAAAAAACTTCCAGCTCGCTGAAATATGTTCATTTGCTGAAAATCAACAAAACCACGAAAAGTTCTTGCATTTGAAGATAAAATCTTTTTGCTTTGAAGAAGAAAGATCCAGCTGACTGAAATAAGTTCATTGGATGAAAACCAACAAAAATTGATAGGAACAACGAAAAGTTCTTGTATTTTAAGATAAAATCTGACGCTATTAAAGAAAAAACTTCCAGCTTGCTGAAATATGTTCATTTGCTGAAAATCAACAAAACCACGAAAAGTTCTTGTCTTTGAAGATAAAATTTTTTGCTTTGAAGAAGAAAGATCCAGCTGACTGAAATAAGTTCATTTGATGAAAATCAACAAAAATTGACAAGAACCACGAAAAGTTCTTGTATTTCAAGATAAAATCTGACGCTATTAAAGAAAAAACTTCCAGCTTGCTGAAATATGTTCATTTGTTGAAAATCAACAAAACCACGAAAAGTTCTTGTATTTGAAGATAAAATCTTTTTGCTTGAAGAAGAAAGATCTGGCTGACTGAAATAAGTTCATTGGATGAAAACCAACAAAATTTGACAAGAACCACGAAAAGTTCTTGTATTTTAGGATAAAATCTGACGCTATTAAAGAAAAAACTTCTCGCTCGCTGAAATATGTTCATTTGCTGAAAATCAACAAAACGACGAAAAGTTCTTGTATTTGAAGATAAAATCTTTTTGCTTTGAAGAAGAAAGATCCAGCTGACTGAAATAAGTTCATTAGATGAAAATCAACAAAAATTGACAAGAACCACGAAAAGTTCTTGTATTTTAAGATAAAATCTAACGCTATTAAAGAAAAAACTTCCAGCTCGCTGAAATATGTTCATTTGCTGAAAATCAACAAAACCACGAAAAGTTCTTGCATTTGAAGATAAAATCTTTTTGCTTTGAAGAAGAAAGATCCAGCTGACTGAAATAAGTTCATTGGATGAAAACCAACAAAAATTGATAGGAACAACGAAAAGTTCTTGTATTTTAAGATAAAATCTGACGCTATTAAAGAAAAAACTTCCACCTTGCTGAAATATGTTCATTTGCTGAAAATCAACAAAACCACGAAAAGTTCTTGTCTTTGAAGATAAAATTTTTTGCTTTGAAGAAGAAAGATCCAGCTGACTGAAATAAGTTCATTTGATGAAAATCAACAAAAATTGACAAGAACCACGAAAAGTTCTTGTATTTCAAGATAAAATCTGACGCTATTAAAGAAAAAATTTCCAGCTCGCTGAAATATGTTCATTTGCTGAAAATCAACAAAACCACGAAAAGTTCTTGTATATGAAGATAAAATCTTTTTGCTTTGAAGAAGAAAGATCTAGATGACTGAAATAAGTTGATTAGATGAAAACCAACAAAATTTGACAAGAACCACGAAAAGTTCTTGTATTTTAGGATAAAATCTGACGCTATTAAAGAAAAAACTTCTCGCTCGCTGAAATATGTTCATTTGCTGAAAATCAACAAAACGACGAAACGTTCTTGTATTTGAAGATAAAATCTTTTTGCTTTGAAGAAGAAAGATCCAGCTGACTGAAATAAGTTCATTAGATGAAAATCAACAAAAATTGACAAGAACCACGAAAAGTTCTTGTATTTTAAGATAAAATCTGACGCTATTAAAGAAAAAACTTCCAGCTTGCTGAAATATGTTCACTTGCTGAAAATCAACAAAACCACGAAAAGTTCTTGTCTTTGAAGATGACATTTTTTGCTTTGAAGAAGAAAGATCCAGCTGACTGAAATAAGTTCACTTGATGAAAATCAACAAAAATTGACAAGAACCACGAAAAGTTCTTGTATTTTAAGATAAAATCTGACGCTATTAAAGAAAAAACTTCCAGCTCGCTGAAATATGTTCAATTGCTGAAAATCAACAAAACCACGAAAAGTTCTTGTATTTGAAGATAAAATCTTTTTGCTTTGAAGAAGAAAGATCCAGCTGACTGAAATAAGTTCATTAGATGAAAATCAACAAAAATTGACAAGAACCACGAAAAGTTCTTCTATTTTAAGATAAAATCTTACGCTATTAAAGAAAAAACTTCCAGCTCGCTGAAATATGGTCATTTGCTGAAAATCAACAAAACCACGAAAAGTTCTTGTATTTGAAGATAAAATCTTTTTGCTTTGAAGAAGAAGGATTTAGGTGACTGAAATAAGTTCATTGGATGAAAACAAACAAAAATTGACAAGAAGCACGAAAAGTTCTTGTATTTTAAGAGAAAATCTTGCGCTATTAAAGAAAAAACTTCTTGCTCGCTGAAATATGTTCATTTGCTGAAAATCAACAAAACCACGAAAAGTTCTTGTATTTGAAGATAAAATCTTTTTGCTTTGAAGATGAAAGATCGAGGTGACTGAAATAAGTTCATCAGATGAAAACCAACAAAAATTGACAAGAACCACGAAAAGTTCTTGTATTTTAAGATAAAATCTTGCGCTATTAAAGAAAAAACTTCTTGCTCGCTGAAATATGTTCATTTGCTGAAAATCAACAAAACCACGAAAAGTTCTTGTATTTGAAGATAAAATCTTTTTGCTTTGAAGATGAAAGATCGAGGTGACTGAAATAAGATCATTGGATGAAAACCAACAAAAATTGACAAGAACCACGAAAAGTTCTTGTATTTTAATATAAAATCTGACGCTATTAAAGAAAAAACTTCCAGCTCGCTGAAATATGTTCATTTGCTGAAAATCAACAAAACCACGAAAAGTTCTTGTATTTGAAGATAAAATCTTTTTGCTTTTAAGAAGAAAGATCCAGCTGACTGAAATAAGTTCATTCGATCAAAATCAACAAAAATTGACAAGAACCAGGAAAAGTTCTTGTATTTTAAGATAAAATCTGACGCTTTTAATGAAAAAACTTCCAGCTCGCTGAAATATGGTCATTTGCTGAAAATCAACAAAACCACGAAAAGTTCTTGTATTTGAAGATAAAATCTTTTTGTGATGAAGAAGAAAGATCCAGCTGACTGAAATAAGTTCATTAGATGAAAATCAACAAAAATTGACAAGAACCATGAAAAGTTCTTGTATTTTAAGATAAAATCTGACGCTATTAAAGAAAAAACTTCCAGCTCGCTGAAATATGTTCATTTGCTGAAAATCAACAAAACCACGAAAAGTTCTTGTATTTGAAGATAAAATCTTTTTGCTTTGAAGAAGATACATCCAGCTGACTGAAATAAGTTCAATTGATGAAAATCAACAAAAATTGACAAGAACCACGAAAAGTTCTTGTATTTCAAGATAAAATCTGACGCTATTAAAGAAAAAACTTCTCGCTCGCTGAAATATGTTCATTTGCTGAAAATCAACAAAACCACGAAAAGTTCTTGTATTTGAAGATAAAATCTTTTTGCTTTGAAGAAGAAAGATCTGGCTGACTGAAATAAGTTCATTGGATGAAAACCAACAAGAATTAACAAGAACCACGAAAAGTTCTTGTATTTTAAGATAAAATGTGACGCTATTAAAGAAAAAATTTCCAGCTCGCTGAAATATGTTCATTTGCTGAAAATCAACAAAACCACGAAAAGTTCTTGTATTTGAAGATAAAATCTTTTTGCTTTGAAGAAGAAAGATCCAGCTGACTGAAATAAGTTCATTAGATGAAAATCAACAAAAATTGACAAGAACCACGAAAAGTTCTTGTATTTTAAGATAAAATCTGACGCTATTAAAGAAAAAACTTCCAGCTTGCTGAAATATGTTCATTTGTTGAAAATCAACAAAACCACGAAAAGTTCTTGTATTTGAAGATAAAATCTTTTTGCTTTGAAGAAGAAAGATCTGGCTGACTGAAATAAGTTCATTGGATGAAAACCAACAAGAATTAACAAGAACCACGAAAAGTTCTTGTATTTTAAGATAAAATCTGACGCTATTAAAGAAAAAATTTCCAGCTCGCTGAAATATGTTCATTTGCTGAAAATCAACAAAACCACGAAAACTTCTTGTATTTGAAGATAAAATCTTTTTGCTTTGAAGAAGAAAGATCTAGCTGACTGAAATAAGTTGATTAGATGAAAACCAACAAAATTTGACAAGAACCACGAAAAGTTCTTGTATTTTAGGATAAAATCTGACGCTATTAAAGAAAAAACTTCTCACTCGCTGAAATATGTTCATTTGCTGAAAATCAACAAAACGACGAAAAGTTCTTGTATTTGAAGATAAAATCTTTTTGCTTTGAAGAAGAAAGATCCAGCTGACTGAAATAAGTTCATTCGATCAAAATCAACAAAAATTGACAAGAACCAGGAAAAGTTCTTGTATTTTAAGATAAAATCTGACGCTTTTAATGAAAAAACTTCCAGCTCGCTGAAATATGGTCATTTGCTGAAAATCAACAAAACCACGAAAAGTTCTTGCATTTGAAGATAAAATCTTTTTGTGATGAAGAAGAAAGATCCAGCTGACTGAAATAAGTTCATTAGATGAAAATCAACAAAAATTGACAAGAACCATGAAAAGTTCTTGTATTTTAAGATAAAATCTGACGCTATTAAAGAAAAAACTTCCAGCTCGCTGAAATATGTTCATTTGCTGAAAATCAACAAAACCACGAAAAGTTCTTGTATTTGAAGATAAAATCTTTTTGCTTTGAAGAAGATACATCCAGCTGACTGAAATAAGTTCAATTGATGAAAATCAACAAAAATTGACAAGAACCACGAAAAGTTCTTGTATTTCAAGATAAAATCTGACGCTATTAAAGAAAAAACTTCTCGCTCGCTGAAATATGTTCATTTGCTGAAAATCAACAAAACCACGAAAAGTTCTTGTATTTGAAGATAAAATCTTTTTGCTTTGAAGAAGAAAGATCCAGCTGACTGAAATAAGTTCATTAGATGAAAATCAACAAAAATTGACAAGAGCCACGAAAAGTTCTTGTATTTTAAGATAAAATCTTACGCTATTAAAGAAAAAACTTCCAGCTCGCTGAAATATGGTCATTTGCTGAAAATCAACAAAACCACGAAAAGTTCTTGTATTTGAAGATAAAATCTTTTTGCTTTGAAGAAGAAGGATTTAGGTGACTGAAATAAGTTCATTGGATGAAAACAAACAAAAATTGACAAGAAGCACGAAAAGTTCTTGTATTTTAAGAGAAAATCTTGCGCTATTAAAGAAAAAACTTCTTGCTCGCTGAAATATGTTCATTTGCTGAAAATCAACAAAACCACGAAAAGTTCTTGTATTTGAAGATAAAATCTTTTTGCTTTGAAGATGAAAGATCGAGGTGACTGAAATAAGTTCATCAGATGAAAACCAACAAAAATTGACAAGAACCACGAAAAGTTCTTGTATTTTAAGATAAAATCTTGCGCTATTAAAGAAAAAACTTCTTGCTCGCTGAAATATGTTCATTTGCTGAAAATCAACAAAACCACGAAAAGTTCTTGTATTTGAAGATAAAATCTTTTTGCTTTGAAGATGAAAGATCGAGGTGACTGAAATAAGATCATTGGATGAAAACCAACAAAAATTGACAAGAACCACGAAAAGTTCTTGTATTTTAATATAAAATCTGACGCTATTAAAGAAAAAACTTCCAGCTCGCTGAAATATGTTCATTTGCTGAAAATCAACAAAACCACGAAAAGTTCTTGTATTTGAAGATAAAATCTTTTTGCTTTTAAGAAGAAAGATCCAGCTGACTGAAATAAGTTCATTCGATCAAAATCAACAAAAATTGACAAGAACCAGGAAAAGTTCTTGTATTTTAAGATAAAATCTGACGCTTTTAATGAAAAAACTTCCAGCTCGCTGAAATATGGTCATTTGCTGAAAATCAACAAAACCACGAAAAGTTCTTGCATTTGAAGATAAAATCTTTTTGTGATGAAGAAGAAAGATCCAGCTGACTGAAATAAGTTCATTAGATGAAAATCAACAAAAATTGACAAGAACCATGAAAAGTTCTTGTATTTTAAGATAAAATCTGACGCTATTAAAGAAAAAACTTCCAGCTCGCTGAAATATGTTCATTTGCTGAAAATCAACAAAACCACGAAAAGTTCTTGTATTTGAAGATAAAATCTTTTTGCTTTGAAGAAGATACATCCAGCTGACTGAAATAAGTTCAATTGATGAAAATCAACAAAAATTGACAAGAACCACGAAAAGTTCTTGTATTTCAAGATAAAATCTGACGCTATTAAAGAAAAAACTTCTCGCTCGCTGAAATATGTTCATTTGCTGAAAATCAACAAAACCACGAAAAGTTCTTGTATTTGAAGATAAAATCTTTTTGCTTTGAAGAAGAAAGATCTGGCTGACTGAAATAAGTTCATTGGATGAAAACCAACAAGAATTAACAAGAACCACGAAAAGTTCTTGTATTTTAAGATAAAATGTGACGCTATTAAAGAAAAAATTTCCAGCTCGCTGAAATATGTTCATTTGCTGAAAATCAACAAAACCACGAAAAGTTCTTGTATTTGAAGATAAAATCTTTTTGCTTTGAAGAAGAAAGATCCAGCTGACTGAAATAAGTTCATTAGATGAAAATCAACAAAAATTGACAAGAACCACGAAAAGTTCTTGTATTTTAAGATAAAATCTGACGCTATTAAAGAAAAAACTTCCAGCTTGCTGAAATATGTTCATTTGTTGAAAATCAACAAAACCACGAAAAGTTCTTGTATTTGAAGATAAAATCTTTTTGCTTTGAAGAAGAAAGATCTGGCTGACTGAAATAAGTTCATTGGATGAAAACCAACAAGAATTAACAAGAACCACGAAAAGTTCTTGTATTTTAAGATAAAATCTGACGCTATTAAAGAAAAAATTTCCAGCTCGCTGAAATATGTTCATTTGCTGAAAATCAACAAAACCACGAAAACTTCTTGTATTTGAAGATAAAATCTTTTTGCTTTGAAGAAGAAAGATCTAGCTGACTGAAATAAGTTGATTAGATGAAAACCAACAAAATTTGACAAGAACCACGAAAAGTTCTTGTATTTTAGGATAAAATCTGACGCTATTAAAGAAAAAACTTCTCACTCGCTGAAATATGTTCATTTGCTGAAAATCAACAAAACGACGAAAAGTTCTTGTATTTGAAGATAAAATCTTTTTGCTTTGAAGAAGAAAGATCCAGCTGACTGAAATAAGTTCATTCGATCAAAATCAACAAAAATTGACAAGAACCAGGAAAAGTTCTTGTATTTTAAGATAAAATCTGACGCTTTTAATGAAAAAACTTCCAGCTCGCTGAAATATGGTCATTTGCTGAAAATCAACAAAACCACGAAAAGTTCTTGCATTTGAAGATAAAATCTTTTTGTGATGAAGAAGAAAGATCCAGCTGACTGAAATAAGTTCATTAGATGAAAATCAACAAAAATTGACAAGAACCATGAAAAGTTCTTGTATTTTAAGATAAAATCTGACGCTATTAAAGAAAAAACTTCCAGCTCGCTGAAATATGTTCATTTGCTGAAAATCAACAAAACCACGAAAAGTTCTTGTATTTGAAGATAAAATCTTTTTGCTTTGAAGAAGATACATCCAGCTGACTGAAATAAGTTCAATTGATGAAAATCAACAAAAATTGACAAGAACCACGAAAAGTTCTTGTATTTCAAGATAAAATCTGACGCTATTAAAGAAAAAACTTCTCGCTCGCTGAAATATGTTCATTTGCTGAAAATCAACAAAACCACGAAAAGTTCTTGTATTTGAAGATAAAATCTTTTTGCTTTGAAGAAGAAAGATCTGGCTGACTGAAATAAGTTCATTGGATGAAAACCAACAAGAATTAACAAGAACCACGAAAAGTTCTTGTATTTTAAGATAAAATGTGACGCTATTAAAGAAAAAATTTCCAGCTCGCTGAAATATGTTCATTTGCTGAAAATCAACAAAACCACGAAAAGTTCTTGTATTTGAAGATAAAATCTTTTTGCTTTGAAGAAGAAAGATCCAGCTGACTGAAATAAGTTCATTAGATGAAAATCAACAAAAATTGACAAGAACCACGAAAAGTTCTTGTATTTTAAGATAAAATCTGACGCTATTAAAGAAAAAACTTCCAGCTTGCTGAAATATGTTCATTTGTTGAAAATCAACAAAACCACGAAAAGTTCTTGTATTTGAAGATAAAATCTTTTTGCTTTGAAGAAGAAAGATCTGGCTGACTGAAATAAGTTCATTGGATGAAAACCAACAAGAATTAACAAGAACCACGAAAAGTTCTTGTATTTTAAGATAAAATCTGACGCTATTAAAGAAAAAATTTCCAGCTCGCTGAAATATGTTCATTTGCTGAAAATCAACAAAACCACGAAAACTTCTTGTATTTGAAGATAAAATCTTTTTGCTTTGAAGAAGAAAGATCTAGCTGACTGAAATAAGTTGATTAGATGAAAACCAACAAAATTTGACAAGAACCACGAAAAGTTCTTGTATTTTAGGATAAAATCTGACGCTATTAAAGAAAAAACTTCTCACTCGCTGAAATATGTTCATTTGCTGAAAATCAACAAAACGACGAAAAGTTCTTGTATTTGAAGATAAAATCTTTTTGCTTTGAAGAAGAAAGATCCAGCTGACTGAAATAAGTTCATTAGATGAAAATCAACAAAAATTGACAAGAACCACGAAAAGTTCTTGTATTTCAAGATAAAATCTGACGCTATTAAAGAAAAAATTTCCAGCTCGCTGAAATATGTTCATTTGCTGAAAATCAACAAAACGACGAAACGTTCTTGTATTTGAAGATAAAATCTTTTTGCTTTGAAGAAGAAAGATCCAGCTGACTGAAATAAGTTCATTAGATGAAAATCAACAAAAATTGACAAGAACCACGAAAAGTTCTTGTATTTTAAGATAAAATCTGACGCTATTAAAGAAAAAACTTCCAGCTCGCTGAAATATGTTCATTTGTTGAAAATCAACAAAACCACGAAAAGTTCTTGTATTTGAAGATAAAATCTTTTTGCTTTGAAGAAGAAAGATCTGGCTGACTGAAATAAGTTCATTGGATGAAAACCAACAAGAATTAACAAGAACCACGAAAAGTTCTTGTATTTTAAGATAAAATCTGACGCTATTAAAGAAAAAACTTCCAGCTCGCTGAAATATGTTCATTTGCTGAAAATCAACAAAACCACGAAAAGTTCTTGCATTTGAAGATAAAATCTTTTTGCTTTGAAGAAGAAAGATCCAGCTGACTGAAATAAGTTCATTGGATGAAAACCAACAAAAATTGATAGGAACCACGAAAAGTTCTTGTATTTGAAGATAAAATCTTTTTGCTTTGAAGAAGAAAGATCTGGCTGACTGAAATAAGTTCATTGGATGAAAACCAACAAGAATTAACAAGAACCACGAAAAGTTCTTGTATTTTAGGATAAAATCTGACGCTATTAAAGAAAAAACTTCTCGCTCGCTGAAATATGTTCATTTGCTGAAAATCAACAAAACGACGAAAAGTTCTTGTATTTGAAGATAAAATCTTTTTGCTTTGAAGAAGAAAGATCCAGCTGACTGAAATAAGTTCATTAGATGAAAATCAACAAAAATTGACAAGAACCACGAAAAGTTCTTGTATTTTAAGATAAAATCTTACGCTATTAAAGAAAAAACTTCCAGCTCGCTGAAATATGGTCATTTGCTGAAAATCAACAAAACCACGAAAAGTTCTTGTATTTGAAGATAAAATCTTTTTGCTTTGAAGAAGAAGGATTTAGGTGACTGAAATAAGTTCATTGGACGAAAACAAACAAAAATTGACAAGAAGCACGAAAAGTTCTTGTATTTTAAGAGAAAATCTTGCGCTATTAAAGAAAAAACTTCCATCTCGCTGAAATATGTTCATTTGCTGAAAATCAAGAAAACAACGAAAAGTTCTTGTATTTGAAGATAAAATCTTTTTGCTTTGAAGATGAAAGATCGAGGTGACTGAAATAAGTTCATCAGATGAAAACCAACAAAAATTGACAAGAACCACGAAAAGTTCTTGTATTTTAAGATAAAATCTTGCGCTATTAAAGAAAAAACTTCTTGCTCGCTGAAATATGTTCATTTGCTGAAAATCAACAAAACCACGAAAAGTTCTTGTATTTGAAGATAAAATCTTTTTGCTTTGAAGATGAAAGATCGAGGTGACTGAAATAAGATCATTGGATGAAAACCAACAAAAATTGACAAGAACCACGAAAAGTTCTTGTATTTTAAGATAAAATCTGACGCTATTAAAGAAAAAACTTCTTGCTCGCTGAAATATGTTCATTTGCTGAAAATCAACAAAACCACGAAAAGTTCTTGTATTTGAAGATAAAATCTTTTTGCTTTTAAGAAGAAAGATCCAGCTGACTGAAATAAGTTCATTCGATCAAAATCAACAAAAATTGACAAGAACCAGGAAAAGTTCTTGTATTTTAAGATAAAATCTGACGCTTTTAATGAAAAAACTTCCAGCTCGCTGAAATATGGTCATTTGCTGAAAATCAGCAAAACCACGAAAAGTTCTTGCATTTGAAGATAAAATCTTTTTGTGATGAAGAAGAAAGATCCAGCTGACTGAAATAAGTTCATTAGATGAAAATCAACAAAAATTGACAAGAACCACGAAAAGTTCTTTTATTTTAAGATAAAATCTGACGCTATTAAAGAAAAAACTTCCAGCTCGCTGAAATATGTTCATTTGCTGAAAATCAACAAAACCACGAAAAGTTCTTGTATTTGAAGATAAAATCTTTTTGCTTTGAAGAAGATACATCCAGCTGACTGAAATAAGTTCAATTGATGAAAATCAACAAAAATTGACAAGAACCACGAAAAGTTCTTGTATTTCAAGATAAAATCTGACGCTATTAAAGAAAAAACTTCTCGCTCGCTGAAATATGTTCATTTGCTGAAAATCAACAAAACCACGAAAAGTTCTTGTATTTGAAGATAAAATCTTTTTGCTTTGAAGAAGAAAGATCTAGCTGACTGAAATAAGTTGATTGGATGAAAACCAACAAAATTTGACAAGAACCACGAAAAGTTCTTGTATTTTAGGATTGAATCTGACGCTATTAAAGAAAAAACTTCTCGCTCGCTGAAATATGTTCATTTGCTGAAAATCAACAAAACGACGAAAAGTTCTTGTATTTGAAGATAAAATCTTTTTGCGTTGAAGAAGAAAGATCCAGCTGACTGAAATAAGTTCATTGGATGAAAATCAACAAAAATTGACAAGAACCACGAAAAGTTCTTGTATTTTAAGATAAAATCTGACGCTATTAAAGAAAAAACTTCCAGCTCGCTGAAATATGTTCATTTGCTGAAAATCAACAAAACCACGAAAAGTTCTTGCATTTGAAGATAAAATCTTTTTGCTTTGAAGAAGAAAGATCCAGCTGACTGAAATAAGTTCATTGGATGAACACCAACAAAAATTGATAGGAACCACGAAAAGTTCTTGTATTTTAAGATAAAATCTGACGCTATTAAAGAAAAAATTTCCAGCTTGCTGAAATATGTTCATTTGCTGAAAATCAACAAAACGACGAAAAGTTCTTGTCTTTGAAGATAAAATTTTTTGCTTTGAAGAAAGATCCAGCTGACTGAAATAAGTTCATTTGATGAAAATCAACAAAAATTGACAAGAACCACGAAAAGTTCTTGTATTTCAAGATAAAATCTTTTTGCTTTGAAGAAGAAAGATCTAGCTGACTGAAATAAGTTGATTAGATGAAAACCAACAAAATTTGACAAGAACCACGAAAAGTTCTTGTATTTTAGGATAAAATCTGACGCTATTAAAGAAAAAACTTCTCGCTCGCTGAAATATGTTCATTTGCTGAAAATCAACAAAACGACGAAAAGTTCTTGTATTTGAAGATAAAATCTTTTTGCTTTGAAGAAGAAAGATCCAGCTGACTGAAATAAGTTGACTTGATGAAAATCAACAAAAATTGACAAGAACCACGAAAAGTTCTTGTATTTTAAGATAAAATCTGACGCTATTAAAGAAAAAACTTCCAGCTCGCTGAAATATGTTCATTTGCTGAAAATCAACAAAACCACGAAAAGTTCTTGCATTTGAAGATAAAATCTTTTTGCTTTGAAGAAGAAAGATCCAGCTGACTGAAATAAGTTCATTGGATGAAAACCAACAAAAATTGATAGGAACCACGAAAAGTTCTTGTATTTTAAGATAAAATCTGACGCTATTAAAGAAAAAACTTCCAGCTTGCTGAAATATGTTCATTTGCTGAAAATCAACAAAACCACGAAAAGTTCTTGTCTTTGAAGATAACATTTTTTGCTTTGAAGAAGAAAGATCCAGCTGACTGAAATAAGTTCACTTGATGAAAATCAACAAAAATTGACAAGAACCACGAAAAGTTCTTGTATTTTAAGATAAAATCTGACGCTATTAAAGAAAAAACTTCCAGCTTGCTGAAATATGTTCATTTGTTGAAAATCAACAAAACCACGAAAAGTTCTTGTCTTTGAAGATAAAATCTTTTTGCTTTGAAGAAGAAAGATCTGGCTGACTGAAATAAGTTCATTGGATGAAAACCAACAAGAATTAACAAGAACCACGAAAAGTTCTTGTATTTTAAGATAAAATGTGACGCTATTAAAGAAAAAATTTCCAGCTCGCTGAAATATGTTCATTTGCTGAAAATCAACAAAACCACGAAAAGTTCTTGTATTTGAAGATAAAATCTTTTTGCTTTGAAGAAGAAAGATCTAGCTGACTGAAATAAGTTGATTGGATGAAAACCAACAAAATTTGACAAGAACCACGAAAAGTTCTTGTATTTTAGGATAAAATCTGACGCTATTAAAGAAAAAACTTCTCGCTCGCTGAAATATGTTCATTTGCTGAAAATCAACAAAACGACGAAAAGTTCTTGTATTTGAAGATAAAATCTTTTTGCTTTGAAGAAGAAAGATCCAGCTGACTGAAATAAGTTCATTGGATGAAAACCAACAAAAATTGATAGGAACCACGAAAAGTTCTTGTATTTTAAGATAAAATCTGACGCTATTAAAGAAAAAACTTCCAGCTTGCTGAAATATGTTCATTTGCTGAAAATCAACAAAACCACGAAAAGTTCTTGTCTTTGAAGATAAAATTTTTTGCTTTGAAGAAGAAAGATCCAGCTGACTGAAATAAGTTCATTTGATGAAAATCAACAAAAATTGACAAGAACCACGAAAAGTTCTTGTATTTCAAGATAAAATCTGACGCTATTAAAGAAAAAATTTCCAGCTCGCTGAAATATGTTCATTTGCTGAAAATCAACAAAACCACGAAAAGTTCTTGTATTTGAAGATAAAATCTTTTTGCTTTGAAGAAGAAAGATCTAGCTGACTGAAATAAGTTGATTAGATGAAAACCAACAAAATTTGACAAGAACCACGAAAAGTTCTTGTATTTTAGGATAAAATCTGACGCTATTAAAGAAAAAACTTCTCGCTCGCTGAAATATGTTCATTTGCTGAAAATCAACAAAACGACGAAAAGTTCTTGTATTTGAAGATAAAATCTTTTTGCTTTGAAGAAGAAAGATCCAGCTGACTGAAATAAGTTCATTGGATGAAAACCAACAAAAATTGATAGGAACCACGAAAAGTTCTTGTATTTTAAGATAAAATCTGACGCTATTAAAGAAAAAACTTCCAGCTTGCTGAAATATGTTCATTTGCTGAAAATCAACAAAACCACGAAAAGTTCTTGTCTTTGAAGATAAAATTTTTTGCTTTGAAGAAGAAAGATCCAGCTGACTGAAATAAGTTCATTTGATGAAAATCAACAAAAATTGACAAGAACCACGAAAAGTTCTTGTATTTCAAGATAAAATCTGACGCTATTAAAGAAAAAATTTCCAGCTCGCTGAAATATGTTCATTTGCTGAAAATCAACAAAACCACGAAAAGTTCTTGTATTTGAAGATAAAATCTTTTTGCTTTGAAGAAGAAAGATCTAGCTGACTGAAATAAGTTGATTAGATGAAAACCAACAAAATTTGACAAGAACCACGAAAAGTTCTTGTATTTTAGGATAAAATCTGACGCTATTAAAGAAAAAACTTCTCGCTCGCTGAAATATGTTCATTTGCTGAAAATCAACAAAACCACGAAAAGTTCTTGTATTTGAAGATAAAATCTTTTTGCTTTGAAGAAGAAAGATCTGGCTGACTGAAATAAGTTCATTGGATGAAAACCAACAAGAATTAACAAGAACCACGAAAAGTTCTTGTATTTTAAGATAAAATGTGACGCTATTAAAGAAAAAATTTCCAGCTCGCTGAAATATGTTCATTTGCTGAAAATCAACAAAACCACGAAAAGTTCTTGTATTTGAAGATAAAATCTTTTTGCTTTGAAGAAGAAAGATCCAGCTGACTGAAATAAGTTCATTAGATGAAAATCAACAAAAATTGACAAGAACCACGAAAAGTTCTTGTATTTTAAGATAAAATCTGACGCTATTAAAGAAAAAACTTCCAGCTTGCTGAAATATGTTCATTTGTTGAAAATCAACAAAACCACGAAAAGTTCTTGTATTTGAAGATAAAATCTTTTTGCTTTGAAGAAGAAAGATCTGGCTGACTGAAATAAGTTCATTGGATGAAAACCAACAAGAATTAACAAGAACCACGAAAAGTTCTTGTATTTTAGGATAAAATCTGACGCTATTAAAGAAAAAACTTCTCACTCGCTGAAATATGTTCATTTGCTGAAAATCAACAAAACGACGAAAAGTTCTTGTATTTGAAGATAAAATCTTTTTGCTTTGAAGAAGAAAGATCCAGCTGACTGAAATAAGTTCATTCGATCAAAATCAACAAAAATTGACAAGAACCAGGAAAAGTTCTTGTATTTTAAGATAAAATCTGACGCTTTTAATGAAAAAACTTCCAGCTCGCTGAAATATGGTCATTTGCTGAAAATCAACAAAACCACGAAAAGTTCTTGCATTTGAAGATAAAATCTTTTTGTGATGAAGAAGAAAGATCCAGCTGACTGAAATAAGTTCATTAGATGAAAATCAACAAAAATTGACAAGAACCATGAAAAGTTCTTGTATTTTAAGATAAAATCTGACGCTATTAAAGAAAAAACTTCCAGCTCGCTGAAATATGTTCATTTGCTGAAAATCAACAAAACCACGAAAAGTTCTTGTATTTGAAGATAAAATCTTTTTGCTTTGAAGAAGATACATCCAGCTGACTGAAATAAGTTCAATTGATGAAAATCAACAAAAATTGACAAGAACCACGAAAAGTTCTTGTATTTCAAGATAAAATCTGACGCTATTAAAGAAAAAACTTCTCGCTCGCTGAAATATGTTCATTTGCTGAAAATCAACAAAAGCACGAAAAGTTCTTGTATTTGAAGATAAAATCTTTTTGCTTTGAAGAAGAAAGATCCAGCTGACTGAAATAAGTTCATTAGATGAAAATCAACAAAAATTGACAAGAGCCACGAAAAGTTCTTGTATTTTAAGATAAAATCTTACGCTATTAAAGAAAAAACTTCCAGCTCGCTGAAATATGGTCATTTGCTGAAAATCAACAAAACCACGAAAAGTTCTTGTATTTGAAGATAAAATCTTTTTGCTTTGAAGAAGAAGGATTTAGGTGACTGAAATAAGTTCATTGGATGAAAACAAACAAAAATTGACAAGAAGCACGAAAAGTTCTTGTATTTTAAGAGAAAATCTTGCGCTATTAAAGAAAAAACTTCTTGCTCGCTGAAATATGTTCATTTGCTGAAAATCAACAAAACCACGAAAAGTTCTTGTATTTGAAGATAAAATCTTTTTGCTTTGAAGATGAAAGATCGAGGTGACTGAAATAAGTTCATCAGATGAAAACCAACAAAAATTGACAAGAACCACGAAAAGTTCTTGTATTTTAAGATAAAATCTTGCGCTATTAAAGAAAAAACTTCTTGCTCGCTGAAATATGTTCATTTGCTGAAAATCAACAAAACCACGAAAAGTTCTTGTATTTGAAGATAAAATCTTTTTGCTTTGAAGATGAAAGATCGAGGTGACTGAAATAAGATCATTGGATGAAAACCAACAAAAATTGACAAGAACCACGAAAAGTTCTTGTATTTTAATATAAAATCTGACGCTATTAAAGAAAAAACTTCCAGCTCGCTGAAATATGTTCATTTGCTGAAAATCAACAAAACCACGAAAAGTTCTTGTATTTGAAGATAAAATCTTTTTGCTTTTAAGAAGAAAGATCCAGCTGACTGAAATAAGTTCATTCGATCAAAATCAACAAAAATTGACAAGAACCAGGAAAAGTTCTTGTATTTTAAGATAAAATCTGACGCTTTTAATGAAAAAACTTCCAGCTCGCTGAAATATGGTCATTTGCTGAAAATCAACAAAACCACGAAAAGTTCTTGCATTTGAAGATGAAATCTTTTTGTGATGAAGAAGAAAGATCCAGCTGACTGAAATAAGTTCATTAGATGAAAATCAACAAAAATTGACAAGAACCATGAAAAGTTCTTGTATTTTAAGATAAAATCTGACGCTATTAAAGAAAAAACTTCCAGCTCGCTGAAATATGTTCATTTGCTGAAAATCAACAAAACCACGAAAAGTTCTTGTATTTGAAGATAAAATCTTTTTGCTTTGAAGAAGATACATCCAGCTGACTGAAATAAGTTCAATTGATGAAAATCAACAAAAATTGACAAGAACCACGAAAAGTTCTTGTATTTCAAGATAAAATCTGACGCTATTAAAGAAAAAACTTCTCGCTCGCTGAAATATGTTCATTTGCTGAAAATCAACAAAACCACGAAAAGTTCTTGTATTTGAAGATAAAATCTTTTTGCTTTGAAGAAGAAAGATGTGGCTGACTGAAATAAGTTCATTGGATGAAAACGAACAAGAATTAACAAGAACCACGAAAAGTTCTTGTATTTTAAGATAAAATGTGACGCTATTAAAGAAAAAATTTCCAGCTCGCTGAAATATGTTCATTTGCTGAAAATCAACAAAACCACGAAAAGTTCTTGTATTTGAAGATAAAATCTTTTTGCTTTGAAGAAGAAAGATCCAGCTGACTGAAATAAGTTCATTAGATGAAAATCAACAAAAATTGACAAGAACCACGAAAAGTTCTTGTATTTTAAGATAAAATCTGACGCTATTAAAGAAAAAACTTCCAGCTTGCTGAAATATGTTCATTTGTTGAAAATCAACAAAACCACGAAAAGTTCTTGTATTTGAAGATAAAATCTTTTTGCTTTGAAGAAGAAAGATCTGGCTGACTGAAATAAGTTCATTGGATGAAAACCAACAAGAATTAACAAGAACCACGAAAAGTTCTTGTATTTTAAGATAAAATCTGACGCTATTAAAGAAAAAATTTCCAGCTCGCTGAAATATGTTCATTTGCTGAAAATCAACAAAACCACGAAAACTTCTTGTATTTGAAGATAAAATCTTTTTGCTTTGAAGAAGAAAGATCGAGCTGACTGAAATAAGTTGATTAGATGAAAACCAACAAAATTTGACAAGAACCACGAAAAGTTCTTGTATTTTAGGATAAAATCTGACGCTATTAAAGAAAAAACTTCTCACTCGCTGAAATATGTTCATTTGCTGAAAATCAACAAAACGACGAAAAGTTCTTGTATTTGAAGATAAAATCTTTTTGCTTTGAAGAAGAAAGATCCAGCTGACTGAAATAAGTTCATTCGATCAAAATCAACAAAAATTGACAAGAACCAGGAAAAGTTCTTGTATTTTAAGATAAAATCTGACGCTTTTAATGAAAAAACTTCCAGCTCGCTGAAATATGGTCATTTGCTGAAAATCAACAAAACCACGAAAAGTTCTTGCATTTGAAGATAAAATCTTTTTGTGATGAAGAAGAAAGATCCAGCTGACTGAAATAAGTTCATTAGATGAAAATCAACAAAAATTGACAAGAACCATGAAAAGTTCTTGTATTTTAAGATAAAATCTGACGCTATTAAAGAAAAAAATTCCAGCTCGCTGAAATATGTTCATTTGCTGAAAATCAACAAAACCACGAAAAGTTCTTGTATTTGAAGATAAAATCTTTTTGCTTTGAAGAAGATACATCCAGCTGACTGAAATAAGTTAAATTGATGAAAATCAACAAAAATTGACAAGAACCACGAAAAGTTCTTGTATTTCAAGATAAAATCTGACGCTATTAAAGAAAAAACTTCTCGCTCGCTGAAATATGTTCATTTGCTGAAAATCAACAAAACCACGAAAAGTTCTTGTATTTGAAGATAAAATCTTTTTGCTTTGAAGAAGAAAGATCTGGCTGACTGAAATAAGTTCATTGGATGAAAACCAACAAGAATTAACAAGAACCACGAAAAGTTCTTGTATTTTAAGATAAAATGTGACGCTATTAAAGAAAAAATTTCCAGCTCGCTGAAATATGTTCATTTGCTGAAAATCAACAAAACCACGAAAAGTTCTTGTATTTGAAGATAAAATCTTTTTGCTTTGAAGAAGAAAGATCCAGCTGACTGAAATAAGTTCATTAGATGAAAATCAACAAAAATTGACAAGAACCACGAAAAGTTCTTGTATTTTAAGATAAAATCTGACGCTATTAAAGAAAAAACTTCCAGCTTGCTGAAATATGTTCATTTGTTGAAAATCAACAAAACCACGAAAAGTTCTTGTATTTGAAGATAAAATCTTTTTGCTTTGAAGAAGAAAGATCTGGCTGACTGAAATAAGTTCATTGGATGAAAACCAACAAGAATTAACAAGAACCACGAAAAGTTCTTGTATTTTAAGATAAAATCTGACGCTATTAAAGAAAAAATTTCCAGCTCGCTGAAATATGTTCATTTGCTGAAAATCAACAAAACCACGAAAACTTCTTGTATTTGAAGATAAAATCTTTTTGCTTTGAAGAAGAAAGATCTAGCTGACTGAAATAAGTTGATTAGATGAAAACCAACAAAATTTGACAAGAACCACGAAAAGTTCTTGTATTTTAGGATAAAATCTGACGCTATTAAAGAAAAAACTTCTCACTCGCTGAAATATGTTCATTTGCTGAAAATCAACAAAACGACGAAAAGTTCTTGTATTTGAAGATAAAATCTTTTTGCTTTGAAGAAGAAAGATCCAGCTGACTGAAATAAGTTCATTAGATGAAAATCAACAAAAATTGACAAGAACCACGAAAAGTTCTTGTATTTCAAGATAAAATCTGACGCTATTAAAGAAAAAATTTCCAGCTCGCTGAAATATGTTCATTTGCTGAAAATCAACAAAACGACGAAACGTTCTTGTATTTGAAGATAAAATCTTTTTGCTTTGAAGAAGAAAGATCCAGCTGACTGAAATAAGTTCATTAGATGAAAATCAACAAAAATTGACAAGAACCACGAAAAGTTCTTGTATTTTAAGATAAAATCTGACGCTATTAAAGAAAAAACTTCCAGCTCGCTGAAATATGTTCATTTGTTGAAAATCAACAAAACCACGAAAAGTTCTTGTATTTGAAGATAAAATCTTTTTGCTTTGAAGAAGAAAGATCTGGCTGACTGAAATAAGTTCATTGGATGAAAACCAACAAGAATTAACAAGAACCACGAAAAGTTCTTGTATTTTAAGATAAAATCTGACGCTATTAAAGAAAAAACTTCCAGCTCGCTGAAATATGTTCATTTGCTGAAAATCAACAAAACCACGAAAAGTTCTTGCATTTGAAGATAAAATCTTTTTGCTTTGAAGAAGAAAGATCCAGCTGACTGAAATAAGTTCATTGGATGAAAACCAACAAAAATTGATAGGAACCACGAAAAGTTCTTGTATTTGAAGATAAAATCTTTTTGCTTTGAAGAAGAAAGATCTGGCTGACTGAAATAAGTTCATTGGATGAAAACCAACAAGAATTAACAAGAACCACGAAAAGTTCTTGTATTTTAGGATAAAATCTGACGCTATTAAAGAAAAAACTTCTCGCTCGCTGAAATATGTTCATTTGCTGAAAATCAACAAAACGACGAAAAGTTCTTGTATTTGAAGATAAAATCTTTTTGCTTTGAAGAAGAAAGATCCAGCTGACTGAAATAAGTTCATTAGATGAAAGTCAACAAAAATTGACAAGAACCACGAAAAGTTCTTGTATTTTAAGATAAAATCTTACGCTATTAAAGAAAAAACTTCCAGCTCGCTGAAATATGGTCATTTGCTGAAAATCAACAAAACCACGAAAAGTTCTTGTATTTGAAGATAAAATCTTTTTGCTTTGAAGAAGAAGGATTTAGGTGACTGAAATAAGTTCATTGGATGAAAACAAACAAAAATTGACAAGAAGCACGAAAAGTTCTTGTATTTTAAGAGAAAATCTTGCGCTATTAAAGAAAAAACTTCCATCTCGCTGAAATATGTTCATTTGCTGAAAATCAAGAAAACAACGAAAAGTTCTTGTATTTGAAGATAAAATCTTTTTGCTTTGAAGATGAAAGATCGAGGTGACTGAAATAAGTTCATCAGATGAAAACCAACAAAAATTGACAAGAACCACGAAAAGTTCTTGTATTTTAAGATAAAATCTTGCGCTATTAAAGAAAAAACTTCTTGCTCGCTGAAATATGTTCATTTGCTGAAAATCAACAAAACCACGAAAAGTTCTTGTATTTGAAGATAAAATCTTTTTGCTTTGAAGATGAAAGATCGAGGTGACTGAAATAAGATCATTGGATGAAAACCAACAAAAATTGACAAGAACCACGAAAAGTTCTTGTATTTTAAGATAAAATCTGACGCTATTAAAGAAAAAACTTCTTGCTCGCTGAAATATGTTCATTTGCTGAAAATCAACAAAACCACGAAAAGTTCTTGTATTTGAAGATAAAATCTTTTTGCTTTTAAGAAGAAAGATCCAGCTGACTGAAATAAGTTCATTCGATCAAAATCAACAAAAATTGACAAGAACCAGGAAAAGTTCTTGTATTTTAAGATAAAATCTGACGCTTTTAATGAAAAAACTTCCAGCTCGCTGAAATATGGTCATTTGCTGAAAATCAGCAAAACCACGAAAAGTTCTTGCATTTGAAGATAAAATCTTTTTGTGATGAAGAAGATCCAGCTGACTGAAATAAGTTCATTAGATGAAAATCAACAAAAATTGACAAGAACCACGAAAAGTTCTTTTATTTTAAGATAAAATCTGACGCTATTAAAGAAAAAACTTCCAGCTCGCTGAAATATGTTCATTTGCTGAAAATCAACAAAACCACGAAAAGTTCTTGTATTTGAAGATAAAATCTTTTTGCTTTGAAGAAGATACATCCAGCTGACTGAAATAAGTTCAATTGATGAAAATCAACAAAAATTGACAAGAACCACGAAAAGTTCTTGTATTTCAAGATAAAATCTGACGCTATTAAAGAAAAAACTTCTCGCTCGCTGAAATATGTTCATTTGCTGAAAATCAACAAAACCACGAAAAGTTCTTGTATTTGAAGATAAAATCTTTTTGCTTTGAAGAAGAAAGATCTAGCTGACTGAAATAAGTTGATTGGATGAAAACCAACAAAATTTGACAAGAACCACGAAAAGTTCTTGTATTTTAGGATTGAATCTGACGCTATTAAAGAAAAAACTTCTCGCTCGCTGAAATATGTTCATTTGCTGAAAATCAACAAAACGACGAAAAGTTCTTGTATTTGAAGATAAAATCTTTTTGCTTTGAAGAAGAAAGATCCAGCTGACTGAAATAAGTTCATTGGATGAAAATCAACAAAAATTGACAAGAACCACGAAAAGTTCTTGTATTTTAAGATAAAATCTGACGCTATTAAAGAAAAAACTTCCAGCTCGCTGAAATATGTTCATTTGCTGAAAATCAACAAAACCACGAAAAGTTCTTGCATTTGAAGATAAAATCTTTTTGCTTTGAAGAAGAAAGATCCAGCTGACTGAAATAAGTTCATTGGATGAACACCAACAAAAATTGATAGGAACCACGAAAAGTTCTTGTATTTTAAGATAAAATCTGACGCTATTAAAGAAAAAACTTCCAGCTTGCTGAAATATGTTCATTTGCTGAAAATCAACAAAACCACGAAAAGTTCTTGTCTTTGAAGATAAAATTTTTTGCTTTGAAGAAAGATCCAGCTGACTGAAATAAGTTCATTTGATGAAAATCAACAAAAATTGACAAGAACCACGAAAAGTTCTTGTATTTGAAGATAAAATCTTTTTGCTTTGAAGAAGAAAGATCTAGCTGACTGAAATAAGTTGATTAGATGAAAACCAACAAAATTTGACAAGAACCACGAAAAGTTCTTGTATTTTAGGATAAAATCTGACGCTATTAAAGAAAAAACTTCTCGCTCGCTGAAATATGTTCATTTGCTGAAAATCAACAAAACGACGAAAAGTTCTTGTATTTGAAGATAAAATCTTTTTGCTTTGAAGAAGAAAGATCCAGCTGACTGAAATAAGTTGACTTGATGAAAATCAACAAAAATTGACAAGAACCACGAAAAGTTCTTGTATTTTAAGATAAAATCTGACGCTATTAAAGAAAAAACTTCCAGCTCGCTGAAATATGTTCATTTGCTGAAAATCAACAAAACCACGAAAAGTTCTTGCATTTGAAGATAAAATCTTTTTGCTTTGAAGAAGAAAGATCCAGCTGACTGAAATAAGTTCATTGGATGAAAACCAACAAAAATTGATAGGAACCACGAAAAGTTCTTGTATTTTAAGATAAAATCTGACGCTATTAAAGAAAAAACTTCCAGCTTGCTGAAATATGTTCATTTGCTGAAAATCAACAAAACCACGAAAAGTTCTTGTCTTTGAAGATAAAATCTTTTTGCTTTGAAGAAGAAAGATCTGGCTGACTGAAATAAGTTCATTGGATGAAAACCAACAAGAATTAACAAGAACCACGAAAAGTTCTTGTATTTTAAGATAAAATGTGACGCTATTAAAGAAAAAATTTCCAGCTCGCTGAAATATGTTCATTTGCTGAAAATCAACAAAACCACGAAAACTTCTTGTATTTGAAGATAAAATCTTTTTGCTTTGAAGAAGAAAGATCTAGCTGACTGAAATAAGTTGATTGGATGAAAACCAACAAAATTTGACAAGAACCACGAAAAGTTCTTGTATTTTAGGATAAAATCTGACGCTATTAAAGAAAAAACTTCTCGCTCGCTGAAATATGTTCATTTGCTGAAAATCAACAAAACGACGAAAAGTTCTTGTATTTGAAGATAAAATCTTTTTGCTTTGAAGAAGAAAGATCCAGCTGACTGAAATAAGTTCATTGGATGAAAACCAACAAAAATTGATAGGAACCACGAAAAGTTCTTGTATTTTAAGATAAAATCTGACGCTATTAAAGAAAAAACTTCCAGCTTGCTGAAATATGTTCATTTGCTGAAAATCAACAAAACCACGAAAAGTTCTTGTCTTTGAAGATAAAATTTTTTGCTTTGAAGAAGAAAGATCCAGCTGACTGAAATAAGTTCATTTGATGAAAATCAACAAAAATTGACAAGAACCACGAAAAGTTCTTGTATTTCAAGATAAAATCTGACGCTATTAAAGAAAAAATTTCCAGCTCGCTGAAATATGTTCATTTGCTTAAAATCAACAAAACCACGAAAAGTTCTTGTATTTGAAGATAAAATCTTTTTGCTTTGAAGAAGAAAGATCTAGCTGACTGAAATAAGTTGATTAGATGAAAACCAACAAAATTTGACAAGAACCACGAAAAGTTCTTGTATTTTAGGATAAAATCTGACGCTATTAAAGAAAAAACTTCTCGCTCGCTGAAATATGGTCATTTGCTGAAAATCAACAAAACCACGAAAAGTTCTTGTATTTGAAGATAAAATCTTTTTGCTTTGAAGAAGAAGGATTTAGGTGACTGAAATAAGTTCATTGGATGAAAACAAACAAAAATTGACAAGAACCACGAAAAGTTCTTGTATTTTAAGAGAAAATCTTGCGCGATTGAAGAAAAAACTTCGATCTCGCTGAAATATGTTCATTTGCTGAAAATCAAGAAAACCACGAAAAGTTCTTGTATTTGAAGATAAAATCTTTTTGCTTTGAAGATGAAAGATCGAGGTGACTGAAATAAGTTCATCAGATGAAAACCAACAAAAATTGACAAGAACCACGAAAAGTTCTTGTATTTTAAGATAAAATCTTGCGCTATTAAAGAAAAAACTTCTTGCTCGCTGAAATATGTTCATTTGCTGAAAATCAACAAAACCACGAAAAGTTCTTGTATTTGAAGATAAAATCTTTTTGCTTTGAAGATGAAAGATCGAGGTGACTGAAATAAGATCATTGGATGAAAACCAACAAAAATTGACAAGAAGCACGAAAAGTTCTTGTATTTTAAGATAAAATCTTGCGCTATTAAAGAAAAAACTTCTAGCTCGCTGAAATATGTTCGTTTGCTGAAAACCAAAGAAACCACGTAAAGTTCTTGTATTTGAAGATAAAATCTTTTTGCTTTGAAGAAGAAAGATCCAGCTGACTGAAATAAGTTCATTGGATGAAAACCAACAAAAATTGACAGGAACCACGAAAAGTTCTTGTATTTTAAGATAAAATCTGACGCTATTAAAGAAAAAACTTCCAGCTCGCTGAAATATGTTCATTTGCTGAAAATCAACAAAACCACGAAAAGTTCTTGTATTTGAAGATAAAATCTTTTTGCTTTGAAGAAGAAAGATCCAGCTGACTGAAATAAGTTGATTTGATGAAAATCAACAAAAATTGACAAGAACCACGAAAAGTTCTTGTATTTCAAGATAAAATCTGACGCTGTTCAAGAAAAAACATCTCGCTCGCTGAAATATGTTGATTTGCTGAAAATCAACAAAACCACGAAAAGTTCTTGTATTTGAAGATAAAATCTTTTTGCTTTGAAGATGAAAGATCGAGGTGACTGAAATAGGTTCATTCGATGAAAACCAACAAAAATTGACAAGAAGCACGAAAAGTTCTTGTATTTTAAGATAAAATCTTACGCTATTAAAGAAAAAACTTCTTGCTCGCTGAAATATGTTCATTTGCTGAAAATCAACAAAACCACGAAAAGTTCTTGTATTTGAAGATAAAATCATTTTGCTTTGAAGATGAAAGATCGAGGTGACTGAACTAAGTTCATTGGATGAAAACCAACAAAAATTGACAGGAACCACGAAAAGTTCTTGTATTTTAAGATAAAATCTGACGCTATTAAAGAAAAAACTTCCAGCTCGCTGAAATATGTTCATTTGCTGAAAATCAACAAAACCACGAAAAGTTCTTGTATTTGAAGATAAAATATTTTTGCTTTGAAGAAGAAAGATCCAGCTGACTGAAATAAGTTGATTTGATGAAAATCAACAAAAATTGACAAGAACCACGAAAAGTTCTTGTATTTCAAGATAAAATCTGATGCTGTTAAAGAAAAAACATCTCGCTCGCTGAAATATGTTGATTTGCTGAAAATCAACAAAACCACGAAAAGTTCTTGTATTTGAAGATAAAATCTTTTTGCTTTGAAGATGAAAGATCGAGGTGACTGAAATAGGTTCATTCGATGAAAACCAACAAAAATTGACAAGAAGCACGAAAAGTTCTTGTATTTTAAGATAAAATCTTACGCTATTAAAGAAAAAACTTCTTGCTCGCTGAAATATGTTCATTTGCTGAAAATCAACAAAACCACGAAAAGTTCTTGTATTTGAAGATAAAATCATTTTGCTTTGAAGATGAAACATCGAGGTGACTGAACTAAGTTCATTGGATGAAAACCAACAAAAATTGACAAGAACCACGAAAAGTTCTTGTATTTTAAGATAAAATCTGACGCTATTAAAGAAAAAACCTCTTGCTCGCTGAAATATGTTCATTTGCTGAAAATCAACAAAACCACGAAAAGTTCTTGTATTTGAAGACAAAATCTTTTTGCTTTGAAGATGAAAGATCGAGGTGACTGAAATAAGTTCATTGGATGAAAACCAACAAAAATTGACAAGAACCACGAAAAGTTCTTGTATTTTAAGATAAAATCTGACGCTATTAAAGAAAAAACCTCTTGCTCGCTGAAATATGTTAATTTGCTGAAAATCAACAAAACCACGAAAAGTTCTTGTATTTGAAGATAAAATCTTTTTGTTTTTAAGAAGAAAGATCCACCGTACTGAAATAAGTTCATCAGATGAAAACCAACAAAATTTGACAAGAACCACGAAAAGTTCTTGTATTTTAGGATAAAATCTGACGCTATTAAAGAAAAAACTTCTCGCTCGCTGAAATATGTTCATTTGCTGAAAATCAACAAAACCACGAAAAGTTCTTGTATTTGAAGATAAAATCTTTTTGCTTTTGAGAAGAAAGATCCAGCTGAGTGAAATAAGTTCATTCGATCAAAATCAACAAAAATTGACAAGAACCACGAAAAGTTCTTGTATTTTAAGATAAAATCTTGCGCTATTAAAGAAAAAACTTCTTGCTCGCTGAAATATGTTCATTTGCTGAAAACCAACAAAACCACGTAAAGTTCTTGTATTTGAAGATAAAATCTTTTTGCTTTGAAGAAGAAAGATCGAGCTGACTGAAATAAGTTGATTAGATGAAAATCAACAAAAATTGACAAGAACCACGAAAAGTTCTTGTATTTTAAGATAAAATCTTGCGCTATTAAAGAAAAAACTTCCAGCTCGCTGAAATATGTTCATTTGCTGAAAATCAACAAAACCACAAAAAGTTCTTGTATTTGAAGATAAAATCTTTTTGCTTTGAAGAAGAAAGATCTTGGTGACTGAAATGAGTTCATTGGAAGAAAACCAACAAAAATTGACAAGAACCACGAAAAGTTCTTGTATTTTAAGATAAAATCTTACGCTATTAAAGAAAAAACTTCTTGCTCGCTGAAATATGTTCATTTGCTGAAAATCAACAAAACCACGAAAAGTTCTTGTATTTGAAGACAAAATCTTTTTGCTTTGAAGATGAAAGATCCAGCTGACTGAAATAAGTTCATCAGATGAAAACCAACAAAATTTGACAAGAACCACGAAAAGTTCTTGTATTTTATGATAAAATCTGACGCTATTAAAGAAAAAACTTCTCGCTCGCTGAAATATGTTCATTTGCTGAAAATCAACAAAACCACGAAAAGTTCTTGTATTTGAAAATAAAATCTTTTTGCTTTGAAGAAGAAAGATCCAGCTGACTGAAATAAGTTCATTAGATGAAAATCAACAAAAATTGACAAGAACCACGTAAAGTTCTTGTATTTTAAAATAAAATCTGACGCTATTAAAGAAAAAACGTCCAGCTCGCTGAAATATGGTCATTTGCTGAAAATCAACAAAACCACGAAAAGTTCTTGTATTTGAAGATTAAATCTTTTTGCTTTGAAGAAGAAGGATTTCGGTGACTGAAATAAGTTCATTGGATGAAAACCAACAAAAATTGACAAGAAGCACGAAAAGTTCTTGTATTTTAAGATAAAATCTTGCGCTATTAAAGAAAAAACTTCTAGCTCGCTGAAATATGTTCATTTGCTGAAAACCAAAGAAACCACGTAAAGTTCTTGTATTTGAAGATAAAATCTTTTTGCTTTGAAGAAGAAAGATCCAGCTGACTGAAATAAGTTCATTGGATGAAAACCAACAAAAATTGACAGGAACCACGAAAAGTTCTTGTATTTTAAGATAAAATCTGACGCTATTAAAGAAAAAACTTCCAGCTCGCTGAAATATGTTCATTTGCTGAAAATCAACAAAACCACGAAAAGTTCTTGTATTTGAAGATAAAATCTTTTTGCTTTGAAGAAGAAAGATCCAGCTGACTGAAATAAGTTGATTTGATGAAAATCAACAAAAATTGACAAGAACCACGAAAAGTTCTTGTATTTCAAGATAAAATCTGACGCTGTTAAAGAAAAAACATCTCGCTCGCTGAAATATGTTGATTTGCTGAAAATCAACAAAACCACGAAAAGTTCTTGTATTTGAAGATAAAATCTTTTTGCTTTGAAGATGAAAGATCGAGGTGACTGAAATAGGTTCATTCGATGAAAACCAACAAAAATTGACAAGAAGCACGAAAAGTTCTTGTATTTTAAGATAAAATCTTACGCTATTAAAGAAAAAACTTCTTGCTTGCTGAAATATGTTCATTTGCTGAAAATCAACAAAACCACGAAAAGTTCTTGTATTTGAAGATAAAATCATTCTGCTTTGAAGATGAAAGATCGAGGTGACTGAACTAAGTTCATTGGATGAAAACCAACAAAAATTGACAGGAACCACGAAAAGTTCTTGTATTTTAAGATAAAATCTGACGCTATTAAAGAAAAAACTTCCAGCTCGCTGAAATATGTTCATTTGCTGAAAATCAACAAAACCACGAAAAGTTCTTGTATTTGAAGATAAAATCTTTTTGCTTTGAAGAAGAAAGATCCAGCTGACTGAAATAAGTTGATTTGATGAAAATCAACAAAAATTGACAAGAACCACGAAAAGTTCTTGTATTTCAAGATAAAATCTGACGCTGTTAAAGAAAAAACATCTCGCTCGCTGAAATATGTTGATTTGCTGAAAATCAACAAAACCACGAAAAGTTCTTGTATTTGAAGATAAAATCTTTTTGCTTTGAAGATGAAAGATCGAGGTGACTGAAATAGGTTCATTCGATGAAAACCAACAAAAATTGACAAGAAGCACGAAAAGTTCTTGTATTTTAAGATAAAATCTTACGCTATTAAAGAAAAAACTTCTTGCTCGCTGAAATATGTTCATTTGCTGAAAATCAACAAAACCACGAAAAGTTCTTGTATTTGAAGATAAAATCATTTTGCTTTGAAGATGAAAGATCGAGGTGACTGAACTAAGTTCATTGGATGAAAACCAACAAAAATTGACAAGAACCACGAAAAGTTCTTGTATTTTAAGATAAAATCTGACGCTATTAAAGAAAAAACCTCTTGCTCGCTGAAATATGTTCATTTGCTGAAAATCAACAAAACCACGAAAAGTTCTTGTATTTGAAGATAAAATCTTTTTGCTTTTGAGAAGAAAGATCCAGCTGACTGAAATAAGTTGATTGGATGAAAATCAACAAAAATTGACAAGAACCACGAAAAGTTCTTGTATTTTAAGATAAAATCTTGCGCTATTAAAGAAAAAACTTCCAGCTCGCTGAAATATGTTCATTTGCTGAAAATCAACAAAACCACGAAAAGTTCTTGTATTTGAAGATAAAATCTTTTTGCTTTGAAGAAGAAAGATCTTGGTGACTGAAATGAGTTCATTGGAAGAAAACCAACAAAAATTGACAAGAAGCACGAAAAGTTCTTGTATTTTAATATAAAATCTTACGCTATTAAAGAAAAAACTTCTTGCTCGCTGAAATATGTTCATTTGCTGAAAATCAACAAAACCACGAAAAGTTCTTGTATTTGAAGACAAAATCTTTTTGCTTTGAAGATGAAAGATCCAGCTGACTGAAATAAGTTCATCAGATGAAAACCAACAAAATTTGACAAGAACCACGAAAAGTTCTTGTATTTTAGGATAAAATCTGACGCGATGAAAGAAAAAACTTCTCGCTCGCTGAAATATGTTCATTTGCTGAAAATCAACAAAACCACGAAAAGTTCTTGTATTTGAAAATAAAATCTTTTTGCTTTGAAGAAGAAAGATCCAGCTGACTGAAATAAGTTCATTAGATGAAAATCAACAAAAATTGACAAGAACCACGTAAAGTTCTTGTATTTTAAAATAAAATCTGACGCTATTAAAGAAAAAACGTCCAGCTCGCTGAAATATGGTCATTTGCTGAAAATCAACAAAACCACGAAAAGTTCTTGTATTTGAAGATTAAATCTTTTTGCTTTGAAGAAGAAGGATTTCGGTGACTGAAATAAGTTCATTGGATGAAAACCAACAAAAATTGAGAAGAAGCACGAAAAGTTCTTGTATTTTAAGATAAAATCTTGCGCTATTAAAGAAAAAACTTCTAGCTCGCTGAAATATGTTCATTTGCTGAAAACCAAAAAAACCACGTAAAGTTCTTGTATTTGAAGATAAAATCTTTTTGCTTTGAAGAAGAAAGATCCAGCTGACTGAAGTAAGTTCATTGGATGAAAACCAACAAAAATTGACAGGAACCACGAAAAGTTCTTGTATTTTAAGATAAAATCTGACGCTATTAAAGAAAAAACTTCCAGCTCGCTGAAATATGTTCATTTGCTGAAAATCAACAAAACCACGAAAAGTTCTTGTATTTGAAGATAAAATCTTTTTGCTTTGAAGAAGAAAGATCCAGCTGACTGAAATAAGTTGATTTGATGAAAATCAACAAAAATTGACAAGAACCACGAAAAGTTCTTGTATTTCAAGATAAAATCTGACGCTGTTAAAGAAAAAACATCTCGCTCGCTGAAATATGTTGATTTGCTGAAAATCAACAAAACCACGAAAAGTTCTTGTATTTGAAGATAAAATCTTTTTGCTTTGAAGATGAAAGATCGAGGTGACTGAAATAGGTTCATTCGATGAAAACCAACAAAAATTGACAAGAAGCACGAAAAGTTCTTGTATTTTAAGATAAAATCTTACGCTATTAAAGAAAAAACTTCTTGCTCGCTGAAATATGTTCATTTGCTGAAAATCAACAAAACCACGAAAAGTTCTTGTATTTGAAGATAAAATCATTTTGCTTTGAAGATGAAAGATCGAGGTGACTGAACTAAGTTCATTGGATGAAAACCAACAAAAATTGACAGGAACCACGAAAAGTTCTTGTATTTTAAGATAAAATCTGACGCTATTAAAGAAAAAACTTCCAGCTCGCTGAAATATGTTCATTTGCTGAAAATCAACAAAAGCACGAAAAGTTCTTGTATTTGAAGATAAAATCTTTTTGCTTTGAAGAAGAAAGATCCAGCTGACTGAAATAAGTTGATTTGATGAAAATCAACAAAAATTGACAAGAACCACGAAAAGTTCTTGTATTTCAAGATAAAATCTGACGCTGTTAAAGAAAAAACATCTCGCTCGCTGAAATATGTTGATTTGCTGAAAATCAACAAAACCACGAAAAGTTCTTGTATTTGAAGATAAAATCTTTTTGCTTTGAAGATGAAAGATCGAGGTGACTGAAATAGGTTCATTCGATGAAAACCAACAAAAATTGACAAGAAGCACGAAAAGTTCTTGTATTTTAAGATAAAATCTTACGCTATTAAAGAAAAAACTTCTTGCTCGCTGAAATATGTTCATTTGCTGAAAATCAACAAAACCACGAAAAGTTCTTGTATTTGAAGATAAAATCATTTTGCTTTGAAGATGAAACATCGAGGTGACTGAACTAAGTTCATTGGATGAAAACAAACAAAAATTGACAAGAACCACGAAAAGTTCTTGTACTTTAAGATAAAATCTGACGCTATTAAAGAAAAAACCTCTTGCTCGCTGAAATATGTTCATTTGCTGAAAATCAACAAAACCACGAAAAGTTCTTGTATTTGAAGACAAAATCTTTTTGCTTTGAAGATGAAAGATCGAGGTGACTGAAATAAGTTCATTGGATGAAAACCAACAAAAATTGACAAGAACCACGAAAAGTTCTTGTATTTTAAGATAAAATCTGACGCTATTAAAGAAAAAACCTCTTGCTCGCTGAAATATGTTAATTTGCTGAAAATCAACAAAACCACGAAAAGTTCTTGTATTTGAAGATAAAATCTTTTTGCTTTTAAGAAGAAAGATCCACCGTACTGAAATAAGTTCATCAGATGAAAACCAACAAAATTTGACAAGAACCACGAAAAGTTCTTGTATTTTAGGATAAAATCTGACGCTATTAAAGAAAAAACTTCTCGCTCGCTGAAATATGTTCATTTGCTGAAAATCAACAAAACCACGAAAAGTTCTTGTATTTGAAGATAAAATCTTTTTGCTTTTGAGAAGAAAGATCCAGCTGAGTGAAATAAGTTCATTCGATCAAAATCAACAAAAATTGACAAGAACCACGAAAAGTTCTTGTATTTTAAGATAAAATCTTGCGCTATTAAAGAAAAAACTTCTTGCTCGCTGAAATATGTTCATTTGCTGAAAACCAACAAAACCACGTAAAGTTCTTGTATTTGAAGATAAAATCTTTTTGCTTTGAAGAAGAAAGATCGAGCTGACTGAAATAAGTTGATTAGATGAAAATCAACAAAAATTGACAAGAACCACGAAAAGTTCTTGTATTTTAAGATAAAATCTTGCGCTATTAAAGAAAAAACTTCCAGCTCGCTGAAATATGTTCATTTGCTGAAAATCAACAAAACCACGAAAAGTTCTTGTATTTGAAGATAAAATCTTTTTGCTTTGAAGAAGAAAGATCTTGGTGACTGAAATGAGTTCATTGGAAGAAAACCAACAAAAATTGACAAGAACCACGAAAAGTTCTTGTATTTTAAGATAAAATCTTACGCTATTAAAGAAAAAACTTCTTGCTCGCTGAAATATGTTCATTTGCTGAAAATCAACAAAACCACGAAAAGTTCTTGTATTTGAAGACAAAATCTTTTTGCTTTGAAGATGAAAGATCCAGCTGACTGAAATAAGTTCATCAGATGAAAACCAACAAAATTTGACAAGAACCACGAAAAGTTCTTGTATTTGAAGATAAAATCTTTTTGCTTTGAAGATGAAAGATCCAGCTGACTGAAATAAGTTCATCAGATGAAAACCAACAAAATTTGACAAGAACCACGAAAAGTTCTTGTATTTTAGGATAAAATCTGACGCTATTAAAGAAAAAACTTCTCGCTCGCTGAAATATGTTCATTTGCTGAAAATCAACAAAACCACGAAAAGTTCTTGTATTTGAAAATAAAATCTTTTTGCTTTGAAGAAGAAAGATCTTGGTGACTGAAATAAGTTCATTGGAAGAAAACCAACAAAAATTGACAACAACCACGAAAAGTTCTTGTATTTTAAGATAAAATCTTACGCTATTAAAGAAAAAACTTCTTGCTCGCTGAAATATGTTCATTTGCTGAAAACCAACAAAACCACGTAAAGTTCTTGTATTTGAAGATAAAATCTTTTTGCTTTGAAGAAGAAAGATCGAGCTGACTGAAATAAGTTCATTAGATGAAAACCAACAAAAATTGACAAGAACCACGAGAAGTTCTTGTATTTTAGGATAATATCTGACGCTATTGAAGAAAAAACTTCTCGCTCGCTGAAATATGTTCATTTGCTGAAAATCAACAAAACCACGAAAAGTTCTTGTATTTGAAGATAAAATCTTTTTGCTTTTAAGAAGAAAGATCCAGCTGACTGAAATAAGTTCATTCGATCAAAATCAACAAAAATTGACAAGAACCACGAAAAGTTCTTGTATTTTAAGATAAAATCTGACGCTTTTAATGAAAAAACTTCTCGCTCGCTGAAATACGTTCATTTGCTGAAAATCAACAAAACCACGAAAAGTTCTTGTATTTGAAGATAAAATCTTTTTGCTTTGAAGAAGAAAGATCTTGGTGACTGAAATAAGTTCATTGGAAGAAAACCAACAAAAATTGACAAGAACCACGAAAAGTTCTTGTATTTTAAGATAAAATCTTGCGCTATTAAAGAAAAAACTTCTTGCTCGCTGAAATATGTTCATTTGCTGAAAACCAACAAAACCACGTAAAGTTCTTGTATTTGAAGATAAAATCTTTTTGCTTTGAAGAAGAAAGATCGAGCTGACTGAAATAAGTTCATTAGATGAAAACCAACAAAATTTGACAAGAACCACGAAAAGTTCTTGTATTTTAGGATAATATCTGACGCTATTAAAGAAAAAACTTCTCGCTCGCTGAAATATGTTCATTTGCTGAAAATCAACAAAACCACGAAAAGTTCTTGTATTTGAAGATAAAATCTTTTTGCTTTGAAGATGAAAGATCGAGGTGACTGAAATAAGTTCATTGGATGAAAACCAACACAAATTGACAAGAACCACGAAAAGTTCTTGTATTTTAAGATAAAATCTGACGCTATTAAAGAAAAAACCTCTTGCTCGCTGAAATATGTTCATTTGTTGAAAATCAACAAAACCACGAAAAGTTCTTGTATTTGAAGATAAAATCTTTTTGCTTTGAAGAAGAAAGATCGAGGTGATTGAAATAAGTTCATCAGATGAAAACCAACAAAAATTGACAAGAACCACGAAAAGTTCTTGTATTTTAAGATAAAATCTTGAGCTATTAAACAAAAAACTTCTTGCTCGCTGAAATATGTTCATTTGCTGAAAATCAACAAAACCACGAAAAGTTCTTGTATTTGAAGATAAAATCTTTTTGCTTTTAAGAAGAAAGATCCAGCTGACTGAAATAAGTTCATTCGATCAAAATCAACAAAAATTGACAAGAACCACGAAAAGTTCTTGTATTTTAAGATAAAATCTGACGCTTTTAATGAAAAAACTTCTAGCTCGCTGAAATACGTTCATTTGCTGAAAATCAACAAAACCACGAAAAGTTCTTGTATTTGAAGATAAAATCTTTTTGCTTTGAAGAAGAAAGATCTTGGTGACTGAAATAAGTTCATTGGAAGAAAACCAACAAAAATTGACAACAACCACGAAAAGTTCTTGTATTTTAAGATAAAATCTTACGCTATTAAAGAAAAAACTTCTTGCTCGCTGAAATATGTTCATTTGCTGAAAACCAACAAAACCACGTAAAGTTCTTGTATTTGAAGATAAAATCTTTTTGCTTTGAAGAAGAAAGATCGAGCTGACTGAAATAAGTTCATTAGATGAAAACCAACAAAAATTGACAAGAACCACGAGAAGTTCTTGTATTTTAGGATAATATCTGACGCTATTGAAGAAAAAACTTCTCGCTCGCTGAAATATGTTCATTTGCTGAAAATCAACAAAACCACGAAAAGTTCTTGTATTTGAAGATAAAATCTTTTTGCTTTTAAGAAGAAAGATCCAGCTGACTGAAATAAGTTCATTCGATCAAAATCAACAAAAATTGACAAGAACCACGAAAAGTTCTTGTATTTTAAGATAAAATCTGACGCTTTTAATGAAAAAACTTCTCGCTCGCTGAAATACGTTCATTTGCTGAAAATCAACAAAACCACGAAAAGTTCTTGTATTTGAAGATAAAATCTTTTTGCTTTGAAGAAGAAAGATCTTGGTGACTGAAATAAGTTCATTGGAAGAAAACCAACAAAAATTGACAAGAACCACGAAAAGTTCTTGTATTTTAAGATAAAATCTTGCGCTATTAAACAAAAAACTTCTTGCTCGCTGAAATATGTTCATTTGCTGAAAACCAACAAAACCACGTAAAGTTCTTGTATTTGAAGATAAAATCTTTTTGCTTTGAAGAAGAAAGATCGAGCTGACTGAAATAAGTTCATTAGATGAAAACCAACAAAATTTGACAAGAACCACGAAAAGTTCTTGTATTTTAGGATAATATCTGACGCTATTAAAGAAAAAACTTCTCGCTCGCTGAAATATGTTCATTTGCTGAAAATCAACAAAACCACGAAAAGTTCTTGTATTTGAAGATAAAATCTTTTTGCTTTGAAGATGAAAGATCGAGGTGACTGAAATAAGTTCATTGGATGAAAACCAACACAAATTGACAAGAACCACGAAAAGTTCTTGTATTTTAAGATAAAATCTGACGCTATTAAAGAAAAAACCTCTTGCTCGCTGAAATATGTTCATTTGTTGAAAATCAACAAAACCACGAAAAGTTCTTGTATTTGAAGATAAAATCTTTTTGCTTTGAAGAAGAAAGATCGAGGTGATTGAAATAAGTTCATCAGATGAAAACCAACAAAAATTGACAAGAACCACGAAAAGTTCTTGTATTTTAAGATAAAATCTTGAGCTATTAAACAAAAAACTTCTTGCTCGCTGAAATATGTTCATTTGCTGAAAACCAACAAAACCACGAAAAGTTCTTGTATTTGAAGATAAAATCTTTTTGCTTTGAAGAAGAAAGATCCAGCTGACCGAAATAAGTTCATTCGATGAAAATCAACAAAAATTGACAAGAACCACGAAAAGTTCTTGTATTTTAAGATAAAATCTTGCTCTATTAAAGAAAAAACTTCCAGCTCGCTGAAATATGTTCATTTGCTGAAAACCAACAAAACCACGAAAAGTTCTTGTATTTGAAGATAAAATCTTTTTGCTTTGAAGAAGAAAGATCCAGCTGACTGAAATAAGTTCATTGGAAGAAAACCAACAAAAATTGACAAGAACCACGAAATGTTCTTGTATTTTAAGATAAAATCTTGCGCTATTAAAGAAAAAACTTCTTGCTCGCTGAAATATGTTCATTTGCTGAAAACCAACAAAACCACGTAAAGTTCTTGTATTTGAAGATAAAATCTTTTTGCTTTGAAGAAGAAATATCGAGCTGACTGAAATAAGTTCATTAGATGAAAACCAACAAAATTTGACAAGAAGCACGAAAAGTTCTTGTATTTTAGGATAAAATCTGACGCTTTTAATGAAAAAACTTCTAGCTCGCTGAAATACGTTCATTTGCTGAAAATCAACAAAACCACGAAAAGTTCTTGTATTTGAAGATAAAATCTTTTTGCTTTGAAGATGAAAGATCGAGGTGATTGAAATAAGTTCATCAGATGAAAACCAACAAAAATTGACAAGAACCACGAAAAGTTCTTGTATTTTAAGATAAAATCTTGAGCTATTAAACAAAAAACTTCTTGCTCGCTGAAATATGTTCATTTGCTGAAAACCAACAAAACCACGAAAAGTTCTTGTATTTGAAGATAAAATCTTTTTGCTTTGAAGAAGAAAGATCCAGCTGACCGAAATAAGTTCATTAGATGAAAATCAACAAAAATTGACAAGAACCACGAAAAGTTCTTGTATTTTAAGATAAAATCTTGCTCTATTGAAGAAAAAACTTCCAGCTCGCTGAAATATGTTCATTTGCTGAAAATCAACAAAACCACGAAAAGTTCTTGTGTTTGAAGATAAAATCTTTTTGCTTTGAAGAAGAAAGATCTTGGTGACTGAAATAAGTTCATCAGATGAAAACCAACAAAAATTGACAAGAACCACGAAAAGTTCTTGTATTTTAAGATAAAATCTTGCGCTATTAAACAAAAAACTTCTTGGTCGCTGAAATATGTTCATTTGCTGAAAATCAACAAAACCACGAAAAGTTCTTGTATTTGAAGATAAAATCTTTTTGCTTTGAAGATGAAAGATCGAGGTGACTGAAATAAGTTCATTGGATGAAAACCAACAAAAATTGACAAGAACCACGAAAAGTTCTTGTATTTTAAGATAAAATCTTGCGCTATTAAACAAAAAACTTCTTGCTCGCTGAAATATGTTCATTTGCTGAAAACCAACAAAACCACGAAAATTTCTTGTATTTAAAGATAAAATCTTTTTGCTTTGAAGAAGAAAGATCCAGCTGACCGAAATAAGTTCATTAGATGAAAATCAACAAAAATTGACAAGAACCACGAAAAGTTCTTGTATTTTAAGATAAAATCTTGCTCTATTCAAGAAAAAACTTCCAGCTCGCTGAAATATGTTCATTTGCTGAAAATCAACAAAACCACGAAAAGTTCTTGTATTTGAAGATAAAATCTTTTTGCTTTGAAGAAGAAAGATCTTGGTGACTGAAATAAGTTCATCAGATGAAAACCAACAAAAATTGACAAGAACCACGAAAAGTTCTTGTATTTTAAGATAAAATCTTGCGCTATTAAACAAAAAACTTCTTGCTTGCTGAAATATGTTCATTTGCTGAAAACCAACAAAACCACGAAAAGTTCTTGTATTTGAAGATAAAATCTTTTTGCTTTGAAGAAGAAAGATCCAGCTGACCGAAATAAGTTCATTAGATGAAAATCAACAAAAATTGACAGGAACCACGAAAAGTTCTTGTAATTTAAGATAAAATCTGACGCTATTAAAGAAAAAACATCCAGCTCGCTGAAATATGTTCATTTGCTGAAAATCAACAAAACCACGAAAAGTTCTTGTATTTGAAGATAAAATCTTTTTGCTTTGAAGAAGAAAGATCCAGCTGACTGAAATAAGTTCATTTGATGAAAATCAACAAAAATTGACAAGAACCACGAAAAGTTCTTGTATTTCAAGATAAAATCTGACGCTATGAAAGAAAAAACATCTCGCTCGCTGAAATATGTTGATTTGCTGAAAATCAACAAAACCACAAAAAGTTCTTGTATTTGAAGATAAAATCTTTTTGCTTTGAAGATGAAAGATCGAGGTGACTGAAATAAGTTCATTGGATGAAAACCAACAAAAATTGACAAGAACCACGAAAAGTTCTTGTATTTTAAGATAAAATCTGACGCTATTAAAGAAAAAACATCCAGCTCGCTGAAATATGTTCATTTGCTGAAAACCAACAAAACCACGTAAAGTTCTTGTATTTGAAGATAAAATCTTTTTGCTTTGAAGAAGAAAGATCGAGCTGACTGAAATAAGTTCATTAGATGAAAACCAACAAAAATTGACAAGAACCACGAAAGGTTCTTGTATTTTAAGATAAAATCTGACGCTATTAAAGAAAAAACCTCTTGCTCGCTGAAATATGTTCATTTGCTGAAAATCAACAAAACCACGAAAAGTTCTTGTATTTGAAGATAAAATCTTTTTGCTTTTAAGAAGAAAGATCCAGCTGACTGAAATAAGTTCATTCGATCAAAATCAAAAAAAATTGACAAGAACAAAGAAAAGTTCTTGTATTTTAAGATAAAATCTAACGCTTTTAAAAAAAAACTTCGAGCTCGCTGAAATACGTTCATTTGCTGAAAATCAAAAAACCACGAAAAGTTCTTGTATTTGAAGATAAAATCTTTTTGCTTTGAAGAAGAAAGATCTCGGTGACTGAAATAAGTTCATCAGATGAAAACCAACAAAATTTGACAAGAACCACGAAAAGTTCTTGTATTTTAAGATAAAATCTTGCTCTATTCAAGAAAAAACTTCCAGCTCGCTGAAATATGTTCATTTGCTGAAAATCAACAAAACCACGAAAAGTTCTTGTATTTGAAGATAAAATCTTTTTGCTTTGAAGAAGAAAGATCTTGGTGACTGAAATAAGTTCATCAGATGAAAACCAACAAAAATTGACAAGAACCACGAAAAGTTCTTGTATTTTAAGATAAAATCTTGCGCTATTAAACAAAAAACTTCTTGCTTGCTGAAATATGTTCATTTGCTGAAAACCAACAAAACCACGAAAAGTTCTTGTATTTGAAGATAAAATCTTTTTGCTTTGAAGAAGAAAGATCGAGCTGACCGAAATAAGTTCATTAGATGAAAATCAACAAAAATTGACAGGAACCACGAAAAGTTCTTGTAATTTAAGAAAAAATCTGACGCTATTAAAGAAAAAACATCCAGCTCGCTGAAATATGTTCATTTGCTGAAAATCAACAAAACCACGAAAAGTTCTTGTATTTGAAGATAAAATCTTTTTGCTTTGAAGAAGAAAGATCCAGCTGACTGAAATAAGTTCATTTGATGAAAATCAACAAAAATTGACAAGAACCACGAAAAGTTCTTGTATTTCAAGATAAAATCTGACGCTATGAAAGAAAAAACATCTCGCTCGCTGAAATATGTTGATTTGCTGAAAATCAACAAAACCACAAAAAGTTCTTGTATTTGAAGATAAAATCTTTTTGCTTTGAAGATGAAAGATCGAGGTGACTGAAATAAGTTCATTGGATGAAAACCAACAAAAATTGACAAGAACCACGAAAAGTTCTTGTATTTTAAGATAAAATCTGACGCTATTAAAGAAAAAACTTCTTGCTCGCTGAAATATGTTCATTTGCTGAAAATCAACAAAACACGAAAAGTTCTTGTATTTGAAGATAAAATCTTTTTGCTTTGAAGATGAAAGATCGAGGTGACTGAACTGAGTTCATTGGATGAAAACCAACAAAAATTGACAAGAACCACGAAATGTTCTTGTATTTTAAGATAAAATCTGACGCCATTAAAGAAAAAACATCTTGCTCGCTGAAATATGTTCATTTGCTGAAAATCAACAAAACCACGAAAAGTTCTTGTATTTGAAGATAAAATCTTTTTGCTTTTAAGAAGAAAGATCCAGCTGACTGAAATAAGTTCATTCGATCAAAATCAACAAAAATTGACAAGAACCACGAAAAGTTCTTGTATTTTAAGATAAAATCTGACGCTTTTAATGAAAAAACTTCTAGCTCGCTGAAATACGTTCATTTGCTGAAAATCAACAAAACCACGAAAAGTTCTTGTATTTGAAGATAAAATCTTTTTGCTTTGAAGAAGAAAGATCTTGGTGACTGAAATAAGTTCATTGGAAGAAAACCAACAAAAATTGACAACAACCACGAAAAGTTCTTGTATTTTAAGATAAAATCTTACGCTATTAAAGAAAAAACTTCTTGCTCGCTGAAATATGTTCATTTGCTGAAAACCAACAAAACCACGTAAAGTTCTTGTATTTGAAGATAAAATCTTTTTGCTTTGAAGAAGAAAGATCGAGCTGACTGAAATAAGTTCATTAGATGAAAACCAACAAAAATTGACAAGAACCACGAGAAGTTCTTGTATTTTAGGATAATATCTGACGCTATTGAAGAAAAAACTTCTCGCTCGCTGAAATATGTTCATTTGCTGAAAATCAACAAAACCACGAAAAGTTCTTGTATTTGAAGATAAAATCTTTTTGCTTTGAAGAAGAAAGATCCAGCTGACTGAAATAAGTTCATTCGATCAAAATCAACAAAAATTGACAAGAACCACGAAAAGTTCTTGTATTTTAAGATAAAATCTGACGCTTTTAATGAAAAAACTTCTCGCTCGCTGAAATACGTTCATTTGCTGAAAATCAACAAAACCACGAAAAGTTCTTGTATTTGAAGATAAAATCTTTTTGCTTTGAAGAAGAAAGATCTTGGTGACTGAAATAAGTTCATTGGAAGAAAACCAACAAAAATTGACAAGAACCACGAAAAGTTCTTGTATTTTAAGATAAAATCTTGCGCTATTAAAGAAAAAACTTCTTGCTCGCTGAAATATGTTCATTTGCTGAAAACCAACAAAACCACGTAAAGTTCTTGTATTTGAAGATAAAATCTTTTTGCTTTGAAGAAGAAAGATCGAGCTGACTGAAATAAGTTCATTAGATGAAAACCAACAAAATTTGACAAGAACCACGAAAAGTTCTTGTATTTTAGGATAATATCTGACGCTATTAAAGAAAAAACTTCTCGCTCGCTGAAATATGTTCATTTGCTGAAAATCAACAAAACCACGAAAAGTTCTTGTATTTGAAGATAAAATCTTTTTGCTTTGAAGATGAAAGATCGAGGTGACTGAAATAAGTTCATTGGATGAAAACCAACACAAATTGACAAGAACCACGAAAAGTTCTTGTATTTTAAGATAAAATCTGACGCTATTAAAGAAAAAACCTCTTGCTCGCTGAAATATGTTCATTTGTTGAAAATCAACAAAACCACGAAAAGTTCTTGTATTTGAAGATAAAATCTTTTTGCTTTGAAGAAGAAAGATCGAGGTGATTGAAATAAGTTCATCAGATGAAAACCAACAAAAATTGACAAGAACCACGAAAAGTTCTTGTATTTTAAGATAAAATCTTGAGCTATTAAACAAAAAACTTCTTGCTCGCTGAAATATGTTCATTTGCTGAAAATCAACAAAACCACGAAAAGTTCTTGTATTTGAAGATAAAATCTTTTTGCTTTTAAGAAGAAAGATCCAGCTGACTGAAATAAGTTCATTCGATCAAAATCAACAAAAATTGACAAGAACCACGAAAAGTTCTTGTATTTTAAGATAAAATCTGACGCTTTTAATGAAAAAACTTCTAGCTCGCTGAAATACGTTCATTTGCTGAAAATCAACAAAACCACGAAAAGTTCTTGTATTTGAAGATAAAATCTTTTTGCTTTGAAGAAGAAAGATCTTGGTGACTGAAATAAGTTCATTGGAAGAAAACCAACAAAAATTGACAACAACCACGAAAAGTTCTTGTATTTTAAGATAAAATCTTACGCTATTAAAGAAAAAACTTCTTGCTCGCTGAAATATGTTCATTTGCTGAAAACCAACAAAACCACGTAAAGTTCTTGTATTTGAAGATAAAATCTTTTTGCTTTGAAGAAGAAAGATCGAGCTGACTGAAATAAGTTCATTAGATGAAAACCAACAAAAATTGACAAGAACCACGAGAAGTTCTTGTATTTTAGGATAATATCTGACGCTATTGAAGAAAAAACTTCTCGCTCGCTGAAATATGTTCATTTGCTGAAAATCAACAAAACCACGAAAAGTTCTTGTATTTGAAGATAAAATCTTTTTGCTTTTAAGAAGAAAGATCCAGCTGACTGAAATAAGTTCATTCGATCAAAATCAACAAAAATTGACAAGAACCACGAAAAGTTCTTGTATTTTAAGATAAAATCTGACGCTTTTAATGAAAAAACTTCTCGCTCGCTGAAATACGTTCATTTGCTGAAAATCAACAAAACCACGAAAAGTTCTTGTATTTGAAGATAAAATCTTTTTGCTTTGAAGAAGAAAGATCTTGGTGACTGAAATAAGTTCATTGGAAGAAAACCAACAAAAATTGACAAGAACCACGAAAAGTTCTTGTATTTTAAGATAAAATCTTGCGCTATTAAAGAAAAAACTTCTTGCTCGCTGAAATATGTTCATTTGCTGAAAACCAACAAAACCACGTAAAGTTCTTGTATTTGAAGATAAAATCTTTTTGCTTTGAAGAAGAAAGATCGAGCTGACTGAAATAAGTTCATTAGATGAAAACCAACAAAATTTGACCAGAACCACGAAAAGTTCTTGTATTTTAGGATAATATCTGACGCTATTAAAGAAAAAACCTCTTGCTCGCTGAAATATGTTCATTTGTTGAAAATCAACAAAACCACGAAAAGTTCTTGTATTTGAAGATAAAATCTTTTTGCTTTGAAGAAGAAAGATCGAGGTGATTGAAATAAGTTCATCAGATGAAAACCAACAAAAATTGACAAGAACCACGAAAAGTTCTTGTATTTTAAGATAAAATCTTGAGCTATTAAACAAAAAACTTCTTGCTCGCTGAAATATGTTCATTTGCTGAAAACCAACAAAACCACGAAAAGTTCTTGTATTTGAAGATAAAATCTTTTTGCTTTGAAGAAGAAAGATCCAGCTGACCGAAATAAGTTCATTCGATGAAAATCAACAAAAATTGACAAGAACCACGAAAAGTTCTTGTATTTTAAGATAAAATCTTGCTCTATTAAAGAAAAAACTTCCAGCTTGCTGAAATATGTTCATTTGCTGAAAACCAACAAAACCACGAAAAGTTCTTGTATTTGAAGATAAAATCTTTTTGCTTTGAAGAAGAAAGATCCAGCTGACTGAAATAAGTTCATTGGAAGAAAACCAACAAAAATTGACAAGAACCACGAAATGTTCTTGTATTTTAAGATAAAATCTTGCGCAATTAAAGAAAAAACTTCTTGCTCGCTGAAATATGTTCATTTGCTGAAAACCAACAAAACCACGTAAAGTTCTTGTATTTGAAGATAAAATCTTTTTGCTTTGAAGAAGAAATATCGAGCTGACTGAAATAAGTTCATTAGATGAAAACCAACAAAATTTGACAAGAAGCACGAAAAGTTCTTGTATTTTAGGATAAAATCTGACGCTTTTAATGAAAAAACTTCTAGCTCGCTGAAATACGTTCATTTGCTGAAAATCAACAAAACCACGAAAAGTTCTTGTATTTGAAGATAAAATCTTTTTGCTTTGAAGATGAAAGATCGAGGTGATTGAAATAAGTTCATCAGATGAAAACCAACAAAAATTGACAAGAACCACGAAAAGTTCTTGTATTTTAAGATAAAATCTTGAGCTATTAAACAAAAAACGTCTTGCTCGCTGAAATATGTTCATTTGCTGAAAACCAACAAAACCACGAAAAGTTCTTGTATTTGAAGATAAAATCTTTTTGCTTTGAAGAAGAAAGATCCAGCTGACCGAAATAAGTTCATTAGATGAAAATCAACAAAAATTGACAAGAACCACGAAAAGTTCTTGTATTTTAAGATAAAATCTTGCTCTATTAAAGAAAAAACTTCCAGCTCGCTGAAATATGTTCATTTGCTGAAAATCAACAAAACCACGAAAAGTTCTTGTGTTTGAAGATAAAATCTTTTTGCTTTGAAGAAGAAAGATCTTGGTGACTGAAATAAGTTCATCAGATGAAAACCAACAAAAATTGACAAGAACCACGAAAAGTTCTTGTATTTTAAGATAAAATCTTGCGCTATTAAACAAAAAGCTTCTTGCTTGCTGAAATATGTTCATTTGCTGAAAACCAACAAAACCACGAAAAGTTCTTGTATTTGAAGATAAAATCTTTTTGCTTTGAAGAAGAAAGATCCAGCTGACCGAAATAAGTTCATTAGATGAAAATCAACAAAAATTGACAAGAACCACGAAAAGTTCTTGTATTTTAAGATAAAATCTTGCGCTATTAAAGAAAAAACTTCCAGCTCGCTGAAATATGTTCATTTGCTGAAAATCAACAAAACCACGTAAAGTTCTTGTATTTGAAGATAAAATCTTTTTGCTTTGAAGACGAAGGATTTAGGTGACTGAAATAAGTTCATTGGATGAAAACCAACAAAAATTGACAAGAAGCACGAAAAGTTCTTGTATTTTAAGATAAAATCTGACTATTAAAGAAAAAACTTCCAGCTCGCTGAAATATGTTCATTTGCTGAAAATCAACAAAACCACGAAAAGTTCTTGTATTTGAAGATAAAATCTTTTTGCTTTGAAGAAGATACATCCAGCTGACTGAAATAAGTTCATTTGATGAAAATCAACAAAAATTGACAAGAACCACGAAAAGTTCTTGTATTTGAAGATAAAATCTTTTTGCTTTGAAGAAGAAAGATCTGGCTGACTGAAATAAGTTCATTAGATGAAAATCAACAAAAATTGACAAGAACCACGAAAAGTTCTTGTATTTTAAGATAAAATCTGACGCTATTAAAGAAAAAACTTCCAGCTCGCTGAAATATGGTCATTTGCTGAAAATCAACAAAACCACGAAAAGTTCTTGCATTTGAAGATAAAATCTTTTTGCTTTGAAGAAGAAAGATCCAGCTGACTGAAATAAGTTCATTGGATGAAAACCAACAAAAATTGATAGGAACCACGAAAAGTTCTTGTATTTTAAGATAAAATCTGAAGCTATTAAAGAAAAAACTTCCAGCTTGCTGAAATATGTTCATTTGCTGAAAATCAACAAAACCACGAAAAGTTCTTGTATTTGAAGATAAAATCTTTTTGCTTTGAAGAAGAAAGATCTTGGTGACTGAAATAAGTTCATTGGAAGAAAACCAACAAAAATTGACAAGAACCACGAAAAGTTCTTGTATTTTAAGATAAAATCTTGCGCTATTAAAGAAAAAACTTCTTGCTCGCTGAAATATGTTCATTTGCTGAAAACCAACAAAACCACGTAAAGTTCTTGTATTTGAAGATAAAATCTTTTTGCTTTGAAGAAGAAAGATCGAGCTGACTGAAATAAGTTCATTAGATGAAAACCAACAAAATTTGACCAGAACCACGAAAAGTTCTTGTATTTTAGGATAATATCTGACGCTATTAAAGAAAAAACCTCTTGCTCGCTGAAATATGTTCATTTGTTGAAAATCAACAAAACCACGAAAAGTTCTTGTATTTGAAGATAAAATCTTTTTGCTTTGAAGAAGAAAGATCGAGGTGATTGAAATAAGTTCATCAGATGAAAACCAACAAAAATTGACAAGAACCACGAAAAGTTCTTGTATTTTAAGATAAAATCTTGAGCTATTAAACAAAAAACTTCTTGCTCGCTGAAATATGTTCATTTGCTGAAAACCAACAAAACCACGAAAAGTTCTTGTATTTGAAGATAAAATCTTTTTGCTTTGAAGAAGAAAGATCCAGCTGACCGAAATAAGTTCATTCGATGAAAATCAACAAAAATTGACAAGAACCACGAAAAGTTCTTGTATTTTAAGATAAAATCTTGCTCTATTAAAGAAAAAACTTCCAGCTTGCTGAAATATGTTCATTTGCTGAAAACCAACAAAACCACGAAAAGTTCTTGTATTTGAAGATAAAATCTTTTTGCTTTGAAGAAGAAAGATCCAGCTGACTGAAATAAGTTCATTGGAAGAAAACCAACAAAAATTGACAAGAACCACGAAATGTTCTTGTATTTTAAGATAAAATCTTGCGCAATTAAAGAAAAAACTTCTTGCTCGCTGAAATATGTTCATTTGCTGAAAACCAACAAAACCACGTAAAGTTCTTGTATTTGAAGATAAAATCTTTTTGCTTTGAAGAAGAAATATCGAGCTGACTGAAATAAGTTCATTAGATGAAAACCAACAAAATTTGACAAGAAGCACGAAAAGTTCTTGTATTTTAGGATAAAATCTGACGCTTTTAATGAAAAAACTTCTAGCTCGCTGAAATACGTTCATTTGCTGAAAATCAACAAAACCACGAAAAGTTCTTGTATTTGAAGATAAAATCTTTTTGCTTTGAAGATGAAAGATCGAGGTGATTGAAATAAGTTCATCAGATGAAAACCAACAAAAATTGACAAGAACCACGAAAAGTTCTTGTATTTTAAGATAAAATCTTGAGCTATTAAACAAAAAACGTCTTGCTCGCTGAAATATGTTCATTTGCTGAAAACCAACAAAACCACGAAAAGTTCTTGTATTTGAAGATAAAATCTTTTTGCTTTGAAGAAGAAAGATCCAGCTGACCGAAATAAGTTCATTAGATGAAAATCAACAAAAATTGACAAGAACCACGAAAAGTTCTTGTATTTTAAGATAAAATCTTGCTCTATTAAAGAAAAAACTTCCAGCTCGCTGAAATATGTTCATTTGCTGAAAATCAACAAAACCACGAAAAGTTCTTGTGTTTGAAGATAAAATCTTTTTGCTTTGAAGAAGAAAGATCTTGGTGACTGAAATAAGTTCATCAGATGAAAACCAACAAAAATTGACAAGAACCACGAAAAGTTCTTGTATTTTAAGATAAAATCTTGCGCTATTAAACAAAAAGCTTCTTGCTTGCTGAAATATGTTCATTTGCTGAAAACCAACAAAACCACGAAAAGTTCTTGTATTTGAAGATAAAATCTTTTTGCTTTGAAGAAGAAAGATCCAGCTGACCGAAATAAGTTCATTAGATGAAAATCAACAAAAATTGACAAGAACCACGAAAAGTTCTTGTATTTTAAGATAAAATCTTGCGCTATTAAAGAAAAAACTTCCAGCTCGCTGAAATATGTTCATTTGCTGAAAATCAACAAAACCACGTAAAGTTCTTGTATTTGAAGATAATATCTTTTTGCTTTGAAGACGAAGGATTTAGGTGACTGAAATAAGTTCATTGGATGAAAACCAACAAAAATTGACAAGAAGCACGAAAAGTTCTTGTATTTTAAGATAAAATCTGACTATTAAAGAAAAAACTTCCAGCTCGCTGAAATATGTTCATTTGCTGAAAATCAACAAAACCACGAAAAGTTCTTGTATTTGAAGATAAAATCTTTTTGCTTTGAAGAAGATACATCCAGCTGACTGAAATAAGTTCATTTGATGAAAATCAACAAAAATTGACAAGAACCACGAAAAGTTCTTGTATTTGAAGATAAAATCTTTTTGCTTTGAAGAAGAAAGATCTGGCTGACTGAAATAAGTTCATTAGATGAAAATCAACAAAAATTGACAAGAACCACGAAAAGTTCTTGTATTTTAAGATAAAATCTGACGCTATTAAAGAAAAAACTTCCAGCTCGCTGAAATATGGTCATTTGCTGAAAATCAACAAAACCACGAAAAGTTCTTGCATTTGAAGATAAAATCTTTTTGCTTTGAAGAAGAAAGATCCAGCTGACTGAAATAAGTTCATTGGATGAAAACCAACAAAAATTGATAGGAACCACGAAAAGTTCTTGTATTTTAAGATAAAATCTGAAGCTATTAAAGAAAAAACTTCCAGCTTGCTGAAATATGTTCATTTGCTGAAAATCAACAAAACCACGAAAAGTTCTTGTCTTTGAAGATAAAATTTTTTGCTTTGAAGAAGAAAGATCCAGCTGACTGAAATAAGTTCATTTGATGAAAATCAACAAAAATGGACAAGAACCACGAAAAGTTCTTGTATTTCAAGATAAAATCTGACGCTATTAAAGAAAAAACTTCCAGCTCGCTGAAATATGTTCATTTGCTGAAAATCAACAAAACCACGAAAAGTTCTTGTATTTGAAGATAAAATCTTTTTGCTTTGAAGATGAAAGATCGAGGTGACTGAAATAAGATCATTGGATGAAAACCAACAAAAATTGACAAGAACCACGAAAAGTTCTTGTATTTTAAGATAAAATCTGACGCTATTAAAGAAAAAACTTCTTGCTCGCTGAAATATGTTCATTTGCTGAAAATCAACAAAACCACGAAAAGTTCTTGTATTTGAAGATAAAATCTTTTTGCTTTTAAGAAGAAAGATCCAGCTGACTGAAATAAGTTCATTCGATCAAAATCAATAAATATTGACAAGAACCACGAAAAGATCTTGTATTTTAAGATAAAATCTGACGCTTTTTATGAAAAAACTTCGAGCTCGCTGAAATATGTTCATTTGCTGAAAATCAACAAAACCACGAAAAGTTCTTGTATTTGAAGATAAAATCTTTTTGCTTTGAAGAAGAAAGATCGAGGTGACTGAAATAAGTTCATTCGATGAAAACCAACAAAAATTGACAAGAACCACGAAAAGTTCTTGTATTTTAAGATAAAATCTGACGCTATTAAAGAAAAAACTTCTTGCTCGCTGAAATATGTTCATTTGCTGAAAATCAACAAAACCACGAAAAGTTCTTGTATTTGAAGATAAAATCTTTTTGCTTTTAAGAAGAAAGATCCAGCTGACTGAAATAAGTTCATTCGATCAAAATCAATAAATATTGACAAGAACCACGAAAAGATCTTGTATTTTAAGATAAAATCTGACGCTTTTTATGAAAAAACTTCGAGCTCGCTGAAATATGTTCATTTGCTGAAAATCAACAAAACCACGAAAAGTTCTTGTATTTGAAGATAAAATCTTTTTGCTTTGAAGAAGAAAGATCGAGGTGACTGAAATAAGTTCATTCGATGAAAACCAACAAAAATTGACAAGAACCACGAAAAGTTCTTGTATTTTAAGATAAAATCTGACGCTATTAAAGAAAAAACTTCCAGCTCGCTGAAATATGGTCATTTGCTGAAAATCAACAAAACCACGAAAAGTTCTTGTATTTGAAGATAAAATCTTTTTGCTTTGAAGAAGAAAGATCCAGCTGACTGAAATAAGTTCATTAGATGAAAATCAACAAAAATTGACAAGAACCACGAAAAGTTCTTGTATTTTAAGATAAAATCTTACGCTATTAAAGAAAAAACTTCCAGCTCGCTGAAATATGGTCATTTGCTGAAAATCAACAAAACCACGAAAAGTTCTTGTATTTGAAGATAAAATCTTTTTGCTTTGAAGAAGAAGGATTTACGTGACTGAAATAAGTTCATTGGATGAAAACAAACAAAAATTGACAAGAAGCACGAAAAGTTCTTGTATTTTAAGAGAAAATCTTGCGCTATTAAAGAAAAAACTTCTATCTCGCTGAAATATGTTCATTTGCTGAAAATCAAGAAAACCACGAAAAGTTCTTGTATTTGAAGATAAAATCTTTTTGCTTTGAAGATGAAAGATCGAGGTGACTGAAATAAGTTCATCAGATGAAAACCAACAAAAATTGACAAGAACCACGAAAAGTTCTTGTATTTTAAGATAAAATCTTGCGCTATTAAAGAAAAAACTTCTTGCTCGCTGAAATATGTTCATTTGCTGAAAATCAACAAAACCACGAAATGTTCTTGTATTTGAAGATAAAATCTTTTTGCTTTGAAGATGAAAGATCGAGGTGACTGAAATAAGATCATTGGATGAAAACCAACAAAAATTGACAAGAAGCACGAAAAGTTCTTGTATTTTAAGATAAAATCTGACGCTATTAAAGAAAAAACTTCCAGCTGGCTGAAATATGGTCATTTGCTGAAAATCAACAAAACCACGAAAAGTTCTTGTATTTGAAGATAAAATCTTTTTGCTTTGAAGACGAAGGATTTAGGTGACTGAAATAAGTTCATTGGATGAAAACCAACAAATATTGACAAGAAGCACGAAAAGTTCTTGTATTTTAAGATAAAATCTGACTATTAAAGAAAAAACTTCCAGCTCGCTGAAATATGTTCATTTGCTGAAAATCAACAAAACCACGAAAAGTTCTTGTATTTGAAGATAAAATCTTTTTGCTTTGAAGAAGATACATCCAGCTGACTGAAATAAGTTCATTTGATGAAAATCAACAAAAATTGACAAGAACCACGAAAAGTTCTTGTATTTTAAGATAAAATCTGACGCTATTAAAGAAAAAACTTCCAGCTCGCTGAAATATGGTCATTTGCTGAAAATCAACAAAACCACGAAAAGTTCTTGCATTTGAAGATAAAATCTTTTTGCTTTGAAGAAGAAAGATCCAGCTGACTGAAATAAGTTCATTGGATGAAAACCAACAAAAATTGATAGGAACCACGAAAAGTTCTTGTATTTTAAGATAAAATCTGACGCTATTAAAGAAAAAACTTCCAGCTTGCTGAAATATGTTCATTTGCTGAAAATCAACAAAACCACGAAAAGTTCTTGTCTTTGAAGATAAAATTTTTTGCTTTGAAGAAGAAAGATCCAGCTGACTGAAATAAGTTCATTTGATGAAAATCAACAAAAATGGACAAGAACCACGAAAAGTTCTTGTATTTCAAGATAAAATCTGACGCTATTAAAGAAAAAACTTCCAGCTCGCTGAAATATGTTCATTTGCTGAAAATCAACAAAACCACGAAAAGTTCTTGTATTTGAAGATAAAATCTTTTTGCTTTGAAGATGAAAGATCGAGGTGACTGAAATAAGATCATTGGTTGAAAACCAACAAAAATTGACAAGAACCACGAAAAGATCTTGTATTTTAAGATAAAATCTGACGCTTTTTATGAAAAAACTTCGAGCTCGCTGAAATATGTTCATTTGCTGAAAATCAACAAAACCACGAAAAGTTCTTGTATTTGAAGATAAAATCTTTTTGCTTTGAAGAAGAAAGATCGAGGTGACTGAAATAAGTTCATTCGATGAAAACCAACAAAAATTGACAAGAACCACGAAAAGTTCTTGTATTTTAAGATAAAATCTGACGCTATTGAAGAAAAAACTTCCAGCTCGCTGAAATATGGTCATTTGCTGAAAATCAACAAAACCACGAAAAGTTCTTGTATTTGAAGATAAAATCTTTTTGCTTTGAAGAAGGAGGATTTAGGTGACTGAAATAAGTTCATTGGATGAAAACAAACAAAAATTGACAAGAAGCACGAAAAGTTCTTGTATTTTAAGAGAAAATCTTGCGCTATTAAAGAAAAAACTTCTATCTCGCTGAAATATGTTCATTTGCTGAAAATCAAGAAAACCACGAAAAGTTCTTGTATTTGAAGATAAAATCTTTTTGCTTTGAAGATGAAAGATCGAGGTGACTGAAATAAGTTCATCAGATGAAAACCAACAAAAATTGACAAGAACCACGAAAAGTTCTTGTATTTTGAGATAAAATCTTGCGCTATTAAAGAAAAAACTTCTTGCTCGCTGAAATATGTTCATTTGCTGAAAATCAACAAAACCACGAAAAGTTCTTGTATTTGAAGATAAAATCTTTTTGCTTTGAAGAAGAAAGATCTGGCTGACTGAAATAAGTTCATTAGATGAAAATCAACAAAAATTGACAAGAACCACGAAAAGTTCTTGTATTTTAAGATAAAATCTGACGCTATTAAAGAATAAAACTTCCAGCTCGCTGAAATATGGTCATTTGCTGAAAATCAACAAAACCACGAAAAGTTCTTGCATTTGAAGATAAAATCTTTTTGCTTTGAAGAAGAAAGATCCAGCTGACTGAAATCAGTTCATTGGATGAAAACCAACAAAAATTGATAGGAACCACGAAAAGTTCTTGTATTTTAAGATAAAATCTGACGCTATTAAAGAAAAAACTTCCAGCTTGCTGAAATATGTTCATTTGCTGAAAATCAACAAAACCACGAAAAGTTCTTGTCTTTGAAGATAAAATTTTTTGCTTTGAAGAAGAAAGATCCAGCTGACTGAAATAAGTTCATTTGATGAAAATCAACAAAAATGGACAAGAACCACGAAAAGTTCTTGTATTTCAAGATAAAATCTGACGCTATTAAAGAAAAAACTTCCAGCTCGCTGAAATATGTTCATTTGCTGAAAATCAACAAAACCACGAAAACTTCTTGTATTTGAAGATAAAATCTTTTTGCTTTGAAGATGAAAGATCGAGGTGACTGAAATAAGATCATTGGATGAAAACCAACAAAAATTGACAAGAACCACGAAAAGTTCTTGTATTTTAAGATAAAATCTGACGCTATTAAAGAAAAAACTTCTTGCTCGCTGAAATATGTTCATTTGCTGAAAATCAACAAAACCACGAAAAGTTCTTGTATTTGAAGATAAAATCTTTTTGCTTTGAAGAAGAAGGATTTAGGTGACTGAAATAAGTTCATTGGATGAAAACAAACAAAAATTGACAAGAAGCACGAAAAGTTCTTGTATTTTAAGATAAAATCTTACGCTATTAAAGAAAAAACTTCCAGCTCGCTGAAATATGGTCATTTGCTGAAAATCAACAAAACCACGAAAAGTTCTTGTATTTGAAGATAAAATCTTTTTGCTTTGAAGAAGAAGGATTTACGTGACTGAAATAAGTTCATTGGATGAAAACAAACAAAAATTGACAAGAAGCACGAAAAGTTCTTGTATTTTAAGAGAAAATCTTGCGCTATTAAAGAAAAAACTTCTATCTCGCTGAAATATGTTCATTTGCTGAAAATCAAGAAAACCACGAAAAGTTCTTGTATTTGAAGATAAAATCTTTTTGCTTTGAAGATGAAAGATCGAGGTGACTGAAATAAGTTCATCAGATGAAAACCAACAAAAATTGACAAGAACCACGAAAAGTTCTTGTATTTTAAGATAAAATCTTGCGCTATTAAAGAAAAAACTTCTTGCTCGCTGAAATATGTTCATTTGCTGAAAATCAACAAAACCACGAAATGTTCTTGTATTTGAAGATAAAATCTTTTTGCTTTGAAGATGAAAGATCGAGGTGACTGAAATAAGATCATTGGATGAAAACCAACAAAAATTGACAAGAAGCATGAAAAGTTCTTGTATTTTAAGATAAAATCTGACGCTATTAAAGAAAAAACTTCCAGCTGGCTGAAATATGGTCATTTGCTGAAAATCAACAAAACCACGAAAAGTTCTTGTATTTGAAGATAAAATCTTTTTGCTTTGAAGACGAAGGATTTAGGTGACTGAAATAAGTTCATTGGATGAAAACCAACAAATATTGACAAGAAGCACGAAAAGTTCTTGTATTTTAAGATAAAATCTGACTATTAAAGAAAAAACTTCCAGCTCGCTGAAATATGTTCATTTGCTGAAAATCAACAAAACCACGAAAAGTTCTTGTATTTTAAGATAAAATCTTGCGCTATTAAAGAAAAAACTTCCAGCTCGCTGAAATATGTTCATTTGCTGAAAATCAACAAAACCACGTAAAGTTCTTGTATTTGAAGATAATATCTTTTTGCTTTGAAGACGAAGGATTTAGGTGACTGAAATAAGTTCATTGGATGAAAACCAACAAAAATTGACAAGAAGCACGAAAAGTTCTTGTATTTTAAGATAAAATCTGACTATTAAAGAAAAAACTTCCAGCTCGCTGAAATATGTTCATTTGCTGAAAATCAACAAAACCACGAAAAGTTCTTGTATTTGAAGATAAAATCTTTTTGCTTTGAAGAAGATACATCCAGCTGACTGAAATAAGTTCATTTGATGAAAATCAACAAAAATTGACAAGAACCACGAAAAGTTCTTGTATTTGAAGATAAAATCTTTTTGCTTTGAAGAAGAAAGATCTGGCTGACTGAAATAAGTTCATTAGATGAAAATCAACAAAAATTGACAAGAACCACGAAAAGTTCTTGTATTTTAAGATAAAATCTGACGCTATTAAAGAAAAAACTTCCAGCTCGCTGAAATATGGTCATTTGCTGAAAATCAACAAAACCACGAAAAGTTCTTGCATTTGAAGATAAAATCTTTTTGCTTTGAAGAAGAAAGATCCAGCTGACTGAAATAAGTTCATTGGATGAAAACCAACAAAAATTGATAGGAACCACGAAAAGTTCTTGTATTTTAAGATAAAATCTGAAGCTATTAAAGAAAAAACTTCCAGCTTGCTGAAATATGTTCATTTGCTGAAAATCAACAAAACCACGAAAAGTTCTTGTCTTTGAAGATAAAATTTTTTGCTTTGAAGAAGAAAGATCCAGCTGACTGAAATAAGTTCATTTGATGAAAATCAACAAAAATGGACAAGAACCACGAAAAGTTCTTGTATTTCAAGATAAAATCTGACGCTATTAAAGAAAAAACTTCCAGCTCGCTGAAATATGTTCATTTGCTGAAAATCAACAAAACCACGAAAAGTTCTTGTATTTGAAGATAAAATCTTTTTGCTTTGAAGATGAAAGATCGAGGTGACTGAAATAAGATCATTGGATGAAAACCAACAAAAATTGACAAGAACCACGAAAAGTTCTTGTATTTTAAGATAAAATCTGACGCTATTAAAGAAAAAACTTCTTGCTCGCTGAAATATGTTCATTTGCTGAAAATCAACAAAACCACGAAAAGTTCTTGTATTTGAAGATAAAATCTTTTTGCTTTTAAGAAGAAAGATCCAGCTGACTGAAATAAGTTCATTCGATCAAAATCAATAAATATTGACAAGAACCACGAAAAGATCTTGTATTTTAAGATAAAATCTGACGCTTTTTATGAAAAAACTTCGAGCTCGCTGAAATATGTTCATTTGCTGAAAATCAACAAAACCACGAAAAGTTCTTGTATTTGAAGATAAAATCTTTTTGCTTTGAAGAAGAAAGATCGAGGTGACTGAAATAAGTTCATTCGATGAAAACCAACAAAAATTGACAAGAACCACGAAAAGTTCTTGTATTTTAAGATAAAATCTGACGCTATTAAAGAAAAAACTTCTTGCTCGCTGAAATATGTTCATTTGCTGAAAATCAACAAAACCACGAAAAGTTCTTGTATTTGAAGATAAAATCTTTTTGCTTTTAAGAAGAAAGATCCAGCTGACTGAAATAAGTTCATTCGATCAAAATCAATAAATATTGACAAGAACCACGAAAAGATCTTGTATTTTAAGATAAAATCTGACGCTTTTTATGAAAAAACTTCGAGCTCGCTGAAATATGTTCATTTGCTGAAAATCAACAAAACCACGAAAAGTTCTTGTATTTGAAGATAAAATCTTTTTGCTTTGAAGAAGAAAGATCGAGGTGACTGAAATAAGTTCATTCGATGAAAACCAACAAAAATTGACAAGAACCACGAAAAGTTCTTGTATTTTAAGATAAAATCTGACGCTATTAAAGAAAAAACTTCCAGCTCGCTGAAATATGGTCATTTGCTGAAAATCAACAAAACCACGAAAAGTTCTTGTATTTGAAGATAAAATCTTTTTGCTTTGAAGAAGAAAGATCCAGCTGACTGAAATAAGTTCATTAGATGAAAATCAACAAAAATTGACAAGAACCACGAAAAGTTCTTGTATTTTAAGATAAAATCTTACGCTATTAAAGAAAAAACTTCCAGCTCGCTGAAATATGGTCATTTGCTGAAAATCAACAAAACCACGAAAAGTTCTTGTATTTGAAGATAAAATCTTTTTGCTTTGAAGAAGAAGGATTTACGTGACTGAAATAAGTTCATTGGATGAAAACAAACAAAAATTGACAAGAAGCACGAAAAGTTCTTGTATTTTAAGAGAAAATCTTGCGCTATTAAAGAAAAAACTTCTATCTCGCTGAAATATGTTCATTTGCTGAAAATCAAGAAAACCACGAAAAGTTCTTGTATTTGAAGATAAAATCTTTTTGCTTTGAAGATGAAAGATCGAGGTGACTGAAATAAGTTCATCAGATGAAAACCAACAAAAATTGACAAGAACCACGAAAAGTTCTTGTATTTTAAGATAAAATCTTGCGCTATTAAAGAAAAAACTTCTTGCTCGCTGAAATATGTTCATTTGCTGAAAATCAACAAAACCACGAAATGTTCTTGTATTTGAAGATAAAATCTTTTTGCTTTGAAGATGAAAGATCGAGGTGACTGAAATAAGATCATTGGATGAAAACCAACAAAAATTGACAAGAAGCACGAAAAGTTCTTGTATTTTAAGATAAAATCTGACGCTATTAAAGAAAAAACTTCCAGCTGGCTGAAATATGGTCATTTGCTGAAAATCAACAAAACCACGAAAAGTTCTTGTATTTGAAGATAAAATCTTTTTGCTTTGAAGACGAAGGATTTAGGTGACTGAAATAAGTTCATTGGATGAAAACCAACAAATATTGACAAGAAGCACGAAAAGTTCTTGTATTTTAAGATAAAATCTGACTATTAAAGAAAAAACTTCCAGCTCGCTGAAATATGTTCATTTGCTGAAAATCAACAAAACCACGAAAAGTTCTTGTATTTGAAGATAAAATCTTTTTGCTTTGAAGAAGATACATCCAGCTGACTGAAATAAGTTCATTTGATGAAAATCAACAAAAATTGACAAGAACCACGAAAAGTTCTTGTATTTTAAGATAAAATCTGACGCTATTAAAGAAAAAACTTCCAGCTCGCTGAAATATGGTCATTTGCTGAAAATCAACAAAACCACGAAAAGTTCTTGCATTTGAAGATAAAATCTTTTTGCTTTGAAGAAGAAAGATCCAGCTGACTGAAATAAGTTCATTGGATGAAAACCAACAAAAATTGATAGGAACCACGAAAAGTTCTTGTATTTTAAGATAAAATCTGACGCTATTAAAGAAAAAACTTCCAGCTTGCTGAAATATGTTCATTTGCTGAAAATCAACAAAACCACGAAAAGTTCTTGTCTTTGAAGATAAAATTTTTTGCTTTGAAGAAGAAAGATCCAGCTGACTGAAATAAGTTCATTTGATGAAAATCAACAAAAATGGACAAGAACCACGAAAAGTTCTTGTATTTCAAGATAAAATCTGACGCTATTAAAGAAAAAACTTCCAGCTCGCTGAAATATGTTCATTTGCTGAAAATCAACAAAACCACGAAAAGTTCTTGTATTTGAAGATAAAATCTTTTTGCTTTGAAGATGAAAGATCGAGGTGACTGAAATAAGATCATTGGTTGAAAACCAACAAAAATTGACAAGAACCACGAAAAGATCTTGTATTTTAAGATAAAATCTGACGCTTTTTATGAAAAAACTTCGAGCTCGCTGAAATATGTTCATTTGCTGAAAATCAACAAAACCACGAAAAGTTCTTGTATTTGAAGATAAAATCTTTTTGCTTTGAAGAAGAAAGATCGAGGTGACTGAAATAAGTTCATTCGATGAAAACCAACAAAAATTGACAAGAACCACGAAAAGTTCTTGTATTTTAAGATAAAATCTGACGCTATTGAAGAAAAAACTTCCAGCTCGCTGAAATATGGTCATTTGCTGAAAATCAACAAAACCACGAAAAGTTCTTGTATTTGAAGATAAAATCTTTTTGCTTTGAAGAAGGAGGATTTAGGTGACTGAAATAAGTTCATTGGATGAAAACAAACAAAAATTGACAAGAAGCACGAAAAGTTCTTGTATTTTAAGAGAAAATCTTGCGCTATTAAAGAAAAAACTTCTATCTCGCTGAAATATGTTCATTTGCTGAAAATCAAGAAAACCACGAAAAGTTCTTGTATTTGAAGATAAAATCTTTTTGCTTTGAAGATGAAAGATCGAGGTGACTGAAATAAGTTCATCAGATGAAAACCAACAAAAATTGACAAGAACCACGAAAAGTTCTTGTATTTTGAGATAAAATCTTGCGCTATTAAAGAAAAAACTTCTTGCTCGCTGAAATATGTTCATTTGCTGAAAATCAACAAAACCACGAAAAGTTCTTGTATTTGAAGATAAAATCTTTTTGCTTTGAAGAAGAAAGATCTGGCTGACTGAAATAAGTTCATTAGATGAAAATCAACAAAAATTGACAAGAACCACGAAAAGTTCTTGTATTTTAAGATAAAATCTGACGCTATTAAAGAATAAAACTTCCAGCTCGCTGAAATATGGTCATTTGCTGAAAATCAACAAAACCACGAAAAGTTCTTGCATTTGAAGATAAAATCTTTTTGCTTTGAAGAAGAAAGATCCAGCTGACTGAAATCAGTTCATTGGATGAAAACCAACAAAAATTGATAGGAACCACGAAAAGTTCTTGTATTTTAAGATAAAATCTGACGCTATTAAAGAAAAAACTTCCAGCTTGCTGAAATATGTTCATTTGCTGAAAATCAACAAAACCACGAAAAGTTCTTGTCTTTGAAGATAAAATTTTTTGCTTTGAAGAAGAAAGATCCAGCTGACTGAAATAAGTTCATTTGATGAAAATCAACAAAAATGGACAAGAACCACGAAAAGTTCTTGTATTTCAAGATAAAATCTGACGCTATTAAAGAAAAAACTTCCAGCTCGCTGAAATATGTTCATTTGCTGAAAATCAACAAAACCACGAAAACTTCTTGTATTTGAAGATAAAATCTTTTTGCTTTGAAGATGAAAGATCGAGGTGACTGAAATAAGATCATTGGATGAAAACCAACAAAAATTGACAAGAACCACGAAAAGTTCTTGTATTTTAAGATAAAATCTGACGCTATTAAAGAAAAAACTTCTTGCTCGCTGAAATATGTTCATTTGCTGAAAATCAACAAAACCACGAAAAGTTCTTGTATTTGAAGATAAAATCTTTTTGCTTTGAAGAAGAAGGATTTAGGTGACTGAAATAAGTTCATTGGATGAAAACAAACAAAAATTGACAAGAAGCACGAAAAGTTCTTGTATTTTAAGATAAAATCTTACGCTATTAAAGAAAAAACTTCCAGCTCGCTGAAATATGGTCATTTGCTGAAAATCAACAAAACCACGAAAAGTTCTTGTATTTGAAGATAAAATCTTTTTGCTTTGAAGAAGAAGGATTTACGTGACTGAAATAAGTTCATTGGATGAAAACAAACAAAAATTGACAAGAAGCACGAAAAGTTCTTGTATTTTAAGAGAAAATCTTGCGCTATTAAAGAAAAAACTTCTATCTCGCTGAAATATGTTCATTTGCTGAAAATCAAGAAAACCACGAAAAGTTCTTGTATTTGAAGATAAAATCTTTTTGCTTTGAAGATGAAAGATCGAGGTGACTGAAATAAGTTCATCAGATGAAAACCAACAAAAATTGACAAGAACCACGAAAAGTTCTTGTATTTTAAGATAAAATCTTGCGCTATTAAAGAAAAAACTTCTTGCTCGCTGAAATATGTTCATTTGCTGAAAATCAACAAAACCACGAAATGTTCTTGTATTTGAAGATAAAATCTTTTTGCTTTGAAGATGAAAGATCGAGGTGACTGAAATAAGATCATTGGATGAAAACCAACAAAAATTGACAAGAAGCATGAAAAGTTCTTGTATTTTAAGATAAAATCTGACGCTATTAAAGAAAAAACTTCCAGCTGGCTGAAATATGGTCATTTGCTGAAAATCAACAAAACCACGAAAAGTTCTTGTATTTGAAGATAAAATCTTTTTGCTTTGAAGACGAAGGATTTAGGTGACTGAAATAAGTTCATTGGATGAAAACCAACAAATATTGACAAGAAGCACGAAAAGTTCTTGTATTTTAAGATAAAATCTGACTATTAAAGAAAAAACTTCCAGCTCGCTGAAATATGTTCATTTGCTGAAAATCAACAAAACCACGAAAAGTTCTTGTATTTGAAGATAAAATCTTTTTGCTTTGAAGAAGATACATCCAGCTGACTGAAATAAGTTCATTTGATGAAAATCAACAAAAATTGACAAGAACCACGAAAAGTTCTTGTATTTTAAGATAAAATCTGACGCTATTAAAGAAAAAACTTCCAGCTCGCTGAAATATGGTCATTTGCTGAAAATCAACAAAACCACGAAAAGTTCTTGCATTTGAAGATAAAATCTTTTTGCTTTGAAGAAGAAAGATCCAGCTGACTGAAATAAGTTCATTGGATGAAAACCAACAAAAATTGATAGGAACCACGAAAAGTTCTTGTATTTTAAGATAAAATCTGACGCTATTAAAGAAAAAACTTCCAGCTTGCTGAAATATGTTCATTTGCTGAAAATCAACAAAACCACGAAAAGTTCTTGTCTTTGAAGATAAAATTTTTTGCTTTGAAGAAGAAAGATCCAGCTGACTGAAATAAGTTCATTTGATGAAAATCAACAAAAATGGACAAGAACCACGAAAAGTTCTTGTATTTCAAGATAAAATCTGACGCTATTAAAGAAAAAACTTCCAGCTCGCTGAAATATGTTCATTTGCTGAAAATCAACAAAACCACGAAAAGTTCTTGTATTTGAAGATAAAATCTTTTTGCTTTGAAGATGAAAGATCGAGGTGACTGAAATAAGATCATTGGATGAAAACCAACAAAAATTGACAAGTACCACGAAAAGATCTTGTATTTTAAGATAAAATCTGACGCTTTTTATGAAAAAACTTCGAGCTCGCTGAAATATGTTCATTTGCTGAAAATCAACAAAACCACGAAAAGTTCTTGTATTTGAAGATAAAATCTTTTTGCTTTGAAGAAGAAAGATCGAGGTGACTGAAATAAGTTCATTCGATGAAAACCAACAAAAATTGACAAGAACCACGAAAAGTTCTTGTATTTTAAGATAAAATCTGACGCTATTGAAGAAAAAACTTCCAGCTCGCTGAAATATGGTCATTTGCTGAAAATCAACAAAACCACGAAAAGTTCTTGTATTTGAAGATAAAATCTTTTTGCTTTGAAGAAGGAGGATTTAGGTGACTGAAATAAGTTCATTGGATGAAAACAAACAAAAATTGACAAGAAGCACGAAAAGTTCTTGTATTTTAAGAGAAAATCTTGCGCTATTAAAGAAAAAACTTCTATCTCGCTGAAATATGTTCATTTGCTGAAAATCAAGAAAACCACGAAAAGTTCTTGTATTTGAAGATAAAATCTTTTTGCTTTGAAGATGAAAGATCGAGGTGACTGAAATAAGTTCATCAGATGAAAACCAACAAAAATTGACAAGAACCACGAAAAGTTCTTGTATTTTGAGATAAAATCTTGCGCTATTAAAGAAAAAACTTCTTGCTCGCTGAAATATGTTCATTTGCTGAAAATCAACAAAACCACGAAAAGTTCTTGTATTTGAAGATAAAATCTTTTTGCTTTGAAGAAGAAAGATCTGGCTGACTGAAATAAGTTCATTAGATGAAAATCAACAAAAATTGACAAGAACCACGAAAAGTTCTTGTATTTTAAGATAAAATCTGACGCTATTAAAGAATAAAACTTCCAGCTCGCTGAAATATGGTCATTTGCTGAAAATCAACAAAACCACGAAAAGTTCTTGCATTTGAAGATAAAATCTTTTTGCTTTGAAGAAGAAAGATCCAGCTGACTGAAATCAGTTCATTGGATGAAAACCAACAAAAATTGATAGGAACCACGAAAAGTTCTTGTATTTTAAGATAAAATCTGACGCTATTAAAGAAAAAACTTCCAGCTTGCTGAAATATGTTCATTTGCTGAAAATCAACAAAACCACGAAAAGTTCTTGTCTTTGAAGATAAAATTTTTTGCTTTGAAGAAGAAAGATCCAGCTGACTGAAATAAGTTCATTTGATGAAAATCAACAAAAATGGACAAGAACCACGAAAAGTTCTTGTATTTCAAGATAAAATCTGACGCTATTAAAGAAAAAACTTCCAGCTCGCTGAAATATGTTCATTTGCTGAAAATCAACAAAACCACGAAAACTTCTTGTATTTGAAGATAAAATCTTTTTGCTTTGAAGATGAAAGATCGAGGTGACTGAAATAAGATCATTGGATGAAAACCAACAAAAATTGACAAGAACCACGAAAAGTTCTTGTATTTTAAGATAAAATCTGACGCTATTAAAGAAAAAACTTCTTGCTCGCTGAAATATGTTCATTTGCTGAAAATCAACAAAACCACGAAAAGTTCTTGTATTTGAAGATAAAATCTTTTTGCTTTGAAGAAGAAGGATTTAGGTGACTGAAATAAGTTCATTGGATGAAAACAAACAAAAATTGACAAGAAGCACGAAAAGTTCTTGTCTTTTAAGAGAAAATCTTGCGCTATTAAAGAAAAAACTTCTATCTCGCTGAAATATGTTCATTTGCTGAAAATCAACAAAACCACGAAAAGTTCTTGTATTTGAAGATAAAATCTTTTTGCTTTGAAGAAGATACATCCAGCTGACTGAAATAAGTTCATTTGATGAAAATCAACAAAAATTGACAAGAATCACGAAAAGTTCTTGTATTTGAAGATAAAATCTTTTTGCTTTGAAGAAGAAAGATCTGGCTGACTGAAATAAGTTCATTAGATGAAAATCAACAAAAATTGACAAGAACCACGAAAAGTTCTTGTATTTTAAGATAAAATCTGACGCTATTAAAGAATAAAACTTCCAGCTCGCTGAAATATGGTCATTTGCTGAAAATCAACAAAACCACGAAAAGTTCTTGCATTTGAAGATAAAATCTTTTTGCTTTGAAGAAGAAAGATCCAGCTGACTGAAATCAGTTCATTGGATGAAAACCAACAAAAATTGATAGGAACCACGAAAAGTTCTTGTATTTTAAGATAAAATCTGACGCTATTAAAGAAAAAACTTCCAGCTTGCTGAAATATGTTCATTTGCTGAAAATCAACAAAACCACGAAAAGTTCTTGTCTTTGAAGATAAAATTTTTTGCTTTGAAGAAGAAAGATCCAGCTGACTGAAATAAGTTCATTTGATGAAAATCAACAAAAATGGACAAGAACCACGAAAGGTTCTTGTATTTCAATATAAAATCTAACGCTATTAAAGAAAAAACTTCCAGCTCGCTGAAATATGTTCATTTGCTGAAAATCAACAAAACCACGAAAAGTTCTTGTATTTGAAGATAAAATCTTTTTGCTTTGAAGATGAAAGATCGAGGTGACTGAAATAAGATCATTGGATGAAAACCAACAAAAATTGACAAGAACCACGAAAAGTTCTTGTATTTTAAGATAAAATCTGACGCTATTAAAGAAAAAACTTCTTGCTCGCTGAAATATGTTCATTTGCTGAAAATCAACAAAACCACGAAAAGTTCTTGTATTTGAAGATAAAATCTTTTTGCTTTTAAGAAGAAAGATCCAGCTGACTGAAATCAGTTCATTCGATCAAAATCAACAAAAATTGACAAGAACCACGAAAAGTTCTTGTATTTCAAGATAAAATCTGACGCTATTGAAGAAAAAACTTCTAGCTCGCTGAAATATGTTCATTTGTTGAAATTCAACAAAACCACGAAAAGTTCTTGTATTTGAAGATAAAGTCTTTTTGCTTTGAAGAAGAAAGATCTGGCTGACTGAAATAAGTTCATTGGATGAAAACCAACAAAAATTGACAAGAACCACGAAAGGTTCTTGTATTTTAAGATAAAATCTGACGCTATTAAAGAAAAAACTTCCAGCTCGCTGAAATATGGTCATTTGCTGAAAATCAACAAAACCACGAAAAGTTCTTGCATTTGAAGATAAAATCTTTTTGTGATGAAGAAGAAAGATCCAGCTGACTGAAATAAGTTCATTAGATGAAAATCAACAAAAATTGACAAGAACCACGAAAAGTTCTTGTATTTTAAGATAAAATCTGACGCTATTAAAGAAAAAACTTCCAGCTCGCTGAAATATGTTCATTTGCTGAAAATCAACAAAACCACGAAAAGTTCTTGTATTTGAAGATAAAATCTTTTTGCTTTGAAGAAGATACATCCAGCTGACTGAAATAAGTTCAATTGATGAAAATCAACAAAAATTGACAAGAACCACGAAAAGTTCTTGTATTTCAAGATAAAATCTGACGCTATTAAAGAAAAAACTTCTCGCTCGCTGAAATATGTTCATTTGCTGAAAATCAACAAAACCACGAAAAGTTCTTGTATTTGAAGATAAAATCTTTTTGCTTTGAAGAAGAAAGATCTGGCTGACTGAAATAAGTTCATTGGATGAAAACCAACAGGAATTAACAAGAACCACGAAAAGTTCTTGTATTTTAAGATAAAATGTGACGCTATTAAAGAAAAAATTTCCAGCTCGCTGAAATATGTTCATTTGCTGAAAATCAACAAAACCACGAAAAGTTCTTGTATTTGAAGATAAAATCTTTTTGCTTTGAAGAAGAAAGATCTCGCTGACTGAAATAAGTTGATTAGATGAAAACCAACAAAATTTGACAAGAACCACGAAAAGTTCTTGTATTTTAGGATAAAATCTGACGCGATTAAAGAAAAAACTTCTCGCTCGCTGAAATATGTTCATTTGCTGAAAATCAACAAAACGACGAAAAGTTCTTGTATTTGAAGATAAAATCTTTTTGCTTTGAAGAAGAAAGATCCAGCTGACTGAAATAAGTTCATTGGATGAAAATCAACAAAAATTGACAAGAACCACGAAAAGTTCTTGTATTTTAAGATAAAATCTGACGCTATTAAAGAAAAAACTTCCAGCTTGCTGAAATATGTTCATTTGTTGAAAATCAACAAAACCACGAAAAGTTCTTGTATTTGAAGATAAAATCTTTTTGCTTGAAGAAGAAAGATCTGGCTGACTGAAATAAGTTCATTGGATGAAAACCAACAAGAATTAACAAGAACCACGAAAAGTTCTTGTATTTTAAGATAAAATCTGACGCTATTGAAGAAAAAATTTCCAGCTCGCTGAAATATGTTCATTTGCTGAAAATCAACAAAACCACGAAAAGTTCTTGTATTTGAAGATAAAATCTTTTTGCTTTGAAGAAGAAAGATCTAGCTGACTGAAATAAGTTGATTAGATGAAAACCAACAAAATTTGACAAGAACCACAAAAAGTTCTTGTATTTTAGGATAAAATCTGACGCTATTAAAGAAAAAACTTCTCGCTCGCTGAAATATGTTCATTTGCTGAAAATCAACAAAACGACGAAAAGTTCTTGTATTTGAAGATAAAATCTTTTTGCTTTGAAGAAGAAAGATCCAGCTGACTGAAATAAGTTCATTAGATGAAAATCAACAAAAATTGACAAGAACCACGAAAAGTTCTTGTATTTTAAGATAAAATCTAACGCTATTAAAGAAAAAACTTCCAGCTCGCTGAAATATGTTCATTTGCTGAAAATCAACAAAACCACGAAAAGTTCTTGCATTTGAAGATAAAATCTTTTTGCTTTGAAGAAGAAAGATCCAGCTGACTGAAATAAGTTCATTGGATGAAAACCAACAAAAATTGATAGGAACAACGAAAAGTTCTTGTATTTTAAGATAAAATCTGACGCTATTAAAGAAAAAACTTCCAGCTTGCTGAAATATGTTCATTTGCTGAAAATCAACAAAACCACGAAAAGTTCTTGTCTTTGAAGATAAAATTTTTTGCTTTGAAGAAGAAAGATCCAGCTGACTGAAATAAGTTCATTTGATGAAAATCAACAAAAATTGACAAGAACCACGAAAAGTTCTTGTATTTCAAGATAAAATCTGACGCTATTAAAGAAAAAACTTCCAGCTTGCTGAAATATGTTCATTTGTTGAAAATCAACAAAACCACGAAAAGTTCTTGTATTTGAAGATAAAATCTTTTTGCTTGAAGAAGAAAGATCTGGCTGACTGAAATAAGTTCATTGGATGAAAACCAACAAGAATTAACAAGAACCACGAAAAGTTCTTGTATTTTAAGATAAAATCTGACGCTATTAAAGAAAAAATTTCCAGCTCGCTGAAATATGTTCATTTGCTGAAAATCAACAAAACCACGAAAAGTTCTTGTATTTGAAGATAAAATCTTTTTGCTTTGAAGAAGAAAGATCTAGCTGACTGAAATAAGTTGATTAGATGAAAACCAACAAAATTTGACAAGAACCACGAAAAGTTCTTGTATTTTAGGATAAAATCTGACGCTATTAAAGAAAAAACTTCTCGCTCGCTGAAATATGTTCATTTGCTGAAAATCAACAAAACGACGAAAAGTTCTTGTATTTGAAGATAAAATCTTTTTGCTTTGAAGAAGAAAGATCCAGCTGACTGAAATAAGTTCATTAGATGAAAATCAACAAAAATTGACAAGAACCACGAAAAGTTCTTGTATTTTAAGATAAAATCTAACGCTATTAAAGAAAAAACTTCCAGCTCGCTGAAATATGTTCATTTGCTGAAAATCAACAAAACCACGAAAAGTTCTTGCATTTGAAGATAAAATCTTTTTGCTTTGAAGAAGAAAGATCCAGCTGACTGAAATAAGTTCATTGGATGAAAACCAACAAAAATTGATAGGAACAACGAAAAGTTCTTGTATTTTAAGATAAAATCTGACGCTATTAAAGAAAAAACTTCCAGCTTGCTGAAATATGTTCATTTGCTGAAAATCAACAAAACCACAAAAAGTTCTTGTCTTTGAAGATAAAATTTTTTGCTTTGAAGAAGAAAGATCCAGCTGACTGAAATAAGTTCATTTGATGAAAATCAACAAAAATTGACAAGAACCACGAAAAGTTCTTGTATTTCAAGATAAAATCTGACGCTATTAAAGAAAAAATTTCCAGCTCGCTGAAATATGTTCATTTGCTGAAAATCAACAAAACCACGAAAAGTTCTTGTATTTGAAGATAAAATCTTTTTGCTTTGAAGAAGAAAGATCCAGCTGACTGAAATAAGTTCATTGGATGAAAACCAACAAAAATTGATAGGAACAACGAAAAGTTCTTGTATTTTAAGATAAAATCTGACGCTATTAAAGAAAAAACTTCCAGCTTACTGAAATATGTTCATTTGCTGAAAATCAACAAAACCACGAAAAGTTCTTGTCTTTGAAGATAAAATTTTTTGCTTTGAAGAAGAAAGATCCAGCTGACTGAAATAAGTTCATTTGATGAAAATCAACAAAAATTGACAAGAACCACGAAAAGTTCTTGTATTTCAAGATAAAATCTGACGCTATTAAAGAAAAAATTTTCAGCTCGCTGAAATATGTTCATTTGCTGAAAATCAACAAAACCACGAAAAGTTCTTGTATTTGAAGATAAAATCTTTTTGCTTTGAAGAAGAAAGATCTAGATGACTGAAATAAGTTGATTAGATGAAAACCAACAAAATTTGACAAGAACCACGAAAAGTTCTTGTATTTTAGGATAAAATCTGACGCTATTAAAGAAAAAACTTCTCGCTCGCTGAAATATGTTCATTTGCTGAAAATCAACAAAACGACGAAACGTTCTTGTATTTGAAGATAAAATCTTTTTGCTTTGAAGAAGAAAGATCCAGCTGACTGAAATAAGTTCATTAGATGAAAATCAACAAAAATTGACAAGAACCACGAAAAGTTCTTGTATTTTAAGATAAAATCTGACGCTATTAAAGAAAAAACTTCCAGCTTGCTGAAATATGTTCACTTGCTGAAAATCAACAAAACCACGAAAAGTTCTTGTCTTTGAAGATGACATTTTTTGCTTTGAAGAAGAAAGATCCAGCTGACTGAAATAAGTTCACTTGATGAAAATCAACAAAAATTGACAAGAACCACGAAAAGTTCTTGTATTTTAAGATAAAATCTGACGCTATTAAAGAAAAAACTTCCAGCTCGCTGAAATATGTTCAATTGCTGAAAATCAACAAAACCACGAAAAGTTCTTGTATTTGAAGATAAAATCTTTTTGCTTTGAAGAAGAAAGATCCAGCTGACTGAAATAAGTTCATTAGATGAAAATCAACAAAAATTGACAAGAACCACGAAAAGTTCTTCTATTTTAAGATAAAATCTTACGCTATTAAAGAAAAAACTTCCAGCTCGCTGAAATATGGTCATTTGCTGAAAATCAACAAAACCACGAAAAGTTCTTGTATTTGAAGATAAAATCTTTTTGCTTTGAAGAAGAAGGATTTAGGTGACTGAAATAAGTTCATTGGATGAAAACAAACAAAAATTGACAAGAAGCACGAAAAGTTCTTGTATTTTAAGAGAAAATCTTGCGCTATTAAAGAAAAAACTTCTTGCTCGCTGAAATATGTTCATTTGCTGAAAATCAACAAAACCACGAAAAGTTCTTGTATTTGAAGATAAAATCTTTTTGCTTTGAAGATGAAAGATCGAGGTGACTGAAATAAGTTCATCAGATGAAAACCAACAAAAATTGACAAGAACCACGAAAAGTTCTTGTATTTTAAGATAAAATCTTGCGCTATTAAAGAAAAAACTTCTTGCTCGCTGAAATATGTTCATTTGCTGAAAATCAACAAAACCACGAAAAGTTCTTGTATTTGAAGATAAAATCTTTTTGCTTTGAAGATGAAAGATCGAGGTGACTGAAATAAGATCATTGGATGAAAACCAACAAAAATTGACAAGAACCACGAAAAGTTCTTGTATTTTAATATAAAATCTGACGCTATTAAAGAAAAAACTTCCAGCTCGCTGAAATATGTTCATTTGCTGAAAATCAACAAAACCACGAAAAGTTCTTGTATTTGAAGATAAAATCTTTTTGCTTTTAAGAAGAAAGATCCAGCTGACTGAAATAAGTTCATTCGATCAAAATCAACAAAAATTGACAAGAACCAGGAAAAGTTCTTGTATTTTAAGATAAAATCTGACGCTTTTAATGAAAAAACTTCCAGCTCGCTGAAATATGGTCATTTGCTGAAAATCAACAAAACCACGAAAAGTTCTTGTATTTGAAGATAAAATCTTTTTGTGATGAAGAAGAAAGATCCAGCTGACTGAAATAAGTTCATTAGATGAAAATCAACAAAAATTGACAAGAACCATGAAAAGTTCTTGTATTTTAAGATAAAATCTGACGCTATTAAAGAAAAAACTTCCAGCTCGCTGAAATATGTTCATTTGCTGAAAATCAACAAAACCACGAAAAGTTCTTGTATTTGAAGATAAAATCTTTTTGCTTTGAAGAAGATACATCCAGCTGACTGAAATAAGTTCAATTGATGAAAATCAACAAAAATTGACAAGAACCACGAAAAGTTCTTGTATTTCAAGATAAAATCTGACGCTATTAAAGAAAAAACTTCTCGCTCGCTGAAATATGTTCATTTGCTGAAAATCAACAAAACCACGAAAAGTTCTTGTATTTGAAGATAAAATCTTTTTGCTTTGAAGAAGAAAGATCTGGCTGACTGAAATAAGTTCATTGGATGAAAACCAACAAGAATTAACAAGAACCACGAAAAGTTCTTGTATTTTAAGATAAAATGTGACGCTATTAAAGAAAAAATTTCCAGCTCGCTGAAATATGTTCATTTGCTGAAAATCAACAAAACCACGAAAAGTTCTTGTATTTGAAGATAAAATCTTTTTGCTTTGAAGAAGAAAGATCCAGCTGACTGAAATAAGTTCATTAGATGAAAATCAACAAAAATTGACAAGAACCACGAAAAGTTCTTGTATTTTAAGATAAAATCTGACGCTATTAAAGAAAAAACTTCCAGCTTGCTGAAATATGTTCATTTGTTGAAAATCAACAAAACCACGAAAAGTTCTTGTATTTGAAGATAAAATCTTTTTGCTTTGAAGAAGAAAGATCTGGCTGACTGAAATAAGTTCATTGGATGAAAACCAACAAGAATTAACAAGAACCACGAAAAGTTCTTGTATTTTAAGATAAAATCTGACGCTATTAAAGAAAAAATTTCCAGCTCGCTGAAATATGTTCATTTGCTGAAAATCAACAAAACCACGAAAACTTCTTGTATTTGAAGATAAAATCTTTTTGCTTTGAAGAAGAAAGATCTAGCTGACTGAAATAAGTTGATTAGATGAAAACCAACAAAATTTGACAAGAACCACGAAAAGTTCTTGTATTTTAGGATAAAATCTGACGCTATTAAAGAAAAAACTTCTCACTCGCTGAAATATGTTCATTTGCTGAAAATCAACAAAACGACGAAAAGTTCTTGTATTTGAAGATAAAATCTTTTTGCTTTGAAGAAGAAAGATCCAGCTGACTGAAATAAGTTCATTCGATCAAAATCAACAAAAATTGACAAGAACCAGGAAAAGTTCTTGTATTTTAAGATAAAATCTGACGCTTTTAATGAAAAAACTTCCAGCTCGCTGAAATATGGTCATTTGCTGAAAATCAACAAAACCACGAAAAGTTCTTGCATTTGAAGATAAAATCTTTTTGTGATGAAGAAGAAAGATCCAGCTGACTGAAATAAGTTCATTAGATGAAAATCAACAAAAATTGACAAGAACCATGAAAAGTTCTTGTATTTTAAGATAAAATCTGACGCTATTAAAGAAAAAACTTCCAGCTCGCTGAAATATGTTCATTTGCTGAAAATCAACAAAACCACGAAAAGTTCTTGTATTTGAAGATAAAATCTTTTTGCTTTGAAGAAGATACATCCAGCTGACTGAAATAAGTTCAATTGATGAAAATCAACAAAAATTGACAAGAACCACGAAAAGTTCTTGTATTTCAAGATAAAATCTGACGCTATTAAAGAAAAAACTTCTCGCTCGCTGAAATATGTTCATTTGCTGAAAATCAACAAAACCACGAAAAGTTCTTGTATTTGAAGATAAAATCATTTTGCTTTGAAGAAGAAAGATCCAGCTGACTGAAATAAGTTCATTAGATGAAAATCAACAAAAATTGACAAGAGCCACGAAAAGTTCTTGTATTTTAAGATAAAATCTTACGCTATTAAAGAAAAAACTTCCAGCTCGCTGAAATATGGTCATTTGCTGAAAATCAACAAAACCACGAAAAGTTCTTGTATTTGAAGATAAAATCTTTTTGCTTTGAAGAAGAAGGATTTAGGTGACTGAAATAAGTTCATTGGATGAAAACAAACAAAAATTGACAAGAAGCACGAAAAGTTCTTGTATTTTAAGAGAAAATCTTGCGCTATTAAAGAAAAAACTTCTTGCTCGCTGAAATATGTTCATTTGCTGAAAATCAACAAAACCACGAAAAGTTCTTGTATTTGAAGATAAAATCTTTTTGCTTTGAAGATGAAAGATCGAGGTGACTGAAATAAGATCATTGGATGAAAACCAACAAAAATTGACAAGAACCACGAAAAGTTCTTGTATTTTAATATAAAATCTGACGCTATTAAAGAAAAAACTTCCAGCTCGCTGAAATATGTTCATTTGCTGAAAATCAACAAAACCACGAAAAGTTCTTGTATTTGAAGATAAAATCTTTTTGCTTTTAAGAAGAAAGATCCAGCTGACTGAAATAAGTTCATTCGATCAAAATCAACAAAAATTGACAAGAACCAGGAAAAGTTCTTGTATTTTAAGATAAAATCTGACGCTTTTAATGAAAAAACTTCCAGCTCGCTGAAATATGGTCATTTGCTGAAAATCAACAAAACCACGAAAAGTTCTTGCATTTGAAGATAAAATCTTTTTGTGATGAAGAAGAAAGATCCAGCTGACTGAAATAAGTTCATTAGATGAAAATCAACAAAAATTGACAAGAACCATGAAAAGTTCTTGTATTTTAAGATAAAATCTGACGCTATTAAAGAAAAAACTTCCAGCTCGCTGAAATATGTTCATTTGCTGAAAATCAACAAAACCACGAAAAGTTCTTGTATTTGAAGATAAAATCTTTTTGCTTTGAAGAAGATACATCCAGCTGACTGAAATAAGTTCAATTGATGAAAATCAACAAAAATTGACAAGAACCACGAAAAGTTCTTGTATTTCAAGATAAAATCTGACGCTATTAAAGAAAAAACTTCTCGCTCGCTGAAATATGTTCATTTGCTGAAAATCAACAAAACCACGAAAAGTTCTTGTATTTGAAGATAAAATCTTTTTGCTTTGAAGAAGAAAGATCTGGCTGACTGAAATAAGTTCATTGGATGAAAACCAACAAGAATTAACAAGAACCACGAAAAGTTCTTGTATTTTAAGATAAAATGTGACGCTATTAAAGAAAAAATTTCCAGCTCGCTGAAATATGTTCATTTGCTGAAAATCAACAAAACCACGAAAAGTTCTTGTATTTGAAGATAAAATCTTTTTGCTTTGAAGAAGAAAGATCCAGCTGACTGAAATAAGTTCATTAGATGAAAATCAACAAAAATTGACAAGAACCACGAAAAGTTCTTGTATTTTAAGATAAAATCTGACGCTATTAAAGAAAAAACTTCCAGCTTGCTGAAATATGTTCATTTGTTGAAAATCAACAAAACCACGAAAAGTTCTTGTATTTGAAGATAAAATCTTTTTGCTTTGAAGAAGAAAGATCTGGCTGACTGAAATAAGTTCATTGGATGAAAACCAACAAGAATTAACAAGAACCACGAAAAGTTCTTGTATTTTAAGATAAAATCTGACGCTATTAAAGAAAAAATTTCCAGCTCGCTGAAATATGTTCATTTGCTGAAAATCAACAAAACCACGAAAACTTCTTGTATTTGAAGATAAAATCTTTTTGCTTTGAAGAAGAAAGATCTAGCTGACTGAAATAAGTTGATTAGATGAAAACCAACAAAATTTGACAAGAACCACGAAAAGTTCTTGTATTTTAGGATAAAATCTGACGCTATTAAAGAAAAAACTTCTCACTCGCTGAAATATGTTCATTTGCTGAAAATCAACAAAACGACGAAAAGTTCTTGTATTTGAAGATAAAATCTTTTTGCTTTGAAGAAGAAAGATCCAGCTGACTGAAATAAGTTCATTCGATCAAAATCAACAAAAATTGACAAGAACCAGGAAAAGTTCTTGTATTTTAAGATAAAATCTGACGCTTTTAATGAAAAAACTTCCAGCTCGCTGAAATATGGTCATTTGCTGAAAATCAACAAAACCACGAAAAGTTCTTGCATTTGAAGATAAAATCTTTTTGTGATGAAGAAGAAAGATCCAGCTGACTGAAATAAGTTCATTAGATGAAAATCAACAAAAATTGACAAGAACCATGAAAAGTTCTTGTATTTTAAGATAAAATCTGACGCTATTAAAGAAAAAACTTCCAGCTCGCTGAAATATGTTCATTTGCTGAAAATCAACAAAACCACGAAAAGTTCTTGTATTTGAAGATAAAATCTTTTTGCTTTGAAGAAGATACATCCAGCTGACTGAAATAAGTTCAATTGATGAAAATCAACAAAAATTGACAAGAACCACGAAAAGTTCTTGTATTTCAAGATAAAATCTGACGCTATTAAAGAAAAAACTTCTCGCTCGCTGAAATATGTTCATTTGCTGAAAATCAACAAAACCACGAAAAGTTCTTGTATTTGAAGATAAAATCTTTTTGCTTTGAAGAAGAAAGATCTGGCTGACTGAAATAAGTTCATTGGATGAAAACCAACAAGAATTAACAAGAACCACGAAAAGTTCTTGTATTTTAAGATAAAATGTGACGCTATTAAAGAAAAAATTTCCAGCTCGCTGAAATATGTTCATTTGCTGAAAATCAACAAAACCACGAAAAGTTCTTGTATTTGAAGATAAAATCTTTTTGCTTTGAAGAAGAAAGATCCAGCTGACTGAAATAAGTTCATTAGATGAAAATCAACAAAAATTGACAAGAACCACGAAAAGTTCTTGTATTTTAAGATAAAATCTGACGCTATTAAAGAAAAAACTTCCAGCTTGCTGAAATATGTTCATTTGTTGAAAATCAACAAAACCACGAAAAGTTCTTGTATTTGAAGATAAAATCTTTTTGCTTTGAAGAAGAAAGATCTGGCTGACTGAAATAAGTTCATTGGATGAAAACCAACAAGAATTAACAAGAACCACGAAAAGTTCTTGTATTTTAAGATAAAATCTGACGCTATTAAAGAAAAAATTTCCAGCTCGCTGAAATATGTTCATTTGCTGAAAATCAACAAAACCACGAAAACTTCTTGTACTTGAAGATAAAATCTTTTTGCTTTGAAGAAGAAAGATCTAGCTGACTGAAATAAGTTGATTAGATGAAAACCAACAAAATTTGACAAGAACCACGAAAAGTTCTTGTATTTTAGGATAAAATCTGACGCTATTAAAGAAAAAACTTCTCACTCGCTGAAATATGTTCATTTGCTGAAAATCAACAAAACGACGAAAAGTTCTTGTATTTGAAGATAAAATCTTTTTGCTTTGAAGAAGAAAGATCCAGCTGACTGAAATAAGTTCATTAGATGAAAATCAACAAAAATTGACAAGAACCACGAAAAGTTCTTGTATTTCAAGATAAAATCTGACGCTATTAAAGAAAAAATTTCCAGCTCGCTGAAATATGTTCATTTGCTGAAAATCAACAAAACGACGAAACGTTCTTGTATTTGAAGATAAAATCTTTTTGCTTTGAAGAAGAAAGATCCAGCTGACTGAAATAAGTTCATTAGATGAAAATCAACAAAAATTGACAAGAACCACGAAAAGTTCTTGTATTTTAAGATAAAATCTGACGCTATTAAAGAAAAAACTTCCAGCTCGCTGAAATATGTTCATTTGTTGAAAATCAACAAAACCACGAAAAGTTCTTGTATTTGAAGATAAAATCTTTTTGCTTTGAAGAAGAAAGATCTGGCTGACTGAAATAAGTTCATTGGATGAAAACCAACAAGAATTAACAAGAACCACGAAAAGTTCTTGTATTTTAAGATAAAATCTGACGCTATTAAAGAAAAAACTTCCAGCTCGCTGAAATATGTTCATTTGCTGAAAATCAACAAAACCACGAAAAGTTCTTGCATTTGAAGATAAAATCTTTTTGCTTTGAAGAAGAAAGATCCAGCTGACTGAAATAAGTTCATTGGATGAAAACCAACAAAAATTGATAGGAACCACGAAAAGTTCTTGTATTTGAAGATAAAATCTTTTTGCTTTGAAGAAGAAAGATCTGGCTGACTGAAATAAGTTCATTGGATGAAAACCAACAAGAATTAACAAGAACCACGAAAAGTTCTTGTATTTTAGGATAAAATCTGACGCTATTAAAGAAAAAACTTCTCGCTCGCTGAAATATGTTCATTTGCTGAAAATCAACAAAACGACGAAAAGTTCTTGTATTTGAAGATAAAATCTTTTTGCTTTGAAGAAGAAAGATCCAGCTGACTGAAATAAGTTCATTAGATGAAAATCAACAAAAATTGACAAGAACCACGAAAAGTTCTTGTATTTTAAGATAAAATCTTACGCTATTAAAGAAAAAACTTCCAGCTCGCTGAAATATGGTCATTTGCTGAAAATCAACAAAACCACGAAAAGTTCTTGTATTTGAAGATAAAATCTTTTTGCTTTGAAGAAGAAGGATTTAGGTGACTGAAATAAGTTCATTGGACGAAAACAAACAAAAATTGACAAGAAGCACGAAAAGTTCTTGTATTTTAAGAGAAAATCTTGCGCTATTAAAGAAAAAACTTCCATCTCGCTGAAATATGTTCATTTGCTGAAAATCAAGAAAACAACGAAAAGTTCTTGTATTTGAAGATAAAATCTTTTTGCTTTGAAGATGAAAGATCGAGGTGACTGAAATAAGTTCATCAGATGAAAACCAACAAAAATTGACAAGAACCACGAAAAGTTCTTGTATTTTAAGATAAAATCTTGCGCTATTAAAGAAAAAACTTCTTGCTCGCTGAAATATGTTCATTTGCTGAAAATCAACAAAACCACGAAAAGTTCTTGTATTTGAAGATAAAATCTTTTTGCTTTGAAGATGAAAGATCGAGGTGACTGAAATAAGATCATTGGATGAAAACCAACAAAAATTGACAAGAACCACGAAAAGTTCTTGTATTTTAAGATAAAATCTGACGCTATTAAAGAAAAAACTTCTTGCTCGCTGAAATATGTTCATTTGCTGAAAATCAACAAAACCACGAAAAGTTCTTGTATTTGAAGATAAAATCTTTTTGCTTTTAAGAAGAAAGATCCAGCTGACTGAAATAAGTTCATTCGATCAAAATCAACAAAAATTGACAAGAACCAGGAAAAGTTCTTGTATTTTAAGATAAAATCTGACGCTTTTAATGAAAAAACTTCCAGCTCGCTGAAATATGGTCATTTGCTGAAAATCAGCAAAACCACGAAAAGTTCTTGCATTTGAAGATAAAATCTTTTTGTGATGAAGAAGAAAGATCCAGCTGACTGAAATAAGTTCATTAGATGAAAATCAACAAAAATTGACAAGAACCACGAAAAGTTCTTTTATTTTAAGATAAAATCTGACGCTATTAAAGAAAAAACTTCCAGCTCGCTGAAATATGTTCATTTGCTGAAAATCAACAAAACCACGAAAAGTTCTTGTATTTGAAGATAAAATCTTTTTGCTTTGAAGAAGATACATCCAGCTGACTGAAATAAGTTCAATTGATGAAAATCAACAAAAATTGACAAGAACCACGAAAAGTTCTTGTATTTCAAGATAAAATCTGACGCTATTAAAGAAAAAACTTCTCGCTCGCTGAAATATGTTCATTTGCTGAAAATCAACAAAACCACGAAAAGTTCTTGTATTTGAAGATAAAATCTTTTTGCTTTGAAGAAGAAAGATCTAGCTGACTGAAATAAGTTGATTGGATGAAAACCAACAAAATTTGACAAGAACCACGAAAAGTTCTTGTATTTTAGGATTGAATCTGACGCTATTAAAGAAAAAACTTCTCGCTCGCTGAAATATGTTCATTTGCTGAAAATCAACAAAACGACGAAAAGTTCTTGTATTTGAAGATAAAATCTTTTTGCGTTGAAGAAGAAAGATCCAGCTGACTGAAATAAGTTCATTGGATGAAAATCAACAAAAATTGACAAGAACCACGAAAAGTTCTTGTATTTTAAGATAAAATCTGACGCTATTAAAGAAAAAACTTCCAGCTCGCTGAAATATGTTCATTTGCTGAAAATCAACAAAACCACGAAAAGTTCTTGCATTTGAAGATAAAATCTTTTTGCTTTGAAGAAGAAAGATCCAGCTGACTGAAATAAGTTCATTGGATGAACACCAACAAAAATTGATAGGAACCACGAAAAGTTCTTGTATTTTAAGATAAAATCTGACGCTATTAAAGAAAAAATTTCCAGCTTGCTGAAATATGTTCATTTGCTGAAAATCAACAAAACGACGAAAAGTTCTTGTCTTTGAAGATAAAATTTTTTGCTTTGAAGAAAGATCCAGCTGACTGAAATAAGTTCATTTGATGAAAATCAACAAAAATTGACAAGAACCACGAAAAGTTCTTGTATTTCAAGATAAAATCTTTTTGCTTTGAAGAAGAAAGATCTAGCTGACTGAAATAAGTTGATTAGATGAAAACCAACAAAATTTGACAAGAACCACGAAAAGTTCTTGTATTTTAGGATAAAATCTGACGCTATTAAAGAAAAAACTTCTCGCTCGCTGAAATATGTTCATTTGCTGAAAATCAACAAAACGACGAAAAGTTCTTGTATTTGAAGATAAAATCTTTTTGCTTTGAAGAAGAAAGATCCAGCTGACTGAAATAAGTTGATTAGATGAAAACCAACAAAAATTGACAAGAACCACGAAAAGTTCTTGTATTTTAAGATAAAATCTGACGCTATTAAAGAAAAAACTTCCAGCTCGCTGAAATATGTTCATTTGCTGAAAATCAACAAAACCACGAAAAGTTCTTGCATTTGAAGATAAAATCTTTTTGCTTTGAAGAAGAAAGATCCAGCTGACTGAAATAAGTTCATTGGATGAAAACCAACAAAAATTGATAGGAACCACGAAAAGTTCTTGTATTTTAAGATAAAATCTGACGCTATTAAAGAAAAAACTTCCAGCTTGCTGAAATATGTTCATTTGCTGAAAATCAACAAAACCACGAAAAGTTCTTGTCTTTGAAGATAACATTTTTTGCTTTGAAGAAGAAAGATCCAGCTGACTGAAATAAGTTCACTTGATGAAAATCAACAAAAATTGACAAGAACCACGAAAAGTTCTTGTATTTTAAGATAAAATCTGACGCTATTAAAGAAAAAACTTCCAGCTTGCTGAAATATGTTCATTTGTTGAAAATCAACAAAACCACGAAAAGTTCTTGTCTTTGAAGATAAAATCTTTTTGCTTTGAAGAAGAAAGATCTGGCTGACTGAAATAAGTTCATTGGATGAAAACCAACAAGAATTAACAAGAACCACGAAAAGTTCTTGTATTTTAGGATAAAATCTGACGCTATTAAAGAAAAAACTTCTCGCTCGCTGAAATATGTTCATTTGCTGAAAATCAACAAAACGACGAAAAGTTCTTGTATTTGAAGATAAAATCTTTTTGCTTTGAAGAAGAAAGATCCAGCTGACTGAAATAAGTTCATTAGATGAAAATCAACAAAAATTGACAAGAACCACGAAAAGTTCTTGTATTTTAAGATAAAATCTTACGCTATTAAAGAAAAAACTTCCAGCTCGCTGAAATATGGTCATTTGCTGAAAATCAACAAAACCACGAAAAGTTCTTGTATTTGAAGATAAAATCTTTTTGCTTTGAAGAAGAAGGATTTAGGTGACTGAAATAAGTTCATTGGACGAAAACAAACAAAAATTGACAAGAAGCACGAAAAGTTCTTGTATTTTAAGAGAAAATCTTGCGCTATTAAAGAAAAAACTTCCATCTCGCTGAAATATGTTCATTTGCTGAAAATCAAGAAAACAACGAAAAGTTCTTGTATTTGAAGATAAAATCTTTTTGCTTTGAAGATGAAAGATCGAGGTGACTGAAATAAGTTCATCAGATGAAAACCAACAAAAATTGACAAGAACCACGAAAAGTTCTTGTATTTTAAGATAAAATCTTGCGCTATTAAAGAAAAAACTTCTTGCTCGCTGAAATATGTTCATTTGCTGAAAATCAACAAAACCACGAAAAGTTCTTGTATTTGAAGATAAAATCTTTTTGCTTTGAAGATGAAAGATCGAGGTGACTGAAATAAGATCATTGGATGAAAACCAACAAAAATTGACAAGAACCACGAAAAGTTCTTGTATTTTAAGATAAAATCTGACGCTATTAAAGAAAAAACTTCTTGCTCGCTGAAATATGTTCATTTGCTGAAAATCAACAAAACCACGAAAAGTTCTTGTATTTGAAGATAAAATCTTTTTGCTTTTAAGAAGAAAGATCCAGCTGACTGAAATAAGTTCATTCGATCAAAATCAACAAAAATTGACAAGAACCAGGAAAAGTTCTTGTATTTTAAGATAAAATCTGACGCTTTTAATGAAAAAACTTCCAGCTCGCTGAAATATGGTCATTTGCTGAAAATCAGCAAAACCACGAAAAGTTCTTGCATTTGAAGATAAAATCTTTTTGTGATGAAGAAGAAAGATCCAGCTGACTGAAATAAGTTCATTAGATGAAAATCAACAAAAATTGACAAGAACCACGAAAAGTTCTTTTATTTTAAGATAAAATCTGACGCTATTAAAGAAAAAACTTCCAGCTCGCTGAAATATGTTCATTTGCTGAAAATCAACAAAACCACGAAAAGTTCTTGTATTTGAAGATAAAATCTTTTTGCTTTGAAGAAGATACATCCAGCTGACTGAAATAAGTTCAATTGATGAAAATCAACAAAAATTGACAAGAACCACGAAAAGTTCTTGTATTTCAAGATAAAATCTGACGCTATTAAAGAAAAAACTTCTCGCTCGCTGAAATATGTTCATTTGCTGAAAATCAACAAAACCACGAAAAGTTCTTGTATTTGAAGATAAAATCTTTTTGCTTTGAAGAAGAAAGATCTAGCTGACTGAAATAAGTTGATTGGATGAAAACCAACAAAATTTGACAAGAACCACGAAAAGTTCTTGTATTTTAGGATTGAATCTGACGCTATTAAAGAAAAAACTTCTCGCTCGCTGAAATATGTTCATTTGCTGAAAATCAACAAAACGACGAAAAGTTCTTGTATTTGAAGATAAAATCTTTTTGCGTTGAAGAAGAAAGATCCAGCTGACTGAAATAAGTTCATTGGATGAAAATCAACAAAAATTGACAAGAACCACGAAAAGTTCTTGTATTTTAAGATAAAATCTGACGCTATTAAAGAAAAAACTTCCAGCTCGCTGAAATATGTTCATTTGCTGAAAATCAACAAAACCACGAAAAGTTCTTGCATTTGAAGATAAAATCTTTTTGCTTTGAAGAAGAAAGATCCAGCTGACTGAAATAAGTTCATTGGATGAACACCAACAAAAATTGATAGGAACCACGAAAAGTTCTTGTATTTTAAGATAAAATCTGACGCTATTAAAGAAAAAATTTCCAGCTTGCTGAAATATGTTCATTTGCTGAAAATCAACAAAACGACGAAAAGTTCTTGTCTTTGAAGATAAAATTTTTTGCTTTGAAGAAAGATCCAGCTGACTGAAATAAGTTCATTTGATGAAAATCAACAAAAATTGACAAGAACCACGAAAAGTTCTTGTATTTCAAGATAAAATCTTTTTGCTTTGAAGAAGAAAGATCTAGCTGACTGAAATAAGTTGATTAGATGAAAACCAACAAAATTTGACAAGAACCACGAAAAGTTCTTGTATTTTAGGATAAAATCTGACGCTATTAAAGAAAAAACTTCTCGCTCGCTGAAATATGTTCATTTGCTGAAAATCAACAAAACGACGAAAAGTTCTTGTATTTGAAGATAAAATCTTTTTGCTTTGAAGAAGAAAGATCCAGCTGACTGAAATAAGTTGATTAGATGAAAACCAACAAAAATTGACAAGAACCACGAAAAGTTCTTGTATTTTAAGATAAAATCTGACGCTATTAAAGAAAAAACTTCCAGCTCGCTGAAATATGTTCATTTGCTGAAAATCAACAAAACCACGAAAAGTTCTTGCATTTGAAGATAAAATCTTTTTGCTTTGAAGAAGAAAGATCCAGCTGACTGAAATAAGTTCATTGGATGAAAACCAACAAAAATTGATAGGAACCACGAAAAGTTCTTGTATTTTAAGATAAAATCTGACGCTATTAAAGAAAAAACTTCCAGCTTGCTGAAATATGTTCATTTGCTGAAAATCAACAAAACCACGAAAAGTTCTTGTCTTTGAAGATAACATTTTTTGCTTTGAAGAAGAAAGATCCAGCTGACTGAAATAAGTTCACTTGATGAAAATCAACAAAAATTGACAAGAACCACGAAAAGTTCTTGTATTTTAAGATAAAATCTGACGCTATTAAAGAAAAAACTTCCAGCTTGCTGAAATATGTTCATTTGTTGAAAATCAACAAAACCACGAAAAGTTCTTGTCTTTGAAGATAAAATCTTTTTGCTTTGAAGAAGAAAGATCTGGCTGACTGAAATAAGTTCATTGGATGAAAACCAACAAGAATTAACAAGAACCACGAAAAGTTCTTGTATTTTAAGATAAAATGTGACGCTATTAAAGAAAAAATTTCCAGCTCGCTGAAATATGTTCATTTGCTGAAAATCAACAAAACCACGAAAAGTTCTTGTATTTGAAGATAAAATCTTTTTGCTTTGAAGAAGAAAGATCTAGCTGACTGAAATAAGTTGATTGGATGAAAACCAACAAAATTTGACAAGAACCACGAAAAGTTCTTGTATTTTAGGATAAAATCTGACGCTATTAAAGAAAAAACTTCTCGCTCGCTGAAATATGTTCATTTGCTGAAAATCAACAAAACGACGAAAAGTTCTTGTATTTGAAGATAAAATCTTTTTGCTTTGAAGAAGAAAGATCCAGCTGACTGAAATAAGTTCATTGGATGAAAACCAACAAAAATTGATAGGAACCACGAAAAGTTCTTGTATTTTAAGATAAAATCTGACGCTATTAAAGAAAAAACTTCCAGCTTGCTGAAATATGTTCATTTGCTGAAAATCAACAAAACCACGAAAAGTTCTTGTCTTTGAAGATAAAATTTTTTGCTTTGAAGAAGAAAGATCCAGCTGACTGAAATAAGTTCATTTGATGAAAATCAACAAAAATTGACAAGAACCACGAAAAGTTCTTGTATTTCAAGATAAAATCTGACGCTATTAAAGAAAAAATTTCCAGCTCGCTGAAATATGTTCATTTGCTGAAAATCAACAAAACCACGAAAAGTTCTTGTATTTGAAGATAAAATCTTTTTGCTTTGAAGAAGAAAGATCTAGCTGACTGAAATAAGTTGATTAGATGAAAACCAACAAAATTTGACAAGAACCACGAAAAGTTCTTGTATTTTAGGATAAAATCTGACGCTATTAAAGAAAAAACTTCTCGCTCGCTGAAATATGTTCATTTGCTGAAAATCAACAAAACGACGAAAAGTTCTTGTATTTGAAGATAAAATCTTTTTGCTTTGAAGAAGAAAGATCCAGCTGACTGAAATAAGTTCATTGGATGAAAACCAACAAAAATTGATAGGAACCACGAAAAGTTCTTGTATTTTAAGATAAAATCTGACGCTATTAAAGAAAAAACTTCCAGCTTGCTGAAATATGTTCATTTGCTGAAAATCAACAAAACCACGAAAAGTTCTTGTCTTTGAAGATAAAATTTTTTGCTTTGAAGAAGAAAGATCCAGCTGACTGAAATAAGTTCATTTGATGAAAATCAACAAAAATTGACAAGAACCACGAAAAGTTCTTGTATTTCAAGATAAAATCTGACGCTATTAAAGAAAAAATTTCCAGCTCGCTGAAATATGTTCATTTGCTGAAAATCAACAAAACCACGAAAAGTTCTTGTATTTGAAGATAAAATCTTTTTGCTTTGAAGAAGAAAGATCTAGCTGACTGAAATAAGTTGATTAGATGAAAACCAACAAAATTTGACAAGAACCACGAAAAGTTCTTGTATTTTAGGATAAAATCTGACGCTATTAAAGAAAAAACTTCTCGCTCGCTGAAATATGTTCATTTGCTGAAAATCAACAAAACCACGAAAAGTTCTTGTATTTGAAGATAAAATCTTTTTGCTTTGAAGAAGAAAGATCTGGCTGACTGAAATAAGTTCATTGGATGAAAACCAACAAGAATTAACAAGAACCACGAAAAGTTCTTGTATTTTAAGATAAAATGTGACGCTATTAAAGAAAAAATTTCCAGCTCGCTGAAATATGTTCATTTGCTGAAAATCAACAAAACCACGAAAAGTTCTTGTATTTGAAGATAAAATCTTTTTGCTTTGAAGAAGAAAGATCCAGCTGACTGAAATAAGTTCATTAGATGAAAATCAACAAAAATTGACAAGAACCACGAAAAGTTCTTGTATTTTAAGATAAAATCTGACGCTATTAAAGAAAAAACTTCCAGCTTGCTGAAATATGTTCATTTGTTGAAAATCAACAAAACCACGAAAAGTTCTTGTATTTGAAGATAAAATCTTTTTGCTTTGAAGAAGAAAGATCTGGCTGACTGAAATAAGTTCATTGGATGAAAACCAACAAGAATTAACAAGAACCACGAAAAGTTCTTGTATTTTAAGATAAAATCTGACGCTATTAAAGAAAAAATTTCCAGCTCGCTGAAATATGTTCATTTGCTGAAAATCAACAAAACCACGAAAACTTCTTGTATTTGAAGATAAAATCTTTTTGCTTTGAAGAAGAAAGATCTAGCTGACTGAAATAAGTTGATTAGATGAAAACCAACAAAATTTGACAAGAACCACGAAAAGTTCTTGTATTTTAGGATAAAATCTGACGCTATTAAAGAAAAAACTTCTCACTCGCTGAAATATGTTCATTTGCTGAAAATCAACAAAACGACGAAAAGTTCTTGTATTTGAAGATAAAATCTTTTTGCTTTGAAGAAGAAAGATCCAGCTGACTGAAATAAGTTCATTCGATCAAAATCAACAAAAATTGACAAGAACCAGGAAAAGTTCTTGTATTTTAAGATAAAATCTGACGCTTTTAATGAAAAAACTTCCAGCTCGCTGAAATATGGTCATTTGCTGAAAATCAACAAAACCACGAAAAGTTCTTGCATTTGAAGATAAAATCTTTTTGTGATGAAGAAGAAAGATCCAGCTGACTGAAATAAGTTCATTAGATGAAAATCAACAAAAATTGACAAGAACCATGAAAAGTTCTTGTATTTTAAGATAAAATCTGACGCTATTAAAGAAAAAACTTCCAGCTCGCTGAAATATGTTCATTTGCTGAAAATCAACAAAACCACGAAAAGTTCTTGTATTTGAAGATAAAATCTTTTTGCTTTGAAGAAGATACATCCAGCTGACTGAAATAAGTTCAATTGATGAAAATCAACAAAAATTGACAAGAACCACGAAAAGTTCTTGTATTTCAAGATAAAATCTGACGCTATTAAAGAAAAAACTTCTCGCTCGCTGAAATATGTTCATTTGCTGAAAATCAACAAAAGCACGAAAAGTTCTTGTATTTGAAGATAAAATCTTTTTGCTTTGAAGAAGAAAGATCCAGCTGACTGAAATAAGTTCATTAGATGAAAATCAACAAAAATTGACAAGAGCCACGAAAAGTTCTTGTATTTTAAGATAAAATCTTACGCTATTAAAGAAAAAACTTCCAGCTCGCTGAAATATGGTCATTTGCTGAAAATCAACAAAACCACGAAAAGTTCTTGTATTTGAAGATAAAATCTTTTTGCTTTGAAGAAGAAGGATTTAGGTGACTGAAATAAGTTCATTGGATGAAAACAAACAAAAATTGACAAGAAGCACGAAAAGTTCTTGTATTTTAAGAGAAAATCTTGCGCTATTAAAGAAAAAACTTCTTGCTCGCTGAAATATGTTCATTTGCTGAAAATCAACAAAACCACGAAAAGTTCTTGTATTTGAAGATAAAATCTTTTTGCTTTGAAGATGAAAGATCGAGGTGACTGAAATAAGTTCATCAGATGAAAACCAACAAAAATTGACAAGAACCACGAAAAGTTCTTGTATTTTAAGATAAAATCTTGCGCTATTAAAGAAAAAACTTCTTGCTCGCTGAAATATGTTCATTTGCTGAAAATCAACAAAACCACGAAAAGTTCTTGTATTTGAAGATAAAATCTTTTTGCTTTGAAGATGAAAGATCGAGGTGACTGAAATAAGATCATTGGATGAAAACCAACAAAAATTGACAAGAACCACGAAAAGTTCTTGTATTTTAATATAAAATCTGACGCTATTAAAGAAAAAACTTCCAGCTCGCTGAAATATGTTCATTTGCTGAAAATCAACAAAACCACGAAAAGTTCTTGTATTTGAAGATAAAATCTTTTTGCTTTTAAGAAGAAAGATCCAGCTGACTGAAATAAGTTCATTCGATCAAAATCAACAAAAATTGACAAGAACCAGGAAAAGTTCTTGTATTTTAAGATAAAATCTGACGCTTTTAATGAAAAAACTTCCAGCTCGCTGAAATATGGTCATTTGCTGAAAATCAACAAAACCACGAAAAGTTCTTGCATTTGAAGATAAAATCTTTTTGTGATGAAGAAGAAAGATCCAGCTGACTGAAATAAGTTCATTGGATGAAAACCAACAAGAATTAACAAGAACCACGAAAAGTTCTTGTATTTTAAGATAAAATGTGACGCTATTAAAGAAAAAATTTCCAGCTCGCTGAAATATGTTCATTTGCTGAAAATCAACAAAACCACGAAAAGTTCTTGTATTTGAAGATAAAATCTTTTTGCTTTGAAGAAGAAAGATCCAGCTGACTGAAATAAGTTCATTAGATGAAAATCAACAAAAATTGACAAGAACCACGAAAAGTTCTTGTATTTTAAGATAAAATCTGACGCTATTAAAGAAAAAACTTCCAGCTTGCTGAAATATGTTCATTTGTTGAAAATCAACAAAACCACGAAAAGTTCTTGTATTTGAAGATAAAATCTTTTTGCTTTGAAGAAGAAAGATCTGGCTGACTGAAATAAGTTCATTGGATGAAAACCAACAAGAATTAACAAGAACCACGAAAAGTTCTTGTATTTTAAGATAAAATCTGACGCTATTAAAGAAAAAATTTCCAGCTCGCTGAAATATGTTCATTTGCTGAAAATCAACAAAACCACGAAAACTTCTTGTATTTGAAGATAAAATCTTTTTGCTTTGAAGAAGAAAGATCGAGCTGACTGAAATAAGTTGATTAGATGAAAACCAACAAAATTTGACAAGAACCACGAAAAGTTCTTGTATTTTAGGATAAAATCTGACGCTATTAAAGAAAAAACTTCTCACTCGCTGAAATATGTTCATTTGCTGAAAATCAACAAAACGACGAAAAGTTCTTGTATTTGAAGATAAAATCTTTTTGCTTTGAAGAAGAAAGATCCAGCTGACTGAAATAAGTTCATTCGATCAAAATCAACAAAAATTGACAAGAACCAGGAAAAGTTCTTGTATTTTAAGATAAAATCTGACGCTTTTAATGAAAAAACTTCCAGCTCGCTGAAATATGGTCATTTGCTGAAAATCAACAAAACCACGAAAAGTTCTTGCATTTGAAGATAAAATCTTTTTGTGATGAAGAAGAAAGATCCAGCTGACTGAAATAAGTTCATTAGATGAAAATCAACAAAAATTGACAAGAACCATGAAAAGTTCTTGTATTTTAAGATAAAATCTGACGCTATTAAAGAAAAAAATTCCAGCTCGCTGAAATATGTTCATTTGCTGAAAATCAACAAAACCACGAAAAGTTCTTGTATTTGAAGATAAAATCTTTTTGCTTTGAAGAAGATACATCCAGCTGACTGAAATAAGTTAAATTGATGAAAATCAACAAAAATTGACAAGAACCACGAAAAGTTCTTGTATTTCAAGATAAAATCTGACGCTATTAAAGAAAAAACTTCTCGCTCGCTGAAATATGTTCATTTGCTGAAAATCAACAAAAGCACGAAAAGTTCTTGTATTTGAAGATAAAATCTTTTTGCTTTGAAGAAGAAAGATCTGGCTGACTGAAATAAGTTCATTGGATGAAAACCAACAAGAATTAACAAGAACCACGAAAAGTTCTTGTATTTTAAGATAAAATGTGACGCTATTAAAGAAAAAATTTCCAGCTCGCTGAAATATGTTCATTTGCTGAAAATCAACAAAACCACGAAAAGTTCTTGTATTTGAAGATAAAATCTTTTTGCTTTGAAGAAGAAAGATCCAGCTGACTGAAATAAGTTCATTAGATGAAAATCAACAAAAATTGACAAGAACCACGAAAAGTTCTTGTATTTTAAGATAAAATCTGACGCTATTAAAGAAAAAACTTCCAGCTTGCTGAAATATGTTCATTTGTTGAAAATCAACAAAACCACGAAAAGTTCTTGTATTTGAAGATAAAATCTTTTTGCTTTGAAGAAGAAAGATCTGGCTGACTGAAATAAGTTCATTGGATGAAAACCAACAAGAATTAACAAGAACCACGAAAAGTTCTTGTATTTTAAGATAAAATCTGACGCTATTAAAGAAAAAATTTCCAGCTCGCTGAAATATGTTCATTTGCTGAAAATCAACAAAACCACGAAAACTTCTTGTATTTGAAGATAAAATCTTTTTGCTTTGAAGAAGAAAGATCTAGCTGACTGAAATAAGTTGATTAGATGAAAACCAACAAAATTTGACAAGAACCACGAAAAGTTCTTGTATTTTAGGATAAAATCTGACGCTATTAAAGAAAAAACTTCTCACTCGCTGAAATATGTTCATTTGCTGAAAATCAACAAAACGACGAAAAGTTCTTGTATTTGAAGATAAAATCTTTTTGCTTTGAAGAAGAAAGATCCAGCTGACTGAAATAAGTTCATTAGATGAAAATCAACAAAAATTGACAAGAACCACGAAAAGTTCTTGTATTTCAAGATAAAATCTGACGCTATTAAAGAAAAAATTTCCAGCTCGCTGAAATATGTTCATTTGCTGAAAATCAACAAAACGACGAAACGTTCTTGTATTTGAAGATAAAATCTTTTTGCTTTGAAGAAGAAAGATCCAGCTGACTGAAATAAGTTCATTAGATGAAAATCAACAAAAATTGACAAGAACCACGAAAAGTTCTTGTATTTTAAGATAAAATCTGACGCTATTAAAGAAAAAACTTCCAGCTCGCTGAAATATGTTCATTTGTTGAAAATCAACAAAACCACGAAAAGTTCTTGTATTTGAAGATAAAATCTTTTTGCTTTGAAGAAGAAAGATCTGGCTGACTGAAATAAGTTCATTGGATGAAAACCAACAAGAATTAACAAGAACCACGAAAAGTTCTTGTATTTTAAGATAAAATCTGACGCTATTAAAGAAAAAACTTCCAGCTCGCTGAAATATGTTCATTTGCTGAAAATCAACAAAACCACGAAAAGTTCTTGCATTTGAAGATAAAATCTTTTTGCTTTGAAGAAGAAAGATCCAGCTGACTGAAATAAGTTCATTGGATGAAAACCAACAAAAATTGATAGGAACCACGAAAAGTTCTTGTATTTGAAGATAAAATCTTTTTGCTTTGAAGAAGAAAGATCTGGCTGACTGAAATAAGTTCATTGGATGAAAACCAACAAGAATTAACAAGAACCACGAAAAGTTCTTGTATTTTAGGATAAAATCTGACGCTATTAAAGAAAAAACTTCTCGCTCGCTGAAATATGTTCATTTGCTGAAAATCAACAAAACGACGAAAAGTTCTTGTATTTGAAGATAAAATCTTTTTGCTTTGAAGAAGAAAGATCCAGCTGACTGAAATAAGTTCATTAGATGAAAATCAACAAAAATTGACAAGAACCACGAAAAGTTCTTGTATTTTAAGATAAAATCTTACGCTATTAAAGAAAAAACTTCCAGCTCGCTGAAATATGGTCATTTGCTGAAAATCAACAAAACCACGAAAAGTTCTTGTATTTGAAGATAAAATCTTTTTGCTTTGAAGAAGAAGGATTTAGGTGACTGAAATAAGTTCATTGGATGAAAACAAACAAAAATTGACAAGAAGCACGAAAAGTTCTTGTATTTTAAGAGAAAATCTTGCGCTATTAAAGAAAAAACTTCCATCTCGCTGAAATATGTTCATTTGCTGAAAATCAAGAAAACAACGAAAAGTTCTTGTATTTGAAGATAAAATCTTTTTGCTTTGAAGATGAAAGATCGAGGTGACTGAAATAAGTTCATCAGATGAAAACCAACAAAAATTGACAAGAACCACGAAAAGTTCTTGTATTTTAAGATAAAATCTTGCGCTATTAAAGAAAAAACTTCTTGCTCGCTGAAATATGTTCATTTGCTGAAAATCAACAAAACCACGAAAAGTTCTTGTATTTGAAGATAAAATCTTTTTGCTTTGAAGATGAAAGATCGAGGTGACTGAAATAAGATCATTGGATGAAAACCAACAAAAATTGACAAGAACCACGAAAAGTTCTTGTATTTTAAGATAAAATCTGACGCTATTAAAGAAAAAACTTCTTGCTCGCTGAAATATGTTCATTTGCTGAAAATCAACAAAACCACGAAAAGTTCTTGTATTTGAAGATAAAATCTTTTTGCTTTTAAGAAGAAAGATCCAGCTGACTGAAATAAGTTCATTCGATCAAAATCAACAAAAATTGACAAGAACCAGGAAAAGTTCTTGTATTTTAAGATAAAATCTGACGCTTTTAATGAAAAAACTTCCAGCTCGCTGAAATATGGTCATTTGCTGAAAATCAGCAAAACCACGAAAAGTTCTTGCATTTGAAGATAAAATCTTTTTGTGATGAAGAAGATCCAGCTGACTGAAATAAGTTCATTAGATGAAAATCAACAAAAATTGACAAGAACCACGAAAAGTTCTTTTATTTTAAGATAAAATCTGACGCTATTAAAGAAAAAACTTCCAGCTCGCTGAAATATGTTCATTTGCTGAAAATCAACAAAACCACGAAAAGTTCTTGTATTTGAAGATAAAATCTTTTTGCTTTGAAGAAGATACATCCAGCTGACTGAAATAAGTTCAATTGATGAAAATCAACAAAAATTGACAAGAACCACGAAAAGTTCTTGTATTTCAAGATAAAATCTGACGCTATTAAAGAAAAAACTTCTCGCTCGCTGAAATATGTTCATTTGCTGAAAATCAACAAAACCACGAAAAGTTCTTGTATTTGAAGATAAAATCTTTTTGCTTTGAAGAAGAAAGATCTAGCTGACTGAAATAAGTTGATTGGATGAAAACCAACAAAATTTGACAAGAACCACGAAAAGTTCTTGTATTTTAGGATTGAATCTGACGCTATTAAAGAAAAAACTTCTCGCTCGCTTAAATATGTTCATTTGCTGAAAATCAACAAAACGACGAAAAGTTCTTGTATTTGAAGATAAAATCTTTTTGCTTTGAAGAAGAAAGATCCAGCTGACTGAAATAAGTTCATTGGATGAAAATCAACAAAAATTGACAAGAACCACGAAAAGTTCTTGTATTTTAAGATAAAATCTGACGCTATTAAAGAAAAAACTTCCAGCTCGCTGAAATATGTTCATTTGCTGAAAATCAACAAAACCACGAAAAGTTCTTGCATTTGAAGATAAAATCTTTTTGCTTTGAAGATGAAAGATCGAGGTGACTGAAATAAGATCATTGGATGAAAACCAACAAAAATTGACAAGAACCACGAAAAGTTCTTGTATTTTAAGATAAAATCTGACGCTATTAAAGAAAAAACTTCTTGCTCGCTGAAATATGTTCATTTGCTGAAAATCAACAAAACCACGAAAAGTTCTTGTATTTGAAGATAAAATCTTTTTGCTTTTAAGAAGAAAGATCCAGCTGACTGAAATAAGTTCATTCGATCAAAATCAACAAAAATTGACAAGAACCAGGAAAAGTTCTTGTATTTTAAGATAAAATCTGACGCTTTTAATGAAAAAACTTCCAGCTCGCTGAAATATGGTCATTTGCTGAAAATCAGCAAAACCACGAAAAGTTCTTGCATTTGAAGATAAAATCTTTTTGTGATGAAGAAGAAAGATCCAGCTGACTGAAATAAGTTCATTAGATGAAAATCAACAAAAATTGACAAGAACCACGAAAAGTTCTTTTATTTTAAGATAAAATCTGACGCTATTAAAGAAAAAACTTCCAGCTCGCTGAAATATGTTCATTTGCTGAAAATCAACAAAACCACGAAAAGTTCTTGTATTTGAAGATAAAATCTTTTTGCTTTGAAGAAGATACATCCAGCTGACTGAAATAAGTTCAATTGATGAAAATCAACAAAAATTGACAAGAACCACGAAAAGTTCTTGTATTTCAAGATAAAATCTGACGCTATTAAAGAAAAAACTTCTCGCTCGCTGAAATATGTTCATTTGCTGAAAATCAACAAAACCACGAAAAGTTCTTGTATTTGAAGATAAAATCTTTTTGCTTTGAAGAAGAAAGATCTAGCTGACTGAAATAAGTTGATTGGATGAAAACCAACAAAATTTGACAAGAACCACGAAAAGTTCTTGTATTTTAGGATTGAATCTGACGCTATTAAAGAAAAAACTTCTCGCTCGCTGAAATATGTTCATTTGCTGAAAATCAACAAAACGACGAAAAGTTCTTGTATTTGAAGATAAAATCTTTTTGCTTTGAAGAAGAAAGATCCAGCTGACTGAAATAAGTTCATTGGATGAAAATCAACAAAAATTGACAAGAACCACGAAAAGTTCTTGTATTTTAAGATAAAATCTGACGCTATTAAAGAAAAAACTTCCAGCTCGCTGAAATATGTTCATTTGCTGAAAATCAACAAAACCACGAAAAGTTCTTGCATTTGAAGATAAAATCTTTTTGCTTTGAAGAAGAAAGATCCAGCTGACTGAAATAAGTTCATTGGATGAACACCAACAAAAATTGATAGGAACCACGAAAAGTTCTTGTATTTTAAGATAAAATCTGACGCTATTAAAGAAAAAACTTCCAGCTTGCTGAAATATGTTCATTTGCTGAAAATCAACAAAACCACGAAAAGTTCTTGTCTTTGAAGATAAAATTTTTTGCTTTGAAGAAAGATCCAGCTGACTGAAATAAGTTCATTTGATGAAAATCAACAAAAATTGACAAGAACCACGAAAAGTTCTTGTATTTGAAGATAAAATCTTTTTGCTTTGAAGAAGAAAGATCTAGCTGACTGAAATAAGTTGATTAGATGAAAACCAACAAAATTTGACAAGAACCACGAAAAGTTCTTGTATTTTAGGATAAAATCTGACGCTATTAAAGAAAAAACTTCTCGCTCGCTGAAATATGTTCATTTGCTGAAAATCAACAAAACGACGAAAAGTTCTTGTATTTGAAGATAAAATCTTTTTGCTTTGAAGAAGAAAGATCCAGCTGACTGAAATAAGTTGACTTGATGAAAATCAACAAAAATTGACAAGAACCACGAAAAGTTCTTGTATTTTAAGATAAAATCTGACGCTATTAAAGAAAAAACTTCCAGCTCGCTGAAATATGTTCATTTGCTGAAAATCAACAAAACCACGAAAAGTTCTTGCATTTGAAGATAAAATCTTTTTGCTTTGAAGAAGAAAGATCCAGCTGACTGAAATAAGTTCATTGGATGAAAACCAACAAAAATTGATAGGAACCACGAAAAGTTCTTGTATTTTAAGATAAAATCTGACGCTATTAAAGAAAAAACTTCCAGCTTGCTGAAATATGTTCATTTGCTGAAAATCAACAAAACCACGAAAAGTTCTTGTCTTTGAAGATAACATTTTTTGCTTTGAAGAAGAAAGATCCAGCTGACTGAAATAAGTTCACTTGATGAAAATCAACAAAAATTGACAAGAACCACGAAAAGTTCTTGTATTTTAAGATAAAATCTGACGCTATTAAAGAAAAAACTTCCAGCTTGCTGAAATATGTTCATTTGTTGAAAATCAACAAAACCACGAAAAGTTCTTGTCTTTGAAGATAAAATCTTTTTGCTTTGAAGAAGAAAGATCTGGCTGACTGAAATAAGTTCATTGGATGAAAACCAACAAGAATTAACAAGAACCACGAAAAGTTCTTGTATTTTAAGATAAAATGTGACGCTATTAAAGAAAAAATTTCCAGCTCGCTGAAATATGTTCATTTGCTGAAAATCAACAAAACCACGAAAACTTCTTGTATTTGAAGATAAAATCTTTTTGCTTTGAAGAAGAAAGATCTAGCTGACTGAAATAAGTTGATTGGATGAAAACCAACAAAATTTGACAAGAACCACGAAAAGTTCTTGTATTTTAGGATAAAATCTGACGCTATTAAAGAAAAAACTTCTCGCTCGCTGAAATATGTTCATTTGCTGAAAATCAACAAAACGACGAAAAGTTCTTGTATTTGAAGATAAAATCTTTTTGCTTTGAAGAAGAAAGATCCAGCTGACTGAAATAAGTTCATTGGATGAAAACCAACAAAAATTGATAGGAACCACGAAAAGTTCTTGTATTTTAAGATAAAATCTGACGCTATTAAAGAAAAAACTTCCAGCTTGCTGAAATATGTTCATTTGCTGAAAATCAACAAAACCACGAAAAGTTCTTGTCTTTGAAGATAAAATTTTTTGCTTTGAAGAAGAAAGATCCAGCTGACTGAAATAAGTTCATTTGATGAAAATCAACAAAAATTGACAAGAACCACGAAAAGTTCTTGTATTTCAAGATAAAATCTGACGCTATTAAAGAAAAAATTTCCAGCTCGCTGAAATATGTTCATTTGCTTAAAATCAACAAAACCACGAAAAGTTCTTGTATTTGAAGATAAAATCTTTTTGCTTTGAAGAAGAAAGATCTAGCTGACTGAAATAAGTTGATTAGATGAAAACCAACAAAATTTGACAAGAACCACGAAAAGTTCTTGTATTTTAGGATAAAATCTGACGCTATTAAAGAAAAAACTTCTCGCTCGCTGAAATATGGTCATTTGCTGAAAATCAACAAAACCACGAAAAGTTCTTGTATTTGAAGATAAAATCTTTTTGCTTTGAAGAAGAAGGATTTAGGTGACTGAAATAAGTTCATTGGATGAAAACAAACAAAAATTGACAAGAACCACGAAAAGTTCTTGTATTTTAAGAGAAAATCTTGCGCGATTGAAGAAAAAACTTCGATCTCGCTGAAATATGTTCATTTGCTGAAAATCAAGAAAACCACGAAAAGTTCTTGTATTTGAAGATAAAATCTTTTTGCTTTGAAGATGAAAGATCGAGGTGACTGAAATAAGTTCATCAGATGAAAACCAACAAAAATTGACAAGAACCACGAAAAGTTCTTGTATTTTAAGATAAAATCTTGCGCTATTAAAGAAAAAACTTCTTGCTCGCTGAAATATGTTCATTTGCTGAAAATCAACAAAACCACGAAAAGTTCTTGTATTTGAAGATAAAATCTTTTTGCTTTGAAGATGAAAGATCGAGGTGACTGAAATAAGATCATTGGATGAAAACCAACAAAAATTGACAAGAACCACGAAAAGTTCTTGTATTTTAGGATAAAATCTGACGCGATTAAAGAAAAAATTTCTCGCTCGCTGAAATATGTTCATTTGCTGAAAATCAACAAAACCACGAAAAGTTCTTGTATTTGAAGATAAAATCTTTTTGCTTTGAAGAAGAAAGATCCAGCTGACTGAAATAAGTTCATTAGATGAAAATCAACAAAAATTGACAAGAACCACGAAAAGTTCTTGTATTTTAAGATAAAATCTGACGCTATTAAAGAAAAAATTTCCAGCTCGCTGAAATATGTTCATTTGCTGAAAATCAACAAAACCACGAAAAGTTCTTGTATTTGAAGATAAAATCTTTTTGCTTTGAAGAAGAAAGATCTAGCTGACTGAAATAAGTTGATTAGATGAAAACCAACAAAATTTGACAAGAACCACGAAAAGTTCTTGTATTTTAGGATAAAATCTTACGCTATTAAAGAAAAAACTTCTCGCTCGCTGAAATATGTTCATTTGCTGAAAATCAACAAAACGACGAAAAGTTCTTGTATTTGAAGATAAAATCTTTTTGCTTTGAAGAAGAAAGATCCAGCTGACTGAAATAAGTTCATTAGATGAAAATCAACAAAAATTGACAAGAACCACGAAAAGTTCTTGTATTTTAAGATAAAATCTGACGCTATTAAAGAAAAAACTTCCAGCTCGCTGAAATATGTTCATTTGCTGAAAATCAACAAAACCACGAAAAGTTCTTGCATTTGAAGATAAAATATTTTTGCTTTGAAGAAGAAAGATCCAGCTGACTGAAATAAGTTCATTGGATGAAAACCAACAAAAATTGATAGGAACCACGAAAAGTTCTTGTATTTTAAGATAAAATCTGACGCTATTAAAGAAAAAACTTCCAGCTTGCTGAAATATGTTCATTTGCTGAAAATCAACAAAACCACGAAAAGTTCTTGTCTTTGAAGATAACATTTTTTGCTTTGAAGAAGAAAGATCCAGCTGACTGAAATAAGTTCACTTGATGAAAATCAACAAAAATTGACAAGAACCACGAAAAGTTCTTGTATTTTAAGATAAAATCTGACGCTATTAAAGAAAAAACTTCCAGCTTGCTGAAATATGTTCATTTGTTGAAAATCAACAAAACCACGAAAAGTTCTTGTATTTGAAGATAAAATCTTTTTGCTTTGAAGAAGAAAGATCTGGCTGACTGAAATAAGTTCATTGGATGAAAACCAACAAGAATTAACAAGAACCACGAAAAGTTCTTGTATTTTAAGATAAAATCTTACGCTATTAAAGAAAAAACTTCCAGCTCGCTGAAATATGGTCATTTGCTGAAAATCAACAAAACCACGAAAAGTTCTTGTATTTGAAGATAAAATCTTTTTGCTTTGAAGAAGAAGGATTTAGGTGACTGAAATAAGTTCATTGGATGAAAACAAAAAAAAATTGACAAGAAGCACGAAAAGTTCTTGTATTTTAAGAGAAAATCTTGCGCTATTAAAGAATAAACTTCTATCTCGCTGAAATATGTTCATTTGCTGAAAATCAAGAAAACCACGAAAAGTTCTTGTATTTGAAGATAAAATCTTTTTGCTTTGAAGATGAAAGATCGAGGTGACTGAAATAAGTTCATCAGATGAAAACCAACAAAAATTGACAAGAACCACGAAAAGTTCTTGTATTTTAAGATAAAATCTTGCGCTATTAAAGAAAAAACTTCTTGCTCGCTGAAATATGTTCATTTGCTGAAAATCAACAAAACCACGAAAAGTTCTTGTATTTGAAGATAAAATCTTTTTGCTTTGAAGATGAAAGATCGAGGTGACTGAAATAAGATCATTGGATGAAAACCAACAAAAATTGACAAGAACCACGAAAAGTTCTTGTATTTTAGGATAAAATCTGACGCGATTAAAGAAAAAACTTCTCGCTCGCTGAAATATGTTCATTTGCTGAAAATCAACAAAACCACGAAAAGTTCTTGTATTTGAAGATAAAATCTTTTTGCTTTGAAGAAGAAAGATCCAGCTGACTGAAATAAGTTCATTAGATGAAAATCAACAAAAATTGACAAGAACCACGAAAAGTTCTTGTATTTTAAGATAAAATCTGACGCTATTAAAGAAAAAACTTCCAGCTTGCTGAAATATGTTCATTTGTTGAAAATCAACAAAACCACGAAAAGTTCTTGTATTTGAAGATAAAATCTTTTTGCTTTGAAGAAGAAAGATCTGGCTGACTGAAATAAGTTCATTGGATGAAAAACAACAAGAATTAACAAGAACCACGAAAAGTTCTTGTATTTTAAGATAAAATCTGACGCTATTAAAGAAAAAATTTCCAGCTCGCTGAAATATGTTCATTTGCTGAAAATCAACAAAACCACGAAAAGTTCTTGTATTTGAAGATAAAATCTTTTTGCTTTGAAGAAGAAAGATCCAGCTGACTGAAATAAGTTGATTAGATGAAAACCAACAAAATTTGACAAGAACCACGAAAAGTTCTTGTATTTTAGGATAAAATCTTACGCTATTGAAGAAAAAACTTCTCGCTCGCTGAAATATGTTCATTTGCTGAAAATCAACAAAACGACGAAAAGTTCTTGTATTTGAAGATAAAATCTTTTTGCTTTGAAGAAGATCCAGCTGACTGAAATAAGTTCATTAGATGAAAATCAACAAAAATTGACAAGAACCACGAAAAGTTCTTGTATTTTAAGATAAAATCTGACGCTATTAATGAAAAAACTTCCAGCTCACTGAAATATGTTCATTTGCTGAAAATCAACAAAACCACGAAAAGTTCTTGCATTTGAAGATAAAATCTTTTTGCTTTGAAGAAGAAAGATCCAGCTGACTGAAATAAGTTCATTGGATGAAAACCAACAAAAATTGATAGGAACCACGAAAAGTTCTTGTATTTTAAGATAAAATCTTGCGCTATTAAAGAAAAAACTTCTTGCTCGCTGAAATATGTTCATTTGCTGAAAATCAACAAAACCACGAAAAGTTCTTGTATTTGAAGATAAAATCTTTTTGCTTTGAAGATGAAAGATCGAGGTGACTGAAATAAGATCATTGGATGAAAACCAACAAAAATTGACAAGAACCACGAAAAGTTCTTGTATTTTAGGATAAAATCTGACGCGATTAAAGAAAAAATTTCTCGCTCGCTGAAATATGTTCATTTGCTGAAAATCAACAAAACCACGAAAAGTTCTTGTATTTGAAGATAAAATCTTTTTGCTTTGAAGAAGAAAGATCCAGCTGACTGAAATAAGTTCATTAGATGAAAATCAACAAAAATTGACAAGAACCACGAAAAGTTCTTGTATTTTAAGATAAAATCTGACGCTATTAAAGAAAAAACTTCCAGCTTGCTGAAATATGTTCATTTGTTGAAAATCAACAAAACCACGAAAAGTTCTTGTATTTGAAGATAAAATCTTTTTGCTTTGAAGAAGAAAGAACTGGCTGACTGAAATAAGTTCATTGGATGAAAAACAACAAGAATTAACAAGAACCACGAAAAGTTCTTGTATTTTAAGATAAAATCTGACGCTATTAAAGAAAAAATTTCCAGCTCGCTGAAATATGTTCATTTGCTGAAAATCAACAAAACCACGAAAAGTTCTTGTATTTGAAGATAAAATCTTTTTGCTTTGAAGAAGAAAGATCCAGCTGACTGAAATAAGTTGATTAGATGAAAACCAACAAAATTTGACAAGAACCACGAAAAGTTCTTGTATTTTAGGATAAAATCTTACGCTATTGAAGAAAAAACTTCTCGCTCGCTGAAATATGTTCATTTGCTGAAAATCAACAAAACGACGAAAAGTTCTTGTATTTGAAGATAAAATCTTTTTGCTTTGAAGAAGATCCAGCTGACTGAAATAAGTTCATTAGATGAAAATCAACAAAAATTGACAAGAACCACGAAAAGTTCTTGTATTTTAAGATAAAATCTGACGCTATTAATGAAAAAACTTCCAGCTCACTGAAATATGTTCATTTGCTGAAAATCAACAAAACCACGAAAAGTTCTTGCATTTGAAGATAAAATCTTTTTGCTTTGAAGAAGAAAGATCCAGCTGACTGAAATAAGTTCATTGGATGAAAACCAACAAAAATTGATAGGAACCACGAAAAGTTCTTGTATTTTAAGATAAAATCTTGCGCTATTAAAGAAAAAACTTCTTGCTCGCTGAAATATGTTCATTTGCTGAAAATCAACAAAACCACGAAAAGTTCTTGTATTTGAAGATAAAATCTTTTTGCTTTGAAGATGAAAGATCGAGGTGACTGAAATAAGATCATTGGATGAAAACCAACAAAAATTGACAAGAACCACGAAAAGTTCTTGTATTTTAGGATAAAATCTGACGCGATTAAAGAAAAAATTTCTCGCTCGCTGAAATATGTTCATTTGCTGAAAATCAACAAAACCACGAAAAGTTCTTGTATTTGAAGATAAAATCTTTTTGCTTTGAAGAAGAAAGATCCAGCTGACTGAAATAAGTTCATTAGATGAAAATCAACAAAAATTGACAAGAACCACGAAAAGTTCTTGTATTTTAAGATAAAATCTGACGCTATTAAAGAAAAAACTTCCAGCTTGCTGAAATATGTTCATTTGTTGAAAATCAACAAAACCACGAAAAGTTCTTGTATTTGAAGATAAAATCTTTTTGCTTTGAAGAAGAAAGAACTGGCTGACTGAAATAAGTTCATTGGATGAAAAACAACAAGAATTAACAAGAACCACGAAAAGTTCTTGTATTTTAAGATAAAATCTGACGCTATTAAAGAAAAAATTTCCAGCTCGCTGAAATATGTTCATTTGCTGAAAATCAACAAAACCACGAAAAGTTCTTGTATTTGAAGATAAAATCTTTTTGCTTTGAAGAAGAAAGATCTAGCTGACTGAAATAAGTTGATTAGATGAAAACCAACAAAATTTGACAAGAACCACGAAAAGTTCTTGTATTTTAGGATAAAATCTTACGCTATTAAAGAAAAAACTTCTCGCTCGCTGAAATATGTTCATTTGCTGAAAATCAACAAAACGACGAAAAGTTCTTGTATTTGAAGATAAAATCTTTTTGCTTTGAAGAAGAAAGATCCAGCTGACTGAAATAAGTTCATTAGATGAAAATCAACAAAAATTGACAAGAACCACGAAAAGTTCTTGTATTTTAAGATAAAATCTGACGCTATTAAAGAAAAAACTTCCAGCTCGCTGAAATATGTTCATTTGCTGAAAATCAACAAAACCACGAAAAGTTCTTGCATTTGAAGATAAAATCTTTTTGCTTTGAAGAAGAAAGATCCAGCTGACTGAAATAAGTTCATTGGATGAAAACCAACAAAAATTGATAGGAACCACGAAAAGTTCTTGTATTTTAAGATAAAATCTGACGCTATTAAAGAAAAAACTTCCAGCTTGCTGAAATATGTTCATTTGCTGAAAATCAACAAAACCACGAAAAGTTCTTGTCTTTGAAGATAACATTTTTTGCTTTGAAGAAGAAAGATCCAGCTGACTGAAATAAGTTCACTTGATGAAAATCAACAAAAATTGACAAGAACCACGAAAAGTTCTTGTACTTTAAGATAAAATCTGACGCTATTAAAGAAAAAACTTCCAGCTTGCTGAAATATGTTCATTTGTTGAAAATCAACAAAACCACGAAAAGTTCTTGTATTTGAAGATAAAATCTTTTTGCTTTGAAGAAGAAAGATCTGGCTGACTGAAATAAGTTCATTGGATGAAAACCAACAAGAATTAACAAGAACCACGAAAAGTTCTTGTATTTTAAGATAAAATCTTACGCTATTAAAGAAAAAACTTCCAGCTCGCTGAAATATGGTCATTTGCTGAAAATCAACAAAACCACGAAAAGTTCTTGTATTTGAAGATAAAATCTTTTTGCTTTGAAGAAGAAGGATTTAGGTGACTGAAATAAGTTCATTGGATGAAAACAAAAAAAAATTGACAAGAAGCACGAAAAGTTCTTGTATTTTAAGAGAAAATCTTGCGCTATTAAAGAAAAAACTTTTATCTCGCTGAAATATGTTCATTTGCTGAAAATCAAGAAAACCACGAAACGTTCTTGTATTTGAAGATAAAATCTTTTTGCTTTGAAGATGAAAGATCGAGGTGACTGAAATAAGTTCATCAGATGAAAACCAACAAAAATTGACAAGAACCACGAAAAGTTCTTGTATTTTAAGATAAAATCTTGCGCTATTAAAGAAAAAACTTCTTGCTCGCTGAAATATGTTCATTTGCTGAAAATCAACAAAACCACGAAAAGTTCTTGTATTTGAAGATAAAATCTTTTTGCTTTGAAGAAGAAAGATCTGGCTGACTGAAATAAGTTCATTGGATGAAAAACAACAAGAATTAACAAGAACCACGAAAAGTTCTTGTATTTTAAGATAAAATCTGACGCTATTAAAGAAAAAATTTCCAGCTCGCTGAAATATGTTCATTTGCTGAAAATCAACAAAACCACGAAAAGTTCTTGTATTTGAAGATAAAATCTTTTTGCTTTGAAGAAGAAAGATCCAGCTGACTGAAATAAGTTGATTAGATGAAAACCAACAAAATTTGACAAGAACCACGAAAAGTTCTTGTATTTTAGGATAAAATCTTACGCTATTGAAGAAAAAACTTCTCGCTCGCTGAAATATGTTCATTTGCTGAAAATCAACAAAACCACGAAAAGTTCTTGTATTTGAAGATAAAATCTTTTTGCTTTGAAGAAGAAAGATCCAGCTGACTGAAATAAGTTCATTAGATGAAAATCAACAAAAATTGACAAGAACCACGAAAAGTTCTTGTATTTTAAGATAAAATCTGACGCTATTAATGAAAAAACTTCCAGCTCACTGAAATATGTTCATTTGCTGAAAATCAACAAAACCACGAAAAGTTCTTGCATTTGAAGATAAAATCTTTTTGCTTTGAAGAAGAAAGATCCAGCTGACTGAAATAAGTTCATTGGATGAAAACCAACAAAAATTGATAGGAACCACGAAAAGTTCTTGTATTTTAAGATAAAATCTGACGCTATTAAAGAAAAAACTTCTTGCTCGCTGAAATATGTTCATTTGCTGAAAATCAACAAAACCACGAAAAGTTCTTGTATTTGAAGATAAAATCTTTTTGCTTTGAAGATGAAAGATCGAGGTGACTGAAATAAGATCATTGGATGAAAACCAACAAAAATTGACAAGAACCACGAAAAGTTCTTGTATTTTAGGATAAAATCTGACGCGATTAAAGAAAAAACTTCTCGCTCGCTGAAATATGTTCATTTGCTGAAAATCAACAAAACCACGAAAAGTTCTTGTATTTGAAGATAAAATCTTTTTGCTTTGAAGAAGAAAGATCCAGCTGACTGAAATAAGTTCATTAGATGAAAATCAACAAAAATTGACAAGAACCACGAAAACTTCTTGTATTTTAAGATAAAATCTGACGCTATTAAAGAAAAAACTTCCAGCTTGCTGAAATATGTTCATTTGTTGAAAATCAACAAAACCACGAAAAGTTCTTGTATTTGAAGATAAAATCTTTTTGCTTTGAAGAAGAAAGATCTGGCTGACTGAAATAAGTTCATTGGATGAAAAACAACAAGAATTAACAAGAAGCACGAAAAGTTCTTGTATTTTAAGATAAAATCTGACGCTATTAAAGAAAAAATTTCCAGCTCGCTGAAATATGTTCATTTGCTGAAAATCAACAAAACCACGAAAAGTTCTTGTATTTGAAGATAAAATCTTTTTGCTTTGAAGAAGAAAGATCTAGCTGACTGAAATAAGTTGATTAGATGAAAACCAACAAAATTTGACAAGAACCACGAAAAGTTCTTGTATTTTAGGATAAAATCTGACGCTATTAAAGAAAAAACTTCTCGCTCGCTGAAATATGGTCATTTGCTGAAAATCAACAAAACCACGAAAAGTTCTTGTATTTGAAGATAAAATCTTTTTGCTTTGAAGAAGAAGGATTTAGGTGACTGAAATAAGTTCATTGGATGAAAACAAACAAAAATTGACAAGAACCACGAAAAGTTCTTGTATTTTAAGAGAAAATCTTGCGCTATTGAAGAAAAAACTTCTATCTCGCTGAAATATGTTCATTTGCTGAAAATCAAGAAAACCACGAAAAGTTCTTGTATTTGAAGATAAAATCTTTTTGCTTTGAAGATGAAAGATCGAGGTGACTGAAATAAGTTCATCAGATGAAAACCAACACAAATTGACAAGAACCACGAAAAGTTCTTGTATTTTAAGATAAAATCTTGCGCTATTAAAGAAAAAACTTCTTGCTCGCTGAAATATGTTCATTTGCTGAAAACCAACAAAACCACGAAAAGTTCTTGTATTTGAAGATAAAATCTTTTTGCTTTGAAGATGAAAGATCGAGGTGACTGAAATAAGATCATTGGATGAAAACCAACAAAAATTGACAAGAACCACGAAAAGTTCTTGTATTTTAGGATAAAATCTGACGCGATTAAAGAAAAAATTTCTCGCTCGCTGAAATATGTTCATTTGCTGAAAATCAACAAAACCACGAAAAGTTCTTGTATTTGAAGATAAAATCTTTTTGCTTTGAAGATGAAAGATCGAGGTGACTGAAATAAGTTCATCAGATGAAAACCAACAAAAATTGACAAGAACCACGAAAAGTTCTTGTATTTTAAGATAAAATCTTGCGCTATTAAAGAAAAAACTTCTTGCTCGCTGAAATATGTTCATTTGCTGAAAATCAACAAAACCACGAAAAGTTCTTGTATTTGAAGATAAAATCTTTTTGCTTTGAAGAAGAAAGATCTGGCTGACTGAAATAAGTTCATTGGATGAAAAACAACAAGAATTAACAAGAACAACGAAAAGTTCTTGTATTTTAAGATAAAATCTGACGCTATTAAAGAAAAAATTTCCAGCTCGCTGAAATATGTTCATTTGCTGAAAATCAACAAAACCACGAAAAGTTCTTGTATTTGAAGATAAAATCTTTTTGCTTTGAAGAAGAAAGATCCAGCTGACTGAAATAAGTTGATTAGATGAAAACCAACAAAATTTGACAAGAACCACGAAAAGTTCTTGTATTTTAGGATAAAATCTTACGCTATTGAAGAAAAAACTTCTCGCTCGCTGAAATATGTTCATTTGCTGAAAATCAACAAAACGACGAAAAGTTCTTGTATTTGAAGATAAAATCTTTTTGCTTTGAAGAAGAAAGATCCAGCTGACTGAAATAAGTTCATTAGATGAAAATCAACAAAAATTGACAAGAACCACGAAAAGTTCTTGTATTTTAAGATAAAATCTGACGCTATTAATGAAAAAACTTCCAGCTCACTGAAATATGTTCATTTGCTGAAAATCAACAAAACCACGAAAAGTTCTTGCATTTGAAGATAAAATCTTTTTGCTTTGAAGAAGAAAGATCCAGCTGACTGAAATAAGTTCATTGGATGAAAACCAACAAAAATTGATAGGAACCACGAAAAGTTCTTGTATTTTAAGATAAAATCTGACGCTATTAAAGAAAAAACTTCTTGCTCGCTGAAATATGTTCATTTGCTGAAAATCAACAAAACCACGAAAAGTTCTTGTATTTGAAGATAAAATCTTTTTGCTTTGAAGATGAAAGATCGAGGTGACTGAAATAAGATCATTGGATGAAAACCAACAAAAATTGACAAGAACCACGAAAAGTTCTTGTATTTTAGGATAAAATCTGACGCGATTAAAGAAAAAACTTCTCGCTCGCTGAAATATGTTCATTTGCTGAAAATCAACAAAACCACGAAAAGTTCTTGTATTTGAAGATAAAATCTTTTTGCTTTGAAGAAGAAAGATCCAGCTGACTGAAATAAGTTCATTAGATGAAAATCAACAAAAATTGACAAGAACCACGAAAAGTTCTTGTATTTTAAGATAAAATCTGACGCTATTAAAGAAAAAACTTCCAGCTTGCTGAAATATGTTCATTTGTTGAAAATCAACAAAACCACGAAAAGTTCTTGTATTTGAAGATAAAATCTTTTTGCTTTGAAGAAGAAAGATCTGGCTGACTGAAATAAGTTCATTGGATGAAAAACAACAAGAATTAACAAGAAGCACGAAAAGTTCTTGTATTTTAAGATAAAATCTGACGCTATTAAAGAAAAAATTTCCAGCTCGCTGAAATATGTTCATTTGCTGAAAATCAACAAAACCACGAAAAGTTCTTGTATTTGAAGATAAAATCTTTTTGCTTTGAAGAAGAAAGATCTAGCTGACTGAAATAAGTTGATTAGATGAAAACCAACAAAATTTGACAAGAACCACGAAAAGTTCTTGTATTTTAGGATAAAATCTGACGCTATTAAAGAAAAAACTTCTCGCTCGCTGAAATATGGTCATTTGCTGAAAATCAACAAAACCACGAAAAGTTCTTGTATTTGAAGATAAAATCTTTTTGCTTTGAAGAAGAAGGATTTAGGTGACTGAAATAAGTTCATTGGATGAAAACAAACAAAAATTGACAAGAACCACGAAAAGTTCTTGTATTTTAAGAGAAAATCTTGCGCTATTGAAGAAAAAACTTCTATCTCGCTGAAATATGTTCATTTGCTGAAAATCAAGAAAACCACGAAAAGTTCTTGTATTTGAAGATAAAATCTTTTTGCTTTGAAGATGAAAGATCGAGGTGACTGAAATAAGTTCATCAGATGAAAACCAACACAAATTGACAAGAACCACGAAAAGTTCTTGTATTTTAAGATAAAATCTTGCGCTATTAAAGAAAAAACTTCTTGCTCGCTGAAATATGTTCATTTGCTGAAAATCAACAAAACCACGAAAAGTTCTTGTATTTGAAGATAAAATCTTTTTGCTTTGAAGATGAAAGATCGAGGTGACTGAAATAAGATCATTGGATGAAAACCAACAAAAATTGACAAGAACCACGAAAAGTTCTTGTATTTTAGGATAAAATCTGACGCGATTAAAGAAAAAATTTCTCGCTCGCTGAAATATGTTCATTTGCTGAAAATCAACAAAACCACGAAAAGTTCTTGTATTTGAAGATAAAATCTTTTTGCTTTGAAGAAGAAAGATCCAGCTGACTGAAATAAGTTCATTAGATGAAAATCAACAAAAATTGACAAGAACCACGAAAAGTTCTTGTATTTTAAGATAAAATCTGACGCTATTAAAGAAAAAACTTCCAGCTTGCTGAAATATGTTCATTTGCTGAAAATCAACAAAACCACGAAAAGTTCTTGCATTTGAAGATAAAATCTTTTTGCTTTGAAGAAGAAAGATCCAGCTGACTGAAATAAGTTCATTGGATGAAAACCAACAAAAATTGATAGGAACCACGAAAAGTTCTTGTATTTTAAGATAAAATCTGACGCTATTAAAGAAAAAACTTCTTGCTCGCTGAAATATGTTCATTTGCTGAAAATCAACAAAACCACGAAAAGTTCTTGTATTTGAAGATAAAATCTTTTTGCTTTGAAGATGAAAGATCGAGGTGACTGAAATAAGATCATTGGATGAAAACCAACAAAAATTGACAAGAACCACGAAAAGTTCTTGTATTTTAGGATAAAATCTGACGCGATTAAAGAAAAAACTTCTCGCTCGCTGAAATATGTTCATTTGCTGAAAATCAACAAAACCACGAAAAGTTCTTGTATTTGAAGATAAAATCTTTTTGCTTTGAAGAAGAAAGATCCAGCTGACTGAAATAAGTTCATTAGATGAAAATCAACAAAAATTGACAAGAACCACGAAAAGTTCTTGTATTTTAAGATAAAATCTGACGCTATTAAAGAAAAAACTTCCAGCTTGCTGAAATATGTTCATTTGTTGAAAATCAACAAAACCACGAAAAGTTCTTGTATTTGAAGATAAAATCTTTTTGCTTTGAAGAAGAAAGATCTGGCTGACTGAAATAAGTTCATTGGATGAAAAACAACAAGAATTAACAAGAAGCACGAAAAGTTCTTGTATTTTAAGATAAAATCTGACGCTATTAAAGAAAAAATTTCCAGCTCGCTGAAATATGTTCATTTGCTGAAAATCAACAAAACCACGAAAAGTTCTTGTATTTGAAGATAAAATCTTTTTGCTTTGAAGAAGAAAGATCTAGCTGACTGAAATAAGTTGATTAGATGAAAACCAACAAAATTTGACAAGAACCACGAAAAGTTCTTGTATTTTAGGATAAAATCTGACGCTATTAAAGAAAAAACTTCTCGCTCGCTGAAATATGGTCATTTGCTGAAAATCAACAAAACCACGAAAAGTTCTTGTATTTGAAGATAAAATCTTTTTGCTTTGAAGAAGAAGGATTTAGGTGACTGAAATAAGTTCATTGGATGAAAACAAACAAAAATTGACAAGAACCACGAAAAGTTCTTGTATTTTAAGAGAAAATCTTGCGCTATTGAAGAAAAAACTTCTATCTCGCTGAAATATGTTCATTTGCTGAAAATCAAGAAAACCACGAAAAGTTCTTGTATTTGAAGATAAAATCTTTTTGCTTTGAAGATGAAAGATCGAGGTGACTGAAATAAGTTCATCAGATGAAAACCAACACAAATTGACAAGAACCACGAAAAGTTCTTGTATTTTAAGATAAAATCTTGCGCTATTAAAGAAAAAACTTCTTGCTCGCTGAAATATGTTCATTTGCTGAAAATCAACAAAACCACGAAAAGTTCTTGTATTTGAAGATAAAATCTTTTTGCTTTGAAGATGAAAGATCGAGGTGACTGAAATAAGATCATTGGATGAAAACCAACAAAAATTGACAAGAACCACGAAAAGTTCTTGTATTTTAGGATAAAATCTGACGCGATTAAAGAAAAAATTTCTCGCTCGCTGAAATATGTTCATTTGCTGAAAATCAACAAAACCACGAAAAGTTCTTGTATTTGAAGATAAAATCTTTTTGCTTTGAAGAAGAAAGATCCAGCTGACTGAAATAAGTTCATTAGATGAAAATCAACAAAAATTGACAAGAACCACGAAAAGTTCTTGTATTTTAAGATAAAATCTGACGCTATTAAAGAAAAAACTTCCAGCTTGCTGAAATATGTTCATTTGTTGAAAATCAACAAAACCACGAAAAGTTCTTGTATTTGAAGATAAAATCTTTTTGCTTTGAAGAAGAAAGAACTGGCTGACTGAAATAAGTTCATTGGATGAAAAACAACAAGAATTAACAAGAACCACGAAAAGTTCTTGTATTTTAAGATAAAATCTGACGCTATTAAAGAAAAAATTTCCAGCTCGCTGAAATATGTTCATTTGCTGAAAATCAACAAAACCACGAAAAGTTCTTGTATTTGAAGATAAAATCTTTTTGCTTTGAAGAAGAAAGATCTAGCTGACTGAAATAAGTTGATTAGATGAAAACCAACAAAATTTGACAAGAACCACGAAAAGTTCTTGTATTTTAGGATAAAATCTTACGCTATTAAAGAAAAAACTTCTCGCTCGCTGAAATATGTTCATTTGCTGAAAATCAACAAAACGACGAAAAGTTCTTGTATTTGAAGATAAAATCTTTTTGCTTTGAAGAAGAAAGATCCAGCTGACTGAAATAAGTTCATTAGATGAAAATCAACAAAAATTGACAAGAACCACGAAAAGTTCTTGTATTTTAAGATAAAATCTGACGCTATTAAAGAAAAAACTTCCAGCTCGCTGAAATATGTTCATTTCCTGAAAATCAACAAAACCACGAAAAGTTCTTGCATTTGAAGATAAAATCTTTTTGCTTTGAAGAAGAAAGATCTAGCTGACTGAAATAAGTTGATTAGATGAAAACCAACAAAATTTGACAAGAACCACGAAAAGTTCTTGTATTTTAGGATAAAATCTTACGCTATTAAAGAAAAAACTTCTCGCTCGCTGAAATATGTTCATTTGCTGAAAATCAACAAAACGACGAAAAGTTCTTGTATTTGAAGATAAAATCTTTTTGCTTTGAAGAAGAAAGATCCAGCTGACTGAAATAAGTTCATTAGATGAAAATCAACAAAAATTGACAAGAACCACGAAAAGTTCTTGTATTTTAAGATAAAATCTGACGCTATTAAAGAAAAAACTTCCAGCTCGCTGAAATATGTTCATTTCCTGAAAATCAACAAAACCACGAAAAGTTCTTGTATTTGAAGATAAAATCTTTTTGCTTTGAAGAAGAAAGATCCAGCTGACTGAAATAAGTTCATTGGATGAAAACCAACAAAAATTGATAGGAACCACGAAAAGTTCTTGTATTTTAAGATAAAATCTGACGCTATTAAAGAAAAAACTTCCAGCTTGCTGAAATATGTTCATTTGCTGAAAATCAACAAAACCACGAAAAGTTCTTGTCTTTGAAGATAACATTTTTTGCTTTGAAGAAGAAAGATCCAGCTGACTGAAATAAGTTCACTTGATGAAAATCAACAAAAATTGACAAGAACCACGAAAAGTTCTTGTATTTTAAGATAAAATCTGACGCTATTAAAGAAAAAACTTCCAGCTTGCTGAAATATGTTCATTTGTTGAAAATCAACAAAACCACGAAAAGTTCTTGTATTTGAAGATAAAATCTTTTTGCTTTGAAGAAGAAAGATCTGGCTGACTGAAATAAGTTCATTGGATGAAAACCAACAAGAATTAACAAGAACCACGAAAAGTTCTTGTATTTTAAGATAAAATCTTACGCTATTAAAGAAAAAACTTCCAGCTCGCTGAAATATGGTCATTTGCTGAAAATCAACAAAACCACGAAAAGTTCTTGTATTTGAAGATAAAATCTTTTTGCTTTGAAGAAGAAGGATTTAGGTGACTGAAATAAGTTAATTGGATGAAAACAAAAAAAAATTGACAAGAAGCACGAAAAGTTCTTGTATTTTAAGAGAAAATCTTGCGCTATTAAAGAATAAACTTCTATCTCGCTGAAATATGTTCATTTGCTGAAAATCAAGAAAACCACGAAAAGTTCTTGTATTTGAAGATAAAATCTTTTTGCTTTGAAGATGAAAGATCGAGGTGACTGAAATAAGTTCATCAGATGAAAACCAACAAAAATTGACAAGAACCACGAAAAGTTCTTGTATTTTAAGATAAAATCTTGCGCTATTAAAGAAAAAACTTCTTGCTCGCTGAAATATGTTCATTTGCTGAAAATCAACAAAACCACGAAAAGTTCTTGCATTTGAAGATAAAATCTTTTTGCTTTGAAGAAGAAAGATCTGGCTGACTGAAATAAGTTCATTGGATGAAAAACAACAAGAATTAACAAGAACCACGAAAAGTTCTTGTATTTTAAGATAAAATCTGACGCTATTAAAGAAAAAATTTCCAGCTCGCTGAAATATGTTCATTTGCTGAAAATCAACAAAACCACGAAAAGTTCTTGTATTTGAAGATAAAATCTTTTTGCTTTGAAGAAGAAAGATCCAGCTGACTGAAATAAGTTGATTAGATGAAAACCAACAAAATTTGACAAGAACCACGAAAAGTTCTTGTATTTTAGGATAAAATCTTACGCTATTGAAGAAAAAACTTCTCGCTCGCTGAAATATGTTCATTTGCTGAAAATCAACAAAACGACGAAAAGTTCTTGTATTTGAAGATAAAATCTTTTTGCTTTGAAGAAGAAAGATCCAGCTGACTGAAATAAGTTCATTAGATGAAAATCAACAAAAATTGACAAGAACCACGAAAAGTTCTTGTATTTTAAGATAAAATCTGACGCTATTAAAGAAAAAACTTCCAGCTTGCTGAAATATGTTCATTTGTTGAAAATCAACAAAACCACGAAAAGTTCTTGTATTTGAAGATAAAATCTTTTTGCTTTGAAGAAGAAAGATCTGGCTGACTGAAATAAGTTCATTGGATGAAAAACAACAAGAATTAACAAGAGCACGAAAAGTTCTTGTATTTTAAGATAAAATCTGACGCTATTAAAGAAAAAATTTCCAGCTCGCTGAAATATGTTCATTTGCTGAAAATCAACAAAACCACGAAAAGTTCTTGTATTTGAAGATAAAATCTTTTTGCTTTGAAGAAGAAAGATCCAGCTGACTGAAATAAGTTGATTAGATGAAAACCAACAAAATTTGACAAGAACCACGAAAAGTTCTTGTATTTTAGGATAAAATCTTACGCTATTGAAGAGAAAACTTCTCGCTCGCTGAAATATGTTCATTTGCTGAAAATCAACAAAACGACGAAAAGTTCTTGTATTTGAAGATAAAATCTTTTTGCTTTGAAGAAGAAAGATCCAGCTGACTGAAATAAGTTCATTAGATGAAAATCAACAAAAATTGACAAGAACCACGAAAAGTTCTTGTATTTTAAGATAAAATCTGACGCTATTAATGAAAAAACTTCCAGCTCACTGAAATATGTTCATTTGCTGAAAATCAACAAAACCACGAAAAGTTCTTGCATTTGAAGATAAAATCTTTTTGCTTTGAAGAAGAAAGATCCAGCTGACTGAAATAAGTTCATTGGATGAAAACCAACAAAAATTGATAGGAACCACGAAAAGTTCTTGTATTTTAAGATAAAATCTGACGCTATTAAAGAAAAAATTTCCAGCTCGCTGAAATATGTTCATTTGCTGAAAATCAACAAAACCACGAAAAGTTCTTGTATTTGAAGATAAAATCTTTTTGCTTTGAAGAAGAAAGATCTAGCTGACTGAAATAAGTTGATTAGATGAAAACCAACAAAATTTGACAAGAACCACGAAAAGTTCTTGTATTTTAGGATAAAATCTGACGCTATTAAAGAAAAAACTTCTCGCTCGCTGAAATATGGTCATTTGCTGAAAATCAACAAAACCACGAAAAGTTCTTGTATTTGAAGATAAAATCTTTTTGCTTTGAAGAAGAAGGATTTAGGTGACTGAAATAAGTTCATTGGATGAAAACAAACAAAAATTGACAAGAACCACGAAAAGTTCTTGTATTTTAAGAGAAAATCTTGCGCTATTGAAGAAAAAACTTCTATCTCGCTGAAATATGTTCATTTGCTGAAAATCAAGAAAACCACGAAAAGTTCTTGTATTTGAAGATAAAATCTTTTTGCTTTGAAGATGAAAGATCGAGGTGACTGAAATAAGTTCATCAGATGAAAACCAACACAAATTGACAAGAACCACGAAAAGTTCTTGTATTTTAAGATAAAATCTTGCGCTATTAAAGAAAAAACTTCTTGCTCGCTGAAATATGTTCATTTGCTGAAAATCAACAAAACCACGAAAAGTTCTTGTATTTGAAGATAAAATCTTTTTGCTTTGAAGATGAAAGATCGAGGTGACTGAAATAAGATCATTGGATGAAAACCAACAAAAATTGACAAGAACCACGAAAAGTTCTTGTATTTTAGGATAAAATCTGACGCGATTAAAGAAAAAATTTCTCGCTCGCTGAAATATGTTCATTTGCTGAAAATCAACAAAACCACGAAAAGTTCTTGTATTTGAAGATAAAATCTTTTTGCTTTGAAGAAGAAAGATCCAGCTGACTGAAATAAGTTCATTAGATGAAAATCAACAAAAATTGACAAGAACCACGAAAAGTTCTTGTATTTTAAGATAAAATCTGACGCTATTAAAGAAAAAACTTCCAGCTTGCTGAAATATGTTCATTTGTTGAAAATCAACAAAACCACGAAAAGTTCTTGTATTTGAAGATAAAATCTTTTTGCTTTGAAGAAGAAAGAACTGGCTGACTGAAATAAGTTCATTGGATGAAAAACAACAAGAATTAACAAGAACCACGAAAAGTTCTTGTATTTTAAGATAAAATCTGACGCTATTAAAGAAAAAATTTCCAGCTCGCTGAAATATGTTCATTTGCTGAAAATCAACAAAACCACGAAAAGTTCTTGTATTTGAAGATAAAATCTTTTTGCTTTGAAGAAGAAAGATCTAGCTGACTGAAATAAGTTGATTAGATGAAAACCAACAAAATTTGACAAGAACCACGAAAAGTTCTTGTATTTTAGGATAAAATCTTACGCTATTAAAGAAAAAACTTCTCGCTCGCTGAAATATGTTCATTTGCTGAAAATCAACAAAACGACGAAAAGTTCTTGTATTTGAAGATAAAATCTTTTTGCTTTGAAGAAGAAAGATCCAGCTGACTGAAATAAGTTCATTAGATGAAAATCAACAAAAATTGACAAGAACCACGAAAAGTTCTTGTATTTTAAGATAAAATCTGACGCTATTAAAGAAAAAACTTCCAGCTCGCTGAAATATGTTCATTTCCTGAAAATCAACAAAACCACGAAAAGTTCTTGCATTTGAAGATAAAATCTTTTTGCTTTGAAGAAGAAAGATCTAGCTGACTGAAATAAGTTGATTAGATGAAAACCAACAAAATTTGACAAGAACCACGAAAAGTTCTTGTATTTTAGGATAAAATCTTACGCTATTAAAGAAAAAACTTCTCGCTCGCTGAAATATGTTCATTTGCTGAAAATCAACAAAACGACGAAAAGTTCTTGTATTTGAAGATAAAATCTTTTTGCTTTGAAGAAGAAAGATCCAGCTGACTGAAATAAGTTCATTAGATGAAAATCAACAAAAATTGACAAGAACCACGAAAAGTTCTTGTATTTTAAGATAAAATCTGACGCTATTAAAGAAAAAACTTCCAGCTCGCTGAAATATGTTCATTTCCTGAAAATCAACAAAACCACGAAAAGTTCTTGTATTTGAAGATAAAATCTTTTTGCTTTGAAGAAGAAAGATCCAGCTGACTGAAATAAGTTCATTGGATGAAAACCAACAAAAATTGATAGGAACCACGAAAAGTTCTTGTATTTTAAGATAAAATCTGACGCTATTAAAGAAAAAACTTCCAGCTTGCTGAAATATGTTCATTTGCTGAAAATCAACAAAACCACGAAAAGTTCTTGTCTTTGAAGATAACATTTTTTGCTTTGAAGAAGAAAGATCCAGCTGACTGAAATAAGTTCACTTGATGAAAATCAACAAAAATTGACAAGAACCACGAAAAGTTCTTGTATTTTAAGATAAAATCTGACGCTATTAAAGAAAAAACTTCCAGCTTGCTGAAATATGTTCATTTGTTGAAAATCAACAAAACCACGAAAAGTTCTTGTATTTGAAGATAAAATCTTTTTGCTTTGAAGAAGAAAGATCTGGCTGACTGAAATAAGTTCATTGGATGAAAACCAACAAGAATTAACAAGAACCACGAAAAGTTCTTGTATTTTAAGATAAAATCTTACGCTATTAAAGAAAAAACTTCCAGCTCGCTGAAATATGGTCATTTGCTGAAAATCAACAAAACCACGAAAAGTTCTTGTATTTGAAGATAAAATCTTTTTGCTTTGAAGAAGAAGGATTTAGGTGACTGAAATAAGTTAATTGGATGAAAACAAAAAAAAATTGACAAGAAGCACGAAAAGTTCTTGTATTTTAAGAGAAAATCTTGCGCTATTAAAGAATAAACTTCTATCTCGCTGAAATATGTTCATTTGCTGAAAATCAAGAAAACCACGAAAAGTTCTTGTATTTGAAGATAAAATCTTTTTGCTTTGAAGATGAAAGATCGAGGTGACTGAAATAAGTTCATCAGATGAAAACCAACAAAAATTGACAAGAACCACGAAAAGTTCTTGTATTTTAAGATAAAATCTTGCGCTATTAAAGAAAAAACTTCTTGCTCGCTGAAATATGTTCATTTGCTGAAAATCAACAAAACCACGAAAAGTTCTTGCATTTGAAGATAAAATCTTTTTGCTTTGAAGAAGAAAGATCTGGCTGACTGAAATAAGTTCATTGGATGAAAAACAACAAGAATTAACAAGAACCACGAAAAGTTCTTGTATTTTAAGATAAAATCTGACGCTATTAAAGAAAAAATTTCCAGCTCGCTGAAATATGTTCATTTGCTGAAAATCAACAAAACCACGAAAAGTTCTTGTATTTGAAGATAAAATCTTTTTGCTTTGAAGAAGAAAGATCCAGCTGACTGAAATAAGTTGATTAGATGAAAACCAACAAAATTTGACAAGAACCACGAAAAGTTCTTGTATTTTAGGATAAAATCTTACGCTATTGAAGAAAAAACTTCTCGCTCGCTGAAATATGTTCATTTGCTGAAAATCAACAAAACGACGAAAAGTTCTTGTATTTGAAGATAAAATCTTTTTGCTTTGAAGAAGAAAGATCCAGCTGACTGAAATAAGTTCATTAGATGAAAATCAACAAAAATTGACAAGAACCACGAAAAGTTCTTGTATTTTAAGATAAAATCTGACGCTATTAAAGAAAAAACTTCCAGCTTGCTGAAATATGTTCATTTGTTGAAAATCAACAAAACCACGAAAAGTTCTTGTATTTGAAGATAAAATCTTTTTGCTTTGAAGAAGAAAGATCTGGCTGACTGAAATAAGTTCATTGGATGAAAAACAACAAGAATTAACAAGAGCACGAAAAGTTCTTGTATTTTAAGATAAAATCTGACGCTATTAAAGAAAAAATTTCCAGCTCGCTGAAATATGTTCATTTGCTGAAAATCAACAAAACCACGAAAAGTTCTTGTATTTGAAGATAAAATCTTTTTGCTTTGAAGAAGAAAGATCCAGCTGACTGAAATAAGTTGATTAGATGAAAACCAACAAAATTTGACAAGAACCACGAAAAGTTCTTGTATTTTAGGATAAAATCTTACGCTATTGAAGAGAAAACTTCTCGCTCGCTGAAATATGTTCATTTGCTGAAAATCAACAAAACGACGAAAAGTTCTTGTATTTGAAGATAAAATCTTTTTGCTTTGAAGAAGAAAGATCCAGCTGACTGAAATAAGTTCATTAGATGAAAATCAACAAAAATTGACAAGAACCACGAAAAGTTCTTGTATTTTAAGATAAAATCTGACGCTATTAATGAAAAAACTTCCAGCTCACTGAAATATGTTCATTTGCTGAAAATCAACAAAACCACGAAAAGTTCTTGCATTTGAAGATAAAATCTTTTTGCTTTGAAGAAGAAAGATCCAGCTGACTGAAATAAGTTCATTGGATGAAAACCAACAAAAATTGATAGGAACCACGAAAAGTTCTTGTATTTTAAGATAAAATCTGACGCTATTAAAGAAAAAACTTCAAGCTTGCTGAAATATGTTCATTTGCTGAAAATCAACAAAACCACGAAAAGTTCTTGTCTTTGAAGATAAAATTTTTTGCTTTGAAGAAGAAAGATCCGGCTGACTGAAATAAGTTCATTGGATGAAAACCAACAAGAATTAACAAGAACCACGAAAAGTTCTTGTATTTTAAGATAAAATGTGACGCTATTAAAGAAAAAATTTCCAGCTCGCTGAAATATGTTCATTTGCTGAAAATCAACAAAACCACGAAAAGTTCTTGTATTTGAAGATAAAATCTTTTTGCTTTGAAGAAGAAAGATCTAGCTGACTGAAATAAGTTGATTCGATGAAAACCAACAAAATTTGACAAGAACCACGAAAAGTTCTTGTATTTTAGGATAAAATCTGACGCTATTAAAGAAAAAACTTCTCGCTCGCTGAAATATGTTCATTTGCTGAAAATCAACAAAACGACGAAAAGTTCTTGTATTTGAAGATAAAATCTTTTTGCTTTGAAGAAGAAAGATCCAGCTGACTGAAATAAGTTCATTAGATGAAAATCAACAAAAATTGACAAGAACCACGAAAAGTTCTTGTATTTTAAGATAAAATCTGACGCTATTAAAGAAAAAACTTCCAGCTCGCTGAAATATGTTCATTTGCTGAAAATCAACAAAACCACGAAAAGTTCTTGCATTTGAAGATAAAATCTTTTTGCTTTGAAGAAGAAAGATCCAGCTGACTGAAATAAGTTCATTGGATGAAAACCAACAAAAATTGATAGGAACCACGAAAAGTTCTTGTATTTTAAGATAAAATCTGACGCTATTAAAGAAAAAACTTCCAGCTTGCTGAAATATGTTCATTTGCTGAAAATCAACAAAACCACGAAAAGTTCTTGTCTTTGAAGATAAAATTTTTTGCTTTGAAGAAGAAAGATCCAGCTGACTGAAATAAGTTCATTTGATGAAAATCAACAAAAATTGACAAGAACCACGAAAAGTTCTTGTATTTCAAGATAAAATCTGACGCTATTGAAGAAAAAATTTCCAGCTCGCTGAAATATGTTCATTTGCTGAAAATCAACATAACCACGAAAAGTTCTTGTATTTGAAGATAAAATCTTTTTGCTTTGAAGAAGAAAGATCTAGCTGACTGAAATAAGTTGATTAGATGAAAACCAACAAAATTTGACAAGAACCACGAAAAGTTCTTGTATTTTAGGATAAAATCTGACGCTATTAAAGAAAAAACTTCTCGCTCGCTGAAATATGTTCATTTGCTGAAAATCAACAAAACGACGAAAAGTTCTTGTATTTGAAGATAAAATCTTTTTGCTTTGAAGAAGAAAGATCCAGCTGACTGAAATAAGTTCATTGGATGAAAATCAACAAAAATTGTCAAGAACCACGAAAAGTTCTTGTATTTTAAGATAAAATCTGACGCTTTTTATGAAAAAACTTCGAGCTCGCTGAAATATGTTCATTTGCTTAAAATCGACAAAACCACGAAAAGTTCTTGTATTTGAAGATAAAATCTCTTTGCTTTGAAGAAGAAAGATCGAGGTGACTGAAATAAGGTCATTAGATGAAAACCAACAAAAATTGACAAGAACCACGAAAAGTTCTTGTATTTTAAGATAAAATCTGACGCTATTAAAGAAAAAACTTCCAGCTCGCTGATATATGGTCATTTGCTGAAAATCAACAAAACCACGAAAATTTCTTGTATTTGAAGATAAAATCTTTTTGCTTTGTAGAAGAAAGATCCAGCTGACTGAAATAAGTTCATTAGATGAAAATCAACAAAAATTGACAAGAACCACGAAAAGTTCTTGTATTTTAAGATAAAATCTGACGCTATTAAAGAAAAAACTTCCAGCTCGCTGAAATATGGTCATTTGCTGAAAATCAACAAAACCACGAAAAGTTCTTGTATTTGAAGATAAAATCTTTTTGCTTTGAAGAAGAAGGATTTAGGTGAGTGAAATAAGTTCATTGGATGAAAACCAACAAAAATTGACAAGAAGCACGAAAAGTTCTTGTATTTTAAGAGAAAATCTTGCGCTATTAAAGAAAAAACTTCTCGCTCGCTGAAATATGTTCATTTGCTGAAAATCAAGAAAACCACGAAAAGTTCTTGTATTTGAAGATAAAATCTTTTTGCTTTGAAGATGAAAGATCGAGGTGACTGAAATAAGTTCATCAGATGAAAACCAACAAAAATTGACAAGAACCACGAAAAGTTCTTGTATTTTAAGATAAAATCTTGCGCTATTAAAGAAAAAACTTCTTGCTCGCTGAAATATGTTCATTTGCTGAAAATCAACAAAACCACGAAAAGTTCTTGTATTTGAAGATAAAATCTTTTTGCTTTGAAGATGAAAGATCCAGCTGACCAAAATCAGTTCATTAGATGAAAATCAACAAAAATTGACAAGAACCACGAAAAGTTCTTGTATTTTAAGATAAAATCTGACGCTATTAAAGAAAAAACTTCCAGCTCGCTGAAATATGGTCATTTGCTGAAAATCAACAAAACGACGAAAAGTTCTTGTATTTGAAGATAAAATCTTTTTCCTTTGAAGAAGAAGGATTTAGGTGACTGAAATAAGTTCATTGGATGAAAACCAACAAAAATTGACAAGAAGCACGAAAAGTTCTTGTATTTTAAGAGAAAATCTTGCGCTATTAAAGAAAAAACTTCTAGCTCGCTGAAATATGTTCATTTGCTGAAAATCAAGAAAACCACGAAAAGTTCTTGTATTTGAAGATAAAATCTTTTTGCTTTGAAGATGAAAGATCGAGGTGACTGAAATAAGTTCATCAGATGAAAACCAACAAAAATTGACAAGAACCACGAAAAGTTCTTGTATTTTAAGATAAAATCTGACGCTTTTTATGAAAAAACTTCGATCTCGCTGACATATGTTCATTTGCTGAAAATCAACAAAACCACGAAAAGTTCTTGTATTTGAAGATAAATTTTTTTGCTTTGAAGAAGAAAGATCCAGCTGACTGAAATAAGTTCATTGGATGAAAATCAACAAAAATTGACAAGAACCACGAAAAGTTCTTGTATTTTAAGATAAAATCTGACGCTATTGAAGAAAAAACTTCCAGCTCGCTGAAATATGGTCATTTGCTGAAAATCAACAAAACCACGAAAAGTTCTTGTATTTGAAGATAAAATCTTTTTGCTTTGAAGAAAGATCCAGCTGACTGAAACAAGTTCATTAGATGAAAATCAACAAAAATTGACAAGAAACCACGAAAAGTTCTTGTATTTTAAGATAAAATCTGACGCTATGAAAGAAAAAACTTCCAGCTCGCTGAAATATGTTCATTTGTTGAAATTCAACAAAACCACGAAAAGTTCTTGTATTTGAAGATAAAATCTTTTTGCTTTGAAGAAGAAAGATCTGGCTGACTGAAATAAGTTCATTGGATGAAAACCAACAAAAATTGACAAGAACCACGAAAAGTTCTTGTATTTTAAGATAAAATCTGACGCTATTAAAGAAAAAACTTCCAGCTCGCTGAAATATGTTCATTTGCTGAAAATCAACAAAACCACGAAAAGTTCTTGTATTTGAAGATAAAATCTTTTTGCTTTTAAGAAGAAAGATCCAGCTGACTGAAATAAGTTCATTCGATCAAAATCAACAAAAATTGACAAGAACCAGGAAAAGTTCTTGTATTTTAAGATAAAATCTGAAGCTTTTAATGAAAAAACTTCCAGCTCGCTGAAATATGGTCATTTGCTGAAAATCAACAAAACCACGAAAAGTTCTTGCATTTGAAGATAAAATCTTTTTGTGATGAAGAAGAAAGATCCAGCTGACTGAAATAAGTTCATTGGATGAAAACCAACAAAAATTGACAAGAAGCACGAAAAGTTCTTGTATTTTAAGAGAAAATCTTGCGCTATGAAAGAAAAAACTTCTCGCTCGCTGAAATATGTTCATTTGCTGAAAATCAACAAAACGACGAAAAGTTCTTGTATTTGAAGATAAAATCTTTTTGCTTTGAAGAAGAAGGATTTAGGTGACTGAAATAAGTTCATTGGATGAAAACCAACAAAAATTGACAAGAAGCACGAAAAGTTCTTGTATTTTAAGATAAAATCTGACGCTTTCAATGAAAAAACTTCGAGCTCGCTGAAATATGTTCATTTGCTGAAAATCAACAAAACCACGAAAAGTTCTTGTATTTGAAGATAAAATATTTTTGCTTTGAAGAAGAAAGATCGAGGTGACTGAAATAAGTTCATTCGATGAAAACCAACAAAAATTGACAAGAACCACGAAAAGTTCTTGTATTTTAAGATAAAATCTGACGCAATGAAGAAAAAACTTCTTGCTCGCTGAAATATGTTCATTTGCTGAAAATCAACAAAACCACGAAAAGTTCTTGTATTTGAAGATAAAATCTTTTTGCTTTGAAGAAGAAAGATCCAGCTCACTGAAATAAGTTCATTGGATGAAAATCAACAAAAATTGACAAGAACCACGAAAAGTTCTTGTATTTTAAGATAAAATCTGACGCTATTAAAGAATAAACTTCCAGCTCGCTGAAATATGGTCATTTGCCGAAAATCAACAAAACCACAAAAAGTTCTTGTATTTGAAGATAAAATCTTTTTGCTTTGAAGAATAAAGATCCAGCTGACTGAAATAAGTTCATTAGATGAAAATCAACAAAAATTGACAAGTACCACGAAAAGTTCTTGTATTTTAAGATAAAATCTGACTCTATTAAAGAAAAAACTTCCAGCTCGCTGAAATATGTTCATTTGTTGAAATTCAACAAAACCACGAAAAGTTCTTGTATTTGAAGATGAAATCTTTTTGCTTTGAAGAAGAAAGATCTGGCTGACTGAAATAAGTTCATTGGATGAAAACCAACAAAAATTGACAAGAACCACGAAAAGTTCTTGTATTTTAAGATAAAATCTGACGCTATTAAAGAAAAAACTTCCAGCTCGCTGAAATATGTTCATTTGCTGAAAATCAACAAAACCACGAAAAGTTCTTGTATTTGAAGATAAAATCTTTTTGCTTTGAAGAATAAAGATCCAGCTGACTGAAATAAGTTCATTCGATCAAAATCAACAAAAATTGACAAGAACCAGGAAAAATTCTTGTATTTTAAGATAAAATCTGAAGCTTTTAATGAAAAAACTTCTCGCTCGCTGAAATATGGTCATTTGCTGAAAATCAACAAAACCACGAAAAGTTCTTGCATTTGAAGATAAAATCTTTTTGTGATGAAGAAGAAAGATCCAGCTGTCTGAAATAAGTTCATTGGATGAAAACCAACAAAAATTGACAAGAAGCACGAAAATGTCTTGTATTTTAAGAGAAAATCTTGCGCTATTAAAGAAAAAACTTCTCGCTCGCTGAAATATGTTCATTTCCTGAAAACCAACAAAACCACGAAAAGTTCTTGTATTTGAAGATAAAATCTTTTTGCTTTGAAGAAGAAAGATCTCACTGACTAAAATAAGTTGATTAGATGAAAACCAACAAAATTTGACAAGAACCACGAAAAGTTCTTGCATTTTAGGATAAAATCTGACGCGATTAAAGAAAAAACTTCTCGCTCGCTGAAATATGTTCATTTGCTGAAAATCAACAAAACCACGAAAAGTTCTTGCAGTTGAAGAAAAAATCTTTTTGCTTTGAAGAAGAAAGATCCAGCTGACTGAAATAAGTTCATTTGATGAAAATCAACAAAAATTGACAAGAACCACGAAAAGTTCTTGTATTTCAAGATAAAATCTGACGATATGAAAGAAAAAACATCTCGCTCGCTGAAATATGTTGATTTGCTGAAAATCAACAAAACCACGAAAAGTTCTTGTATTTGAAGATAAAATCTTTTTGCTTTGATGATGAAAGATCGAGGTGACTGAAATAAGTTCATTAGATGAAAACCAACAAAAATTGACAAGAACCACGAAAAGTTCTTGTAGTTTAAGATAAAATCTGACGCTTTTAATGAAAAAACTTCGAGCTCGCTGAAATACGTTCATTTGCTGAAAATCAACAAAACCACGAAAAGTTCTTGTATTTGAAGATAAAATCTTTTTGCTTTGAAGAAGAAAGATCTTGGTGACTGAAACAAGTTCATTGGAAGAAAACCAACAAAAATTGACAAGAACCACGAAATGTTCTTGTATTTTAAGATAAAATCTTGCGCTATTAAAGAAAAAACTTCTCGCTCGCTGAAATATGTTCATTTGCTGAAAATCAACAAAACGACGAAAAGTTCTTGTATTTGAAGATAAAATCTTTTTGCTTTGAAGAAGAAAGATCCAGCTGACTGAAATAAGTTCATTAGATGAAAATCAACAAAAATTGACAAGAACCACGAAAAGTTCTTGTATTTTAAGATAAAATCTGACGCTATTAATGAAAAAACTTCCAGCTCACTGAAATATGTTCATTTGCTGAAAATCAACAAAACCACGAAAAGTTCTTGCATTTGAAGATAAAATCTTTTTGCTTTGAAGAAGAAAGATCTGGCTGACTGAAATAAGTTCATTGGATGAAAACCAACAAAAATTGACAAGAACCACGAAAAGTTCTTGTATTTTAAGATAAAATCTGACGCTATTAAAGAAAAAACTTCCAGCTCGCTGAAATATGTTCATTTGCTGAAAATCAACAAAACCACGAAAAGTTCTTGTATTTGAAGATAAAATCTTTTTGCTTTTAAGAAGAAAGATCCAGCTGACTGAAATAAGTTCATTCGATCAAAATCAACAAAAATTGACAAGAACCAGGAAAAGTTCTTGTATTTTAAGATAAAATCTGAAGCTTTCAATGAAAAAACTTCGAGCTCGCTGAAATATGTTCATTTGCTGAAAATCAAAACCACGAAAAGTTCTTGTATTTGAAGATAAATTTTTTTGCTTTGAAGAAGAAAGATCCAGCTGACTGAAATAAGTTCATTGGATGAAAATCAACAAAAATTGACAAGAACCACGAAAAGTTCTTGTATTTTAAGATAAAATCTGACGCTATTGAAGAAAAAACTTCCAGCTCGCTGAAATATGGTCATTTGCTGAAAATCAACAAAACCACGAAAAGTTCTTGTATTTGAAGATAAAATCTTTTTGCTTTGAAGAAAGATCCAGCTGACTGAAACAAGTTCATTAGATGAAAATCAACAAAAATTGACAAGAAACCACGAAAAGTTCTTGTATTTTAAGATAAAATCTGACGCTATGAAAGAAAAAACTTCCAGCTCGCTGAAATATGTTCATTTGTTGAAATTCAACAAAACCACGAAAAGTTCTTGTATTTGAAGATAAAATCTTTTTGCTTTGAAGAAGAAAGATCTGGCTGACTGAAATAAGTTCATTGGATGAAAACCAACAAAAATTGACAAGAACCACGAAAAGTTCTTGTATTTTAAGATAAAATCTGACGCTATTAAAGAAAAAACTTCCAGCTCGCTGAAATATGTTCATTTGCTGAAAATCAACAAAACCACGAAAAGTTCTTGTATTTGAAGATAAAATCTTTTTGCTTTTAAGAAGAAAGATCCAGCTGACTGAAATAAGTTCATTCGATCAAAATCAACAAAAATTGACAAGAACCAGGAAAAGTTCTTGTATTTTAAGATAAAATCTGAAGCTTTTAATGAAAAAACTTCCAGCTCGCTGAAATATGGTCATTTGCTGAAAATCAACAAAACCACGAAAAGTTCTTGCATTTGAAGATAAAATCTTTTTGTGATGAAGAAGAAAGATCCAGCTGACTGAAATAAGTTCATTGGATGAAAACCAACAAAAATTGACAAGAAGCACGAAAAGTTCTTGTATTTTAAGAGAAAATCTTGCGCTATGAAAGAAAAAACTTCTCGCTCGCTGAAATATGTTCATTTGCTGAAAATCAACAAAACGACGAAAAGTTCTTGTATTTGAAGATAAAATCTTTTTGCTTTGAAGAAGAAGGATTTAGGTGACTGAAATAAGTTCATTGGATGAAAACCAACAAAAATTGACAAGAAGCACGAAAAGTTCTTGTATTTTAAGATAAAATCTGACGCTTTCAATGAAAAAACTTCGAGCTCGCTGAAATATGTTCATTTGCTGAAAATCAACAAAACCACGAAAAGTTCTTGTATTTGAAGATAAAATATTTTTGCTTTGAAGAAGAAAGATCGAGGTGACTGAAATAAGTTCATTCGATGAAAACCAACAAAAATTGACAAGAACCACGAAAAGTTCTTGTATTTTAAGATAAAATCTGACGCAATGAAGAAAAAACTTCTTGCTCGCTGAAATATGTTCATTTGCTGAAAATCAACAAAACCACGAAAAGTTCTTGTATTTGAAGATAAAATCTTTTTGCTTTGAAGAAGAAAGATCCAGCTCACTGAAATAAGTTCATTGGATGAAAATCAACAAAAATTGACAAGAACCACGAAAAGTTCTTGTATTTTAAGATAAAATCTGACGCTATTAAAGAATAAACTTCCAGCTCGCTGAAATATGGTCATTTGCCGAAAATCAACAAAACCACAAAAAGTTCTTGTATTTGAAGATAAAATCTTTTTGCTTTGAAGAATAAAGATCCAGCTGACTGAAATAAGTTCATTAGATGAAAATCAACAAAAATTGACAAGTACCACGAAAAGTTCTTGTATTTTAAGATAAAATCTGACTCTATTAAAGAAAAAACTTCCAGCTCGCTGAAATATGTTCATTTGTTGAAATTCAACAAAACCACGAAAAGTTCTTGTATTTGAAGATGAAATCTTTTTGCTTTGAAGAAGAAAGATCTGGCTGACTGAAATAAGTTCATTGGATGAAAACCAACAAAAATTGACAAGAACCACGAAAAGTTCTTGTATTTTAAGATAAAATCTGACGCTATTAAAGAAAAAACTTCCAGCTCGCTGAAATATGTTCATTTGCTGAAAATCAACAAAACCACGAAAAGTTCTTGTATTTGAAGATAAAATCTTTTTGCTTTTAAGAAGAAAGATCCAGCTGACTGAAATAAGTTCATTCGATCAAAATCAACAAAAATTGACAAGAACCAGGAAAAATTCTTGTATTTTAAGATAAAATCTGAAGCTTTTAATGAAAAAACTTCTCGCTCGCTGAAATATGGTCATTTGCTGAAAATCAACAAAACCACGAAAAGTTCTTGCATTTGAAGATAAAATCTTTTTGTGATGAAGAAGAAAGATCCAGCTGTCTGAAATAAGTTCATTGGATGAAAACCAACAAAAATTGACAAGAAGCACGAAAATGTCTTGTATTTTAAGAGAAAATCTTGCGCTATTAAAGAAAAAACTTCTCGCTCGCTGAAATATGTTCATTTCCTGAAAACCAACAAAACCACGAAAAGTTCTTGTATTTGAAGATAAAATCTTTTTGCTTTGAAGAAGAAAGATCTCACTGACTAAAATAAGTTGATTAGATGAAAACCAACAAAATTTGACAAGAACCACGAAAAGTTCTTGCATTTTAGGATAAAATCTGACGCGATTAAAGAAAAAACTTCTCGCTCGCTGAAATATGTTCATTTGCTGAAAATCAACAAAACCACGAAAAGTTCTTGCAGTTGAAGAAAAAATCTTTTTGCTTTGAAGAAGAAAGATCCAGCTGACTGAAATAAGTTCATTTGATGAAAATCAACAAAAATTGACAAGAACCACGAAAAGTTCTTGTATTTCAAGATAAAATCTGACGATATGAAAGAAAAAACATCTCGCTCGCTGAAATATGTTGATTTGCTGAAAATCAACAAAACCACGAAAAGTTCTTGTATTTGAAGATAAAATCTTTTTGCTTTGATGATGAAAGATCGAGGTGACTGAAATAAGTTCATTAGATGAAAACCAACAAAAATTGACAAGAACCACGAAAAGTTCTTGTAGTTTAAGATAAAATCTGACGCTTTTAATGAAAAAACTTCGAGCTCGCTGAAATACGTTCATTTGCTGAAAATCAACAAAACCACGAAAAGTTCTTGTATTTGAAGATAAAATCTTTTTGCTTTGAAGAAGAAAGATCTTGGTGACTGAAACAAGTTCATTGGAAGAAAACCAACAAAAATTGACAAGAACCACGAAATGTTCTTGTATTTTAAGATAAAATCTTGCGCTATTAAAGAAAAAACTTCTCGCTCGCTGAAATATGTTCATTTGCTGAAAATCAACAAAACGACGAAAAGTTCTTGTATTTGAAGATAAAATCTTTTTGCTTTGAAGAAGAAAGATCCAGCTGACTGAAATAAGTTCATTAGATGAAAATCAACAAAAATTGACAAGAACCACGAAAAGTTCTTGTATTTTAAGATAAAATCTGACGCTATTAATGAAAAAACTTCCAGCTCACTGAAATATGTTCATTTGCTGAAAATCAACAAAACCACGAAAAGTTCTTGCATTTGAAGATAAAATCTTTTTGCTTTGAAGAAGAAAGATCTGGCTGACTGAAATAAGTTCATTGGATGAAAACCAACAAAAATTGACAAGAACCACGAAAAGTTCTTGTATTTTAAGATAAAATCTGACGCTATTAAAGAAAAAACTTCCAGCTCGCTGAAATATGTTCATTTGCTGAAAATCAACAAAACCACGAAAAGTTCTTGTATTTGAAGATAAAATCTTTTTGCTTTTAAGAAGAAAGATCCAGCTGACTGAAATAAGTTCATTCGATCAAAATCAACAAAAATTGACAAGAACCAGGAAAAGTTCTTGTATTTTAAGATAAAATCTGAAGCTTTCAATGAAAAAACTTCGAGCTCGCTGAAATATGTTCATTTGCTGAAAATCAAAACCACGAAAAGTTCTTGTATTTGAAGATAAAATATTTTTGCTTTGAAGAAGAAAGATCGAGGTGACTGAAATAAGTTCATTAGATGAAAACCAACAAAAATTGACAAGAACCACGAAAAGTTCTTGTATTTTAAGATAAAATCTGACGCAATGAAGAAAAAACTTCTTGCTCGCTGAAATATGTTCATTTGCTGAAAATCAACAAAACCACGAAAAGTTCTTGTATTTGAAGATAAAATCTTTTTGCTTTGAAGAAGAAAGATCCAGCTCACTGAAATAAGTTCATTGGATGAAAATCAACAAAAATTGACAAGAACCACGAAAAGTTCTTGTATTTTAAGATAAAATCTGACGCTATTAAAGAATAAACTTCCAGCTCGCTGAAATATGGTCATTTGCCGAAAATCAACAAAACCACAAAAAGTTCTTGTATTTGAAGATAAAATCTTTTTGCTTTGAAGAATAAAGATCCAGCTGACTGAAATAAGTTCATTAGATGAAAATCAACAAAAATTGACAAGTACCACGAAAAGTTCTTGTATTTTAAGATAAAATCTGACTCTATTAAAGAAAAAACTTCCAGCTCGCTGAAATATGTTCATTTGTTGAAATTCAACAAAACCACGAAAAGTTCTTGTATTTGAAGATGAAATCTTTTTGCTTTGAAGAAGAAAGATCTGGCTGACTGAAATAAGTTCATTGGATGAAAACCAACAAAAATTGACAAGAACCACGAAAAGTTCTTGTATTTTAAGATAAAATCTGACGCTATTAAAGAAAAAACTTCCAGCTCGCTGAAATATGTTCATTTGCTGAAAATCAACAAAACCACGAAAAGTTCTTGTATTTGAAGATAAAATCTTTTTGCTTTTAAGAAGAAAGATCCAGCTGACTGAAATAAGTTCATTCGATCAAAATCAACAAAAATTGACAAGAACCAGGAAAAATTCTTGTATTTTAAGATAAAATCTGAAGCTTTTAATGAAAAAACTTCTCGCTCGCTGAAATATGGTCATTTGCTGAAAATCAACAAAACCACGAAAAGTTCTTGCATTTGAAGATAAAATCTTTTTGTGATGAAGAAGAAAGATCCAGCTGACTGAAATAAGTTCATTGGATGAAAACCAACAAAAATTGACAAGAAGCACGAAAATGTCTTGTATTTTAAGAGAAAATCTTGCGCTATTAAAGAAAAAACTTCTCGCTCGCTGAAATATGTTCATTTCCTGAAAACCAACAAAACCACGAAAAGTTCTTGTATTTGAAGATAAAATCTTTTTGCTTTGAAGAAGAAAGATCTCGCTGACTGAAATAAGTTGATTAGATGAAAACCAACAAAATTTGACAAGAACCACGAAAAGTTCTTGCATTTTAGGATAAAATCTGACGCGATTAAAGAAAAAACTTCTCGCTCGCTGAAATATGTTCATTTGCTGAAAATCAACAAAACCACGAAAAGTTCTTGCAGTTGAAGAAAAAATCTTTTTGCTTTGAAGAAGAAAGATCCAGCTGACTGAAATAAGTTCATTTGATGAAAATCAACAAAAATTGACAAGAACCACGAAAAGTTCTTGTATTTCAAGATAAAATCTGACGATATGAAAGAAAAAACATCTCGCTCGCTGAAATATGTTGATTTGCTGAAAATCAACAAAACCACGAAAAGTTCTTGTATTTGAAGATAAAATCTTTTTGCTTTGATGATGAAAGATCGAGGTGACTGAAATAAGTTCATTAGATGAAAACCAACAAAAATTGACAAGAACCACGAAAAGTTCTTGTAGTTTAAGATAAAATCTGACGCTTTTAATGAAAAAACTTCTAGCTCGCTGAAATACGTTCATTTGCTGAAAATCAACAAAACCACGAAAAGTTCTTGTATTTGAAGATAAAATCTTTTTGCTTTGAAGAAGAAAGATCTTGGTGACTGAAACAAGTTCATTGGAAGAAAACCAACAAAAATTGACAAGAACCACGAAATGTTCTTGTATTTTAAGATAAAATCTTGCGCTATTAAAGAAAAAACTTCTCGCTCGCTGGAATATGTTCATTTGCTGAAAATCAACAAAACGACGAAAAGTTCTTGTATTTGAAGATAAAATCTTTTTGCTTTGAAGAAGAAAGATCCAGCTGACTGAAATAAGTTCATTAGATGAAAATCAACAAAAATTGACAAGAACCACGAAAAGTTCTTGTATTTTAAGATAAAATCTGACGCTATTAATGAAAAAACTTCCAGCTCACTGAAATATGTTCATTTGCTGAAAATCAACAAAACCACGAAAAGTTCTTGCATTTGAAGATAAAATCTTTTTGCTTTGAGGAAGAAAGATCCAGCTGACTGAAATAAGTTCATTGGATGAAAACCAACAAAAATTGATAGGAACCACGAAAAGTTCTTGTATTTTAAGATAAAATCTGACGCTATTAAAGAAAAAACTTCAAGCTTGCTGAAATATGTTCATTTGCTGAAAATCAACAAAACCACGAAAAGTTCTTGTCTTTGAAGATAACATTTTTTGCTTTGAAGAAGAAAGATCCAGCTGACTGAAATAAGTTCACTTGATGAAAATCAACAAAAATTGACAAGAACCACGAAAAGTTCTTGTATTTTAAGATAAAATCTGACGCTATTAAAGAAAAAACTTCCAGCTTGCTGAAATATGTTCATTTGTTGAAAATCAACAAAACCACGAAAAGTTCTTGTATTTGAAGATAAAATCTTTTTGCTTTGAAGAAGAAAGATCTGGCTGACTGAAATAAGTTCATTGGATGAAAACCAACAAGAATTAACAAGAACCACGAAAAGTTCTTGTATTTTAAGATAAAATGTGACGCTATTAAAGAAAAAATTTCCAGCTCGCTGAAATATGTTCATTTGCTGAAAATCAACAAAACCACGAAAAGTTCTTGTATTTGAAGATAAAATCTTTTTGCTTTGAAGAAGAAAGATCTAGCTGACTGAAATAAGTTGATTCGATGAAAACCAACAAAATTTGACAAGAACCACGAAAAGTTCTTGTATTTTAGGATAAAATCTGACGCTATTAAAGAAAAAACTTCTCGCTCGCTGAAATATGTTCATTTGCTGAAAATCAACAAAACGACGAAAAGTTCTTGTATTTGAAGATAAAATCTTTTTGCTTTGAAGAAGAAAGATCCAGCTGACTGAAATAAGTTCATTAGATGAAAATCAACAAAAATTGACAAGAACCACGAAAAGTTCTTGTATTTTAAGATAAAATCTGACGCTATTAAAGAAAAAACATCCAGCTCGCTGAAATATGTTCATTTGCTGAAAATCAACAAAACCACGAAAAGTTCTTGCATTTGAAGATAAAATCTTTTTGCTTTGAAGAAGAAAGATCCAGCTGACTGAAATAAGTTCATTGGATGAAAACCAACAAAAATTGATAGGAACCACGAAAAGTTCTTGTATTTTAAGATAAAATCTGACGCTATTAAAGAAAAAACTTCCAGCTTGCTGAAATATGTTCATTTGCTGAAAATCAACAAAACCACGAAAAGTTCTTGTCTTTGAAGATAAAATTTTTTGCTTTGAAGAAGAAAGATCCAGCTGACTGAAATAAGTTCATTTGATGAAAATCAACAAAAATTGACAAGAACCACGAAAAGTTCTTGTATTTCAAGATAAAATCTGACGCTATTGAAGAAAAAATTTCCAGCTCGCTGAAATATGTTCATTTGCTGAAAATCAACATAACCACGAAAAGTTCTTGTATTTGAAGATAAAATCTTTTTGCTTTGAAGAAGAAAGATCCAGCTGACTGAAATAAGTTCATTGGATGAAAATCAACAAAAATTGACAAGAACCACGAAAAGTTCTTGTATTTTAAGATAAAATCTGACGCTTTTTATGAAAAAACTTCGAGCTCGCTGAAATATGTTCATTTGCTTAAAATCGACAAAACCACGAAAAGTTCTTGTATTTGAAGATAAAATCTCTTTGCTTTGAAGAAGAAAGATCGAGGTGACTGAAATAAGGTCATTAGTTGAAAACCAACAAAAATTGACAAGAACCACGAAAAGTTCTTGTATTTTAAGATAAAATCTGACGCTATTAAAGAAAAAACTTCCAGCTCGCTGAAATATGGTCATTTGCTGAAAATCAACAAAACCACGAAAAGTTCTTGTATTTGAAGATAAAATCTTTTTGCTTTGAAGAAGAAGGATTTAGGTGAGTGAAATAAGTTCATTGGATGAAAACCAACAAAAATTGACAAGAAGCACGAAAAGTTCTTGTATTTTAAGAGAAAATCTTGCGCTATTAAAGAAAAAAGTTCTAGCTCGCTGAAATATGTTCATTTGCTGAAAATCAAGAAAACCACGAAAAGTTCTTGTATTTGAAGATAAAATCTTTTTGCTTTGAAGATGAAAGATCGAGGTGACTGAAATAAGTTCATCAGATGAAAACCAACAAAAATTGACAAGAACCACGAAAAGTTCTTGTATTTTAAGATAAAATCTGACGCTATTAAAGAAAAAACTTCCAGCTCGCTGAAATATGGTCATTTGCTGAAAATCAACAAAACGACGAAAAGTTCTTGTATTTGAAGATAAAATCTTTTTCCTTTGAAGAAGAAGGATTTAGGTGACTGAAATAAGTTCATTGGATGAAAACCAACAAAAATTGACAAGAAGCACGAAAAGTTCTTGTATTTTAAGAGAAAATCTTGCGCTATTAAAGAAAAAACTTCCAGCTCGCTGAAATATGTTCATTTGCTGAAAATCAAGAAAACCACGAAAAGTTCTTGTATTTGAAGATAAAATCTTTTTGCTTTGAAGATGAAAGATCGAGGTGACTGAAATAAGTTCATCAGATGAAAACCAACAAAAATTGACAAGAACCACGAAAAGTTCTTTTATTTTAAGATAAAATCTGACGCTTTTTATGAAAAAACTTCGATCTCACTGACATATGTTCATTTGCTGAAAATCAACAAACCCACGAAAAGTTCTTGTATTTGAAGATAAATTTTTTTGCTTTGAAGAAGAAAGATCCAGCTGACTGAAATAAGTTCATTGGATGAAAATCAACAAAAATTGACAAGAACCACGAAAAGTTCTTGTATTTTAAGATAAAATCTGACGCTATTGAAGAAAAAACTTCCAGCTCGCTGAAATATGGTCATTTGCTGAAAATCAACAAAACCACGAAAAGTTCTTGTATTTGAAGATAAAATCTTTTTGCTTTGAAGAAAGATCCAGCTGACTGAAATAAGTTCATTAGATGAAAATCAACAAAAATTGACAAGAAACCACGAAAAGTTCTTGTATTTTAAGATAAAATCTGACGCTATGAAAGAAAAAACTTCCAGCTCGCTGAAATATGTTCATTTGTTGAAATTCAACAAAACCACGAAAAGTTCTTGTATTTGAAGATAAAATCTTTTTGCTTTGAAGAAGAAAGATCTGGCTGACTGAAATAAGTTCATTGGATGAAAACCAACAAAAATTGACAAGAACCACGAAAAGTTCTTGTATTTTAAGATAAAATCTGACGCTATTAAAGAAAAAACTTCCAGCTCGCTGAAATATGTTCATTTGCTGAAAATCAACAAAACCACGAAAAGTTCTTGTATTTGAAGATAAAATCTTTTTGCTTTTAAGAAGAAAGATCCAGCTGACTGAAATAAGTTCATTCGATCAAAATCAACAAAAATTGACAAGAACCAGGAAAAGTTCTTGTATTTTAAGATAAAATCTGAAGCTTTTAATGAAAAAACTTCCAGCTCGCTGAAATATGGTCATTTGCTGAAAATCAACAAAACCACGAAAAGTTCTTGCATTTGAAGATAAAATCTTTTTGTGATGAAGAAGAAAGATCCAGCTGACTGAAATAAGTTCATTGGATGAAAACCAACAAAAATTGACAAGAAGCACGAAAAGTTCTTGTATTTTAAGAGAAAATCTTGCGCTATGAAAGAAAAAACTTCTCGCTCGCTGAAATATGTTCATTTGCTGAAAATCAACAAAACGACGAAAAGTTCTTGTATTTGAAGATAAAATCTTTTTGCTTTGAAGAAGAAGGATTTAGGTGACTGAAATAAGTTCATTGGATGAAAACCAACAAAAATTGACAAGAAGCACGAAAAGTTCTTGTATTTTAAGATAAAATCTGACGCTTTCAATGAAAAAACTTCGAGCTCGCTGAAATATGTTCATTTGCTGAAAATCAACAAAACCACGAAAAGTTCTTGTATTTGAAGATAAAATATTTTTGCTTTGAAGAAGAAAGATCGAGGTGACTGAAATAAGTTCATTCGATGAAAACCAACAAAAATTGACAAGAACCACGAAAAGTTCTTGTATTTTAAGATAAAATCTGACGCAATGAAGAAAAAACTTCTTGCTCGCTGAAATATGTTCATTTGCTGAAAATCAACAAAACCACGAAAAGTTCTTGTATTTGAAGATAAAATCTTTTCGCTTTGAAGAAGAAAGATCCAGCTCACTGAAATAAGTTCATTGGATGAAAATCAACAAAAATTGACAAGAACCACGAAAAGTTCTTGTATTTTAAGATAAAATCTGACGCTATTAAAGAATAAACTTCCAGCTCGCTGAAATATGGTCATTTGCCGAAAATCAACAAAACCACAAAAAGTTCTTGTATTTGAAGATAAAATCTTTTTGCTTTGAAGAATAAAGATCCAGCTGACTGAAATAAGTTCATTCGATGAAAATCAACAAAAATTGACAAGTACCACGAAAAGTTCTTGTATTTTAAGATAAAATCTGACTCTATTAAAGAAAAAACTTCCAGCTCGCTGAAATATGTTCATTTGTTGAAATTCAACAAAACCACGAAAAGTTCTTGTATTTGAAGATGAAATCTTTTTGCTTTGAAGAAGAAAGATCTGGCTGACTGAAATAAGTTCATTGGATGAAAACCAACAAAAATTGACAAGAACCACGAAAAGTTCTTGTATTTTAAGATAAAATCTGACGCTATTAAAGAAAAAACTTCCAGCTCGCTGAAATATGTTCATTTGCTGAAAATCAACAAAACCACGAAAAGTTCTTGTATTTGAAGATAAAATCTTTTTGCTTTTAAGAAGAAAGATCCAGCTGACTGAAATAAGTTCATTCGATCAAAATCAACAAAAATTGACAAGAACCAGGAAAAATTCTTGTATTTTAAGATAAAATCTGAAGCTTTTAATGAAAAAACTTCTCGCTCGCTGAAATATGGTCATTTGCTGAAAATCAACAAAACCACGAAAAGTTCTTGCATTTGAAGATAAAATCTTTTTGTGATGAAGAAGAAAGATCCAGCTGACTGAAATAAGTTCATTGGATGAAAACCAACAAAAATTGACAAGAAGCACGAAAATGTCTTGTATTTTAAGAGAAAATCTTGCGCTATTAAAGAAAAAACTTCTCGCTCGCTGAAATATGTTCATTTCCTGAAAACCAACAAAACCACGAAAAGTTCTTGTATTTGAAGATAAAATCTTTTTGCTTTGAAGAAGAAAGATCTCGCTGACTGAAATAAGTTGATTAGATGAAAACCAACAAAATTTGACAAGAACCACGAAAAGTTCTTGCATTTTAGGATAAAATCTGACGCGATTAAAGAAAAAACTTCTCGCTCGCTGAAATATGTTCATTTGCTGAAAATCAACAAAACCACGAAAAGTTCTTGCAGTTGAAGAAAAAATCTTTTTGCTTTGAAGAAGAAAGATCCAGCTGACTGAAATAAGTTCATTTGATGAAAATCAACAAAAATTGACAAGAACCACGAAAAGTTCTTGTATTTCAAGATAAAATCTGACGATATGAAAGAAAAAACATCTCGCTCGCTGAAATATGTTGATTTGCTGAAAATCAACAAAACCACGAAAAGTTCTTGTATTTGAAGATAAAATCTTTTTGCTTTGATGATGAAAGATCGAGGTGACTGAAATAAGTTCATTAGATGAAAACCAACAAAAATTGACAAGAACCACGAAAAGTTCTTGTAGTTTAAGATAAAATCTTACGCTATTAAAGAAAAAACTTCTTGCTCGCTGAAATATGTTCATTTGCTGAAAATCAACAAAACCACGAAAAGTTCTTGTATTTGAAGATAAAATCTTTTTGCTTTGAAGATGAAAGATCGAGGTGACTGAAATAAGTTCATTGGATGAAAACCAACAAAAATTGACAAGAACCACGAAAAGTTCTTCTTTTTAAGATAAAATCTGACGCTATTAAAGAAAAAACCTCTTGCTCGCTGAAATATGTTCATTTGCTGAAAATCAACAAAACCACGAAAGGTTCTTGTATTTGAAGATAAAATCTTTTTGCTTTTAAGAAGAAAGATCCAGCTGACTGAAATAAGTTCATTCGATCAAAATCAACAAAAATTGACAAGAACCACGAAAAGTTCTTGTATTTTAAGATAAAATCTGACGCTTTTAATGAAAAAACTTCTAGCTCGCTGAAATACGTTCATTTGCTGAAAATCAACAAAACCACGAAAAGTTCTTGTATTTGAAGATAAAATCTTTTTGCTTTGAAGAAGAAAGATCTTGGTGACTGAAACAAGTTCATTGGAAGAAAACCAACAAAAATTGACAAGAACCACGAAATGTTCTTGTATTTTAAGATAAAATCTTGCGCTATTAAAGAAAAAACTTCTCGCTCGCTGAAATATGTTCATTTGCTGAAAACCAACAAAACCACGTAAAGTTCTTGTATTTGAAGATAAAATCTTTTTGCTTTGAAGAAGAAAGATCCAGCTGACTGAAATAAGTTCATTTGATGAAAACCAACAAAAATTGACAAGAACCACGAAAAGTTCTTGTATTTTAAGATAAAATGTGACACTATTAAAGAAAAAACTTCTTGCTCGCTGAAATATGTTCATTTGCTGAAAATCAAGAAAACCACGAAAAGTTCTTGCAGTTGAAGATAAAATCTTTTTGCTTTGAAGAAGAAAGATCCAGCTGACTGAAATAAGTTCATTTGATGAAAATCAACAAAAATTGAAAAGAACCACGAAAAGTTCTTGTATTTCAAGATAAAATCTGACGCTATTAAAGAAAAAACATCTCGCTCGCTGAAATATGTTGATTTGCTGAAAATCAACAAAACCATGAAAAGTTCTTGTATTTGAAGATAAAATCTTTTTGCTCTTAAGAAGAAAGATCCAGCTGACTGAAATAAGTTCATTCGATCAAAATCAACAAAAATTGACAAGAACCAGGAAAAGTTCTTGTATTTTAAGATAAAATCTTAAGCTTTTAATGAAAAAACTTCCAGCTCGCTGAAATATGGTCATTTGCTGAAAATCAACAAAACCACGAAAAGTTCTTGCATTTGAAGATAAAATCTTTTTGTGATGAAGAAGAAAGATCCAGCTGACTGAAATAAGTTCATTGGATGAAAACCAACAAAAATTGACAAGAAGCACGAAAAGTTCTTGTATTTTAAGAGAAAATCTTGCGCTATGAAAGAAAAAACTTCTCGCTCGCTGAAATATGTTCATTTGCTGAAAATCAACAAAACGACGAAAAGTTCTTGTATTTGAAGATAAAATCTTTTTGCTTTGAAGAAGAAGGATTTAGGTGACTGAAATAAGTTCATTGGATGAAAACCAACAAAAATTGACAAGAAGCACGAAAAGTTCTTGTATTTTAAGATAAAATCTGACGCTTTCAATGAAAAAACTTCGAGCTCGCTGAAATATGTTCATTTGCTGAAAATCAACAAAACCACGAAAAGTTCTTGTATTTGAAGATAAAATCTTTTTGCTTTGAAGAAGAAAGATCGAGGTGACTGAAATAAGTTCATTAGATGAAAACCAACAAAAATTGACAAGAACCACGAAAAGTTCTTGTATTTTAAGATAAAATCTGACGCAATGAAGAAAAAACTTCTTGCTCGCTGAAATATGTTCATTTGCTGAAAATCAACAAAACCACGAAAAGTTCTTGTATTTGAAGATAAAATCTTTTTGCTTTGAAGAAGAAAGATCCAGCTCACTGAAATAAGTTCATTGGATGAAAATCAACAAAAATTGACAAGAACCACGAAAAGTTCTTGTATTTTAAGATAAAATCTGACGCTATTAAAGAATAAACTTCCAGCTCGCTGAAATATGGTCATTTGCCGAAAATCAACAAAACCACAAAAAGTTCTTGTATTTGAAGATAAAATCTTTTTGCTTTGAAGAATATAGATCCAGCTGACTGAAATAAGTTCATTAGATGAAAATCAACAAAAATTGACAAGTACCACGAAAAGTTCTTGTATTTTAAGATAAAATCTGACTCTATTAAAGAAAAAACTTCCAGCTCGCTGAAATATGTTCATTTGTTGAAATTCAACAAAACCACGAAAAGTTCTTGTATTTGAAGATGAAATCTTTTTGCTTTGAAGAAGAAAGATCTGGCTGACTGAAATAAGTTCATTGGATGAAAACCAACAAAAATTGACAAGAACCACGAAAAGTTTTTGTATTTTAAGATAAAATCTGACGCTATTAAAGAAAAAACTTCCAGCTCGCTGAAATATGTTCATTTGCTGAAAATCAACAAAACCACGAAAAGTTCTTGTATTTGAAGATAAAATCTTTTTGCTTTTAAGAAGAAAGATCCAGCTGACTGAAATAAGTTCATTCGATCAAAATCAACAAAAATTGACAAGAACCAGGAAAAATTCTTGTATTTTAAGATAAAATCTGAAGCTTTTAATGAAAAAACTTCTCGCTCGCTGAAATATGGTCATTTGCTGAAAATCAACAAAACCACGAAAAGTTCTTGCATTTGAAGATAAAATCTTTTTGTGATGAAGAAGAAAGATCCAGCTGACTGAAATAAGTTCATTGGATGAAAACCAACAAAAATTGACAAGAAGCACGAAAAGTTCTTGTATTTTAAGAGAAAATCTTGCGCTATTAAAGAAAAAACTTCTCGCTCGCTGAAATATGTTCATTTCCTGAAAACCAACAAAACCACGAAAAGTTCTTGTATTTGAAGATAAAATCATTTTGCTTTGAAGAAGAAAGATCTCGCTGACTGAAATAAGTTGATTAGATGAAAACCAACAAAATTTGACAAGAACCACGAAAAGTTCTTGCATTTTAGGATAAAATCTGACGCGATTAAAGAAAAAACTTCTCGCTCGCTGAAATATGTTCATTTGCTGAAAATCAACAAAACCACGAAAAGTTCTTGCAGTTGAAGAAAAAATCTTTTTGCTTTGAAGAAGAAAGATCCAGCTGACTGAAATAAGTTCATTTGATGAAAATCAACAAAAATTGACAAGAACCACGAAAAGTTCTTGTATTTCAAGATAAAATCTGACGATATGAAAGAAAAAACATCTCGCTCGCTGAAATATGTTGATTTGCTGAAAATCAACAAAACCACGAAAAGTTCTTGTATTTGAAGATAAAATCTTTTTGCTTTGATGATGAAAGATCGAGGTGACTGAAATAAGTTCATTAGATGAAAACCAACAAAAATTGACAAGAACCACGAAAAGTTCTTGTAGTTTAAGATAAAATCTTACGCTATTAAAGAAAAAACTTCTTGCTCGCTGAAATATGTTCATTTGCTGAAAATCAACAAAACCACGAAAAGTTCTTGTATTTGAAGATAAAATCTTTTTGCTTTGAAGATGAAAGATCGAGGTGACTGAAATAAGTTCATTGGATGAAAACCAACAAAAATTGACAAGAACCACGAAAAGTTCTTCTTTTTAAGATAAAATCTGACGCTATTAAAGAAAAAACCTCTTGCTCGCTGAAATATGTTCATTTGCTGAAAATCAACAAAACCACGAAAGGTTCTTGTATTTGAAGATAAAATCTTTTTGCTTTTAAGAAGAAAGATCCAGCTGACTGAAATAAGTTCATTCGATCAAAATCAACAAAAATTGACAAGAACCACGAAAAGTTCTTGTATTTTAAGATAAAATCTGACGCTTTTAATGAAAAAACTTCTAGCTCGCTGAAATACGTTCATTTGCTGAAAATCAACAAAACCACGAAAAGTTCTTGTATTTGAAGACAAAATCTTTTTGATTTGAAGAAGAAAGATCTCGGTGACTGAAATAAGTTCATCAGATGAAAACCAACAAAAATTGACAAGAACCACGAAAAGTTCTTGTATTTTAAGATAAAATCTTACGCTATTAAAGAAAAAACTTCTTGCTCCCTGAAATATGTTCATGTGCTGAAAATCAACAAAACCACGAAAAGTTCTTGTATTTGAAGATAAAATCTTTTTGCTTTGAAGAAGAAAGATCTTGGTGACTGAAACAAGTTCATTGGAAGAAAACCAACAAAAATTGACAAGAACCACGAAATGTTCTTGTATTTTAAGATAAAATCTTGCGCTATTAAAGAAAAAACTTCTCGCTCGCTGAAATATGTTCATTTGCTGAAAACCAACAAAACCACGTAAAGTTCTTGTATTTGAAGATAAAATCTTTTTGCTTTGAAGAATATAGATCCAGCTGACTGAAATAAGTTCATTAGATGAAAATCAACAAAAATTGACAAGTACCACGAAAAGTTCTTGTATTTTAAGATAAAATCTGACTCTATTAAAGAAAAAACTTCCAGCTCGCTGAAATATGTTCATTTGTTGAAATTCAACAAAACCACGAAAAGTTCTTGTATTTGAAGATGAAATCTTTTTGCTTTGAAGAAGAAAGATCTGGCTGACTGAAATAAGTTCATTGGATGAAAACCAACAAAAATTGACAAGAACCACGAAAAGTTTTTGTATTTTAAGATAAAATCTGACGCTATTAAAGAAAAAACTTCCAGCTCGCTGAAATATGTTCATTTGCTGAAAATCAACAAAACCACGAAAAGTTCTTGTATTTGAAGATAAAATCTTTTTGCTTTTAAGAAGAAAGATCCAGCTGACTGAAATAAGTTCATTCGATCAAAATCAACAAAAATTGACAAGAACCAGGAAAAATTCTTGTATTTTAAGATAAAATCTGAAGCTTTTAATGAAAAAACTTCTCGCTCGCTGAAATATGGTCATTTGCTGAAAATCAACAAAACCACGAAAAGTTCTTGCATTTGAAGATAAAATCTTTTTGTGATGAAGAAGAAAGATCCAGCTGACTGAAATAAGTTCATTGGATGAAAACCAACAAAAATTGACAAGAAGCACGAAAAGTTCTTGTATTTTAAGAGAAAATCTTGCGCTATTAAAGAAAAAACTTCTCGCTCGCTGAAATATGTTCATTTCCTGAAAACCAACAAAACCACGAAAAGTTCTTGTATTTGAAGATAAAATCATTTTGCTTTGAAGAAGAAAGATCTCGCTGACTGAAATAAGTTGATTAGATGAAAACCAACAAAATTTGACAAGAACCACGAAAAGTTCTTGCATTTTAGGATAAAATCTGACGCGATTAAAGAAAAAACTTCTCGCTCGCTGAAATATGTTCATTTGCTGAAAATCAACAAAACCACGAAAAGTTCTTGCAGTTGAAGAAAAAATCTTTTTGCTTTGAAGAAGAAAGATCCAGCTGACTGAAATAAGTTCATTTGATGAAAATCAACAAAAATTGACAAGAACCACGAAAAGTTCTTGTATTTCAAGATAAAATCTGACGATATGAAAGAAAAAACATCTCGCTCGCTGAAATATGTTGATTTGCTGAAAATCAACAAAACCACGAAAAGTTCTTGTATTTGAAGATAAAATCTTTTTGCTTTGATGATGAAAGATCGAGGTGACTGAAATAAGTTCATTAGATGAAAACCAACAAAAATTGACAAGAACCACGAAAAGTTCTTGTAGTTTAAGATAAAATCTTACGCTATTAAAGAAAAAACTTCTTGCTCGCTGAAATATGTTCATTTGCTGAAAATCAACAAAACCACGAAAAGTTCTTGTATTTGAAGATAAAATCTTTTTGCTTTGAAGATGAAAGATCGAGGTGACTGAAATAAGTTCATTGGATGAAAACCAACAAAAATTGACAAGAACCACGAAAAGTTCTTCTTTTTAAGATAAAATCTGACGCTATTAAAGAAAAAACCTCTTGCTCGCTGAAATATGTTCATTTGCTGAAAATCAACAAAACCACGAAAGGTTCTTGTATTTGAAGATAAAATCTTTTTGCTTTTAAGAAGAAAGATCCAGCTGACTGAAATAAGTTCATTCGATCAAAATCAACAAAAATTGACAAGAACCACGAAAAGTTCTTGTATTTTAAGATAAAATCTGACGCTTTTAATGAAAAAACTTCTAGCTCGCTGAAATACGTTCATTTGCTGAAAATCAACAAAACCACGAAAAGTTCTTGTATTTGAAGACAAAATCTTTTTGATTTGAAGAAGAAAGATCTCGGTGACTGAAATAAGTTCATCAGATGAAAACCAACAAAAATTGACAAGAACCACGAAAAGTTCTTGTATTTTAAGATAAAATCTTACGCTATTAAAGAAAAAACTTCTTGCTCCCTGAAATATGTTCATGTGCTGAAAATCAACAAAACCACGAAAAGTTCTTGTATTTGAAGATAAAATCTTTTTGCTTTGAAGAAGAAAGATCTTGGTGACTGAAACAAGTTCATTGGAAGAAAACCAACAAAAATTGACAAGAACCACGAAATGTTCTTGTATTTTAAGATAAAATCTTGCGCTATTAAAGAAAAAACTTCTCGCTCGCTGAAATATGTTCATTTGCTGAAAACCAACAAAACCACGTAAAGTTCTTGTATTTGAAGATAAAATCTTTTTGCTTTGAAGAAGAAAGATCCAGCTGACTGAAATAAGTTCATTTGATGAAAACCAACAAAAATTGACAAGAACCACGAAAAGTTCTTGTATTTTAAGATAAAATGTGACACTATTAAAGAAAAAACTTCTTGCTCGCTGAAATATGTTCATTTGCTGAAAATCAACAAAACCACGAAAAGTTCTTGCAGTTGAAGATAAAATCTTTTTGCTTTGAAGAAGAAAGATCCAGCTGACTGAAATAAGTTCATTTGATGAAAATCAACAAAAATTGAAAAGAACCACGAAAAGTTCTTGTATTTCAAGATAAAATCTGACGCTATTAAAGAAAAAACATCTCGCTCGCTGAAATATGTTGATTTGCTGAAAATCAACAAAACCATGAAAAGTTCTTGTATTTGAAGATAAAATCTTTTTGCTTTGATGATGAAAGATCGAGGTGACTGAAATAAGTTCATTAGATGAAAACGAACAAAAATTGACAAGAACCACGAAAAGTTCTTGTATTTTAAGATAAGATCTTAGCTATTAAAGAAAAAACTTCTTGCTCGCTGAAATATGTTCATTTGCTGAAAATCAACAAAACCACGAAAAGTTCTTGTATTTGAAGATAAAATCTTTTTGCTTTGAAGATGAAAGATCGAGGTGACTGAAATAAGTTCATTGGATGAAAACCAACAAAAATTGACAAGAACCACGAAAAGTTCTTGTATTTTTAGATAAAATCTGACGTTATTAAAGAAAAAACCTCTTGCTCGCTGAAATATGTTCATTTGCTGAAAATCAACAAAACCACGAAAAGTTCTTGTATTTGAAGATAAAATCTTTTTGCTTTTAAGAAGAAAGATCCAGCTGACCGAAATCAGTTCATTCGATCAAAATCAACAAAAATTGACAAGAACCACGAAAAGTTCTTGTATTTTAAGATAAAATCTGACGCTTTTCATGAAAAAACTTCGAGCTCGCTGAAATACGTTCATTTGCTGAAAATCAACAAAACCACGAAAAGTTCTTGTATTTGAAGATAAAATCTTTTTGCTTTGAAGAAGAAAGATCTCGGTGACTGAAAAAAGTTCATCAGATGAAAACCAACAAAAATTGACAAGAACCACGAAAAGTTCTTGTATTTTAAGATAAAATCTTGCGCTATTAAACAAAAAACTTCTTGCTCGCTGAAATATGTTCATTTGCTGAAAACCAACAAAACCACGAAAAGTTCTTGATTTGAAGATGAAATCTTTTTGCTTTGAAGAAGAAAGATCCAGCTGACCGAAATCAGTTCATTCGATGAAAATCAACAAAAATTGACAAGAACCACGAAAAGTTCTTGTATTTGAAGATAAAATCTTTTTGCTTTGAAGAAGAAAGATCTTGGTGACTGAAATAAGTTCATTGGAAGAAAACCAACAAAAATTGACAAGAACCACGAAATGTTCTTGTATTTTAAGATAAAATCTGACGCTATGAATGAAAAAACTTCTCATCGCTGAAATATGTTCATTTGCTGAAAATCAACAAAACCACGAAAAGTTCTTGTATTTGAAGATAAAATCTTTTTGCTTTGAAGATGAAAGATCGAGGTGACTGAAATAAGTTCATTGGATGAAAACCAACAAAAATTGACAAGAACCACGAAAAGTTGTTGTATTTTAAGATAAAATCTGACGCTATTAAAGAAAAAACCTCTTGCTCGCTGAAATATGTTCATTTGCTGAAAATCAACAAAACCACGAAAAGTTCTTGTATTTGAAGATAAAATCTTTTTGCTTTGAAGAAGAAAGATCCAGCTGACTGAAATAAGTTCATTCGATCAAAATCAACAAAAATTGACAAGAACCACGAAAAGTTCTTGTATTTTAAGATAAAATCTGACGCTTTTAATGAAAAAACTTCTAGCTCGATGAAATACGTTCATTTGCTGAAAATCAACAAAACCACGAAAAGTTCTTGTATTTGAAGATAAAATCTTTTTGATTTGAAGAAGAAAGATCTCGGTGACTGAAATAAGTTCATCAGATGAAAACCAACAAAAATTGACAAGAACCACGAAAAGTTCTTGTATTTTAAGATAAAATACAAGATCTTGGTGACTGAAATAAGTTCATTTGATGAAAATCAACAAAAATTGACAAGAACCACGAAAAGTTCTTGTATTTCAAGATAAAATCTGACGCTATTGAAGAAAAAACATCTCGCTCGCTGAAATATGTTGATTTGCTGAAAATCAACAAAACCACGAAAAGTTCTTGTATTTGAAGATAAAATCTTTTTGCTTTGATGATGAAAGATCGAGGTGACTGAAATAAGTTCATTAGATGAAAACCAACCAAAATTGACAAGAACCACGAAAAGTTCTTGTATTTTAAGATAAAATCTTACGCTATTAAAGAAAAAAATTCTTGCTCGCTGAAATATGTTCATTTGCTGAAAATCAACAAAACCACGAAAAGTTCTTGTATTTGAAGATAAAATCTTTTTGCTTTGAAGATGAAAGATCGAGGTGACTGAAATAAGTTCATTGGATGAAAACCAACAAAAATTGACAAGAACCACGAAAAGTTCTTGTATTTTAAGATAAAATCTGACGCTATTAAAGAAAAAACCACTTGCTCGCTGAAATATGTTCATTTGCTGAAAATCAACAAAACCACGAAAAGTTCTTGTATTTGAAGATAAAATCTTTTTGCTTTGAAGAAGAAAGATCCACCTGACTGAAATAAGTTCATTCGATCAAAATCAACAAAAATTGACAAGAACCACGAAAAGTTCTTGTATTTTAAGATAAAATCTGACGCTTTTAAAGAAAAAACTTCGAGCTCGCTGAAATACGTTCATTTGCTGAAAATCAACAAAACCACGAAAAGTTCTTGTATTTGAAGATAAAATCTTTTTGCTTTGAAGAAGAAAGATCTCGGTGACTGAAATAAGTTCATCAGATGAAACCCAACAAAAATTGACAAGAACCACGAAAAGTTCTTGTATTTTAAGATAAAATCTTGCGCTATTAAACAAAAAACATCTTGCTCGCTGAAATATGTTCATTTGCTGAAAATCAACAAAACCACGAAAAGTTCTTGTATTTGAAGATAAAATCTTTTTGCTTTGAAGAAGAAAGATCTTGGTGACTGAAATAAGTTCATTGGAAGAAAACCAACAAAAATTGACAAGAACCACGAAATGTTCTTGTATTTTAAGATAAAATCTTGCGCTATTAAAGAAAAAACTTCTTGCTCGCTGAAATATGTTCATTTGCTGAAAATCAACAAAACCACGAAAAGTTCTTGCAGTTGAAGATAAAATCTTCTTGCTTTCAAGAAGAAAGATCCAGCTGACTGAAATAAGTTCATTAGATGAAAACCAACAAAAATTGACAAGAAGCACGAAAAGTTCTTGTATTTTAAGATAAAATCTGACGCTATTAAAGAAAAAACTTCCAGCTCGCTGAAATATGTTCATTTGCTGAAAATCAACAAAACCACGAAAAGTTCTTGTATTTGAAGATAAAATCTTTTTGCTTTGAAGAAGAAAGATCCAGCTGACTGAAATAAGTTCATTGGATGAAAACCAACAAAAATTGACAAGAACCACGAAAAGTTCTTGTATTTTAAGATAAAATGTGACGCTATTAAAGAAAAAACTTCTTGCTCGCTGAAATATGTTCATTTGCTGAAAATCAACAAAACCACGAAAAGTTCTTGCAGTTGAAGATAAAATCTTTTTGCTTTGAAGAAGAAAGATCCAGCTGACTGAAATAAGTTCATTTGATGAAAATCAACAAAAATTGAAAAGAACCACGAAAAGTTCTTGTATTTCAAGATAAAATCTGACGCTATTAAAGAAAAAACATCTCGCTCGCTGAAATATGTTGATTTGCTGAAAATCAACAAAACCATGAAAAGTTCTTGTATTTGAAGATAAAATCTTTTTGCTTTGATGATGAAAGATCGAGGTGACTGAAATAAGTTCATTAGATGAAAACGAACAAAAATTGACAAGAACCACGAAAAGTTCTTGTATTTTAAGATAAAATCTTAGCTATTAAAGAAAAAACTTCTTGCTCGCTGAAATATGTTCATTTGCTGAAAATCAACAAAACCACGAAAAGTTCTTGTATTTGAAGATAAAATCTTTTTGCTTTGAAGATGAAAGATCGAGGTGACTGAAATAAGTTCATTGGATGAAAACCAACAAAAATTGACAAGAACCACGAAAAGTTCTTGTATTTTTAGATAAAATCTGACGCTTTTAATGAAAAAACTTCGAGCTCGCTGAAATACGTTCATTTGCTGAAAATCAACAAAACCACGAAAAGTTCTTGTATTTGAAGATAAAATCTTTTTGCTTTGAAGAAGAAAGATCTCGGTGACTGAAATAAGTTCATCAGATGAAAACCAACAAAAATTGACAAGAACCACGAAAAGTTCTTGTATTTTAAGATAAAATCTTGCGCTGTTAAACAAAAAACTTCTTGCTCGCTGAAATATGTTCATTTGCTGAAAACCAACAAAACCACGAAAAGTTCTTGATTTGAAGATAAAATCTTTTTGCTTTGAAGAAGAAAGATCCAGCTGACCGAAATAAGTTCATTAGATGAAAATCAACAAAAATTGACAAGAACCACGAAAAGTTCTTGTATTTGAAGATAAAATCTTTTTGCTTTGAAGAAGAAATATCTTGGTGACTGAAATAAGTTCATTGGAAGAAAACCAACAAAAATTGACAAGAACCACGAAATGTTCTTGTATTTTAAGATAAAATCTGACGCTATGAATGAAAAAACTTCTCGCTCGCTGAAATATGTTCATTTGCTGAAAATCAACAAAACCACGAAAAGTTCTTGTATTTGAAGATAAAATCTTTTTGCTTTGAAGATGAAAGATCGAGGTGACTGAAATAAGTTCATTGGATGAAAACCAACAAAAATTGACAAGAACCACGAAAAGTTGTTGTATTTTAAGATAAAATCTGACGCTATTAAAGAAAAAACCTCTTGCTCGCTGAAATATGTACATTTGCTGAAAATCAACAAAACCACGAAAAGTTCTTGTATTTGAAGATAAAATCTTTTTGCTTTGAAGAAGAAAGATCCAGCTGACTGAAATAAGTTCATTCGATCAAAATCAACAAAAATTGACAAGAACCACGAAAAGTTCTTGTATTTTAAGATAAAATCTGACGCTTTTAATGAAAAAACTTCTAGCTCGATGAAATACGTACATTTGCTGAAAATCAACAAAACCACGAAAAGTTCTTGTATTTGAAGATAAAATCTTTTTGATTTGAAGAAGAAAGATCTCGGTGACTGAAATAAGTTCATCAGATGAAAACCAACAAAAATTGACAAGAACCACGAAAAGTTCTTGTATTTTAAGATAAAATCTTTTTGCTTTGAAGAAGAAGTATTCAGGTGACTGAAATAAGTTCATTGGATGAAAACCAACAAAAATTGACAAGAAGCACGAAAAGTTCTTGTATTTTAAGATAAAATCTGACGCTATTAAAGAAAAAACTTCCAGCTCGCTGAAATATGTTCATTTGCTGAAAACCAACAAAACCACGAAAAGTTCTTGATTTGAAGATAACATCTTTTTGCTTTGAAGAAGAAAGATCCAGCTGACCGAAATAAGTTCAATAGATGAAAATCAACAAAAATTGACAAGAACCACGAAAAGTTCTTGTATTTGAAGATAAAATCTTTTTGATTTGAAGAAGAAAGATCTCGGTGACTGAAATAAGTTCATCAGATGAAAACCAACAAAAATTGACAAGAACCACGAAAAGTTCTTGTATTTTAAGATAAAATACAAGATCTTGGTGACTGAAATAAGTTCATTGGAAGAAAACCAACAAAAATTGACAAGAACAACGAAATGTTCTTGTATTTTAAGATAAAATCTTGCGCTATTAAAGAAAAAACTTCCTCGCTCGCTGAAATATGTTCATTTGCTGAAAACCAACAAAACCACGTAAAGTTCTTGTATTTGAAGATAAAATCTTTTTGCTTTGAAGATGAAAGATCGAGGTGACTGAAATAAGTTCATTGGATGAAAACCAAGAAAAATTGACAAGAACCACGAAATGTTCTTGTATTTTAAGATAAAATCTTGCGCTATTAAAGAAAAAACTTCTCGCTCGCTGAAATATGTTCATTTGCTGAAAACCAACAAAACCACGGAACGTTCTTGTATTTGAAGATAAAATCTTTTTGCTTTGAAGAAGAAAGATCCAGCTGACTGAAATAAGTTCATTTGATGAAAATCAACAAAAATTGACAAGAACCACGAAAAGTTCTTGTATTTCAAGATAAAATCTGACGCTATTGAAGAAAAAACATCTCGCTTGCTGAAATATGTTGATTTGCTGAAAATCAACAAAACCACGAAAAGTTCTTGTATTTGAAGAAAAAATCTTTTTGCTTTGATGATGAAAGATCGAGGTGACTGAAATAAGTTCATTAGATGAAAACCAACCAAAATTGACAAGAACCACGAAAAGTTCTTGTATTTTAAGATAAAATCTTACGCTATTAAAGAAAAAACTTCTTGCTCGCTGAAATATGTTCATTTGCTGAAAATCAACAAAACTACGAAAAGTTCTTGTATTTGAAGATAAAATCTTTTTGCTTTGAAGATGAAAGATCGAGGTGACTGAAATAAGTTCATTGGATGAAAACCAACAAAAATTGACAAGAACCACGAAAAGTTCTTGTATTTTAAGATAAAATCTGACGCTTTTAAAGAAAAAACTTCGAGCTCGCTGAAATACGTTCATTTGCTGAAAATCAACAAAACCACGAAAGGTTCTTGTATTTGAAGATAAAATCTTTTTGCTTTGAAGAAGAAAGATCTCGGTGACTGAAATAAGTTCATCAGATGAAACCCAACAAAAATTGACAAGAAGCACGAAAAGTTCTTGTATTTTAAGAGAAAATCTTGCGCTATGAAAGAAAAAACTTCTCGCTCGCTGAAATATGTTCATTTGCTGAAAATCAACAAAACGACGAAAAGTTCTTGTATTTGAAGATAAAATCTTTTTGCTTTGAAGAAGAAGGATTTAGGTGACTGAAATAAGTTCATTGGATGAAAACCAACAAAAATTGACAAGAAGCACGAAAAGTTCTTGTATTTTAAGATAAAATCTGACGCTTTCAATGAAAAAACTTCGAGCTCGCTGAAATATGTTCATTTGCTGAAAATCAACAAAACCACGAAAAGTTCTTGTATTTGAAGATAAAATCTTTTTGCTTTGAAGAAGAAAGATCGAGGTGACTGAAATAAGTTCATTAGATGAAAACCAACAAAAATTGACAAGAACCACGAAAAGTTCTTGTATTTTAAGATAAAATCTGACGCAATGAAGAAAAAACTTCTTGCTCGCTGAAATATGTTCATTTGCTGAAAATCAACAAAACCACGAAAAGTTCTTGTATTTGAAGATAAAATCTTTTTGCTTTGAAGAAGAAAGATCCAGCTCACTGAAATAAGTTCATTGGATGAAAATCAACAAAAATTGACAAGAACCACGAAAAGTTCTTGTATTTTAAGATAAAATCTGACGCTATTAAAGAATAAACTTCCAGCTCGCTGAAATATGGTCATTTGCCGAAAATCAACAAAACCACAAAAAGTTCTTGTATTTGAAGATAAAATCTTTTTGCTTTGAAGAATAAAGATCCAGCTGACTGAAATAAGTTCATTAGATGAAAATCAACAAAAATTGACAAGTACCACGAAAAGTTCTTGTATTTTAAGATAAAATCTGACTCTATTAAAGAAAAAACTTCCAGCTCGCTGAAATATGTTCATTTGTTGAAATTCAACAAAACCACGAAAAGTTCTTGTATTTGAAGATGAAATCTTTTTGCTTTGAAGAAGAAAGATCTGGCTGACTGAAATAAGTTCATTGGATGAAAACCAACAAAAATTGACAAGAACCACGAAAAGTTTTTGTATTTTAAGATAAAATCTGACGCTATTAAAGAAAAAACTTCCAGCTCGCTGAAATATGTTCATTTGCTGAAAATCAACAAAACCACGAAAAGTTCTTGTATTTGAAGATAAAATCTTTTTGCTTTTAAGAAGAAAGATCCAGCTGACTGAAATAAGTTCATCAGATGAAAACCAACAAAAATTGACAAGAACCACGAAAAGTTCTTGTATTTTAAGATAAAATCTTTTTGCTTTGAAGAAGAAGTATTTAGGTGACTGAAATAAGTTCATTGGATGAAAACCAACAAAAATTGACAAGAAGCACGAAAAGTTCTTGTATTTTAAGATAAAATCTGACGCTATTAAAGAAAAAACTTCCAGCTCGCTGAAATATGTTCATTTGCTGAAAACCAACAAAACCACGAAAAGTTCTTGATTTGAAGATAACATCTTTTTGCTTTGAAGAAGAAAGATCCAGCTGACCGAAATAAGTTCATTAGATGAAAATCAACAAAAATTGACAAGAACCACGAAAAGTTCTTGTATTTGAAGATAAAATCTTTTTGATTTGAAGAAGAAAGATCTCGGTGACTGAAATAAGTTCATCAGATGAAAACCAACAAAAATTGACAAGAACCACGAAAAGTTCTTGTATTTTAAGATAAAATACAAGATCTTGGTGACTGAAATAAGTTCATTGGAAGAAAACCAACAAAAATTGACAAGAACAACGAAATGTTCTTCTATTTTAAGATAAAATCTTGCGCTATTAAAGAAAAAACTTCTCGCTCGCTGAAATATGTTCATTTGCTGAAAACCAACAAAACCACGTAAAGTTCTTGTATTGGAAGATAAAATCTTTTTGCTTTGAAGATGAAAGATCGAGGTGACTGAAATAAGTTCATTAGATGAAAATCAACAAAAATTGACAAGTACCACGAAAAGTTCTTGTATTTTAAGATAAAATCTGACTCTATTAAAGAAAAAACTTCCAGCTCGCTGAAATATGTTCATTTGTTGAAATTCAACAAAACCACGAAAAGTTCTTGTATTTGAAGATGAAATCTTTTTGCTTTGAAGAAGAAAGATCTGGCTGACTGAAATAAGTTCATTGGATGAAAACCAACAAAAATTGACAAGAACCACGAAAAGTTTTTGTATTTTAAGATAAAATCTGACGCTATTAAAGAAAAAACTTCCAGCTCGCTGAAATATGTTCATTTGCTGAAAATCAACAAAACCACGAAAAGTTCTTGTATTTGAAGATAAAATCTTTTTGCTTTTAAGAAGAAAGATCCAGCTGACTGAAATAAGTTCATCAGATGAAAACCAACAAAAATTGACAAGAACCACGAAAAGTTCTTGTATTTTAAGATAAAATCTTTTTGCTTTGAAGAAGAAGTATTTAGGTGACTGAAATAAGTTCATTGGATGAAAACCAACAAAAATTGACAAGAAGCACGAAAAGTTCTTGTATTTTAAGATAAAATCTGACGCTATTAAAGAAAAAACTTCCAGCTCGCTGAAATATGTTCATTTGCTGAAAACCAACAAAACCACGAAAAGTTCTTGATTTGAAGATAACATCTTTTTGCTTTGAAGAAGAAAGATCCAGCTGACCGAAATAAGTTCATTAGATGAAAATCAACAAAAATTGACAAGAACCACGAAAAGTTCTTGTATTTGAAGATAAAATCTTTTTGATTTGAAGAAGAAAGATCTCGGTGACTGAAATAAGTTCATCAGATGAAAACCAACAAAAATTGACAAGAACCACGAAAAGTTATTGTATTTTAAGATAAAATACAAGATCTTGGTGACTGAAATAAGTTCATTGGAAGAAAACCAACAAAAATTGACAAGAACAACGAAATGTTCTTGTATTTTAAGATAAAATCTTGCGCTATTAAAGAAAAAACTTCTCGCTCGCTGAAATATGTTCATTTGCTGAAAACCAACAAAACCACGTAAAGTTCTTGTATTTGAAGATAAAATCTTTTTGCTTTGAAGATGAAAGATCGAGGTGACTGAAATAAGTTCATTGGATGAAAACCAAGAAAAATTGACAAGAACCACGAAATGTTCTTGTATTTTAAGATAAAATCTTGCGCTATTAAAGAAAAAACTTCTCGCTCGCTGAAATATGTTCATTTGCTGAAAACCAACAAAACCACGGAACGTTCTTGTATTTGAAGATAAAATCTTTTTGCTTTGAAGAAGAAAGATCCAGCTGACTGAAATAAGTTCATTTGATGAAAATCAACAAAAATTGACAAGAACCACGAAAAGTTCTTGTATTTCAAGATAAAATCTGACGCTATTGAAGAAAAAACATCTCGCTTGCTGAAATATGTTGATTTGCTGAAAATCAACAAAACCACGAAAAGTTCTTGTATTTGAAGAAAAAATCTTTTTGCTTTGATGATGAAAGATCGAGGTGACTGAAATAAGTTCATTAGATGAAAACCAACCAAAATTGACAAGAACCACGAAAAGTTCTTGTATTTTAAGATAAAATCTTACGCTATTAAAGAAAAAACTTCTTGCTCGCTGAAATATGTTCATTTGCTGAAAATCAACAAAACTACGAAAAGTTCTTGTATTTGAAGATAAAATCTTTTTGCTTTGAAGATGAAAGATCGAGGTGACTGAAATAAGTTCATTGGATGAAAACCAACAAAAATTGACAAGAACCACGAAAAGTTCTTGTATTTTAAGATAAAATCTGACGCTTTTAAAGAAAAAACTTCGAGCTCGCTGAAATACGTTCATTTGCTGAAAATCAACAAAACCACGAAAGGTTCTTGTATTTGAAGATAAAATCTTTTTGCTTTGAAGAAGAAAGATCTCGGTGACTGAAATAAGTTCATCAGATGAAACCCAACAAAAATTGACAAGAAGCACGAAAAGTTCTTGTATTTTAAGAGAAAATCTTGCGCTATGAAAGAAAAAACTTCTCGCTCGCTGAAATATGTTCATTTGCTGAAAATCAACAAAACGACGAAAAGTTCTTGTATTTGAAGATAAAATCTTTTTGCTTTGAAGAAGAAGGATTTAGGTGACTGAAATAAGTTCATTGGATGAAAACCAACAAAAATTGACAAGAAGCACGAAAAGTTCTTGTATTTTAAGATAAAATCTGACGCTTTCAATGAAAAAACTTCGAGCTCGCTGAAATATGTTCATTTGCTGAAAATCAACAAAACCACGAAAAGTTCTTGTATTTGAAGATAAAATCTTTTTGCTTTGAAGAATAAAGATCCAGCTGACTGAAATAAGTTCATTAGATGAAAATCAACAAAAATTGACAAGTACCACGAAAAGTTCTTGTATTTTAAGATAAAATCTGACTCTATTAAAGAAAAAACTTCCAGCTCGCTGAAATATGTTCATTTGTTGAAATTCAACAAAACCACGAAAAGTTCTTGTATTTGAAGATGAAATCTTTTTGCTTTGAAGAAGAAAGATCTGGCTGACTGAAATAAGTTCATTGGATGAAAACCAACAAAAATTGACAAGAACCACGAAAAGTTTTTGTATTTTAAGATAAAATCTGACGCTATTAAAGAAAAAACTTCCAGCTCGCTGAAATATGTTCATTTGCTGAAAATCAACAAAACCACGAAAAGTTCTTGTATTTGAAGATAAAATCTTTTTGCTTTTAAGAAGAAAGATCCAGCTGACTGAAATAAGTTCATTCGATCAAAATCAACAAAAATTGACAAGAACCAGGAAAAATTCTTGTATTTTAAGATAAAATCTGAAGCTTTTAATGAAAAAACTTCTCGCTCGCTGAAATATTGTCATTTGCTGAAAATCAACAAAACCACGAAAAGTTCTTGCATTTGAAGATAAAATCTTTTTGTGATGAAGAAGAAAGATCCAGCTGACTGAAATAAGTTCATTGGATGAAAACCAACAAAAATTGACAAGAAGCACGAAAAGTTCTTGTATTTTAAGAGAAAATCTTGCGCTATTAAAGAAAAAACTTCTCGCTCGCTGAAATATGTTCATTTCCTGAAAACCAACAAAACCACGAAAAGTTCTTGTATTTGAAGATAAAATCTTTTTGCTTTGAAGAAGAAAGATCTCGCTGACTGAAATAAGTTGATTAGATGAAAACCAACAAAATTTGACAAGAACCACGAAAAGTTCTTGCATTTTAGGATAAAATCTGACGCGATTAAAGAAAAAACTTCTCGCTCGCTGAAATATGTTCATTTGCTGAAAATCAACAAAACCACGAAAAGTTCTTGCAGTTGAAGAAAAAATCTTTTTGCTTTGAAGAAGAAAGATCCAGCTGACTGAAATAAGTTCATTTGATGAAAATCAACAAAAATTGACAAGAACCACGAAAAGTTCTTGTATTTCAAGATAAAATCTGACGATATGAAAGAAAAAACATCTCGCTCGCTGAAATATGTTGATTTGCTGAAAATCAACAAAACCACGAAAAGTTCTTGTATTTGAAGATAAAATCTTTTTGCTTTGATGATGAAAGATCGAGGTGACTGAAATAAGTTCATTAGATGAAAACCAACAAAAATTGACAAGAACCACGAAAAGTTCTTGTAGTTTAAGATAAAATCTTACGCTATTAAAGAAAAAACTTCTTGCTCGCTGAAATATGTTCATTTGCTGAAAATCAACAAAACCACGAAAAGTTCTTGTATTTGAAGATAAAATTTTTTTGCTTTGAAGATGAAAGATCGAGGTGACTGAAATAAGTTCATTGGATGAAAACCAACAAAAATTGACAAGAACCACGAAAAGTTCTTCTTTTTAAGATAAAATCTGACGCTATTAAAGAAAAAACCTCTTGCTCGCTGAAATATGTTCATTTGCTGAAAATCAACAAAACCACGAAAGGTTCTTGTATTTGAAGATAAAATCTTTTTGCTTTTAAGAAGAAAGATCCAGCTGACTGAAATAAGTTCATTCGATCAAAATCAACAAAAATTGACAAGAACCACGAAAAGTTCTTGTATTTTAAGATAAAATCTGACGCTTTTAATGAAAAAACTTCTAGCTCGCTGAAATACGTTCATTTGCTGAAAATCAACAAAACCACGAAAAGTTCTTGTATTTGAAGACAAAATCTTTTTGATTTGAAGAAGAAAGATCTCGGTGACTGAAATAAGTTCATCAGATGAAAACCAACAAAAATTGACAAGAACCACGAAAAGTTCTTGTATTTTAAGATAAAATCTTACGCTATTAAAGAAAAAACTTCTTGCTCCCTGAAATATGTTCATGTGCTGAAAATCAACAAAACCACGAAAAGTTCTTGTATTTGAAGATAAAATCTTTTTGCTTTGAAGAAGAAAGATCTTGGTGACTGAAACAAGTTCATTGGAAGAAAACCAACAAAAATTGACAAGAACCACGAAATGTTCTTGTATTTTAAGATAAAGTCTTGCGCTATTAAAGAAAAAACTTCTCGCTCGCTGAAATATGTTCATTTGCTGAAAACCAACAAAACCACGTAAAGTTCTTGTATTTGAAGATAAAATCTTTTTGCTTTGAAGAAGAAAGATCCAGCTGACTGAAATAAGTTCATTTGATGAAAACCAACAAAAATTGACAAGAACCACGAAAAGTTCTTGTATTTGAAGATAAAATCTTTTTGATTTGAAGAAGAAAGATCTCGGTGACTGAAATAAGTTCATCAGATGAAAACCAACAAAAATTGACAAGAACCACGAAAAGTTCTTGTATTTTAAGATAAAATACAAGATCTTGGTGACTGAAATAAGTTCATTGGAAGAAAACCAACAAAAATTGACAAGAACAACGAAATGTTCTTCTATTTTAAGATAAAATCTTGCGCTATTAAAGAAAAAACTTCTCGCTCGCTGAAATATGTTCATTTGCTGAAAACCAACAAAACCACGTAAAGTTCTTGTATTGGAAGATAAAATCTTTTTGCTTTGAAGATGAAAGATCGAGGTGACTGAAATAAGTTCATTAGATGAAAATCAACAAAAATTGACAAGTACCACGAAAAGTTCTTGTATTTTAAGATAAAATCTGACTCTATTAAAGAAAAAACTTCCAGCTCGCTGAAATATGTTCATTTGTTGAAATTCAACAAAACCACGAAAAGTTCTTGTATTTGAAGATGAAATCTTTTTGCTTTGAAGAAGAAAGATCTGGCTGACTGAAATAAGTTCATTGGATGAAAACCAACAAAAATTGACAAGAACCACGAAAAGTTTTTGTATTTTAAGATAAAATCTGACGCTATTAAAGAAAAAACTTCCAGCTCGCTGAAATATGTTCATTTGCTGAAAATCAACAAAACCACGAAAAGTTCTTGTATTTGAAGATAAAATCTTTTTGCTTTTAAGAAGAAAGATCCAGCTGACTGAAATAAGTTCATCAGATGAAAACCAACAAAAATTGACAAGAACCACGAAAAGTTCTTGTATTTTAAGATAAAATCTTTTTGCTTTGAAGAAGAAGTATTTAGGTGACTGAAATAAGTTCATTGGATGAAAACCAACAAAAATTGACAAGAAGCACGAAAAGTTCTTGTATTTTAAGATAAAATCTGACGCTATTAAAGAAAAAACTTCCAGCTCGCTGAAATATGTTCATTTGCTGAAAACCAACAAAACCACGAAAAGTTCTTGATTTGAAGATAACATCTTTTTGCTTTGAAGAAGAAAGATCCAGCTGACCGAAATAAGTTCATTAGATGAAAATCAACAAAAATTGACAAGAACCACGAAAAGTTCTTGTATTTGAAGATAAAATCTTTTTGATTTGAAGAAGAAAGATCTCGGTGACTGAAATAAGTTCATCAGATGAAAACCAACAAAAATTGACAAGAACCACGAAAAGTTATTGTATTTTAAGATAAAATACAAGATCTTGGTGACTGAAATAAGTTCATTGGAAGAAAACCAACAAAAATTGACAAGAACAACGAAATGTTCTTGTATTTTAAGATAAAATCTTGCGCTATTAAAGAAAAAACTTCTCGCTCGCTGAAATATGTTCATTTGCTGAAAACCAACAAAACCACGTAAAGTTCTTGTATTTGAAGATAAAATCTTTTTGCTTTGAAGATGAAAGATCGAGGTGACTGAAATAAGTTCATTGGATGAAAACCAAGAAAAATTGACAAGAACCACGAAATGTTCTTGTATTTTAAGATAAAATCTTGCGCTATTAAAGAAAAAACTTCTCGCTCGCTGAAATATGTTCATTTGCTGAAAACCAACAAAACCACGGAACGTTCTTGTATTTGAAGATAAAATCTTTTTGCTTTGAAGAAGAAAGATCCAGCTGACTGAAATAAGTTCATTTGATGAAAATCAACAAAAATTGACAAGAACCACGAAAAGTTCTTGTATTTCAAGATAAAATCTGACGCTATTGAAGAAAAAACATCTCGCTTGCTGAAATATGTTGATTTGCTGAAAATCAACAAAACCACGAAAAGTTCTTGTATTTGAAGAAAAAATCTTTTTGCTTTGATGATGAAAGATCGAGGTGACTGAAATAAGTTCATTAGATGAAAACCAACCAAAATTGACAAGAACCACGAAAAGTTCTTGTATTTTAAGATAAAATCTTACGCTATTAAAGAAAAAACTTCTTGCTCGCTGAAATATGTTCATTTGCTGAAAATCAACAAAACTACGAAAAGTTCTTGTATTTGAAGATAAAATCTTTTTGCTTTGAAGATGAAAGATCGAGGTGACTGAAATAAGTTCATTGGATGAAAACCAACAAAAATTGACAAGAACCACGAAAAGTTCTTGTATTTTAAGATAAAATCTGACGCTTTTAAAGAAAAAACTTCGAGCTCGCTGAAATACGTTCATTTGCTGAAAATCAACAAAACCACGAAAGGTTCTTGTATTTGAAGATAAAATCTTTTTGCTTTGAAGAAGAAAGATCTCGGTGACTGAAATAAGTTCATCAGATGAAACCCAACAAAAATTGACAAGAAGCACGAAAAGTTCTTGTATTTTAAGAGAAAATCTTGCGCTATGAAAGAAAAAACTTCTCGCTCGCTGAAATATGTTCATTTGCTGAAAATCAACAAAACGACGAAAAGTTCTTGTATTTGAAGATAAAATCTTTTTGCTTTGAAGAAGAAGGATTTAGGTGACTGAAATAAGTTCATTGGATGAAAACCAACAAAAATTGACAAGAAGCACGAAAAGTTCTTGTATTTTAAGATAAAATCTGACGCTTTCAATGAAAAAACTTCGAGCTCGCTGAAATATGTTCATTTGCTGAAAATCAACAAAACCACGAAAAGTTCTTGTATTTGAAGATAAAATCTTTTTGCTTTGAAGAATAAAGATCCAGCTGACTGAAATAAGTTCATTAGATGAAAATCAACAAAAATTGACAAGTACCACGAAAAGTTCTTGTATTTTAAGATAAAATCTGACTCTATTAAAGAAAAAACTTCCAGCTCGCTGAAATATGTTCATTTGTTGAAATTCAACAAAACCACGAAAAGTTCTTGTATTTGAAGATGAAATCTTTTTGCTTTGAAGAAGAAAGATCTGGCTGACTGAAATAAGTTCATTGGATGAAAACCAACAAAAATTGACAAGAACCACGAAAAGTTTTTGTATTTTAAGATAAAATCTGACGCTATTAAAGAAAAAACTTCCAGCTCGCTGAAATATGTTCATTTGCTGAAAATCAACAAAACCACGAAAAGTTCTTGTATTTGAAGATAAAATCTTTTTGCTTTTAAGAAGAAAGATCCAGCTGACTGAAATAAGTTCATTCGATCAAAATCAACAAAAATTGACAAGAACCAGGAAAAATTCTTGTATTTTAAGATAAAATCTGAAGCTTTTAATGAAAAAACTTCTCGCTCGCTGAAATATTGTCATTTGCTGAAAATCAACAAAACCACGAAAAGTTCTTGCATTTGAAGATAAAATCTTTTTGTGATGAAGAAGAAAGATCCAGCTGACTGAAATAAGTTCATTGGATGAAAACCAACAAAAATTGACAAGAAGCACGAAAAGTTCTTGTATTTTAAGAGAAAATCTTGCGCTATTAAAGAAAAAACTTCTCGCTCGCTGAAATATGTTCATTTCCTGAAAACCAACAAAACCACGAAAAGTTCTTGTATTTGAAGATAAAATCTTTTTGCTTTGAAGAAGAAAGATCTCGCTGACTGAAATAAGTTGATTAGATGAAAACCAACAAAATTTGACAAGAACCACGAAAAGTTCTTGCATTTTAGGATAAAATCTGACGCGATTAAAGAAAAAACTTCTCGCTCGCTGAAATATGTTCATTTGCTGAAAATCAACAAAACCACGAAAAGTTCTTGCAGTTGAAGAAAAAATCTTTTTGCTTTGAAGAAGAAAGATCCAGCTGACTGAAATAAGTTCATTTGATGAAAATCAACAAAAATTGACAAGAACCACGAAAAGTTCTTGTATTTCAAGATAAAATCTGACGATATGAAAGAAAAAACATCTCGCTCGCTGAAATATGTTGATTTGCTGAAAATCAACAAAACCACGAAAAGTTCTTGTATTTGAAGATAAAATCTTTTTGCTTTGATGATGAAAGATCGAGGTGACTGAAATAAGTTCATTAGATGAAAACCAACAAAAATTGACAAGAACCACGAAAAGTTCTTGTAGTTTAAGATAAAATCTTACGCTATTAAAGAAAAAACTTCTTGCTCGCTGAAATATGTTCATTTGCTGAAAATCAACAAAACCACGAAAAGTTCTTGTATTTGAAGATAAAATTTTTTTGCTTTGAAGATGAAAGATCGAGGTGACTGAAATAAGTTCATTGGATGAAAACCAACAAAAATTGACAAGAACCACGAAAAGTTCTTCTTTTTAAGATAAAATCTGACGCTATTAAAGAAAAAACCTCTTGCTCGCTGAAATATGTTCATTTGCTGAAAATCAACAAAACCACGAAAGGTTCTTGTATTTGAAGATAAAATCTTTTTGCTTTTAAGAAGAAAGATCCAGCTGACTGAAATAAGTTCATTCGATCAAAATCAACAAAAATTGACAAGAACCACGAAAAGTTCTTGTATTTTAAGATAAAATCTGACGCTTTTAATGAAAAAACTTCTAGCTCGCTGAAATACGTTCATTTGCTGAAAATCAACAAAACCACGAAAAGTTCTTGTATTTGAAGACAAAATCTTTTTGATTTGAAGAAGAAAGATCTCGGTGACTGAAATAAGTTCATCAGATGAAAACCAACAAAAATTGACAAGAACCACGAAAAGTTCTTGTATTTTAAGATAAAATCTTACGCTATTAAAGAAAAAACTTCTTGCTCCCTGAAATATGTTCATGTGCTGAAAATCAACAAAACCACGAAAAGTTCTTGTATTTGAAGATAAAATCTTTTTGCTTTGAAGAAGAAAGATCTTGGTGACTGAAACAAGTTCATTGGAAGAAAACCAACAAAAATTGACAAGAACCACGAAATGTTCTTGTATTTTAAGATAAAGTCTTGCGCTATTAAAGAAAAAACTTCTCGCTCGCTGAAATATGTTCATTTGCTGAAAACCAACAAAACCACGTAAAGTTCTTGTATTTGAAGATAAAATCTTTTTGCTTTGAAGAAGAAAGATCCAGCTGACTGAAATAAGTTCATTTGATGAAAACCAACAAAAATTGACAAGAACCACGAAAAGTTCTTGTATTTTAAGATAAAATGTGACACTATTAAAGAAAAAACTTCTTGCTCGCTGAAATATGTTCATTTGCTGAAAATCAACAAAACCACGAAAAGTTCTTGCAGTTGAAGATAAAATCTTTTTGCTTTGAAGAAGAAAGATCCAGCTGACTGAAATAAGTTCATTTGATGAAAATCAACAAAAATTGAAAAGAACCACGAAAAGTTCTTGTATTTCAAGATAAAATCTGACGCTATTAAAGAAAAAACATCTCGCTCGCTGAAATATGTTGATTTGCTGAAAATCAACAAAACCATGAAAAGTTCTTGTATTTGAAGATAAAATCTTTTTGCTTTGATGATGAAAGATCGAGGTGACTGAAATAAGTTCATTCGATGAAAACGAACAAAAATTGACAAGAACCACGAAAAGTTCTTGTATTTTAAGATAAGATCTTAGCTATTAAAGAAAAAACTTCTTGCTCGCTGAAATATGTTCATTTGCTGAAAATCAACAAAACCACGAAAAGTTCTTGTATTTGAAGATAAAATCTTTTTGCTTTGAAGATGAAAGATCGAGGTGACTGAAATAAGTTCATTGGATGAAAACCAACAAAAATTGACAAGAACCACGAAAAGTTCTTGTATTTTTAGATAAAATCTGACGTTATTAAAGAAAAAACCTCTTGCTCGCTGAAATATGTTCATTTGCTGAAAATCAACAAAACCACGAAAAGTTCTTGTATTTGAAGATAAAATCTTTTTGCTTTTAAGAAGAAAGATCCAGCTGACTGAAATAAGTTCATTCGATCAAAATCAACAAAAATTGACAAGAACCACGAAAAGTTCTTGTATTTTAAGATAAAATCTGACGCTTTTCATGAAAAAACTTCGAGCTCGCTGAAATACGTTCATTTGCTGAAAATCAACAAAACCACGAAAAGTTCTTGTATTTGAAGATAAAATCTTTTTGCTTTGAAGAAGAAAGATCTCGGTGACTGAAATAAGTTCATCAGATGAAAACCAACAAAAATTGACAAGAACCACGAAAAGTTCTTGTATTTTAAGATAAAATCTTGCGCTATTAAACAAAAAACTTCTTGCTCGCTGAAATATGTTCATTTGCTGAAAACCAACAAAACCACGAAAAGTTCTTGATTTGAAGATGAAATCTTTTTGCTTTGAAGAAGAAAGATCCAGCTGACCGAAATAAGTTCATTCGATGAAAATCAACAAAAATTGACAAGAACCACGAAAAGTTCTTGTATTTGAAGATAAAATCTTTTTGCTTTGATGATGAAAGATCCAGCTGACTGAAATAAGTTCATTAGATGAAAACGAACAAAAATTGACAAGAACCACGAAAAGTTCTTGTATTTTAAGATAAAATCTTAGCTATTAAAGAAAAAACTTCTTGCTCCCTGAAATATGTTCATTTGCTGAAAATCAACAAAACCACGAAAAGTTCTTGTATTTGAAGATAAAATCTTTTTGCTTTGAAGATGAAAGATCGAGGTGACTGAAATAAGTTCATTGGATGAATACCAACAAAAATTGACAAGAACCACGAAAAGTTCTTGTATTTTTAGATAAAATCTGACGCTATTAAAGAAAAAACCTCTTGCTCACTGAAATATGTTCATTTGCTGAAAATCAACAAAACCACGAAAAGTTCTTGTATTTGAAGATAAAATCTTTTTGCTTTTAAGAAGAAAGATCCAGCTGACTGAAATAAGTTCATTCGATCAAAATCAACAAAAATTGACAAGAACCACGAAAAGTTCTTGTATTTTAAGATAAAATCTGACGCTTTTAATGAAAAAACTTCGAGCTCGCTGAAATACGTTCATTTGCTGAAAATCAACAAAACCACGAAAAGTTCTTGTATTTGAAGATAAAATCTTTTTGCTTTGAAGAAGAAAGATCTCGGTGACTGAAATAAGTTCATCAGATGAAAACCAACAAAAATTGACAAGAACCACGAAAAGTTCTTGTATTTTAAGATAAAATACAAGATCTTGGTGACTGAAATAAGTTCATTGGAAGAAAACCAACAAAAATTGACAAGAACAACGAAATGTTCTTGTATTTTAAGATAAAATCTTGCGCTATTAAAGAAAAAACTTCTCGCTCGCTGAAATATGTTCATTTGCTGAAAACCAACAAAACCACGTAAAGTTCTTGTATTTGAAGATAAAATCTTTTTGCTTTGAAGAAGAAAGATCCAGCTGACTGAAATAAGTTCATTGGATGAAAATCAACAAAAATTGACAAGAACCACGAAAAGTTCTTGTATTTCAAGATAAAATCTGACGCTATTGAAGAAAAAACATCTCGCTCGCTGAAATATGTTGATTTGCTGAAAATCAACAAAACCACGAAAAGTTCTTGTATTTGAAGATAAAATCTTTTTGCTTTGATGATGAAAGATCGAGGTGACTGAAATAAGTTCATTGGATGAAAACCAACCAAAATTGACAAGAACCACGAAAAGTTCTTGTATTTTAAGATAAAATCTTACGCTATTAAAGAAAAAACTTCTTGCTCGCTGAAATATGTTCATTTGCTGAAAATCAACAAAACCACGAAAAGTTCTTGTATTTGAAGATAAAGTCTTTTTGCTTTGAAGATGAAAGATCGAGGTGACTGAAATAAGTTCATTGGATGAAAACCAACAAAAATTGACAAGAACCACGAAAAGTTCTTGTATTTTAAGATAAAATCTTGCACTATTAAAGAAAAAACTTCTTGCTCGCTGAAATATGTTCATTTGCTGAAAATCAACAAAACCACGAAAAGTTCTTGCAGTTGAAGATAAAATCTTCTTGCTTTCAAGAAGAAAGATCCAGCTGACTGAAATAAGTTCATTAGATGAAAACCAACAAAAATTGACAAGAAGCACGAAAAGTTCTTGTATTTCAAGATAAAATCTGACGCTATTAAAGAAAAAACATCTCGCTCGCTGAAATATGTTGATTTGCTGAAAATCAACAAAACCATGAAAAGTTCTTGTATTTGAAGATAAAATCTTTTTGCTTTGATGATGAAAGATCGAGGTGACTGAAATAAGTTCATTGGATGAAAACCAACAAAAATTGACAAGAACCACGAAAGGTTCTTGTATTTTTAGATAAAATCTGACGCTATTAAAGAAAAAACCTCTTGCTCACTGAAATATGTTCATTTGCTGAAAATCAACAAAACCACGAAAAGTTCTTGTATTTGAAGATAAAATCTTTTTGCTTTTAAGAAGAAAGATCCAGCTGACTGAAATAAGTTCATTCGATCAAAATCAACAAAAATTGACAAGAACCACGAAAAGTTCTTGTATTTTAAGATAAAATCTGACGCTTTTAATGAAAAAACTTCGAGCTCGCTGAAATACGTTCATTTGCTGAAAATCAACAAAACCACGAAAAGTTCTTGTATTTGAAGATAAAATCTTTTTGCTTTGAAGAAGAAAGATCTCGGTGACTGAAATAAGTTCATCAGATGAAAACCAACAAAAATTGACAAGAACCACGAAAAGTTCTTGTATTTTAAGATAAAATACAAGATCTTGGTGACTGAAATAAGTTCATTGGAAGAAAACCAACAAAAATTGACAAGAACAACGAAATGTTCTTGTATTTTAAGATAAAATCTTGCGCTATTAAAGAAAAAACTTCTCGCTCGCTGAAATATGTTCATTTGCTGAAAACCAACAAAACCACGAAAAGTTCTTGTATTTGAAGATAAAATCTTTTTGCTTTGAAGATGAAAGATCGAGGTGACTGAAATAAGTTCATTGGATGAAAACCAACAAAAATTGACAAGAACCACGAAAAGTTCTTGTATTTTAAGATAAAATCTGACGCTATTAAAGAAAAAACCACTTGCTCGCTGAAATATGTTCATTTGCTGAAAATCAACAAAACCACGAAAAGTTCTTGTATTTGAAGATAAAATCTTTTTGCTTTGAAGAAGAAAGATCCACCTGACTGAAATAAGTTCATTCGATCAAAATCAACAAAAATTGACAAGAACCACGAAAAGTTCTTGTATTTTAAGATAAAATCTGACGCTTTTAAAGAAAAAACTTCGAGCTCGCTGAAATACGTTCATTTGCTGAAAATCAACAAAACCACGAAAAGTTCTTGTATTTGAAGATAAAATCTTTTTGCTTTGAAGAAGAAAGATCTCGGTGACTGAAATAAGTTCATCAGATGAAACCCAACAAAAATTGACAAGAACCACGAAAAGTTCTTGTATTTTAAGATAAAATCTTGCGCTATTAAACAAAAAACATCTTGCTCGCTGAAATATGTTCATTTGCTGAAAATCAACAAAACCACGAAAAGTTCTTGTATTTGAAGATAAAATCTTTTTGCTTTGAAGAAGAAAGATCTTGGTGACTGAAATAAGTTCATTGGATGAAAACCAACAAAAATTGACAAGAACCACGAAATGTTCTTGTATTTTAAGATAAAATCTTGCGCTATTAAAGAAAAAACTTCTTGCTCGCTGAAATATGTTCATTTGCTGAAAATCAACAAAACCACGAAAAGTTCTTGCAGTTGAAGATAAAATCTTCTTGCTTTCAAGAAGAAAGATCCAGCTGACTGAAATAAGTTCATTAGATGAAAACCAACAAAAATTGACAAGAAGCACGAAAAGTTCTTGTATTTTAAGATAAAATCTGACGCTATTAAAGAAAAAACTTCCAGCTCGCTGAAATATGTTCATTTGCTGAAAATCAACAAAACCACGAAAAGTTCTTGTATTTGAAGATAAAATCTTTTTGCTTTGAAGAAGAAAGATCCAGCTGACTGAAATAAGTTCATTGGATGAAAACCAACAAAAATTGACAAGAACCACGAAAAGTTCTTGTATTTTAAGATAAAATGTGACGCTATTAAAGAAAAAACTTCTTGCTCGCTGAAATATGTTCATTTGCTGAAAATCAACAAAACCACGAAAAGTTCTTGCAGTTGAAGATAAAATCTTTTTGCTTTGAAGAAGAAAGATCCAGCTGACTGAAATAAGTTCATTTGATGAAAATCAACAAAAATTGAAAAGAACCACGAAAAGTTCTTGTATTTCAAGATAAAATCTGACGCTATTAAAGAAAAAACATCTCGCTCGCTGAAATATGTTGATTTGCTGAAAATCAACAAAACCATGAAAAGTTCTTGTATTTGAAGATAAAATCTTTTTGCTTTGATGATGAAAGATCGAGGTGACTGAAATAAGTTCATTGGATGAAAACGAACAAAAATTGACAAGAACCACGAAAAGTTCTTGTATTTTAAGATAAAATCTTAGCTATTAAAGAAAAAACTTCTTGCTCGCTGAAATATGTTCATTTGCTGAAAATCAACAAAACCACGAAAAGTTCTTGTATTTGAAGATAAAATCTTTTTGCTTTGAAGATGAAAGATCGAGGTGACTGAAATAAGTTCATTGGATGAAAACCAACAAAAATTGACAAGAACCACGAAAAGTTCTTGTATTTTTAGATAAAATCTGACGCTATTAAAGAAAAAACCTCTTGCTCACTGAAATATGTTCATTTGCTGAAAATCAACAAAACCACGAAAAGTTCTTGTATTTGAAGATAAAATCTTTTTGCTTTGAAGATGAAAGATCGAGGTGACTGAAATAAGTTCATTGGATGAAAACCAACAAAAATTGACAAGAACCACGAAAAGTTCTTGTATTTTAAGATAAAATCTGATGCTTTTAATGAAAAAACTTCGAGCTCGCTGAAATACGTTCATTTGCTGAAAATCAACAAAACCACGAAAAGTTCTTGTATTTGAAGATAAAATCTTTTTGCTTTGAAGAAGAAAGATCTCGGTGACTGAAATAAGTTCATCAGATGAAAACCAACAAAAATTGACAAGAACCACGAAAAGTTCTTGTATTTTAAGATAAAATCTTGCGCTATTAAACAAAAAACTTCTCGCTCGCTGAAATATGTTCATTTGCTGAAAACCAACAAAACCACGAAAAGTTCTTGATTTGAAGATAAAATCTTTTTGCTTTGAAGAAGAAAGATCCAGCTGACCGAAATAAGTTCATTAGATGAAAATCAACAAAAATTGACAAGAACCACGAAAAGTTCTTGTATTTGAAGATAAAATCTTTTTGCTTTGAAGAAGAAATATCTTGGTGACTGAAATAAGTTCATTGGAAGAAAACCAACAAAAATTGACAAGAACCACGAAAAGTTCTTGTATTTGAAGATAAAATCTTTTTGATTTGAAGAAGAAAGATCTCGGTGACTGAAATAAGTTCATCAGATGAAAACCAACAAAAATTGACAAGAACCACGAAAAGTTCTTGTATTTTAAGATAAAATACAAGATCTTGGTGACTGAAATAAGTTCATTGGAAGAAAACCAACAAAAATTGACAAGAACAACGAAATGTTCTTGTATTTTAAGATAAAATCTTGCGCTATTAAAGAAAAAACTTCTCGCTCGCTGAAATATGTTCATTTGCTGAAAACCAACAAAACCACGTAAAGTTCTTGTATTTGAAGATAAAATCTTTTTGCTTTGAAGATGAAAGATCGAGGTGACTGAAATAAGTTCATTGGATGAAAACCAAGAAAAATTGACAAGAACCACGAAATGTTCTTGTATTTTAAGATAAAATCTTGCGCTATTAAAGAAAAAACTTCTCGCTCGCTGAAATATGTTCATTTGCTGAAAACCAACAAAACCACGGAACGTTCTTGTATTTGAAGATAAAATCTTTTTGCTTTGAAGAAGAAAGATCCAGCTGACTGAAATAAGTTCATTTGATGAAAATCAACAAAAATTGACAAGAACCACGAAAAGTTCTTGTATTTCAAGATAAAATCTGACGCTATTGAAGAAAAAACATCTCGCTTGCTGAAATATGTTGATTTGCTGAAAATCAACAAAACCACGAAAAGTTCTTGTATTTGAAGAAAAAATCTTTTTGCTTTGATGATGAAAGATCGAGGTGACTGAAATAAGTTCATTAGATGAAAACCAACCAAAATTGACAAGAACCACGAAAAGTTCTTGTATTTTAAGATAAAATCTTACGCTATTAAAGAAAAAACTTCTTGCTCGCTGAAATATGTTCATTTGCTGAAAATCAACAAAACTACGAAAAGTTCTTGTATTTGAAGATAAAATCTTTTTGCTTTGAAGATGAAAGATCGAGGTGACTGAAATAAGTTCATTGGATGAAAACCAACAAAAATTGACAAGAACCACGAAAAGTTCTTGTATTTTAAGATAAAATCTGACGCTTTTAAAGAAAAAACTTCGAGCTCGCTGAAATACGTTCATTTGCTGAAAATCAACAAAACCACGAAAGGTTCTTGTATTTGAAGATAAAATCTTTTTGCTTTGAAGAAGAAAGATCTCGGTGACTGAAATAAGTTCATCAGATGAAACCCAACAAAAATTGACAAGAACCACGAAAAGTTCTTGTATTTTAAGATAAAATCTTGCGCTATTAAACAAAAAACATCTTGCTCGCTGAAATATGTTCATTTGCTGAAAATCAACAAAACCACGAAAAGTTCTTGTATTTGAAGATAAAATCTTTTTGCTTTGAAGAAGAAAGATCTTGGTGACTGAAATAAGTTCATTGGAAGAAAACCAACAAAAATTGACAAGAACCACGAAATGTTCTTGTATTTTAAGATAAAATCTTGCGCTATTAAAGAAAAAACTTCTTGCTCGCTGAAATATGTTCATTTGCTGAAAATCAACAAAACCACGAAAAGTTCTTGCAGTTGAAGATAAAATCTTCTTGCTTTCAAGAAGAAAGATCCAGCTGACTGAAATCAGTTCATTAGATGAAAACCAACAAAAATTGAAAAGAACCACGAAAAGTTCTTGTATTTTAAGATAAAATCTGACGCTATTAAAGAAAAAACTTCTCGCTCACTGAAATATGTTGATTTGCTGAAAATCAACAAAACCACGAAAAGTTCTTGTACTTGAAGATAAAATCTTTTTGCTTTGAAGAAGAAAGATCCAGCTGACTGAAATAAGTTCATTTCATGAAAATCAACAAAAATTGACAAGAACCACGAAAAGTTCTTGTATTTCAAGATAAAATCTGACGCTATTAAAGAAAAAACTTCTAGCTCACTGAAATATGTTAATTTGTTGAAAATCAACAAAACCACGAAAAGTTCTTGTATTTGAAGATAAAATCTTTTTGCTTTGAAGAAGAAGGATTTAGGTGACTGAAATAAGTTCATTGGATGAAAACCAACAAAAATTGACAAGAAGCACGAAAAGTTCTTGTATTTTAATATAAAATCTGACGCTATTAAAGAAAAAACTTCCAGCTCGCTGAAATATGTTCATTTGCTGAAAATCAACAAAACCACGAAAAGTTCTTGTATTTGAAGATAAAATCTTTTTGCTTTGAAGAAGAAAGATCGAGGTGACTGAAATAAGTTCATTAGATGAAAACCAACAAAAATTGACAAGAACCACGAAAAGTTCTTGTATGTTAAGATAAAATCTGACGCTATTAAAGAAAAAACTTCCAGCTCGCTGAAATATGGTCATTTGCTGAAAATCAACAAAACCACGAAAAGTTCTTGTATTTGAAGATAAAATCTTTTTGCTTTTAAGAAGAAAGATCCAGCTGACTGAAATAAGTTCATTCGATCAAAATCAACAAAAATTGACAAGAACCAGGAAAAATTCTTGTATTTTAAGATAAAATCTGAAGCTTTTAATGAAAAAACTTCTCGCTCGCTGAAATATTGTCATTTGCTGAAAATCAACAAAACCACGAAAAGTTCTTGTATTTGAAGATAAAATCTTTTTGCTTTGAAGAAGAAGGATTTAGGTGACTGAAATAAGTTCATTGGATGAAAACCAACAAAAATTGACAAGAAGCACGAAAAGTTCTTGTATTTTAATATAAAATCTGACGCTATTAAAGAAAAAACTTCCAGCTCGCTGAAATATGTTCATTTGCTGAAAATCAACAAAACCACGAAAAGTTCTTGTATTTGAAGATAAAATCTTTTTGCTTTGAAGAAGAAAGATCGAGGTGACTGAAATAAGTTCATTAGATGAAAACCAACAAAAATTGACAAGAACCACGAAAAGTTCTTGTATGTTAAGATAAAATCTGACGCTATTAAAGAAAAAACTTCCAGCTCGCTGAAATATGGTCATTTGCTGAAAATCAACAAAACCACGAAAAGTTCTTGTATTTGAAGATAAAATCTTTTTGCTTTGAAGAAGAAAGATCCAGCTGACTGAAATAAGTTCATTAGATGAAAATCAACAAAAATTGACAACAACCACGAAAAGTTCTTGTATTTTAAGATAAAATCTTGCGCTATTAAAGAAAAAACTTCTTGCTCGCTGAAATATGTTCATTTGCTGAAAACCAACAAAATCACGTAAAGTTCTTGTATTTGAAGATAAAATCTTTTTGCTTTGAAGAAGAAAGATCGAGCTGACTGAAATAAGTTCATTAGATGAAAACCAACAAAATTTGACAAGAACCAGGAAAAGTTCTTGTATTTGAAGATAAAATCTTTTTGCTTTGAAGATGAAAGATCGAGGTGACTGAAATAAGTTCATTGGATGAAAACCAACAAAAATTGACAAGAACCACGAAAAGTTCTTGTATTTTAAGATAAAATCTGACGCTATTAAAGAAAAAAGCTCTTGCTCGCTGAAATATGTTCATTTGCTGAAAATCAACAAAACCACGAAAAGTTCTTGTATTTGAAGATAAAATCTTTTTGCTTTGAAGAAGAAAGATCCAGCTGACTGAAATAAGTTCATTCGATCAAAATCAACAAAAATTGACAAGAACCACGAAAAGTTCTTGTATTTTAAGATCAAATCTTGAGCTATTAAACAAAAAACTTCTTGCTCGCTGAAATATGTTCATTTCCTGAAAACCAACAAAACCACGAAAAGTTCTTGTATTTGAAGATAAAATCTTTTTGCTTTGAAGAAGAAAGATCTTGGTGACTGAAATAAGTTCATTGGAAGAAAACCAACAAAAATTGACAAGAACCACGAAATGTTCTTGTATTTTAAGATAAAATCTTGAGCTATTAAAGAAAAAACTTCTCGCTCGCTGAAATATGGTCATTTGCTGAAAATCAACAAAACCACGAAAAGTTTTTGTATTTGAAGATAAAATCTTTTTGCTTTGAAGAAGAAAGATCCAGCTGACTGAAATAAGTTCATTAGATGAAAATCAACAAAAATTGACAAGAACCACGAAAAGTTCTTGTATTTCAAGATAAAATCTGAAGCTATTAAAGAAAAAACTTCCAGCTCGCTGAAATATGTTCATTTGCTGAAAATCAACAAAACCACGAAAAGTTCTTGTATTTGAAGATAAAATCTTTTTGCTTTAAAGAAGAAAGATCTTGGTGACTGAAATAAGTTCATTGGAAGAAAACCAACAAAAATTGACAAGAACCACGAAATGTTCTTGTATTTTAAGATAAAATCTTACGCTATTAAAGAAAAAACTTCTTGCTCGCTGAAATATGTTCATTTGCTGAAAACCAACAAAATCACGTAAAGTTCTTGTATTTGAAGATAAAATCTTTTTGCTTTGAAGAAGAAAGATCGAGCTGACTGAAATAAGTTCATTAGATGAAAACCAACAAAATTTGACAAGAACCACGAAAAGTTCTTGTATTTGAAGATAAAATCTTTTTGCTTTGAAGATGAAAGATCGAGGTGACTGAAATAAGTTCATTGGATGAAAACCAACAAAATTTGACAGGAACCACGAAAAGTTCTTGTATTTTAGGATAAAATCTGACGCTATTAAAGAAAAAAACTTCTCGCTCACTGAAATATGTTCATTTGCTGAAAATCAACAAAACCACGAAAAGTTCTTGTATTTGAAGATAAAATCTTTTTGCTTTGAAGAAGAAAGATCCAGCTGACTGAAATAAGTTCATTTGATGAAAATCAACAAAAATTGACAAGAACCACGAAAAGTTCTTGTATTTTAAGATAAAATCTGACGCTATTAAAGAAAAAACGTCCAGCTCGCTGAAATATGGTCATTTGCTGAAAATCAACAAAACCACGAAAAGTTCTTGTATTTGAAGATAAAATCTTTTTGCTTTGAAGAAGAAAGATCCAGCTGACTGAAATAAGTTCATTAGATGAAAATCAACAAAAATTGACAACAACCACGAAAGGTTCTTGTATTTTAAGATAAAATCTGACGCTATTAAAGAAAAAACTTCCAGCTCGCTGAAATATGTTCATTTGCTGAAAATCAACAAAACCACGAAAAGTTCTTGTATTTGAAGATAAAATCTTTTTGCTTTGAAGAAGAAAGATCCAGCTGACTGAAATAAGTTCATTCGATCAAAATCAACAAAAATTGACAAGAACCACGAAAAGTTCTTGTCTTTTAAGATAAAATCTGACGCTTTTAATGAAAAAAATTCTTGCTCGCTGAAATACGTTCATTTGCTGAAAATCAACAAAACCACGAAAAGTTCTTGTATTTGAAGATAAAATCTTTTTGCTTTGAAGAAGAAAGATCTTGGTGACTGAAATAAGTTCATTGGAAGAAAACCAACAAAAATTGACAAGAACCACGAAATGTTCTTGTATTTTAAGATAAAATCTTGCGCTATTAAAGAAAAAACTTCTCGCTCGCTGAAATATGGTCATTTGCTGAAAATCAACAAAACCACGAAAAGTTTTTGTATTTGAAGATAAAATCTTTTTGCTTTGAAGAAGAAAGATCCAGCTGACTGAAATAAGTTCATTCGATGAAAATCAACAAAAATTGACAACAACCACGAAAGGTTCTTGTATTTTAAGATAAAATCTGACGCTATTAAAGAAAAAACTTCCAGCTCGCTGAAATATGTTCATTTGCTGAAAATCAACAAAACCACGAAAAGTTCTTGTATTTGAAGATAAAATCTTTTTGCTTTGAAGAAGAAAGATCTTGGTGACTGAAATAAGTTCATTGGAAGAAAACCAACAAAAATTGACAAGAACCACGAAATGTTCTTGTATTTTAAGATAAAATCTTGCGCTATTAAAGAAAAAACTTCTCGCTCGCTGAAATATGGTCATTTGCTGAAAATCAACAAAACCACGAAAAGTTTTTGTATTTGAAGATAAAATCTTTTTGCTTTGAAGAAGAAAGATCCAGCTGACTGAAATAAGTTCATGAGATGAAAATCAACAAAAATTGACAACAACCACGAAAGGTTCTTGTATTTTAAGATAAAATCTGAAGCTATTAAAGAAAAAACTTCTTGCTCGCTGAAATATGTTCATTTGCTGAAAACCAACAAAATCACGTAAAGTTCTTGTATTTGAAGATAAAATCTTTTTGCTTTGAAGAAGAAAGATCGAGCTGACTGAAATAAGTTCATTAGATGAAAACCAACAAAATTTGACAAGAACAACGAAAAGTTCTTGTATTTGAAGATAAAATCTTTTTGCTTTGAAGATGAAAGATCGAGGTGACTGAAATAAGTTCATTGGATGAAAACCAACAAAAATTGACAAGAACCACGAAAAGTTCTTGTATTTTAAGATAAAATCTGATGCTATTAAAGAAAAAAGCTCTTGCTCGCTGAAATATGTTCATTTGCTGTAAATCAACAAAACCACGAAAAGTTCTTGTATTTGAAGATAAAATCTTTTTGCTTTGAAGAAGAAAGTTCCAGCTGACTGAAATAAGTTCATTAGATGAAAATCAACAAAAATTGACAACAACCACGAAAGGTTCTTGTATTTTAAGATAAAATCTGACGCTATTAAAGAAAAAACTTCCAGCTCGCTGAAATATGTTCATTTGCTGAAAATCAACAAAACCACGAAAAGTTCTTGTATTTGAAGATAAAATCTTTTTGCTTTGAAGAAGAAAGATCCAGCTGACTGAAATCAGTTCATTTGATGAAAATCAACAAAAATTGACAAGAACCACGAAAAGTTCTTGTATTTCAAGATAAAATCTGAAGCTATTAAAGAAAAAACTTCCAGCTCGCTGAAATATGTTCATTTGCTGAAAATCAACAAAACCACAAAAAGTTCTTGTATTTGAAGATAAAATCTTTTTGCTTTGAAGAAGAAAGATCTTGGTGACTGAAATAAGTTCATTGGAAGAAAACCAACAAAAATTGACAAGAACCACGAAATGTTCTTGTATTTTAAGATAAAATCTTGCGCTATTAAAGAAAAAACTTCTTGCTCGCTGAAATATGTTCATTTGCTGAAAACCAACAAAATCACGTAAAGTTCTTGTATTTGAAGATAAAATCTTTTTGCTTTGAAGAAGAAAGATCGAGCTGACTGAAATAAGTTCATTAGATGAAAACCAACAAAATTTGACAAGAACCACGAAAAGTTCTTGTATTTGAAGATAAAATCTTTTTGCTTTGAAGATGAAAGATCGAGGTGACTGAAATAAGTTCATTGGATGAAAACCAACAAAAATTGACAAGAACCACGAAAAGTTCTTGTATTTTAAGATAAAATCTGACGCTATTAAAGAAAAAAGCTCTTGCTCGCTGAAATATGTTCATTTGCTGAAAATCAACAAAACCACGAAAAGTTTTTGTATTTGAAGATAAAATCTTTTTGCTTTGAAGAAGAAAGATCCAGCTGACTGAAATAAGTTCATTAGATGAAAATCAACAAAAATTGACAACAACCACGAAAGGTTCTTGTATTTTAAGATAAAATCTGACGCTATTAAAGAAAAAACTTCCAGCTCGCTGAAATATGTTCATTTGCTGAAAATCAACAAAACCATGAATAGTTCTTGTATTTGAAGATAAAATCTTTTTGCTTTGAAGAAGAAAGATCCAGCTGACTGAAATCAGTTCATTTGATGAAAATCAACAAAAATTGACAAGAACCACGAAAAGTTCTTGTATTTCAAGATAAAATCTGAAGCTATTAAAGAAAAAACTTCCAGCTCGCTGAAATATGTTCATTTGCTGAAAATCAACAAAACCACGAAAAGTTCTTGTATTTGGAGATAAAATCTTTTTGCTTTGAAGAAGAAAGATCTTGGTGACTGAAATAAGTTCATTGGAAGAAAACCAACAAAAATTGACAAGAACCACGAAATGTTCTTGTATTTTAAGATAAAATCTTGCGCTATTAAAGAAAAAACTTCTTGCTCGCTGAAATATGTTCATTTGCTGAAAACCAACAAAATCACGTAAAGTTCTTGTATTTGAAGATAAAATCTTTTTGCTTTGAAGAAGAAAGATCGAGCTGACTGAAATGAGTTCATTCGATGAAAACCAACAAAATTTGACAAGAACCACGAAAAGTTCTTGTATTTGAAGATAAAATCTTTTTGCTTTGAAGATGAAAGATCGAGGTTGCTGAAATCAGTTCATTTGATGAAAATCAACAAAAATTGACAAGAACCACGAAAAGTTCTTGTATTTCAAGATAAAATCTGAAGCTATTAAAGAAAAAACTTCCAGCTCGCTGAAATATGTTCATTTGCTGAAAATCAACAAAACCACGAAAAGTTCTTGTATTTGAAGATAAAATCTTTTTGCTTTGAAGAAGAAAGATCCAGCTGACTGAAATAAGTTCATTCGATCAAAATTAACAAAAATTGACAAGAACCACGAAAAGTTCTTGTATTTGAAGATAAAATCTTTTTGCTTTGAAGATGAAAGATCTCGGTGACTGAAATAAGTTCATCAGATGAAAACCAACAAAAATTGACAAGAACTACGAAAAGTTCTTGTATTTTAAGATCAAATCTTGAGCTATTAAACAAAAAACTTCTTGCTCGCTGAAATATGTTCATTTCCTGAAAACCAACAAAACCACGAAAAGTTCTTGTATTTGAAGATAAAATCTTTTTGCTTTGAAGAAGAAAGATCTTGGTGACTGAAATAAGTTCATTGGAAGAAAATCAACAAAAATTGACAAGAACCACGAAATGTTCTTGTATTTTAAGATAAAATCTTGCGCTATTAAAGAAAAAACTTCTCGCTCGCTGAAATATGGTCATTTGCTGAAAATCAACAAAACCACGAAAAGTTTTTGTATTTGAAGATAAAATCTTTTTGCTTTGAAGAAGAAAGATCCAGCTGACTGAAATAAGTTTATTAGATGAAAATCAACAAAAATTGACAACAACCACGAAAGGTTCTTGTATTTTAAGATAAAATCTGAAGCTATTGAAGAAAAAACTTCCAGCTCGCTGAAATATGTTCATTTGCTGAAAACCAACAAAATCACGTAAAGTTCTTGTATTTGAAGATAAAATCTTTTTGCTTTGAAGAAGAAAGATCGAGCTGACTGAAATAAGTTCATTAGATGAAAACTAACAAAATTTGACAAGAACCACGAAAAGTTCTTGTATTTGAAGATAAAATCTTTTTGCTTTGAAGATGAAAGATCGAGGTGACTGAAATAAGTTCATTGGATGAAAACCAACAAAAACTGACAAGAACCACGAAAAGTTCTTGTATTTTAAGATAAAATCTGACGCTATTAAAGAAAAAAGCTCTTGCTCGCTGAAATATGTTCATTTGCTGAAAATCAACAAAACCACGAAAAGTTCTTGTATTTGAAGATAAAATCTTTTTGCTTTGAAGAAGAAAGATCCAGCTGACTGAAATAAGTTCATTCGATCAAAATCAACAAAAATTGACAAGAACCACGAAAAGTTCTTGTATTTTAAGATAAAATCTGACGCTTTTAATGAAAAAACTTCTCGCTCGCTGAAATACGTTCATTTGCTGAAAATCAACAAAACCACGAAAAGTTCTTGTATTTGAAGATAAAATCTTTTTGCTTTGAAGAAGAAAGATCTCGGTGACTGAAATAAGTTCATCAGATGAAAACCAACAAAAATTGACAAGAACTACGAAAAGTTCTTGTATTTTAAGATAAAATCTGAAGCTATTAAAGAAAAAACTTCCAGCTCGCTGAAATATGTTCATTTGCTGAAAATCAACAAAACCACAAAAAGTTCTTGTATTTGAAGATAAAATCTTTTTGCTTTGAAGAAGAAAGATCTTGGTGACTGAAATAAGTTCATTGGAAGAAAACCAACAAAAATTGACAAGAACCACGAAATGTTCTTGTATTTTAAGTTAAAATCTTGCGCTATTAAAGAAAAAACTTCTTGCTCGCTGAAATATGTTCATTTGCTGAAAACCAACAAAATCACGTAAAGTTCTTGTATTTGAAGATAAAATCTTTTTGCTTTGAAGAAGAAAGATCGAGCTGACTGAAATAAGTTCATTAGATGAAAACCAACAAAATTTGACAAGAACCACGAAAAGTTCTTGTATTTGAAGATAAAATCTTTTTGCTTTGAAGATGAAAGATCGAGGTGACTGAAATAAGTTCATTGGATGAAAACCAACAAAAATTGACAAGAACCACGAAAAGTTCTTGTATTTTAAGATAAAATCTGACGCTATTAAAGAAAAAAGCTCTTGCTCGCTGAAATATGTTCATTTGCTGAAAATCAACAAAACCACGAAAAGTTTTTGTATTTGAAGATAAAATCTTTTTGCTTTGAAGAAGAAAGATCCAGCTGACTGAAATAAGTTCATTAGATGAAAATCAACAAAAATTGACAACAACCACGAAAGGTTCTTGTATTTTAAGATAAAATCTGACGCTATTAAAGAAAAAACTTCCAGCTCGCTGAAATATGTTCATTTGCTGAAAATCAACAAAACCATGAAAAGTTCTTGTATTTGAAGATAAAATCTTTTTGCTTTGAAGAAGAAAGATCCAGCTGACTGAAATCAGTTCATTTGATGAAAATCAACAAAAATTGACAAGAACCACGAAAAGTTCTTGTATTTCAAGATAAAATCTGAAGCTATTAAAGAAAAAACTTCCAGCTCGCTGAAATATGTTCATTTGCTGAAAATCAACAAAACCACGAAAAGTTCTTGTATTTGAAGATAAAATCTTTTTGCTTTGAAGAAGAAAGATCTTGGTGACTGAAATAAGTTCATTGGAAGAAAACCAACAAAAATTGACAAGAACCACGAAATGTTCTTGTATTTTAAGATAAAATCTTGCGCTATTAAAGAAAAAACTTCTTGCTCGCTGAAATATGTTCATTTGCTGAAAACCAACAAAATCACGTAAAGTTCTTGTATTTGAAGATAAAATCTTTTTGCTTTGAAGAAGAAAGATCGAGCTGACTGAAATGAGTTCATTCGATGAAAACCAACAAAATTTGACAAGAACCACGAAAAGTTCTTGTATTTGAAGATAAAATCTTTTTGCTTTGAAGATGAAAGATCGAGGTGACTGAAATCAGTTCATTTGATGAAAATCAACAAAAATTGACAAGAACCACGAAAAGTTCTTGTATTTCAAGATAAAATCTGAAGCTATTAAAGAAAAAACTTCCAGCTCGCTGAAATATGTTCATTTGCTGAAAATCAACAAAACCACGAAAAGTTCTTGTATTTGAAGATAAAATCTTTTTGCTTTGAAGAAGAAAGATCCAGCTGACTGAAATAAGTTCATTCGATCAAAATTAACAAAAATTGACAAGAACCACGAAAAGTTCTTGTATTTTAAGATAAAATCTGACGCTTCTAATGAAAAAACTTCTAGCTCGCTGAAATACGTTCATTTGCTGAAAATCAACAAAACCACGAAAAGTTCTTGTATTTGAAGATAAAATCTTTTTGCTTTGAAGAAGAAAGATCTCGGTGACTGAAATAAGTTCATCAGATGAAAACCAACAAAAATTGACAAGAACTACGAAAAGTTCTTGTATTTTAAGATCAAATCTTGAGCTATTAAACAAAAAACTTCTTGCTCGCTGAAATATGTTCATTTCCTGAAAACCGACAAAACCACGAAAAGTTCTTGTATTTGAAGATAAAATCTTTTTGCTTTGAAGAAGAAAGATCTTGGTGACTGAAATAAGTTCATTGGAAGAAAATCAACAAAAATTGACAAGAACCACGAAATGTTCTTGTATTTTAAGATAAAATCTTGCGCTATTAAAGAAAAAACTTCTCGCTCGCTGAAATATGGTCATTTGCTGAAAATCAACAAAACCACGAAAAGTTTTTGTATTTGAAGATAAAATCTTTTTGCTTTGAAGAAGAAAGATCCAGCTGACTGAAATAAGTTCATTTGATGAAAATCAACAAAAATTGACAAGAACCACGAAAAGTTCTTGTATTTCAAGATAAAATCTGAAGCTATTAAAGAAAAAACTTCCAGCTCGCTGAAATATGTTCATTTGCTGAAAACCAACAAAATCACGTAAAGTTCTTGTATTTGAAGATAAAATCTTTTTGCTTTGAAGAAGAAAGATCGAGCTGACTGAAATAAGTTCATTAGATGAAAACCAACAAAATTTGACAAGAACCACGAAAAGTTCTTGTATTTGAAGATAAAATCTTTTTGCTTTGAAGATGAAAGATCGAGGTGACTGAAATAAGTTCATTGGATGAAAACCAACAAAAATTGACAAGAACCACGAAAAGTTCTTGTATTTTAAGATAAAATCTGACGCTATTAAAGAAAAAAGCTCTTGCTCGCTGAAATATGTTCATTTGCTGAAAATCAACAAAACCACGAAAAGTTCTTGTATTTGAAGATAAAATCTTTTTGCTTTGAAGAAGAAAGATCCAGCTGACTGAAATAAGTTCATTCGATCAAAATCAACAAAAATTGACAAGAACCACGAAAAGTTCTTGTATTTTAAGATAAAATCTGACGCTTTTAATGAAAAAACTTCTTGCTCGCTGAAATACGTTCATTTGCTGAAAATCAACAAAACCACGAAAAGTTCTTGTATTTGAAGATAAAATCTTTTTGCTTTGAAGAAGAAAGATCTCGGTGACTGAAATAAGTTCATCAGATGAAAACCAACAAAAATTGACAAGAACTACGAAAAGTTCTTGTATTTTAAGATAAAATCTTGAGCTATTAAACAAAAAACTTCTTGCTCGCTGAAATATGTTCATTTCCTGAAAACCAACAAAACCACGAAAAGTTCTTGTATTTGAAGATAAAATCTTTTTGCTTTGAAGAAGAAAGATCCAGTTGACTGAAATAAGTTCATTCGATCAAAATCAACAAAAATTGACAAGAACCACGAAAAGTTCTTGTATTTTAAGATAAAATCTGACGCTTTTAATGAAAAAACTTCTAGCTCGCTGAAATACGTTCATTTGCTGAAAATCAACAAAACCACGAGAAGTTCTTGTATTTGAAGATAAAATCTTTTTGCTTTGAAGAAGAAAGATCTTGGTGACTGAAATAAGTTCATTGGAAGAAAACCAACAAAAATTGACAAGAACCACGAAATGTTCTTGTATTTTAAGATAAAATCTTGCGCTATTAAAGAAAAAACTTCTCGCTCGCTGAAATATGGTCATTTGCTGAAAATCAACAAAACCACGAAAAGTTTTTGTATTTGAAGATAAAATCTTTTTGCTTTGAAGAAGAAAGATCCAGCTGACTGAAATAAGTTCATGAGATGAAAATCAACAAAAATTGACAACAACCACGAAAGGTTCTTGTATTTTAAGATAAAATCTGACGCTATTAAAGAAAAAACTTCCAGCTCGCTGAAATATGTTCATTTGCTGAAAATCAACAAAACAATGAAAAGTTCTTGTATTTGAAGATAAAATCTTTTTGCTTTGAAGAAGAAAGATCCAGCTGACTGAAATCAGTTCATTTGATGAAAATCAACAAAAATTGACAAGAACCACGAAAAGTTCTTGTATTTCAAGATAAAATCTGAAGCTATTAAAGAAAAAACTTCCAGCTCGCTGAAATATGTTCATTTGCTGAAAATCAACAAAACCACGAAAAGTTCTTGTATTTGAAGATAAAATCTTTTTGCTTTGAAGAAGAAAGATCTTGGTGACTGAAATAAGTTCATTGGAAGAAAACCAACAAAAATTGACAAGAACCACGAAATGTTCTTGTATTTTAAGATAAAATCTTGCGCTATTAAAGAAAAAACTTCTTGCTCGCTGAAATATGTTCATTTGCTGAAAACCAACAAAATCACGTAAAGTTCTTGTATTTGAAGATAAAATCTTTTTGCTTTGAAGAAGAAAGATCGAGCTGACTGAAATAAGTTCATTAGATGAAAACCAACAAAATTTGACAAGAACCACGAAAAGTTCTTGTATTTGAAGATAAAATCTTTTTGCTTTGAAGATGAAAGATCGAGGTGACTGAAATAAGTTCATTGGATGAAAACCAACAAAAATTGACAAGAACCACGAAAAGTTCTTGTATTTTAAGATGAAATCTGACGCTATTAAAGAAAAAAGCTCTTGCTCGCTGAAATATGTTCATTTGCTGAAAATCAACAAAACCACGAAAAGTTCTTGCATTTGAAGATAAAATCTTTTTGCTTTGAAGAAGAAAGATCCAGCTGACTGAAATAAGTTCATTCGATCAAAATCATCAAAAATTGACAAGAACCACGAAAAGTTCTTGTATTTTAAGATAAAATCTGACGCTTTTAATGAAAAAACTTCGAGCTCGCTGAAATACGTTCATTTGCTGAAAATCAACAAAACCACGAAAAGTTCTTGTATTTGAAGATAAAATCTTTTTGCTTTGAAGAAGAAAGATCTCGGTGACTGAAATAAGTTCATCAGATGAAAACCAACAAAAATTGACAAGAACTACGAAAAGTTCTTGTATTTTAAGATCAAATCTTGAGCTATTAAACAAAAAACTTCTTGCTCGCTGAAATATGTTCATTTCCTGAAAACCAACAAAACCACGAAAAGTTCTTGTATTTGAAGATAAAATCTTTTTGCTTTGAAGAAGAAAGATCTTGGTGACTGAAATAAGTTCATTGGAAGAAAACCAACAAAAATTGACAAGAACCACGAAATGTTCTTGTATTTTAAGATAAAATCTTGCGCTATTAAAGAAAAAACTTCTCGCTCGCTGAAATATGTTCATTTGCTGAAAATCAACAAAACCACGAAAAGTTCTTGCAGTTGAAGATAAAATCTTTTTGCTTTCAAGAATAAAGATCCAGCTGACTGAAATCAGTTCATTTGATGAAAATCAACAAAATCACGAAAAGTTCTTGTATTTGAAGATGAAATCTTTTTGCTTTCAAGAAGAAAGATCGAGCTGACTGAAATCAGTTCATTTGATGAAAATCAACAAAATTTGACAAGAACCACGAAAAGTTCTTGTATTTTAGGATAAAATCTGACGCTATTAAAGAAAAAAACTTCTCGCTCACTGAAATATGTTCATTTGCTGAAAATCAACAAAACCACGAAAAGTTCTTGTATTTGAAGATAAAATCTTTTTGCTTTGAAGAAGAAAGATCCAGCTGACTGAAATAAGTTCATTCGATCAAAATCAACAAAAATTGACAAGAACCACGAAAAGTTCTTGTATTTTAAGATAAAATCTGACGCTTTTAATGAAAAAACGTCCAGCTCGCTGAAATACGTTCATTTGCTGAAAATCAACAAAACCACGAAAAGTTCTTGTATTTGAAGATAAAATCTTTTTGCTTTGAAGAAGAAAGATCTCGGTGACTGAAATAAGTTCATTAGATAAAAACCAACAAAATTTGACAAGAACCACGAAAAGTTCTTGTATTTTAGGATAAAATCTGACGCTATTAAAGAAAAAAACTTCTCGCTCACTGAAATATGTTCATTTGCTGAAAATCAACAAAAGCACGAAAAGTTCTTGTATTTGAAGATAAAATCTTTTTGCTTTGAAGAAGAAAGATCCAGCTGACTGAAATAAGTTCATTTGATGAAAATCAACAAAAATTGCCAAGAACCACGAAAAGTTCTTGTATTTCAAGATAAAATCTGACGCTATTAAAGAAAAAACTGCGAGCTCACTGAAATATGTTCATTTGTTGAAAATCAACAAAACCACGAAAAGTTCTTGTATTTGAAGATAAAATCTTTTTGCTTTGAAGAAGAAGGATTTAGGTGACTGAAATAAGTTCATTGGATGAAAACCAACAAAAATTGACAAGAAGCACGAAAAGTTCTTGTATTTTAAGATAAAATCTGACGCTATTAAAGAAAAAACTTCCTGCTCGCTGAAATATGTTCATTTGCTGAAAATCAACAAAACCACGAAAAGTTCTTGTATTTGAAGATAAAATCTTTTTGCTTTGAAGAAGAAAGATCGAGGTGACTGAAATAAGTTAATTCGATGAAAACCAACAAAAATTGACAAGAACCACGAAAAGTTCTTGTATTTTAAGATAATATCTGACGCTTTTAAAGAAAAAACTTCTCGCTCGCTGAAATATGTGCATTTGCTGTTAATCAACAAAACCACGAAAAGTTCTTGTATTTGAAGTTAAAATCTTTTTCCTTTGAAGAAGAAAGATCGAGGTGACTGAAATAAGTTCATTGGATGATAACCAACAAAAATTGACAAGAACCACGAAAAGTTCTTGTATTTTAAGATAAAATCTGACGCTATTAAAGAAAAAACTTCCAGCTCGCTGAAATATGGTCATTTGCTGAAAATCAACAAAACCACGAAAAGTTCTTGTATTTGAAGATAAAATCTTTTTGCTTTGAAGAAGAAAGATCCAGCTGACTGAAATAAGTTCATTAGATGAAAATCAACAAAAATTGACAACAACCACGAAAGGTTCTTGTATTTTAAGATAAAATCTGACGCTATTAAAGAAAAAACTTCCAGCTCGCTGAAATATGGTCATTTGCTGAAAATCAACAAAACCACGAAAAGTTCTTGTATTTGAAGATAAAATCTTTTTGCTTTGAAGAAGAAGGATTTAGGTGACTGAAATAAGTTCATTGGATGAAAACCAACAAAAATTGACAAGAAGCACGAAAAGTTCTTGTATTTTAAGATAAAATCTGACGCTATTAAAGAAAAAACTTCCAGCTCGCTGAAATATGTTCATTTGCTGAAAATCAACAAAACCACGAAAAGTTCTTGTATTTGAAGATAAAATCTTTTTGCTTTGAAGAAGAAAGATCCAGCTGACTGAAATAAGTTCATTAGATGAAAATCAACAAAAATTGACAACAACCACGAAAGGTTCTTGTATTTTAAGATAAAATCTGACGCTATTAAAGAAAAAACTTCCAGCTCGCTGAAATATGGTCATTTGCTGAAAATCAACAAAACCACGAAAAGTTCTTGTATTTGAAGATAAAATCTTTTTGCTTTGAAGAAGAAGGATTTAGGTGACTGAAATAAGTTCATTGGATGAAAACCAACAAAAATTGACAAGAAGCACGAAAAGTTCTTGTATTTTAAGATAAAATCTGACGCTATTAAAGAAAAAACTTCCAGCTCGCTGAAATATGTTCATTTGCTGAAAATCAACAAAACCACGAAAAGTTCTTGTATTTGAAGATAAAATCTTTTTGCTTTGAAGAAGAAAGATTCAGCTGACTGAAATAAGTTCATTTGATGAAAATCAACAAAAATTGACAAGAACCACGAAAAGTTCTTGTATTTCAAGATAAAATCTGACGCTATTAAAGAAAAAACTTCTCGCTCGCTGAAATATGTTCATTTGTTGAAAATCAACAAAACCACGAAAAGTTCTTGTATTTGAAGATAAAATCTTTTTGCTTTGAAGAAGAAAGATCTGGCTGACTGAAATAAGTTCATTGGATGAAAACCAACAAAAATTGACAAGAACCACGAAAAGTTCTTGTATTTTCAGATAAAATGTGACGCTATTGAAGAAAAAATTTCCAGCTCGCTGAAATATGTTCATTTGCTGAAAATCAACAAAACCACGAAAAGTTCTTGTATTTGAAGATAAAATCTTTTTGCTTTGAAGAAGAACGATCCAGCTGACTGAAATAAGTTGATTAGATGAAAACCAACAAAATTTGACAAGAACCACGAAAAGTTCTTGTATTTTAGGATAAAATCTGATGCTATTAAAGAAAAAACTTCCAGCTCGCTGAAATATGGTCATTTGCTGAAAATCAACAAAACCACGAAAAGTTCTTGTATTTGAAGATAAAATCTTTTTGCTTTGAAGAAGAAGGACTTAGGTGACTGAAATAGGTTCATTGGATGAAAACCAACAAAAATTGACAAGAAGCACGATAAGTTCTTGTATTTTAAGATAAAATCTGACGCTATGAAAGAAAAAACATCCAGCTCGCTGAAATATGTTCATTTGCTGAAAATCAACAAAACCACGAAAAGTTCTTGTATTTGAAGATAAAATCTTTTTGCTTTGAAGAAGAAAGACTGAAATAAGTTCATGTGATGAAAATCAACAAAAATTGACAAGAAGCACGAAAAGTTCTTGTATTTTAAGATAAAATCTTGCGCTATTGAAGAAAAAACTTCTAGCTCGCTGAAATATGTTCATTTGCTGAAAAACAACAAAACCACGCAAAGTTCTTGTATTTGAAGAAAAAATCTTTTTTCTTTGAAGAAGAAAGATCCAGCTGACTGAAATAAGTTCATTGGATGAAAACCAACAAAAATTGACAAGAACCACGAAAAGTTCTTGTATTTTAATATAAAATCTTGCGCTATTAAACAAAAAACTTCTTGCTCGCTGAAATATATTCATTTGCTGAAAACCAACAAAACCACGAAAAGTTCTTGTATTTGAAGATAAAATCTTTTTGCTTTGAAGAAGAAAGATCCAGCTGACCGAAATAAGTTCATCAGATGAAAATCAACAAAAATTGACAAGAACCACGAAAAGTTCTTGTATTTTCAGATAAAATGTGACGCTATTGAAGAAAAAATTTCCAGCTCGCTGAAATATGTTCATTTGCTGAAAATCAACAAAACCACGAAAAGTTCTTGTATTTGAAGATAAAATCTTTTTGCTTTGAAGAAGAACGATCCAGCTGACTGAAATAAGTTGATTAGATGAAAACCAACAAAATTTGACAAGAACCACGAAAAGTTCTTGTATTTTAGGATAAAATCTGATGCTATTAAAGAAAAAACTTCCAGCTCGCTGAAATATGGTCATTTGCTGAAAATCAACAAAACCACGAAAAGTTCTTGTATTTGAAGATAAAATCTTTTTGCTTTGAAGAAGAAGGACTTAGGTGACTGAAATAAGTTCATTGGATGAAAACCAACAAAAATTGACAAGAAGCACGATAAGTTCTTGTATTTTAAGATAAAATCTGACGCTATGAAAGAAAAAACATCCAGCTCGCTGAAATATGTTCATTTGCTGAAAATCAACAAAACCACGAAAAGTTCTTGTATTTGAAGATAAAATCTTTTTGCTTTGAAGAAGAAAGACTGAAATAAGTTCATGTGATGAAAATCAACAAAAATTGACAAGAAGCACGAAAAGTTCTTGTATTTTAAGATAAAATCTTGCGCTATTAAACAAAAAACTTCTTGCTCGCTGAAATATATTCATTTGCTGAAAACCAACAAAACCACGAAAAGTTCTTGTATTTGAAGATAAAATCTTTTTGCTTTGAAGAAGAAAGATCCAGCTGACCGAAATAAGTTCATTAGATGAAAATCAACAAAAATTGACAAGAACCACGAAAAGTTCTTGAATTTTAAGATAAAATCTTGCGCTATTAAAGAAAAAACTTCCAGCTCGCTGAAATATGGTCATTTGCTGAAAATCAACAAAACCACGAAAAGTTCTTGTATTTGAAGATAAAATCTTTTTGCTTTGAAGAAGAAAGATCTTGGTGACTGAAATCAGTTCATTGGAAGAAAACCAACAAAAATTGACAAGAACCACGAAAAGTTCTTGTATTTCAAGATAAAATCTGACGCTATTAAAGAAAAAACTTCTCGCTCGCTGAAATATGTTCATTTGTTGAAAATCAACAAAACCACGAAAAGTTCTTGTATTTGAAGATAAAATCTTTTTGCTTTGAAGAAGAAAGATCTGGCTGACTGAAATAAGTTCATTGGATGAAAACCAACAAAAATTGACAAGAACCACGAAAAGTTCTTGTATTTTAAGATAAAATGTGACGCTATTAAAGAAAAAACTTCCAGCTTGCTGAAATATGGTCATTTGCTGAAAATCAACAAAACCACGAAAAGTTCTTGTATTTGAAGATAAAATCTTTTTCTTTGAAGAAGAAAGACTGAAATAAGTTCATTTGATGAAAATCAACAAAAATTGACAAGAAGCACGAAAAGTTCTTGTATGTCAAGATAAAATCTGAAGCTATTAAAGAAAAAACTTCCAGCTCGCTGAAATATGTTCATTTGCTGAAAATCAACAAAACCACGAAAAGTTCTTGTATTTGAAGAAAAAATCTTTTTGCTTTGAAGAAGAAAGATCCAGCTGACTGAAATAAGTTCATTGGATGAAAACCAACAAAAATTGACAAGAACCACGAAAAGTTCTTGTATTTTAATATAAAATCTTGCGCTATTAAACAAAAAACTTCTTGCTCGCTGAAATATATTCATTTGCTGAAAACCAACAAAACCACAAAAAGTTCTTGTATTTGAAGATAAAATCTTTTTGCTTTGAAGAAGAAAGATCCAGCTGACCGAAATAAGTTCATTAGATGAAAATCAACAAAAATTGACAAGAACCACGAAAAGTTCTTGAATTTTAAGATAAAATCTTGCGCTATTAAAGAAAAAACTTCCAGCTCGCTGAAATATGGTCATTTGCTGAAAATCAACAAAACCACGAAAAATTCTTGTATTTGAAGATAAAATCTTTTTGCTTTGAAGAAGAAAGATCTTGGTGACTGAAATAAGTTCATTGGAAGAAAACCAACAAAAATTGACAAGAACCACGAAAAGTTCTTGTATTTTAGGATAAAATCTGACGCTATTAAAGAAAAAACTTCTCGCTCGCTGAAATATGTTCATTTGCTGAAAATCAACAAAACCACGAAAAGTTCTTGTATTTGAAGATAACATCTTTTTGCTTTGAAGAAGAAAGATCTAGCTGACTGAAATAAGTTGATTAGATGAACACCAACAAAATTTGACAAGAACCACGAAAAGTTCTTGTATTTTAGGATAAAATCTGATGCTATTAAAGAAAAAACTTCCAGCTCGCTGAAATATGGTCATTTGCTGAAAATCAACAAAACCACGAAAAGTTCTTGTATTTGAAGATAAAATCTTTTTGCTTTGAAGAAGAAGGACTTAGGTGACTGAAATAAGTTCATTGGATGAAAACCAACAAAAATTGACAAGAAGCACGATAAGTTCTTGTATTTTAAGATAAAATCTGACGCTATGAAAGAAAAAACATTCAGCTCGCTGAAATATGTTCATTTGCTGAAAATCAACAAAACCACGAAAAGTTCTTGTATTTGAAGATAAAATCTTTTTGCTTTGAAGAAGAAAGACTGAAATAAGTTCATTTGATGAAAATCAACAAAAATTGACAAGAAGCACAAAAAGTTCTTGTATTTTAAGATAAAATCTTGCGCTATTGAAGAAAAAACTTCTAGCTCGCTGAAATATGTTCATTTGCTGAAAAACAACAAAACCACGTAAAGTTCTTGTATTTGAAGAAAAAGTCTTTTTTCTTTGAAGAAGAAAGATCCAGCTGACTGAAATAAGTTCATTGGATGAAAACCAACAAAAATTGACAAGAACCACGAAAAGTTCTTGTATTTTAATATAAAATCTTGCGCTATTAAACAAAAAACTTCTTGCTCGCTGAAATATATTCATTTGCTGAAAACCAACAAAACCACGAAAAGTTCTTGTATTTGAAGATAAAATCTTTTTGCTTTGAAGAAGAAAGATCCAGCTGACCGAAATAAGTTCATTAGATGAAAATCAACAAAAATTGACAAGAACCACGAAAAGTTCTTGAATTTTAAGATAAAATCTTGCGCTATTAAAGAAAAAACTTCCAGCTCGCTGAAATATGGTCATTTGCTGAAAATCAACAAAACCACGAAAAGTTCTTGTATTTGAAGATAAAATCTTTTTGCTTTGAAGAAGAAAGATCTTGGTGACTGAAATCAGTTCATTGGAAGAAAACCAACAAAAATTGACAAGAACCACGAAAAGTTCTTGTATTTTAATATAAAATCTTGCGCTATTAAACAAAAAACTTCTTGCTCGCTGAAATATATTCATTTGCTGAAAACCAACAAAACCACGAAAAGTTCTTGTATTTGAAGATAAAATCTTTTTGCTTTGAAGAAGAAAGATCCAGCTGACCGAAATAAGTTCATTAGATGAAAATCAACAAAAATTGACAAGAACCACGAAAAGTTCTTGTATTTTAGGATAAAACCTGACGCTATTAAAGAAAAAACTTCTCGCTCGCTGAAATATGTTCATTTGTTGAAAATCAACAAAACCACGAAAAGTTCTTGTATTTGATGATAAAATCTTTTTGCTTTGAAGAAGAAAGATCTGGCTGACTGAAATAAGTTCATTGGATGAAAACCAACAAAAATTGACAAGAACCACGAAAAGTTCTTGTATTTTAAGATAAAATGTGACGCTATTAAAGAAAAAATTTCCAGCTCGCTGAAATATGTTCATTTGCTGAAAATCAACAAAACCACGAAAAGTTCTTGTATTTGAAGATAAAATCTTTTTGCTTTGAAGAAGAAAGATCTAGCTGACTGAAATAAGTTGATTAGATGAAAACCAACAAAATTTGACAAGAACCACAAAAAGTTCTTGTATTTTAGGATAAAATCTGACGCTATTAAAGAAAAAACTTCCAGCTCGCTGAAATATGGTCATTTGCTGAAAATCAACAAAACCACGAAAAGTTCTTGTATTTGAAGATAAAATCTTTTTGCTTTGAAGAAGAAAGATCCAGCTGACCGAAATAAGTTCATTAGATGAAAATCAACAAAAATTGACAAGAACCACGAAAAGTTCTTGAATTTTAAGATAAAATCTTGAGCTATTAAAGAAAAAACTTCCAGCTCGCTGAAATATGGTCATTTGCTGAAAATCAACAAAACCACGAAAAGTTCTTGTATTTGAAGATAAAATCTTTTTGCTTTGAAGAAGAAAGATCTTGGTGACTGAAATAAGTTCATTGGAAGAAAACCAACAAAAATTGACAAGAACCACGAAAAGTTCTTGTATTTTAGGATAAAATCTGACGCTATTAAAGAAAAAACTTCTCGCTCGCTGAAATATGTTCATTTGCTGAAAATCAACAAAACCACGAAAAGTTCTTGTATTTGAAGATAAAATCTTTTTGCTTTGAAGAAGAAAGATCTAGCTCACTGAAATAAGTTGATTAGATGAAAACCAACAAAATTTGACAAGAACCACGAAAAGTTCTTGTATTTTAGGATAAAATCTGACGCTATTAAAGAAAAAACTTCCAGCTCGCTGAAATATGGTCATTTGCTGAAAATCAACAAAACCACGAAAAGTTCTTGTATTTGAAGATAAAATCTTTTTGCTTTGAAGAAGTAGGATTTAGGTGACTGAAATAAGTTCATTGGATGAAAACCAACAAAAATTGACGAGAAGCACGATAAGTTCTTGTATTTTAAGATAAAATCTGACGCTATTAAAGAAAAAACATCCAGCTCGCTGAAATATGTTCATTTGCTGAAAATCAACAAAACCACGAAAAGTTCTTGTATTTGAAGATAAAATCTTTTTGCTTTGAAGAAGAAAGACTGAAATAAATTCATTTGATGAAAATCAACAAAAATTGACAAGAAGCACGAAAAGTTCTTGTATTTAAAGATAAAATCTTGCACTATTGAAGAAAAAACTTCCAGCTCGCTGAAATATGTTCATTTGCTGAAAACCAACAAAACCACGTAAAGTTCTTGTATTTGAAGAAAAAATCTTTTTGCTTTGAAGAAGAAAGATCCAGCTGACTGAAATAAGTTCATTGGATGAAAACCAACAAAAATTGACAAGAACCACGAAAAGTTCTTGAATTTGAAGATAAAATCTTGCGCTATTAAAGAAAAAACTTCCAGCTCGCTGAAATATGGTCATTTGCTGAAAATCAACAAAACCACGAAAAGTTCTTGTATTTGAAGATAAAATCTTTTTGCTTTGAAGAAGAAAGATCTTGGTGATTGAATTAAGTTCATTGGAAGAAAACCAACAAAAATTGACAAGAACCACGAAACGTTCTTGTATTTTAGGATAAAATCTGACGCTATTAAAGGAAAAACTTCTCGCTCGCTGAAATATCTTCATTTGCTGAAAATCAACAAAACCACGAAAAGTTCTTGTATTTGAAGATAAACTCTTTTTGCTTTGAAGATGAAAGATCGAGGTGACTGAAATAAGTTCATTGGATGAAAACCAACAAAAATTGACAAGAACCACGAAAAGTTCTTGTGTTTTAAGATAAAATCTGACGCTATTAAAGAAAAAAGCTCTTGCTCGCTGAAATATGTTCATTTGCTGAAAATCAACAAAACCACGAAAAGTTCTTGTATTTGAAGATGAAATCTTTTTGCTTTCAAGAAGAAAGATCGAGCTGACTGAAATAAGTTCATCAGATGAAAACCAACAAAATTTGACAAGAACCACGAAAGTTCTTGTATTTTAGGATAAAATCTGACGCTATTAAAGAAAAAAACTTCTCGCTCACTGAAATATGTTCATTTGCTGAAAATCAACAAAACCACGAAAAGTTCTTGTATTTGAAGATAAAATCTTTTTGCTTTGAAGAAGAAAGATCCAGCTGACTGAAATAAGTTCATTTGATGAAAATCAACAAAAATTGACAAGAACCACGAAAAGTTCTTGTATTTTAAGATAAAATCTGACGCTATTAAAGAAAAAACTTCCAGCTCGCTGAAATATGTTCATTTGCTGAAAACCAACATTACCACGTAAAGTTCTTGTATTTGAAGAAAAAATCTTTTTGCTTTGAAGAAGAAAGATCCAGCTGACTGAAATAAGTTCATTGGATGAAAACGAACAAAAATTGACAAGAACCACGAAAAGTTCTTGTATTTTAATATAAAATCTTGCGCTATTAAACAAAAAACTTCTTGCTCTCTGAAATATATTCATTTGCTGAAAACCAACAAAACCACGAAAAGTTCTTGTATTTGAAGATAAAATCTTTTTGCTTTGAAGAAGAAAGATCCAGCTGACCGAAATAAGTTCATTAGATGAAAATCAACAAAAATTGACAAGAACCACGAAAAGTTCTTGAATTTTAAGATAAAATCTTGCGCTATTAAAGAAAAAACTTCCTGCTCGCTGAAATATGGTCATTTGCTGAAAATCAACAAAACCACGAAAAGTTCTTGTATTTGAAGATAAAATCTTTTTGCTTTGAAGAAGAAAGATCTTGGTGACTGAAATAAGTTCATTGGAAGAAAACCAACAAAAATTGACAAGAACCACGAAAAGTTCTTGTATTTTAGGATAAAATCTGATGCTAGTAAAGAAAAAACTTCTCGCTCGCTGAAATATGTTCATTTGCTGAAAATCAACAAAACCACGAAAAGTTCTTGTATTTGAAGATAAAATCTTTTTGCTTTGAAGAAGAAAGATCTAGCTGACTGAAATAAGTTGATTAGATGAAAACCAACAAAATTTGACAAGAACCACGAAAAGTTCTTGTATTTTAGGATAAAATCTGACGCTATTAAAGAAAAAACTTCCAGCTCGCTGAAATATGGTCATTTGCTGAAAATCAACAAAACCACGAAAAGTTCTTGTATTTGAAGATGAAATCTTTTTGCTTTGAAGAAGACAGATCGAGTTGACTGAAATAAGTTCATTGGATGAAAACCAACAAAAATTGACAAGAACCACGAAAAGTTCTTGTATTTTAATATAAAATCTTGCGCTATTAAACAAAAAACTTCTTGCTCTCTGAAATATATTCATTTGCTGAAAACCAACAAAACCACGAAAAGTTCTTGTATTTGAAGATAAAATCTTTTTGCTTTGAAGAAGAAAGATCCAGCTGACCGAAATAAGTTCATTAGATGAAAATCAACAAAAATTGACAAGAACCACGAAAAGTTCTTGAATTTTAAGATAAAATCTTGCGCTATTAAAGAAAAAACTTCCTGCTCGCTGAAATATGGTCATTTGCTGAAAATCAACAAAACCACGAAAAGTTCTTGTATTTGAAGATAAAATCTTTTTGCTTTGAAGAAGAAAGATCTTGGTGACTGAAATAAGTTCATTGGAAGAAAACCAACAAAAATTGACAAGAACCACGAAAAGTTCTTGTATTTTAGGATAAAATCTGATACTAGTAAAGAAAAAACTTCTCGCTCGCTGAAATATGTTCATTTGCTGAAAATCAACAAAACCACGAAAAGTTCTTGTATTTGAAGATAAAATCTTTTTGCTTTGAAGAAGAAAGATCTAGCTGACTGAAATAAGTTGATTAGATGAAAACCAACAAAATTTGACAAGAACCACGAAAAGTTCTTGTATTTTAGGATAAAATCTGACGCTATTAAAGAAAAAACTTCCAGCTCGCTGAAATATGGTCATTTGCTGAAAATCAACAAAACCACGAAAAGTTCTTGTATTTGAAGATGAAATCTTTTTGCTTTGAAGAAGACAGATCGAGTTGACTGAAATAAGTTCATTGGATGAAAACCAACAAAAATTGACAAGAACCACGAAAAGTTCTTGTATTTTAATATAAAATCTGACGCTATTAAAGAAAAAACTTCTTGCTCGCTGAAATATGTTCATTTGCTGAAAATCAACAAAACCACGAAAAGTTCTTGTATTTGAAGATGAAATCTTTTTGCTTTCAAGAAGAAAGATCGAGCTGACTGAAATAAGTTCATCAGATGAAAACCAACAAAATTTGACAAGAACCACGAAAGTTCTTGTATTTTAGGATAAAATCTGACGCTATTAAAGAAAAAAACTTCTCGCTCACTGAAATATGTTCATTTGCTGAAAATCAACAAAACCACGAAAAGTTCTTGTATTTGAAGATAAAATCTTTTTGCTTTGAAGAAGAAAGATCCAGCTGACTGAAATAAGTTCATTTGATGAAAATCAACAAAAATTGACAAGAACCACGAAAAGTTCTTGTATTTTAAGATAAAATCTGACGCTATTAAAGAAAAAACTTCCAGCTCGCTGAAATATGTTCATTTGCTGAAAACCAACAAAACCACGTAAAGTTCTTGTATTTGAAGAAAAAATCTTTTTGCTTTGAAGAAGAAAGATCCAGCTGACTGAAATAAGTTCATTGGATGAAAACCAACAAAAATTGACAAGAACCACGAAAAGTTCTTGTATTTTAATATAAAATGTTGCGCTATTAAACAAAAAACTTCTTGCTCTCTGAAATATATTCATTTGCTGAAAACCAACAAAACCACGAAAAGTTCTTGTATTTGAAGATAAAATCTTTTTGCTTTGAAGAAGAAAGATCCAGCTGACCGAAATAAGTTCATTAGATGAAAATCAACAAAAATTGACAAGAACCACGAAAAGTTCTTGTATTTTAGGATAAAATCTGATGCTAGTAAAGAAAAAACTTCTCGCTCGCTGAAATATGTTCATTTGCTGAAAATCAACAAAACCACGAAAAGTTCTTGTATTTGAAGATAAAATCTTTTTGCTTTGAAGAAGAAAGATCTAGCTGACTGAAATAAGTTGATTAGATGAAAACCAACAAAATTTGACAAGAACCACGAAAAGTTCTTGTATTTTAGGATAAAATCTGACGCTATTAAAGAAAAAACTTCCAGCTCGCTGAAATATGGTCATTTGCTGAAAATCAACAAAACCACGAAACGTTCTTGTATTTGAAGATAAAATCTTTTTGCTTTGAAGATGAAAGATCGAGGTGACTGAAATAAGTTCATTGGATGAAAACCAACAAAAATTGACAAGAACCACGAAAAGTTCTTGTGTTTTCAGATAAAATCTGACGCTATTAAAGAAAAAAGCTCTTGCTCGCTGAAATATGTTCATTTGCTGAAAATCAACAAAACCACGAAAAGTTCTTGTATTTGAAGATAAAATCTTTTTGCTTTGAAGAAGAAAGATCCAGCTGACTGAAATGAGTTCATTCGATCAAAATCAACAAAAATTGACAAGAACCACGAAAAGTTCTTGTATTTTAAGGTAAAATCTGACGCTTTTAATGAAAAAACTTCTCGCTCGCTGAAATACGTTCATTTGCTGAAAATCAACAAAACCACGAAAAGTTCTTGTATTTGAAGATAAAATCTTTTTGCTTTGAAGAAGAAAGATCGAGCTGACTGAAATAAGTTCATTGGATGAAAACCAACAAAAATTGACAAGAACCACGAAAAGTTCTTGTATTTTAAGATAAAATCTGACGCTATTAAAGAAAAAAGCTCTTGCTCGCTGAAATATGTTCATTTGCTGAAAATCAACAAAACCACGAAAAGTTCTTGTATTTTAAGATAAAATCTGACGCTTTTAATGAAAAAACTTCTAGCTCGCTGAAATACGTTCATTTGCTGAAAATCAACAAAACCACGAAAAGTTCTTGTATTTGAAGATAAAATCCTTTTGCTTTGAAGAAGAAAGATCTCGGTGACTGAAATAAGTTCATCAGATGAAAACCAACAAAAATTGACAAGAACTACGAAAAGTTCTTGGATTTTAAGATAAAATCTTGAGCTATTAAACAAAAAACTTCTTGCTCGCTGAAATATGTTCATTTCCTGAAAACCAACAAAACCACGAAAAGTTCTTGTATTTGAAGATAAAATCTTTTTGCTTTGAAGAAGAAAGATCTTGGTGACTGAAATAAGTTCATTGGAAGAAAACCAACAAAAATTGACAAGAACCACGAAATGTTCTTGTATTTTAAGATAAAATCTTGCGCTATTAAAGAAAAAACTTCTCGCTCGCTGAAATATGTTCATTTGCTGAAAACCAACAAAACCACGTAAAGTTCTTGTATTTGAAGATAAAATCATTTTGCTTTGAAGAAGAAAGATCCAGCTGACTGAAATAAGTTCATTGGATGAAAATCAACAAAAATTGACAAGAACCACGAAAAGTTCTTGTATTTTAAGATAAAATCTGACGCTATTAAAGAAAAAACTTCCAGCTCGCTGAAATATGGTCATTTGCTGAAAATCAACAAAACCACGAAAAGTTCTTGTATTTGAAGATAAAATCTTTTTGCTTTGAAGAAGAAAGATCCAGCTGACTGAAATAAGTTCATTAGATGAAAATCAACATAAATTGACAACAACCACGAAAAGTTCTTGTATTTTAAGATAAAATCTGACGCTATTAAAGAAAAAACTTCCAGCTCGCCGAAATATGTTCATTTGCTGAAAATCAACAAAACCACGAAAAGTTCTTGTATTTGAAGATAAAATCTTTTTGCTTTGAAGAAGAAGGATTTAGGTGACTGAAATAAGTTCATTGGATGAAAACCAACAAAAATTGACAAGAACCACGAAAAGATCTTGTATTTTAAGATAAAATCTGAAGCTATAAAAGAAAAAACTTCCAGCTCGCTGAAATATGTTCATTTGCTGAAAATCAACAAAACCACGAAAAGTTCTTGTATTTGAAGATAAAATCTTTTTGCTTTGAAGAAGAAAGATCTGGCTGACTGAAATAAGTTCATTGGATGAAAACCAACAAAAATTGACAAGAACCACGAAACGTTCTCGTATTTTAAGATAAAATGTGACGCTATTAAAGAAAAAATTTCCAGCTCGCTGAAATATGTTCATTTGCTGAAAATCAACAAAACCACGAAAAGTTCTTCTATTTGAAGATAAAATCTTTTTGCTTTGAAGAAGAAAGATCCAGCTGACTGAAATAAGTTGATTAGATGAAAACCAAGAAAATTTGACAAGAACCACGAAAAGTTTTTGTATTTTAGGATAAAATCTGACGCTATTAAAGAAAAAACTTCTCGCTCGCTGAAATATGTTCATTTGCTGAAAACCAACAAAACCACGTAAAGTTCTTGTATTTGAAGATAAAATCTTTTTGCTTTGAAGAAGAAAGATCCAGCTGACTGAAATAAGTTCATTGGATGAAAACCAACAAAAATTGACAGGAACCACGAAAAGTTCTTGTATTTTAAGATAAAATCTGACGCTATCAAAGAAAAAACTTCTCGCTCGCTGAAATATGTTCATTTGCTGAAAATCAACAACACCACGAAAAGTTCTTGTATTTGATGATAAAATCTTTTTGCTTTGAAGAAGAAAGATCCAGCTGACTGAAATAAGTTCATTGGATGAAAATCAACAAAAATTGACAAGAACCACGAAAAGTACTTGTATTTTAAGATAAAATCTGACGCTATTGAAGAAAAAACTTCCAGCTCGCTGAAATATGGTCATTTGCTGAAAATCAACAAAACCACGAAAAGTTCTTGTATTTGAAGATAAAATCTTTTTGCTTTGAAGAAGAAAGATCCAGCTGACTGAAATAAGTTCATTCGATGAAAATCAACATAAATTGACAACAACCACGAAAAGTTCTTGTATTTTAAGATAAAATCTGACGCTATTAAAGAAAAAACTTCCAGCTCGCTGAAATATGTTCATTTGCTGAAAATCAACAAAACCACGAAAAGTTCTTGTATTTGAAGATAAAATCTTTTTGCTTTGAAGAAGAAGGATTTAGGTGACTGAAATAAGTTCATTGGATGAAAACCAACAAAAATTGACAAGAAGCATGAAAAGATCTTGTATTTTAAGATAAAATCTGACGCTATTAAAGAAAAAACTTCCAGCTCGCTGAAATATGTTCATTTGCTGAAAATCAACAAAACCACGAAAAGTTCTTGTATTTGAAGATAAAATCTTTTTGCTTTGAAGAAGAAAGATCTGGCTGACTGAAATAAGTTCATTGGATGAAAACCAACAAAAATTGACAAGAACCACGAAACGTTCTTGTATTTTAAGATAAAATGTGACGCTATTAAAGAAAAAATTTCCAGCTCGCTGAAATATGTTCATTTGCTGAAAATCAACAAAACCACGAAAAGTTCTTCTATTTGAAGATAAAATCTTTTTGCTTTGAAGAAGAAAGATCTAGCTGACTGAAATAAGTTGATTCGATGAAAACCAACAAAATTTGACAAGAACCACGAAAAGTTCTTGTATTTTAGGATAAAATCTGACGCTATTAAAGAAAAAACTTCTCGCTCGCTGAAATATGTTCATTTGCTGAAAACCAACAAAACCACGTAAAGTTCTTGTATTTGAAGATAAAATCTTTTTGCTTTGAAGAAGAAAGATCCAGCTGACTGAAATAAGTTCATTGGATGAAAACCAACAAAAATTGACAGGAACCACGAAAAGTTCTTGTATTTTAAGATAAAATCTGACGCTATTAAAGAAAAAACTTCCAGCTCGCTGAAATATGTTCATTTGCTGAAAATCAACAAAACCGCGAAAAGTTCTTGTATTTGAAGATAAAATCTTTTTGCTTTGAAGAAGAAAGATCCAGCTGACTGAAATAAGTTCATTTAATGAAAATCAACAAAAATTGACAAGAACCACGAAAAGTTCTTGTATTTCAAGATAAAATCTGACGCTATTAAAGAAAAAACTTCTCGCTCGCTGAAATATGTTCATTTGCTGAAAATCAACAAAACCACGAAATGTTCTTTTATTTGAAGATAAAATCATTTTGCTTTGAAGAAGAAAGATCTGGCTGACTGAAATAAGTTCATTGGATGAAAATCAACAAAAATTGACAAGAACCACGAAAAGTTCTTGTATTTTAAGATAAAATCGGACGCTATGAAAGAAAAAACTTCCAGCTCGCTGAAATATGGTCATTTGCTGAAAATCAACAAAACCACGAAAAGTTCTTGTATTTGAAGATAAAATCTTTTTGCTTTGAAGAAGAAAGATCCAGCTGACTGAAATAAGTTCATTCGATCAAAATCAACAAAAATTGACAAGAACCACGAAAAGTTCTTGTATTTTAAGATAAAATCTGATGCTTTTAATGAAAAAACTTCGAGCTCGCTGAAATATGTTCATTTGCTGAAAATCAACAAAACCACGAAAAGTTCTTGTATTTGAAGATAAAATCTTTTTGCTTTGAAGAAGAAAGATCGAGGTGACTGAAATAAGTTCATCAGATGAAAACAAACAAAAATTGACAAGAACCACGAAAAGTTCTTGTATTTTAAGATAATATCTGACGCTATTAAAGAAAAAACTTCCAGCTCGCTGAAATATGTTCATTTGCTGAAAATCAACAAAACCGCGAAAAGTTCTTGCATTTGAAGATAAAATCTTTTTGCTTTGAAGAAGAAAGATCCAGCTGACTGAAATAAGTTCATTTGATGAAAATCAACAAAAATTGACAAGAACGACGAAAAGTTCTTGTATTTCAAGATAAAATCTGACGCTATTAAAGAAAAAACTTCTCGCTCGCTGAAATATGTTCATTTGCTGAAAATCAACAAAACCACGAAATGTTCTTTTATTTGAAGATAAAATCTTTTTGCTTTGAAGAAGAAAGATCTGGCTGACTGAAATAAGTTCATTGGATGAAAACCAACAAAATTTGACAAGAACCACGAAAGGTTCTTGTATTTTAAGATAAAATGTGACGCTATTAAAGAAAAAACTTCTCGCTCGCTGAAATATGTCCATTTGCTGAAAATCAACAAAATCACGAAAAGTTCTTGTATTTGAAGATAAAATCTTTTTGCTTTGAAGAAGAAAGATCCAGCTGACTGAAATAAGTTCATTGGATGAAAATCAACAAAAATTGACAAGAACCACGAAAAGTTCTTGTATTTTAAGATAAAATCTGACGCTATGAAAGAAAAAACTTCCAGCTCGCTGAAATATGGTCATTTGCTGAAAATCAACAAAACCACGAAAAGTTCTTGTATTTGAAGATAAAATCTTTTTGCTTTGAAGAAGAAAGATCCAGCTGACTGAAATTAGTTCATTTGATGAAAATCAACAAAAATTGACAAGAACCACGAAAAGTTCTTGTATTTTAAGATAAAATCAGACGCTATTAAAGAAAAAACTTCTTGCACGCTGAAATATGTTCATTTGCTGAAAATCAACAAAACCACGAAAAGTTCTTGTATTTGAAGATAAAATCTTTTTGCTTTTAAGAAGAAAGATCCAGCTGACTGAAATAAGTTCATTCGATCAAAATCAACAAAAATTGAGAAGAACCACGAAAAGTTCTTGTATTTTAAGATAAAATCTGACGCTTTTAATGAAAAAACTTCTAGCTCGCTGAAATATGTTCATTTGCTGAAAATCAACAAAACCACGAAAAGTTCTTGTATTTGAAGTTAAAATCTTTTTCCTTTGAAGAAGAAAGATCCAGCTGACTGAAATAAGTTCATTAGATGAAAATCAACATAAATTGACAACAACCATGAAAAGTTCTTGTATTCTAAGATAAAATCTGACGCTATTAAAGAAAAAACTTCCAGCTCGCTGAAATATGTTCATTTGCTGAAAATCAACAAAACCACGAAAAGTTCTTGTATTTGAAGATAAAATCTTTTTGCTTTGAAGAAGAAGGGTTTAGGTGACTGAAATAAGTTCATTGGATGAAAACCAACAAAAATTGACAAGAAGCACGAAAAGATCTTGTATTTTAAGATAAAATCTGACGCTATTAAAGAAAAAACTTCTTGCTCGCTGAAATATGTTCATTTGCTGAAAATCAACAAAACCACGAAAAGTTCTTGTATTTGAAGATAAAATCTTTTTGCTTTGAAGAAGAAAGATCTGGCTGACTGAAATAAGTTCATTGGATGAAAACCAACAAAAATTGACAAGAACCACGAAAAGTTCTTGTATTTTAAGATAAAATGTGACGCTATTAAAGAAAAAACTTCTCGCTCGCTGAAATATGTTCATTTGCTGAAAACCAACAAAACCACGTAAAGTTCTTGTATTTGAAGATAAAATCTTTTTGCTTTGAAGAAGAAAGATCGAGCTGACTGAAATAAGTTCATTGGATGAAAACCAACAAAAATTGACAAGAACCACGAAAAGTTCTTGTATTTCAAGATAAAATCTGACGCTATTAAAGAAAAAACTTCTTGCTCGCTGAAATATGTTCATTTGCTGAAAATCAACAAAACCACTAAAAGTTCTTGTATTTGAAGATAAAATCTTTTTGCTTTTAAGAAGAAAGATCCAGCTGACTGAAATAAGTTCATTCGATCAAAATCAACAAAAATTGACAGGAACCACGAAAAGTTCTTGTATTTTAAGATAAAATCTGACGCTATTAAAGAAAAAACTTCCAGCTCGCTGAAATATGTTCATTTGCTGAAAATCAACAAAACCACGAAAAGTTCTTGTATTTGAAGATGAAATCTTTTTGCTTTTAAGAAGAAAGATCCAGCTGACTGAAATAAGTTCATTCGATCAAAATCAACAAAAATTGACAAGAACCACGAAAAGTTCTTGTATTTTAAGAGAAAATCTGACGCTTTTAATGAAAAAACTTCGAGCTCGCTGAAATATGTTCATTTGCTGAAAATCAACAAAACCACGAAAAGTTCTTGTATTTGAAGATAAAATCTTTTTGCTTTGAAGAAGAAAGATCCAGCTGACTGAAATAAGTTCATCAGATGAAAACCAACAAAAATTGACAAGAACCACGAAAAGTTCTTGTATTTTAAGATAATATCTGACGCTATTAAAGAAAAAACTTCCAGCTCGCTGAAATATGTTCATTTGCTGAAAATCAACAAAACCACGAAATGTTCTTTTATTTGAAGATAAAATCTTTTTGCTTTGAAGAAGAAAGATCCAGCTGACTGAAATAAGTTCATTTGATGAAAATCAACAAAAATTGACAAGAACCACGAAAAGTTCTTGTATTTCAAGATAAAATCTGACGCTATTAAAGAAAAAACTTCTCGCTCGCTGAAATATGTTCATTTGCTGAAAATCAACAAAACCAAGAAATGTTCTTGTATTTGAAGATAAAATCTTTTTGCTTTGAAGAAGAAAGATCCAGCTGACTGAAATAAGTTCATTCGATCAAAATCAACAAAAATTGACAAGAACCACGAAAAGTTCTTGTATTTTAAGATAAAATCTGACGCTTTTAATGAAAAAACTTCGAGCTCGCTGAAATATGTTCATTTGCTCAAAATCAACAAAACCACGAAAAGTTCTTGTATTTGAAGATAAAATCTTTTTGCTTTGAAGAAGAAAGATCCAGCTGACTGAAATAAGTTCATTTGATGAAAATCAACAAAAATTGACAAGAACCACGAAAAGTTCTTGTATTTCAAGATAAAATCTGACGCTATTAAAGAAAAAACTTCTCGCTCGCTGAAATATGTTCATTTGCTGAAAATCAACAAAACCACGAAATGTTCTTTTATTTGAAGATAAAATCATTTTGCTTTGAAGAAGAAAGATCTGGCTGACTGAAATAAGTTCATTGGATGAAAACCAACAAAATTTGACAAGAACCACGAAAGGTTCTTGTATTTTAAGATAAAATGTGACGCTATTCAAGAAAAAACTTCTCGCTCGCTGAAATATGTCCATTTGCTGAAAATCAACAAAATCATGAAAAGTTCTTGTATTTGAAGATAAAATCTTTTTGCTTTGAAGAAGAAAGATCCAGCTGACTGAAATAAGTTCATTCGATCAAAATCAACAAAAATTGACAAGAACCACGAAAAGTTCTTGTATTTTAAGATAAAATCTGACGCTTTTAATGAAAAAACTTCGAGCTCGCTGAAATATGTTCATTTGCTGAAAATCAACAAAACCACGAAAAGTTCTTGTATTTGAAGATAAAATCTTTTTGCTTTGATGAAGAAAGATCCAGCTGACTGAAATAAGTTCATTGGATGAAAACCAACAAAAATTGACAAGAACCACGAAAAGTTCATGTATTTTAAGATAATATCTGACGCTATTAAAGAAAAAACTTCCAGCTCGCTGAAATATGTTCATTTGCTGAAAATCAACAAAACCGCGAAAAGTTCTTGTATTTGAAGATAAAATCTTTTTGCTTTGAAGAAGAAAGATCGAGGTGACTGAAATAAGTTCATTAGATGAAAACCAACAAAAATTGACAAGAACCACGAAAAGTTCTTGTATTTTAAGATAAAATCTGACGCTATGAAAGAAAAAACTTCCAGCTCGCTGAAATATGTTCATTTGCTGAAAATCAACAAAACCGCGAAAAGTTCTTCTATTTGAAGATAAAATCTTTTTGCTTTGAAGAAGAAAGATCCAGCTGACTGAAATTAGTTCATTTGATGAAAATCAACAAAAATTGACAAGAACCACGAAAAGTTCTTGTATTTTAAGATAAAATCAGACGCTATTAAAGAAAAAACTTCTTGCACGCTGAAATATGTTCATTTGCTGAAAATCAACAAAACCACGAAAAGTTCTTGTATTTGAAGATAAAATCTTTTTGCTTTTAAGAAGAAAGATCCAGCTGACTGAAATAAGTTCATTCGATCAAAATCAACAAAAATTGAGAAGAACCACGAAAAGTTCTTGTATTTTAAGATAAAATCTGACGCTTTTAATGAAAAAACTTCTAGCTCGCTGAAATATGTTCATTTGCTGAAAATCAACAAAACCACGAAAAGTTCTTGTATTTGAAGTTAAAATCTTTTTCCTTTGAAGAAGAAAGATCCAGCTGACTGAAATAAGTTCATTAGATGAAAATCAACATAAATTGACAACAACCATGAAAAGTTCTTGTATTCTAAGATAAAATCTGACGCTATTAAAGAAAAAACTTCCAGCTCGCTGAAATATGTTCATTTGCTGAAAATCAACAAAACCACGAAAAGTTCTTGTATTTGAAGATAAAATCTTTTTGCTTTGAAGAAGAAGGGTTTAGGTGACTGAAATAAGTTCATTGGATGAAAACCAACAAAAATTGACAAGAAGCACGAAAAGATCTTGTATTTTAAGATAAAATCTGACGCTATTAAAGAAAAAACTTCTTGCTCGCTGAAATATGTTCATTTGCTGAAAATCAACAAAACCACGAAAAGTTCTTGTATTTGAAGATAAAATCTTTTTGCTTTGAAGAAGAAAGATCTGGCTGACTGAAATAAGTTCATTGGATGAAAACCAACAAAAATTGACAAGAACCACGAAAAGTTCTTGTATTTTAAGATAAAATGTGACGCTATTAAAGAAAAAACTTCTCGCTCGCTGAAATATGTTCATTTGCTGAAAACCAACAAAACCACGTAAAGTTCTTGTATTTGAAGATAAAATCTTTTTGCTTTGAAGAAGAAAGATCGAGCTGACTGAAATAAGTTCATTGGATGAAAACCAACAAAAATTGACAAGAACCACGAAAAGTTCTTGTATTTCAAGATAAAATCTGACGCTATTAAAGAAAAAACTTCTTGCTCGCTGAAATATGTTCATTTGCTGAAAATCAACAAAACCACTAAAAGTTCTTGTATTTGAAGATAAAATCTTTTTGCTTTTAAGAAGAAAGATCCAGCTGACTGAAATAAGTTCATTCGATCAAAATCAACAAAAATTGACAGGAACCACGAAAAGTTCTTGTATTTTAAGATAAAATCTGACGCTATTAAAGAAAAAACTTCCAGCTCGCTGAAATATGTTCATTTGCTGAAAATCAACAAAACCACGAAAAGTTCTTGTATTTGAAGATGAAATCTTTTTGCTTTTAAGAAGAAAGATCCAGCTGACTGAAATAAGTTCATTCGATCAAAATCAACAAAAATTGACAAGAACCACGAAAAGTTCTTGTATTTTAAGAGAAAATCTGACGCTTTTAATGAAAAAACTTCGAGCTCGCTGAAATATGTTCATTTGCTGAAAATCAACAAAACCACGAAAAGTTCTTGTATTTGAAGATAAAATCTTTTTGCTTTGAAGAAGAAAGATCCAGCTGACTGAAATAAGTTCATCAGATGAAAACCAACAAAAATTGACAAGAACCACGAAAAGTTCTTGTATTTTAAGATAATATCTGACGCTATTAAAGAAAAAACTTCCAGCTCGCTGAAATATGTTCATTTGCTGAAAATCAACAAAACCACGAAATGTTCTTTTATTTGAAGATAAAATCTTTTTGCTTTGAAGAAGAAAGATCCAGCTGACTGAAATAAGTTCATTTGATGAAAATCAACAAAAATTGACAAGAACCACGAAAAGTTCTTGTATTTCAAGATAAAATCTGACGCTATTAAAGAAAAAACTTCTCGCTCGCTGAAATATGTTCATTTGCTGAAAATCAACAAAACCAAGAAATGTTCTTGTATTTGAAGATAAAATCTTTTTGCTTTGAAGAAGAAAGATCCAGCTGACTGAAATAAGTTCATTCGATCAAAATCAACAAAAATTGACAAGAACCACGAAAAGTTCTTGTATTTTAAGATAAAATCTGACGCTTTTAATGAAAAAACTTCGAGCTCGCTGAAATATGTTCATTTGCTGAAAATCAACAAAACCACGAAAAGTTCTTGTATTTGAAGATAAAATCTTTTTGCTTTGAAGAAGAAAGATCCAGCTGACTGAAATAAGTTCATTTGATGAAAATCAACAAAAATTGACAAGAACCACGAAAAGTTCTTGTATTTCAAGATAAAATCTGACGCTATTAAAGAAAAAACTTCTCGCTCGCTGAAATATGTTCATTTGCTGAAAATCAACAAAACCACGAAATGTTCTTTTATTTGAAGATAAAATCATTTTGCTTTGAAGAAGAAAGATCTGGCTGACTGAAATAAGTTCATTGGATGAAAACCAACAAAATTTGACAAGAACCACGAAAGGTTCTTGTATTTTAAGATAAAATGTGACGCTATTCAAGAAAAAACTTCTCGCTCGCTGAAATATGTCCATTTGCTGAAAATCAACAAAATCATGAAAAGTTCTTGTATTTGAAGATAAAATCTTTTTGCTTTGAAGAAGAAAGATCCAGCTGACTGAAATAAGTTCATTCGATCAAAATCAACAAAAATTGACAAGAACCACGAAAAGTTCTTGTATTTTAAGATAAAATCTGACGCTTTTAATGAAAAAACTTCGAGCTCGCTGAAATATGTTCATTTGCTGAAAATCAACAAAACCACGAAAAGTTCTTGTATTTGAAGATAAAATCTTTTTGCTTTGATGAAGAAAGATCCAGCTGACTGAAATAAGTTCATTGGATGAAAACCAACAAAAATTGACAAGAACCACGAAAAGTTCATGTATTTTAAGATAATATCTGACGCTATTAAAGAAAAAACTTCCAGCTCGCTGAAATATGTTCATTTGCTGAAAATCAACAAAACCGCGAAAAGTTCTTGTATTTGAAGATAAAATCTTTTTGCTTTGAAGAAGAAAGATCGAGGTGACTGAAATAAGTTCATTAGATGAAAACCAACAAAAATTGACAAGAACCACGAAAAGTTCTTGTATTTTAAGATAAAATCTGACGCTATGAAAGAAAAAACTTCCAGCTCGCTGAAATATGTTCATTTGCTGAAAATCAACAAAACCGCGAAAAGTTCTTCTATTTGAAGATAAAATCTTTTTGCTTTGAAGAAGAAAGATCCAGCTGACTGAAATAAGTTCATTTGATGAAAATCAACAAAAATTGACAAGAACCACGAAAAGTTCTTGTATTTTAAGATAAAATCTGACGCTATTAAAGAAAAAACTTCCAGCTCGCTGAAATATGTTCATTTGCTGAAAATCAACAAAACCACGAAAAGTTCTTGTATTTGAAGATAAAATCTTTTTGCTTTGAAGAAGAAGGATTCAGGTGACTGAAATAAGTTCATTGGATGAAAACCAACAAAAATTGACAAGAAGCACGAAAAGATCTTGTATTTTAAGATAAAATCTGACGCTATTAAAGAAAAAACTTCCAGCTCGCTGAAATATGTTCATTTGCTGAAAATCAACAAAACCACGAAAAGTTCTTGTATTTGAAGATAAAATCTTTTTGCTTTCAAGAAGAAAGATCTGGCTGACTGAAATAAGTTCATTGGATGAAAACCAACAAAAATTGACAAGAACCACGAAACGTTCTTGTATTTTAAGATAAAATCTGACGCTATTAAAGAAAAAACTTCCAGCTCGCTGAAATATGTTCATTTGCTGAAAATCAACAAAACCACGAAAAGTTCTTGTATTTGAAGATAAAATCTTTTTGCTTTGAAGAAGAAGGATTTAGGTGACTGAAATAAGTTCATTGGATGAAAACCAACAAAAATTGACAAGAAGCACGAAAAGATCTTGTATTTTAAGATAAAATCTGACGCTATTAAAGAAAAAACTTCTTGCTCGCTGAAATATGTTCATTTGCTGAAAATCAACAAAACCACGAAAAGTTCTTGTATTTGAAGATAAAATCTTTTTGCTTTGAAGAAGAAAGATCTGGCTGACTGAAATAAGTTCATTGGATGAAAACCAACAAAAATTGACAAGAACCACGAAAAGTTCTTGTATTTTAAGATAAAATGTGATGCTATTAAAGAAAAAACTTCTCGCTCGCTGAAATATGTTCATTTGCTGAAAACCAACAAAACCACGTAAAGTTCTTGTATTTGAAGATAAAATCTTTTTGCTTTGAAGAAGAAAGATCCAGCTGACTGAAATAAGTTCATTGGATGAAAACCAACAAAAATTGACAAGAACCACGAAAAGTTCTTGTATTTCAAGATAAAATCTGACGCTATTAAAGAAAAAACTTCTTGCTCGCTGAAATATGTTCATTTGCTGAAAATCAACAAAACCACTAAAAGTTCTTGTATTTGAAGATAAAATCTTTTTGCTTTTAAGAAGAAAGATCCAGCTGACTGAAATAAGTTCATTCGATCAAAATCAACAAAAATTGACAGGAACCACGAAAAGTTCTTGTATTTTAAGATAAAATCTGACGCTATTAAAGAAAAAACTTCCAGCTCGCTGAAATATGTTCATTTGCTGAAAATCAACCAAACCACGAAAAGTTCTTGTATTTGAAGATAAAATTTTTTGCTTTGAAGAAGAAAGATCCAGCTGACTGAAATAAGTTCATTTGATGAAAATCAACAAAAATTGACAAGAACCACGAAAAGTTCTTGTATTTCAAGATAAAATCTGACGCTATTAAAGAAAAAACTTCTTGCTCGCTGAAATATGTTCATTTGCTGAAAATCAACAAAATCATGAAAAGTTCTTGTATTTGAAGATAAAATCTTTTTGCTTTGAAGAAGAAAGATCCAGCTGACTGAAATAAGTTCATTCGATCAAAATCAACAAAAATTGACAAGAACCACGAAAAGTTCTTGTATTTTAAGATAAAATCTGACGCTTTTAATGAAAAAACTTCGAGCTCGCTGAAATATGTTCATTTGCTGAAAATCAACAAAACCACGAAAAGTTCTTGTATTTGAAGATAAAATCTTTTTGCTTTGAAGAAGAAAGATCCAGCTGACTGAAATAAGTTCATTGGATGAAAACCAACAAAAATTGACAAGAACCACGAAAAGTTCATGTATTTTAAGATAATATCTGACGCTATTAAAGAAAAAACTTCCAGCTCGCTGAAATATGTTCATTTGCTGAAAATCAACAAAACCGCGAAAAGTTCTTGTATTTGAAGATAAAATCTTTTTGCTTTGAAGAAGAAAGATCGAGGTGACTGAAATAAGTTCATTAGATGAAAACCAACAAAAATTGACAAGAACCACGAAAAGATCTTGTATTTTAAGATAAAATGTGACGCTATTAAAGAAAAAATTTCCAGCTCGCTGAAATATGTTCATTTGCTGAAAACCAACAAAACGACGAAAAGTTCTTCTATTTGAAGATAAAATCTTTTTGCTTTGAAGAAGAAAGATCTAGCTGACTGAAATAAGTTGATTAGATGAAAACCAACAAAATTTGACAAGAACCACGAAAAGTTCTTGTATTTTAGGAGAAAATCTGATGCTATTAAAGAAAAAACTTCTCGCTCGCTGAAATATGTTCATTTGCTGAAAACCAACAAAACCACGTAAAGTTCTTGTATTTGAAGATAAAATCTTTTTGCTTTGAAGAAGAAAGATCCAGCTGACTGAAATAAGTTCATTGGATGAAAACCAACAAAAATTGACAGGAACCACGAAAAGTTCTTGTATTTTAAGATAAAATCTGACGCTATTAAAGAAAAAACTTCCAGCTCGCTGAAATATGTTCATTTACTGAAAATCAACAAAACCACGAAAAGTTCTTGTATTTGAAGATAAAATCTTTTTGCTTTTAAGAAGAAAGATCCAGCTGACTGAAATAAGTTCATTCGATCAAAATCAACAAAAATTGACAGGAACCACGAAAAGTTCTTGTATTTTAAGATAAAATCTGACGCTATTAAAGAAAAAACTTCCAGCTCGCTGAAATATGTTCATTTGCTGAAAATCAACAAAACCACGAAAAGTTCTTGTATTTGAAGATAAAATTTTTTGCTTTGAAGAAGAAAGATCCAGCTGACTGAAATAAGTTCATTTGATGAAAATCAACAAAAATTGACAAGAACCACGAAAAGTTCTTGTATTTCAAGATAAAATCTGACGCTATTAAAGAAAAAACTTCTTGCTCGCTGAAATATGTTCATTTGCTGAAAATCAACAAAATCATGAAAAGTTCTTGTATTTGAAGATAAAATCTTTTTGCTTTGAAGAAGAAAGATCCAGCTGACTGAAATAAGTTCATTCGATCAAAATCAACAAAAATTGACAAGAACCACGAAAAGTTCTTGTATTTTAAGATAAAATCTGACGCTATTAAAGAAAAAACTTCTCGCTCGCTGAAATATGTTCATTTGCTGAAAATCAACAAAACCACGAAAAGTTCTTGTATTTGAAGATAAAATCGTTTTGCTTTGAAGAAGAAAGATCCAGCTGACTGAAATAAGTTCATTGGATGAAAACCAACAAAAATTGACAGGAACCACGAAATGTTCTTGTATTTTAAGATAAAATCTGACGCTATTAAAGAAAAAACTTCTTGCTCGCTGAAATATGTTCATTTGCTGAAAATCAACAAAACCACGAAAAGTTCTTGTATTTGAAGATAAAATCTTTTTGCTTTGAAGAAGAAAGATCCAGCTGACTGAAATAAGTTCATTTGATGAAAATCAACAAAAATTGACAAGAACCACGAAAAGTTCTTGTATTTCAAGATAAAATCTGACGCTATTAAAGAAAAAACTTCTCGCTCGCTGAAATATGTTCATTTGCTGAAAACCAACAAAACCACGTAAAGTTCTTGTATTTGAAGATAAAATCTTTTTGCTTTGAAGAAGAAAGATCCAGCTGACTGAAATAAGTTCATTGGATGAAAACCAACAAAAATTGACAGGAACCACGAAAAGTTCTTGTATTTTAAGATAAAATCTGACGCTATTAAAGAAAAAACTTCCAGCTCGCTGAAATATGTTCATTTGCTGAAAATCAACAAAACCACGAAAAGTTCTTGTATTTGAAGATAACATTTTTTGCTTTGAAGAAGAAAGATCCAGCTGACTGAAATAAGTTCATTTGATGAAAATCAACCAAAATTGACAAGAACCACGAAAAGTTCTTGTATTTCAAGATAAAATCTGACGCTATCAAAGAAAAAACTTCTTGCTCGCTGAAATATGTTCATTTGCTGAAAATCAACAAAACCACGAAAAGTTCTTGTATTTGAAGATAAAATCTTTTTGCTTTTAAGAAGAAAGATCCAGCTGACTGAAATAAGTTCATTCGATCAAAATCAACAAAAATTGACAAGAACCACGAAAAGTTCTTGTATTTTAAGATAAAATCTGACGCTTTTAATGAAAAAACTTCGAGCTCGCTGAAATATGTTCATTTGCTGAAAATCAACAAAACCACGAAAAGTTCTTGTATTTGAAGATAAAAACTTTTTGCTTTGAAGAAGAAAGATCGAGGTGACTGAAATAAGTTGATCAGATGAAAACCAACAAAAATTGACAAGAACCACGAAAAGTTCTTGTATTTTAAGATAATATCTGACGCTATTAAAGAAAAAACTTCCAGCTCGCTGAAATATGTTCATTTGCTGAAAATCAACAAAACCGCGAAAAGTTCTTGTATTTGAAGATAAAATCTTTTTGCTTTGAAGAAGAAAGATCCAGCTGACTGAAATAAGTTCATTTGATGAAAATCAACAAAAATTGAAAAGAACCACGAAAAGTTCTTGTATTTCAAGTTAAAATCTGACGCTATGAAAGAAAAAACTATTCCCTCGCTGAAATATGTTCATTTGCTGAAAATCAACAAAACCACGAAATGTTCTTTTATTTGAAGATAAAATCTTTTTGCTTTGAAGAAGAAAGATCTGGCTGACTGAAATAAGTTCATTGGACGAAAACCAACAAAATTTGACAAGAACCACGAAAGGTTCTTGTATTTTAAGATAAAATGTGACGCTATTAAAGAAAAAACTTCTCGCTCGCTGAAATATGTCCATTTGCTGAAAATCAACAAAATCACGAAAAGTTCTTGTATTTGAAGATAAAATCTTTTTGCTTTGAAGAAGAAAGATCCAGCTGACTGAAATAAGTTCATTGGATGAAAATCAACAAAAATTGACAAGAACCACGAAAAGTTCTTGTATTTTAAGATAAAATCTGACGCTATGAAAGAAAAAACTTCCAGCTCGCTGAAATATGTTCATTTGCTGAAAATCAACAAAACCACGAAAAGTTCTTGTATTTGAAGATAAAATCTTTTTGCTTTGAAGAAGAAAGTTCCAGCTGACTGAAATAAGTTCATTTGATGAAAATCAACAAAAATTGACAAGAACCACGAAAAGTTCTTGTATTTCAAGATAAAATCTGACGCTATTAAAGAAAAAACTTCTCGCTCGCTGAAATATGTTCATTTGTTGAAAATCAACAAAACCACGAAAAGTTCTTGAATTTGAAGATAAAATCTTTTTGCTTTGAAGAAGAAAGATCTGGCTGACTGAAATAAGTTCATTGGATGAAAACCAACAAAAATTGACAAGAACCACGAAACGTTCTTGTATTTTAGGATAAAATCTGACGCTATGAAAGAAAAAACTTCCCGCTCGCTGAAATATGTTCATTTGCTGAAAATCAACAAAACCACGAAAAGTTCTTGTATTTGAAGATAAAATCTTTTTGCTTTGAAGAAGAAAGATCCAGCTGACTGAAATAAGTTCATTTGATGAAAATCAACAAAAATTGACAAGAACCACGAAAAGTTCTTGTATTTCAAGATAAAATCTGACGCTATTAAAGAAAAAATTTCCAGCTCGCTGAAATATGTTCATTTGCTGAAAATCAACAAAACCACGAAAAGTTCTTGTATTTGAAGATAAAATCTTTTTGCTTTGAAGAAGAAAGATCTAGCTGACTGAAATAAGTTGATTAGATGAAAACCAACAAAATTTGACAAGAACCACGAAAAGTTCTTGTATTTTAGGATAAAATCTGACGCTATTAAAGAAAAAACTTCTCGCTCGCTGAAATATGTTCATTTGCTGAAAATCAACAAAACCACGAAAAGTTCTTGTATTTGAAGATAAAATCTTTTTGCTTTGAAGAAGAAGGATTTAGGTGACTGAAATCAGTTCATTGGATGAAAACCAACAACAATTGACAGGAACCATGAAAAGTTCTTGTATTTTAAGATAAAATCTGACGCTATTAAAGAAAAAACTTCCAGCTCGCTGAAATATGTTCATTTGCTGAAAATCAACAAAACCACGAAAAGTTCTTGTATTTGAAGATAAAATCTTTTTGCTTTCAAGAAGAATGATTTAGGTGACTGAAATAAGTTCATTGGATGAAAACCAACAAAAATTGACAAGAAGCACGAAAAGGTCTTGTATTTTAAGATAAAATCTTGCGCTATTAAAGAAAAAACTTCTAGCTCGCTGAAATGTGTTCATTTGCTGAAAACCAACAAAACCACGTAAAGTTCTTGTATTTGAAGATAAAATCTTTTTGCTTTGAAGAAGAAAGATCCAGCTGACTGAAATAAGTTCATTGGATGAAAACCAACAAAAATTGACAGGAACCACGAAATGTTCTTGTATTTTAAGATAAAATCTGACGCTATTAAAGAAAAAACTTCTTGCTCGCTGAAATATGTTCATTTGCTGAAAATCAACAAAACCACGAAAAGTTCTTGTATTTGAAGATAAAATCTTTTTGCTTTGAAGAAGAAAGATCCAGCTGACTGAAATAAGTTCCTTTGATGAAAATCAACAAAAATTGACAAGAACCACGAAAAGTTCTTGTATTTCAAGATAAAATCTGACGCTATTAAAGAAAAAACTTCTCGCTCGCTGAAATATGTTCATTTGCTGAAAATCAACAAAACCACGAAAAGTTCTTGTATTTGAAGATAAAATCTTTTTGCTTTTAAGAAGAAAGATCCAGCTGACTGAAATAAGTTCATTCGATCAAAATCAACAAAAATTGACAAGAACCACGAAAAGTTCTTGTATTTTAAGATAAAATCTGACGCTTTTAATGAAAAAACTTCGAGCTCGCTGAAATATGTTCATTTGCTGAAAACCAACAAAACCACGAAAAGTTCTTTTATTTGAAGATAAAATCTTTTTGCTTTGAAGAAGAAAGATCTGGCTGACTGAAATAAGTTCATTGGACGAAAACCAACAAAATTTGACAAGAACCACGAAAGGTTCTTGTATTTTAAGATAAAATGTGACGCTATTAAAGAAAAAACTTCTCGCTCGCTGAAATATGTCCATTTGCTGAAAATCAACAAAATCACGAAAAGTTCTTGTATTTGAAGATAAAATCTTTTTGCTTTGAAGAAGAAAGATCCAGCTGACTGAAATAAGTTCATTGGATGAAAATCAACAAAAATTGACAAGAACCACGAAAAGTTCTTGAATTTTAAGATAAAATCTGACGCTATGAAAGAAAAAACTTCCAGCTCGCTGAAATATGTTCATTTGCTGAAAATCAACAAAACCACGAAAAGTTCTTGTATTTGAAGATAAAATCTTTTTGCTTTGAAGAAGAAAGATCTGGCTGACTGAAATAAGTTCATTGGATGAAAACCAACAAAAATTGACAAGAACCACGAAACGTTCTTGTATTTTAAGATAAAATGTGACGCTATTGAAGAAAAAATTTCCAGCTCGCTGAAATATGTTCATTTGCTGAAAATCAACAAAAGCACGAAAAGTTCTTGTATTTGAAGATAAAATCTTTTTGCTTTGAAGAAGAAAGATCTAGCTGACTGAAATAAGTTGATTAGATGAAAACCAACAAAATTTGACAAGAACCACGAAAAGTTCTTGTATTTTAGGATAAAATCTGACGGTATGAAAGAAAAAACTTCCCGCTCGCTGAAATATGTTCATTTGCTGAAAATCAACAAAACCACGAAATGTTCTTGTATTTGAAGATAAAATCTTTTTGCTTTGAAGAAGAAAGATCCAGCTGACTGAAATAAGTTCATTTGATGAAAATCAACAAAAATTGACAAGAACCACGAAAAGTTCTTGTATTTCAAGATAAAATCTGACGCTATTAAAGAAAATACTTCTAGCTCGCTGAAATATGTTCATTTGTTGAAAATCAACAAAACCATGAAAAGTTCTTGTATTTGAAGATAAAATCTTTTTGCTTTGAAGAAGAAAGATCTGGCTGACTGAAATAAGTTCATTGGATGAAAACCAACAACAGTTGACAGGAACCATGAAAAGTTCTTGTATTTTAAGATAAAATCTGACGCTATTAAAGAAAAAACTTCCAGCTCGCTGAAATATGTTCATTTGCTGAAAATCAACAAAACCACGAAAAGTTCTTGTATTTGAAGATAAAATCTTTTTGCTTTCAAGAAGAATGATTTAGGTGACTGAAATAAGTTCATTGGATGAAAACCAACAAAAATTGACAAGAAGCACGAAAAGGTCTTGTATTTTAAGATAAAATCTTGCGCTATTAAAGAAAAAACTTCTAGCTCGCTGAAATGTGTTCATTTGCTGAAAACCAACAAAACCACGTAAAGTTCTTGTATTTGAAGATAAAATCTTTTTGCTTTGAAGAAGAAAGATCCAGCTGACTGAAATAAGTTCATTGGATGAAAACCAACAAAAATTGACAGGAACCACGAAATGTTCTTGTATTTTAAGATAAAATCTGACGCTATTAAAGAAAAAACTTCTTGCTCGCTGAAATATGTTCATTTGCTGAAAATCAACAAAAGCACGAAAAGTTCTTGTATTTGAAGATAAAAACTTTTTGCTTTGAAGAAGAAAGATCGAGGTGACTGAAATAAGTTGATCAGATGAAAACCAACAAAAATTGACAAGAACCACGAAAAGTTCTTGTATTTTAAGATAATATCTGACGCTATTAAAGAAAAAACTTCCAGCTCGCTGAAATATGTTCATTTGCTGAAAATCAACAAAACCGCGAAAAGTTCTTGTATTTGAAGATAAAATCTTTTTGCTTTGAAGAAGAAAGATCCAGCTGACTGAAATAAGTTCATTTGATGAAAATCAACAAAAATTGAAAAGAACCACGAAAAGTTCTTGTATTTCAAGTTAAAATCTGACGCTATGAAAGAAAAAACTATTCCCTCGCTGAAATATGTTCATTTGCTGAAAATCAACAAAACCACGAAATGTTCTTTTATTTGAAGATAAAATCTTTTTGCTTTGAAGAAGAAAGATCTGGCTGACTGAAATAAGTTCATTGGACGAAAACCAACAAAATTTGACAAGAACCACGAAAGGTTCTTGTATTTTAAGATAAAATGTGACGCTATTAAAGAAAAAACTTCTCGCTCGCTGAAATATGTCCATTTGCTGAAAATCAACAAAATCACGAAAAGTTCTTGTATTTGAAGATAAAATCTTTTTGCTTTGAAGAAGAAAGTTCCAGCTGACTGAAATAAGTTCATTTGATGAAAATCAACAAAAATTGACAAGAACCACGAAAAGTTCTTGTATTTCAAGATAAAATCTGACGCTATTAAAGAAAAAACTTCTCGCTCGCTGAAATATGTTCATTTGTTGAAAATCAACAAAACCACGAAAAGTTCTTGCATTTGAAGATAAAATCTTTTTGCTTTGAAGAAGAAAGATCTGGCTGACTGAAATAAGTTCATTGGATGAAAACCAACAAAAATTGACAAGAACCACGAAACGTTCTTGTATTTTAAGATAAAATGTGACGCTATTAAAGAAAAAATTTCCAGCTCGCTGAAATATGTTCATTTGCTGAAAATCAACAAAACCACGAAAAGTTCTTGTATTTGAAGATAAAATATTTTGCTTTGAAGAAGAAAGATCCAGCTGACTGAAATAAGTTGATTAGATGAAAACCAACAAAATTTGACAAGAACCACGAAAAGTTCTTGTATTTTAGGATAAAATCTGACGCTATGAAAGAAAAAACTTCCCGCTCGCTGAAATATGTTCATTTGCTGAAAATCAACAAAACCACGAAAAGTTCTTGTATTTGAAGATAAAATCTTTTTGCTTTGAAGAAGAAAGATCCAGCTGACTGAAATAAGTTCATTTGATGAAAATCAACAAAAATTGACAAGAACCACGAAAAGTTCTTGTATTTCAAGATAAAATCTGACGCTATTAAAGAAAAAACTTCTAGCTCGCTGAAATATGTTCATTTGTTGAAAATCAACAAAACCATGAAAAGTTCTTGTATTTGAAGATAAAATCTTTTTGCTTTGAAGAAGAAAGATCTGGCTGACTGAAATAAGTTCATTGGATGAAAACCAACAAAAATTGACAAGAACCACGAAACGTTCTTGTATTTTAAGATAAAATGTGACGCTATTAAAGAAAAAATTTCCAGCTCGCTGAAATATGTTCATTTGCTGAAAATCAACAAAACCACGAAAAGTTCTTGTATTTGAAGATAAAATCTTTTTGCTTTGAAGAAGAAAGATCTAGCTGACTGAAATAAGTTGATTAGATGAAAACCAACAAAATTTGACAAGAACCACGAAAAGTTCTTGTATTTTAGGATAAAATCTGACGCTATTAAAGAAAAAACTTCTCGCTCGCTGAAATATGTTCATTTGCTGAAAATCAACAAAACCACGAAAAGTTCTTGTATTTGAAGATAAAATCTTTTTGCTTTGAAGAAGAAGGATTTAGGTGACTGAAATCAGTTCATTGGATGAAAACCAACAACAATTGACAGGAACCATGAAAAGTTCTTGTATTTTAAGATAAAATCTGACGCTATTAAAGAAAAAACTTCCAGCTCGCTGAAATGTGTTCATTTGCTGAAAATCAACAAAACCACGAAAAGTTCTTGTATTTGAAGATAAAATCTTTTTGCTTTCAAGAAGAATGATTTAGGTGACTGAAATAAGTTCATTGGATGAAAACCAACAAAAATTGACAAGAAGCACGAAAAGGTCTTGTATTTTAAGATAAAATCTTGCGCTATTAAAGAAAAAACTTCTAGCTCGCTGAAATGTGTTCATTTGCTGAAAACCAACAAAACCACGTAAAGTTCTTGTATTTGAAGATAAAATCTTTTTGCTTTGAAGAAGAAAGATCCAGCTGACTGAAATAAGTTCATTGGATGAAAACCAACAAAAATTGACAGGAACCACGAAATGTTCTTGTATTTTAAGATAAAATCTGACGCTATTAAAGAAAAAACTTCTTGCTCGCTGAAATATGTTCATTTGCTGAAAATCAACAAAACCACGAAAAGTTCTTGTATTTGAAGATAAAATCTTTTTGCTTTGAAGAAGAAAGATCCAGCTGACTGAAATAAGTTCCTTTGATGAAAATCAACAAAAATTGACAAGAACCACGAAAAGTTCTTGTATTTCAAGATAAAATCTGACGCTATTAAAGAAAAAACTTCTCGCTCGCTGAAATATGTTCATTTGCTGAAAATCAACAAAACCACGAAAAGTTCTTGTATTTGAAGATAAAATCTTTTTGCTTTTAAGAAGAAAGATCCAGCTGACTGAAATAAGTTCATTCGATCAAAATCAACAAAAATTGACAAGAACCACGAAAAGTTCTTGTATTTTAAGATAAAATCTGACGCTTTTAATGAAAAAACTTCGAGCTCGCTGAAATATGTTCATTTGCTGAAAACCAACAAAACCACGAAAAGTTCTTTTATTTGAAGATAAAATCTTTTTGCTTTGAAGAAGAAAGATCTAGCTGACTGAAATAAGTTCATTGGACGAAAACCAACAAAATTTGACAAGAACCACGAAAGGTTCTTGTATTTTAAGATAAAATGTGACGCTATTAAAGAAAAAACTTCTCGCTCGCTGAAATATGTCCATTTGCTGAAAATCAACAAAATCACGAAAAGTTCTTGTATTTGAAGATAAAATCTTTTTGCTTTGAAGAAGAAAGATCCAGCTGACTGAAATAAGTTCATTGGATGAAAATCAACAAAAATTGACAAGAACCACGAAAAGTTCTTGAATTTTAAGATAAAATCTGACGCTATGAAAGAAAAAACTTCCAGCTCGCTGAAATATGTTCATTTGCTGAAAATCAACAAAACCACGAAAAGTTCTTGTATTTGAAGATAAAATCTTTTTGCTTTGAAGAAGAAAGATCTGGCTGACTGAAATAAGTTCATTGGATGAAAACCAACAAAAATTGACAAGAACCACGAAACGTTCTTGTATTTTAAGATAAAATGTGACGCTATTGAAGAAAAAATTTCCAGCTCGCTGAAATATGTTCATTTGCTGAAAATCAACAAAAGCACGAAAAGTTCTTGTATTTGAAGATAAAATCTTTTTGCTTTGAAGAAGAAAGATCGAGCTGACTGAAATAAGTTGATTAGATGAAAACCAACAAAATTTGACAAGAACCACGAAAAGTTCTTGTATTTTAGGATAAAATCTGACGGTATGAAAGAAAAAACTTCCCGCTCGCTGAAATATGTTCATTTGCTGAAAATCAACAAAACCACGAAAAGTTCTTGTATTTGAAGATAAAATCTTTTTGCTTTGAAGAAGAAAGATCCAGCTGACTGAAATAAGTTCATTTGATGAAAATCAACAAAAATTGACAAGAACCACGAAAAGTTCTTGTATTTCAAGATAAAATCTGACGCTATTAAAGAAAATACTTCTAGCTCGCTGAAATATGTTCATTTGTTGAAAATCAACAAAACCATGAAAAGTTCTTGTATTTGAAGATAAAATCTTTTTGCTTTGAAGAAGAAAGATCTGGCTGACTGAAATAAGTTCATTGGATGAAAACCAACAACAATTGACAGGAACCATGAAAAGTTCTTGTATTTTAAGATAAAATCTGACGCTATTAAAGAAAAAACTTCCAGCTCGCTGAAATATGTTCATTTGCTGAAAATCAACAAAACCACGAAAAGTTCTTGTATTTGAAGATAAAATCTTTTTGCTTTCAAGAAGAATGATTTAGGTGACTGAAATAAGTTCATTGGATGAAAACCAACAAAAATTGACAAGAAGCACGAAAAGGTCTTGTATTTTAAGATAAAATCTTGCGCTATTAAAGAAAAAACTTCTAGCTCGCTGAAATGTGTTCATTTGCTGAAAACCAACAAAACCACGTAAAGTTCTTGTATTTGAAGATAAAATCTTTTTGCTTTGAAGAAGAAAGATCCAGCTGACTGAAATAAGTTCATTGGATGAAAACCAACAAAAATTGACAGGAACCACGAAATGTTCTTGTATTTTAAGATAAAATCTGACGCTATTAAAGAAAAAACTTCTTGCTCGCTGAAATATGTTCATTTGCTGAAAATCAACAAAAGCACGAAAAGTTCTTGTATTTGAAGATAAAATCTTTTTGCTTTGAAGAAGAAAGATCCAGCTGACTGAAATAAGTTCATTTGATGAAAATCAACAGAAATTGACAAGAACCACGAAAAGTTCTTGTATTTCAAGATAAAATCTGACGCTATTAAAGAAAAAACTTCTCGCTCGCTGAAATATGTTCATTTGCTGAAAATCAACAAAACCACGAAAAGTTCTTGTATTTGAAGATAAAATCTTTTTGCTTTTAAGAAGAAAGATCCAGCTGACTGAAATAAGTTCATTCGATCAAAATCAACAAAAATTGACAAGAACCACGAAAAGTTCTTGTATTTTAAGATAAAATCTGACGCTTTTAATGAAAAAACTTCGAGCTCGCTGAAATATGTTCATTTGCTGAAAACCAACAAAACCACGTAAAGTTCTTGTATTTGAAGATAAAATCTTTTTGCTTTGAAGAAGAAAGATCCAGCTGACTGAAATAAGTTCATTGGATGAAAACCAACAAAAATTGACAGGAACCACGAAATGTTCTTGTATTTTAAGATAAAATCTGACGCTATTAAAGAAAAAACTTCTCGCTCGCTGAAATATGTTCATTTGCTGAAAATCAACAAAACCACGAAAAGTTCTTGTATTTGAAGATAAAATCTTTTTGCTTTGAAGAAGAAAGATCCAGCTGACTGAAATAAGTTCATTTGATGAAAATCAACAAAAATTGACAAGAACCACGAAAAGTTCTTGTATTTCAAGATAAAATCTGACGCTATTAAAGAACAAACTTCTCGCTCGCTGAAATATGTTCATTTGCTGAAAATCAACAAAACCACGAAAAGTTCTTGTATTTGAAGATAAAATCTTTTTGCTTTGAAGAAGAAAGATCCAGCTGACTGAAATAAGTTCATTTGATGAAAATCAACAGAAATTGACAAGAACCACGAAAAGTTCTTGTATTTCAAGATAAAATCTGACGCTATTAAAGAAAAAACTTCTCGCTCGCTGAAATATGTTCATTTGCTGAAAATCAACAAAACCACGAAAAGTTCTTGTATTTGAAGATAAAATCTTTTTGCTTTTAAGAAGAAAGATCCAGCTGACTGAAATAAGTTCATTCGATCAAAATCAACAAAAATTGACAAGAACCACGAAAAGTTCTTGTATTTTAAGATAAAATCTGACGCTTTTAATGAAAAAACTTCGAGCTCGCTGAAATATGTTCATTTGCTGAAAACCAACAAAACCACGTAAAGTTCTTGTATTTGAAGATAAAATCTTTTTGCTTTGAAGAAGAAAGATCCAGCTGACTGAAATAAGTTCATTGGATGAAAACCAACAAAAATTGACAGGAACCACGAAATGTTCTTGTATTTTAAGATAAAATCTGACGCTATTAAAGAAAAAACTTCTCGCTCGCTGAAATATGTTCATTTGCTGAAAATCAACAAAACCACGAAAAGTTCTTGTATTTGAAGATAAAATCTTTTTGCTTTGAAGAAGAAAGATCCAGCTGACTGAAATAAGTTCATTTGATGAAAATCAACAAAAATTGACAAGAACCACGAAAAGTTCTTGTATTTCAAGATAAAATCTGACGCTATTAAAGAACAAACTTCTCGCTCGCTGAAATATGTTCATTTGCTGAAAATCAACAAAACCACGAAAAGTTCTTGTATTTGAAGATAAAATCTTTTTGCTTTGAAGAAGAAAGATCCAGCTGACTGAAATAAGTTCATTTGATGAAAATCAACAAAAATTGACAAGAACCACGAAAAGTTCTTGTATTTCAAGATAAAATCTGACGCTATTAAAGAAAAAACTTCTCGCTCGCTGAAATATGTTCATTTGCTGAAAATCAACAAAACCACGAAATGTTCTTTTATTTGAAGATAAAATCATTTTGCTTTGAAGAAGAAAGATCTGGCTGACTGAAATAAGTTCATTGGATGAAAACCAACAAAATTTGACAAGAACCACGAAAGGTTCTTGTATTTTAAGATAAAATGTGACGCTATTAAAGAAAAAACTTCTCGCTCGCTGAAATATGTCCATTTGCTGAAAATCAACAAAATCACAAAAAGTTCTTGTATTTGAAGATAAAATCTTTTTGCTTTGAAGAAGAAAGATCCAGCTGACTGAAATAAGTTCATTGGATGAAAATCAACAAAAATTGACAAGAACCACGAAAAGTTCTTTTATTTTAAGATAAAATCTGACGCTATGAAAGAAAAAACTTCCAGCTCGCTGAAATATGGTCATTTGCTGAAAATCAACAAAACCACGAAAAGTGGTATTTTAAGATAAAATCTGACGCTTTTAATGAAAAAACATCGAGCTCGCTGAAATATGTTCATTTGCTGAAAATCAACAAAACCACGAAAAGTTCTTGTATTTGAAGATAAAATCTTTTTGCTTTGAAGAAGAAAGATCGAGGTGACTGAAATAAGTTCATCAGATGAAAACCAACAAAAATTGACAAGAACCACGAAAAGTTCTTGTATTTTAAGATAATATCTGACGCTATTAAAGAAAAAACTTCCAGCTCGCTGAAATTTCATTTGCTGAAAATCAACAAAACCGCGAAAAGTTCTTGTATTTGAAGATAAAATCTTTTTGCTTTGAAGAAGAAAGATCCAGCTGACTGAAATAAGTTCATTTGATGAAAATCAACAAAAATTGACAAGAACCACGAAAAGTTCTTGTATTTCAAGATAAAATCTGACGCTATTAAAGAAAAAACTTCTCGCTCGCTGAAATATGTTCATTTGCCGAAAATCAACAAAAGCACGAAATGTTCTTTTATTTGAAGATAAAATCTTTTTGCTTTGAAGAAGAAAGATCTGGCTGACTGAAATAAGTTCATTGGATGAAAACGAATAAAATTTGACAAGAACCACGAAAGGTTCTTGTATTTTAAGATAAAATCTGACGCTATTAAAGAAAAAACTTCTCGCTCGCTGAAATATGTCCATTTGCTGAAAATCAACAAAATCACGAAAAGTTCTTGTATTTGAAGATAAAATCTTTTTGCTTTGAAGAAGAAAGATCCAGCTGACTGAAATAAGTTCATTGGATGAAAATCAACAAAAATTGACACGAACCACGAAAAGTTCTTGTATTTTAAGATAAAATCTGACGCTATGAAAGAAAAAACTTCCAGCTCGCTGAAATATGGTCATTTGCTGAAAATCAACAAAACCACGAAAAGTTCTTGTATTTGAAGATAAAATCTTTTTGCTTTGAAGAAGAAAGATCCAGCTGACTGAAATAAGTTCATTCGATCAAAATCAACAAAAATTGACAAGAACCACGAAAAGTTCTTGTATTTTAAGATAATATCTGACGCTATTAAAGAAAAAACTTCCAGCTCGCTGAAATATGTTCATTTGCTGAAAATCAACAAAACCGCGAAAAGTGCTTGTATTTGAAGATAAAATCTTTTTGCTTTGAAGAAGAAAGATCCAGCTGACTGAAATAAGTTCATTTGATGAAAATCAACAAAAATTGACAAGAACCACGAAAAGTTCTTGTATTTCAAGATAAAATCTGACGCTATTAAAGAAAAAACTTCTCGCTCGCTGAAATATGTTCATTTGCTGAAAATCAACAAAACCACGAAATGTTCTTTTATTTGAAGATAAAATCTTTTTGCTTTGAAGAAGAAAGATCTGGCTGACTGCAATAAGTTAATTGGATGAAAATCAACAAAAATTGACAAGAACCACGAAAAGTTCTTGTATTTCAAGATAAAATCTGACGCTATTAAAGAAAAAACTTCTCGCTCGCTGAAATATGTTCATTTGCCGAAAATCAACAAAAGCACGAAATGTTCTTTTATTTGAAGATAAAATCTTTTTGCTTTGAAGAAGAAAGATCTGGCTGACTGAAATAAGTTCATTGGATGAAAACGAATAAAATTTGACAAGAACCACGAAAGGTTCTTGTATTTTAAGATAAAATCTGACGCTATTAAAGAAAAAACTTCTCGCTCGCTGAAATATGTCCATTTGCTGAAAATCAACAAAATCACGAAAAGTTCTTGTATTTGAAGATAAAATCTTTTTGCTTTGAAGAAGAAAGATCCAGCTGACTGAAATAAGTTCATTGGATGAAAATCAACAAAAATTGACACGAACCACGAAAAGTTCTTGTATTTTAAGATAAAATCTGACGCTATGAAAGAAAAAACTTCCAGCTCGCTGAAATATGGTCATTTGCTGAAAATCAACAAAACCACGAAAAGTTCTTGTATTTGAAGATAAAATCTTTTTGCTTTGAAGAAGAAAGATCCAGCTGACTGAAATAAGTTCATTCGATCAAAATCGACAAAAATTGACAAGAACCACGAAAAGTTCTTGTATTTTAAGATAATATCTGACGCTATTAAAGAAAAAACTTCCAGCTCGCTGAAATATGTTCATTTGCTGAAAATCAACAAAACCGCGAAAAGTGCTTGTATTTGAAGATAAAATCTTTTTGCTTTGAAGAAGAAAGATCCAGCTGACTGAAATAAGTTCATTTGATGAAAATCAACAAAAATTGACAAGAACCACGAAAAGTTCTTGTATTTCAAGATAAAATCTGACGCTATTAAAGAAAAAACTTCTCGCTCGCTGAAATATGTTCATTTGCTGAAAATCAACAAAACCACGAAATGTTCTTTTATTTGAAGATAAAATCTTTTTGCTTTGAAGAAGAAAGATCTGGCTGACTGCAATAAGTTAATTGGATGAAAACCAACAAAATTTGACAAGAACCACGAAAGGTTCTTGTATTTTAAGATAAAATGTGACGCTATTAAAGAAAAAACTTCTCGCTCGCTGAAATATGTCCATTTGCTGAAAATCAACAAAATCACGAAAAGTTCTTGTATTTGAAGATAAAATCTTTTTGCTTTGAAGAAGAAAGATCCAGCTGACTGAAATAAGTTCATTGGATGAAAATCAACAAAAATTGACAAGAACCACGAAAAGTTCTTGTATTTGAAGATAAAATCTGACGCTATTAAAGAAAAAACTTCTAGCTCGCTGAAATATGTTCATTTGTTGAAAATCAACAAAACCACGAAAACTTCTTGTATTTGAAGATAAAATCTTTTTGCTTTGAAGAAGAAAGATCTGGCTGACTGAAATAAGTTCATTGGATGAAAACCAACAAAAATTGACAAGAACCACGAAACGTTCTTGTATTTTAAGATAAAATGTGACGCTATGAAAGAAAAAATTTCCAGCTCGCTGAAATATGTTCATTTGCTGAAAATCAACAAAACCACGAAAAGTTCTTGTATTTGAAGATAAAATCTTTTTGCTTTGAAGAAGAAAGATCTAGCTGACTGAAATAAGTTGATTAGATGAAAACCAACAAAATTTGACAAGAACCACGAAAAGTTCTTGTATTTTAGGATAAAATCTGACGCTATTAAAGAAAAAACTTCTCGCTCGCTGAAATATGTTCATTTGCTGAAAATCAACAAAACCACGAAAAGTTCTCGTATTTGAAGATAAAATCTTTTTGCTTTGAAGAAGAAGGATTTAGGTGACTGAAATCAGTTCATTGGATGAACACCAACAAAAATTGACAGGAACCACGAAAAGTTCTTGCATTTTAAGATAAAATGTGACGCTATTAAAGAAAAAACTTCTCGCTCGCTGAAATATGTCCATTTGCTGAAAATCAACAAAATCACGAAAAGTTCTTGTATTTGAAGATAAAATCTTTTTGCTTTGAAGAAGAAAGATCCAGCTGACTGAAATAAGTTCATTCGATCAAAATCAACAAAAATTGACAAGAACCACGAAAAGTTCTTGTATTTTAAGATAAAATCTGATGCTTTTAATGAAAAAACTTCGAGCTCGCTGAAATATGTTCATTTGCTGAAAATCAACAAAACCACGAAAAGTTCTTGTATTTGAAGATAAAATCTTTTTGCTTTGAAGAAGAAAGATCGAGGTGACTGAAATAAGTTCATCAGATGAAAACCAACAAAAATTGACAAGAACCACGAAAAGTTCTTGTATTTTAAGATAATATCTGACGCTATTAAAGAAAAAACTTCTCGCTCGCTGAAATATGTTCATTTGCTGAAAATCAACAAAACCACGAAATGTTCTTTTATTTGAAGATAAAATCTTTTTGCTTTGAAGAAGAAAGATCTGGCTGACTGAAATAAGTTCATTGGATGAAAACCAACAAAATTTGACAAGAACCACGAAAGGTTCTTGTATTTTAAGATAAAATGTGACGCTATTAAAGAAAAAACTTCTCGCTCGCTGAAATATGTCCATTTGCTGAAAATCAACAAAATCACGAAAAGTTCTTGTATTTGAAGATAAAATCTTTTTGCTTTGAAGAAGAAAGATCCAGCTGACTGAAATAAGTTCATTGGATGAAAATCAACAAAAATTGACAAGAACCACGAAAAGTTCTTGTATTTTAAGATAAAATCTGACGCTGTGAAAGAAAAAACTTCCAGCTCGCTGAAATATGTTCATTTGCTGAAAATCAACAAAACCACGAAAAGTTCTTGTATTTGAAGATAAAATCTTTTTGCTTTGAAGAAGAAAGATCCAGCTGACTGAAATAAGTTCATTTGATGAAAATCAGCAAAAATTGACAAGAACCACGAAAAGTTCTTGTATTTGAAGATAAAATCTGACGCTATTAAAGAAAAAACTTCGAGCTCGCTGAAATATGTTCATTTGTTGAAAATCAACAAAACCACGAAAACTTCTTGTATTTGAAGATAAAATCTTTTTGCTTTGAAGAAGAAAGATCTGGCTGACTGAAATAAGTTCATTGGATGAAAACCAACAACAATTGACAAGAACCACGAAAAGTTCTTGTATTTTAGGATAAAATCTGACGCTATTAAAGAAAAAACTTCTCGCTCGCTGAAATATGTTCATTTGCTGAAAATCAACAAAACCACGAAAATTTCTTGTATTTGAAGATAAAATCTTTTTGCTTTGAAGAAGAAGGATTTAGGTGACTGAAATCAGTTCATTGGATGAAAACCAACAAAAATTGACAGGAACCACGAAAAGTTCTTGTATTTTAAGATAAAATCTTGCGCTATTAAAGAAAAAACTTCCAGCTCGCTGAAATATGTTCATTTGCTGAAAATCAACAAAAGCACGAAAAGTTCTTGTATTTGAAGATAAAATTTTTTGCTTTGAAGAAGAAAGATCCAGCTGACTGAAATAAGTTCATTTGATGAAAATCAACAAAAATTGACAAGAACCACGAAAAGTTCTTGTATTTCAAGATAAAATCTGACGCTATTAAAGAAAAAACTTCTTGCTCGCTGAAATATGTTCATTTGCTGAAAATCAACAAAACCACGAAAAGTTCTTGTATTTGAAGATAAAATCTTTTTGCTTTGAAGAAGAAAGATCCAGCTGACTGAAATAAGTTCATTTGATGAAAATCAACAAAAATTGACAAGAACCACGAAAAGTTCTTGTATTTCAAGATAAAATCTGACGCTATTAAAGAAAAAACTTCTCGCTCGCTGAAATATGTTCATTTGCTGAAAATTAACAAAACCACGAAATGTTCTTTTATTTGAAGATAAATTTTGTGCTTTGAAGAAGAAAGATCTGGCTGACTGAAATAAGTTCATTGGATGAAAACCAACAAAATTTGACAAGAACCACGAAAGGTTCTTGTATTTTAAGATAAAATGTGACGCTATTAAAGAAAAAACTTCTCGCTCGCTGAAATATGTTCATTTGCTGAAAATCAACAAAACCACGAAAAGATCTTGTATTTGAAGATAAAATCTTTTTGCTTTGAAGAAGAAGGATTTAGGTGACTGAAATCAGTTCATTGGATGAAAACCAACAAAAATTGACAGGACCCACGAAAAGTTCTTGTATTTTAAGATAAAATCTGACGCTATTAAAGAAAAAACTTCCAGCTCGCTGAAATATGTTCATTTGCTGAAAATCAACAAAACCACGAAAAGTTCTTGTATTTGAAGATAAAATCTTTTTGCTTTGAAGAAGAAGGATTTAGGTGACTGAAATAAGTTCATTGGATGAAAACCAACAAAAATTGACAAGAAGCACGAAAAGTTCTTGTATTTTAAGATAAAATCTGACGCTATTAAAGAAAAAACTTCCAGCTCGCTGAAATATGTTCATTTGCTGAAAATCAACAAAACCACGAAAAGTTCTTGTATTTGAAGATAAAATTTTTTGCTTTGAAGAAGAAAGATCCAGCTGACTGAAATAAGTTCATCAGATGAAAACCAACAAAAATTGACAAGAACCACGAAAAGTTCTTGTATTTTAAGATAATATCTGACGCTTTTAAAGAAAAAACTTCGAGCTCGCTGAAATATGTTCATTTGCTGAAAATCAACAAAACCACAAAAAGTTCTTGTATTTGAAGATAAAATCTTTTTCCTTTGAAGAAGAAAGATCCAGCTGACTGAAATAAGTTGATTAGATGAAAATCAACAAAAATTGACAAGAACCACGAAAAGTTCTTGTATTTTAAGATAAAATCTGACGCTATTAAAGAAAAAACTTCCAGCTCGCTGAAATATGGTCATTTGCTGAAAATCAACAAAACCACGAACAGTTCTTGTATTTGAAGATAATATCTTTTTGCTTTGAAGAAGAAGGATTTAGGTGACTGAAATAAGTTCATTGGATGAAAACCAACAAAAATTGACAAGAAGCACGAAAGGTTCTTGTATTTTAAGAGAAAATCTTGCGCTATTAAAGAAAAAGCTTCTCGCTCGCTGAAATATGTTCATTTGCTGAAAACCAACAAAACGACGAAAAGTTCTTGTATTTGAAGATAAAATCTTTTGGCTTTGAAGAAGAAAGATCCAGCTGACTGAAATAAGTTCATTGGATGAAAACCAACAAAAATTGACAGGAACCACGAAAAGTTCTTGTATTTTAAGATAAAATCTGACGCTATTAAAGAAAAAACTTCCAGCTCGCTGAAATATGTTCATTTGCTGAAAATCAACAAAACCACGAAAAGTTCTTGTATTTGAAGATAAAATCTTTTTGCTTTGAAGAAGAAAGATCTGGCTGACTGAAATAAGTTCATTGGATGAAAATCAACAAAAATTGACAAGAACCACGAAAAGTTCTTGTATTTCAAGATAAAATCTGACGCTATTAAAGAAAAAACTTCTAGCTCGCTGAAATATGTTCATTTGCTGAAAATCAACAAAACCACGAAATGTTCTTTTATTTGAAGATAAAATCTTTTTGCTTTGAAGAAGAAAGATCTGGCTGACTGAAATAAGTTCATTGGATGAAAACCAACAAAATTTGACAAGAACCACGAAATGTTCTTGTATTTTAAGATAAAATGTGACGCTATTAAAGAAAAAACTTCTCGCTCGCTGAAATATGTCCATTTGCTGAAAATCAACAAAATCACGAAAAGTTCTTGTATTTGAAGATAAAATCTTTTTGCTTTGAAGAAGAAAGATCCAGCTGACTGAAATAAGTTCATTGGATGAAAATCAACAAAAATTGACAAGAACCACGTAAAGTTCTTGTATTTTAAGATAAAATCTGACGCTATTAAAGAAAAAACTTCCAGCTCGCTGAAATATGGTCATTTGCTGAAAATCAACAAAACCACGAAAATTTCTTGTATTTGAAGATAAAATCTTTTTGCTTTGAAGAAGAAAGATCCAGCTGACTGAAATAATTTCATTTGATGAAAATCAACAAAAATTGACAAGAAGCACGAAAAGTTCTTGTATTTCAAGACAAAATCTGACGCTATTAAAGAAAAAACTTCTAGCTCGCTGAAATATGTTCATTTGCTGAAAATCAACAAAACCACGAAATGTTCTTTTATTTGAAGATAAAATCTTTTTGCTTTGAAGAAGAAAGATCTGGCTGACTGAAATAAGTTCATTGGATGAAAACCAACAAAATTTGACAAGAACCACGAAAGGTTCTTGTATTTTAAGATAAAATGTGACGCTATTAAAGAAAAAACTTCTCGCTCGCTGAAATATGTCCATTTGCTGAAAATCAACAAAATCACGAAAAGTTCTTGTATTTGAAGATAAAATCTTTTTGCTTTGAAGAAGAAAGATCCAGCTGACTGAAATAAGTTCATTGGATGAAAATCAACAAAAATTGACAAGAACCACGTAAAGTTCTTGTATTTTAAGATAAAATCTGACGCTATTAAAGAAAAAACTTCCAGCTCGCTGAAATATGGTCATTTGCTGAAAATCAACAAAATCACGAAAAGTTCTTGTATTTGAAGATAAAATCTTTTTGCTTTGAAGAAGAAAGATCCAGCTGACTGAAATAAGTTCATTAGATGAAAATCAACATAAATTGACAACAACCACGAAAAGTTCTTGTATTTTAAGATAAAATCTGACGCTATTAAAGAAAAAACTTCCAGCTCGCTGAAATATGTTCATTTGCTGAAAACCAACAAAACGACGAAAAGTTCTTGTATTTGAAGATAAAATCTTTTGGCTTTGAAGAAGAAAGATCCAGCTGACTGAAATAAGTTCATTGGATGAAAACCAACAAAAATTGACAGGAACCACGAAAACTTCTTGTATTTTAAGATAAAATCTGACGCTATTAAAGAAAAAACTTCTCGCTCGCTGAAATATGTTCATTTGCTGAAAATCAACAAAACCACGAAAATTTCTTGTATTTGAAGATAAAATCTTTTTGCTTTGAAGAAGAAGGATTTAGGTGACTGAAATCAGTTCATTGGATGAAAACCAACAAAAATTGACAGGAACCACGAAAAGTTCTTGTATTTTAAGATAAAATCTTGCGCTATTAAAGAAAAAACTTCCAGCTCGCTGAAATATGTTCATTTGCTGAAAATCAACAAAAGCACGAAAAGTTCTTGTATTTGAAGATAAAATTTTTTGCTTTGAAGAAGAAAGATCCAGCTGACTGAAATAAGTTCATTTGATGAAAATCAACAAAAATTGACAAGAACCACGAAAAGTTCTTGTATTTCAAGATAAAATCTGACGCTATTAAAGAAAAAACTTCTTGCTCGCTGAAATATGTTCATTTGCTGAAAATCAACAAAACCACGAAAAGTTCTTGTATTTGAAGATAAAATCTTTTTGCTTTGAAGAAGAAAGATCCAGCTGACTGAAATAAGTTCATTTGATGAAAATCAACAAAAATTGACAAGAACCACGAAAAGTTCTTGTATTTCCAGATAAAATCTGACGCTATTAAAGAAAAAACTTCTCGCTCGCTGAAATATGTTCTTTTATTTGAAGATAAATTTTTTGCTTTGAAGAAGAAAGATCTGGCTGACTGAAATAAGTTCATTGGATGAAAACCAACAAAATTTGACAAGAACCACGAAAGGTTCTTGTATTTTAAGATAAAATGTGACGCTATTAAAGAAAAAACTTCTCGCTCGCTGAAATATGTTCATTTGCTGAAAATCAACAAAACCACGAAAAGTTCTTGTATTTGAAGATAAAATCTTTTTGCTTTGAAGAAGAAGGATTTAGGTGACTGAAATCAGTTCATTGGATGAAAACCAACAAAAATTGACAGGACCCACGAAAAGTTCTTGTATTTTAAGATAAAATCTGACGCTATTAAAGAAAAAACTTCCAGCTCGCTGAAATATGTTCATTTGCTGAAAATCAACAAAACCACGAAAAGTTCTTGTATTTGAAGATAAAATCTTTTTGCTTTGAAGAAGAAGGATTTAGGTGACTGAAATAAGTTCATTGGATGAAAACCAACAAAAATTGACAAGAAGCACGAAAAGTTCTTGTATTTTAAGATAAAATCTGACGCTATTAAAGAAAAAACTTCCAGCTCGCTGAAATATGTTCATTTGCTGAAAATCAACAAAACCACGAAAAGTTCTTGTATTTGAAGATAAAATTTTTTGCTTTGAAGAAGAAAGATCCAGCTGACTGAAATAAGTTCATCAGATGAAAACCAACAAAAATTGACAAGAACCACGAAAAGTTCTTGTATTTTAAGATAATATCTGACGCTTTTAAAGAAAAAACTTCGAGCTCGCTGAAATATGTTCATTTGCTGAAAATCAACAAAACCACAAAAAGTTCTTGTATTTGAAGATAAAATCTTTTTCCTTTGAAGAAGAAAGATCCAGCTCACTGAAACAAGTTCATTGGATGAAAATCAACAAAAATTGACAAGAACCACGAAAAGTTCTTGTATTTCAAGATAAAATCTGACGCTATTAAAGAAAAAACTTCTAGCTCGCTGAAATATGTTCATTTGCTGAAAATCAACAAAACCACGAAATGTTCTTTTATTTGAAGATAAAATCTTTTTGCTTTGAAGAAGAAAGATCTGGCTGACTGAAATAAGTTCATTGGATGAAAACCAACAAAATTTGACAAGAACCACGAAATGTTCTTGTATTTTAAGATAAAATGTGACGCTATTAAAGAAAAAACTTCTCGCTCGCTGAAATATGTCCATTTGCTGAAAATCAACAAAATCACGAAAAGTTCTTGTATTTGAAGATAAAATCTTTTTGCTTTGAAGAAGAAAGATCCAGCTGACTGAAATAAGTTCATTGGATGAAAATCAACAAAAATTGACAAGAACCACGTAAAGTTCTTGTATTTTAAGATAAAATCTGACGCTATTAAAGAAAAAACTTCCAGCTCGCTGAAATATGGTCATTTGCTGAAAATCAACAAAACCACGAAAATTTCTTGTATTTGAAGATAAAATCTTTTTGCTTTGAAGAAGAAAGATCCAGCTGACTGAAATAATTTCATTTGATGAAAATCAACAAAAATTGACAAGAACCACGAAAAGTTCTTGTATTTCAAGACAAAATCTGACGCTATTCAAGAAAAAACTTCTAGCTCGCTGAAATATGTTCATTTGCTGAAAATCAACAAAACCACGAAATGTTCTTTTATTTGAAGATAAAATCTTTTTGCTTTGAAGAAGAAAGATCTGGCTGACTGAAATAAGTTCATTGGATGAAAACCAACAAAATTTGACAAGAACCACGAAAGGTTCTTGTATTTTAAGATAAAATGTGACGCTATAAAAGAAAAAACTTCTCGCTCGCTGAAATATGTCCATTTGCTGAAAATCAACAAAATCACGAAAAGTTCTTGTATTTGAAGATAAAATCTTTTTGCTTTGAAGAAGAAAGATCCAGCTGACTGAAATAAGTTCATTGGATGAAAATCAACAAAAATTGACAAGAACCACGTAAAGTTCTTGTATTTTAAGATAAAATCTGACGCTATTAAAGAAAAAACTTCCAGCTCGCTGAAATATGGTCATTTGCTGAAAATCAACAAAATCACGAAAAGTTCTTGTATTTGAAGATAAAATCTTTTTGCTTTGAAGAAGAAAGATCCAGCTGACTGAAATAAGTTCATTAGATGAAAATCAACATAAATTGACAACAACCACGAAAAGTTCTTGTATTTTAAGATAAAATCTGACGCTATTAAAGAAAAAACTTCCAGCTCGCTGAAATATGTTCATTTGCTGAAAACCAACAAAACGACGAAAAGTTCTTGTATTTGAAGATAAAATCTTTTGGCTTTGAAGAAGAAAGATCCAGCTGACTGAAATAAGTTCATTGGATGAAAACCAACAAAAATTGACAGGAACCACGAAAACTTCTTGTATTTTAAGATAAAATCTGACGCTATTAAAGAAAAAACTTCCAGCTCGCTGAAATATGTTCATTTGCTGAAAATCAACAAAACCACGAAAAGTTCTTGTATTTGAAGATAAAATCTTTTTGCTTTGAAAAAGAAAGATCCAGCTGACTGAAATAAGTTCATTTGATGAAAATCAACAAAAATTGACAAGAACCACGAAAAGTTCTTGTATTTCAAGATAAAATCTGACGCTATTAAAGAAAAAACTTCTAGCTCGCTGAAATATGTTCATTTGCTGAAAATCAACAAAACCACGAAATGTTCTTTTATTTGAAGATAAAATCTTTTTGCTTTGAAGAAGAAAGATCTGGCTGACTGAAATAAGTTCATTGGATGAAAACCAACAAAATTTGACAAGAACCACGAAATGTTCTTGTATTTTAAGATAAAATGTGACGCTATTAAAGAAAAAACTTCTCGCTCGCTGAAATATGTCCATTTGCTGAAAATCAACAAAATCACGAAAAGTTCTTGTATTTGAAGATAAAATCTTTTTGCTTTGAAGAAGAAAGATCCAGCTGACTGAAATAAGTTCATTGGATGAAAATCAACAAAAATTGACAAGAACCACGTAAAGTTCTTGTATTTTAAGATAAAATCTGACGCTATTAAAGAAAAAACTTCCAGCTCGCTGAAATATGGTCATTTGCTGAAAATCAACAAAACCACGAAAATTTCTTGTATTTGAAGATAAAATCTTTTTGCTTTGAAGAAGAAAGATCCAGCTGACTGAAATAATTTCATTTGATGAAAATCAACAAAAATTGACAAGAACCACGAAAAGTTCTTGTATTTCAAGACAAAATCTGACGCTATTAAAGAAAAAACTTCTAGCTCGCTGAAATATGTTCATTTGCTGAAAATCAACAAAACCACGAAATGTTCTTTTATTTGAAGATAAAATCTTTTTGCTTTGAAGAAGAAAGATCTGGCTGACTGAAATAAGTTCATTGGATGAAAACCAACAAAATTTGACAAGAACCTCGAAAGGTTCTTGTATTTTAAGATAAAATGTGACGCTATTAAAGAAAAAACTTCTCGCTCGCTGAAAGATGTCCATTTGCTGAAAATCAACAAAATCACGAAAAGTTCTTGTATTTGAAGATAAAATCTTTTTGCTTTGAAGAAGAAAGATCCAGCTGACTGAAATAAGTTCATTGGATGAAAATCAACAAAAATTGACAAGAACCACGTAAAGTTCTTGTATTTTAAGATAAAATCTGACGCTATTAAAGAAAAAACTTCCAGCTCGCTGAAATATGTCCATTTGCTGAAAATCAACAAAATCACGAAAAGTTCTTGTATTTGAAGATAAAATCTTTTTGCTTTGAAGAAGAAAGATCCAGCTGACTGAAATAAGTTCATTGGATGAAAATCAACAAAAATTGACAAGAACCACGTAAAGTTCTTGTATTTTAAGATAAAATCTGACGCTATTAAAGAAAAAACTTCCAGCTCGCTGAAATATGGTCATTTGCTGAAAATCAACAAAATCACGAAAAGTTCTTGTATTTGAAGATAAAATCTTTTTGCTTTGAAGAAGAAAGATCCAGCTGACTGAAATAAGTTCATTAGATGAAAATCAACATAAATTGACAACAACCACGAAAAGTTCTTGTATTTTAAGATAAAATCTGACGCTATTAAAGAAAAAACTTCCAGCTCGCTGAAATATGTTCATTTGCTGAAAACCAACAAAACGACGAAAAGTTCTTGTATTTGAAGATAAAATCTTTTGGCTTTGAAGAAGAAAGATCCAGCTGACTGAAATAAGTTCATTGGATGAAAACCAACAAAAATTGACAGGAACCACGAAAACTTCTTGTATTTTAAGATAAAATCTGACGCTATTAAAGAAAAAACTTCCAGCTCGCTGAAATATGTTCATTTGCTGAAAATCAACAAAACCACGAAAAGTTCTTGTATTTGAAGATAAAATCTTTTTGCTTTGAAAAAGAAAGATCCAGCTGACTGAAATAAGTTCATTTGATGAAAATCAACAAAAATTGACAAGAACCACGAAAAGTTCTTGTATTTCAAGATAAAATCTGACGCTATTAAAGAAAAAACTTCTAGCTCGCTGAAATATGTTCATTTGCTGAAAATCAACAAAACCACGAAATGTTCTTTTATTTGAAGATAAAATCTTTTTGCTTTGAAGAAGAAAGATCTGGCTGACTGAAATAAGTTCATTGGATGAAAACCAACAAAATTTGACAAGAACCACGAAATGTTCTTGTATTTTAAGATAAAATGTGACGCTATTAAAGAAAAAACTTCTCGCTCGCTGAAATATGTCCATTTGCTGAAAATCAACAAAATCACGAAAAGTTCTTGTATTTGAAGATAAAATCTTTTTGCTTTGAAGAAGAAAGATCCAGCTGACTGAAATAAGTTCATTGGATGAAAATCAACAAAAATTGACAAGAACCACGTAAAGTTCTTGTATTTTAAGATAAAATCTGACGCTATTAAAGAAAAAACTTCCAGCTCGCTGAAATATGGTCATTTGCTGAAAATCAACAAAACCACGAAAATTTCTTGTATTTGAAGATAAAATCTTTTTGCTTTGAAGAAGAAAGATCCAGCTGACTGAAATAATTTCATTTGATGAAAATCAACAAAAATTGACAAGAACCACGAAAAGTTCTTGTATTTCAAGACAAAATCTGACGCTATTAAAGAAAAAACTTCTAGCTCGCTGAAATATGTTCATTTGCTGAAAATCAACAAAACCACGAAATGTTCTTTTATTTGAAGATAAAATCTTTTTGCTTTGAAGAAGAAAGATCTGGCTGACTGAAATAAGTTCATTGGATGAAAACCAACAAAATTTGACAAGAACCTCGAAAGGTTCTTGTATTTTAAGATAAAATGTGACGCTATTAAAGAAAAAACTTCTCGCTCGCTGAAAGATGTCCATTTGCTGAAAATCAACAAAATCACGAAAAGTTCTTGTATTTGAAGATAAAATCTTTTTGCTTTGAAGAAGAAAGATCCAGCTGACTGAAATAAGTTCATTGGATGAAAATCAACAAAAATTGACAAGAACCACGTAAAGTTCTTGTATTTTAAGATAAAATCTGACGCTATTAAAGAAAAAACTTCCAGCTCGCTGAAATATGGCCATTTGCTGAAAATCAACAAAATCACGAAAAGTTCTTGTATTTGAAGATAAAATCTTTTTGCTTTGAAGAAGAAAGATCCAGCTGACTGAAATAAGTTCATTAGATGAAAATCAACATAAATTGACAACAACCACGAAAAGTTCTTGTATTTTAAGATAAAATCTGACGCTATTAAAGAAAAAACTTCCAGCTCGCTGAAATATGGTCATTTGCTGAAAATCAACAAAACCACGAAAAGTTCTTGTATTTGAAGATGAAATCTTTTTGCTTTGAAGAAGAAGGATTTAGGTGACTGAAATAAGTTAATTGGATGAAAACCAACAAAAATTGACAAGAACCACGAAAAGTTCTTGTATTTCAAGATAAAATCTGACGCTATTAAAGAAAAAACTTCTCGCTCGCTGAAATATGTTCATTTGTTAAAAATCAACAAAACCACGAAAAGTTCTTGTATTTGAAGATAAAATCTTTTTGCTTTGAAGAAGAAAGATCTAGCTGACTGAAATAAGTTGATTAGATGAAAACCAACAAAATTTGACAAGAACCACGAAAAGTTCTTGTATTTTAGGATAAAATCTGACGCTATTAAAGAAAAAACTTCTCGCTCGCTGAAATATGTTCATTTGCTGAAAATCAACAAAACCACGAAAAGTTCTTGTATTTGAAGATAAAATTTTTTGCTTTGAAGAAGAAAGATCGAGGTGACTGAAATAAGTTCATCAGATGAAAACCAACAAAAATTGACAAGAACCACGAAATGTTCTTGTATTTTAAGATAATATCTGACGCTTTTAAAGAAAAAACTTCTCGCTCGCTGAAATATGTTCATTTGCTGAAAATCAACAAAACCACGAAAAGTTCTTGTATTTGAAGATAAAATCTTTTTGCTTTGAAGAAGAAAGATCCAGCTCACTGAAATAAGTTCATTGGATGAAAATCAACAAAAATTGACAAGAACCACGAAAAGTTCTTGCATTTTAAGACAAAATCTGACGCTATTAAAGAAAAAACTTCCAGCTCGCTGAAATATGGTCATTTGCTGAAAATCAACAAAACCACGAAAAGTTCTTGTATTTGAAGATAAAATCTTTTTGCTTTGAAGAAGAAAGATCCAGCTGACTGAAATAAGTTCATTAGTTGAAAATCAACAAAAATTGACAAGATCCACGAAAAGTTCTTGTATTTTAAGATAAAATCTGACGCTATTAAAGAAAAAACTTCCAGCTCGCTGAAATATGGTCATTTGCTGAAAATCAACAAAACCACGAAAAGTTCTTGTATTTGAAGATAAAATCTTTTTGCTTTGAAGAAGAAGGATTTAGGTGACTGAAATAAGTTAATTGGATGAAAACCAACAAAAATTGACAAGAAGCACGAAAAGTTCTTGTATTTTAAGAGAAAATCTTGCGCTATTAAAGAAAAAACTTCTAGCTCGCTGAAATATGTTCATTTGCTGAAAACCAACAAAACGACGAAAAGTTCTTGTATTTGAAGATGGAATCTTTTGGCTTTGAAGAAGAAAGATCCAGCTGACTGAAATAAGTTCATTGGATGAAAACCAACAAAAATTGACAGGAACCACGAAAAGTTCTTGTATTTTAAGATAAAATCTGACGCTATTAAAGAAAAAACTTCCAGCTCGCTGAAATATGTTAATTTGCTGAAAATCAACAAAACCACGAAAAGTTCTTGTATTTGAAGATAAAATCTTTTTGCTTTGAAGAAGAAAGATCCAGCTGACTGAAATAAGTTCATTTGATGAAAATCAACAAAAATTGACAAGAACCACGAAAAGTTCTTGTATTTCAAGATAAAATCTGACGCTATTAAAGAAAAAACTTCTAGCTCGCTGAAATATGTTCATTTGCTGTAAATCAACAAAACCACGAAATGTTCTTTTATTTGAAGATAAAATCTTTTTGCTTTGAAGAAGAAAGATCTGGCTGACTGAAATAAGTTCATTGGATGAAAACCTACAAAATTTGACAAGAACCACGAAAGATTCTTGTATTTTAAGATAAAATGTGACGCTATTAAAGAAAAAACATCTCGCTCGCTGAAATATGTCCTTTTGCTGAAAATCAACAAAATCACGAAAAGTTCTTGTATTTGAAGATAAAATCTTTTTGCTTTGAAGAAGAAACATCTAGCTGACTGAAATAAGTTCATTGGATGAAAACCAACAAAATTTGACAAGAACCACGAAAAGTTCTTGTATTTTAGGATAAAATCTGACGCTATGAAAGAAAAAACTTCTCGCTCGCTGAAATATGTTCATTTGCTGAAAATCAACAAAACCACGAAAAGTTCTTGTATTTGAAGATAAAATCTTTTTGCTTTGAAGAAGAAAGATCCAGCTGACTGAAATAAGTTCATTGGGTGAAAATCAACAAAAATTGACAAGAACCACGAAAAGTTCTTGTATTTTAAGATAAAATCTGACGCTATTAAAGAAAAAACTTCTAGCTCGCTGAAATATGTTCATTTGCTGAAAACCAACAAAACCACGTAAAGTTCTTGTATTTGAAGATAAAATCTTTTTGCTTTGAAGAAGAAAGATCCAGCTGACTGAAATAAGTTCATTGGATGAAAACCAACAAAAATTTACAGGAACCACGAAAAGGTCTTGTATTTTAAGATAATATCTGACGCTATTCAAGAAAAAACTTCCAGCTCGCTGAAATATGGTCATTTGCTGAAAATCAACAAAACCACGAAAAGTTCTTGTATTTGAAGATAAAATCTTTTTGCTTTGAAGAAGAAAGATCCAGCTGACTGAAATAAGTTCATTAGATGAAAATCAACAAAAATTGACAAGATCCACGAAAAGTTCTTGTATTTTAAGATAAAATCTGACGCTATTAAAGAAAAAACTTCCAGCTCGCTGAAATATGGTCATTTGCTGAAAATCAACAAAACCACGAAAAGTTCTTGTATTTGAAGATAAAATCTTTTTGCTTTGAAGAAGAAGGATTTAGGTGACTGAAATAAGTTAATTGGATGAAAACCAACAAAAATTGACAAGAAGCACGAAAAGTTCTTGTATTTTAAGAGAAAATCTTGCGCTATTAAAGAAAAAACTTCTAGCTCGCTGAAATATGTTCATTTGCTGAAAACCAACAAAACCACAAAATGTTCTTTTATTTGAAGATAAAATCTTTTTGCTTTGAAGAAGAAAGATCTGGCTGACTGAAATAAGTTCATTGGATGAAAACCAACAAAATTTGACAAGAACCACGAAAGGTTCTTGTATTTTAAGATAAAATGTGACGCTATTAAAGAAAAAACATCTCGCTCGCTGAAATATGTCCTTTTGCTGAAAATCAACAAAATCACGAAAAGTTCTTGTATTTGAAGATAAAATCTTTTTGCTTTGAAGAAGAAACATCTAGCTGACTGAAATAAGTTCATTAGATGAAAATCAACAAAAATTGACAAGAACCACGAAAAGTTCTTGCATTTTAAGACAAAATCTGACGCTATTAAAGAAAAAACTTCCAGCTCGCTGAAATATGGTCATTTGCTGAAAATCAACAAAACCACGAAACGTTCTTGTATTTGAAGATAAAATCTTTTTGCTTTGAAGAAGAAAGATCCAGCTGACTGAAATAAGTTCATTAGTTGAAAATCAACAAAAATTGACAAGATCCACGAAAAGTTCTTGTATTTTAAGATAAAATCTGACGCTATTAAAGAAAAAACTTCCAGCTCGCTGAAATATGGTCATTTGCTGAAAATCAACAAAACCACGAAAAGTTCTTGTATTTGAAGATAAAATCTTTTTGCTTTGAAGAAGAAGGATTTAGGTGACTGAAATAAGTTCATTGGATGAAAACCAACAAAAATTGACAAGAAGCACGAAAAGTTCTTGTATTTTAAGAGAAAATCTTGCGCTATTAAAGAAAAAACTTCTAGCTCGCTGAAATATGTTCATTTGCTGAAAACCAACAAAACGACGAAAAGTTCTTGTATTTGAAGATGGAATCTTTTGGCTTTGAAGAAGAAAGATCCAGCTGACTGAAATAAGTTCATTGGATGAAAACCAACAAAAATTGACAGGAACCACGAAAAGTTCTTGTATTTTAAGATAAAATCTGACGCTATTGAAGAAAAAACTTCCAGCTCGCTGAAATATGTTAATTTGCTGAAAATCAACAAAACCACGAAAAGTACTTGTATTTGAAGATAAAATCTTTTTGCTTTGAAGAAGAAAGATCTGGCTGACTGAAATAAGTTCATTGGATGAAAACCAACAAAATTTGACAAGAACCACGAAAGGTTCTTGTATTTTAAGATAAAATGTGACGCTATTAAAGAAAAAACATCTCGCTCGCTGAAATATGTCCTTTTGCTGAAAATCAACAAAATCACGAAAAGTTCTTGTATTTGAAGATAAAATCTTTTTGCTTTGAAGAAGAAACATCTAGCTGACTGAAATAAGTTCATTGGATGAAAACCAACAAAATTTGACAAGAACCACGAAAAGTTCTTGTATTTTAGGATAAAATCTGACGCTATGAAAGAAAAAACGTCTCGCTCGCTGAAATATGTTCATTTGCTGAAAATCAACAAAACCACGAAAAGTTCTTGTATTTGAAGATAAAATCTTTTTGCTTTGAAGAAGAAAGATCCAGCTGACTGAAATAAGTTCATTGGATGAAAACCAACAAAAATTGACAGGAACCACGAAAAGGTCTTGTATTTTAAGATAATATCTGACGCTATTCAAGAAAAAACTTCCAGCTCGCTGAAATATGGTCATTTGCTGAAAATCAACAAAACCACGAAAAGTTCTTGTATTTGAAGATAAAATCTTTTTGCTTTGAAGAAGAAAGATCCAGCTGACTGAAATAAGTTCATTAGATGAAAATCAACAAAAATTGACAAGATCCACGAAAAGTTCTTGTATTTTAAGATAAAATCTGACGCTATTAAAGAAAAAACTTCCAGCTCGCTGAAATATGGTCATTTGCTGAAAATCAACAAAACCACGAAAAGTTCTTGTATTTGAAGATAAAATCTTTTTGCTTTGAAGAAGAAGGATTTAGGTGACTGAAATAAGTTAATTGGATGAAAACCAACAAAAATTGACAAGAAGCACGAAAAGTTCTTGTATTTTAAGAGAAAATCTTGCGCTATTAAAGAAAAAACTTCCAGCTCGCTGAAATATGTTCATTTGCTGAAAACCAACACAACGACGAAAAGTTCTTGTATTTGAAGATGGAATCTTTTGGCTTTGAAGAAGAAAGATCCAGCTGACTGAAATAAGTTCATTGGATGAAAACCAACAAAAATTGACAGGAACCACGAAAAGTTCTTGTATTTTAAGATAAAATCTGACGCTATTAAAGAAAAAACTTCCAGCTCGCTGAAATATGTTCATTTGCTGTAAATCAACAAAACCACGAAATGTTCTTTTATTTGAAGATAAAATCTTTTTGCTTTGAAGAAGAAAGATCTGGCTGACTGAAATAAGTTCATTGGATGAAAACCAACAAAATTTGACAAGAACCACGAAAGGTTCTTGTATTTTAAGATAAAATGTGACGCTATTAAAGAAAAAACATCTCGCTCGCTGAAATATGTCCTTTTGCTGAAAATCAACAAAATCACGAAAAGTTCTTGTATTTGAAGATAAAATCTTTTTGCTTTGAAGAAGAAACATCTGGCTGACTGAAATAAGTTCATTAGATGAAAATCAACAAAAATTGACAAGAACCACGAAAAGTTCTTGCATTTTAAGACAAAATCTGACGCTATTAAAGAAAAAACTTCCAGCTCGCTGAAATATGGTCATTTGCTGAAAATCAACAAAACCACGAAACGTTCTTGTATTTGAAGATAAAATCTTTTTGCTTTGAAGAAGAAAGATCCAGCTGACTGAAATAAGTTCATTCGTTGAAAATCAACAAAAATTGACAAGATCCACGAAAAGTTCTTGTATTTTAAGATAAAATCTGACGCTATTAAAGAAAAAACTTCCAGCTCGCTGAAATATGGTCATTTGCTGAAAATCAACAAAACCACGAAAAGTTCTTGTATTTGAAGATAAAATCTTTTTGCTTTGAAGAAGAAGGATTTAGGTGACTGAAATAAGTTAATTGGATGAAAACCAACAAAAATTGACAAGAAGCACGAAAAGTTCTTGTATTTTAAGAGAAAATCTTGCGCTATTAAAGAAAAAATTTCTAGCTCGCTGAAATATGTTCATTTGCTGAAAACCAACAAAACGACGAAAAGTTCTTGTATTTGAAGATGGAATCTTTTGGCTTTGAAGAAGAAAGATCCAGCTGACTGAAATAAGTTCATTGGATGAAAACCAACAAAAATTGACAGGAACCACGAAAAGTTCTTGTATTTTAAGATAAAATCTGACGCTATTAAAGAAAAAACTTCCAGCTCGCTGAAATATGTTAATTTACTGAAAATCAACAAAACCACGAAAAGTTCTTGTATTTGAAGATAAAATCTTTTTGCTTTGAAGAAGAAAGATCCAGCTGACTGAAATAAGTTCATTTGATGAAAATCAACAAAAATTGACAAGAACCACGAAAAGTTCTTGTATTTCAAGATAAAATCTGACGCTATTAAAGAAAAAACTTCTAGCTCGCTGAAATATGTTCATTTGCTGAAAATCAACAAAACCACGAAATGTTCTTTTATTTGAAGATAAAATCTTTTTGCTTTGAAGAAGAAAGATCTGGCTGACTGAAATAAGTTCATTGGATGAAAACCAACAAAATTTGACAAGAACCACGAAAGGTTCTTGTATTTGAAGATAAAATGTGACGCTATTAAAGAAAAAACATCTCGCTCGCTGAAATATGTCCTTTTGCTGAAAATCAACAAAATCACGAAAAGTTCTTGTATTTGAAGATAAAATCTTTTTGCTTTGAAGAAGAAACATCCAGCTGACTGAAATAAGTTCATTGGATGAAAACCAACAAAATTTGACAAGAACCACGAAAAGTTCTTGTATTTTAGGATAAAATCTGACGCTATGAAAGAAAAAACTTCTCGCTCGCTGAAATATGTTCATTTGCTGAAAATCAACAAAACCACGAAAAGTTCTTGTATTTGAAGATAAAATCTTTTTGCTTTGAAGAAGAAAGATCCAGCTGACTGAAATAAGTTCATTGGGTGAAAATCAACAAAAATTGACAAGAACCACGAAAAGTTCTTGTATTTTAAGATAAAATCTGACGCTATTAAAGAAAAAACTTCTAGCTCGCTGAAATATGTTCATTTGCTGAAAACCAACAAAACCACGTAAAGTTCTTGTATTTGAAGATGGAATCTTTTGGCTTTGAAGAAGAAAGATCCAGCTGACTGAAATAAGTTCATTGGATGAAAACCAACAAAAATTGACAGGAACCACGAAAAGTTCTTGTATTTCAAGACAAAATCTGACGCTATTAAAGAAAAAACTTCTAGCTCGCTGAAACATGTTCATTTGCTGAAAATCAACAAAACCACGAAATGTTCTTTTATTTGAAGATAAAATCTTTTTGCTTTGAAGAAGAAAGATCTGGCTGACTGAAATAAGTTCATTGGATGAAAACCAACAAAATTTGACAAGAACCACGAAAGGTTCTTGTATTTTAAGATAAAATGTGACGCTATTAAAGAAAAAACTTCTCGCTCGCTGAAATATGTCCATTTGCTGAAAATCAACAAAATCACGAAAAGTTCTTGTATTTGAAGATAAAATCTTTTTGCTTTGAAGAAGAAAGATCCAGCTGACTGAAATAAGTTCATTGGATGAAAATCAACAAAAATTGACAAGAACCACGTAAAGTTCTTGTATTTTAAGATAAAATCTGATGCTATTAAAGAAAAAACTTCCAGCTCGCTGAAATATGGTCATTTGCTGAAAATCAACAAAATCACGAAAAGTTCTTGTATTTGAAGATAAAATCTTTTTGCTTTGAAGAAGAAAGATCCAGCTGACTGAAATAAGTTCATTAGATGAAAATCAACATAAATTGACAACAACCACGAAAAGTTCTTGTATTTTAAGATAAAATCTGATGCTATTAAAGAAAAAACTTCCAGCTCGCTGAAATATGTTCATTTGCTGAAAACCAACAAAACGACGAAAAGTTCTTGTATTTGAAGATAAAATCTTTTGGCTTTGAAGAAGAAAGATCCAGCTGACTGAAATAAGTTCATTGGATGACAACCAACAAAAATTGACAGGAACCACGAAAAGTTCTTGTATTTTAAGATAAAATCTGACGCTATTAAAGAAAAAACTTCCAGCTCGCTGAAATATGTTCATTTGCTGAAAATCAACAAAACCACGAAAAGTTCTTGTATTTGAAGATAAAATCTTTTTGCTTTGAAGAAGAAAGATCCAGCTGACTGAAATAAGTTCATTTGATGAAAATCAACAAAAATTGACAAGAACCACGAAAAGTTCTTGTATTTCAAGATAAAATCTGACGCTATTAAAGAAAAAACTTCTAGCTCGCTGAAATATGTTCATTTGCTGAAAATCAACAAAACCACGAAATGTTCTTTTATTTGAAGATAAAATCTTTTTGCTTTGAAGAAGAAAGATCTGGCTGACTGAAATAAGTTCATTGGATGAAAACCAACAAAATTTGACAAGAACCACGAAATGTTCTTGTATTTTAAGATAAAATGTGACGCTATTAAAGAAAAAACTTCTCGCTCGCTGAAATATGTCCATTTGCTGAAAATCAACAAAATCACGAAAAGTTCTTGTATTTGAAGATAAAATCTTTTTGCTTTGAAGAAGAAAGATCCAGCTGACTGAAATAAGTTCATTGGATGAAAATCAACAAAAATTGACAAGAACCACGTAAAGTTCTTGTATTTTAAGATAAAATCTGACGCTATTAAAGAAAAAACTTCCAGCTCGCTGAAATATGTCCATTTGCTGAAAATCAACAAAATCACGAAAAGTTCTTGTATTTGAAGATGAAATCTTTTTGCTTTGAAGAAGAAGGATTTAGGTGACTGAAATAAGTTAATTGGATGAAAACCAACAAAAATTGACAAGAACCACGAAAAGTTCTTGTATTTCAAGATAAAATCTGACGCTATTAAAGAAAAAACTTCTCGCTCGCTGAAATATGTTCATTTGTTAAAAATCAACAAAACCACGAAAAGTTCTTGTATTTGAAGATAAAATCTTTTTGCTTTGAAGAAGAAAGATCCAGCTGACTGAAATAAGTTCATTGGATGAAAACCAACAAAAATTGACAAGAACCACGAAACGTTCTTGTATTTTAAGATAAAATGTGACGCTATTAAAGAAAAAATTTCCAGCTCGCTGAAATATGTTCATTTGCTGAAAATCAACAAAACCACGAAAAGTTCTTGTATTTGAAGATAAAATCTTTTTGCTTTGAAGAAGAAAGATCTAGCTGACTGAAATAAGTTGATTAGATGAAAACCAACAAAATTTGACAAGAACCACGAAAAGTTCTTGTATTTTAGGATAAAATCTGAAGCTATTAAAAAAAAAACTTCTCGCTCGCTGAAATATGTTCATTTGCTGAAAATCAACAAAACCACGAAAAGTTCTTGTATTTGAAGATAAAATTTTTTGCTTTGAAGAAGAAAGATCCAGCTGACTGAAATAAGTTCATTTGATGAAAATCAACAAAAATTGACAAGAACCACGAAAAGTTCTTGTATTTCAAGATAAAATCTGACGCTATTAAAGAAAAAACTTCTTGCTCGCTGAAATATGTTCATTTGCTGAAAATCAACAAAACCACGAAAAGTTCTTGTATTTGAAGTTAAAATCTTTTTGCTTTGAAGAAGAAAGATCGAGGTGACTGAAATAAGTTCATCAGATGAAAACCAACAAAAATTGACAAGAACCACGAAATGTTCTTGTATTTTAAGATAATATCTGACGCTTTTAAAGAAAAAACTTCTCGCTCGCTGAAATATGTTCATTTGCTGAAAATCAACAAAACCACGAAAAGTTCTTGTATTTGAAGATAAAATCTTTTTGCTTTGAAGAAGAAAGATCCAGCTGACTGAAATAAGTTCATTAGATGAAAATCAACATAAATTGACAACAACCACGAAAAGTTCTTGTATTTTAAGATAAAATCTGATGCTATTAAAGAAAAAACTTCCAGCTCGCTGAAATATGTTCATTTGCTGAAAACCAACAAAACGACGAAAAGTTCTTGTATTTGAAGATAAAATCTTTTGGCTTTGAAGAAGAAAGATCCAGCTGACTGAAATAAGTTCATTGGATGACAACCAACAAAAATTGACAGGAACCACGAAAAGTTCTTGTATTTTAAGATAAAATCTGACGCTATTAAAGAAAAAACTTCCAGCTCGCTGAAATATGTTCATTTGCTGAAAATCAACAAAACCACGAAAAGTTCTTGTATTTGAAGATAAAATCTTTTTGCTTTGAAGAAGAAAGATCCAGCTGACTGAAATAAGTTCATTTGATGAAAATCAACAAAAATTGACAAGAACCACGAAAAGTTCTTGTATTTCAAGATAAAATCTGACGCTATTAAAGAAAAAACTTCTAGCTCGCTGAAATATGTTCATTTGCTGAAAATCAACAAAACCACGAAATGTTCTTTTATTTGAAGATAAAATCTTTTTGCTTTGAAGAAGAAAGATCTGGCTGACTGAAATAAGTTCATTGGATGAAAACCAACAAAATTTGACAAGAACCACGAAATGTTCTTGTATTTTAAGATAAAATGTGACGCTATTAAAGAAAAAACTTCTCGCTCGCTGAAATATGTCCATTTGCTGAAAATCAACAAAATCACGAAAAGTTCTTGTATTTGAAGATAAAATCTTTTTGCTTTGAAGAAGAAAGATCCAGCTGACTGAAATAAGTTCATTGGATGAAAATCAACAAAAATTGACAAGAACCACGTAAAGTTCTTGTATTTTAAGATAAAATCTGACGCTATTAAAGAAAAAACTTCCAGCTCGCTGAAATATGTCCATTTGCTGAAAATCAACAAAATCACGAAAAGTTCTTGTATTTGAAGATGAAATCTTTTTGCTTTGAAGAAGAAGGATTTAGGTGACTGAAATAAGTTAATTGGATGAAAACCAACAAAAATTGACAAGAACCACGAAAAGTTCTTGTATTTCAAGATAAAATCTGACGCTATTAAAGAAAAAACTTCTCGCTCGCTGAAATATGTTCATTTGTTAAAAATCAACAAAACCACGAAAAGTTCTTGTATTTGAAGATAAAATCTTTTTGCTTTGAAGAAGAAAGATCCAGCTGACTGAAATAAGTTCATTGGATGAAAACCAACAAAAATTGACAAGAACCACGAAACGTTCTTGTATTTTAAGATAAAATGTGACGCTATTAAAGAAAAAATTTCCAGCTCGCTGAAATATGTTCATTTGCTGAAAATCAACAAAACCACGAAAAGTTCTTGTATTTGAAGATAAAATCTTTTTGCTTTGAAGAAGAAAGATCTAGCTGACTGAAATAAGTTGATTAGATGAAAACCAACAAAATTTGACAAGAACCACGAAAAGTTCTTGTATTTTAGGATAAAATCTGAAGCTATTAAAAAAAAAACTTCTCGCTCGCTGAAATATGTTCATTTGTTAAAAATCAACAAAACCACGAAAAGTTCTTGTATTTGAAGATAAAATCTTTTTGCTTTGAAGAAGAAAGATCCAGCTGACTGAAATAAGTTCATTGGATGAAAACCAACAAAAATTGACAAGAACCACGAAACGTTCTTGTATTTTAAGATAAAATGTGACGCTATTAAAGAAAAAATTTCCAGCTCGCTGAAATATGTTCATTTGCTGAAAATCAACAAAACCACGAAAAGTTCTTGTATTTGAAGATAAAATCTTTTTGCTTTGAAGAAGAAAGATCTAGCTGACTGAAATAAGTTGATTAGATGAAAACCAACAAAATTTGACAAGAACCACGAAAAGTTCTTGTATTTTAGGATAAAATCTGAAGCTATTAAAAAAAAAACTTCTCGCTCGCTGAAATATGTTCATTTGCTGAAAATCAACAAAACCACGAAAAGTTCTTGTATTTGAAGATAAAATTTTTTGCTTTGAAGAAGAAAGATCCAGCTGACTGAAATAAGTTCATTTGATGAAAATCAACAAAAATTGACAAGAACCACGAAAAGTTCTTGTATTTCAAGATAAAATCTGACGCTATTAAAGAAAAAACTTCTTGCTCGCTGAAATATGTTCATTTGCTGAAAATCAACAAAACCACGAAAAGTTCTTGTATTTGAAGTTAAAATCTTTTTGCTTTGAAGAAGAAAGATCGAGGTGACTGAAATAAGTTCATCAGATGAAAACCAACAAAAATTGACAAGAACCACGAAATGTTCTTGTATTTTAAGATAATATCTGACGCTTTTAAAGAAAAAATTTCTCGCTCGCTGAAATATGTTCATTTGCTGAAAATCAACAAAACCACGAAAAGTTCTTGTATTTGAAGATAAAATCTTTTTGCTTTGAAGAAGAAAGATCCAGCTGACTGAAATAAGTTCATTAGATGAAAATCAACATAAATTGACAACAACCACGAAAAGTTCTTGTATTTTAAGATAAAATCTGATGCTATTAAAGAAAAAACTTCCAGCTCGCTGAAATATGTTCATTTGCTGAAAACCAACAAAACGACGAAAAGTTCTTGTATTTGAAGATAAAATCTTTTGGCTTTGAAGAAGAAAGATCCAGCTGACTGAAATAAGTTCATTGGATGACAACCAACAAAAATTGACAGGAACCACGAAAAGTTCTTGTATTTTAAGATAAAATCTGACGCTATTAAAGAAAAAACTTCCAGCTCGCTGAAATATGTTCATTTGCTGAAAATCAACAAAACCACGAAAAGTTCTTGTATTTGAAGATAAAATCTTTTTGCTTTGAAGAAGAAAGATCCAGCTGACTGAAATAAGTTCATTTGATGAAAATCAACAAAAATTGACAAGAACCACGAAAAGTTCTTGTATTTCAAGATAAAATCTGACGCTATTAAAGAAAAAACTTCTAGCTCGCTGAAATATGTTCATTTGCTGAAAATCAACAAAACCACGAAATGTTCTTTTATTTGAAGATAAAATCTTTTTGCTTTGAAGAAGAAAGATCTGGCTGACTGAAATAAGTTCATTGGATGAAAACCAACAAAATTTGACAAGAACCACGAAATGTTCTTGTATTTTAAGATAAAATGTGACGCTATTAAAGAAAAAACTTCTCGCTCGCTGAAATATGTCCATTTGCTGAAAATCAACAAAATCACGAAAAGTTCTTGTATTTGAAGATAAAATCTTTTTGCTTTGAAGAAGAAAGATCCAGCTGACTGAAATAAGTTCATTGGATGAAAATCAACAAAAATTGACAAGAACCACGTAAAGTTCTTGTATTTTAAGATAAAATCTGACGCTATTAAAGAAAAAACTTCCAGCTCGCTGAAATATGTCCATTTGCTGAAAATCAACAAAATCACGAAAAGTTCTTGTATTTGAAGATGAAATCTTTTTGCTTTGAAGAAGAAGGATTTAGGTGACTGAAATAAGTTAATTGGATGAAAACCAACAAAAATTGACAAGAACCACGAAAAGTTCTTGTATTTCAAGATAAAATCTGACGCTATTAAAGAAAAAACTTCTCGCTCGCTGAAATATGTTCATTTGTTAAAAATCAACAAAACCACGAAAAGTTCTTGTATTTGAAGATAAAATCTTTTTGCTTTGAAGAAGAAAGATCCAGCTGACTGAAATAAGTTCATTGGATGAAAACCAACAAAAATTGACAAGAACCACGAAACGTTCTTGTATTTTAAGATAAAATGTGACGCTATTAAAGAAAAAATTTCCAGCTCGCTGAAATATGTTCATTTGCTGAAAATCAACAAAACCACGAAAAGTTCTTGTATTTGAAGATAAAATCTTTTTGCTTTGAAGAAGAAAGATCTAGCTGACTGAAATAAGTTGATTAGATGAAAACCAACAAAATTTGACAAGAACCACGAAAAGTTCTTGTATTTTAGGATAAAATCTGAAGCTATTAAAAAAAAAACTTCTCGCTCGCTGAAATATGTTCATTTGCTGAAAATCAACAAAACCACGAAAAGTTCTTGTATTTGAAGATAAAATTTTTTGCTTTGAAGAAGAAAGATCCAGCTGACTGAAATAAGTTCATTGGATGAAAATCAACAAAAATTGACAAGAACCACGAAAAGTTCTTGTATTTCAAGATAAAATCTGACGCTATTAAAGAAAAAACTTCTTGCTCGCTGAAATATGTTCATTTGCTGAAAATCAACAAAACCACGAAAAGTTCTTGTATTTGAAGTTAAAATCTTTTTGCTTTGAAGAAGAAAGATCGAGGTGACTGAAATAAGTTCATCAGATGAAAACCAACAAAAATTGACAAGAACCACGAAATGTTCTTGTATTTTAAGATAATATCTGACGCTTTTAAAGAAAAAACTTCTCGCTCGCTGAAATATGTTCATTTGCTGAAAATCAACAAAACCACGAAAAGTTCTTGTATTTGAAGATAAAATCTTTTTGCTTTGAAGAAGAAAGATCCAGCTGACTGAAATAAGTTCATTAGATGAAAATCAACATAAATTGACAACAACCACGAAAAGTTCTTGTATTTTAAGATAAAATCTGATGCTATTAAAGAAAAAACTTCCAGCTCGCTGAAATATGTTCATTTGCTGAAAACCAACAAAACGACGAAAAGTTCTTGTATTTGAAGATAAAATCTTTTGGCTTTGAAGAAGAAAGATCCAGCTGACTGAAATAAGTTCATTGGATGACAACCAACAAAAATTGACAGGAACCACGAAAAGTTCTTGTATTTTAAGATAAAATCTGACGCTATTAAAGAAAAAACTTCCAGCTCGCTGAAATATGTTCATTTGCTGAAAATCAACAAAACCACGAAAAGTTCTTGTATTTGAAGATAAAATCTTTTTGCTTTGAAGAAGAAAGATCCAGCTGACTGAAATAAGTTCATTTGATGAAAATCAACAAAAATTGACAAGAACCACGAAAAGTTCTTGTATTTCAAGATAAAATCTGACGCTATTAAAGAAAAAACTTCTAGCTCGCTGAAATATGTTCATTTGCTGAAAATCAACAAAACCACGAAATGTTCTTTTATTTGAAGATAAAATCTTTTTGCTTTGAAGAAGAAAGATCTGGCTGACTGAAATAAGTTCATTGGATGAAAACCAACAAAATTTGACAAGAACCACGAAATGTTCTTGTATTTTAAGATAAAATGTGACGCTATTAAAGAAAAAACTTCTCGCTCGCTGAAATATGTCCATTTGCTGAAAATCAACAAAATCACGAAAAGTTCTTGTATTTGAAGATAAAATCTTTTTGCTTTGAAGAAGAAAGATCCAGCTGACTGAAATAAGTTCATTGGATGAAAATCAACAAAAATTGACAAGAACCACGTAAAGTTCTTGTATTTTAAGATAAAATCTGACGCTATTAAAGAAAAAACTTCCAGCTCGCTGAAATATGTCCATTTGCTGAAAATCAACAAAATCACGAAAAGTTCTTGTATTTGAAGATGAAATCTTTTTGCTTTGAAGAAGAAGGATTTAGGTGACTGAAATAAGTTAATTGGATGAAAACCAACAAAAATTGACAAGAACCACGAAAAGTTCTTGTATTTCAAGATAAAATCTGACGCTATTAAAGAAAAAACTTCTCGCTCGCTGAAATATGTTCATTTGTTAAAAATCAACAAAACCACGAAAAGTTCTTGTATTTGAAGATAAAATCTTTTTGCTTTGAAGAAGAAAGATCCAGCTGACTGAAATAAGTTCATTGGATGAAAACCAACAAAAATTGACAAGAACCACGAAACGTTCTTGTATTTTAAGATAAAATGTGACGCTATTAAAGAAAAAATTTCCAGCTCGCTGAAATATGTTCATTTGCTGAAAATCAACAAAACCACGAAAAGTTCTTGTATTTGAAGATAAAATCTTTTTGCTTTGAAGAAGAAAGATCTAGCTGACTGAAATAAGTTGATTAGATGAAAACCAACAAAATTTGACAAGAACCACGAAAAGTTCTTGTATTTTAGGATAAAATCTGAAGCTATTAAAAAAAAAACTTCTCGCTCGCTGAAATATGTTCATTTGCTGAAAATCAACAAAACCACGAAAAGTTCTTGTATTTGAAGATAAAATTTTTTGCTTTGAAGAAGAAAGATCCAGCTGACTGAAATAAGTTCATTTGATGAAAATCAACAAAAATTGACAAGAACCACGAAAAGTTCTTGTATTTCAAGATAAAATCTGACGCTATTAAAGAAAAAACTTCTTGCTCGCTGAAATATGTTCATTTGCTGAAAATCAACAAAACCACGAAAAGTTCTTGTATTTGAAGTTAAAATCTTTTTGCTTTGAAGAAGAAAGATCGAGGTGACTGAAATCAGTTCATCAGATGAAAACCAACAAAAATTGACAAGAACCACGAAATGTTCTTGTATTTTAAGATAATATCTGACGCTTTTAAAGAAAAAACTTCTCGCTCGCTGAAATATGTTCATTTGCTGAAAATCAACAAAACCACGAAAAGTTCTTGTATTTGAAGATAAAATCTTTTTGCTTTGAAGAAGAAAGATCCAGCTCACTGAAATAAGTTCATTGGATGAAAATCAACAAAAATTGACAAGAACCACGAAAAGTTCTTGCATTTTAAGACAAAATCTGACGCTATTAAAGAAAAAACTTCCAGCTCGCTGAAATATGGTCATTTGCTGAAAATCAACAAAACCACGAAAAGTTCTTGTATTTGAAGATAAAATCTTTTTGCTTTGAAGATGAAAGATCCAGCTGACTGAAATAAGTTCATTAGTTGAAAATCAACAAAAATTGACAAGATCCACGAAAAGTTCTTGTATTTTAAGATAAAATCTGACGCTATTAAAGAAAAAACTTCCAGCTCGCTGAAATATGGTCATTTGCTGAAAATCAACAAAACCACGAAAAGTTCTTGTATTTGAAGATAAAATCTTTTTGCTTTGAACAAGAAGGATTTAGGTGACTGAAATAAGTTAATTGGATGAAAACCAACAAAAATTGACAAGAAGCACGAAAAGTTCTTGTATTTTAAGAGAAAATCTTGCGCTATTAAAGAAAAAACTTCTAGCTCGCTGAAATATGTTCATTTGCTGAAAACCAACAAAACGACGAAAAGTTCTTGTATTTGAAGATGGAATCTTTTGGCTTTGAAGAAGAAAGATCCAGCTGACTGAAATAAGTTCATTGGATGAAAACCAACAAAAATTGACAGGAACCACGAAAAGTTCTTGTATTTTAAGATAAAATCTGACGCTATTAAAGAAAAAACTTCCAGCTCGCTGAAATATGTTAATTTGCTGAAAATCAACAAAACCACGAAAAGTTCTTGTATTTGAAGATAAAATCTTTTTGATTTGAAGAAGAAAGATCTGGCTGACTGAAATAAGTTCATTGGATGAAAACCAACAAAATTTGACAAGAACCACGAAAGGTTCTTGTATTTTAAGATAAAATGTGACGCTATTAAAGAAAAAACATCTCGCTCGCTGAAATATGTCCTTTTGCTGAAAATCAACAAAATCACGAAAAGTTCTTGTATTTGAAGATAAAATCTTTTTGCTTTGAAGAAGAAACATCTAGCTGACTGAAATAAGTTCATTGGATGAAAACCAACAAAATTTGACAAGAACCACGAAAAGTTCTTGTATTTTAGGATAAAATCTGACGCTATGAAAGAAAAAACTTCTCGCTCGCTGAAATATGTTCATTTGCTGAAAATCAACAAAACCACGAAAAGTTCTTGTATTTGAAGATAAAATCTTTTTGCTTTGAAGAAGAAAGATCCAGCTGACTGAAATAAGTTCATTGGGTGAAAATCAACAAAAATTGACAAGAACCACGAAAAGTTCTTGTATTTTAAGATAAAATCTGACGCTATTAAAGAAAAAACTTCTAGCTCGCTGAAATATGTTCATTTGCTGAAAACCAACAAAACCACGTAAAGTTCTTGTATTTGAAGATAAAATCTTTTTGCTTTGAAGAAGAAAGATCCAGCTGACTGAAATAAGTTCATTGGATGAAAACCAACAAAAATTGACAGGAACCACGAAAAGGTCTTGTATTTTAAGATAATATCTGACGCTATTCAAGAAAAAACTTCCAGCTCGCTGAAATATGGTCATTTGCTGAAAATCAACAAAACCACGAAAAGTTCTTGTATTTGAAGATAAAATCTTTTTGCTTTGAAGAAGAAAGATCCAGCTGACTGAAATAAGTTCATTAGATGAAAATCAACAAAAATTGACAAGATCCACGAAAAGTTCTTGTATTTTAGGATAAAATCTGACGCTATTAAAGAAAAAACTTCCAGCTCGCTGAAATATGGTCATTTGCTGAAAATCAACAAAACCACGAAAATTTCTTGTATTTGAAGATAAAATCTTTTTGCTTTGAAGAAAGATCCAGCTGACTGAAATAATTTCATTTGATGAAAATCAACAAAAATTGACAAGAACCACGAAAAGTTCTTGTATTTCAAGACAAAATCTGACGCTATTAAAGAAAAAACTTCTAGCTCGCTGAAATATGTTCATTTGCTGAAAATCAACAAAACCACGAAATGTTCTTTTATTTGAAGATAAAATCTTTTTGCTTTGAAGAAGAAAGATCTGGCTGACTGAAATAAGTTCATTGGATGAAAACCAACAAAATTTGAGAAGAACCACGAAAGGTTCTTGTATTTTAAGATAAAATGTGACGCTATTAAAGAAAAAACTTCTCGCTCGCTGAAATATGTCCATTTGCTGAAAATCAACAAAATCACGAAAAGTTCTTGTATTTGAAGATAAAATCTTTTTGCTTTGAAGAAGAAAGATCCAGCTGACTGAAATAAGTTCATTGGATGAAAATCAACAAAAATTGACAAGAACCACGTAAAGTTCTTGTATTTTAAGATAAAATCTGACGCTATTAAAGAAAAAACTTCCAGCTCGCTGAAATATGGTCATTTGCTGAAAATCAACAAAATCACGAAAAGTTCTTGTATTTGAAGATAAAATCTTTTTGCTTTGAAGAAGAAAGATCCAGCTGACTGAAATAAGTTCATTAGATGAAAATCAACATAAATTGACAACAACCACGAAAAGTTCTTGTATTTTAAGATAAAATCTGACGCTATTAAAGAAAAAACTTCCAGCTCGCTGAAATATGGTCATTTGCTGAAAATCAACAAAACCACGAAAAGTTCTTGTATTTGAAGATGAAATCTTTTTGCTTTGAAGAAGAAGGATTTAGGTGACTGAAATAAGTTAATTGGATGAAAACCAACAAAAATTGACAAGAACCACGAAAAGTTCTTGTATTTCAAGATAAAATCTGACGCTATTAAAGAAAAAACTTCTCCATCGCTGAAATATGTTCATTTGTTAAAAATCAACAAAACCACGAAAAGTTCTTGTATTTGAAGATAAAATCTTTTTGCTTTGAAGAAGAAAGATCCAGCTGACTGAAATAAGTTCATTGGATGAAAACCAACAAAAATTGACAAGAACCACGAAACGTTCTTGTATTTTAAGATAAAATGTGACGCTATTAAAGAAAAAATTTCCAGCTCGCTGAAATATGTTCATTTGCTGAAAATCAACAAAACCACGAAAAGTTCTTGTATTTGAAGATAAAATCTTTTTGCTTTGAAGAAGAAAGATCTAGCTGACTGAAATAAGTTGATTAGATGAAAACCAACAAAATTTGACAAGAACCACGAAAAGTTCTTGTATTTTAGGATAAAATCTGAAGCTATTAAAAAAAAAACTTCTCGCTCGCTGAAATATGTTCATTTGCTGAAAATCAACAAAACCACGAAAAGTTCTTGTATTTGAAGATAAAATTTTTTGCTTTGAAGAAGAAAGATCCAGCTGACTGAAATAAGTTCATTTGATGAAAATCAACAAAAATTGACAAGAACCACGAAAAGTTCTTGTATTTCAAGATAAAATCTGAGGCTATTAAAGAAAAAACTTCTTGCTCGCTGAAATATGTTCATTTGCTGAAAATCAACAAAACCACGAAAAGTTCTTGTATTTGAAGATAAAATCTTTTTGCTTTGAAGATGAAAGATCCAGCTGACTGAAATAAGTTAATTGGATGAAAACCAACAAAAATTGACAAGAAGCACGAAAAGTTCTTGTATTTTAAGAGAAAATCTTGCGCTATTAAAGAAAAAACTTCTAGCTCGCTGAAATATGTTCATTTGCTGAAAACCAACAAAACGACGAAAAGTTCTTGTATTTGAAGATGGAATCTTTTGGCTTTGAAGAAGAAAGATCCAGCTGACTGAAATAAGTTCATTGGATGAAAACCAACAAAAATTGACAGGAACCACGAAAAGTTCTTGTATTTTAAGATAAAATCTGACGCTATTAAAGAAAAAACTTCCAGCTCGCTGAAATATGTTAATTTGCTGAAAATCAACAAAACCACGAAAAGTTCTTGTATTTGAAGATAAAATCTTTTTGCTTTGAAGAAGAAAGATCCAGCTGACTGAAATAAGTTCATTTGATGAAAATCAACAAAAATTGACAAGAACCACGAAAAGTTCTTGTATTTCAAGATAAAATCTGACGCTATTAAAGAAAAAACTTCTAGCTCGCTGAAATATGTCCTTTTGCTGAAAATCAACAAAATCACGAAAAGTTCTTGTATTTGAAGATAAAATCTTTTTGCTTTGAAGAAGAAACATCTAGCTGACTGAAATAAGTTCATTAGATGAAAATCAACAAAAATTGACAAGAACCACGAAAAGTTCTTGCATTTTAAGACAAAATCTGACGCTATTAAAGAAAAAACTTCCAGCTCGCTGAAATATGTTCATTTGCTGAAAATCAACAAAACCACGAAAAGTTCTTGTATTTTAAGATAAAATGTGACGCTATTAAAGAAAAAATTTCCAGCTCGCTGAAATATGTTCATTTGCTGAAAATCAACAAAACCACGAAAAGTTCTTGTATTTGAAGATAAAATCTTTTTGCTTTGAAGAAGAAAGATCTAGCTGACTGAAATAAGTTGATTAGATGAAAACCAACAAAATTTGACAAGAACCACGAAAAGTTCTTGTATTTTAGGATAAAATCTGAAGCTATTAAAAAAAAAACTTCTCGCCCGCTGAAATATGTTCATTTGCTGAAAATCAACAAAACCACGAAAAGTTCTTGTATTTGAAGATAAAATTTTTTGCTTTGAAGAAGAAAGATCCAGCTGACTGAAATAAGTTCATTTGATGAAAATCAACAAAAATTGACAAGAACCACGAAAAGTTCTTGTATTTCAAGATAAAATCTGACGCTATTAAAGAAAAAACTTCTTGCTCGCTGAAATATGTTCATTTGCTGAAAATCAACAAAACCACGAAAAGTTCTTGTATTTGAAGTTAAAATCTTTTTGCTTTGAAGAAGAAAGATCGAGGTGACTGAAATAAGTTCATCAGATGAAAACCAACAAAAATTGACAAGAACCACGAAATGTTCTTGTATTTTAAGATAATATCTGACGCTTTTAAAGAAAAAACTTCCAGCTCGCTGAAATATGGTCATTTGCTGAAAATCAACAAAATCACGAAAAGTTCTTGTATTTGAAGATAAAATCTTTTTGCTTTGAAGAAGAAAGATCCAGCTGACTGAAATAAGTTCATTAGATGAAAATCAACATAAATTGACAACAACCACGAAAAGTTCTTGTATTTTAAGATAAAATCTGACGCTATTAAAGAAAAAACTTCCAGCTCGCTGAAATATGGTCATTTGCTGAAAATCAACAAAACCACGAAAAGTTCTTGTATTTGAAGATGAAATCTTTTTGCTTTGAAGAAGAAGGATTTAGGTGACTGAAATAAGTTAATTGGATGAAAACCAACAAAAATTGACAAGAACCACGAAAAGTTCTTGTATTTCAAGATAAAATCTGACGCTATTAAAGAAAAAACTTCTCCATCGCTGAAATATGTTCATTTGTTAAAAATCAACAAAACCACGAAAAGTTCTTGTATTTGAAGATAAAATCTTTTTGCTTTGAAGAAGAAAGATCCAGCTGACTGAAATAAGTTCATTGGATGAAAACCAACAAAAATTGACAAGAACCACGAAACGTTCTTGTATTTTAAGATAAAATGTGACGCTATTAAAGAAAAAATTTCCAGCTCGCTGAAATATGTTCATTTGCTGAAAATCAACAAAACCACGAAAAGTTCTTGTATTTGAAGATAAAATCTTTTTGCTTTGAAGAAGAAAGATCTAGCTGACTGAAATAAGTTGATTAGATGAAAACCAACAAAATTTGACAAGAACCACGAAAAGTTCTTGTATTTTAGGATAAAATCTGAAGCTATTAAAAAAAAAACTTCTCGCTCGCTGAAATATGTTCATTTGCTGAAAATGAACAAAACCACGAAAAGTTCTTGTATTTGAAGATAAAATTTTTTGCTTTGAAGAAGAAAGATCCAGCTGACTGAAATAAGTTCATTTGATGAAAATCAACAAAAATTGACAAGAACCACGAAAAGTTCTTGTATTTCAAGATAAAATCTGAGGCTATTAAAGAAAAAACTTCTTGCTCGCTGAAATATGTTCATTTGCTGAAAATCAACAAAACCACGAAAAGTTCTTGTATTTGAAGTTAAAATCTTTTTGCTTTGAAGAAGAAAGATCGAGGTGACTGAAATAAGTTCATCAGATGAAAACCAACAAAAATTGACAAGAACCACGAAATGTTCTTGTATTTTAAGATAATATCTGACGCTTTTAAAGAAAAAACTTCTCGCTCGCTGAAATATGTTCATTTGCTGAAAATCAACAAAACCACGAAAAGTTCTTGTATTTGAAGATAAAATCTTTTTGCTTTGAAGAAGAAAGATCCAGCTCACTGAAATAAGTTCATTGGATGAAAATCAACAAAAATTGACAAGAACCACGAAAAGTTCTTGCATTTTAAGACAAAATCTGACGCTATTAAAGAAAAAACTTCCAGCTCGCTGAAATATGGTCATTTGCTGAAAATCAACAAAACCACGAAAAGTTCTTGTATTTGAAGATAAAATCTTTTTGCTTTGAAGATGAAAGATCCAGCTGACTGAAATAAGTTCATTAGTTGAAAATCAACAAAAATTGACAAGATCCACGAAAAGTTCTTGTATTTTAAGATAAAATCTGACGCTATTAAAGAAAAAACTTCCAGCTCGCTGAAATATGGTCATTTGCTGAAAATCAACAAAACCACGAAAAGTTCTTGTATTTGAAGATAAAATCTTTTTGCTTTGAACAAGAAGGATTTAGGTGACTGAAATAAGTTAATTGGATGAAAACCAACAAAAATTGACAAGAAGCACGAAAAGTTCTTGTATTTTAAGAGAAAATCTTGCGCTATTAAAGAAAAAACTTCTAGCTCGCTGAAATATGTTCATTTGCTGAAAACCAACAAAACGACGAAAAGTTCTTGTATTTGAAGATGGAATCTTTTGGCTTTGAAGAAGAAAGATCCAGCTGACTGAAATAAGTTCATTGGATGAAAACCAACAAAAATTGACAGGAACCACGAAAAGTTCTTGTATTTTAAGATAAAATCTGACGCTATTAAAGAAAAAACTTCCAGCTCGCTGAAATATGTTAATTTGCTGAAAATCAACAAAACCACGAAAAGTTCTTGTATTTGAAGATAAAATCTTTTTGCTTTGAAGAAGAAAGATCCAGCTGACTGAAATAAGTTCATTTGATGAAAATCAACAAAAATTGACAAGAACCACGAAAAGTTCTTGTATTTCAAGATAAAATCTGACGCTATTAAAGAAAAAACTTCCAGCTCGCTGAAATATGTCCTTTTGCTGAAAATCAACAAAATCACGAAAAGTTCTTGTATTTGAAGATAAAATCTTTTTGCTTTGAAGAAGAAACATCTAGCTGACTGAAATAAGTTCATTAGATGAAAATCAACAAAAATTGACAAGAACCACGAAAGGTTCTTGCATTTTAAGACAAAATCTGACGCTATTAAAGAAAAAACTTCCAGCTCGCTGAAATATGTTCATTTGCTGAAAATCAACAAAACCACGAAAAGTTCTTGTATTTGAAGATAAAATCTGACGCTATTAAAGAAAAAACTTCTCCATCGCTGAAATATGTTCATTTGTTAAAAATCAACAAAACCACGAAAAGTTCTTGTATTTGAAGATAAAATCTTTTTGCTTTGAAGAAGAAAGATCCAGCTGACTGAAATAAGTTCATTGGATGAAAACCAACAAAAATTGACAAGAACCACGAAACGTTCTTGTATTTTAAGATAAAATGTGACGCTATTAAAGAAAAAATTTCCAGCTCGCTGAAATATGTTCATTTGCTGAAAATCAACAAAACCACGAAAAGTTCTTGTATTTGAAGATAAAATCTTTTTGCTTTGAAGAAGAAAGATCTAGCTGACTGAAATAAGTTGATTAGATGAAAACCAACAAAATTTGACAAGAACCACAAAAAGTTCTTGTATTTTAGGATAAAATCTGAAGCTATTAAAAAAAAAACTTCTCGCTCGCTGAAATATGTTCATTTGCTGAAAATCAACAAAACCACGAAAAGTTCTTGTATTTGAAGATAAAATTTTTTGCTTTGAAGAAGAAAGATCCAGCTGACTGAAATAAGTTCATTTGATGAAAATCAACAAAAATTGACAAGAACCACGAAAAGTTCTTGTATTTCAAGATAAAATCTGACGCTATTAAAGAAAAAACTTCTTGCTCGCTGAAATATGTTCATTTGCTGAAAATCAACAAAACCACGAAAAGTTCTTGTATTTGAAGTTAAAATCTTTTTGCTTTGAAGAAGAAAGATCGAGGTGACTGAAATAAGTTCATCAGATGAAAACCAACAAAAATTGACAAGAACCACGAAATGTTCTTGTATTTTAAGATAATATCTGACGCTTTTAAAGAAAAAACTTCTCGCTCGCTGAAATATGTTCATTTGCTGAAAATCAACAAAACCACGAAAAGTTCTTGTATTTGAAGATAAAATCTTTTTGCTTTGAAGAAGAAAGATCCAGCTCACTGAAATAAGTTCATTGGATGAAAATCAACAAAAATTGACAAGAACCACGAAAAGTTCTTGCATTTTAAGACAAAATCTGACGCTATTAAAGAAAAAACTTCCAGCTCGCTGAAATATGGTCATTTGCTGAAAATCAACAAAACCACGAAAAGTTCTTGTATTTGAAGATAAAATCTTTTTGCTTTGAAGATGAAAGATCCAGCTGACTGAAATAAGTTCATTAGTTGAAAATCAACAAAAATTGACAAGATCCACGAAAAGTTCTTGTATTTTAAGATAAAATCTGACGCTATTAAAGAAAAAACTTCCAGCTCGCTGAAATATGGTCATTTGCTGAAAATCAACAAAACCACGAAAAGTTCTTGTATTTGAAGATAAAATCTTTTTGCTTTGAACAAGAAGGATTTAGGTGACTGAAATAAGTTAATTGGATGAAAACCAACAAAAATTGACAAGAACCACGAAAAGTTCTTGTATTTCAAGATAAAATCTGACGCTATTAAAGAAAAAACTTCTTGCTCGCTGAAATATGTTCATTTGCTGAAAATCAACAAAACCACCTAAAGTTCTTGTATTTGAAGTTAAAATCTTTTTGCTTTGAAGAAGAAAGATCGAGGTGACTGAAATAAGTTCATCAGATGAAAACCAACAAAAATTGACAAGAACCACGAAATGTTCTTGTATTTTAAGATAATATCTGACGCTTTTAAAGAAAAAACTTCTCGCTCGCTGAAATATGTTCATTTGCTGAAAATCAACAAAACCACGAAAAGTTCTTGTATTTGAAGATAAAATCTTTTTGCTTTGAAGAAGAAAGATCCAGCTCACTGAAATAAGTTCATTGGATGAAAATCAACAAAAATTGACAAGAACCACGAAAAGTTCTTGCATTTTAAGACAAAATCTGACGCTATTAAAGAAAAAACTTCCAGCTCGCTGAAATATGGTCATTTGCTGAAAATCAACAAAACCACGAAAAGTTCTTGTATTTGAAGATAAAATCTTTTTGCTTTGAAGAAGAAAGATCCAGCTGACTGAAATAAGTTCATTGGATGAAAATCAACAAAAATTGACAAGATCCACGAAAAGTTCTTGTATTTTAAGATAAAATCTGACGCTATTAAAGAAAAAACTTCCAGCTCGCTGAAATATGGTCATTTGCTGAAAATCAACAAAACCACGAAAAGTTCTTGTATTTGAAGATAAAATCTTTTTGCTTTGAACAAGAAGGATTTAGGTGACTGAAATAAGTTAATTGGATGAAAACCAACAAAAATTGACAAGAAGCACGAAAAGTTCTTGTATTTTAAGAGAAAATCTTGCGCTATTAAAGAAAAAACTTCTAGCTCGCTGAAATATGTTCATTTGCTGAAAACCAACACAACGACGAAAAGTTCTTGTATTTGAAGATGGAATCTTTTGGCTTTGAAGAAGAAAGATCCAGCTGACTGAAATAAGTTCATTGGATGAAAACCAACAAAAATTGACAGGAACCACGAAAAGTTCTTGTATTTTAAGATAAAATCTGACGCTATTAAAGAAAAAACTTCCAGCTCGCTGAAATATGTTAATTTGCTGAAAATCAACAAAACCACGAAAAGTTCTTGTATTTGAAGATAAAATCTTTTTGCTTTGAAGAAGAAAGATCCAGCTGACTGAAATAAGTTCATTTGATGAAAATCAACAAAAATTGACAAGAACCACGAAAAGTTCTTGTATTTCAAGATAAAATCTGACGCTATTAAAGAAAAAACTTCTAGCTCGCTGAAATATGTCCTTTTGCTGAAAATCAACAAAATCACGAAAAGTTCTTGTATTTGAAGATGGAATCTTTTGGCTTTGAAGAAGAAAGATCCAGCTGACTGAAATAAGTTCATTGGATGAAAACCAACAAAAATTGACAGGAACCACGAAAAGTTCTTGTATTTTAAGATAAAATCTGACGCTATTAAAGAAAAAACTTCCAGCTCGCTGAAATATGTTCATTTGCTGAAAATCAACAAAACCACGAAAAGTTCTTGTATTTGAAGATAAAATCTTTTTGCTTTGAAGAAGAAAGATCCAGCTGACTGAAATAAGTTCATTTGATGAAAATCAACAAAAATTGACAAGAACCACGAAAAGTTCTTGTATTTCAAGATAAAATCTGACGCTATTAAAGAAAAAACTTCTAGCTCGCTGAAATATGTTCATTTGCTGTAAATCAACAAAACCACGAAATGTTCTTTTATTTGAAGATAAAATCTTTTTGCTTTGAAGAAGAAAGATCTGGCTGACTGAAATAAGTTCATTGGATGAAAACCAACACAATTTGACAAGAACCACGAAAGGTTCTTGTATTTTAAGATAAAATGTGACGCTATTAAAGAAAAAACATCTCGCTCGCTGAAATATGTCCTTTTGCTGAAAATCAACAAAATCACGAAAAGTTCTTGTATTTGAAGATAAAATCTTTTTGCTTTGAAGAAGAAACATCTAGCTGACTGAAATAAGTTCATTGGATGAAAACCAACAAAATTTGACAAGAACCACGAAAAGTTCTTGTATTTTAGGATAAAATCTGACGCTATGAAAGAAAAAACTTCTCGCTCGCTGAAATATGTTCATTTGCTGAAAATCAACAAAACCACGAAAAGTTCTTGTATTTGAAGATAAAATCTTTTTGCTTTGAAGAAGAAAGATCCAGCTGACTGAAATAAGTTCATTGGGTGAAAATCAACAAAAATTGACAAGAACCACGAAAAGTTCTTGTATTTTAAGATAAAATCTGACGCTATTAAAGAAAAAACTTCTAGCTCGCTGAAATATGTTCATTTGCTGAAAACCAACAAAACCACGTAAAGTTCTTGTATTTGAAGATAAAATCTTTTTGCTTTGAAGAAGAAAGATCCAGCTGACTGAAATAAGTTCATTGGATGAAAACCAACAAAAATTGACAGGAACCACGAAAAGGTCTTGTATTTTAAGATAATATCTGACGCTATTCAAGAAAAAACTTCCAGCTCGCTGAAATATGGTCATTTGCTGAAAATCAACAAAACCACGAAAAGTTCTTGTATTTGAAGATAAAATCTTTTTGCTTTGAAGAAGAAAGATCCAGCTGACTGAAATAAGTTCATTAGATGAAAATCAACAAAAATTGACAAGATCCACGAAAAGTTCTTGTATTTTAAGATAAAATCTGACGCTATTAAAGAAAAAACTTCCAGCTCGCTGAAATATGGTCATTTGCTGAAAATCAACAAAACCACGAAAAGTTCTTGTATTTGAAGATAAAATCTTTTTGCTTTGAAGAAGAAGGATTTAGGTGACTGAAATAAGTTAATTGGATGAAAACCAACAAAAATTGACAAGAAGCACGAAAAGTTCTTGTATTTTAAGATAAAATCTGACGCTATTAAAGAAAAAACTTCCAGCTCGCTGAAATATGTTCATTTGCTGAAAATCAACAAAACCACGAAAAGTTCTTGTATTTGAAGATAAAATCTTTTTGCTTTGAAGAAGAAAGATCTAGCTGACTGAAATAAGTTCATTTGATGAAAATCAACAAAAATTGACAAGAACCACGAAAAGTTCTTGTATTTCAAGATAAAATCTGACGCTATTAAAGAAAAAACTTCTAGCTCGCTGAAATATGTTCATTTGCTGTAAATCAACAAAACCACGAAATGTTCTTTTATTTGAAGATAAAATCTTTTTGCTTTGAAGAAGAAAGATCTGGCTGACTGAAATAAGTTCATTGGATGAAAACCAACAAAATTTGACAAGAACCACGAAAGGTTCTTGTATTTTAAGATAAAATGTGACGCTATTAAAGAAAAAACATCTCGCTCGCTGAAATATGTCCTTTTGCTGAAAATCAACAAAATCACGAAAAGTTCTTGTATTTGAAGATAAAATCTTTTTGCTTTGAAGAAGAAACATCTAGCTGACTGAAATAAGTTCATTGGATGAAAACCAACAAAATTTGACAAGAACCACGAAAAGTTCTTGTATTTTAGGATAAAATCTGACGCTATGAAAGAAAAAACTTCTCGCTCGCTGAAATATGTTCATTTGCTGAAAATCAACAAAACCACGAACAGTTCTTGTATTTGAAGATAAAATCTTTTTGCTTTGAAGAAGAAAGATCCAGCTGACTGAAATAAGTTCATTGGGTGAAAATCAACAAAAATTGACAAGAACCACGAAAAGTTCTTGTATTTTAAGATAAAATCTGACGCTATTAAAGAAAAAACTTCTAGCTCGCTGAAATATGTTCATTTGCTGAAAACCAACAAAACCACGTAAAGTTCTTGTATTTGAAGATAAAATCTTTTTGCTTTGAAGAAGAAAGATCCAGCTGACTGAAATAAGTTCATTGGATGAAAACCAACAAAAATTGACAGGAACCACGAAAAGGTCTTGTATTTTAAGATAATATCTGACGCTATTCAAGAAAAAACTTCCAGCTCGCTGAAATATGGTCATTTGCTGAAAATCAACAAAACCACGAAAAGTTCTTGTATTTGAAGATAAAATCTTTTTGCTTTGAAGAAGAAAGATCCAGCTGACTGAAATAAGTTCATTAGATGAAAATCAACAAAAATTGACAAGAACCACGAAAAGTTCTTGTATTTCAAGATAAAATCTTACGCTATTAAAGAAAAAACTTCTAGCTCGCTGAAATATGTTCATTTGCTGTAAATCAACAAAACCACGAAATGTTCTTTTATTTGAAGATAAAATCTTTTTGCTTTGAAGAAGAAAGATCTGGCTGACTGAAATAAGTTCATTGGATGAAAACCAACAAAATTTGACAAGAACCACGAAAGGTTCTTGTATTTTAAGATAAAATGTGACGCTATTAAAGAAAAAACATCTCGCTCGCTGAAATATGTCCTTTTGCTGAAAATCAACAAAATCACGAAAAGTTCTTGTATTTGAAGATAAAATCTTTTTGCTTTGAAGAAGAAACATCTAGCTGACTGAAATAAGTTCATTAGATGAAAATCAACAAAAATTGACAAGAACCACGAAAAGTTCTTGTATTTCAAGATAAAATCTGACGCTATTAAAGAAAAAACTTCTCGCTCGCTGAAATATGTTCATTTGTTAAAAATCAACAAAACCACGAAAAGTTCTTGTATTTGAAGATAAAATCTTTTTGCTTTGAAGAAGAAAGATCCAGCTGACTGAAATAAGTTCATTGGATGAAAACCAACAAAAATTGACAAGAACCACGAAACGTTCTTGTATTTTAAGATAAAATGTGACGCTATTAAAGAAAAAATTTCCAGCTCGCTGAAATATGTTCATTTGCTGAAAATCAACAAAACCACGAAAAGTTCTTGTATTTGAAGATAAAATCTTTTTGCTTTGAAGAAGAAAGATCTAGCTGACTGAAATAAGTTGATTAGATGAAAACCAACAAAATTTGACAAGAACCACGAAAAGTTCTTGTATTTTAGGATAAAATCTGAAGCTATTAAAAAAAAAACTTCTCGCTTGCTGAAATATGTTCATTTGCTGAAAATCAACAAAACCACGAAAAGTTCTTGTATTTGAAGATAAAATTTTTTGCTTTGAAGAAGAAAGATCCAGCTGACTGAAATAAGTTCATTTGATGAAAATCAACAAAAATTGACAAGAACCACGAAAAGTTCTTGTATTTCAAGATAAAATCTGACGCTATTAAAGAAAAAACTTCTTGCTCGCTGAAATATGTTCATTTGCTGAAAATCAACAAAACCACGAAAAGTTCTTGTATTTGAAGTTAAAATCTTTTTGCTTTGAAGAAGAAAGATCGAGGTGACTGAAATAAGTTCATCAGATGAAAACCAACAAAAATTGACAAGAACCACGAAATGTTCTTGTATTTTAAGATAATATCTGACGCTTTTAAAGAAAAAACTTCTCGCTCGCTGAAATATGTTCATTTGCTGAAAATCAACAAAACCACGAAAAGTTCTTGTATTTGAAGATAAAATCTTTTTGCTTTGAAGAAGAAAGATCCAGCTCCCTGAAATAAGTTCATTGGATGAAAATCAACAAAAATTGACAAGAACCACGAAAAGTTCTTGCATTTTAAGACAAAATCTGACGCTATTAAAGAAAAAACTTCCAGCTCGCTGAAATATGGTCATTTGCTGAAAATCAACAAAACCACGAAAAGTTCTTGTATTTGAAGATAAAATCTTTTTGCTTTGAAGATGAAAGATCCAGCTGACTGAAATAAGTTCATTAGTTGAAAATCAACAAAAATTGACAAGATCCACGAAAAGTTCTTGTATTTTAAGATAAAATCTGACGCTATTAAAGAAAAAACTTCCAGCTCGCTGAAATATGGTCATTTGCTGAAAATCAACAAAACCACGAAAAGTTCTTGTATTTGAAGATAAAATATTTTTGCTTTGAACAAGAAGGATTTAGGTGACTGAAATAAGTTAATTGGATGAAAACCAACAAAAATTGACAAGAAGCACGAAAAGTTCTTGTATTTTAAGAGAAAATCTTGCGCTATTAAAGAAAAAACTTCTAGCTCGCTGAAATATGTTCATTTGCTGAAAACCAACAAAACGACGAAAAGTTCTTGTATTTGAAGATGGAATCTTTTGGCTTTGAAGAAGAAAGATCCAGCTGACTGAAATAAGTTCATTGGATGAAAACCAACAAAAATTGACAGGAACCACGAAAAGTTCTTGTATTTTAAGATAAAATCTGACGCTATTAAAGAAAAAACTTCCAGCTCGCTGAAATATGTTCATTTGCTGAAAATCAACAAAACCACGAAAAGTTCTTGTATTTGAAGATAAAATCTTTTTGCTTTGAAGAAGAAAGATCTGGCTGACTGAAATAAGTTCATTGGATGAAAACCAACAAAATTTGACAAGAACCACGAAAGGTTCTTGTATTTTAAGATAAAATGTGACGCTATTAAAGAAAAAACATCTCGCTCGCTGAAATATGTCCTTTTGCTGAAAATCAACAAAATCACGAAAAGTTCTTGTATTTGAAGATAAAATCTTTTTGCTTTGAAGAAGAAACATCTAGCTGACTGAAATAAGTTCATTAGATGAAAATCAACAAAAATTGACAAGAACCACGAAAAGTTCTTGTATTTCAAGATAAAATCTGACGCTATTAAAGAAAAAACTTCTCGCTCGCTGAAATATGTTCATTTGTTAAAAATCAACAAAACCACGAAAAGTTCTTGTATTTGAAGATAAAATCTTTTTGCTTTGAAGAAGAAAGATCCAGCTGACTGAAATAAGTTCATTGGATGAAAACCAACAAAAATTGACAAGAACCACGAAACGTTCTTGTATTTTAAGATAAAATGTGACGCTATTAAAGAAAAAATTTCCAGCTCGCTGAAATATGTTCATTTGCTGAAAATCAACAAAACCACGAAAAGTTCTTGTATTTGAAGATAAAATCTTTTTGCTTTGAAGAAGAAAGATCTAGCTGACTGAAATAAGTTGATTAGATGAAAACCAACAAAATTTGACAAGAACCACGAAAAGTTCTTGTATTTTAGGATAAAATCTGAAGCTATTAAAAAAAAAACTTCTCGCTCGCTGAAATATGTTCATTTGCTGAAAATCAACAAAACCACGAAAAGTTCTTGTATTTGAAGATAAAATTTTTTGCTTTGAAGAAGAAAGATCCAGCTGAATGAAATAAGTTCATTTCATGAAAATCAACAAAAATTGACAAGAACCACGAAAAGTTCTTGTATTTCAAGATAAAATCTGACGCTATTAAAGAAAAAACTTCTTGCTCGCTGAAATATGTTCATTTGCTGAAAATCAACAAAACCACGAAAAGTTCTTGTATTTGAAGTTAAAATCTTTTTGCTTTGAAGAAGAAAGATCGAGGTGACTGAAATAAGTTCATCAGATGAAAACCAACAAAAATTGACAAGAACCACGAAATGTTCTTGTATTTTAAGATAATATCTGACGCTTTTAAAGAAAAAACTTCTCGCTCGCTGAAATATGTTCATTTGCTGAAAATCAACAAAACCACGAAAAGTTCTTGTATTTGAAGATAAAATCTTTTTGCTTTGAAGAAGAAAGATCCAGCTCACTGAAATAAGTTCATTGGATGAAAATCAACAAAAATTGACAAGAACCACGAAAAGTTCTTGCATTTTAAGACAAAATCTGACGCTATTAAAGAAAAAACTTCCAGCTCGCTGAAATATGGTCATTTGCTGAAAATCAACAAAACCACGAAAAGTTCTTGTATTTGAAGATAAAATCTTTTTGCTTTGAAGATGAAAGATCCAGCTGACTGAAATAAGTTCATTAGTTGAAAATCAACAAAAATTGACAACATCCACGAAAAGTTCTTGTATTTTAAGATAAAATCTGACGCTATTAAAGAAAAAACTTCCAGCTCGCTGAAATATGGTCATTTGCTGAAAATCAACAAAACCACGAAAAGTTCTTGTATTTGAAGATAAAATCTTTTTGCTTTGAACAAGAAGGATTTAGGTGACTGAAATAAGTTAATTGGATGAAAACCAACAAAAATTGACAAGAAGCACGAAAAGTTCTTGTATTTTAAGAGAAAATCTTGCGCTATTAAAGAAAAAACTTCTAGCTCGCTGAAATATGTTCATTTGCTGAAAACCAACAAAACGACGAAAAGTTCTTGTATTTGAAGATGGAATCTTTTGGCTTTGAAGAAGAAAGATCCAGCTGACTGAAATAAGTTCATTGGATGAAAACCAACAAAAATTGACAGGAACCACGAAAAGTTCTTGTATTTTAAGATAAAATCTGACGCTATTAAAGAAAAAACTTCCAGCTCGCTGAAATATGTTCATTTGCTGAAAATCAACAAAACCACGAAAAGTTCTTGTATTTGAAGATAAAATCTTTTTGCTTTGAAGAAGAAAGATCCAGCTGACTGAAATAAGTTCATTTGATGAAAATCAACAAAAATTGACAAGAACCATGAAAAGTTCTTGTATTTCAAGATAAAATCTGACGCTATTAAAGAAAAAACTTCTAGCTCGCTGAAATATGTTCATTTGCTGTAAATCAACAAAACCACGAAATGTTCTTTTATTTGAAGATAAAATCTTTTTGCTTTGAAGAAGAAAGATCCAGCTGACTGAAATAAGTTCATTGGATGAAAACCAACAAAATTTGACAAGAACCACGAAAGGTTCTTGTATTTTAAGATAAAATGTGACGCTATTAAAGAAAAAACATCTCGCTCGCTGAAATATGTCCTTTTGCTGAAAATCAACAAAATCACGAAAAGTTCTTGTATTTGAAGATAAAATCTTTTTGCTTTGAAGAAGAAACATCTAGCTGACTGAAATAAGTTCATTGGATGAAAACCAACAAAATTTGACAAGAACCACGAAAAGTTCTTGTATTTTAGGATAAAATCTGACGCTATGAAAGAAAAAACTTCTCGCTCGCTGAAATATGTTCATTTGCTGAAAATCAACAAAACCACGAAAAGTTCTTGTATTTGAAGATAAAATCTTTTTGCTTTGAAGAAGAAAGATCCAGCTGACTGAAATAAGTTCATTGGGTGAAAATCAACAAAAATTGACAAGAACCACGAAAAGTTCTTGTATTTTAAGATAAAATCTGACGCTATTAAAGAAAAAACTTCTAGCTCGCTGAAATATGTTCATTTGCTGAAAACCAACAAAACCACGTAAAGTTCTTGTATTTGAAGATAAAATCTTTTTGCTTTGAAGAAGAAAGATCCAGCTGACTGAAATAAGTTCATTGGATGAAAACCAACAAAAATTGACAGGAACCACGAAAAGGTCTTGTATTTTAAGATAATATCTGACGCTATTCAAGAAAAAACTTCCAGCTCGCTGAAATATGGTCATTTGCTGAAAATCAACAAAACCACGAAAAGTTCTTGTATTTGAAGATAAAATCTTTTTGCTTTGAAGAAGAAAGATCCAGCTGACTGAAATAAGTTCATTAGATGAAAATCAACAAAAATTGACAAGATCCACGAAAAGTTCTTGTATTTTAAGATAAAATCTGACGCTATTAAAGAAAAAACTTCCAGCTCGCTGAAATATGGTCATTTGCTGAAAATCAACAAAACCACGAAAAGTTCTTGTATTTGAAGATAAAATCTTTTTGCTTTGAAGAAGAAGGATTTAGGTGACTGAAATAAGTTAATTGGATGAAAACCAACAAAAATTGACAAGAAGCACGAAAAGTTCTTGTATTTTAAGATAAAATCTGACGCTATTAAAGAAAAAACTTCCAGCTCGCTGAAATATGTTCATTTGCTGAAAATCAACAAAACCACGAAAAGTTCTTGTATTTGAAGATAAAATCTTTTTGCTTTGAAGAAGAAAGATCTAGCTGACTGAAATAAGTTCATTTGATGAAAATCAACAAAAATTGACAAGAACCACGAAAAGTTCTTGTATTTCAAGATAAAATCTGACGCTATTAAAGAAAAAACTTCTAGCTCGCTGAAATATGTTCATTTGCTGTAAATCAACAAAACCACGAAATGTTCTTTTATTTGAAGATAAAATCTTTTTGCTTTGAAGAAGAAAGATCTGGCTGACTGAAATAAGTTCATTGGATGAAAACCAACAAAATTTGACAAGAACCACGAAAGGTTCTTGTATTTTAAGATAAAATGTGACGCTATTAAAGAAAAAACATCTCGCTCGCTGAAATATGTCCTTTTGCTGAAAATCAACAAAATCACGAAAAGTTCTTGTATTTGAAGATAAAATCTTTTTGCTTTGAAGAAGAGACATCTAGCTGACTGAAATAAGTTCATTGGATGAAAACCAACAAAAATTGACAGGAACCACGAAAAGGTCTTGTATTTTAAGATAATATCTGACGCTATTCAAGAAAAAACTTCCAGCTCGCTGAAATATGGTCATTTGCTGAAAATCAACAAAACCACGAAAAGTTCTTGTATTTGAAGATAAAATCTTTTTGCTTTGAAGAAGAAGGATTTAGGTGACTGAAATAAGTTAATTGGATGAAAACCAACAAAAATTGACAAGAAGCACGAAAAGTTCTTGTATTTTAAGATAAAGTCTGACGCTATTAAAGAAAAAACTTCCAGCTCGCTGAAATATGTTCATTTGCTGAAAATCAACAAAACCACGAAAAGTTCTTGTATTTGAAGATAAAATCTTTTTGCTTTGAAGAAGAAAGATCTAGCTGACTGAAATAAGTTCATTTGATGAAAATCAACAAAAATTGACAAGAACCACGAAAAGTTCTTGTATTTCAAGATAAAATCTGACGCTATTAAAGAAAAAACTTCTTGCTCGCTGAAATATGTTCATTTGCTGAAAATCAACAAAACCACGAAAAGTTCTTGTATTTGAAGTTAAAATCTTTTTGCTTTGAAGAAGAAAGATCGAGGTGACTGAAATAAGTTCATCAGATGAAAACCAACAAAAATTGACAAGAACCACGAAATGTTCTTGTATTTTAAGATAATATCTGACGCTTTTAAAGAAAAAACTTCTCGCTCGCTGAAATATGTTCATTTGCTGAAAATCAACAAAACCACGAAAAGTTCTTGTATTTGAAGATAAAATCTTTTTGCTTTGAAGAAGAAAGATCCAGCTCACTGAAATAAGTTCATTGGATGAAAATCAACAAAAATTGACAAGAACCACGAAAAGTTCTTGCATTTTAAGACAAAATCTGACGCTATTAAAGAAAAAACTTCCAGCTCGCTGAAATATGGTCATTTGCTGAAAATCAACAAAACCACGAAAAGTTCTTGTATTTGAAGATAAAATCTTTTTGCTTTGAAGATGAAAGATCCAGCTGACTGAAATAAGTTCATTAGTTGAAAATCAACAAAAATTGACAAGATCCACGAAAAGTTCTTGTATTTTAAGATAAAATCTGACGCTATTAAAGAAAAAACTTCCAGCTCGCTGAAATATGGTCATTTGCTGAAAATCAACAAAACCACGAAAAGTTCTTGTATTTGAAGATAAAATCTTTTTGCTTTGAACAAGAAGGATTTAGGTGACTGAAATAAGTTAATTGGATGAAAACCAACAAAAATTGACAAGAAGCACGAAAAGTTCTTGTATTTTAAGAGAAAATCTTGCGCTATTAAAGAAAAAACTTCTAGCTCGCTGAAATATGTTCATTTGCTGAAAACCAACAAAACGACGAAAAGTTCTTGTATTTGAAGATGGAATCTTTTGGCTTTGAAGAAGAAAGATCCAGCTGACTGAAATAAGTTCATTGGATGAAAACCAACAAAAATTGACAGGAACCACGAAAAGTTCTTGTATTTTAAGATAAAATCTGACGCTGTTAAAGAAAAAACTTCCAGCTCGCTGAAATATGTTCATTTGCTGAAAATCAACAAAACCACGAAAAGTTCTTGTATTTGAAGATAAAATCTTTTTGCTTTGAAGAAGAAAGATCCAGCTGACTGAAATAAGTTCATTTGATGAAAATCAACAAAAATTGACAAGAACCACGAAAAGTTCTTTTATTTCAAGATAAAATCTGATGCTATTAAAGAAAAAACTTCTAGCTCGCTGAAATATGTTCATTTGCTGTAAATCAACAAAACCACGAAATGTTCTTTTATTTGAAGATAAAATCTTTTTGCTTTGAAGAAGAAAGATCTGGCTGACTGAAATAAGTTCATTGGATGAAAACCAACAAAATTTGACAAGAACCACGAAATGTTCTTGTATTTTAAGATAAAATGTGACGCTATTAAAGAAAAAACATCTCGCTCGCTGAAATATGTCCTTTTGCTGAAAATCAACAAAATCACGAAAAGTTCTTGTATTTGAAGATAAAATCTTTTTGCTTTGAAGAAGAAACATCTAGCTGACTGAAATAAGTTCATTGGATGAAAACCAACAAAATTTGACAAGAACCACGAAAAGTTCTTGTATTTTAGGATAAAATCTGACGCTATGAAAGAAAAAACTTCTCGCTCGCTGAAATATGTTCATTTGCTGAAAACCAACAAAACCACGTAAAGTTCTTGTATTTGAAGATAAAATCTTTTTGCTTTGAAGAAGAAAGATCCAGCTAACTGAAATAAGTTCATTGGATGAAAACCAACAAAAATTGACAGGAACCACGAAAAGGTCTTGTATTTTAAGATAATATCTGACGCTATTCAAGAAAAAACTTCCAGCTCGCTGAAATATGGTCATTTGCTGAAAATCAACAAAACCACGAAAAGTTCTTGTATTTGAAGATAAAATCTTTTTGCTTTGAAGAAGAAAGATCCAGCTGACTGAAATAAGTTCATTAGATGAAAATCAACAAAAATTGACAAGATCCACGAAAAGTTCTTGTATTTTAAGATAAAATCTGACGCTATTAAAGAAAAAACTTCCAGCTCGCTGAAATATGGTCATTTGCTGAAAATCAACAAAACCACGAAAAGTTCTTGTATTTGAAGATAAAATCTTTTTGCTTTGAAGAAGAAGGATTTAGGTGACTGAAATAAGTTAATTGGATGAAAACCAACAAAAATTGACAAGAAGCACGAAAAGTTCTTGTATTTTAAGATAAAATCTGACGCTATTAAAGAAAAAACTTCCAGCTCGCTGAAATATGGTCATTTGCTGAAAATCAACAAAACCACGAAAAGTTCTTGTATTTGAAGATAAAATCTTTTTGCTTTGAAGAAGAAAGATCTCGCTGACTGAAATAAGTTCATTTGATGAAAATCAACAAAAATTGACAAGAACCACGAAAAGTTCTTGTATTTTAGGATAAAATCTGACGCTATTAAAGAAAAAACTTCTAGCTCGCTGAAATATGTTCATTTGCTGTAAATCAACAAAACCACGAAATGTTCTTTTATTTGAAGATAAAATCTTTTTGCTTTGAAGAAGAAAGATCTGGCTGACTGAAATAAGTTCATTGGATGAAAACCAACAAAATTTGACAAGAACCACGAAAGGTTCTTGTATTTTAAGATAAAATGTGACGCTATTAAAGAAAAAACATCTCGCTCGCTGAAATATGTCCTTTTGCTGAAAATCAACAAAATCACGAAAAGTTCTTGTATTTGAAGATAAAATCTTTTTGCTTTGAAGAAGAAACATCTAGCTGACTGAAATAAGTTCATTGGATGAAAACCAACAAAATTTGACAAGAACCACGAAAAGTTCTTGTATTTTAGGATAAAATCTGACGCTATGAAAGAAAAAACTTCTCGCTCGCTGAAATATGTTCATTTGCTGAAAATCAACAAAACCACGAACAGTTCTTGTATTTGAAGATAAAATCTTTTTGCTTTGAAGAAGAAAGATCCAGCTGACTGAAATAAGTTCATTGGGTGAAAATCAACAAAAATTGACAAGAACCACGAAAAGTTCTTGTATTTTAAGATAAAATCTGACGCTATTAAAGAAAAAACTTCTAGCTCGCTGAAATATGTTCATTTGCTGAAAACCAACAAAACCACGTAAAGTTCTTGTATTTGAAGATAAAATCTTTTTGCTTTGAAGAAGAAAGATCCAGCTGACTGAAATAAGTTCATTGGATGAAAACCAACAAAAATTGACAGGAACCACGAAAAGGTCTTGTATTTTAAGATAATATCTGACGCTATTCAAGAAAAAACTTCCAGCTCGCTGAAATATGGTCATTTGCTGAAAATCAACAAAACCACGAAAAGTTCTTGTATTTGAAGATAAAATCTTTTTGCTTTGAAGAAGAAAGATCCAGCTGACTGAAATAAGTTCATCAGATGAAAATCAACAAAAATTGACAAGATCCACGAAAAGTTCTTGTATTTTAAGATAAAATCTGACGCTATTAAAGAAAAAACTTCCAGCTCGCTGAAATATGGTCATTTGCTGAAAATCAACAAAACCACGAAAAGTTCTTGTATTTGAAGATAAAATCTTTTTGCTTTGAAGAAGAAGGATTTAGGTGACTGAAATAAGTTAATTGGATGAAAACCAACAAAAATTGACAAGAAGCACGAAAAGTTCTTGTATTTTAAGATAAAGTCTGACGCTATTAAAGAAAAAACTTCCAGCTCGCTGAAATATGTTCATTTGCTGAAAATCAACAAAACCACGAAAAGTTCTTGTATTTGAAGATAAAATCTTTTTGCTTTGAAGAAGAAAGATCTAGCTGACTGAAATAAGTTCATTTGATGAAAATCAACAAAAATTGACAAGAACCACGAAAAGTTCTTGTATTTCAAGATAAAATCTGACGCTATTAAAGAAAAAACTTCTGGCTCGCTGAAATATGTTCATTTGCTGTAAATCAACAAAACCACGAAATGTTCTTTTATTTGAAGATAAAATCTTTTTGCTTTGAAGAAGAAAGATCTGGCTGACTGAAATAAGTTCATTGGATGAAAACCAACAAAATTTGACAAGAACCACGAAAGGTTCTTGTATTTTAAGATAAAATGTGACGCTATTAAAGAAAAAACATCTCGCTCGCTGAAATATGTCCTTTTGCTGAAAATCAACAAAATCACGAAAAGTTCTTGTATTTGAAGATAAAATCTTTTTGCTTTGAAGAAGAAACATCTAGCTGACTGAAATAAGTTCATTAGATGAAAATCAACAAAAATTGACAAGAACCACGAAAAGTTCTTGCATTTTAAGACAAAATCTGACGCTATTAAAGAAAAAACTTCCAGCTCGCTGAAATATGGTCATTTGCTGAAAATCAACAAAACCACGAAAAGTTCTTGTATTTGAAGATAAAATCTTTTTGCTTTGAAGAAGAAAGATCCAGCTGACTGAAATAAGTTCATTAGTTGAAAATCAACAAAAATTGACAAGATCCACGAAAGGTTCTTGTATTTTAAGATAAAATCTGACGCTATTAAAGAAAAAACTTCCAGCTCGCTGAAATATGGTCATTTGCTGAAAATCAACAAAACCACGAAAAGTTCTTGTATTTGAAGATAAAATCTTTTTGCTTTGAAGAAGAAGGATTTAGGTGACTGAAATAAGTTAATTGGATGAAAACCAACAAAAATTGACAAGAAGCACGAAAAGTTCTTGTATTTTAAGAGAAAATCTTGCGCTATTAAAGAAAAAACTTCTCGCTCGCTGAAATATGTTCATTTGCTGAAAACCAACAAAACGACGAAAAGTTCTTGTATTTGAAGATGGAATCTTTTGGCTTTGAAGAAGAAAGATCCAGCTGACTGAAATAAGTTCATTGGATGAAAACCAACAAAAATTGACAGGAACCACGAAAAGTTCTTGTATTTTAAGATGAAATCTGAAGCTATTAAAGAAAAAACTTCCAGCTCGCTGAAATATGTTAATTTGCTGAAAATCAACAAAACCACGAAAAGTTCTTGTTTTTGAAGATAAAATCTTTTTGCTTTGAAGAAGAAAGATCCAGCTGACTGAAATAAGTTCATTTGATGAAAATCAACAAAAATTGACAAGAACCACGAAAAGTTCTTGTATTTCAAGATAAAATCTGACGCTATTAAAGACAAAACTTCTAGCTCGCTGAAATATGTTCATTTGCTGTAAATCAACAAAACCACGAAATGTTCTTTTATTTGAAGATAAAATCTTTTTGCTTTGAAGAAGAAAGATCTGGCTGACTGAAATAAGTTCATTGGATGAAAACCAACAAAATTTGACAAGAACCACGAAAGGTTCTTGTATTTTAAGATAAAATGTGACGCTATTAAAGAAAAAACATCTCGCTCGCTGAAATATGTCCTTTTGCTGAAAATCAACAAAATCACGAAAAGTTCTTGTATTTGAAGATAAAATCTTTTTGCTTTGAAGAAGAAACATCTAGCTGACTGAAATAAGTTCATTAGATGAAAACCAACAAAATTTGACAAGAACCACGAAAAGTTCTTGTATTTTAGGATAAAATCTGACGCTATGAAAGAAAAAACTTCTCGCTCGCTGAAATATGTTCATTTGCTGAAAATCAACAAAACCACGAAAAGTTCTTGTATTTGAAGATAAAATCTTTTTGCTTTGAAGAAGAAAGATCCAGCTGACTGAAATAAGTTCATTGGGTGAAAATCAACAAAAATTGACAAGAACCACGAAAAGTTCTTGTATTTTAAGATAAAATCTGACGCTATTAAAGAAAAAACTTCTAGCTCGCTGAAATATGTTCATTTGCTGAAAACCAACAAAACCACGTAAAGTTCTTGTATTTGAAGATAAAATCTTTTTGCTTTGAAGAAGAAAGATCCAGCTGACTGAAATAAGTTCATTGGATGAAAACCAACAAAAATTGACAGGAACCACGAAAAGGTCTTGTATTTTAAGATAATATCTGACGCTATTAAAGAAAAAACTTCCAGCTCGCTGAAATATGTTCATTTGCTGAAAATCAACAAAACCACGAAAAGTTCTTGTATTTGAAGATAAAATTTTTTGCTTTGAAGAAGAAAGATCCAGCTGACTGAAATAAGTTCATTTGATGAAAATCAACAAAAATTGACAAGAACCACGAAAAGTTCTTGTATTTCAAGATAAAATCTGACGCAATTAAAGAAAAAACTTCTTGCTCGCTGAAATATGTTCATTTGCTGAAAATCAACAAAACCACGAAAAGTTCTTGTATTTGAAGATAAAATCTTTTTGCTTTGAAGAAGAAAGATCGAGGTGACTGAAATAAGTTCATCAGATGAAAACCAACAAAAATTGAAAAAAACCACGAAAAGTTCTTGTATTTTAAGATAATATGTGACGCTTTTAAAGAAAAAAGTTCTCGCTCGCTGAAATATGTTCATTTGCTGAAAATCAACAAAACCACGAAAAGTTCTTGTATTTGAAGATAAAATCTTTTTGCTTTGAAGAAGAAAGATCCAGCTGACTGAAATAAGTTCATTGGGTGAAAATCAACAAAAATTGACAAGAACCACGAAAAGTTCTTGTATTTTAAGATAAAATCTGACGCTATTAAAGAAAAAACTTCTAGCTCGCTGAAATATGTTCATTTGCTGAAAACCAACAAAACCACGTAAAGTTCTTGTATTTGAAGATAAAATCTTTTTGCTTTGAAGAAGAAAGATCCAGCTGACTGAAATAAGTTCATTGGATGAAAACCAACAAAAATTGACAGGAACCACGAAAAGGTCTTGTATTTTAAGATAATATCTGACGCTATTCAAGAAAAAACTTCCAGCTCGCTGAAATATGGTCATTTGCTGAAAATCAACAAAACCACGAAAAGTTCTTGTATTTGAAGATAAAATCTTTTTGCTTTGAAGAAGAAAGATCCAGCTGACTGAAATAAGTTCATTAGATGAAAATCAACAAAAATTGACAAGATCCACGAAAAGTTCTTGTATTTTAAGATAAAATCTGACGCTATGAAAGAAAAAACTTCCAGCTCGCTGAAATATGGTCATTTGCTGAAAATCAACAAAACCACGAAAAGTTCTTGTATTTGAAGATAAAATCTTTTTGCTTTGAAGAAGAAGGATTTAGGTGACTGAAATAAGTTAATTGGTTGAAAACCAACAAAAATTGACAAGAAGCACGAAAAGTTCTTGTATTTTAAGAGAAAATCTTGCGCTATTAAAGAAAAAACTTCTAGCTCGCTGAAATATGTTCATTTGCTGAAAACCAACAAAACGACGAAAAGTTCTTGTATTTGAAGATGGAATCTTTTGGCTTTGAAGAAGAAAGATCCAGCTGACTGAAATAAGTTCATTGGATGAAAACCAACAAAAATTGACAGGAACCACGAAAAGTTCTTGTATTTTAAGATAAAATCTGACGCTATTAAAGAAAAAACTTCCAGCTCGCTAAAATATGTTCATTTGCTGAAAATCAACAAAACCACGAAATGTTCTTTTATTTGAAGATAAAATCTTTTTGCTTTGAAGAAGAAAGATCTGGCTGACTGAAATAAGTTCATTGGATGAAAACCAACAAAATTTGACAAGAACCACGAAAGGTTCTTGTATTTTAAGATAAAATGTGACGCTATTAAAGAAAAAACATCTCGCTCGCTGAAATATGTCCTTTTGCTGAAAATCAACAAAATCACGAAAAGTTCTTGTATTTGAAGATAAAATCTTTTTGCTTTGAAGAAGAAACATCTAGCTGACTGAAATAAGTTCATTAGATGAAAACCAACAAAATTTGACAAGAACCACGAAAAGTTCTTGTATTTTAGGATAAAATCTGACGCTATGAAAGAAAAAACTTCTCGCTCGCTGAAATATGTTCATTTGCTGAAAATCAACAAATCCACGAAAAGTTCTTGTATTTGAAGATAAAATCTTTTTGCTTTGAAGAAGAAAGATCCAGCTGACTGAAATAAGTTCATTGGGTGAAAAAAAACAAAAATTGACAAGAACCACGAAAAGTTCTTGTATTTTAAGATAAAATCTGACGCTATTAAAGAAAAAACTTCTAGCTCGCTGAAATATGTTCATTTGCTGAAAACCAACAAAACCACGTAAAGTTCTTGTATTTGAAGATAAAATCTTTTTGCTTTGATGAAGAAGGATTTAGGTGACTGAAATAAGTTAATTGGATGAAAACCAACAAAAGTTGACAAGAAGCACGAAAAGTTCTTGTATTTATGAGAAAATCTTGCGCTATTAAAGAAAAAACTTCTAGCTCGCTGAAATATGTTCATTTGCTGAAAACCAACAAAACGACGAAAAGTTCTTGTATTTGAAGATGGAATCTTTTGGCTTTGAAGAAGAAAGATCCAGCTGACTGAAATAAGTTCATTGGATGAAAACCAACAAAAATTGACAGGAACCACGAAAAGTTCTTGTATTTTAAGATAAAATCTGACGCTATTAAAGAAAAAACTTCCAGCTCGCTGAAATATGTTCATTTGCTGAAAATCAACAAAACCACGAAAAGTTCTTGTATTTGAAGATAAAATCTTTTTGCTTTGAAGAAGAAAGATCCAGCTGACTGAAATAAGTTCATTTGATGAAAATCAACAAAAATTGACAAGAACCACGAAAAGTTCTTGTATTTCAAGATAAAATCTGACGCTATTAAAGAAAAAACTTCTAGCTCGCTGAAATATGTTCATTTGCTGAAAATCAACAAAACCACGAAATGTTCTTTTATTTGAAGATAAAATCTTTTTGCTTTGAAGAAGAAAGATCCAGCTGACTGAAATAAGTTCATTGGATGAAAACCAACAAAATTTGATAAGAACCACGAAAGGTTCTTGTATTTTAAGATAAAATGTGACGCTATTAAAGAAAAAACATCTCGCTCGCTGAAATATGTCCTTTTGCTGAAAATCAACAAAATCACGAAAAGTTCTTGTATTTGAAGATAAAATCTTTTTGCTTTGAAGAAGAAACATCTAGCTGACTGAAATAAGTTCATTAGATGAAAACCAACAAAATTTGACAAGAACCACGAAAAGTTCTTGTATTTTAGGATAAAACCTGACGCTATGAAAGAAAAAACTTCTCGCTCGCTGAAATATGTTCATTTGCTGAAAATCAACAAATCCACGAAAAGTTCTTGTATTTGAAGATAAAATCTTTTTGCTTTGAAGAAGAAAGATCCAGCTGACTGAAATAAGTTCATTGGGTGAAAAAAAACAAAAATTGACAAGAACCACGAAAAGTTCTTGTATTTTAAGATAAAATCTGACGCTATTAAAGAAAAAACTTCTAGCTCGCTGAAATATGTTCATTTGCTGAAAACCAACAAAACCACGTAAAGTTCTTGTATTTGAAGATAAAATCTTTTTGCTTTGAAGAAGAAAGATCCAGCTGACTGAAATAAGTTCATTGGATGAAAACCAACAAAAATTGACAGGAACCACGAAAAGGTCTTGTATTTTAAGATAATATCTGACGCTATTAAAGAAAAAACTTCCAGCTCGCTGAAATATGTTCATTTGCTGAAAATCAACAAAACCACGAAAAGTTCTTGTATTTGAAGATAAATTTTTTTGCTTTGAAGAAGAAAGATCCAGCTGACTGAAATAAGTTCATTTGATGAAAATCAACAAAAATTGACAAGAACCACGAAAAGTTCTTGTATTTCAAGATAAAATCTGACGCTATTAAAGAAAAAACTTCTTGCTCGCTGAAATATGTTCATTTGCTGAAAATCAACAAAACCACGAAAAGTTCTTGTATTTGAAGATAAAATCTTTTTGCTTTGAAGAAGAAAGATCGAGGTGACTGAAATAAGTTCATTAGATGAAAACCAACAAAATTTGACAAGAAGCACGAAAGGTTCTTGTATTTTAAGATAAAATTTGACGCTATTAAAGAAAAAACTTCTCGCTCGCTGAAATATGTCCATTTGCTGAAAATCAACAAAATCACGAAAAGTTCTTGTATTTGAAGATAAAATCTTTTTGCTTTGAAGAAGAAAGATCCAGCTGACTGAAATAAGTTCATTGGATGAAAATCAACAAAAATTGACAAGAACCACGTAAAGTTCTTGTATTTTAAGATAAAATCTGACGCTATTAAAGAAAAAACTTCCAGCTCGCTGAAATATGGTCATTTGCTGAAAATCAACAAAACCACGAAAATTTCTTGTATTTGAAGATAAAATCTTTTTGCTTTGAAGAAGAAAGATCCAGCTGACTGAAATAAGTTCATTTGATGAAAATCAACAAAATCACGAAAAGTTCTTGTATTTGAAGATAAAATCTTTTTGCTTTGAAGAAGAAAGATCCAGCTGACTGAAATAAGTTCATTGGATGAAAATCAACAAAAATTGACAAGAACCACGTAAAGTTCTTGTATTTTAAGATAAAATCTGACGCTATTAAAGAAAAAACTTCCAGCTCGCTGAAATATGGTCATTTGCTGAAAATCAACAAAACCACGAAAATTTCTTGTATTTGAAGATAAAATCTTTTTGCTTTGAAGAAGAAAGATCCAGCTGACTGAAATAAGTTCATTTGATGAAAATCAACAAAAATTGACAAGAACCACGAAAAGTTCTTGTATTTCAAGACAAAATCTGACGCTATTGAAGAAAAAACTTCTAGCTCGCTGAAATATGTTCATTTGCTGAAAATCAACAAAACCACGAAATGTTCTTTTATTTGAAGATAAAATCTTTTTGCTTTGAAGAAGAAAGATCTGGCTGACTGAAATAAGTTCATTGGATGAAAACCAACAAAATTTGACAAGAACCACGAAAGGTTCTTGTATTTTAAGATAAAATGTGACGCTATTAAAGAAAAAACTTCTCGCTCGCTGAAATATGTCCATTTGCTGAAAATCAACAAAATCACGAAAAGTTCTTGTATTTGAAGATAAAATCTTTTTGCTTTGAAGAAGAAAGATCCAGCTGACTGAAATAAGTTCATTAGATGAAAATCAACATAAATTGACAACAACCACGAAAAGTTCTTGTATTTTAAGATAAAATCTGACGCTATTAAAGAAAAAACTTCCAGCTCGCTGAAATATGGTCATTTGCTGAAAATCAACAAAACCACGAAAAGTTCTTGTATTTGAAGATCAAATCTTTTTGCTTTGAAGAAGAAGGATTTAGGTGACTGAAATAAGTTAATTGGATGAAAACCAACAAAAATTGACAAGAACCACGAAACGTTCTTGTATTTCAAGATAAAATCTGACGCTATTAAAGAAAAAACTTCCAGCTCGCTGAAATATGTTCATTTGCTGAAAATCAACAAAACCACGAAAAGTTCTTGTATTTGAAGATAAAATCTTTTTGCTTTGAAGAAGAAAGATCCAGCTGACTGAAATAAGTTGATTAGATGAAAACCAACAAAATTTGACAAGAACCACGAAAAGTTCTTGTATTTTAGGATAAAATCTGACGCTATTAAAGAAAAAACTTCTCGCTCGCTGAAATATGTTCATTTGCTGAAAATCAACAAAACCACAAAAAGTTCTTGTATTTGAAGATAAAATCTTTTTGCTTTGAAGAAGAAAGATCCAGCTGACTGAAATAAGTTCATTGGATGAAAACCAACAAAAATTGACAGGAACCACGAAAAGTTCTTGTATTTTAAGATAAAATCTGACGCTATTAAAGAAAAAACTTCCAGCTCGCTGAAATATGTTCATTTGCTGAAAATCAACAAAACCACGAAAAGTTCTTGTATTTGAAGATAAAATCTTTTTTGCTTTGAAGAAGAAGGATTTAGGTGACTGAAATAAGTTCATTGGATGAAAATCAACAAAAATTGACAAGATCCACGAAAAGTTCTTGTATTTTAAGATAAAATCTGACGCTATTAAAGAAAAAACTTCCAGCTCGCTGAAATATGGTCATTTGCTGAAAATCAACAAAACCACGAAAAGTTCTTGTATTTGAAGATAAAATCTTTTTGCTTTGAACAAGAAGGATTTAGGTGACTGAAATAAGTTAATTGGATGAAAACCAACAAAAATTGACAAGAAGCACGAAAATTTCTTGTATTTTAAGAGAAAATCTTGCGCTATTAAAGAAAAAACTTCTAGCTCGCTGAAATATGTTCATTTGCTGAAAACCAACAAAACGACGAAAAGTTCTTGTATTTGAAGATGGAATCTTTTGGCTTTGAAGAAGAAAGATCCAGCTGACTGAAATAAGTTCATTGGATGAAAACCAACAAAAATTGACAGGAACCACGAAAAGTTCTTGTATTTTAAGATAAAATCTGACGCTATTAAAGAAAAAACTTCCAGCTCGCTGAAATATGTTCATTTGCTGAAAATCAACAAAACCACGAAAAGTTCTTGTATTTGAAGATAAAATCTTTTTGCTTTGAAGAAGAAAGATCCAGCTGACTGAAATAAGTTCATTTGATGAAAATCAACAAAAATTGACAAGAACCACGAAAGGTTCTTGTATTTTAAGATAAAATGTGACGCTATTAAAGAAAAAACATCTCGCTCGCTGAAATATGTCCTTTTGCTGAAAATCAACAAAATCACGAAAAGTTCTTGTATTTGAAGATAAAATCTTTTTGCTTTGAAGAAGAAACATCTAGCTGACTGAAATAAGTTCATTGGATGAAAACCAACAAAATTTGACAAGAACCACGAAAAGTTCTTGTATTTTAGGATAAAATCTGACGCTATGAAAGAAAAAACTTCTCGCTCGCTGAAATATGTTCATTTGCTGAAAATCAACAAAACCACGAAAAGTTCTTGTATTTGAAGATAAAATCTTTTTGCTTTGAAGAAGAAAGATCCAGCTGACTGAAATAAGTTCATTGGGTGAAAATCAACAAAAATTGACAAGAACCACGAAAAGTTCTTGTATTTTAAGATAAAATCTGACGCTATTAAAGAAAAAACTTCTAGCTCGCTGAAATATGTTCATTTGCTGAAAACCAACAAAACCACGTAAAGTTCTTGTATTTGAAGATAAAATCTTTTTGCTTTGATGAAGAAGGATTTAGGTGACTGAAATAAGTTAATTGGATGAAAACCAACAAAAGTTGACAAGAAGCACGAAAAGTTCTTGTATTTTAAGAGAAAATCTTGCGCTATTAAAGAAAAAACTTCTAGCTCGCTGAAATATGTTCATTTGCTGAAAACCAACAAAACGACGAAAAGTTCTTGTATTTGAAGATGGAATCTTTTGGCTTTGAAGAAGAAAGATCCAGCTGACTGAAATAAGTTCATTGGATGAAAACCAACAAAAATTGACAGGAACCACGAAAAGTTCTTGTATTTTAAGATAAAATCTGACGCTATTAAAGAAAAAACTTCCAGCTCGCTGAAATATGTTCATTTGCTGAAAATCAACAAAACCACGAAAAGTTCTTGTATTTGAAGATAAAATCTTTTTGCTTTGAAGAAGAAAGATCCAGCTGACTGAAATAAGTTCATTTGATGAAAATCAACAAAAATTGACAAGAACCACGAAAAGTTCTTGTATTTCAAGATAAAATCTGACGCTATTAAAGAAAAAACTTCTAGCTCGCTGAAATATGTTCATTTGCTGAAAATCAACAAAACCACGAAATGTTCTTTTATTTGAAGATAAAATCTTTTTGCTTTGAAGAAGAAAGATCCAGCTGACTGAAATAAGTTCATTGGATGAAAACCAACAAAATTTGATAAGAACCACGAAAGGTTCTTGTATTTTAAGATAAAATGTGACGCTATTAAAGAAAAAACATCTCGCTCGCTGAAATATGTCCTTTTGCTGAAAATCAACAAAATCACGAAAAGTTCTTGTATTTGAAGATAAAATCTTTTTGCTTTGAAGAAGAAACATCTAGCTGACTGAAATAAGTTCATTAGATGAAAACCAACAAAATTTGACAAGAACCACGAAAAGTTCTTGTATTTTAGGATAAAACCTGACGCTATGAAAGAAAAAACTTCTCGCTCGCTGAAATATGTTCATTTGCTGAAAATCAACAAATCCACGAAAAGTTCTTGTATTTGAAGATAAAATCTTTTTGCTTTGAAGAAGAAAGATCCAGCTGACTGAAATAAGTTCATTGGGTGAAAAAAAACAAAAATTGACAAGAACCACGAAAAGTTCTTGTATTTTAAGATAAAATCTGACGCTATTAAAGAAAAAACTTCTAGCTCGCTGAAATATGTTCATTTGCTGAAAACCAACAAAACCACGTAAAGTTCTTGTATTTGAAGATAAAATCTTTTTGCTTTGAAGAAGAAAGATCCAGCTGACTGAAATAAGTTCATTGGATGAAAACCAACAAAAATTGACAGGAACCACGAAAAGGTCTTGTATTTTAAGATAATATCTGACGCTATTAAAGAAAAAACTTCCAGCTCGCTGAAATATGTTCATTTGCTGAAAATCAACAAAACCACGAAAAGTTCTTGTATTTGAAGATAAATTTTTTTGCTTTGAAGAAGAAAGATCCAGCTGACTGAAATAAGTTCATTTGATGAAAATCAACAAAAATTGACAAGAACCACGAAAAGTTCTTGTATTTCAAGATAAAATCTGACGCTATTAAAGAAAAAACTTCTTGCTCGCTGAAATATGTTCATTTGCTGAAAATCAACAAAACCACGAAAAGTTCTTGTATTTGAAGATAAAATCTTTTTGCTTTGAAGAAGAAAGATCGAGGTGACTGAAATAAGTTCATTAGATGAAAACCAACAAAATTTGACAAGAAGCACGAAAGGTTCTTGTATTTTAAGATAAAATTTGACGCTATTAAAGAAAAAACTTCTCGCTCGCTGAAATATGTCCATTTGCTGAAAATCAACAAAATCACGAAAAGTTCTTGTATTTGAAGATAAAATCTTTTTGCTTTGAAGAAGAAAGATCCAGCTGACTGAAATAAGTTCATTGGATGAAAATCAACAAAAATTGACAAGAACCACGTAAAGTTCTTGTATTTTAAGATAAAATCTGACGCTATTAAAGAAAAAACTTCCAGCTCGCTGAAATATGGTCATTTGCTGAAAATCAACAAAACCACGAAAATTTCTTGTATTTGAAGATAAAATCTTTTTGCTTTGAAGAAGAAAGATCCAGCTGACTGAAATAAGTTCATTTGATGAAAATCAACAAAATCACGAAAAGTTCTTGTATTTGAAGATAAAATCTTTTTGCTTTGAAGAAGAAAGATCCAGCTGACTGAAATAAGTTCATTGGATGAAAATCAACAAAAATTGACAAGAACCACGTAAAGTTCTTGTATTTTAAGATAAAATCTGACGCTATTAAAGAAAAAACTTCCAGCTCGCTGAAATATGGTCATTTGCTGAAAATCAACAAAACCACGAAAATTTCTTGTATTTGAAGATAAAATCTTTTTGCTTTGAAGAAGAAAGATCCAGCTGACTGAAATAAGTTCATTTGATGAAAATCAACAAAAATTGACAAGAACCACGAAAAGTTCTTGTATTTCAAGACAAAATCTGACGCTATTGAAGAAAAAACTTCTAGCTCGCTGAAATATGTTCATTTGCTGAAAATCAACAAAACCACGAAATGTTCTTTTATTTGAAGATAAAATCTTTTTGCTTTGAAGAAGAAAGATCTGGCTGACTGAAATAAGTTCATTGGATGAAAACCAACAAAATTTGACAAGAACCACGAAAGGTTCTTGTATTTTAAGATAAAATGTGACGCTATTAAAGAAAAAACTTCTCGCTCGCTGAAATATGTCCATTTGCTGAAAATCAACAAAATCACGAAAAGTTCTTGTATTTGAAGATAAAATCTTTTTGCTTTGAAGAAGAAAGATCCAGCTGACTGAAATAAGTTCATTAGATGAAAATCAACATAAATTGACAACAACCACGAAAAGTTCTTGTATTTTAAGATAAAATCTGACGCTATTAAAGAAAAAACTTCCAGCTCGCTGAAATATGGTCATTTGCTGAAAATCAACAAAACCACGAAAAGTTCTTGTATTTGAAGATCAAATCTTTTTGCTTTGAAGAAGAAGGATTTAGGTGACTGAAATAAGTTAATTGGATGAAAACCAACAAAAATTGACAAGAACCACGAAACGTTCTTGTATTTCAAGATAAAATCTGACGCTATTAAAGAAAAAACTTCCAGCTCGCTGAAATATGTTCATTTGCTGAAAATCAACAAAACCACGAAAAGTTCTTGTATTTGAAGATAAAATCTTTTTGCTTTGAAGAAGAAAGATCCAGCTGACTGAAATAAGTTGATTAGATGAAAACCAACAAAATTTGACAAGAACCACGAAAAGTTCTTGTATTTTAGGATAAAATCTGACGCTATTAAAGAAAAAACTTCTCGCTCGCTGAAATATGTTCATTTGCTGAAAATCAACAAAACCACAAAAAGTTCTTGTATTTGAAGATAAAATCTTTTTGCTTTGAAGAAGAAAGATCCAGCTGACTGAAATAAGTTCATTGGATGAAAACCAACAAAAATTGACAGGAACCACGAAAAGTTCTTGTATTTTAAGATAAAATCTGACGCTATTAAAGAAAAAACTTCCAGCTCGCTGAAATATGTTCATTTGCTGAAAATCAACAAAACCACGAAAAGTTCTTGTATTTGAAGATAAAATCTTTTTTGCTTTGAAGAAGAAGGATTTAGGTGACTGAAATAAGTTCATTGGATGAAAATCAACAAAAATTGACAAGATCCACGAAAAGTTCTTGTATTTTAAGATAAAATCTGACGCTATTAAAGAAAAAACTTCCAGCTCGCTGAAATATGGTCATTTGCTGAAAATCAACAAAACCACGAAAAGTTCTTGTATTTGAAGATAAAATCTTTTTGCTTTGAACAAGAAGGATTTAGGTGACTGAAATAAGTTAATTGGATGAAAACCAACAAAAATTGACAAGAAGCACGAAAATTTCTTGTATTTTAAGAGAAAATCTTGCGCTATTAAAGAAAAAACTTCTAGCTCGCTGAAATATGTTCATTTGCTGAAAACCAACAAAACGACGAAAAGTTCTTGTATTTGAAGATGGAATCTTTTGGCTTTGAAGAAGAAAGATCCAGCTGACTGAAATAAGTTCATTGGATGAAAACCAACAAAAATTGACAGGAACCACGAAAAGTTCTTGTATTTTAAGATAAAATCTGACGCTATTAAAGAAAAAACTTCCAGCTCGCTGAAATATGTTCATTTGCTGAAAATCAACAAAACCACGAAAAGTTCTTGTATTTGAAGATAAAATCTTTTTGCTTTGAAGAAGAAAGATCCAGCTGACTGAAATAAGTTCATTTGATGAAAATCAACAAAAATTGACAAGAACCACGAAAGGTTCTTGTATTTTAAGATAAAATGTGACGCTATTAAAGAAAAAACATCTCGCTCGCTGAAATATGTCCTTTTGCTGAAAATCAACAAAATCACGAAAAGTTCTTGTATTTGAAGATAAAATCTTTTTGCTTTGAAGAAGAAACATCTAGCTGACTGAAATAAGTTCATTGGATGAAAACCAACAAAATTTGACAAGAACCACGAAAAGTTCTTGTATTTTAGGATAAAATCTGACGCTATGAAAGAAAAAACTTCTCGCTCGCTGAAATATGTTCATTTGCTGAAAATCAACAAAACCACGAAAAGTTCTTGTATTTGAAGATAAAATCTTTTTGCTTTGAAGAAGAAAGATCCAGCTGACTGAAATAAGTTCATTGGGTGAAAATCAACAAAAATTGACAAGAACCACGAAAAGTTCTTGTATTTTAAGATAAAATCTGACGCTATTAAAGAAAAAACTTCTAGCTCGCTGAAATATGTTCATTTGCTAAAAACCAACAAAACCACGTAAAGTTCTTGTATTTGAAGATAAAATCTTTTTGCTTTGAAGAAGAAAGATCCAGCTGACTGAAATAAGTTCATTGGATGAAAACCAACAAAAATTGACAGGAACCACGAAAAGGTCTTGTATTTTAAGATAATATCTGACGCTATTAAAGAAAAAACTTCCAGCTCGCTGAAATATGTTCATTTGCTGAAAATCAACAAAACCACGAAAAGTTCTTGTATTTGAAGATAAAATTTTTTGCTTTGAAGAAGAAAGATCCAGCTGACTGAAATAAGTTCATTTGATGAAAATCAACAAAAATTGACAAGAACCACGAAAAGTTCTTGTATTTCAAGATAAAATCTGACGCTATTAAAGAAAAAACTTCTTGCTCGCTGAAATATGTTCATTTGCTGAAAATCAACAAAACCACGAAAAGTTCTTGTATTTGAAGATAAAATCTTTTTGCTTTGAAGAAGAAAGATCGAGGTGACTGAAATAAGTTCATCAGATGAAAACCAACAAAAATTGAAAAAAACCACGAAAAGTTCTTGTATTTTAAGATAATATGTGACGCTTTTAAAGAAAAAACTTCTCGCTCGCTGAAATATGTTCATTTGCTGAAAATCAACAAAACCACGAAAAGTTCTTGTATTTGAAGATAAAATCTTTTTGCTTTGAAGAAGAAAGATCCAGCTGACTGAAATAAGTTCATTGGGTGAAAATCAACAAAAATTGACAAGAACCACGAAAAGTTCTTGTATTTTAAGATAAAATCTGACGCTATTAAAGAAAAAACTTCTAGCTCGCTGAAATATGTTCATTTGCTGAAAACCAACAAAACCACGTAAAGTTCTTGTATTTGAAGATAAAATCTTTTTGCTTTGAAGAAGAAAGATCCAGCTGACTGAAATAAGTTCATTGGATGAAAACCAACAAAAATTGACAGGAACCACGAAAAGGTCTTGTATTTTAAGATAATATCTGACGCTATTCAAGAAAAAACTTCCAGCTCGCTGAAATATGGTCATTTGCTGAAAATCAACAAAACCACGAAAAGTTCTTGTATTTGAAGATAAAATCTTTTTGCTTTGAAGAAGAAAGATCCAGCTGACTGAAATAAGTTCATTAGATGAAAATCAACAAAAATTGACAAGATCCACGAAAAGTTCTTGTATTTTAAGATAAAATCTGACGCTATTAAAGAAAAAACTTCCAGCTCGCTGAAATATGGTCATTTGCTGAAAATCAACAAAACCACGAAAAGTTCTTGTATTTGAAGATAAAATCTTTTTGCTTTGAAGAAGAAGGATTTAGGTGACTGAAATAAGTTAATTGGATGAAAACCAACAAAAATTGACAAGAAGCACGAAAAGTTCTTGTATTTTAAGAGAAAATCTTGCGCTATTAAAGAAAAAACTTCTAGCTCGCTGAAATATGTTCATTTGCTGAAAACCAACAAAACGACGAAAAGTTCTTGTATTTCAAGATGGAATCTTTTGGCTTTGAACAAGAAAGATCCAGCTGACTGAAATAAGTTCATTGGATGAAAACTAACAAAAATTGACAGGAACCACGAAAAGTTCTTGTATTTTAAGATAAAATCTGACGCTATTAAAGAAAAAACTTCCAGCTCGCTGAAATATGTTAATTTGCTGAAAATCAACAAAACCACGAAAAGTTCTTGTATTTGAAGATAAAATCTTTTTGCTTTGAAGAAGAAACATCTAGCTGACTGAAATAAGTTCATTAGATGAAAACCAACAAAATTTGACAAGAACCACGAAAAGTTCTTGTATTTTAGGATAAAACCTGACGCTATGAAAGAAAAAACTTCTCGCTCGCTGAAATATGTTCATTTGCTGAAAATCAACAAATCCACGAAAAGTTCTTGTATTTGAAGATAAAATCTTTTTGCTTTGAAGAAGAAAGATCCAGCTGACTGAAATAAGTTCATTGGGTGAAAATCAACAAAAATTGACAAGAACCACGAAAAGTTCTTGTATTTTAAGATAAAATCTGACGCTATTAAAGAAAAAACTTCTAGCTCGCTGAAATATGTTCATTTGCTGAAAACCAACAAAACCACGTAAAGTTCTTGTATTTGAAGATAAAATCTTTTTGCTTTGAAGAAGAAAGATCCAGCTGACTGAAATAAGTTCATTGGATGAAAACCAACAAAAATTGACAGGAACCACGAAAAGGTCTTGTATTTTAAGATATTATCTGACGCTATTAAAGAAAAAACTTCCAGCTCGCTGAAATATGTTCATTTGCTGAAAATCAACAAAACCACGAAAAGTTCTTGTATTTGAAGATAAAATTTTTTGCTTTGAAGAAGAAAGATCCAGCTGACTGAAATAAGTTCATTTGATGAAAATCAACAAAAATTGACAAGAACCACGAAAAGTTCTTGTATTTCAAGATAAAATCTGACGCTATTAAAGAAAAAACTTCTTGCTCGCTGAAATATGTTCATTTGCTGAAAATCAACAAAACCACGAAAAGTTCTTGTATTTGAAGATAAAATCTTTTTGCTTTGAAGAAGAAACATCTAGCTGACTGAAATAAGTTCATTACATGAAAACCAACAAAATTTGACAAGAACCACGAAAAGTTCTTGTATTTTAGGATAAAACCTGACGCTATGAAAGAAAAAACTTCTCGCTCGCTGAAATATGTTCATTTGCTGAAAATCAACAAATCCACGAAAAGTTCTTGTATTTGAAGATAAAATCTTTTTGCTTTGAAGAAGAAAGATCCAGCTGACTGAAATAAGTTCATTGGGTGAAAATCAACAAAAATTGACAAGAACCACGAAAAGTTCTTGTATTTTAAGATAAAATCTGACGCTATTAAAGAAAAAACTTCTAGCTCGCTGAAATATGTTCATTTGCTGAAAACCAACAAAACCACGTAAAGTTCTTGTATTTGAAGATAAAATCTTTTTGCTTTGAAGAAGAAAGATCCAGCTGACTGAAATAAGTTCATTGGATGAAAACCAACAAAAATTGACAGGAACCACGAAAAGGTCTTGTATTTTAAGATAATATCTGACGCTATTAAAGAAAAAAACTTCCAGCTCGCTGAAATATGTTCATTTGCTGAAAATCAACAAAACCACGAAAAGTTCTTGTATTTGAAGATAAAATTTTTTGCTTTGAAGAAGAAAGATCCAGCTGACTGAAATAAGTTCATTTGATGAAAATCAACAAAAATTGACAAGAACCACGAAAAGTTCTTGTATTTCAAGATAAAATCTGACGCTATTAAAGAAAAAACTTCTTGCTCGCTGAAATATGTTCATTTGCTGAAAATCAACAAAACCACGAAAAGTTCTTGTATTTGAAGATAAAATCTTTTTGCTTTGAAGAAGAAAGATCGAGGTGACTGAAATAAGTTCATCAGATGAAAACCAACAAAAATTGAAAAAAACCACGAAAAGTTCTTGTATTTTAAGATAATATGTGACGCTTTTAAAGAAAAAACTTCTCGCTCGCTGAAATATGTTCATTTGCTGAAAATCAACAAAACCACGAAAAGTTCTTGTATTTGAAGATAAAATCTTTTTGCTTTGAAGAAGAAAGATCCAGCTCACTGAAATAAGTTCATTGGATGAAAATCAACAAAAATTGACAAGAACCACGAAAAGTTCTTGCATTTTAAGACAAAATCTGACGCTATTAAAGTAAAAACTTCCAGCTCGCTGAAATAAGTTCATTAGATGAAAACCAATAAAATTTGACAAGAACCACGAAAGGTTCTTGTATTTTAAGATAAAATGTGACGCTATTAAAGAAAAAACTTCTCGCTCGCTGAAATATGTCCATTTGCTGAAAATCAACAAAATCACGAAAAGTTCTTGTATTTGAAGATAAAATCTTTTTGCTTTGAAGAAGAAAGATCCAGCTGACTGAAATAAGTTCATTGGATGAAAACCAACAAAATTTGACAAGAACCACGAAAGGTTCTTGTATTTTAAGATAAAATGTGACGCTATTAAAGAAAAAACTTCTCGCTCGCTGAAATATGTCCATTTGCTGAAAATCAACAAAATCACGAAAAGTTCTTGTATTTGAAGATAAAATCTTTTTGCTTTGAAGAAGAAAGATCCAGCTGACTGAAATAAGTTCATGAGATGAAAATCAACATAAATTGACAACAACCACGAAAAGTTCTTGTATTTTAAGATAAAATCTGACGCTATTAAAGAAAAAACTTCCAGCTCGCTGAAATATGGTCATTTGCTGAAAATCAACAAAACCACGAAAAGTTCTTGTATTTGAAGATCAAATCTTTTTGCTTTGAAGAAGAAGGATTTAGGTGACTGAAATAATTTCATTTGATGAAAATCAACAAAAATTGACAAGAACCACGAAAAGTTCTTGTATTTCAAGACAAAATCTGACGCTATTAAAGAAAAAACTTCTCGCTCGCTGAAATATGTTCATTTGCTGAAAATCAACAAAACCACGAAATGTTCTTTTATTTGAAGATAAAATCTTTTTGCTTTGAAGAAGAAAGATCTGGCTGACTGAAATAAGTTCATTGGATGAAAACCAACAAAATTTGACAAGAACCACGAAAGGTTCTTGTATTTTAAGATAAAATGTGACGCTATTAAAGAAAAAACTTCTCGCTCGCTGAAATATGTCCATTTGCTGAAAATCAACAAAATCACGAAAAGTTCTTGTATTTGAAGATAAAATCTTTTTGCTTTGAAGAAGAAAGATCCAGCTGACTGAAATAAGTTCATTGGATGAAAATCAACAAAAATTGACAAGAACCACGTAAAGTTCTTGTATTTTAAGATAAAATCTGAAGCTATTAAAGAAAAAACTTCCAGCTCGCTGAAATATGGTCATTTGCTGAAAATCAACAAAATCACGAAAAGTTCTTGTATTTGAAGATAAAATCTTTTTGCTTTGAAGAAGAAAGATCCAGCTGACTGAAATAAGTTCATTAGATGAAAATCAACATAAATTGACAACAACCACGAAAAGTTCTTGTATTTTAAGATAAAATCTGACGCTATTAAAGAAAAAACTTCCAGCTCGCTGAAATATGGTCATTTGCTGAAAATCAACAAAACCACGAAAAGTTCTTGTATTTGAAGATGAAATCTTTTTGCTTTGAAGAAGAAGGATTTAGGTGACTGAAATAAGTTAATTGGATGAAAACCAACAAAAATTGACAAGAACCACGAAAAGTTCTTGTATTTCAAGATAAAATCTGACGCTATTAAAGAAAAAACTTCTCGCTCGCTGAAATATGTTCATTTGTTAAAAATCAACAAAACCACGAAAAGTTCTTGTATTTGAAGATAAAATCTTTTTGCTTTGAAGAAGAAAGATCCAGCTGACTGAAATAAGTTCATTGGATGAAAACCAACAAAAATTGACAAGAACCACGAAACGTTCTTGTATTTTAAGATAAAATGTGACGCTATTAAAGAAAAAATTTCCAGCTCGCTGAAATATGTTCATTTGCTGAAAATCAACAAAACCACGAAAAGTTCTTGTATTTGAAGATAAAATCTTTTTGCTTTGAAGAAGAAAGATCTAGCTGACTGAAATAAGTTGATTAGATGAAAACCAACAAAATTTGACAAGAACCACGAAAAGTTCTTGTATTTTAGGATAAAATCTGAAGCTATTAAAAAAAAAACTTCTCGCTCGCTGAAATATGTTCATTTGCTGAAAATCAACAAAACCACGAAAAGTTCTTGTATTTGAAGATAAAATTTTTTGCTTTGAAGAAGAAAGATCCAGCTGACTGAAATAAGTTCATTTGATGAAAATCAACAAAAATTGACAAGAACCACGAAAAGTTCTTGTATTTCAAGATAAAATCTGACGCTATTAAAGAAAAAACTTCTTGCTCGCTGAAATATGTTCATTTGCTGAAAATCAACAAAACCACGAAAAGTTCTTGTATTTGAAGTTAAAATCTTTTTGCTTTGAAGAAGAAAGATCGAGGTGACTGAAATAAGTTCATCAGATGAAAACCAACAAAAATTGACAAGAACCACGAAATGTTCTTGTATTTTAAGATAATATCTGACGCTTTTAAAGAAAAAACTTCTCGCTCGCTGAAATATGTTCATTTGCTGAAAATCAACAAAACCACGAAAAGTTCTTGTATTTGAAGATAAAATCTTTTTGCTTTGAAGAAGAAAGATCCAGCTCACTGAAATAAGTTCATTGGATGAAAATCAACAAAAATTGACAAGAACCACGAAAAGTTCTTGCATTTTAAGACAAAATCTGACGCTATTAAAGAAAAAACTTCCAGCTCGCTGAAATATGGTCATTTGCTGAAAATCAACAAAACCACGAAAAGTTCTTGTATTTGAAGATAAAATCTTTTTGCTTTGAAGATGAAAGATCCAGCTGACTGAAATAAGTTCATTAGTTGAAAATCAACAAAAATTGACAAGATCCACGAAAAGTTCTTGTATTTTAAGATAAAATCTGACGCTATTAAAGAAAAAACTTCCAGCTCGCTGAAATATGGTCATTTGCTGAAAATCAACAAAACCACGAAAAGTTCTTGTATTTGAAGATAAAATCTTTTTGCTTTGAACAAGAAGGATTTAGGTGACTGAAATAAGTTAATTGGATGAAAACCAACAAAAATTGACAAGAAGCACGAAAAGTTCTTGTATTTTAAGAGAAAATCTTGCGCTATTAAAGAAAAAACTTCTAGCTCGCTGAAATATGTTCATTTGCTGAAAACCAACAAAACGACGAAAAGTTCTTGTATTTGAAGATGGAATCTTTTGGCTTTGAAGAAGAAAGATCCAGCTGACTGAAATAAGTTCATTGGATGAAAACCAACAAAAATTGACAGGAACCACGAAAAGTTCTTGTATTTTAAGATAAAATCTGACGCTATTAAAGAAAAAACTTCCAGCTCGCTGAAATATGTTAATTTGCTGAAAATCAACAAAACCACGAAAAGTTCTTGTATTTGAAGATAAAATCTTTTTGATTTGAAGAAGAAAGATCTGGCTGACTGAAATAAGTTCATTAGATGAAAACCAACAAAATTTGACAAGAACCACGAAAGGTTCTTGTATTTTAAGATAAAATGTGACGCCAGTAAAGAAAAAACATCTCGCTCGCTGAAATATGTCCTTTTGCTGAAAATCAACAAAATCACGAAAAGTTCTTGTATTTGAAGATAAAATCTTTTTGCTTTGAAGAAGAAACATCTAGCTGACTGAAATAAGTTCATTGGATGAAAACCAACAAAATTTGACAAGAACCACGAAAAGTTCTTGTATTTTAGGATAAAATCTGACGCTATGAAAGAAAAAACTTCTCGCTCGCTGAAATATGTTCATTTGCTGAAAATCAACAAAACCACGAAAAGTTCTTGTATTTGAAGATAAAATCTTTTTGATTTGAAGAAGAAAGATCCAGCTGACTGAAATAAGTTCATTGGGTGAAAATCAACAAAAATTGACAAGAACCACGAAAAGTTCTTGTATTTTAAGATAAAATCTGACGCTATTAAAGAAAAAACTTCTAGCTCGCTGAAATATGTTCATTTGCTGAAAACCAACAAGACCACGTTAAATTCTTGTATTTGAAGATAAAATCTTTTTGCTTTGAAGAAGAAAGATCCAGCTGACTGAAATAAGTTCATTGGATGAAAACCAACAAAAATTGACAGGAACCACGAAAAGGTCTTGTATTTTAAGATAATATCTGACGCTATTCAAGAAAAAACTTCCAGCTCGCTGAAATATGGTCATTTGCTGAAAATCAACAAAACCACGAAAAGTTCTTGTATTTGAAGATAAAATCTTTTTGCTTTGAAGAAGAAAGATCCAGCTGACTGAAATAAGTTCATTAGATGAAAATCAACAAAAATTGACAAGATCCACGAAAAGTTCTTGTATTTTAAGATAAAATCTGACGCTATTAAAGAAAAAACTTCCAGCTCGCTGAAATATGGTCATTTGCTGAAAATCAACAAAACCACGAAAATTTCTTGTATTTGAAGATAAAATCTTTTTGCTTTGAAGAAGAAAGATCCAGCTGACTGAAATAATTTCATTTGATGAAATTCAACAAAAATTGACAAGAACCATGAAAAGTTCTTGTATTTCAAGACAAAATCTGACGCTATTAAAGAAAAAACTTCTAGCTCGCTGAAATATGTTCATTTGCTGAAAATCAACAAAACCACGAAATGTTCTTTTATTTGAAGATAAAATCTTTTTGCTTTGAAGAAGAAAGATCTGGCTGACTGAAATAAGTTCATTGGATGAAAACCAACAAAATTTGACAAGAACCACGAAAGGTTCTTGTATTTTAAGATGAAATGTGACGCTATTAAAGAAAAAACTTCTCGCTCGCTGAAATATGTCCATTTGCTGAAAATCAACAAAATCACGAAAAGTTCTTGTATTTGAAGATAAAATCTTTTTGCTTTGAAGAAGAAAGATCCAGCTGACTGAAATAAGTTCATTGGATGAAAATCAACAAAAATTGACAAGAACCACGTAAAGTTCTTGTATTTTAAGATAAAATCTGACGCTATTAAAGAAAAAACTTCCAGCTCGCTGAAATATGGTCATTTGCTGAAAATCAACAAAATCACGAAAAGTTCTTGTATTTGAAGATAAAATCTTTTTGCTTTGAAGAAGAAAGATCCAGCTGACTGAAATAAGTTCATTAGATGAAAATCAACATAAATTGACAACAACCACGAAAAGTTCTTGTATTTTAAGATAAAATCTGACGCTATTAAAGAAAAAACTTCCAGCTCGCTGAAATATGGTCATTTGCTGAAAATCAACAAAACCACGAAAAGTTCTTGTATTTGAAGATGAAATCTTTTTGCTTTGAAGAAGAAGGATTTAGGTGACTGAAATAAGTTAATTGGATGAAAACCAACAAAAATTGACAAGAACCACGAAAAGTTCTTGTATTTCAAGATAAAATCTGACGCTATTAAAGAAAAAACTTCTCGCTCGCTGAAATATGTTCATTTGTTAAAAATCAACAAAACCACGAAAAGTTCTTGTATTTGAAGATAAAATCTTTTTGCTTTGAAGAAGAAAGATCCAGCTGACTGAAATAAGTTCATTGGATGAAAACCAACAAAAATTGACAAGAACCACGAAACGTTCTTGTATTTTAAGATAAAATGTGACGCTATTAAAGAAAAAATTTCCAGCTCGCTGAAATATGTTCATTTGCTGAAAATCAACAAAACCACGAAAAGTTCTTGTATTTGAAGATAAAATCTTTTTGCTTTGAAGAAGAAAGATCTAGCTGACTGAAATAAGTTGATTAGATGAAAACCAACAAAATTTGACAAGAACCACGAAAAGTTCTTGTATTTTAGGATAAAATCTGAAGCTATTAAAAAAAAAACTTCTCGCTCGCTGAAATATGTTCATTTGCTGAAAATCAACAAAACCACGAAAAGTTCTTGTATTTGAAGTTAAAATCTTTTTGCTTTGAAGAAGAAAGATCGAGGTGACTGAAATAAGTTCATCAGATGAAAACCAACAAAAATTGACAAGAACCACGAAATGTTCTTGTATTTTAAGATAATATCTGACGCTTTTAAAGAAAAAACTTCTCGCTCGCTGAAATATGTTCATTTGCTGAAAATCAACAAAACCACGAAAAGTTCTTGTATTTGAAGATAAAATCTTTTTGCTTTGAAGAAGAAAGATCCAGCTCACTGAAATAAGTTCATTGGATGAAAATCAACAAAAATTGACAAGAACCACGAAAAGTTCTTGCATTTTAAGACAAAATCTGACGCTATTAAAGAAAAAACTTCCAGCTCGCTGAAATATGGTCATTTGCTGAAAATCAACAAAACCACGAAAAGTTCTTGTATTTGAAGATAAAATCTTTTTGCTTTGAAGATGAAAGATCCAGCTGACTGAAATAAGTTCATTAGTTGAAAATCAACAAAAATTGACAAGATCCACGAAAAGTTCTTGTATTTTAAGATAAAATCTGACGCTATTAAAGAAAAAACTTCCAGCTCGCTGAAATATGGTCATTTGCTGAAAATCAACAAAACCACGAAAAGTTCTTGTATTTGAAGATAAAATCTTTTTGCTTTGAACAAGAAGGATTTAGGTGACTGAAATAAGTTAATTGGATGAAAACCAACAAAAATTGACAAGAAGCACGAAAAGTTCTTGTATTTTAAGAGAAAATCTTGCGCTATTAAAGAAAAAACTTCTAGCTCGCTGAAATATGTTCATTTGCTGAAAACCAACAAAACGACGAAAAGTTCTTGTATTTGAAGATGGAATCTTTTGGCTTTGAAGAAGAAAGATCCAGCTGACTGAAATAAGTTCATTGGATGAAAACCAACAAAAATTGACAGGAACCACGAAAAGTTCTTGTATTTTAAGATAAAATCTGACGCTATTAAAGAAAAAACTTCCAGCTCGCTGAAATATGTTAATTTGCTGAAAATCAACAAAACCACGAAAAGTTCTTGTATTTGAAGATAAAATCTTTTTGCTTTGAAGAAGAAAGATCCAGCTGACTGAAATAATTTCATTTGATGAAAATCAACAAAAATTGACAAGAACCACGAAAAGTTCTTGTATTTCAAGACAAAATCTGACGCTATTAAAGAAAAAACTTCTAGCTCGCTGAAATATGTTCATTTGCTGAAAATCAACAAAACCACGAAATGTTCTTTTATTTGAAGATAAAATCTTTTTGCTTTGAAGAAGAAAGATCTGGCTGACTGAAATAAGTTCATTGGATGAAAACCAACAAAATTTGACAAGAACCACGAAAGGTTCTTGTATTTTAAGATAAAATGTGACGCTATTAAAGAAAAAACTTCTCGCTCGCTGAAATATGTCCATTTGCTGAAAATCAACAAAATCACGAAAAGTTCTTGTATTTGAAGATAAAGTCATTTTGCTTTGAAGAAGAAAGATCCAGCTGACTGAAATAAGTTCATTGGATGAAAATCAACAAATATTGACAAGAACCACGTAAAGTTCTTGTATTTTAAGATAAAATCTGACGCTATTAAAGAAAAAACTTCCAGCTCGCTGAAATATGGTCATTTGCTGAAAATCAACAAAATCACGAAAAGTTCTTGTATTTGAAGATAAAATCTTTTTGCTTTGATGAAGAAAGATCCAGCTGACTGAAATAAGTTCATTAGATGAAAATCAACATAAATTGACAACAACCACGAAAAGTTCTTGTATTTTAAGATAAAATCTGACGCTATTAAAGAAAAAACTTCCAGCTCGCTGAAATATGTTCATTTGCTGAAAACCAACAAAACCACGAAAAGTTCTTGTATTTGAAGATGAAATCTTTTTGCTTTGAAGAAGAAGGATTTAGGTGACTGAAATAAGTTAATTGGATGAAAACCAACAAAAATTGACAAGAACCACGAAAAGTTCTTGTATTTCAAGATAAAATCTGACGCTATTAAAAAAAAACTTCTCGCTCGCTGAAATATGTTCATTTGTTAAAAATCAACAAAACCACGAAAAGTTCTTGTATTTGAAGATAAAATCTTTTTGCTTTGAAGAAGGAAGATCCAGCTGACTGAAATAAGTTCATTGGATGAAAACCAACAAAAATTGACAAGAACCACGAAACGTTCTTGTATTTTAGGATAAAATGTGACTCTATTAAAGAAAAAATTTCCAGCTCGCTGAAATATGTTCATTTGCTGAAAATCAACAAAACCACGAAAAGTTCTTGTATTTGAAGATAAAATTTTTTGCTTTGAAGAAGAAAGATCCAGCTGACTGAAATAAGTTCATTTGATGAAAATCAACAAAAATTGACAAGAACCACGAAAAGTTCTTGTATTTCAAGATAAAATCTGACGCTATTAAAGAAAAAACTTCTTGCTCGCTGAAATATGTTCATTTGCTGAAAATCAACAAAACCACGAAAAGTTCTTGTATTTGAAGTTAAAATCTTTTTGCTTTGAAGAAGAAAGATCGAGGTGACTGAAATAAGTTCATCAGATGAAAACCAACAAAAATTGACAAGAACCACGAAATGTTCTTGTATTTTAAGATAATATCTGACGCTTTTAAAGAAAAAACTTCTCGCTCGCTGAAATATGTTCATTTGCTGAAAATCAACAAAACCACGAAAAGTTCTTGTATTTGAAGATAAAATCTTTTTGCTTTGAAGAAGAAAGATCCAGCTCACTGAAATAAGTTCATTGGATGAAAATCAACAAAAATTGACAAGAACCACGAAAAGTTCTTGCATTTTAAGACAAAATCTGACGCTATTAAAGAAAAAACTTCCAGCTCGCTGAAATATGGTCATTTGCTGAAAATCAACAAAACCACGAAAAGTTCTTGTATTTGAAGATAAAATCTTTTTGCTTTGAAGAGGAAAGATCCAGCTGACTGAAATAAGTTCATTAGTTGAAAATCAACAAAAATTGACAAGATCCACGAAAAGTTCTTGTATTTTAAGATAAAATCTGACGCTATTAAAGAAAAAACTTCCAGCTCGCTGAAATATGGTCATTTGCTGAAAATCAACAAAACCACGAAAAGTTCTTGTATTTGAAGATAAAATCTTTTTGCTTTGAACAAGAAGGATTTAGGTGACTGAAATAAGTTAATTGGATGAAAACCAACAAAAATTGACAAGAAGCACGAAAAGTTCTTGTATTTTAAGAGAAAATCTTGCGCTATTAAAGAAAAAACTTCTAGCTCGCTGAAATATGTTCATTTGCTGAAAACCAACAAAACGACGAAAAGTTCTTGTATTTGAAGATGGAATCTTTTGGCTTTGAAGAAGAAAGATCCAGCTGACTGAAATAAGTTCATTGGATGAAAACCAACAAAAATTGACAGGAACCACGAAAAGTTCTTGTATTTTAAGATAAAATCTGACGCTATTAAAGAAAAAACTTCCAGCTCGCTGAAATATGTTAATTTGCTGAAAATCAACAAAACCACGAAAAGTTCTTGTATTTGAAGATAAAATCTTTTTGCTTTGAAGAAGAAAGATCCAGCTGACTGAAATAAGTTCATTTGATGAAAATCAACAAAAATTGACAAGAACCACGAAAAGTTCTTGTATTTCAAGATAAAATCTGACGCTATTAAAGAAAAAACTTCTCGCTCGCTGAAATATGTTCATTTGCTGTAAATCAACAAAACCACGAAATGTTCTTTTATTTGAAGATAAAATCTTTTTGATTTGAAGAAGAAAGATCTGGCTGACTGAAATAAGTTCATTGGATGAAAACCAACAAAATTTGACAAGAACCACGAAAGGTTCTTGTATTTTAAGATAAAATGTGACGCTATTAAAGAAAAAACATCTCGCTCGCTGAAATATGTCCTTTTGCTGAAAATCAACAAAATCACGAAAAGTTCTTGTATTTGAAGATAAAATCTTTTTGCTTTGAAGAAGAAACATCTAGCTGACTGAAATAAGTTGATTAGATGAAAACCAACAAAATTTGACAAGAACCACGAAAAGTTCTTGTATTTTAGGATAAAATCTGACGCTATGAAAGAAAAAACTTCTCGCTCGCTGAAATATGTTCATTTGCTGAAAATCAACAAAACCACGAAAAGTTCTTGTATTTGAAGATAAAATCTTTTTGCTTTGAAGAAGAAAGATCCAGCTGACTGAAATAAGTTCATTGGGTGAAAATCAACAAAAATTGACAAGAACCACGAAAAGTTCTTGTATTTTAAGATAAAATCTGACGCTATTAAAGAAAAAACTTCTAGCTCGCTGAAATATGTTCATTTGCTGAAAACCAACAAAACCACGTAAAGTTCTTGTATTTGAAGATAAAATCTTTTTGCTTTGAAGAAGAAAGATCCAGCTGACTGAAATAAGTTCATTGGATGAAAACCAACAAAAATTGACAGGAACCACGAAAAGGTCTTGTATTTTAAGATAATATCTGACGCTATTCAAGAAAAAACTTCCAGCTCGCTGAAATATGGTCATTTGCTGAAAATCAACAAAACCACGAAAAGTTCTTGTATTTGAAGATAAAATCTTTTTGCTTTGAAGAAGAAAGATCCAGCTGACTGAAATAAGTTCATTAGATGAAAATCAACAAAAATTGACAAGATCCACGAAAAGTTCTTGTATTTTAAGATAAAATCTGACGCTATTAAAGAAAAAACTTCCAGCTCGCTGAAATATGGTCATTTGCTGAAAATCAACAAAACCACGAAAAGTTCTTGTATTTGAAGATAAAATCTTTTTGCTTTGAAGAAGAAGGATTGCGGTGACTGAAATAAGTTAATTGGATGAAAACCAACAAAAATTGACAAGAAGCACGAAAAGTTCTTGTATTTTAAGATAAAATCTGACGCTATTAAAGAAAAAACTTCCAGCTCGCTGAAATATGTTCTTTTGCTGAAAATCAACAAAACCACGAAAAGTTCTTGTATTTGAAGATAAAATCTTTTTGCTTTGAAGAAGAAAGATCTAGCTGACTGAAATAAGTTCATTGGATGAAAATCAACAAAAATTGACAAGAACCACGAAAAGTTCTTGTATTTCAAGATAAAATCTGACGCTATTAAAGAAAAAACTTCTAGCTCGCTGAAATATGTTCATTTGCTGTAAATCAACAAAACCACGAAATGTTCTTTTATTTGAAGATAAAATCTTTTTGCTTTGAAGAAGAAAGATCTGGCTGACTGAAATAAGTTCATTGGATGAAAACCAACAAAATTTGACAAGAACCACGAAAGGTTCTTGTATTTTAAGATAAAATGTGACGCTATTAAAGAAAAAACATCTCGCTCGCTGAAATATGTCCTTTTGCTGAAAATCAACAAAATCACGAAAAGTTCTTGTATTTGAAGATAAAATCTTTTTGCTTTGAAGAAGAAACATCTTGCTAACTGAAATAAGTTCATTAGTTGAAAATCAACAAAAATTGACAAGAACCACGAAAAGTTCTTGCATTTTAAGACAAAATCTGATGCTATTAAAGAAAAAACTTCCAGCTCGCTGAAATATGGTCATTTGCTGAAAATCAACAAAACCACGAAAAGTTCTTGTATTTGAAGATAAAATCTTTTTGCTTTGAAGAAGAAAGATCCAGCTGACTGAAATAAGTTCATTAGTTGAAAATCAACAAAAATTGACAAGATCCACGAAAGGTTCTTGTATTTTCAGATAAAATCTGACGCTATTAAAGAAAAAACTTCCAGCTCGCTGAAATATGGTCAATCGCTGAAAATCAACAAAACCACGAAAAGTTCTTGTATTTGAAGATAAAATCTTTTTGCTTTGAAGAAGAAAGATCCAGCTGACTGAAATAAGTTCATTAGTTGAAAATCAACAAAAATTGACAAGATCCACGAAAGGTTCTTGTATTTTAAGATAAAATCTGACGCTATTAAAGAAAAAACTTCCAGCTCGCTGAAATATGTTCATTTGCTGAAAATCAACAAAACCACGAAAAGTTCTTGTATTTGAAGATAAAATCTTTTTGCTTTGAAGAAGAAAGATCTGGCTGACTGAAATAAGTTCATTGGATGAAAACCAACAAAATTTGACAAGAACCACGAAATGTTCTTGTATTTTAAGATAAAATGTGACGCTATTAAAGAAAAAACTTCTCGCTCGCTGAAATATGTCCATTTGCTGAAAATCAACAAAATCACGAAAAGTTCTTGTATTTGAAGATAAAATCTTTTTGCTTTGAAGAAGAAAGATCCAGCTGACTGAAATAAGTTCATTGGATGAAAATCAACAAAAATTGACAAGAACCACGTCAAGTTCTTGTATTTTAAGATAAAATCTGACGCTATTAAAGAAAAAACTTCCAGCTCGCTGAAATATGGTCATTTGCTGAAAATCAACAAAACCACGAAAATTTCTTGTATTTGAAGATAAAATCTTTTTGCTTTGAAGAAGAAAGATCCAGCTGACTGAAATAATTTCATTTGATGAAAATCAACAAAAATTGACAAGAACCACGAAAAGTTCTTGTATTTCAAGACAAAATCTGACGCTATTAAAGAAAAATCTTCTAGCTCGCTGAAATATGTTCATTTGCTGAAAATCAACAAAACCACGAAAAGTTCTTGTATTTGAAGATAAAATCTTTTTGCTTTGAAGAAGAAAGATCTGGCTGACTGAAATAAGTTCATTGGATGAAAACCAACAAAATTTGACAAGAACCACGAAAGGTTCTTGTATTTTAAGATAAAATGTGACGCTATTAAAGAAAAAACTTCTCGCTCGCTGAAATATGTCCATTTGCTGAAAATCAACAAAATCACGAAAAGTTCTTGTATTTGAAGATAAAATCTTTTTGCTTTGAAGAAGAAAGATCCAGCTGACTGAAATAAGTTCATTGGATGAAAATCAACAAAAATTGACAAGAACCACGTAAAGTTCTTGTATTTTAAGATAAAATCTGAAGCTATTAAAGAAAAAACTTCCAGCTCGCTGAAATATGGTCATTTGCTGAAAATCAACAAAATCACGAAAAGTTCTTGTATTTGAAGATAAAATCTTTTTGCTTTGAAGAAGAAAGATCCAGCTGACTGAAATAAGTTCATTAGATGAAAATCAACATAAATTGACAACAACCACGAAAAGTTCTTGTATTTTAAGATAAAATCTGACGCTATTAAAGAAAAAACTTCCAGCTCGCTGAAATATGGTCATTTGCTGAAAATCAACAAAACCACGAAAAGTTCTTGTATTTGAAGATGAAATCTTTTTGCTTTGAAGAAGAAGGATTTAGGTGACTGAAATAAGTTAATTGGATGAAAACCAACAAAAATTGACAAAAACCACGAAAAGTTCTTGTATTTCAAGATAAAATCTGACGCTATTAAAGAAAAAACTTCTCGCTCGCTGAAATATGTTCATTTGTTAAAAATCAACAAAACCACGAAAAGTTCTTGTATTTGAAGATAAAATCTTTTTGCTTTGAAGAAGAAAGATCCAGCTGACTGAAATAAGTTCATTGGATGAAAACCAACAAAAATTGACAAGAACCACGAAACGTTCTTGTATTTCAAGATAAAATCTGACGCTATTAAAGAAAAAACTTCTAGCTCGCTGAAATATGTTCATTTGCTGTAAATCAACAAAACCACGAAATGTTCTTTTATTTGAAGATAAAATCTTTTTGATTTGAAGAAGAAAGATCTGGCTGACTGAAATAAGTTCATTGGATGAAAACCAACAAAATTTGACAAGAACCACGAAAGGTTCTTGTATTTTAAGATAAAATGTGACGCTATTAAAGAAAAAACATCTCGCTCGCTGAAATATGTCCTTTTGCTGAAAATCAACAAAATCACGAAAAGTTCTTGTATTTGAAGATAAAATCTTTTTGCTTTGAAGAAGAAACATCTAGCTGACTGAAATAAGTTCATTGGATGAAAACCAACAAAATTTGACAAGAACCACGAAAAGTTCTTGTATTTTAGGATAAAATCTGACGCTATGAAAGAAAAAACTTCTCGCTCGCTGAAATATGTTCATTTGCTGAAAATCAACAAAACCACGAAAAGTTCTTGTATTTGAAGATAAAATCTTTTTGCTTTGAAGAAGAAAGATCCAGCTGACTGAAATAAGTTCATTGGGTGAAAATCAACAAAAATTGACAAGAACCACGAAAAGTTCTTGTATTTTAAGATAAAATCTGACGCTATTAAAGAAAAAACTTCTAGCTCGCTGAAATATGTTCATTTGCTGAAAACCAACAAAACCACGTAAAGTTCTTGTATTTGAAGATAAAATCTTTTTGCTTTGAAGAAGAAAGATCCAGCTGACTGAAATAAGTTCATTGGATGAAAACCAACAAAAATTGACAGGAACCACGAAAAGGTCTTGTATTTTAAGATAATATCTGACGCTATTCAAGAAAAAACTTCCAGCTCGCTGAAATATGGTCATTTGCTGAAAATCAACAAAACCACGAAAAGTTCTTGTATTTGAAGATAAAATCTTTTTGCTTTGAAGAAGAAAGATCCAGCTGACTGAAATAAGTTCATTAGATGAAAATCAACAAAAATTGACAAGATCCACGAAAAGTTCTTGTATTTTAAGATAAAATCTGACGCTATTAAAGAAAAAACTTCCAGCTCGCTGAAATATGGTCATTTGCTGAAAATCAACAAAACCACGAAAAGTTCTTGTATTTGAAGATAAAATCTTTTTGCTTTGAAGAAGAAGGATTTAGGTGACTGAAATAAGTTAATTGGATGAAAACCAACAAAAATTGACAAGAAGCACGAAAAGTTCTTGTATTTTAAGATAAAATCTGACGCTATTAAAGAAAAAACTTCCAGCTCGCTGAAATATGTTCATTTGCTGAAAATCAACAAAACCACGAAAAGTTCTTGTATTTGAAGATAAAATCTTTTTGCTTTGAAGAAGAAAGATCTAGCTGACTGAAATAAGTTCATTGGATGAAAATCAACAAAAATTGACAAGAACCACGAAAAGTTCTTGTATTTCAAGATAAAATCTGACGCTATTAAAGAAAAAACTTCTAGCTCGCTGAAATATGTTCATTTGCTGTAAATCAACAAAACCACGAAATGTTCTTTTATTTGAAGATAAAATCTTTTTGCTTTGAAGAAGAAAGATCTGGCTGACTGAAATAAGTTCATTGGATGAAAACCAACAAAATTTGACAAGAACCACGAAAGGTTCTTGTATTTTAAGATAAAATGTGACGCTATTAAAGAAAAAACATCTCGCTCGCTGAAATATGTCCTTTTGCTGAAAATCAACAAAATCACGAAAAGTTCTTGTATTTGAAGATAAAATCTTTTTGCTTTGAAGAAGAAACATCTTGCTGACTGAAATAAGTTCATTAGATGAAAATCAACAAAAATTGACAAGAACCACGAAAAGTTCTTGCATTTTAAGACAAAATCTGACGCTATTAAAGAAAAAACTTCCAGCTCGCTGAAATATGGTCATTTGCTGAAAATCAACAAAACCACGAAAAGTTCTTGTATTTGAAGATAAAATCTTTTTGCTTTGAAGAAGAAAGATCCAGCTGACTGAAATAAGTTCATTAGTTGAAAATCAACAAAAATTGACAAGATCCACGAAAGGTTCTTGTATTTTAAGATAAAATCTGACGCTATTAAAGAAAAAACTTCCAGCTCGCTGAAATATGGTCATTTACTGAAAATCAACAAAACCACGAAAAGTTCTTGTATTTGAAGATAAAATCTTTTTGCTTTGAAGAAGAAAGATCCAGCTGACTGAAATAAGTTCATTAGTTGAAAATCAACAAAAATTGACAAGATCCACGAAAGGTTCTTGTATTTTAAGATAAAATCTGACGCTATTAAAGAAAAAACTTCCAGCTCGCTGAAATATGTTCATTTGCTGAAAATCAACAAAACCACGAAAAGTTCTTGTATTTGAAGATAAAATCTTTTTGCTTTGAAGAAGAAAGATCTGGCTGACTGAAATAAGTTCATTGGATGAAAACCAACAAAATTTGACAAGAACCACGAAATGTTCTTGTATTTTAAGATAAAATGTGACGCTATTAAAGAAAAAACTTCTCGCTCGCTGAAATATGTCCATTTGCTGAAAATCAACAAAATCACGAAAAGTTCTTGTATTTGAAGATAAAATCTTTTTGCTTTGAAGAAGAAAGATCCAGCTGACTGAAATAAGTTCATTGGATGAAAATCAACAAAAATTGACAAGAACCACGTCAAGTTCTTGTATTTTAAGATAAAATCTGACGCTATTAAAGAAAAAACTTCCAGCTCGCTGAAATATGGTCATTTGCTGAAAATCAACAAAACCACGAAAATTTCTTGTATTTGAAGATAAAATCTTTTTGCTTTGAAGAAGAAAGATCCAGCTGACTGAAATAATTTCATTTGATGAAAATCAACAAAAATTGACAAGAACCACGAAAAGTTCTTGTATTTCAAGACAAAATCTGACGCTATTAAAGAAAAATCTTCTAGCTCGCTGAAATATGTTCATTTGCTGAAAATCAACAAAACCACGAAAAGTTCTTGTATTTGAAGATAAAATCTTTTTGCTTTGAAGAAGAAAGATCTGGCTGACTGAAATAAGTTCATTGGATGAAAACCAACAAAATTTGACAAGAACCACGAAAGGTTCTTGTATTTTAAGATAAAATGTGACGCTATTAAAGAAAAAACTTCTCGCTCGCTGAAATATGTCCATTTGCTGAAAATCAACAAAATCACGAAAAGTTCTTGTATTTGAAGATAAAATCTTTTTGCTTTGAAGAAGAAAGATCCAGCTGACTGAAATAAGTTCATTGGATGAAAATCAACAAAAATTGACAAGAACCACGTAAAGTTCTTGTATTTTAAGATAAAATCTGACGCTATTAAAGAAAAAACTTCCAGCTCGCTGAAATATGGTCATTTGCTGAAAATCAACAAAATCACGAAAAGTTCTTGTATTTGAAGATAAAATCTTTTTGCTTTGAAGAAGAAAGATCCAGCTGACTGAAATAAGTTCATTAGATGAAAATCAACATAAATTGACAACAACCACGAAAAGTTCTTGTATTTCAAGATAAAATCTGACGCTATTAAAGAAAAAACTTCTCGCTCGCTGAAATATGTTCATTTGTTAAAAATCAACAAAACCACGAAAAGTTCTTGTATTTGAAGATAAAATCTTTTTGCTTTGAAGAAGAAAGATCCAGCTGACTGAAATAAGTTCATTGGATGAAAACCAACAAAAATTGACAAGAACCACGAAACGTTCTTGTATTTTAAGATAAAATGTGACGCTATTAAAGAAAAAATTTCCAGCTCGCTGAAATATGTTCATTTGCTGAAAATCAACAAAACCACGAAAAGTTCTTGTATTTGAAGATAACATCTTTTTGCTTTGAAGAAGAAAGATCTAGCTGACTGAAATAAGTTGATTAGATGAAAACCAACAAAATTTGACAAGAACCACGAAAAGTTCTTGTATTTTAGGATAAAATCTGAAGCTATTAAAAAAAAAACTTCTCGCTCGCTGAAATATGTTCATTTGCTGAAAATCAACAAAACCACGAAAAGTTCTTGTAGTTGAAGATAAAATTTTTTGCTTTGAAGAAGAAAGATCCAGCTGACTGAAATAAGTTCATTTGATGAAAATCAAAAAAAATTGACAAGAACCACGAAAAGTTCTTGTATTTCAAGATAAAATCTGACGCTATTAAAGAAAAAACTTCTTGCTCGCTGAAATATGTTCATTTGCTGAAAATCAACAAAACCACGAAAAGTTCTTGTATTTGAAGTTAAAATCTTTTTGCTTTGAAGAAGAAAGATCGAGGTGACTGAAATAAGTTCATCAGATGAAAACCAACAAAAATTGACAAGAACCACGAAATGTTCTTGTATTTTAAGATAATATCTGACGCTTTTAAAGAAAAAACTTCTCGCTCGCTGAAATATGTTCATTTGCTGAAAATCAACAAAACCACGAAAAGTTCTTGTATTTGAAGATAAAATCTTTTTGCTTTGAAGAAGAAAGATCCAGCTCACTGAAATAAGTTCATTGGATGAAAATCAACAAAAATTGACAAGAACCACGAAAAGTTCTTGCATTTTAAGACAAAATCTGACGCTATTAAAGAAAAAACTTCCAGCTCGCTGAAATATGGTCATTTGCTGAAAATCAACAAAACCACGAAAAGTTCTTGTATTTGAAGATAAAATCTTTTTGCTTTGAAGATGAAAGATCCAGCTGACTGAAATAAGTTCATTAGTTGAAAATCAACAAAAATTGACAAGATCCACGAAAAGTTCTTGTATTTTAAGATAAAATCTGACGCTATTAAAGAAAAAACTTCCAGCTCGCTGAAATATGGTCATTTGCTGAAAACCAACACAACGACGAAAAGTTCTTGTATTTGAAGATGGAATCTTTTGGCTTTGAAGAAGAAAGATCCAGCTGACTGAAATAAGTTCATTGGATGAAAACCAACAAAAATTGACAGGAACCACGAAAAGTTCTTGTATTTTAAGATAAAATCTGACGCTATTAAAGAAAAAACTTCCAGCTCGCTGAAATATGTTAATTTGCTGAAAATCAACAAAACCACGAAAAGTTCTTGTATTTGAAGATAAAATATTTTTGCTTTGAAGATGAAAGATCGAGGTGACTGAAATAAGATCATTGGATGAAAACCAACAAAAATTGACAAGAACCACGAAAAGTTCTTGTATTTTAAGATAAAATCTGACGCTATTAAAGAAGTAACTTCTTGCTCGCTGAAATATGTTCATTTGCTGAAAATCAACAAAACCACGAAAAGTTCTTGTATTTGAAGATAAAATCTTTTTGCTTTGAAGAAGAAAGATCGAGGTGACTGAAATAAGTTCATGAGATGAAAACCAACAAAAATTGACAAGAACCACGAAAAGTTCTTGTATTTTAAGATGAAATCTGACGCTATTAAAGAAAAAACTTCCAGCTCGCTGAAATATGGTCATTTGCTGAAAATCAACAAAACCACGAAAAGTTCTTGTATTTGAAGATAAAATCTGACGCTTTTTATGAAAAGAATTCGAGCTCGCTGAAATATGTTCATTTGCTGAAAATCAACAATACCACGAAAAGTTCTTGTATTTGAAGATAAAATCTTTTTGCTTTGAAGAAGAAAGATCGAGGTGACTGAAATAAGTTCATTCGATGAAAACCAACAAAAATTGACAAGAACCACGAAAAGTTCTTGTATTTTAAGATAAAATCTGACGCTATTAAAGAAAAAACTTCCAGCTCGCCGAAATATGGTCATTTGCTGAAAATCAACAAAACCACGAAAAGTTCTTGTATTTGAAGATAAAATCTTTTTGCTTTGAAGAAGAAAGATCCAGCTGACTGAAATAAGTTGATGAGATGAAAACCAACAAAAATTGACAGGAACCACGAAAAGTTCTTGTATTTTAAGATAAAATCTGACGCTATTAAAGAAAAAACTTCCAGCTCGCTGAAATATGTTAATTTGCTGAAAATCAACAAAACCACGAAAAGTTCTTGTATTTGAAGATAAAATATTTTTGCTTTGAAGATGAAAGATCGAGGTGACTGAAATAAGATCATTGGATGAAAACCAACAAAAATTGACAAGAACCACGAAAAGTTCTTGTATTTTAAGATAAAATCTGACGCTATCAAAGTAAAAACTTCTACCTCGCTGAAATATGTTCATTTGCTGAAATTCAACAAAACCACGAAAAGTTCTTGTATTTGAAGATGAAATCTTTTTGCTTTGAAGAAGAAAGATCCGGCTGACTGAAATAAGTTCACTTGATGAAAATCAACAAAAATTGACAAGAACCACGAAAAGTTCTTGTATTTTAAGATAAAGTCTGACACTATTAAAGAAAAAACTTCTCGCTCGCTGAAATATGTTCATTTGCTGAAAATCAACAAAACCACGAAAAGTTCTTATATTTGAAGATGAAATCTTTTTGCTTTGAAGAAGAAAGATCCAGCTGACTGAAATAAGTTCACTTGATGAAAACCAACAAAAATTGACAAGAACCACGAAAACTTCTTGTATTATTAAGATAAAATCTGAGGCTACTAAAGAAAAAACTTCTCGCTCGCTGAAATATGTTCATTTGCTGAAAATCAACAAAACCACGAAAAGTTCTTGTATTTGAAGATAAAATCTTTTTGCTTTGAAGAAGAAAGATCGAGGTGACTGAAATAAGTTCATGAGATGAAAACCAACAAAAATTGACAAGAACCACGAAAAGTTCTTGTATTTTAAGATGAAATCTGACGCTATTAAAGAAAAAACTTCCAGCTCGCTGAAATATGGTCATTTGCTGAAAATCAACAAAACCACGAAAAGTTCTTGTATTTGAAGATAAAATCTGACGCTTTTTATGAAAAGAATTCGAGCTCGCTGAAATATGTTCATTTGCTGAAAATCAACAATACCACGAAAAGTTCTTGTATTTGAAGATAAAATCTTTTTGCTTTGAAGAAGAAAGATCGAGGTGACTGAAATAAGTTCATTCGATGAAAACCAACAAAAATTGACAAGAACCACGAAAAGTTCTTGTATTTTAAGATAAAATCTGACGCTATTAAAGAAAAAACTTCCAGCTCGCCGAAATATGGTCATTTGCTGAAAATCAACAAAACCACGAAAAGTTCTTGTATTTGAAGATAAAATCTTTTTGCTTTGAAGAAGAAAGATCCAGCTGACTGAAATAAGTTGATGAGATGAAAACCAACAAAATTTGACAAGAACCACGAAAAGTTCTTGTATTTTAGGATAAAATCTGACGCTATTAAAGAAAAAACTTCTCGCTCGCTGAAATATGTTCATTTGCTGAAAATCAACAAAACCACGAAAAGTTCTTGTATTTGAAGATAAAATCTTTTTGCTTTGAAGAAGAAAGATCCAGCTGACTGAAATAGGTTCATTGGTTGAAAACCAACAAAAATTGATAGGAACCACGAAAAGTTCTTGTATTTGAAGATAAAATCTGACGCTATTAAAGAAAAAACTTCCAGCTTGCTGAAATATGTTCATTTGCTGAAAATCAACAAAACCACGAAAAGTTCTTGTATTTGAAGATAAAATTTTTTGCTTTGAAGAAGAAAGATCCAGCTGACTGAAATAAGATCATTTGATGAAAATCTACAAAAATTGACAAGAACCACGAAAAGTTCTTGTATTTCAAGATAAAATCTGACGCTATTAAAGAAAAAACTTCCAGCTCGCTGAAATATGTTCATTTGCTGAAAATCAACAAAACCACGAAAAGTTCTTGTATTTGAAGACAAAATCTTTTTGCTTTGAAGATGAAAGATCGAGGTGACTGAAATAAGTTCATTAGATGAAAATCAACAAAAATTGACAAGAACCACGAAAAGTTCTTGTATTTTAAGATAAAATCTTGCGCGATAAAAGAAAAAACTTCTTGCTCGCAGAAATATGTTCATTTGCTGAAAATCAACAAAACCACGAAAAGTTCTTGTATTTGAAGATAAAATCTTTTTGCTTTGAAGATGAAAGATCGAGGTGACTGAAATAAGTTCATGAGATGAAAATCAACAAAAATTGACAAGAACCACGAAAAGTTCTTGTATTTTAAGATAAAATCTTGCGCGATAAAAGAAAAAACTTCTTGCTCGCTGAAATATGTTCATTTGCTGAAAATCAACAAAACCACGAAAAGTTCTTGTATTTGAAGATAAAATTTTTTGCTTTGAAGAAGAAAGATCCAGCTGACTGAAATAAGTTCATTTGATGAAAATCAACAAAAATTGACAAGAACCACGAAAAGTTCTTGTATTTCAAGATAAAATCTGACGCTATTAAAGAAAAAACTTCTTGCTCGCTGAAATATGTTCATTTGCTGAAAATCAACAAAACCACGAAAAGTTCTTGTATTTGAAGTTAAAATCTTTTTGCTTTGAAGAAGAAAGATCGAGGTGACTGAAATAAGTTCATCAGATGAAAACCAACAAAAATTGACAAGAACCACGAAATGTTCTTGTATTTTAAGATAATATCTGACGCTTTTAAAGAAAAAACTTCTCGCTCGCTGAAATATGTTCATTTGCTGAAAATCAACAAAACCACGAAAACTTCTTGTATTTGAAGATAAAATCTTTTTGCTTTGAAGAAGAAAGATCCAGCTCACTGAAATAAGTTCATTGGATGAAAATCAACAAAAATTGACAAGAACCACGAAAAGTTCTTGCATTTTAAGACAAAATCTGACGCTATTAAAGAAAAAACTTCCAGCTCGCTGAAATATGGTCATTTGCTGAAAATCAACAAAACCACGAAAAGTTCTTGTATTTGAAGATAAAATCTTTTTGCTTTGAAGATGAAAGATCCAGCTGACTGAAATAAGTTCATTAGTTGAAAATCAACAAAAATTGACAAGATCCACGAAAAGTTCTTGTATTTTAAGATAAAATCTGACGCTATTAAAGAAAAAACTTCCAGCTCGCTGAAATATGGTCATTTGCTGAAAATCAACAAAACCACGAAAAGTTCTTGTATTTGAAGATAAAATCTTTTTGCTTTGAACAAGAAGGATTTAGGTGACTGAAATAAGTTAATTGGATGAAAACCAACAAAAATTGACAAGAAGCACGAAAAGTTCTTGTATTTTAAGAGAAAATCTTGCGCTATTAAAGAAAAAACTTCTAGCTCGCTGAAATATGTTCATTTGCTGAAAACCAACACAACGACGAAAAGTTCTTGTATTTGAAGATAAAATCTTTTTGCTTTGAAGAAGAAAGATCTGGCTGACTGAAATAAGTTCATTTGATGAAAATCAACAAAAATTGACAAGAACCACGAAAAGTTCTTGTATTTCAAGATAAAATCTGACGCTATTAAAGAAAAAACTTCTAGCTCGCTGAAATATGTTCATTTGCTGTAAATCAACAAAACCACGAAATGTTCTTTTATTTGAAGATAAAATCTTTTTGCTTTGAAGAAGAAAGATCTGGCTGACTGAAATAAGTTCATTGGATGAAAACCAACAAAATTTGACAAGAACCACGAAAGGTTCTTGTATTTTAAGATAAAATGTGACGCTATTAAAGAAAAAACATCTCGCTCGCTGAAATATGTCCTTTTGCTGAAAATCAACAAAATCACGAAAAGTTCTTGTATTTGAAGATAAAATCTTTTTGCTTTGAAGAAGAAACATCTAGCTGACTGAAATAAGTTCATTGGATGAAAACCAACAAAATTTGACAAGAACCACGAAAAGTTCTTCTATTTTAGGATAAAATCTGACGCTATGAAAGAAAAAACTTCTCGCTCGCTGAAATATGTTCATTTGCTGAAAATCAACAAAACCACGAAAAGTTCTTGTATTTGAAGATAAAATCTTTTTGCTTTGAAGAAGAAAGATCCAGCTGACTGAAATAAGTTCATTGGGTGAAAATCAACAAAAATTGACAAGAACCACGAAAAGTTCTTATATTTCAAGATAAAATCTGACGCTATTAAAGAAAAAACTTCTAGCTCGCTGAAATATGTTCATTTGCTGAAAACCAACAAAACCACGTAAAGTTCTTGTATTTGAAGATAAAATCTTTTTGCTTTGAAGAAGAAAGATCCAGCTGACTGAAATAAGTTCATTGGATGAAAACCAACAAAAATTGACAGGAACCACGAAAAGGTCTTGTATTTTAAGATAATATCTGACGCTATTCAAGAAAAAACTTCCAGCTCGCTGAAATATGGTCATTTGCTGAAAATCAACAAAACCACGAAAAGTTCTTGTATTTGAAGATAAAATCTTTTTGCTTTGAAGAAGAAGGATTTAGGTGACTGAAATAAGTTAATTGGATGAAAACCAACAAAAATTGACAAGAAGCACGAAAAGTTCTTGTATTTTAAGATAAAATCTGACGCTATTAAAGGAAAAACTTCCAGCTCGCTGAAATATGTTCATTTGCTGAAAATCAACAAAACCACGAAAAGTTCTTGTATTTGAAGATAAAATCTTTTTGCTTTGAAGAAGAAAGATCTAGCTGACTGAAATAAGTTCATTTGATGAAAATCAACAAAAATTGACAAGAACCACGAAAAGTTCTTGTATTTCAAGATAAAATCTGACGCTATTAAAGAAAAAACTTCTAGCTCGCTGAAATATGTTCATTTGCTGTAAATCAACAAAACCACGAAATGTTCTTTTATTTGAAGATAAAATCTTTTTGCTTTGAAGAAGAAAGATCTGGCTGACTGAAATAAGTTCATTGGATGAAAACCAACAAAATTTGACAAGAACCACGAAAGGTTCTTGTATTTTAAGATAAAATGTGACGCTATTAAAGAAAAAACATCTCGCTCGCTGAAATATGTCCTTTTGCTGAAAATCAACAAAATCACGAAAAGTTCTTGTATTTGAAGATAAAATCTTTTTGCTTTGAAGAAGAAACATCTAGCTGACTGAAATAAGTTCATTAGATGAAAATCAACAAAAATTGACAAGAACCACGAAAAGTTCTTGTATTTCAAGATAAAATCTGACGCTATTAAAGAAAAAACTTCTCGCTCGCTGAAATATGTTCATTTGTTAAAAATCAACAAAACCACGAAAAGTTCTTGTATTTGAAGATAAAATCTTTTTGCTTTGAAGAAGAAAGATCCAGCTGACTGAAATAAGTTCATTGGATGAAAACCAACAAAAATTGACAAGAACCACGAAACGTTCTTGTATTTTAAGATAAAATGTGACGCTATTAAAGAAAAAATTTCCAGCTCGCTGAAATATGTTCATTTGCTGAAAATCAACAAAACCACGAAAAGTTCTTGTATTTGAAGATAAAATCTTTTTGCTTTGAAGAAGAAAGATCTAGCTGACTGAAATAAGTTGATTAGATGAAAACCAACAAAATTTGACAAGAACCACGAAAAGTTCTTGTATTTTAGGATAAAATCTGAAGCTATTAAAAAAAAAACTTCTCGCTCGCTGAAATATGTTCATTTGCTGAAAATCAACAAAACCACGAAAAGTTCTTGTATTTGAAGATAAAATTTTTTGCTTTGAAGAAGAAAGATCCAGCTGACTGAAATAAGTTCATTTGTTGAAAATCAACAAAAATTGACAAGAACCACGAAAAGTTCTTGTATTTCAAGATAAAATCTGACGCTATTAAAGAAAAAACTTCTTGCTCGCTGAAATATGTTCATTTGCTGAAAATCAACAAAACCACGAAAAGTTCTTGTATTTGAAGTTAAAATCTTTTTGCTTTGAAGATGAAAGATCCAGCTGACTGAAATAAGTTCATTAGTTGAAAATCAACAAAAATTGACAAGATCCACGAAAAGTTCTTGTATTTTAAGATAAAATCTGACGCTATTAAAGAAAAAACTTCCAGCTCGCTGAAATATGGTCATTTGCTGAAAATCAACAAAACCACGAAAAGTTCTTGTATTTGAAGATAAAATCTTTTTGCTTTGAACAAGAAGGATTTAGGTGACTGAAATAAGTTAATTGGATGAAAACCAACAAAAATTGACAAGAAGCACGAAAAGTTCTTGTATTTTAAGAGAAAATCTTGCGCTATTAAAGAAAAAACTTCTAGCTCGCTGAAATATGTTCATTTGCTGAAAACCAACAAAACGACGAAAAGTTCTTGTATTTGAAGATGGAATCTTTTGGCTTTGAAGAAGAAAGATCCAGCTGACTGAAATAAGTTCATTGGATGAAAACCAACAAAAATTGACAGGAACCACGAAAAGTTCTTGTATTTTAAGATAAAATCTGACGCTATTAAAGAAAAAACTTCCAGCTCGCTGAAATATGTTCATTTGCTGAAAATCAACAAAACCACGAAAAGTTCTTGTATTTGAAGATAAAATCTTTTTGCTTTGAAGAAGAAAGATCCAGCTGACTGAAATAAGTTCATTTGATGAAAATCAACAAAAATTGACAAGAACCACGAAAAGTTCTTGTATTTCAAGATAAAATCTGACGCTATTGAAGAAAAAACTTCTAGCTCGCTGAAATATGTTCATTTGCTGTAAATCAACAAAACCACGAAATGTTCTTTTATTTGAAGATAAAATCTTTTTGCTTTGAAGAAGAAAGATCTGGCTGACTGAAATAAGTTCATTGGATGAAAACCAACAAAATTTGACAAGAACCACGAAAGGTTCTTGTATTTTAAGATAAAATGTGACGCTATTAAAGAAAAAACATCTCGCTCGCTGAAATATGTCCTTTTGCTGAAAATCAACAAAATCACGAAAAGTTCTTGTATTTGAAGATAAAATCTTTTTGCTTTGAAGAAGAAACATCTAGCTGACTGAAATAAGTTCATTGGATGAAAACCAACAAAATTTGACAAGAACCACGAAAAGTTCTTGTATTTTAGGATAAAATCTGACGCTATGAAAGAAAAAACTTCTCGCTCGCTGAAATATGTTCATTTGCTGAAAACCAACAAAACCACGTAAAGTTCTTGTATTTGAAGATAAAATCTTTTTGCTTTGAAGAAGAAAGATCCAGCTGACTGAAATAAGTTCATTGGATGAAAACCAACAAAAATTGACAGGAACCACGAAAAGGTCTTGTATTTTAAGATAATATCTGACGCTATTCAAGAAAAAACTTCCAGCTCGCTGAAATATGGTCATTTGCTGAAAATCAACAAAACCACGAAAAGTTCTTGTATTTGAAGATAAAATCTTTTTGCTTTGAAGAAGAAAGATCCAGCTGACTGAAATAAGTTCATTAGATGAAAATCAACAAAAATTGTCAAGATCCACGAAAAGTTCTTGTATTTTAAGATAAAATCTGACGCTATTAAAGAAAAAACTTCCAGCTCGCTGAAATATGGTCATTTGCTGAAAATCAACAAAACCACGAAAAGTTCTTGTATTTGAAGATAAAATCTTTTTGCTTTGAAGAAGAAGGATTTAGGTGACTGAAATAAGTTAATTGGATGAAAACCAACAAAAATTGACAAGAAGCACGAAAAGTTCTTGTATTTTAAGATAAAATCTGACGCTATTAAAGAAAAAACTTCCAGCTCGCTGAAATATGGTCATTTGCTGAAAATCAACAAAACCACGAAAAGTTCTTGTATTTGAAGATAAAATCTTTTTGCTTTGAAGAAGAAAGATCCAGCTGACTGAAATAAGTTCATTAGATGAAAATCAACAAAAATTGTCAAGATCCACGAAAAGTTCTTGTATTTTAAGATAAAATCTGACGCTATTAAAGAAAAAACTTCCAGCTCGCTGAAATATGGTCATTTGCTGAAAATCAACAAAGCCACGAAAAGTTCTTGTATTTGAAGATAAAATCTTTTTGCTTTGAAGAAGAAGGATTTAGGTGACTGAAATAAGTTAATTGGATGAAAACCAACAAAAATTGACAAGAAGCACGAAAAGTTCTTGTATTTTAAGATAAAATCTGACGCTATTAAAGAAAAAACTTCCAGCTCGCTGAAATATGTTCATTTGCTGAAAATCAACAAAACCACGAAAAGTTCTTGTATTTGAAGATAAAATCTTTTTGCTTTGAAGATGAAAGATCCAGCTGACTGAAATAAGTTCATTAGTTGAAAATCAACAAAAATTGACAAGATCCACGAAAAGTTCTTGTATTTTAAGATAAAATCTGACGCTATTAAAGAAAAAACTTCCAGCTCGCTGAAATATGGTCATTTGCTGAAAATCAACAAAACCACGAAAAGTTCTTGTATTTGAAGATAAAATCTTTTTGCTTTGAACAAGAAGGATTTAGGTGACTGAAATAAGTTAATTGGATGAAAACCAACAAAAATTGACAAGAAGCACGAAAAGTTCTTGTATTTTAAGAGAAAATCTTGCGCTATTAAAGAAAAAACTTCTAGCTCGCTGAAATATGTTCATTTGCTGAAAACCAACAAAACGACGAAAAGTTCTTGTATTTGAAGATGGAATCTTTTGGCTTTGAAGAAGAAAGATCCAGCTGACTGAAATAAGTTCATTGGATGAAAACCAACAAAAATTGACAGGAACCACGAAAAGTTCTTGTATTTTAAGATAAAATCTGACGCTATTAAAGAAAAAACTTCCAGCTCGCTGAAATATGTTCATTTGCTGAAAATCAACAAAACCACGAAAAGTTCTTGTATTTGAAGATAAAATCTTTTTGCTTTGAAGAAGAAAGATCCAGCTGACTGAAATAAGTTCATTTGATGAAAATCAACAAAAATTGACAAGAACCACGAAAAGTTCTTGTATTTCAAGATAAAATCTGACGCTATTGAAGAAAAAACTTCTCGCTCGCTGAAATATGTTCATTTGCTGTAAATCAACAAAACCACGAAATGTTCTTTTATTTGAAGATAAAATCTTTTTGCTTTGAAGAAGAAAGATCTGGCTGACTGAAATAAGTTCATTGGATGAAAACCAACAAAATTTGACAAGAACCACGAAAGGTTCTTGTATTTTAAGATAAAATGTGACGCTATTAAAGAAAAAACATCTCGCTCGCTGAAATATGTCCTTTTGCTGAAAATCAACAAAATCACGAAAAGTTCTTGTATTTGAAGATAAAATCTTTTTGCTTTGAAGAAGAAACATCTAGCTGACTGAAATAAGTTCATTGGATGAAAACCAACAAAATTTGACAAGAACCACGAAAAGTTCTTGTATTTTAGGATAAAATCTGACGCTATGAAAGAAAAAACTTCTCGCTCGCTGAAATATGTTCATTTGCTGAAAACCAACAAAACCACGTAAAGTTCTTGTATTTGAAGATAAAATCTTTTTGCTTTGAAGAAGAAAGATCCAGCTGACTGAAATAAGTTCATTGGATGAAAACCAACAAAAATTGACAGGAACCACGAAAAGGTCTTGTATTTTAAGATAATATCTGACGCTATTCAAGAAAAAACTTCCAGCTCGCTGAAATATGGTCATTTGCTGAAAATCAACAAAACCACGAAAAGTTCTTGTATTTGAAGATAAAATATTTTTGCTTTGAAGAAGAAAGATCCAGCTGACTGAAATAAGTTCATTAGATGAAAATCAACAAAAATTGTCAAGATCCACGAAAAGTTCTTGTATTTTAAGATAAAATCTGACGCTATTAAAGAAAAAACTTCCAGCTCGCTGAAATATGGTCATTTGCTGAAAATCAACAAAACCACGAAAAGTTCTTGTATTTGAAGATAAAATCTTTTTGCTTTGAAGAAGAAGGATTTAGGTGACTGAAATAAGTTAATTGGATGAAAACCAACAAAAATTGACAAGAAGCACGAAAAGTTCTTGTATTTTAAGATAAAATCTGACGCTATTAAAGAAAAAACTTCCAGCTCGCTGAAATATGGTCATTTGCTGAAAATCAACAAAACCACGAAAAGTTCTTGTATTTGAAGATAAAATCTTTTTGCTTTGAAGAAGAAAGATCCAGCTGACTGAAATAAGTTCATTAGATGAAAATCAACAAAAATTGTCAAGATCCACGAAAAGTTCTTGTATTTTAAGATAAAATCTGACGCTATTAAAGAAAAAACTTCCAGCTCGCTGAAATATGGTCATTTGCTGAAAATCAACAAAACCACGAAAAGTTCTTGTATTTGAAGATAAAATCTTTTTGCTTTGAAGAAGAAGGATTTAGGTGACTGAAATAAGTTAATTGGATGAAAACCAACAAAAATTGACAAGAAGCACGAAAAGTTCTTGTATTTTAAGATAAAATCTGACGCTATTAAAGAAAAAACTTCCAGCTCGCTGAAATATGTTCATTTGCTGAAAATCAACAAAACCACGAAAAGTTCTTGTATTTGAAGATAAAATCTTTTTGCTTTGAAGAAGAAAGATCTAGCTGACTGAAATAAGTTCATTTGATGAAAATCAACAAAAATTGACAAGAACCACGAAAAGTTCTTGTATTTCAAGATAAAATCTGACGCTATTAAAGAAAAAACTTCGAGCTCGCTGAAATATGTTCATTTGCTGTAAATCAACAAAACCACGAAATGTTCTTTTATTTGAAGATAAAATCTTTTTGCTTTGAAGAAGAAAGATCTGGCTGACTGAAATAAGTTCATTGGATGAAAACCAACAAAATTTGACAAGAACCACGAAAGGTTCTTGTATTTTAAGATAAAATGTGACGCTATTAAAGAAAAAACATCTCGCTCGCTGAAATATGTCCTTTTGCTGAAAATCAACAAAATCACGAAAAGTTCTTGTATTTGAAGATAAAATCTTTTTGCTTTGAAGAAGAAACATCTAGCTGACTGAAATAAGTTCATTAGATGAAAATCAACAAAAATTGACAAGAACCACGAAAAGTTCTTGCATTTTAAGACAAAATCTGACGCTATTAAAGAAAAAACTTCCAGCTCGCTGAAATATGGTCATTTGCTGAAAATCAACAAAACCACGAAAAGTTCTTGTATTTGAAGATACAATCTTTTTGCTTTGAAGAAGAAAGATCCAGCTGACTGAAATAAGTTCATTAGTTGAAAATCAACAAAAATTGACAAGATCCACGAAAGGTTCTTGTATTTTAAGAGAAAATCTTGAGCTATTAAAGAAAAAACTTCTCGCTCGCTGAAATATGTTCATTTGCTGAAAACCAACAAAACGACGAAAAGTTCTTGTATTTGAAGATGGAATCTTTTGGCTTTGAAGAAGAAAGATCCAGCTGACTGAAATAAGTTCATTGGATGAAAACCAACAAAAATTGACAGGAACCACGAAAAGTTCTTGTATTTTAAGATGAAATCTGAAGCTATTAAAGAAAAAACTTCCAGCTCGCTGAAATATGTTAATTTGCTGAAAATCAACAAAACCACGAAAAGTTCTTGTTTTTGAAGATAAAATCTTTTTGCTTTGAAGAAGAAAGATCCAGCTGACTGAGATAAGTTCATTTGATGAAAATCAACAAAAATTGACAAGAACCACGAAAAGTTCTTGTATTTCAAGATAAAATCTGACGCTATTAAAGAAAAAACTTCTAGCTCGCTGAAATATGTTCATTTGCTGAAAATCAACAAAACCACGAAATGTTCTTTTATTTGAAGATAAGATCTTTTTGCTTTGAAGAAGAAAGATCTGGCTGACTGAAATAAGTTCATTGGATGAAAAGCAACAAAATTTGACAAGAACCACGAAAGGTTCTTGTATTTTAAGATAAAATGTGACGCTATTAAAGAAAAAACATCTCGCTCGCTGAAATATGTCCTTTTGCTGAAAATCAACAAAATCACGAAAAGTTCTTGTATTTGAAGATAAAATCTTTTTGCTTTGAAGAAGAAACATCTAGCTGACTGAAATAAGTTCATTAGATGAAAACCAACAAAATTTGACAAGAACCACGAAAAGTTCTTGTATTTTAGGATAAAATCTGACGCTATGAAAGAAAAAACTTCTCGCTCGCTGAAATATGTTCATTTGCTGAAAATCAACAAATCCACGAAAAGTTCTTGTATTTGAAGATAAAATCTTTTTGCTTTGAAGAAGAAAGATCCAGCTGACTGAAATAAGTTCATTGGGTGAAAATCAACAAAAATTGACAAGAACCACGAAAAGTTCTTGTATTTTAAGATAAAATCTGACGCTATTAAAGAAAAAACTTCTAGCTCGCTGAAATATGTTCATTTGCTGAAAACCAACAAAACCACGTAAAGTTCTTGTATTTGAAGATAAAATCTTTTTGCTTTGAAGAAGAAAGATCCAGCTGACTGAAATAAGTTCATTGGATGAAAACCAACAAAAATTGACAGGAGCCACGAAAAGGTCTTGTATTTTAAGATAATATCTGACGCTATTAAAGAAAAAACTTCCAGCTCGCTGAAATATGTTCATTTGCTGAAAATCAACAAAACCACGAAAAGTTCTTGTATTTGAAGATAAATTTTTTTGCTTTGAAGAAGAAAGATCCAGCTGACTGAAATAAGTTCATTTGATGAAAATCAACAAAAATTGACAAGAACCACGAAAAGTTCTTGTATTTCAAGATAAAATCTGACGCTATTAAAGAAAAAACTTCTTGCTCGCTGAAATATGTTCATTTGCTGAAAATCAACAAAACCACGAAAAGTTCTTGTATTTGAAGATAAAATCTTTTTGCTTTGAAGAAGAAAGATCGAGGTGACTGAAATAAGTTCATCAGATGAAAACCAACAAAAATTGAAAAAAACCACGAAAAGTTCTTGTATTTTAAGATAATATGTGACGCTTTTAAAGAAAAAACTTCTCGCTCGCTGAAATATGTTCATTTGCTGAAAATCAACAAAAATTGACAAGAACCACGAAAAGTTCTTGCATTTTAAGACAAAATCTGACGCTATTAAAGTAAAAACTTCCAGCTCGCTGAAATAAGTTCATTAGATGAAAACCAACAAAATTTGACAAGAACCACGAAAGGTTCTTGTATTTTAAGATAAAATTTGACGCTATTAAAGAAAAAACTTCTCGCTCGCTGAAATATGTCCATTTGCTGAAAATCAACAAAATCACGAAAAGTTCTTGTATTTGAAGATAAAATCTTTTTGCTTTGAAGAAGAAAGATCCAGCTGACTGAAATAAGTTCATTGGATGAAAATCAACAAAAATTGACAAGAACCACGAAAAGTTCTTGTATTTCAAGATAAAATCTGATGCTATTAAAGAAAAAACTTCTAGCTCGCTGAAATATGTTCATTTGCTGAAAATCAACAAAACCACGAAATGTTCTTTTATTTGAAGATAAAATCTTTTTGCTTTGAAGAAGAAAGATCTGGCTGACTGAAATAAGTTCATTGGATGAAAACCAACAAAATTTGACAAGAACCACGAAAGGTTCTTGTATTTTAAGATAAAATGTGACGCTATTAAAGAAAAAACATCTCGCTCGCTGAAATATGTCCTTTTGCTGAAAATCAACAAAATCACGAAAAGTTCTTGTATTTGAAGATAAAATCTTTTTGCTTTGAAGAAGAAACATCTAGCTGACTGAAATAAGTTCATTAGATGAAAACCAACAAAATTTGACAAGAACCACGAAAAGTTCTTGTATTTTAGGATAAAATCTGACGCTATGAAAGAAAAAACTTCTCGCTCGCTGAAATATGTTCATTTGCTGAAAATCAACAAATCCACGAAAAGTTCTTGTATTTGAAGATAAAATCTTTTTGCTTTGAAGAAGAAAGATCCAGCTGACTGAAATAAGTTCATTGGGTGAAAATCAACAAAAATTGACAAGAACCACGAAAAGTTCTTGTATTTTAAGATAAAATCTGACGCTATTAAAGAAAAAACTTCTAGCTCGCTGAAATATGTTCATTTGCTGAAAACCAACAAAACCACGTAAAGTTCTTGTATTTGAAGATAAAATCTTTTTGCTTTGAAGAAGAAAGATCCAGCTGACTGAAATAAGTTCATTGGATGAAAACCAACAAAAATTGACAGGAACCACGAAAAGGTCTTGTATTTTAAGATAATATCTGACGCTATTAAAGAAAAAACTTCCAGCTCGCTGAAATATGTTCATTTGCTGAAAATCAACAAAACCACGAAAAGTTCTTGTATTTGAAGATAAATTTTTTTGCTTTGAAGAAGAAAGATCCAGCTGATTGAAATAAGTTCATTTGATGAAAATCAACAAAAATTGACAAGAACCACGAAAAGTTCTTGTATTTCAAGATAAAATCTGACGCTATTAAAGAAAAAACTTCTTGCTCGCTGAAATATGTTCATTTGCTGAAAATCAACAAAACCACGAAAAGTTCTTGTATTTGAAGATAAAATCTTTTTGCTTTGAAGAAGAAAGATCGAGGTGACTGAAATAAGTTCATCAGATGAAAACCAACAAAAATTGAAAAAAACCACGAAAAGTTCTTGCATTTTAAGACAAAATCTGACGCTATTAAAGTAAAAACTTCCAGCTCGCTGAAATAAGTTCATTAGATGAAAACCAACAAAATTTGACAAGAACCACGAAAGGTTCTTGTATTTTAAGATAAAATTTGACGCTATTAAAGAAAAATCTTCTCGCTCGCTGAAATATGTCCATTTGCTGAAAATCAACAAAATCACGAAAAGTTCTTGTATTTGAAGATAAAATCTTTTTGCTTTGAAGAAGAAAGATCCAGCTGACTGAAATAAGTTCATTGGATGAAAATCAACAAAAATTGACAAGAACCACGTAAAGTTCTTGTATTTTAAGATAAAATCTGACGCTATTAAAGAAAAAACTTCCAGCTCGCTGAAATATGGTCATTTGCTGAAAATCAACAAAACCACGAAAATTTCTTGTATTTGAAGATAAAATCTTTTTGCTTTGAAGAAGAAAGATCCAGCTGACTGAAATAAGTTCATTTGATGAAAATCAACAAAAATTGACAAGAACCACGAAAAGTTCTTGTATTTCAAGACAAAATCTGACGCTATTGAAGAAAAAACTTCTAGCTCGCTGAAATATGTTCATTTGCTGAAAATCAACAAAACCACGAAATGTTCTTTTATTTGAAGATAAAATCTTTTTGCTTTGAAGAAGAAAGATCTGGCTGACTGAAATAAGTTCATTGGATGAAAACCAACAAAATTTGACAAGAACCACGAAAGGTTCTTGTATTTTAAGATAAAATCTGACGCTATTAAAGAAAAAACTTCCAGCTCGCTGAAATATGGTCATTTGCTGAAAATCAACAAAACCACGAAAAGTTCTTGTATTTGAAGATCAAATCTTTTTGCTTTGAAGAAGAAGGATTTAGGTGACTGAAATAAGTTAATTGGATGAAAACCAACAAAAATTGACAAGAACCACGAAACGTTCTTGTATTTCAAGATAAAATCTGACGCTATTAAAGAAAAAACTTCCAGCTCGCTGAAATATGTTCATTTGCTGAAAATCAACAAAACCACGAAAAGTTCTTGTATTTGAAGATAAAATCTTTTTGCTTTGAAGAAGAAAGATCTAGCTGACTGAAATAAGTTGATTAGATGAAAACCAACAAAATTTGACAAGAACCACGAAAAGTTCTTGTATTTTAGGATAAAATCTGACGCTATTAAAGAAAAAACTTCTCGCTCGCTGAAATATGTTCATTTGCTGAAAATCAACAAAACCACAAAAAGTTCTTGTATTTGAAGATAAAATCTTTTTGCTTTGAAGAAGAAAGATCCAGCTGACTGAAATAAGTTCATTGGATGAAAACCAACAAAAATTGACAGGAACCACGAAAAGTTCTTGTATTTTAAGATAAAATCTGACGCTATTAAAGAAAAAACTTCCAGCTCGCTGAAATATGTTCATTTGCTGAAAATCAACAAAACCACGAAAAGTTCTTGTATTTGAAGATAAAATCTTTTTTGCTTTGAAGAAGAAGGATTTAGGTGACTGAAATAAGTTCATTGGATGAAAATCAACAAAAATTGACAAGATCCACGAAAAGTTCTTGTATTTTAAGATAAAATCTGACGCTATTAATGAAAAAACTTCCAGCTCGCTGAAATATGGTCATTTGCTGAAAATCAACAAAACCACGAAAAGTTCTTGTATTTGAAGATAAAATCTTTTTGCTTTGAAGAAGAAGGATTTAGGTGACTGAAATAAGTTAATTGGATGAAAACCAACAAAAATTGACAAGAAGCACGAAAAGTTCTTGTATTTTAAGAGAAAATCTTGCGCTATTAAAGAAAAAACTTCTAGCTCGCTGAAATATGTTCATTTGCTGAAAACCAACAAAACGACGAAAAGTTCTTGTATTTGAAGATGGAATCTTTTGGCTTTGAAGAAGAAAGATCCAGCTGACTGAAATAAGTTCATTGGATGAAAACCAACAAAAATTGACAGGAACCACGAAAAGTTCTTGTATTTTAAGATAAAATCTGACGCTATTAAAGAAAAAACTTCCAGCTCGCTGAAATATGTTCATTTGCTGTAAATCAACAAAACCACGAAATGTTCTTTTATTTGAAGATAAAATCTTTTTGCTTTGAAGAAGAAAGATCTGGCTGACTGAAATAAGTTCATTGGATGAAAACCAACAAAATTTGACAAGAACCACGAAAGGTTCTTGTATTTTAAGATAAAATGTGACGCTATTAAAGAAAAAACATCTCGCTCGCTGAAATATGTCCTTTTGCTGAAAATCAACAAAATCACGAAAAGTTCTTGTATTTGAAGATAAAATCTTTTTGCTTTGAAGAAGAAACATCTCGCTGACTGAAATAAGTTCATTGGATGAAAACCAACAAAATTTGACAAGAACCACGAAAAGTTCTTGTATTTTAGGATAAAATCTGACGCTATGAAAGAAAAAACTTCTCGCTCGCTGAAATATGTTCATTTGCTGAAAATCAACAAAACCACGAAAAGTTCTTGTATTTGAAGATAAAATCTTTTTGCTTTGAAGAAGAAAGATCCAGCTGACTGAAATAAGTTCATTGGGTGAAAATCAACAAAAATTGACAAGAACCACGAAAAGTTCTTGTATTTTAAGATAAAATCTGACGCTATTAAAGAAAAAACTTCTAGCTCGCTGAAATATGTTCATTTGCTAAAAACCAACAAAACCACGTAAAGTTCTTGTATTTGAAGATAAAATCTTTTTGCTTTGAAGAAGAAAGATCCAGCTGACTGAAATAAGTTCATTGGATGAAAACCAACAAAAATTGACAGGAACCACGAAAAGTTCTTGTATTTTAAGATAATATCTGACGCTATTAAAGAAAAAACTTCCAGCTCGCTGAAATATGTTCATTTGCTGAAAATCAACAAAACCACGAAAAGTTCTTGTATTTGAAGATAAAATTTTTTGGTTTGAAGAAGAAAGATCCAGCTGACTGAAATAAGTTCATTTGATGAAAATCAACAAAAATTGACAAGAACCACGAAAAGTTCTTGTATTTCAAGATAAAATCTGACGCAATTAAAGAAAAAACTTCTTGCTCGCTGAAATATGTTCATTTGCTGAAAATCAACAAAACCACGAAAAGTTCTTGTATTTGAAGATAAAATCTTTTTGCTTTGAAGAAGAAAGATCGAGGCGACTGAAATAAGTTCATCAGATGAAAACCAACAAAAATTGAAAAAAACCACGAAAAGTTCTTGTATTTTAAGATAATATGTGACGCTTTTAAAGAAAAAACTTCTCGCTCGCTGAAATATGTTCATTTGCTGAAAATCAACAAAACCACGAAAAGTTCTTGTATTTGAAGATAAAATCTTTTTGCTTTGAAGAAGAAAGATCCAGCTGACTGAAATAAGTTCATTGGATGAAAACCAACAAAAATTGACAAGATCCACGAAAAGTTCTTGTATTTTAAGAAAAAATCTGACGCTATTAAAGAAAAAACTTCCAGCTTGCTGAAATATGGTCATTTGCTGAAAATCAACAAAACCACGAAAAGTTCTTGTATTTGAAGATAAAATCTTTTTGCTTTGAAGAAGAAAGATCCAGCTGACTGAAATAAGTTCATTAGATGAAAATCAACAAAAATTGACAAGATCCACGAAAAGTTCTTGTATTTTAAGAAAAAATCTGACGCTATTAAAGAAAAAACTTCCAGCTCGCTGAAATATGGTCATTTGCTGAAAATCAACAAAACCACGAAAAGTTCTTGTATTTGAAGATAAAATCTTTTTGCTTTGAAGAAGAAGGATTTAGGTGACTGAAATAAGTTAATTGGATGAAAACCAACAAAAATTGACAAGAAGCACGAAAAGTTCTTGTATTTTAAGAGAAAATCTTGCGCTATTAAAGAAAAAACTTCCAGCTCGCTGAAATATGTTAATTTGCTGAAAATCAACAAAACCACGAAAAGTTCTTGTATTTGAAGATAAAATCTTTTTGCTTTGAAGAAGAAACATCTAGCTGACTGAAATAAGTTCATTAGATGAAAACCAACAAAATTTGACAAGAACCACGAAAAGTTCTTGTATTTTAGGATAAAACCTGACGCTATGAAAGAAAAAACTTCTCGCTCGCTGAAATATGTTCATTTGCTGAAAATCAACAAATCCACGAAAAGTTCTTGTATTTGAAGATAAAATCTTTTTGCTTTGAAGAAGAAAGATCCAGCTGACTGAAATAAGTTCATTGGGTGAAAATCAACAAAAATTGACAAGAACCACGAAAAGTTCTTGTATTTTAAGATAAAATCTGACGCTATTAAAGAAAAAACTTCTAGCTCGCTGAAATATGTTCATTTGCTGAAAACCAACAAAACCACGTAAAGTTCTTGTATTTGAAGATAAAATCTTTTTGCTTTGAAGAAGAAAGATCCAGCTGACTGAAATAAGTTCATTGGATGAAAACCAACAAAAATTGACAGGAACCACGAAAAGGTCTTGTATTTTAAGATATTATCTGACGCTATTAAAGAAAAAACTTCCAGCTCGCTGAAATATGTTCATTTGCTGAAAATCAACAAAACCACGAAAAGTTCTTGTATTTGAAGATAAAATTTTTTGCTTTGAAGAAGAAAGATCCAGCTGACTGAAATAAGTTCATTGGGTGAAAATCAACAAAAATTGACAAGAACCACGAAAAGTTCTTGTATTTTAAGATAAAATCTGACGCTATTAAAGAAAAAACTTCTAGCTCGCTGAAATATGTTCATTTGCTGAAAACCAACAAAACCACGTAAAGTTCTTGTATTTGAAGATAAAATCTTTTTGCTTTGAAGAAGAAAGATCCAGCTGACTGAAATAAGTTCATTGGATGAAAACCAACAAAAATTGACAGGAACCACGAAAAGGTCTTGTGTTTTAAGATAATATCTGACGCTATTAAAGAAAAAAACTTCCAGCTCGCTGAAATATGTTCATTTGCTGAAAATCAACAAAACCACGAAAAGTTCTTGTATTTGAAGATAAAATTTTTTGCTTTGAAGAAGAAAGATCCAGCTGACTGAAATAAGTTCATTTGATGAAAATCAACAAAAATTGACAAGAACCACGAAAAGTTCTTGTATTTCAAGATAAAATCTGACGCTATTAAAGAAAAAACTTCTTGCTCGCTGAAATATGTTCATTTGCTGAAAATCAACAAAACCACGAAAAGTTCTTGTATTTGAAGATAAAATCTTTTTGCTTTGAAGAAGAAAGATCGAGGTGACTGAAATAAGTTCATCAGATGAAAACCAACAAAAATTGAAAAAAACCACGAAAAGTTCTTGTATTTTAAGATAATATGTGCCGCTTTTAAAGAAAAAACTTCTCGCTCGCTGAAATATGTTCATTTGCTGAAAATCAACAAAACCACGAAAAGTTCTTGTATTTGAAGATAAAATCTTTTTGCTTTGAAGAAGAAAGATCCAGCTCACTGAAATAAGTTCATTGGATGAAAATCAACATAAATTGACAAGAACCACGAAAAGTTCTTGTATTTTAAGACAAAATCTGACGCTATTAAAGAAAAAACTTCCAGCTCGCTGAAATATGGTCATTTGCTGAAAATCAACAAAACCACGAAAAGTTCTTGTATTTGAAGATCAAATCTTTTTGCTTTGAAGAAGAAGGATTTAGGTGACTGAAATAAGTTAATTGGATGAAAACCAACAAAAATTGACAAGAACCACGAAACGTTCTTGTATTTCAAGATAAAATCTGACGCTATTAAAGAAAAAACTTCCAGCTCGCTGAAATATGTTCATTTGCTGAAAATCAACAAAACCACGAAAAGTTCTTGTATTTTAAGATAAAATCTTTTTGCTTTGAAGAAGAAAGATCTAGCTGACTGAAATAAGTTGATTAGATGAAAACCAACAAAATTTGACAAGAACCACGAAAAGTTCTTGTATTTTAGGATAAAATCTGACGCTATTAAAGAAAAAACTTCTCGCTCGCTGAAATATGTTCATTTGCTGAAAATCAACAAAACCACGAAAAGTTCTTGTATTTGAAGATAAAATATTTTTGCTTTGAAGAAGAAGGATTTAGGTGACTGAAATCAGTTCATTGGATGAAAACCAACAAAAATTGACAGGAACAACGAAAAGTTCTTGTATTTTAAGATAAAATCTGACGCTATTAAAGAAAAAACTACCAGCTCGCTGAAATATGTTCATTTGCTGAAAATCAACAAAACCACGAAAAGTTCTTGTATTTGAAGATAAAATTTTTTGCTTTGAAGAAGAAAGATCCAGCTGACTGAAATAAGTTCATTGGATGAAAATCAACAAAAATTGACAAGATCCACGAAAAGTTCTTGTATTTTAAGATAAAATCTGACGCTATTAAAGAAAAAACTTCCAGCTCGCTGAAATATGGTCATTTGCTGAAAATCAACAAAACCACGAAAAGTTCTTGTATTTGAAGATAAAATCTTTTTGCTTTGAAGAAGAAGGATTTAGGTGACTGAAATAAGTTAATTGGATGAAAACCAACAAAAATTGACAAGAAGCACGAAAAGTTCTTGTATTTTAAGAGAAAATCTTGTGCTATTAAAGAAAAAACTTCTCGCTCGCTGAAATATGTTCATTTGCTGAAAACCAACAAAACGACGAAAAGTTCTTGTATTTGAAGATGGAATCTTTTGGCTTTGAAGAAGAAAGATCCAGCTGACTGAAATAAGTTCATTGGATGAAAACCAACAAAAATTGGCAGGAACCACGAAAAGTTCTTGTATTTTAAGATAAAATCTGACGCTATTAAAGAAAAAACTTCCAGCTCGCTGAAATATGTTCATTTGCTGAAAATCAACAAAACCACGAAAAGTTCTTGTATTTGAAGATAAAATCTTTTTGCTTTGAAGAAGAAAGATCCAGCTGACTGAAATAAGTTCATTTGATGAAAATCAACAAAAATTGACATGAACCACGAAAAGTTCTTGTATTTCAAGATAAAATGTGACGCTATTAAAGAAAAAACATCTCGCTCGCTGAAATATGTCCTTTTGCTGAAAATCAACAAAATCACGAAAAGTTCTTGTATTTGAAGATAAAATCTTTTTGCTTTGAAGAAGAAACATCGAGCTGACTGAAATAAGTTCATTAGATGAAAACCAACAAAATTTGACAAGAACCACGAAAAGTTCTTGTATTTTAGGATAAAATCTGACGCTATGAAAGAAAAAACTTCTCGCTCGCTGAAATATGTTCATTTGCTGAAAATCAACAAAACCACGAAAAGTTCTTGTATTTGAAGATAAAATCTTTTTGCTTTGAAGAAGAAAGATCCAGCTCACTGAAATAAGTTCATTGGATGAAAATCAACAAAAATTGACAAGAACCACGAAAAGTTCTTGCATTTTAAGACAAAATCTGACGCTATTAAAGAAAAAACTTCCCGCTCACTGAAATAAGTTCATCAGATGAAAACCAACAAAATTTGACAAGAACCACGAAAAGTTCTTGTATTTTAGGATAAAATCTGACGCTATTAAAGAAAAAACTTCTCGCTCGCTGAAATATGTTCATTTGCTGAAAATCAACAAAACCAAGAAAAGTTCTTGTATTTGAAGATAAAATCTTTTTGCTTTGAAGAAGAAAGATCCAGCTGACTGAAACAAGTTCATTGGATGAAAACCAACAAAAATTGACAGGAACCACGAAAAGGTCTTGTATTTTAAGATAATATCTGACGCTATTCAAGAAAAAACTTCCAGCTCGCTGAAATATGGTCATTTGCTGAAAATCAACAAAACCACGAAAAGTTCTTGTATTTGAAGATAAAATCTTTTTGCTTTGAAGAAGAAGGATTTAGGTGACTGAAATAAGTTCATTGGATGAAAACCAACAAAAATTGACAAGAAGCACGAAAAGTTCTTGTATTTTAAGAGAAAATCTTGCGCTGTTAAAGAAAAAACTTCTAGCTCGCTGAAATATGTTCATATGCTGAAAATCAACAAAACCACGAAAAGTTCTTGTATTTGAAGATAAAATCTTTTTGCTTTGAAGAAGAAATATCGAGGTGACTGAAATAAGTTCATCAGATGAAAACCAACAAAAATTGAAAAAAACCACGAAAAGTTCTTGTATTTTAAGATAATATCTGACGCTTTTAAAGAAAAAACTTCTCGCTCGCTGAAATATGTTCATTTGCTGAAAATCAACAAAACCACGAAAAGTTCTTGTATTTGAAGATAAAATCTTTTTGCTTTGAAGAAGAAAGATCCAGCTCACTGAAATAAGTTCATTGGATGAAAATCAACAAAAATTGACAAGAACCACGAAAAGTTCTTGCATTTTAAGACAAAATCTGATGCTATTAAAGAAAAAACTTCCAGCTCGCTGAAATATGGTCATTTGCTGAAAATCAACAAAACCACGAAAAGTTCTTGTATTTGAAGATAAAATCTTTTTGCTTTGAAGAAGAAAGATCCAGCTGACTGAAATAAGTTCATCAGATGAAAATCAACAAAAATTGACAAGAACCACGAAAAGTTCTTGTATTTTAAGATAAAATCTGACGCTATTAAAGAAAATACTTCCAGCTCGCTGAAATATGGTAATTTGCTGAAAATCAACAAAACCACGAAAAGTTCTTGTATTTGAAGATAAAATCTTTTTGCTTTGAAGAAGAAAGATCCAGCTCACTGAAATAAGTTCATTGGATGAAAATCAACAAAAATTGACAAGAACCACGAAAAGTTCTTGCATTTTAAGACAAAATCTGACGCTATTAAAGAAAAAACTTCCAGCTCGCTGAAATAAGTTCATTAGATGAAAACCAACAAAATTTGACAAGAACCACGAAAAGTTCTTGTATTTTAGGATAAAATCTGACGCTATTAAAGAAAAAACTTCTCGCTCGCTGAAATATGTTCATTTGCTGAAAATCAACAAAACCAAGAAAAGTTCTTGTATTTGAAGATAAAATCTTTTTGCTTTGAAGAAGAAAGTTCCAGCTGACAGAAATAAGTTCATTGGGTGAAAATCAACAAAAATTGACAAGAACCACGAAAAGTTCTTGTATTTTAAGATAAAATCTGACGCTATTAAAGAAAAAACTTCGAGCTCGCTGAAATATGTTCATTTGCTGAAAACCAACAAAACCACGTAAAGTTCTTGTATTTGAAGATAAAATCTTTTTGCTTTGAAGAAGAAAGATCCAGCTGACTGAAATAAGTTCATTGGATGAAAACCAACAAAAATTGACAGGAACCACGAAAAGGTCTTGTATTTTAAGATAATATCTGACGCTATTCAAGAAAAAACTTCCAGCTCGCTGAAATATGGTCATTTGCTGAAAATCAACAAAACCACGAAAAGTTCTTGTATTTGAAGATAAAATCTTTTTGCTTTGAAGAAGAAAGATCCAGCTGACTGAAATATGTTCATTTGCTGAAAATCAACAAAAATTGACAAGAACCACGAAAAGTTCTTGTATTTTAAGATAAAATCTGACGCTTTTTATGAAAAAACTTCGAGCTCGCTGAAATATGTTCATTTGCTGAAAATCAACAAAACCACGAAAATTTCTTGTATTTGAAGATAAAATCTTTTTGCTTTGAAGAAGAAGGATTTAGGTGACTGAAATAAGTTCATTGGATGAAAACCAACAAAAATTGACAAGAAGCACGAAAAGTTCTTGTATTTTAAGAGAAAATCTTGCGCTGTTAAAGAAAAAACTTCTAGCTCGCTGAAATATGTTCATTTGCTGAAAACCAACAAAACCACGAAAAGTTCTTGTATTTGAAGATAAAATCTTTTTGCTTTGAAGAAGAAAGATCGAGGTGACTGAAATAAGTTCATCAGATGAAAACCAACAAAAATTGAAAAAAACCACGAAGAGTTCTTGTATTTTAAGATAATATCTGACGCTTTTAAAGAAAAAACTTCTCGCTCGCTGAAATATGTTCATTTGCTGAAAATCAACAAAACCACGAAAAGTTCTTGTATTTGAAGATAAAATCTTTTTGCTTTGAAGAAGAAAGATCCAGCTCACTGAAATAAGTTCATTGGATGAAAATCAACAAAAATTGACAAGAACCACGAAACGTTCTTGCATTTTAAGACAAAATCTGATGCTATTAAAGAAAAAACTTCCAGCTCGCTGAAATATGGTCATTTGCTGAAAATCAACAAAACCACGAAAAGTTCTTGTATTTGAAGATAAAATCTTTTTGCTTTGAAGAAGAAAGATCCAGCTGACTGAAATAAGTTCATTAGATGAAAATCAACAAAAATTGACAAGAACCACGAAAAGTTCTTGTATTTTCAGATAAAATCTGACGCTATTAAAGAAAAAACTTCCAGCTCGCTGAAATATGGTAATTTGCTGAAAATCAACAAAACCACGAAAAGTTCTTGTATTTGAAGATAAAATCTTTTTGCTTTGAAGAAGAAGGATTTAGGTGACTGAAAGAAGTTCATTGGATGAAAACCAACAAAAATTGACAAGAAGCACGAAAAGTTCTTGTATTTTAAGAGAAAATCTTGCGCTATTAAAGAAAAATTTTCTAGCTCGCTGAAATATGTTCATTCGCTGAAAACCAACAAAACGACGAAAAGTTCTTGTATTTGAAGATAAAATCTTTTGGCTTCGAAGAAGAAAGATCCAGCTGACTGAAATAAGTTCATTGGATGAAAACCAACAAAAATTGACAGGAACCACGAAAAGTTCTTGTATTTTAAGATAAAATGTGACGCTATTAAAGAAAAAACTTCCAGCTCGCTGAAATATGTTCATTTGCTGAAAATCAACAAAACCACGAAACGTTCTTGTATTTGAAGATAAAATCTTTTTGCTTTGAAGAAGAAAGATCCAGCTGACTGAAATAAGTTCATTTGATGAAAATCAACAAAAATTGACATGAACCACGAAAAGTTCTTGTATTTCAAGATAAAATCTGACGCTATTAAAGAAAAAACTTCTAGCTCGCTGAAACATGTTCATTTGCTGTAAATCAACAAAACCACGAAATGTTCTTTTATTTTAAGATAAAATCTTTTTGCTTTGAAGAAGAAAGATCTGGCTGACTGAAATAAGTTCATTGGATGAAAACCAACAAAAATTGACAAGAACCACGAAAAGTTCTTGCATTTTAAGACAAAATCTGACGCTATCAAAGAAAAAACTTCCAGCTCGCTGAAATATGGTCATTTGCTGAAAATCAACAAAACCACGAAAAGTTCTTGTATTTGAAGATAAAATCTTTTTGCTTTGAAGAAGAAAGATCGAGGTGACTGAAATAAGTTCATTAGATGAAAATCAACAAAAATTGACAAGAACCACGAAAAGTTCTTGTATTTTAAGATAAAATCTGACGCTATTAAAGAAAAAACGTCCAGCTCGCTGAAATATGGTAATTTGCTGAAAATCAACAAAACCACGAAAAGTTCTTGTATTTGAAGATAAAATCTTTTTGCTTTGAAGAAGAAGGATTTAGGTGACTGAAATAAGTTCATTGGATGAAAACCAACAAAAATTGACAAGAAGCACGAAAAGTTCTTGTATTTTAAGAGAAAATCTTGCGCTATTAAAGAAAAAACTTCTCGCTCGCTGAAATATGTTCATTTGCTGAAAACCAACAAAACCACGAAAAGTTCTTGTATTTGAAGATAAAATCTTTTGGCTTTGAAGAAGAAAGATCCAGCTGACTGAAATAAGTTCATTGGATGAAAACCAACAAAAATTGACAGGAACCACGAAAAGTTCTTGTATTTTAAGATAAAATCTGACGCTATTAAAGAAAAAACTTCCAGCTCGCTGAAATATGTTCATTTGCTGAAAATCAACAAAACCACGAAAAGTTCTTGTATTTGAAGATAAAATCTTTTTGCTTTGAAGAAGAAAGATCCAGCTGACTGAAATAAGTTCATTGGATGAAAACCAACAAAAATTGACAGGAACCACGAAAAGGTCTTGTATTTTAAGATAATATCTGACGCTATTCAAGAAAAAACTTCCAGCTCGCTGAAATATGGTCATTTGCTGAAAATCAACAAAACCACGAAAAGTTCTTGTATTTGAAGATAAAATCTTTTTGCTTTGAAGAAGAAGGATTTAGGTGACTGAAATAAGTTCATTGGATGAAAACCAACAAAAATTGAAAAAAACCACGAAAAGTTCTTGTATTTTAAGATAATATCTGACGCTTTTAAAGAAAAAACTTCTCGCTCGCTGAAATATGTTGATTTGCTGAAAATCAACAAAACCACGAAAAGTTCTTGTATTTGAAGATAAAATCTTTTTGCTTTGAAGAAGAAAGATCTGGCTGACTGAAATAAGTTCATTGGATGAAAACCAACAAAAATTGACAAGAACCACGAAAAGTTCTTGCATTTTAAGACAAAATCTGACGCTATCAAAGAAAAAACTTCCAGCTCGCTGAAATATGGTCATTTGCTGAAAATCAACAAAACCACGAAAAGTTCTTGTATTTGAAGATAAAATCTTTTTGCTTTGAAGAAGAAAGATCGAGGTGACTGAAATAAGTTCATTAGATGAAAATCAACAAAAATTGACAAGAACCACGAAAAGTTCTTGTATTTTAAGATAAAATCTGACGCTATTAAAGAAAAAACGTCCAGCTCGCTGAAATATGGTAATTTGCTGAAAATCAACAAAACCACGAAAAGTTCTTGTATTTGAAGATAAAATCTTTTTGCTTTCAAGAAGAAGGATTTAGGTGACTGAAATAAGTTCATTGGATGAAAACCAACAAAAATTGACAAGAAGCACGAAAAGTTCTTGTATTTCAAGAGAAAATCTTGCGCTATTAAAGAAAAAACTTCTCGCTCGCTGAAATATGTTCATTTGCTGAAAACCAACAAAACCACGAAAAGTTCTTGTATTTGAAGATAAAATCTTTTGGCTTTGAAGAAGAAAGATCCAGCTGACTGAAATAAGTTCATTGGATGAAAACCAACAAAAATTGACAGGAACCACGAAAAGTTCTTGTATTTTAAGATAAAATCTGACGCTATTGAAGAAAAAACTTCCAGCTCGCTGAAATATGTTCATTTGCTGAAAATCAACAAAACCACGAAAAGTTCTTGTATTTGAAGATAAAATCTTTTTGCTTTGAAGAAGAAAGATCCAGCTGACTGAAATAAGTTCATTGGATGAAAACCAACAAAAATTGACAGGAACCACGAAAAGGTCTTGTATTTTAAGATAATATCTGACGCTATTCAAGAAAAAACTTCCAGCTCGCTGAAATATGGTCATTTGCTGAAAATCAACAAAACCACGAAAAGTTCTTGTATTTGAAGATAAAATCTTTTTGCTTTGAAGAAGAAGGATTTAGGTGACTGAAATAAGTTCATTGGATGAAAACCAACAAAAATTGAAAAAAACCACGAAAAGTTCTTGTATTTTAAGATAATATCTGACGCTTTTAAAGAAAAAACTTCTCGCTCGCTGAAATATGTTGATTTGCTGAAAATCAACAAAACCACGAAAAGTTCTTGTATTTGAAGATAAAATCTTTTTGCTTTGAAGAAGAAAGATCCAGCTCACTGAAATAAGTTCATTGGATGAAAATCAACAAAAATTGACAAGAACCACGAAAAGTTCTTGCATTTTAAGACAAAATCTGATGCTATTAAAGAAAAAACTTCCAGCTCGCTGAAATATGGTCATTTGCTGAAAATCAACAAAACCACGAAAAGTTCTTGTATTTGAAGATAAAATCTTTTTGCTTTGAAGAAGAAAGATCCAGCTGACTGAAATAAGTTCATTAGATGAAAATCAACAAAAATTGACAAGAACCACGAAAAGTTCTTGTATTTTAAGATAAAATCTGACGCTATTAAAGAAAAAACTTCCAGCTCGCTGAAATATGGTAATTTGCTGAAAATCAACAAAACCACGAAAAGTTCTTGTATTTGAAGATAAAATCTTTTTGCTTTGAAGAAGAAGGATTTAGGTGACTGAAATAAGTTCATTCGATCAAAATCAACAAAAATTGACAAGAACCACGAAAAGTTCTTGTATTTCAAGATAAAATCTGACGCTATTAAAGAATAAACTTCTAGCTCGCTGAAATATGTTCATTTGCTGTAAATCAACAAAACCACGAAATGTTCTTTTATTTGAAGTAAGAATCTTTTTGCTTTGAAGAAGAAAGATCTGGCTGACTGAAATAAGTTCATTGGATGAAAACCAACAAAAATTGACAAGAACCACGAAAAGTTCTTGCATTTTAAGACAAAATCTGACGCTATTAAAGAAAAAACTTCCAGCTCGCTGAAATATGGTCATTTGCTGAAAATCAACAAAACCACGAAAAGTTCTTGTATTTGAAGATAAAATCTTTTTGCTTTGAAGAAGAAAAATCAGCTGACCGAAATAAGTTCATCAGATGAAAATCAACAAAAATTGACAAGAACCACGAAAAGTTCTTGCATTTTAAGACAAAATCTGACGCTATCAAATAAAAAATTTCCAGCTCGCTGAAATATGGTCATTTGCTGAAAATCAACAAAACCACGAAAAGTTCTTGTATTTGAAGATAAAATCTTTTTGCTTTGAAGAAGAAGGATTTAGGTGACTGAAATAAGTTCATTGGATGAAAACCAACAAAAATTGAAAAAAACCACGAAAAGTTCTTGTATTTTAAGATAATATCTGACGCTTTTAAAGAAAAAACTTCTCGCTCGCTGAAATATGTTGATTTGCTGAAAATCAACAAAACCACGAAAAGTTCTTGTATTTGAAGATAAAATCTTTTTGCTTTGAAGAAGAAAGATCTGGCTGACTGAAATAAGTTCATTGGATGAAAACCAACAAAAATTGACAAGAACCACGAAAAGTTCTTGCATTTTAAGACAAAATCTGACGCTATCAAAGAAAAAACTTCCAGCTCGCTGAAATATGGTCATTTGCTGAAAATCAACAAAACCACGAAAAGTTCTTGTATTTGAAGATAAAATCTTTTTGCTTTGAAGAAGAAAGATCGAGGTGACTGAAATAAGTTCATCAGATGAAAACCAGCAAAAATTGAAAAAAACCACGAAGAGTTCTTGTATTTTAAGATAATATCTGACGCTTTTAAAGAAAAAACTTCTCGCTCGCTGAAATATGTTCATTTGCTGAAAATCAACAAAACCACGAAAAGTTCTTGTATTTGAAGATAAAATCTTTTTGCTTTGAAGAAGAAAGATCCAGCTCACTGAAATAAGTTCATTGGATGAAAATCATCAAAAATTGAAAAGAACCACGAAAAGTTCTTGCATTTTAAGACAAAATCTGATGCTATTAAAGAAAAAACTTCCAGCTCGCTGAAATATGGTCATTTGCTGAAAATCAACAAAACCACGAAAAGTTCTTGTATTTGAAGATAAAATCTTTTTGCTTTGAAGAAGAAAGATCCAGCTGACTGAAATAAGTTCATTAGATGAAAATCAACAAAAATTGACAAGAACCACGAAAAGTTCTTGTATTTTCAGATAAAATCTGACGCTATTAAAGAAAAAACTTCCAGCTCGCTGAAATATGGTAATTTGCTGAAAATCAACAAAACCACGAAAAGTTCTTGTATTTGAAGATAAAATCTTTTTGCTTTGAAGAAGAAGGATTTAGGTGACTGAAAGAAGTTCATTGGATGAAAACCAACAAAAATTGACAAGAAGCACGAAAAGTTCTTGTATTTTAAGAGAAAATCTTGCGCTATTAAAGAAAAATTTTCTAGCTCGCTGAAATATGTTCATTCGCTGAAAACCAACAAAACGACGAAAAGTTCTTGTATTTGAAGATAAAATCTTTTGGCTTCGAAGAAGAAAGATCCAGCTGACTGAAATAAGTTCATTGGATGAAAACCAACAAAAATTGACAGGAACCACGAAAAGTTCTTGTATTTTAAGATAAAATGTGACGCTATTAAAGAAAAAACTTCCAGCTCGCTGAAATATGTTCATTTGCTGAAAATCAACAAAACCACGAAACGTTCTTGTATTTGAAGATAAAATCTTTTTGCTTTGAAGAAGAAAGATCCAGCTGACTGAAATAAGTTCATTTGATGAAAATCAACAAAAATTGACATGAACCACGAAAAGTTCTTGTATTTCAAGATAAAATCTGACGCTATTAAAGAAAAAACTTCTAGCTCGCTGAAATATGTTCATTTGCTGTAAATCAACAAAACCACGAAATGTTCTTTTATTTGAAGATAAAATCTTTTTGCTTTGAAGAAGAAAGATCTGGCTGACTGAAATAAGTTCATTGGATGAAAACCAACAAAAATTGACAAGAACCACGAAAAGTTCTTGCATTTTAAGACAAAATCTGACGCTATCAAAGAAAAAACTTCCAGCTCGCTGAAATATGGTCATTTGCTGAAAATCAACAAAACCACGAAAAGTTCTTGTATTTGAAGATAAAATCTTTTTGCTTTGAAGAAGAAAGATCGAGGTGACTGAAATAAGTTCATTAGATGAAAATCAACAAAAATTGACAAGAACCACGAAAAGTTCTTGTATTTTAAGATAAAATCTGACGCTATTAAAGAAAAAACGTCCAGCTCGCTGAAATATGGTAATTTGCTGAAAATCAACAAAACCACGAAAAGTTCTTGTATTTGAAGATAAAATCTTTTTGCTTTGAAGAAGAAGGATTTAGGTGACTGAAATAAGTTCATTGGATGAAAACCAACAAAAATTGACAAGAAGCACGAAAAGTTCTTGTATTTTAAGAGAAAATCTTGCGCTATTAAAGAAAAAACTTCTCGCTCGCTGAAATATGTTCATTTGCTGAAAACCAACAAAACCACGAAAAGTTCTTGTATTTGAAGATAAAATCTTTTGGCTTTGAAGAAGAAAGATCCAGCTGACTGAAATAAGTTCATTGGATGAAAACCAACAAAAATTGACAGGAACCACGAAAAGTTCTTGTATTTTAAGATAAAATCTGACGCTATTAAAGAAAAAACTTCCAGCTCGCTGAAATATGTTCATTTGCTGAAAATCAACAAAACCACGAAAAGTTCTTGTATTTGAAGATAAAATCTTTTTGCTTTGAAGAAGAAAGATCCAGCTGACTGAAATAAGTTCATTGGATGAAAACCAACAAAAATTGACAGGAACCACGAAAAGGTCTTGTATTTTAAGATAATATCTGACGCTATTCAAGAAAAAACTTCCAGCTCGCTGAAATATGGTCATTTGCTGAAAATCAACAAAACCACGAAAAGTTCTTGTATTTGAAGATAAAATCTTTTTGCTTTGAAGAAGAAGGATTTAGGTGACTGAAATAAGTTCATTGGATGAAAACCAACAAAAATTGAAAAAAACCACGAAAAGTTCTTGTATTTTAAGATAATATCTGACGCTTTTAAAGAAAAAACTTCTCGCTCGCTGAAATATGTTGATTTGCTGAAAATCAACAAAACCACGAAAAGTTCTTGTATTTGAAGATAAAATCTTTTTGCTTTGAAGAAGAAAGATCTGGCTGACTGAAGTAAGTTCATTGGATGAAAACCAACAAAAATTGACAAGAACCACGAAAAGTTCTTGCATTTTAAGACAAAATCTGACGCTATCAAAGAAAAAACTTCCAGCTCGCTGAAATATGGTCATTTGCTGAAAATCAACAAAACCACGAAAAGTTCTTGTATTTGAAGATAAAATCTTTTTGCTTTGAAGAAGAAAGATCGAGGTGACTGAAATAAGTTCATTAGATGAAAATCAACAAAAATTGACAAGAACCACGAAAAGTTCTTGTATTTTAAGATAAAATCTGACGCTATTAAAGAAAAAACGTCCAGCTCGCTGAAATATGGTAATTTGCTGAAAATCAACAAAACCACGAAAAGTTCTTGTATTTGAAGATAAAATCTTTTTGCTTTCAAGAAGAAGGATTTAGGTGACTGAAATAAGTTCATTGGATGAAAACCAACAAAAATTGACAAGAAGCACGAAAAGTTCTTGTATTTCAAGAGAAAATCTTGCGCTATTAAAGAAAAAACTTCTCGCTCGCTGAAATATGTTCATTTGCTGAAAACCAACAAAACCACGAAAAGTTCTTGTATTTGAAGATAAAATCTTTTGGCTTTGAAGAAGAAAGATCCAGCTGACTGAAATAAGTTCATTGGATGAAAACCAACAAAAATTGACAGGAACCACGAAAAGTTCTTGTATTTTAAGATAAAATCTGACGCTATTAAAGAAAAAACTTCCAGCTCGCTGAAATATGTTCATTTGCTGAAAATCAACAAAACCACGAAAAGTTCTTGTATTTGAAGATAAAATCTTTTTGCTTTGAAGAAGAAAGATCCAGCTGACTGAAATAAGTTCATTGGATGAAAACCAACAAAAATTGACAGGAACCACGAAAAGGTCTTGTATTTTAAGATAATATCTGACGCTATTCAAGAAAAAACTTCCAGCTCGCTGAAATATGGTCATTTGCTGAAAATCAACAAAACCACGAAAAGTTCTTGTATTTGAAGATAAAATCTTTTTGCTTTGAAGAAGAAGGATTTAGGTGACTGAAATAAGTTCATTGGATGAAAACCAACAAAAATTGAAAAAAACCACGAAAAGTTCTTGTATTTTAAGATAATATCTGACGCTTTTAAAGAAAAAACTTCTCGCTCGCTGAAATATGTTGATTTGCTGAAAATCAACAAAACCACGAAAAGTTCTTGTATTTGAAGATAAAATCTTTTTGCTTTGAAGAAGAAAGATCCAGCTCACTGAAATAAGTTCATTGGATGAAAATCAACAAAAATTGACAAGAACCACGAAAAGTTCTTGCATTTTAAGACAAAATCTGATGCTATTAAAGAAAAAACTTCCAGCTCGCTGAAATATGGTCATTTGCTGAAAATCAACAAAACCACGAAAAGTTCTTGTATTTGAAGATAAAATCTTTTTGCTTTGAAGAAGAAAGATCCAGCTGACTGAAATAAGTTCATTAGATGAAAATCAACAAAAATTGACAAGAACCACGAAAAGTTCTTGTATTTTAAGATAAAATCTGACGCTATTAAAGAAAAAACTTCCAGCTCGCTGAAATATGGTAATTTGCTGAAAATCAACAAAACCACGAAAAGTTCTTGTATTTGAAGATAAAATCTTTTTGCTTTGAAGAAGAAGGATTTAGGTGACTGAAATAAGTTCATTCGATCAAAATCAACAAAAATTGACAAGAACCACGAAAAGTTCTTGTATTTCAAGATAAAATCTGACGCTATTAAAGAATAAACTTCTAGCTCGCTGAAATATGTTCATTTGCTGTAAATCAACAAAACCACGAAATGTTCTTTTATTTGAAGATAGAATCTTTTTGCTTTGAAGAAGAAAGATCTGGCTGACTGAAATAAGTTCATTGGATGAAAACCAACAAAAATTGACAAGAACCACGAAAAGTTCTTGCATTTTAAGACAAAATCTGACGCTATTAAAGAAAAAACTTCCAGCTCGCTGAAATATGGTCATTTGCTGAAAATCAACAAAACCACGAAAAGTTCTTGTATTTGAAGATAAAATCTTTTTGCTTTGAAGAAGAAAAATCAGCTGAGCGAAATAAGTTCATCAGATGAAAATCAACAAAAATTGACAAGAACCACGAAAAGTTCTTGCATTTTAAGACAAAATCTGACGCTATCAAAGAAACAACTTCCAGCTCGCTGAAATATGGTCATTTGCTGAAAATCAACAAAACCACGAAAAGTTCTTGTATTTGAAGATAAAATCTTTTTGCTTTGAAGAAGAAAGATCGAGGTGACTGAAATAAGTTCATTAGATGAAAATCAACAAAAATTGACAAGAACCACGAAAAGTTCTTGTATTTTAAGATAAAATCTGACGCTATTAAAGAAAAAACGTCCAGCTCGCTGAAATATGGTAATTTGCTGAAAATCAACAAAACCACGAAAAGTTCTTGTATTTGAAGATAAAATCTTTTTGCTTTGAAGAAGAAGGATTTAGGTGACTGAAATAAGTTCATTGGATGAAAACCAACAAAAATTGACAAGAAGCACGAAAAGTTCTTGTATTTTAAGATAAAATCTGACGCTATTAAAGAAAAAACTTCCAGCTCGCTGAAATATGTTCATTTGCTGAAAATCAACAAAACCACGAAAAGTTCTTGTATTTGAAGATAAAATCTTTTTGCTTTGAAGAAGAAAGATCCAGCTGACTGAAATAAGTTCATTGGATGAAAACCAACAAAAATTGACAGGAACCACGAAAAGGTCTTGTATTTTAAGATAATATCTGACGCTATTCAAGAAAAAACTTCCAGCTCGCTGAAATATGGTCATTTGCTGAAAATCAACAAAACCACGAAAAGTTCTTGTATTTGAAGATAAAATCTTTTTGCTTTGAAGAAGAAGGATTTAGGTGACTGAAATAAGTTCATTGGATGAAAACCAACAAAAATTGAAAAAAACCACGAAAAGTTCTTGTATTTTAAGATAATATCTGACGCTATTAAAGAAAAAACTTCTAGCTCGCTGAAATATGTTCATTTGCTGTAAATCAACAAAACCACGAAATGTTCTTTTATTTGAAGATAAAATCTTTTTGCTTTGAAGAAGAAAGATCTGGCTGACTGAAATAAGTTCATTGGATGAAAACCAACAAAAATTGACAAGAACCACGAAAAGTTCTTGCATTTTAAGACAAAATCTGACGCTATTAAAGAAAAAACTTCCAGCTCGCTGAAATATGGTCATTTGCTGAAAATCAACAAAACCACGAAAAGTTCTTGTATTTGAAGATAAAATCTTTTTGCTTTGAAGAAGAAAGATCCAGCTGACTGAAATAAGTTCATTAGATGAAAATCAACAAAAATTGACAAGAACCACGAAAAGTTCTTGTATTTTAAGATAAAATCTGACGCGATTAAAGAAAAAACGTCCAGCTCGCTGAAATATGGTAATTTGCTGAAAATCAACAAAACCACGAAAAGTTCTTGTATTTGAAGATAAAATCTTTTTGCTTTGAAGAAGAAGGATTTAGGTGACTGAAATAAGTTAATTGGATGAAAACCAACAAAAATTGACAAGAAGCACGAAAAGTTCTTGTATTTTAAGAGAAAATCTTGCGCTATTAAAGAAAAAACTTCTCGCTCGCTGAAATATGTTCATTTGCTGAAAACCAACAAAACCACGAAAAGTTCTTGTATTTGAAGATAAAATCTTTTGGCTTTGAAGAAGAAAGATCCAGCTGACTGAAATAAGTTCATTGGATGAAAACCAACAAAAATTGACAGGAACCACGAAAAGTTCCTGTATTTTAAGATAAAATCTGACGCTATTAAAGAAAAAACTTCCAGCTCGCTGAAATATGTTCATTTGCTGAAAATCAACAAAACCACGAAAAGTTCTTGTATTTGAAGATAAAATCTTTTTGCTTTCAAGAAGAAAGATCCAGCTGACTGAAATCAGTTCATTTGATGAAAATCAACAAAAATTGACAAGAACCACGAAAAGTTCTTGTATTTTAAGAGAAAATCTTGCGCTATTAAAGAAAAAACTTCCAGCTCGCTGAAATATGTTCATTTGCTGAAAACCAACAAAACCACGAAAAGTTCTTGTATTTGAAGATAAAATCTTTTGGCTTTGAAGAAGAAAGATCCAGCTGACTGAAATAAGTTCATTGGATGAAAACCAACAAAAATTGACAGGAACCACGAAAAGTTCTTGTATTTTAAGATAAAATCTGACGCTATTAAAGAAAAAACTTCTCGCTCGCTGAAATATGTTCATTTGCTGAAAATCAACAAAACCACGAAAAGTTCTTGTATTTGAAGATAAAATCTTTTTGCTTTGAAGAAGAAAGATCCAGCTGACTGAAATCAGTTCATTTGATGAAAATCAACAAAAATTGACAAGAACCACGAAAAGTTCTTGTATTTCAAGATAAAATCTGACGCTATTAAAGAAAAAACTTCCAGCTCGCTGAAATATGTTCATTTGCTGAAAATCAACAAAACCACGAAATGTTCTTTTATTTGAAGATAAAATCTTTTTGCTTTGAAGAAGAAAGATCTGGCTGACTGAAATAAGTTCATTGGATGAAAACCAACAAAATTTGACAAGAACCACGAAAGGTTCTTGTATTTTAAGATAAAATGTGACGCTATTAAAGAAAAAACTTCTCGCTCGCTGAAATATGTTCATTTGCTGAAAATCAACAAAATCACGAAAAGTTCTTGTATTTGAAGATAAAATCTTTTTGCTTTGAAGAAGAAAGATCTGGCTGACTGAAATAAGTTCATTCGATGAAAAACAAACAAAATTTGACAAGAACCACGAAAAGTTCTTGTATTTTAGGATAAAATCTGACGCTATTAAAGAAAAAACTTCTCGCTCGCTGAAATATATTCATTTGCTGAAAATCAACAATACCACGAAAAGTTCTTGTATTTGAAGATAAAATCTTTTTGCTTTGAAGAAGAAAGATCCAGCTGACTGAAATAAGTTCATTGGATGAAAACCAACAAAAATTGACAGGAACCACGAAAAGGTCTTGTATTTTAAGATAAAATCTGACGCTATTAAAGAAAAAACTTCCAGCTCGCTGAAATATGTTCATTTGCTGAAAATCAACAAAACCACGAAATGTTCTTTTATTTGAAGATAAAATCTTTTTGCTTTGAAGAAGAAAGATCTGGCTGACTGAAATAAGTTCATTGGATGAAAACCAACAAAATTTGACAAGAACCACGAAAGGTTCTTGTATTTTAAGATAAAATGTGACGCTATTAAAGAAAAAACTTCTCGCTCGCTGAAATATGTTCATTTGCTGAAAATCAACAAAATCACGAAAAGTTCTTGTATTTGAAGATAAAATCTTTTTGCTTTGAAGAAGAAAGATCTGGCTGACTGAAATAAGTTCATTCGATGAAAAACAAACAAAATTTGACAAGAACCACGAAAAGTTCTTGTATTTTAGGATAAAATCTGACGCTATTAAAGAAAAAACTTCTCGCTCGCTGAAATATATTCATTTGCTGAAAATCAACAATACCACGAAAAGTTCTTGTATTTGAAGATAAAATCTTTTTGCTTTGAAGAAGAAAGATCCAGCTGACTGAAATAAGTTCATTGGATGAAAACCAACAAAAATTGACAGGAACCACGAAAAGGTCTTGTATTTTAAGATAAAATCTGACGCTATTAAAGAAAAAACTTCCAGCTCGCTGAAATATGTTCATTTGCTGAAAATCAACAAAACCACGAAATGTTCTTTTATTTGAAGATAAAATCTTTTTGCTTTGAAGAAGAAAGATCTGGCTGACTGAAATAAGTTCATTGGATGAAAACCAACAAAATTTGACAAGAACCACGAAAGGTTCTTGTATTTTAAGATAAAATGTGACGCTATTAAAGAAAAAACTTCTCGCTCGCTGAAATATGTTCATTTGCTGAAAATCAACAAAATCACGAAAAGTTCTTGTATTTGAAGATAAAATCTTTTTGCTTTGAAGAAGAAAGATCTGGCTGACTGAAATAAGTTCATTCGATGAAAAACAAACAAAATTTGACAAGAACCACGAAAAGTTCTTGTATTTTAGGATAAAATCTGACGCTATTAAAGAAAAAACTTCTCGCTCGCTGAAATATGTTCATTTGCTGAAAATCAACAATACCACGAAAAGTTCTTGTATTTGAAGATAAAATCTTTTTGCTTTGAAGAAGAAGGATTTCGGTGACTGAAATAAGTTCATTAGATGAAAACCAACAAAAATTGACAGGAACCACGAAAAGGTCTTGTATCTTAAGATCAAATCTGACGCTATTAAAGAAAAAACCTCCAGCTCGCTGAAATATGTTCATTTGCTGAAAATCAACAAAACCACGAAAAGTTCTTGTATTTGAAGATAACATCTTTTTGCTTTGAAGAAGAAAGATCCAGCTGACTGAAATCAGTTCATTTGATGAAAATCAACAAAAATTGACAAGAACCACGAAAAGTTCTTGTATTTCAAGATAAAATCTGAAGCTATTAAAGAAAAAACTTCCAGCTCGCTGAAATATGTTCATTTGTTGAAAATCAACAAAACCACGAAAAGTTCTTGTATTTGAAGATAAAATCTTTTTGCTTTGAAGAAGAAAGATCTGGCTGACTGAAATAAGTTCATTGGATGAAAACCAACAAAAATTGACAAGAACCACGAAAAGTTCTTGTATTTGAATGTAAAATGTGACGCGATTAAACAAAAAACTTCTCGCTCGCTGAAATATGTTCATTTGCTGAAAATCAACAAAACCACGAAAAGTTCTTGTATTTGAAGATAAAATCTTTTTGCTTTGAAGAAGAAAGATCCAGCTGACTGAAATAAGTTCATTGGATGAAAACCAACAAAAATTGACAGGAACCACGAAAAGGTCTTGTATTTTAAGATAATATCTGACGCTATTAAAGAAAAAACTTCCAGCTCGCTGAAATATGTTCATTTGCTGAAAATCAACAAAACCACGAAAAGTTCTTGTATTTGAAGATAAAATCTTTTTGCTTTGAAGAAGAAGGATCCAGTTGACTGAAATCAGTTCATTTGATGAAAATCAACAAAAATTGACAAGAACCACGAAAAGTTCTTGTATTTTAAGAGAAAATCTTGCGCTATTAAAGAAAAAACTTCTAGCTCGCTGAAATATGTTCATTTGCTGCAAATCAACAAAACCACGAAATGTTCTTTTATTTGACGATAAAATCTTTTTGCTTTGAAGAAGAAAGATCTGGCTGACTGAAATAAGTTCATTGGATGAAAACCAACAAAATTTCACAAGAACCACGAAAGGTTCTTGTATTTTAAGATAAAAAATGACGCTATTAAAGAAAAAACTTCTCGCTCGCTGAAATATGTTCATTTACTGAAAATCAACAAAATCACGAAAAGTTCTTGTATTTGAAGATAAAATCTTTTTGCTTTGAAGAAGAAAGATCCAGCTGACTGAAATAAGTTCATTAGTTGAAAAACAAACAAAATTTGACAAGAACCACGAAAAGTTCTTGTATTTTAGGATAAAATCTGACGCTATTAAAGAAAAAACTTCTCGCTCGCTGAAATAGGTTCATTTGCTGAAAATCAACAAAACCACGAAAAGTTCTTGTATTTGAAGATAAAATCTTTTTGCTTTGAAGAAGAAAGATCCAGCTGACTGAAATAAGTTAATTGGATGAAAATCAAGAAAAATTGACAAGAACCACGAAAAGTTCCTGTATTTTAAGATAAAATCTGACGCTATTAAAGAAAAAACTTCTAGCTCGCTGAAATATGTTCATTTGCTGAAAATCAACAATACCACGAAAAGTTCTTGTATTTGAAGATAAAATCTTTTTGCTTTGAAGAAGAAGGATTTCGGTGACTGAAATAAGTTCATTGGATGAAAACCAACAAAAATTGACAAGAAGCACGAAAAGTTCTTGTATTTTAAGATAAAATCTTGCGCTATGAAAGAAAAAACTTCCAGCTCGCTGAAATATGTTCATTTGCTGAAAACCAACAAAACCACGTAAAGTTCTTGTATTTGAAGATAAAATCTTTTTGCTTTGAAGAAGAAAGATCTGGCTGACTGAAATAAGTTCATTGGATGAAAACCAACAAAATTTGACAAGAACCACGAAAGGTTCTTGTATTTTAAGATAAAATGTGACGCTATTAAAGAAAAAACTTCTCGCTCGCTGAAATATGTTCATTTGCTGAAAATCAACAAAATCACGAAAAGTTCTTGTATTTGAAGATAAAATCTTTTTGCTTTGAAGAAGAAAGATCTAGCTGACTGAAATAAGTTCATTAGATGAAAAACAAACAAAATTTGAGAAGAACCACGAAAAGTTCTTGTATTTTAGGATAAAATCTGACGCTATTAAAGAAATAACTTCTCGCTCGCTGAAATATGTTCATTTGCTGAAAATCAACAATACCACGAAAAGTTCTTGTATTTGAAGATAAAATCTTTTTGCTTTGAAGAAGAAGGATCCAGTTGACTGAAATCAGTTCATTTGATGAAAATCAACAAAAATTGACAAGAACCACGAAAAGCTCTTGTATTTTAAGATAAAATCTGACGCTATTAAAGTAAAAACTTCCAGCTCGCAGAAACATGTTCATTTGCTGAAAATCAACAAAACCACGAAAAGTTCTTGTATTTGAAGATAAAATCTTTTTGCTTTGAAGAAGAAAGATCCAGCTGACTGAAATAAGTTCATTTGATGAAAATCAACAAAAATTGACAAGAACCACGAAAAGTTCTTGCATTTCAAGATAAAATCTGACGCTATTAAAGAAAAAACTTCTAGCTCGCTGAAATATGTTCATTTGCTGTAAATCAACAAAACCACGAAATGTTCTTTTATTTGACGATAAAATCTTTTTGCTTTGAAGAAGAAAGATCTGGCTGACTGAAATAAGTTCATTGGATGAAAACCAACAAAATTTCAAAAGAACCACGAAAGGTTCTTGTATTTTAAGATAAAATCTGACGCTATTAAAGAAAAAACTTCTCGCTTGCTGAAATATGTTCATTTGCTGAAAATCAACAAAATCACGAAAAGTTCTTGTATTTGAAGATAAAATCTTTTTGCTTTGAAGAAGAAAGATCTAGCTGACTGAAATAAGTTCATTAGATGAAAAACAAACAAAATTTGACAAGAACCACGAAAAGTTCTTGTATTTTAGGATAAAATCTGACGCTATTAAAGAAAAAACTTCTCGCTCGCTGAAATATGTTCATTTGCTGAAAATCAACAATACCACGAAAAGTTCTTGTATTTGAAGATAAAATCTTTTTGCTTTGAAGAAGAAGGATTTAGGTGACTGAAATAAGTTCATTGGATGAAAACCAACAAAAATTGACAAGAAGCACGAAAAGTTCTTGTATTTTAAGATAAAATCTTGAGCTATTAAAGAAAAAAATTCTAGCTCACTGAAATATGTTCATTTGCTGTAAACCAACAAAACCACGTAAAGTTCTTGTATTTGAAGATAAAATCTTTTTGCTTTGAAGAAGAAAGATCCAGCTGACTGAAATAAGTTCATTGGATGAAAACCAACAAAAATTGACAGGAACCACGAAAAGGTCTTGTATTTTAAGATAAAATGTGACGCTATTGAAGAAAAAACTTCCAGCTCGCTGAAATATGTTCATTTGCTGAAAATCAACAAAACCACGAAAAGTTCAAAACCACGAAAAGTTCTTGTATTTGAAGATAAAATCTTTTTGCTTCGAAGAAGAAAGATCCAGCTGACTGAAATCAGTTCATTTGATGAAAATCAACAAAAATTGACAAGAACCACGAAAAGTTCTGGTGTTTCAAGATAAAATCTGAAGCTATTAAAGAAAAAACTTCCAGCTCGCTGAAATATGTTCATTTGCTGAAAATCAACAAAACCACGAAAAGTTCTTGTATTTGAAGATAAAATCTTTTTGCTTTGAAGAAGAAAGATCCAGCTGACTGAAATAAGTTCATTGGATGAAAACCAACAAAAATTGACAAGAACCACGAAAAGTTCTTGTATTTTAAGATAAAATCTGACGCTATTAAAGAAAAAACTTCTAGCTCGCTGAAATATGTTCATTTGCTGAAAATCAACAATACCACGAAATGTTCTTGTATTTGAAGATAAAATCTTTTTGCTTTGAAGAAGAAGGATTTCGGTGACTGAAATAAGTTCATTGGATGAAAACCAACAAAAATTGACAAGAAGCACGAAAAGTTCTTGTATTTTAAGATAAAATCTTGCGCTATTAAAGAAAAAACTTCTAGCTCGCTGAAATATGTTCATTTGCTGAAAACCAACAAAACCACGTAAAGTTCTTGTATTTGAAGATAAAATCTTTTTGCTTTGAAGAAGAAAGATCCAGCTGACTGAAATAAGTTCATTGGATGAAAACCAACAAAAATTGACAGGAACCACGAAAAGGTCTTGTATTTTAAGATAAAATCTGACGCTATTAAAGAAAAAACTTCCAGCTCGCTGAAATATGTTCATTTGCTGAAAATCAACAAAACCACGAAAAGTTCTTTTATTTGAAGATAAAATCTTTTTGCTTTGAAGAAGAAAGATCTGGCTGACTGAAATAAGTTCATTGGATGAAAACCAACAAAATTTGACAAGAACCACGAAAGGTTCTTGTATTTTAAGATAAAATGTGACGCTATTAAAGAAAAAACTTCTCGCTCGCTGAAATATGTTCATTTGCTGAAAATCAACAAAATCTCGAAAAGTTCTTGTATTTGAAGATAAAATCTTTTTGCTTTGAAGAAGAAAGATCCAGCTGACTGAAATCAGTTCATTTGATGAAAACCAACAAAAATTGACAAGAACCACGAAAAGTTCTTGTATTTCAAGATAAAATCTGAAGCTATTAAAGAAAAAACTTCTTGCTCGCTGAAATATGTTCATTTGCTGAAAATCAACAAAACCACGAAATGTTCTTTTATTTGAAAATAAAATCTTTTTGCTTTGAAGAAGAAAGATCTGGCTGACTGAAATAAGTTCATTGGATGAAAACCAACAAAATTTGACAAGAACCACGAAAGGTTCTTGTATTTTAAGATAAAATGTGACGCTATTCAAGAAAAAACTTCTCGCTCGCTGAAATATGTTCATTTGCTGAAAATCAACAAAATCACGAAAAGTTCTTGTATTTGAAGATAAAATCTTTTTGCTTTCAAGAAGAAAGATCTAGCTGACTGAAATAAGTTCATTAGATGAAAAACAAACAAAATTTGACAAGAACCACGAAAAGTTCTTGTATTTTAGGATAAAATCTGACGCTATTAAAGAAAAAACTTCTCGCTCGCTGAAATATGTTCATTTGCTGAAAATCAACAATACCACGAAAAGTTCTTGTATTTGAAGATAAAATCTTTTTGCTTTGAAGAAGAAAGATCCAGCTGACTGAAATAAGTTCATTGGATGAAAACCACCAAAAATTGACAGGAACCACGAAAAGGTCTTGTATTTTAAGATCAAATCTGACGCTATTAAAGAAAAAACTTCCAGCTCGCTGAAATATGTTCATTTGCTGAAAATCAACAAAACCACGAAAAGTTCTTGTATTTGAAGTTAAAATCTTTTTGCTTTGAAGAAGAAAGATCCAGCTGACTGAAATCAGTTCATTTGATGAAAATCAACAAAAATTGACAAGACCCACGTAAAGTTCTTGTATTTCAAGATAAAATCTGAAGCTATTAAAGAAAAAACTTCTAGCTCGCTGAAATATGTTCATTTGTTGAAAATCAACAAAACCACGAAAAGTTCTTGTATTTGAAGATAAAATCTTTTTGCTTTGAAGAAGAAAGATCTAGATGACTGAAATAAGTTCATTAGATGAAAACCAACAAAATTTGACAAGAACCACGAAAAGTTCTTGTATTTTAGGATAAAATCTGACGCTATTAAAGAAAAAACTTCTTGCTCGCTGAAATATGTTCATTTGCTGAAAATCAACAAAACCACGAAAAGTTCTTGTATTTGAAGATAAAATCTTTTTGCTTTGAAGAAGAAAGATCCAGCTGACTGAAATAAGTTCATTGGATGAAAATCAACAAAAATTGACAAGAACCACGAAAAGTTCTTGTATTTTAAGATAAAATCTGACGCTATTAAAGAAAAAACCTCTTGCTCGCTGAAATATGTTCATTTGCTGAAAATCAACAAAACCACGAAAAGTTCTTGTATTAGAAGATAATATCTTTTTGCTTTGAAGAAGAAAGATCCAGCTGACTGAAATAAGTTCATTGGATGAAAATCAAGAAAAATTGACAAGAACCACGAAAAGTTCTTGTATTTTAAGATAAAATCTGACGCTATTAAAGAAAAAACTTCTAGCTCGCTGAAATATGTTCATTTGCTGAAAATCAACAATACCACGAAAAGTTCTTGTATTTGAAGATAAAATCTTTTTGCTTTGAAGAAGAAGGATTTCGGTGACTGAAATAAGTTCATTGGATGAAAACCAACAAAAATTGACAAGAAGCACGAAAAGTTCTTGTATTTTAAGATAAAATCTTGCGCTATTGAAGAGAAAACTTCTCGCTCGCTGAAATATGTTCATTTGCTGAAAACCAACAAAACCACGTAAAGTTCTTGTATTTGAAGATAAAATCTTTTTGCTTTGAAGAAGAAAGATCCAGCTGACTGAAATAAGTTCATTGGATGAAAACCAACAAAAATTGACAGGAATCACGAAAAGGTCTTGTATTTTAAGATAAAATCTGACGCTATTAAAGAAAAAACTTCCAGCTCGCTGAAATATGTTCATTTCCTGAAAATCAACAAAACCACGAAAAGTTCTTGTATTTGAAGATAAAATCTTTTTGCTTTGAAGAAGAAAGATCCAGCTGACTGAAATCAGTTCATTTGATGAAAATCAACAAAAATTGACAAGAACCACGAAATGTTCTTGTATTTCAAGATAAAATCTGAAGCTATTAAAGAAAAAACTTCCAGCTCGCTGAAATATGTTCATTTGTTGAAAATCAACAAAACCACGAAAAGTTCTTGTATTTGAAGATAAAATCTTTTTGCTTTGAAGAAGAAAGATCTGGCTGACTGAAATGAGTTCATTGGATGAAAACCAACACAAATTGACAAGAACCACGAAAAGTTCTTGTATTTTAGGATAAAATCTGACGCTATTAAAGAAAAAACTTCTTGCTCGCTGAAATATGTTCATTTGCTGAAAATCAACAAAACCACGAAATGTTCTTTTATTTGAAAATAAAATCTTTTTGCTTTGAAGAAGAAAGATCTGGCTGACTGAAATAAGTTCATTGGATGAAAACCAACACAATTTGACAAGAACCACGAAAGGTTCTTGTATTTTAAGATAAAATGTGACGCTATTAAAGAAAAAACTTCTCGCTCGCTGAAATATGTTCATTTGCTGAAAATCAACAAAATCACGAAAAGTTCTTGTATTTGAAGATAAAATCTTTTTGCTTTGAAGAAGAAAGATCTAGCTGACTGAAATAAGTTCATTGGATGAAAACCAACAAAATTTGACAAGAACCACGAAAAGTTCTTGTATTTTAAGATAAAATCTGATGCTATTGAAGAAAAAACCTCTTGCTCGCTGAAATATGTTCATTTGCTGAAAATCAACAAAACCACGAAAAGTTCTTGTATTTGAAGATAAAATCTTTTTGCTTTTAAGAAGAAAGATCCAGCTGACTGAAATAAGTTCATCAGATGAAGACCAACAAAAATTGACAAGAACCAAGAAAAGTTCTTGTATTTTAATATACAATCTTGCGCTTTTGAACAAAAAACTTCTTGCTCGCTGAAATATGTTCATTTGCTGAAAACCAACAAAACCACGTAAAGTTCTTGTATTTGAAGATAAAATCTTTTTGCTTTGAAGAAGAAAGATCCAGCTGACTGAAATAAGTTCATTGGATGAAAATCAACAAAAATTGACAAGAACCACGAAAAGTTCTTGTACTTCAAGATAAAATCAGACGCGATTAAAGAAAAAACTTCTAGCTCGCTGAAATATGTTCATTTGTTGAAAATCAACAAAACCACGAAAAGTTCTTGTATTTGAAGATAAAATCTTTTTGCTTTGAAGAAGAAAGATCTGGCTGACTGAAATAAGTTCATTGGATGAAAACCAACAAAAATTGACAAGAACCACGAAAAGTTCTTGATTTTAAGATAAAATCTGACGCTATTAAAGAAAAAACTTCTTGCTCGCTGAAATATGTTCATTTGCTGAAAATCAACAAAACCACGAAAAGTTCTTGTATTTAAAGATAAAATCTTTTTGCTTTTAAGAAGAAAGATCCAGCTGACTGAAATAAGTTCATTCGATCAAAATCAACAAAAATTGACAAGAACCACGAAAAGTTCTTCTATTTTAAGATAAAATCTGACGCTTTTAATGAAAAAACTTCTCGCTCGCTGAAATATGTTCATTTGCTGTAAATCAACAAAACCACGAAAAGTTCTTGTATTTGAAGATAAAATCTTTTTGCTTTGAAGAAGAAAGATCGAGGTGACTGAAATAAGTTCATTAGATGAAAACCAACATAAATTGACAAGAACCACGAAAAGTTCTTGTATTTTAAGATAATATCTGACGCTTTTAAAGAAAAAACTTCTCGCTCGCTGAAATATATTCATTTGCTGTTAATCAACAAAACCACGAAAAGTTCTTGTATTTGAAGTTAAAATCTTTTTCCTTTGAAGAAGAAACATCTGGCTGATTGAAATAAGTTCATTGGATGAAAACCAACAAAAATTGACAAGAACCACGAAAAGTTCTTGTATTATTAAGATAAAATCTGACGCTATTAAAGAAAAAACTTCTCGCTCGCTGAAATATGTTCATTTGTTGAAAATCAACAAAACCGCGAAAAGTTCTTGTATTTGAAGATAAAATCTTTTTGCTTTGAAGAAGAAAGATCTGGCTGACTGAAATAAGTTCATTGGATGAAAACCAACAAGAATTAACAAGAACCTCGAAAAGTTCTTGTATTTTAAGATAAAATGTGACTCTATTAAAGAAAAAATTTCCAGCTCGCTGAAATATGTTCATTTGCTGAAAATCAACAAAACCACGAAAAGTTCTTGTATTTGAAGATAAAATCTTTTTGCTTTGAAGAAGAAAGATCTCGCTGACTGAAATAAGTTGATTAGATGAAAACCAACAAAATTTGACAAGACCCATGAAAAGTTCTTGTATTTTAGGATAAAATCTGACGCTATTAAAGAAAAAACTTCTCGCTCGCTGAAATATGTTCATTTGCTGAAAATCAACAAAACCACGAAAAGTTCTTGTATTTGAAGATAAAATCTTTTTGCTTTGAAGAAGAAAGATCCAGCTGACTGAAATAAGTTCATCAGATGAAAACGAACAAAAATTGACAAGAAGCACGAAAAGTTCTTGTATTTTAAGAGAAAATCTTGCGCTATTAAAGAAAAAACTTCTAGCTCGCTGAAATATGTTCATTTGCTGAAAATCAAGAAAACCACGAAAAGTTCTTGTATTTGAAGATAAAATCTTTTTGCTTTGAAGATGAAAGATCGAGGTGACTGAAATAAGTTCATTAGATGAAAACCAACAAAAATTGACAGGAACCACGAAAAGTTCTTGTATTTTAAGATAAAATCTTGCGCTATTAAAGAAAAAACTTCTTGCTCGCTGAAATATGTTCATTTGCTGTTAATCAACAAAACCACGAAAAGTTCTTGTATTTGAAGTTAAAATCTTTTTCCTTTGAAGAAGAAAGATCTGGCTGACTGAAATAAGTTCATTGGATGAAAACCAACAAAAATTGACAAGAACCACGAAAAGTTCTTGTATTTTAAGATAAAATCTGACGCTATTGAAGAAAAAACTTCTCGCTCGCTGAAATATGTTCATTTGCTGAAAATCAACGAAACCACGAAAAGTACTTGTATTTGAAGATAAAATCTTTTTGCTTTGAAGAAGAAAGATCCAGCTGACTGAAATAAGTTCATCAGATGAAAATCAACAAAAATTGACAAGAACCACGAAAAGTTCTTGTATTTTAAGATAAAATCTTACGCTATTAAAGAAAAAACTTCCAGCTCGCTGAAATATGTTCATTTGCTGAAAATCAACAAAACCACGAAAATTTCTTGTATTTGAAGATAAAATCTTTTTGCTTTGATAAGAAGGATTGAGGTGACTGAAATAAGTTCATTGGATGAAAACCAACAAAAATTGACAAGAAGCACGTAAAGTTCTGGTATTTTAAGAGAAAATCTTGCGCTATTAAAGAAAAAACTTCTAGCTCGCTGAAATATGTTCATTTGCTGAAAATCAAGAAAACCACGAAAAGTTCTTGTATTTGAAGATAAAATCTTTTTGCTTTGAAGATGAAAGATCGAGGTGACTGAAATAAGTTCATTAGATGAAAACCAACAAAAATTGACAGGAACCACGAAAAGTTCTTGTATTTTAAGATAAAATCTTGCGCTATTAATGAAAAAACTTCTTGCTCGCTGAAATATGTTCATTTGCTGTTAATCAACAAAACCACGAAAAGTTCTATTATTTGAAGTTAAATTCTTTTTCCTTTGAAGAAGAAAGATCTGGCTGACTGAAATAAGTTCATTGGATGAAAACCAACAAAAATTGACAAGAACCACGAAAAGTTCTTGTATTTTAAGAAAAAATCTGACGCTATGAAAGAAAAAACTTCTCGCTCGCTGAAATATGTTCATTTGCTGAAAATCAACAAAACCACGAAAAGTTCTTGTATTTGAAGATAAAATCTTTTTGCTTTGAAGAAGAAAGATCCAGCTGACTGAAATAAGTTCATTGGATGAAAATCAACAAAAATTGACAAGAACCACGAAAAGTTCTGGTATTTTAAGATAAAATCTGACGCTATTAAAGAAAAAACTTCCAGATCGCTGAAATATGGTCATTTGCTGAAAATCAACAAAACCACAAAAAGTTCTTGTATTTGAAGGGAAAATCTTTTTGCTTTGAAGACGAAGGATTTAGGTGACTGAAATAAGTTCATTGGATGAAAACCAACAAAAATTGACAAGAAGCACGAAAAGTTCTTGTATTTAAAGAGAAAATCTTGCGCTATTAAAGAAAAAACTTCGAGCTCGCTGAAATATGTTCATTTGCTGAAAATCAACAAAACCACGAAAAGTTCTTGTATTTGAAGATAAAATCTTTTTGCTTTGAACAAGAAAAATCGAGGTGACTGAAATAAGTTCATTCGATGAAAACCAACAAAAATTGACAAGAACCACGAAAAGTTCTTGTATTTTAAGATAAAATCTTACGCTATTAAAGAAAAAACTTCCAGCTCGCTGAAATATGGTCATTTGCTGAAAATCAACAAAACCACGAAAAGTTCTTGTATTTGAAGATAAAATCTTTTTGCTTTGAAGAAGAAGGATTTCGGTGACTGAAATAAGTTCATTGGATGAAAACCAACAAAAATTGACAAGAAGCACGAAAAGTTCTTGTATTTTAAGAGAAAATCTTGCGCTATTAAAGAAAAAAACTTCCAGCTCGCTGAAATATGTTCATTTGCTGAAAATCAAGAAAACCACGAAAAGTTCTTGTATTTGAAGATAAAATCTTTTTGCTTTGAAGATGAAAGATCGAGGTGACTGAAATAAGTTCATTAGATGAAAACCAACAAAAATTGACAGGAACCACGAAAAGTTCTTGTATTTTAAGATAAAATCTTGCGCTATTAAAGAAAAAACTTCTTGCTCGCTGAAATATGTTCATTTGCTGTTACTCAACAAAACCACGAAAAGTTCTTGTATTTGAAGTTAAAATCTTTTTCCTTTGAAGAAGAAAGATCTGGCTGACTGAAATAAGTTCATTGGATGAAAACCAACAAAAATTGACAAGAAGCACGAAAAGTTCTTGTATTTTAAGAGAAAATCTTGCGCTATTAAAGAAAAAAACTTCCAGCTCGCTGAAATATGTTCATTTGCTGAAAATCAACAAAACCACGAAAAGTTCTTGTATTTGAAGGGAAAATCTTTTTGCTTTGAAGACGAAGGATTTAGGTGACTGAAATAAGTTCATTGGATGAAAACCAACAAAAATTGACAAGAAGCACGAAAAGTTCTTGTATTTAAAGAGAAAATCTTGCGCTATTAAAGAAAAAACTTCGAGCTCGCTGAAATATGTTCATTTGCTGAAAATCAACAAAACCACGAAAAGTTCTTGTATTTGAAGATAAAATCTTTTTGCTTTGAAGAAGAAAAATCGAGGTGACTGAAATAAGTTCATTCGATGAAAACCAACAAAAATTGACAAGAACCACGAAAAGTTCTTGTATTTTAAGATAAAATCTTACGCTATTAAAGAAAAAACTTCCAGCTCGCTGAAATATGGTCATTTGCTGAAAATCAACAAAACCACGAAAAGTTCTTGTATTTGAAGATAAAATCTTTTTGCTTTGAAGAAGAAGGATTTCGGTGACTGAAATAAGTTCATTGGATGAAAACCAACAAAAATTGACAAGAAGCACGAAAAGTTCTTGTATTTTAAGAGAAAATCTTGCGCTATTAAAGAAAAAAACTTCCAGCTCGCTGAAATATGTTCATTTGCTGAAAATCAAGAAAACCACGAAAAGTTCTTGTATTTGAAGATAAAATCTTTTTGCTTTGAAGATGAAAGATCGAGGTGACTGAAATAAGTTCATTAGATGAAAACCAACAAGAATTGACAGGAACCACGAAAAGTTCTTGTATTTTAAGATAAAATCTTGCGCTATTAAAGAAAAAACTTCTTGCTCGCTGAAATATGTTCATTTGCTGTTAATCAACAAAACCACGAAAAGTTCTTGTATTTGAAGTTAAAATCTTTTTCCTTTGAAGAAGAAAGATCTGGCTGACTGAAATAAGTTCATTGGATGAAAACCAACAAAAATTGACAAGAACCACGAAAAGTTCTTGTATTTTAAGATAAAATCTGACGCTATTAAAGAAAAAACTTCCAGCTCGCTGAAATATGGTCATTTGCTGAAAATCAACAAAACCACGAAAAGTTCTTGTATTTGAAGATAAAATCTTTTTGCTTTGAAGAAGAAAGATCCAGCTGACTGAAATAAGTTCATCAGATGAAAATCAACAAAAATTGACAAGAACCACGAAAAGTTCTTGTATTATTAAGATAAAATCTGACGCTATTAAAGAAAAAACTTCTCGCTCGCTGAAATATGTTCATTTGCTGAAAATCAACAAAACCACGAAAAGTTCTTGTATATGAAGATAAAATCTTTTTGCTTTGAAGAAGAAAGATCCAGCTGACTGAAATAAGTTCATCAGATGAAAATCAACAAAAATTGACAAGAAGCACGAAAAGTTCTAGTATTTTAAGATAAAATCTGACGCTATTAAAGAAAAAACTTCTCGCTCGCTGAAATATGTTCATTTGCTGAAAATCAACAAAACCACGAAAAGTTCTTGTATTTGAAGATAAAATCTTTTTGCTTTTAAGAAGAAAGATCCAGCTGACTGAAATCAGTTCATTCGATCAAAATCAACAAAAATTGACAAGAACCACGAAAAGTTCTTGTATTTTAAGATAAAATCTGACGCTTTTTATGAAAAAACTTCGAGCTCGCTGAAATATGTTCATTTGCTGAAAATCAACAAAACCACGAAAATTTCTTGTATTTGAAGATAAAATCTTTTTGCTTTGAAGAAGAAGGATTTAGGTGACTGAAATAAGTTCATTGGATGAAAACCAACAAAAATTGACAAGAAGCACGAAAAGTTCTTGTATTTTAAGAGAAAATCTTACGCTATTAAAGAAAAAAACTTCAAGCTCGCTGAAATATGTTCATTTGCTGAAAATCAAGAAAACCACGAAAAGTTCTTGTATTTGAAGATAAAATCTTTTTGCTTTGAAGAAGAAAGATCCAGCTGACTGAAATAAGTTCATCAGATGAAAATCAACAAAAATTGACAAGAACCACGAAAAGTTCTTGTATTTTAAGATAAAATTTTACGCTATTAAAGAAAAAACTGCCAGCTCGCTGAAATATGGTCATTTGCTGAAAATCAACAAAACCACAAAAAGTTCTTGTATTTGAAGATAAAATCTTTTTGCTTTGAAGAAGAAGGATTTAGGTGACTGAAATAAGTTCATTGGATGAAAACCAACAAAAATTGACAAGAAGCACGAAAAGTTCTTGTATTTTAAGAGAAAATCTTGCGCTATTAAAGAAAAAACTTCTGGCTCGCTGAAATATGTTCATTTGCTGAAAATCAAGAAAACCACGAAAAGTTCTTGTATTTGAAGATAAAATCTTTTTGCTTTGAAGATGAAAGATTGAGGTGACTGAAATAAGTTCATTAGATGAAAACCAACAAAAATTGACAGGAACCACGAAAAGTTCTTGTATTTTAAGATAAAATCTTGCGCTATTAAAGAAAAAACTTCTTGCTCGCTGAAATATGTTCATTTGCTGTTAATCAACAAAACCACGAAAAGTTCTATTATTTGAAGTTAAATTCTTTTTCCTTTGAAGAAGAAAGATCTGGCTGACTGAAATAAGTTCATTGGATGAAAACCAACAAAAATTGACAAGAAGCACGAAAAGTTCTTGTATTTTAAGAGAAAATCTTGCGCTATTAAAGAAAAAACTTCTGGCTCGCTGAAATATGTTCATTTGCTGAAAATCAAGAAAACCACGAAAAGTTCTTGTATTTGAAGATAAAATCTTTTTGCTTTGAAGATGAAAGATTGAGGTGACTGAAATAAGTTCATTAGATGAAAACCAACAAAAATTGACAGGAACCACGAAAAGTTCTTGTATTTTAAGATAAAATCTTGCGCTATTAAAGAAAAAACTTCTTGCTCGCTGAAATATGTTCATTTGCTGTTAATCAACAAAACCACGAAAAGTTCTATTATTTGAAGTTAAATTCTTTTTCCTTTGAAGAAGAAAGATCTGGCTGACTGAAATAAGTTCATTGGATGAAAACCAACAAAGATTGACAAGAACCACGAAAAGTTCTTGTATTTTAAGAAAAAATCTGACGCTATGAAAGAAAAAACTTCTCGCTCGCTGAAATATGTTCATTTGCTGAAAATCAACAAAACCACGAAAAGTTCTTGTATTTGAAGATAAAATCTTTTTGCTTTGAAGAAGAAAGATCCAGCTGACTGAAATAAGTTCATTGGATGAAAATCAACAAAAATTGACAAGAACCACGAAAAGTTCTTGTATTTCAAGAGAAAATCTTGCGCTATTAAAGAAAAAACTTCGAGCTCGCTGAAATATGTTCATTTGCTGAAAATCAACAAAACCACGAAAAGTTCTTGTATTTGAAGATAAAATCTTTTTGCTTTGAAGAAGAAAGATCGAGGTGACTGAAATAAGTTCATTGGATGAAAACCAACAAAAATTGACAAGAAGCACGAAAAGTTCTTGTATTTTAAGAGAAAATCTTGCGCTATTAAAGAAAAAACTTCTAGCTCGCTGAAATATGTTCATTTGCTGAAAATCAAGAAAACCACGAAAAGTTCTTGTATTTGAAGATAAAATCTTTTTGCTTTGAAGATGAAAGATCGAGGTGACTGAAATAAGTTCATTAGATGAAAACCAACAAAAATTGACAGGAACCACGAAAAGTTCTTGTATTTTAAGATAAAATCTTGCGCTATTAAAGAAAAAACTTCTTGCTCGCTGAAATATGTTCATTTGCTGTTAATCAACAAAACCACGAAAAGTTCTATTATTTGAAGTTAAAATCTTTTTCCTTTGAAGAAGAAAGATCTGGCTGACTGAAATAAGTTCATTGGATGAAAACCAACAAAAATTGACAAGAACCACGAAAAGTTCTTGTATTTTAAGATAAAATCTGACGCTATTAAAGAAAAAACTTCCAGCTCGCTGAAATATGGTCATTTGCTGAAAATCAACAAGACCACGAAAAGTTCTTGTATTTGAAGATAAAATCTTTTTGCTTTGAAGAAGAAAGATCCAGCTGACTGAAATAAGTTCATCAGATGAAAATCAACAAAAATTGACAAGAACCACGAAAAGTTCTTGTATTATTAAGATAAAATCTGACGCTATTAAAGAAAAAACTTCTCGCTCGCTGAAATATGTTCATTTGCTGAAAATCAACAAAACCACGAAAAGTTCTTGTATTTGAAGATGAAATCTTTTTGCTTTGAAGAAGAAAGATCCAGCTGACTGAAATAAGTTCATTGGATGAAAATCAACAAAAATTGACAAGAAGCACGAAAAGTTCTTGTATTTTAAGATAAAATCTGACGCTATTAAAGAAAAAACTTCTCGCTCGCTGAAATATGTTCATTTGCTGAAAATCAACAAAACCACGAAAAGTTCTTGTATTTGAAGATAAAATCTTTTTGCTTTTAAGAAGAAAGATCCAGCTGACTGAAATCAGTTCATTCGATCAAAATCAACAAAAATTGACAAGAACCACGAAAAGTTCTTGTATTTTAAGATAAAATCTGACGCTTTTTATGAAAAAACTTCGAGCTCGCTGAAATATGTTCATTTGCTGAAAATCAACAAAACCACGAAAAGTTCTTGTATTTGAAGATAAAATCTTTTTGCTTTGAAGAAGAAGGATTTAGGTGACTGAAATAAGTTCATTGGATGAAAACCAACAAAAATTGACAAGAAGCACGAAAAGTTCTTGTATTTTAAGAGAAAATCTTACGCTATTAAAGAAAAAACTTCTAGCTCGCTGAAATATGTTCATTTGCTGAAAATCAAGAAAACCACGAAAAGTTCTTGTATTTGAAGATAAAATCTTTTTGCTTTGAAGAAGAAAGATCCAGCTGACTGAAATAAGTTCATCAGATGAAAATCAACAAAAATTGACAAGAACCACGAAAAGTTCTTGTATTTTAAGATAAAATTTTACGCTATTAAAGAAAAAACTGCCAGCTCGCTGAAATATGGTCATTTGCTGAAAATCAACAAAACCACAAAAAGTTCTTGTATTTGAAGATAAAATCTTTTTGCTTTGAAGAAGAAGGATTTAGGTGACTGAAATAAGTTCATTGGATGAAAACCAACAAAAATTGACAAGAAGCACGAAAAGTTCTTGTATTTTAAGAGAAAATCTTGCGCTATTAAAGAAAAAACTTCTGGCTCGCTGAAATATGTTCATTTGCTGAAAATCAAGAAAACCACGAAAAGTTCTTGTATTTGAAGATAAAATCTTTTTGCTTTGAAGATGAAAGATTGAGGTGACTGAAATAAGTTCATTAGATGAAAACCAACAAAAATTGACAGGAACCACGAAAAGTTCTTGTATTTTAAGATAAAATCTTGCGCTATTAAAGAAAAAACTTCTTGCTCGCTGAAATATGTTCATTTGCTGTTAATCAACAAAACCACGAAAAGTTCTATTATTTGAAGTTAAATTCTTTTTCCTTTGAAGAAGAAAGATCTGGCTGACTGAAATAAGTTCATTGGATGAAAACCAACAAAAATTGACAAGAAGCACGAAAAGTTCTTGTATTTTAAGAGAAAATCTTGCGCTATTAAAGAAAAAACTTCTGGCTCGCTGAAATATGTTCATTTGCTGAAAATCAAGAAAACCACGAAAAGTTCTTGTATTTGAAGATAAAATCTTTTTGCTTTGAAGATGAAAGATTGAGGTGACTGAAATAAGTTCATTAGATGAAAACCAACAAAAATTGACAGGAACCACGAAAAGTTCTTGTATTTTAAGATAAAATCTTGCGCTATTAAAGAAAAAACTTCTTGCTCGCTGAAATATGTTCATTTGCTGTTAATCAACAAAACCACGAAAAGTTCTATTATTTGAAGTTAAATTCTTTTTCCTTTGAAGAAGAAAGATCTGGCTGACTGAAATAAGTTCATTGGATGAAAACCAACAAAGATTGACAAGAACCACGAAAAGTTCTTGTATTTTAAGAAAAAATCTGACGCTATGAAAGAAAAAACTTCTCGCTCGCTGAAATATGTTCATTTGCTGAAAATCAACAAAACCACGAAAAGTTCTTGTATTTGAAGATAAAATCTTTTTGCTTTGAAGAAGAAAGATCCAGCTGACTGAAATAAGTTCATTGGATGAAAATCAACAAAAATTGACAAGAACCACGAAAAGTTCTTGTATTTCAAGAGAAAATCTTGCGCTATTAAAGAAAAAACTTCGAGCTCGCTGAAATATGTTCATTTGCTGAAAATCAACAAAACCACGAAAAGTTCTTGTATTTGAAGATAAAATCTTTTTGCTTTGAAGAAGAAAGATCGAGGTGACTGAAATAAGTTCATTGGATGAAAACCAACAAAAATTGACAAGAAGCACGAAAAGTTCTTGTATTTTAAGAGAAAATCTTGCGCTATTAAAGAAAAAACTTCTAGCTCGCTGAAATATGTTCATTTGCTGAAAATCAAGAAAACCACGAAAAGTTCTTGTATTTGAAGATAAAATCTTTTTGCTTTGAAGATGAAAGATCGAGGTGACTGAAATAAGTTCATTAGATGAAAACCAACAAAAATTGACAGGAACCACGAAAAGTTCTTGTATTTTAAGATAAAATCTTGCGCTATTAAAGAAAAAACTTCTTGCTCGCTGAAATATGTTCATTTGCTGTTAATCAACAAAACCACGAAAAGTTCTATTATTTGAAGTTAAAATCTTTTTCCTTTGAAGAAGAAAGATCTGGCTGACTGAAATAAGTTCATTGGATGAAAACCAACAAAAATTGACAAGAACCACGAAAAGTTCTTGTATTTTAAGATAAAATCTGACGCTATTAAAGAAAAAACTTCCAGCTCGCTGAAATATGGTCATTTGCTGAAAATCAACAAGACCACGAAAAGTTCTTGTATTTGAAGATAAAATCTTTTTGCTTTGAAGAAGAAAGATCCAGCTGACTGAAATAAGTTCATCAGATGAAAATCAACAAAAATTGACAAGAACCACGAAAAGTTCTTGTATTATTAAGATAAAATCTGACGCTATTAAAGAAAAAACTTCTCGCTCGCTGAAATATGTTCATTTGCTGAAAATCAACAAAACCACGAAAAGTTCTTGTATTTGAAGATGAAATCTTTTTGCTTTGAAGAAGAAAGATCCAGCTGACTGAAATAAGTTCATTGGATGAAAATCAACAAAAATTGACAAGAAGCACGAAAAGTTCTTGTATTTTAAGATAAAATCTGACGCTATTAAAGAAAAAACTTCTCGCTCGCTGAAATATGTTCATTTGCTGAAAATCAACAAAACCACGAAAAGTTCTTGTATTTGAAGATAAAATCTTTTTGCTTTTAAGAAGAAAGATCCAGCTGACTGAAATCAGTTCATTCGATCAAAATCAACAAAAATTGACAAGAACCACGAAAAGTTCTTGTATTTTAAGATAAAATCTGACGCTTTTTATGAAAAAACTTCGAGCTCGCTGAAATATGTTCATTTGCTGAAAATCAACAAAACCACGAAAAGTTCTTGTATTTGAAGATAAAATCTTTTTGCTTTGAAGAAGAAGGATTTAGGTGACTGAAATAAGTTCATTGGATGAAAACCAACAAAAATTGACAAGAAGCACGAAAAGTTCTTGTATTTTAAGAGAAAATCTTACGCTATTAAAGAAAAAACTTCTAGCTCGCTGAAATATGTTCATTTGCTGAAAATCAAGAAAACCACGAAAAGTTCTTGTATTTGAAGATAAAATCTTTTTGCTTTGAAGATGAAAGATCGAGGTGACTGAAATAAGTTCATTTGATGAAAACCAACAAAAATTGACAAGAAGCACGAAAAGTTCTTGTATTTTAAGATAAAATCTTGCGCTATTAAAGAAAAAACTTCTTGCTCGCTTAAATATGTTCATTTGCTGTTAATCAACAAAACCACGAAAAGTTCTTGTATTTGAAGTTAAAATCTTTTTCCTTTGAAGAAGAAAGATCTGGCTGACTGAAAAAAGTTCATTGGATGAAAACCAACAAAAATTGACAAGAACCACGAAAGGTTCTTGTATTATTAAGATAAAATCTGTCGCTATTAAAGAAAAAACTTCTCGCTCGCTGAAATATGTTCATTTGCTGAAAATCAACAAAACCACGAAAAGTTCTTGTATTTGAAGATAAAATCTTTTTGCTTTGAAGAAGAAAGATCCAGCTGACTGAAATAAGTTCATTTGATGAAAATCAACAAAAATTGACAAGAACCACGAAAAGTTCTTGTATTTTAAGATAAAATCTGACGCTATTAAAGAAAAAACTTCCAGCTCGCTGAAATATGGTCATTTGCTGAAAATCAACAAAACCACGAAAAGTTCTTGCATTTGAGGATAAAATCTTTTTGCTTTGAAGAAGAAAGATCCAGCTGACTGAAATAAGTTCATTTGATGAAAATCAACAAAAATTGACAAGAACCACGAAAAGTTCTTGTATTTCAAGATAAAATCTGACGCTATGAAATAAAAAACTTCCAGCTCGCTGAAATATGTTCATTTGTTGAAATTCAACAAAACCACGAAAAGTTCTTGTATTTGAAGTTAAAATCTTTTTCCTTTGAAGAAGAAAGATCTGGCTGACTGAAATAAGTTCATTGGATGAAAACCAACAAAAATTGACAAGAACCACGAAAAGTTCTTGTATTATTAAGATAAAATCTGACGCTACTAAAGAAAAAACTTCTTGCTCGCTGAAATATGTTCATTTGCTGTTAATCAACAAAACCACGAAAAGTTCTTGTATTTGAAGTTAAAATCTTTTTCCTTTGAAGAAGAAAGATCTGGCTGACTGAAATAAGTTCATTGGATGAAAACGAACAAAAATTGACAAGAAGCACGAAAAGTTCTTGTATTTTAAGATAAAATCTGACGCTATTCAAGAAAAAACTTCCAGCTCGCTGAAATATGGTCATTTGCTGAAAATCAACAAAACCACGAAAAGTTCTTGTATTTGAAGATAAAATCTTTTTGCTTTGAAGAAGAAAGATCCAGCTGACTGAAATAAGTTCATCAGATGAAAATCAACAAAAATTGACAAGAACCACGAAAAGTTCTTGTATTATTAAGATAAAATCTGACGCTATTAAAGAAAAAACTTCTCGCTCGCTGAAATATGTTCATTTGCTGAAAATCAACAAAACCACGAAAAGTTCTTGTATTTGAAGATAAAATCTTTTTGCTTTGAAGAAGAAAGATCCAGCTGACTGAAATAAGTTCATTGGATGAAAATCAAGAAAAATTGACAAGAAGCACGAAAAGTTCTTGTATTTTAAGATAAAATCTGACGCTATTAAAGAAAAAACTTCTCGCTCGCTGAAATATGTTCATTTGCTGAAAATCAACAAAACCACGAAAAGTTCTTGTATTTGAAGGGAAAATCTTTTTGCTTTGAAGACGAAGGATTTAGGTGACTGAAATAAGTTCATTGGATGAAAACCAACAAAAATTGACAAGAAGCACGAAAAGTTCTTGTATTTAAAGAGAAAATCTTGCGCTATTAAAGAAAAAACTTCGAGCTCGCTGAAATATGTTCATTTGCTGAAAATCAACAAAACCACGAAAAGTTCTTGTATTTGAAGATAAAATCTTTTTGCTTTGAAGAAGAAAAATCGAGGTGACTGAAATAAGTTCATTCGATGAAAACCAACAAAAATTGACAAGAACCACGAAAAGTTCTTGTATTTTAAGATAAAATCTTACGCTATTAAAGAAAAAACTTCCAGCTCGCTGAAATATGGTCATTTGCTGAAAATCAACAAAACCACGAAAAGTTCTTGTATTTGAAGATAAAATCTTTTTGCTTTGAAGAAGAAGGATTTCGGTGACTGAAATAAGTTCATTGGATGAAAACCAACAAAAATTGACAAGAAGCACGAAAAGTTCTTGTATTTTAAGAGAAAATCTTGCGCTATTAAAGAAAAAAACTTCCAGCTCGCTGAAATATGTTCATTTGCTGAAAATCAAGAAAACCACGAAAAGTTCTTGTATTTGAAGATAAAATCTTTTTGCTTTGAAGATGAAAGATCGAGGTGACTGAAATAAGTTCATTAGATGAAAACCAACAAAAATTGACAGGAACCACGAAAAGTTCTTGTATTTTAAGATAAAATCTTGCGCTATTAAAGAAAAAACTTCTTGCTCGCTGAAATATGTTCATTTGCTGTTAATCAACAAAACCACGAAAAGTTCTTGTATTTGAAGTTAAAATCTTTTTCCTTTGAAGAAGAAAGATCTGGCTGACTGAAATAAGTTCATTGGATGAAAACCAACAAAAATTGACAAGAACCACGAAAAGTTCTTGTATTTTAAGATAAAATCTGACGCTATTAAAGAAAAAACTTCCAGCTCGCTGAAATATGGTCATTTGCTGAAAATCAACAAAACCACGAAAAGTTCTTGTATTTGAAGTTAAAATCTTTTTCCTTTGAAGAAGAAAGATCTGGCTGACTGAAATAAGTTCATTGGATGAAAACCAACAAAAATTGACAAGAAGCACGAAAAGTTCTTGTATTTTAAGAGAAAATCTTGCGCTATTAAAGAAAAAAACTTCCAGCTCGCTGAAATATGTTCATTTGCTGAAAATCAACAAAACCACGAAAAGTTCTTGTATTTGAAGGGAAAATCTTTTTGCTTTGAAGACGAAGGATTTAGGTGACTGAAATAAGTTCATTGGATGAAAACCAACAAAAATTGACAAGAAGCACGAAAAGTTCTTGTATTTAAAGAGAAAATCTTGCGCTATTAAAGAAAAAACTTCGAGCTCGCTGAAATATGTTCATTTGCTGAAAATCAACAAAACCACGAAAAGTTCTTGTATTTGAAGATAAAATCTTTTTGCTTTGAAGAAGAAAAATCGAGGTGACTGAAATAAGTTCATTCGATGAAAACCAACAAAAATTGACAAGAACCACGAAAAGTTCTTGTATTTTAAGATAAAATCTTACGCTATTAAAGAAAAAACTTCCAGCTCGCTGAAATATGGTCATTTGCTGAAAATCAACAAAACCACGAAAAGTTCTTGTATTTGAAGATAAAATCTTTTTGCTTTGAAGAAGAAGGATTTCGGTGACTGAAATAAGTTCATTGGATGAAAACCAACAAAAATTGACAAGAAGCACGAAAAGTTCTTGTATTTTAAGAGAAAATCTTGCGCTATTAAAGAAAAAAACTTCCAGCTCGCTGAAATATGTTCATTTGCTGAAAATCAAGAAAACCACGAAAAGTTCTTGTATTTGAAGATAAAATCTTTTTGCTTTGAAGATGAAAGATCGAGGTGACTGAAATAAGTTCATTAGATGAAAACCAACAAAAATTGACAGGAACCACGAAAAGTTCTTGTATTTTAAGATAAAATCTTGCGCTATTAAAGAAAAAACTTCTTGCTCGCTGAAATATGTTCATTTGCTGTTAATCAACAAAACCACGAAAAGTTCTTGTATTTGAAGTTAAAATCTTTTTCCTTTGAAGAAGAAAGATCTGGCTGACTGAAATAAGTTCATTGGATGAAAACCAACAAAAATTGACAAGAACCACGAAAAGTTCTTGTATTTTAAGATAAAATCTGACGCTATTAAAGAAAAAACTTCCAGCTCGCTGAAATATGGTCATTTGCTGAAAATCAACAAAACCACGAAAAGTTCTTGTATTTGAAGATAAAATCTTTTTGCTTTTAAGAAGAAAGATCCAGCTGACTGAAATCAGTTCATTCGATCAAAATCAACAAAAATTGACAAGAACCACGAAAAGTTCTTGTATTTTAAGATAAAATCTGACGCTTTTTATGAAAAAACTTCGAGCTCGCTGAAATATGTTCATTTGCTGAAAATCAACAAAACCACGAAAATTTCTTGTATTTGAAGATAAAATCTTTTTGCTTTGAAGAAGAAGGATTTAGGTGACTGAAATAAGTTCATTGGATGAAAACCAACAAAAATTGACAAGAAGCACGAAAAGTTCTTGTATTTTAAGAGAAAATCTTACGCTATTAAAGAAAAAAACTTCTAGCTCGCTGAAATATGTTCATTTGCTGAAAATCAAGAAAACCACGAAAAGTTCTTGTATTTGAAGATAAAATCTTTTTGCTTTGAAGAAGAAAGATCCAGCTGACTGAAATAAGTTCATCAGATGAAAATCAACAAAAATTGACAAGAACCACGAAAAGTTCTTGTATTTTAAGATAAAATCTTACGCTATTAAAGAAAAAACTGCCAGCTCGCTGAAATATGGTCATTTGCTGAAAATCAACAAAACCACAAAAAGTTCTTGTATTTGAAGATAAAATCTTTTTGCTTTGAAGAAGAAGGATTTAGGTGACTGAAATAAGTTCATTGGATGAAAACCAACAAAAATTGACAAGAAGCACGAAAAGTTCTTGTATTTTAAGAGAAAATCTTGCGCTATTAAAGAAAAAACTTCTGGCTCGCTGAAATATGTTCATTTGCTGAAAATCAAGAAAACCACGAAAAGTTCTTGTATTTGAAGATAAAATCTTTTTGCTTTGAAGATGAAAGATTGAGGTGACTGAAATAAGTTCATTAGATGAAAACCAACAAAAATTGACAGGAACCACGAAAAGTTCTTGTATTTTAAGATAAAATCTTGCGCTATTAAAGAAAAAACTTCTTGCTCGCTGAAATATGTTCATTTGCTGTTAATCAACAAAACCACGAAAAGTTCTATTATTTGAAGTTAAATTCTTTTTCCTTTGAAGAAGAAAGATCTGGCTGACTGAAATAAGTTCATTGGATGAAAACCAACAAAAATTGACAAGAACCACGAAAAGTTCTTGTATTTTAAGAAAAAATCTGACGCTATGAAAGAAAAAACTTCTCGCTCGCTGAAATATGTTCATTTGCTGAAAATCAACAAAACCACGAAAAGTTCTTGTATTTGAAGATAAAATCTTTTTGCTTTGAAGAAGAAAGATCCAGCTGACTGAAATAAGTTCATTGGATGAAAATCAACAAAAATTGACAAGAACCACGAAAAGTTCTTGTATTTCAAGAGAAAATCTTGCGCTATTAAAGAAAAAACTTCGAGCTCGCTGAAATATGTTCATTTGCTGAAAATCAACAAAACCACGAAAAGTTCTTGTATTTGAAGATAAAATCTTTTTGCTTTGAAGAAGAAAGATCGAGGTGACTGAAATAAGTTCATTGGATGAAAACCAACAAAAATTGACAAGAAGCACGAAAAGTTCTTGTATTTTAAGAGAAAATCTTGCGCTATTAAAGAAAAAACTTCTAGCTCGCTGAAATATGTTCATTTGCTGAAAATCAAGAAAACCACGAAAAGTTCTTGTATTTGAAGATAAAATCTTTTTGCTTTGAAGATGAAAGATCGAGGTGACTGAAATAAGTTCATTAGATGAAAACCAACAAAAATTGACAGGAACCACGAAAAGTTCTTGTATTTTAAGATAAAATCTTGCGCTATTAAAGAAAAAACTTCTTGCTCGCTGAAATATGTTCATTTGCTGTTAATCAACAAAACCACGAAAAGTTCTTGTATTTGAAGTTAAAATCTTTTTCCTTTGAAGAAGAAAGATCTGGCTGACTGAAATAAGTTCATTGGATGAAAACCAACAAAAATTGACAAGAACCACGAAAAGTTCTTGTATTTTAAGATAAAATCTGACGCTATTAAAGAAAAAACTTCCAGCTCGCTGAAATATGGTCATTTGCTGAAAATCAACAAAACCACGAAAAGTTCTTGTATTTGAAGATAAAATCTTTTTGCTTTGAAGAAGAAAGATCCAGCTGACTGAAATAAGTTCATCAGATGAAAATCAACAAAAATTGACAAGAACCACGAAAAGTTCTTGTATTATTAAGATAAAATCTGACGCTATTAAAGAAAAAACTTCTCGCTCGCTGAAATATGTTCATTTGCTGAAAATCAACAAAACCACGAAAAGTTCTTGTATTTGAAGATAAAATCTTTTTGCTTTGAAGAAGAAAGATCCAGCTGACTGAAATAAGTTCATTGGATGAAAATCAACAAAAATTGACAAGAAGCACGAAAAGTTCTTGTATTTTAAGATAAAATCTGACGCTATTAAAGAAAAAACTTCTCGCTCGCTGAAATATGTTCATTTGCTGAAAATCAACAAAACCACGAAAAGTTCTTGTATTTGAAGATAAAATCTTTTTGCTTTTAAGAAGAAAGATCCAGCTGACTGAAATCAGTTCATTCGATCAAAATCAACAAAAATTGACAAGAACCACGAAAAGTTCTTGTATTTTAAGATAAAATCTGACGCTTTTTATGAAAAAATTCGAGCTCGCTGAAATATGTTCATTTGCTGAAAATCAACAAAACCACGAAAATTTCTTGTATTTGAAGATAAAATCTTTTTGCTTTGAAGAAGAAGGATTTAGGTGACTGAAATAAGTTCATTGGATGAAAACCAACAAAAATTGACAAGAAGCACGAAAAGTTCTTGTATTTTAAGAGAAAATCTTGCGCTATTAAAGAAAAAACTTCTCGCTCGCTGAAATATGTTCATTTGCTGAAAATCAAGAAAACCACGAAAAGTTCTTGTATTTGAAGATAAAATCTTTTTGCTTTGAAGATGAAAGATCGAGGTGACTGAAATAAGTTCATTTGATGAAAACCAACAAAAATTGACAGGAACCACAAAAAGTTCTTGTATTTTAAGATAAAATCTTGCGCTATTAAAGAAAAAACTTCTTGCTCGCTGAAATATGTTCATTTGCTGTTAATCAACAAAACCACGAAAAGTTTTTGTATTTGAAGTTAAAATCTTTTTCCTTTGAAGAAGAAAGATCTGGCTGACTGAAATAAGTTCATTGGATGAAAACCAACAAAAATTGACAAGAACCACGAAAAGTTCTTGTATTTTAAGATAAAATCTGACGCTATTAAAGAAAAAACTTCTCGCTCGCTGAAATATGTTCATTTGCTGAAAATCAACGAAACCACGAAAAGTTCTTGTATTTGAAGATAAAATCTTTTTGCTTTGAAGAAGAAAGATCCAGCTGACTGAAATAAGTTCATCAGATGAAAATCAACAAAAATTGACAAGAACCACGAAAAGTTCTTGTATTTTAAGATAAAATCTTACGCTATTAAAGAAAAAACTTCCAGCTCGCTGAAATATGGTCATTTGCTGAAAATCAACAAAACCACGAAAAGTTCTTGTATTTGAAGATAAAATCTTTTTGCTTTGAAGAAGAAGGATTTAGGTGACTGAAATAAGTTCATTGGATGAAAACCAACAAAAATTGACAAGAAGCACGAAAAGTTCTTGTATTTTAAGAGAAAATCTTGCGCTATTAAAGAAAAAACTTCGAGCTCGCTGAAATATGGTCATTTGCTGAAAATCAACAAAACCACGAAAAGTTCTTGTATTTGAAGATAAAATCTTTTTGCTTTGAAGAAGAAAGATCCAGCTACTGAAATAAGTTCATCAGATGAAAATCAACAAAAATTGACAAGAACCACGAAAAGTTCTTGTATTATTAAGATAAAATCTGACGCTATTAAAGAAAAAACTTCTCGCTCGCTGAAATATGTTCATTTGCTGAAAATCAACAAAACCACGAAAAGTTCTTGAATTTGAAGATAAAATCTTTTTGCTTTGAAGAAGAAAGATCCAGCTGACTGAAATAAGTTCATTAGATGAAAACCAACAAAAATTGACAAGAACCACGAAAAGTTCTTGTATTATTAAAATAAAATCTGACGCTACTAAAGAAAAAACTTCTTGCTCGCTGAAATATGTTCATTTGCTGTTAATCAACAAAACCACGAAAAGTTCTTGTATTTGAAGTTAAAATCTTTTTCCTTTGAAGAAGAAAGATCTGGCTGACTGAAATAAGTTCATTGGATGAAAACGAACAAAAATTGACAAGAAGCACGAAAAGTTCTTGTATTTTAAGATAAAATCTGACGCTATTAAAGAAAAAACTTCTCGCTCGCTGAAATATGTTCATTTGCTGAAAATCAACAAAACCACGAAAAGTTCTTGAATTTGAAGATAAAATCTTTTTGCTTTGAAGAAGAAAGATCCAGCTGACTGAAATAAGTTCATTAGATGAAAACCAACAAAAATTGACAAGAACCACGAAAAGTTCTTGTATTATTAAAATAAAATCTGACGCTACTAAAGAAAAAACTTCTTGCTCGCTGAAATATGTTCATTTGCTGTTAATCAACAAAACCACGAAAAGTTCTTGTATTTGAAGTTAAAATCTTTTTCCTTTGAAGAAGAAAGATCTGGCTGACTGAAATAAGTTCATTGGATGAAAACGAACAAAAATTGACAAGAAGCACGAAAAGTTCTTGTATTTTAAGATAAAATCTGACGCTATTCAAGAAAAAACTTCCAGCTCGCTGAAATATGGTCATTTGCTGAAAATCAACAAAACCACGAAAAGTTCTTGTATTTGAAGATAAAATCTTTTTGCTTTGAAGAAGAAAGATCCAGCTGACTGAAATAAGTTCATCAGATGAAAATCAACAAAAATTGACAAGAACCACGAAAAGTTCTTGTATTATTAAGATAAAATCTGACGCTATTAAAGAAAAAACTTCTCGCTCGCTGAAATATGTTCATTTGCTGAAAATCAACAAAACCACGAAAAGTTCTTGTATTTGAAGATAAAATCTTTTTGCTTTGAAGAAGAAAGATCCAGCTGACTGAAATAAGTTCATTGGATGAAAATCAAGAAAAATTGACAAGAAGCACGAAAAGTTCTTGTATTTTAAGATAAAATCTGACGCTATTAAAGAAAAAACTTCTCGCTCGCTGAAATATGTTCATTTGCTGAAAATCAACAAAACCACGAAAAGTTCTTGAATTTGAAGATAAAATCTTTTTGCTTTGAAGAAGAAAGATCCAGCTGACTGAAATAAGTTCATTAGATGAAAACCAACAAAAATTGACAAGAACCACGAAAAGTTCTTGTATTTTAAGATAAAATCTTACGCTATTAAAGAAAAAACTTCCAGCTCGCTGAAATATGGTCATTTGCTGAAAATCAAGAAAACCACGAAAAGTTCTTGTATTTGAAGATAAAATCTTTTTGCTTTGAAGATGAAAGATCGAGGTGACTGAAATAAGTTCATTAGATGAAAACCAACAAAAATTGACAGGAACCACGAAAAGTTCTTGTATTTTAAGATAAAATGTGACGCTATTAAAGAAAAAACTTCTCGCTCGCTGAAATATGTTCATTTGCTGAAAATCAACAAAACCACGAAAAGTTCTTGTATTTGAAGATAAAATCTTTTTGCTTTGAAGAAGAAAGATCCAGCTGACTGAAATAAGTTCATCAGATGAAAATCAACAAAAATTGACAAGAACCACGAAAAGTTCTTGTATTTTAAGATAAAATCTGACGCTTTTTATGAAAAAACTTCGAGCTCGCTGAAATATGTTCATTTGCTGAAAATCAACAAAACCACGAAAAGTTCTTGTATTTGAAATACAATCTTTTTGCTTTGAAGAAGAAAGATCGAGGTGACTGAAATAAGTTCATTAGATGAAAACCAACAAAAATTGACAAGAACCACGAAAAGTTCTTGTATTTTAAGATAAAATCTTACGCTATTAAAGAAAAAACTTCCAGCTCGCTGAAATATGGTCATTTGCTGAAAATCAACAAAACCACGAAAATTTCTTGTATTTGAAGATAAAATCTTTTTGCTTTGAAGAAGAAGGATTTAGGTGACTGAAATAAGTTCATTGGATGAAAACCAACAAAAATTGACAAGAAGCACGAAAAGTTCTTGTATTTTAAGAGAAAATCTTGCGCGATGAAAGAAAAAACTTCTAGCTCGCTGAAATATGTTCATTTGCTGAAAATCAAGAAAACCACGAAAAGTTCTTGTATTTGAAGATAAAATCTTTTTGCTTTGAAGATGAAAGATCGAGGTGACTGAAATAAGTTCATTAGATGAAAACCAACAAAAATTGACAGGAACCACGAAAAGTTCTTGTATTTTAAGATAAAATCTTGCGCTATTAAAGAAAAAACTTCTTGCTCGCTGAAATATGTTCATTTGCTGTTAATCAACAAAACCACGAAAAGTTCTTGTATTTGAAGTTAAAATCTTTTTCCTTTGAAGAAGAAAGATCTGGCTGACTGAAATAAGTTCATTGGATGAAAACCAACAAAAATTGACAAGAACCACGAAAAGTTCTTGTATTTTAAGATAAAATCTGACGCTATTAAAGAAAAAACTTCTCGCTCGCTGAAATATGTTCATTTGCTGAAAATCAACGAAACCACGAAAAGTTCTTGTATTTGAAGATAAAATCTTTTTGCTTTGAAGAAGAAAGATCCAGCTGACTGAAATAAGTTCATCAGATGAAATTCAACAAAAATTGACAAGAACCACGAAAAGTTCTTGTATTTTAAGAGAAAATCTTGCGCTATTAAAGAAAAAACTTCTAGCTCGCTGAAATATGTTCATTTGCTGAAAATCAAGAAAACCACGAAAAGTTCTTGTATTTGAATTTAAAATCTTTTTCCTTTGAAGAAGAAAGATCTGGCTGACTGAAATAAGTTCATTGGATGAAAACCAACAAAAATTGACAAGAACCACGAAAGGTTCTTGTATTATTAAGATAAAATCTGACGCTATTAAAGAAAGAACTTCTCACTCGCTGAAATATGTTCATTTGCTGAAAATCAACAAAACCACGAAAAGTTCTTGAATTTGAAGATAAAATCTTTTTGCTTTGAAGAAGAAAGATCCAGCTGACTGAAATAAGTTCATTAGATGAAAACCAACAAAAATTGACAAGAACCACGAAAAGTTCTTGTATTATTAAAATAAAATCTGACGCTACTAAAGAAAAAACTTCTTGCTCGCTGAAATATGTTCATTTGCTGTTAATCAACAAAACCACGAAAAGTTCTTGTATTTGAAGTTAAAATCTTTTTCCTTTGAAGAAGAAAGATCTGGCTGACTGAAATAAGTTCATTGGATGAAAACGAACAAAAATTGACAAGAAGCACGAAAAGTTCTTGTATTTTAAGATAAAATCTGACGCTATTAAAGAAAAAACTTCTCGCTCGCTGAAATATGTTCATTTGCTGAAAATCAACAAAACCACGAAAAGTTCTTGAATTTGAAGATAAAATCTTTTTGCTTTGAAGAAGAAAGATCCAGCTGACTGAAATAAGTTCATTAGATGAAAACCAACAAAAATTGACAAGAACCACGAAAAGTTCTTGTATTATTAAAATAAAATCTGACGCTACTAAAGAAAAAACTTCTTGCTCGCTGAAATATGTTCATTTGCTGTTAATCAACAAAACCACGAAAAGTTCTTGTATTTGAAGTTAAAATCTTTTTCCTTTGAAGAAGAAAGATCTGGCTGACTGAAATAAGTTCATTGGATGAAAACGAACAAAAATTGACAAGAAGCACGAAAAGTTCTTGTATTTTAAGATAAAATCTGACGCTATTCAAGAAAAAACTTCCAGCTCGCTGAAATATGGTCATTTGCTGAAAATCAACAAAACCACGAAAAGTTCTTGTATTTGAAGATAAAATCTTTTTGCTTTGAAGAAGAAAGATCCAGCTGACTGAAATAAGTTCATCAGATGAAAATCAACAAAAATTGACAAGAACCACGAAAAGTTCTTGTATTATTAAGATAAAATCTGACGCTATTAAAGAAAAAACTTCTCGCTCGCTGAAATATGTTCATTTGCTGAAAATCAACAAAACCACGAAAAGTTCTTGTATTTGAAGATAAAATCTTTTTGCTTTGAAGAAGAAAGATCCAGCTGACTGAAATAAGTTCATTGGATGAAAATCAAGAAAAATTGACAAGAAGCACGAAAAGTTCTTGTATTTTAAGATAAAATCTGACGCTATTAAAGAAAAAACTTCTCGCTCGCTGAAATATGTTCATTTGCTGAAAATCAACAAAACCACGAAAAGTTCTTGAATTTGAAGATAAAATCTTTTTGCTTTGAAGAAGAAAGATCCAGCTGACTGAAATAAGTTCATTAGATGAAAACCAACAAAAATTGACAAGAACCACGAAAAGTTCTTGTATTTTAAGATAAAATCTTACGCTATTAAAGAAAAAACTTCCAGCTCGCTGAAATATGGTCATTTGCTGAAAATCAAGAAAACCACGAAAAGTTCTTGTATTTGAAGATAAAATCTTTTTGCTTTGAAGATGAAAGATCGAGGTGACTGAAATAAGTTCATTAGATGAAAACCAACAAAAATTGACAGGAACCACGAAAAGTTCTTGTATTTTAAGATAAAATGTGACGCTATTAAAGAAAAAACTTCTCGCTCGCTGAAATATGTTCATTTGCTGAAAATCAACAAAACCACGAAAAGTTCTTGTATTTGAAGATAAAATCTTTTTGCTTTGAAGAAGAAAGATCCAGCTGACTGAAATAAGTTCATCAGATGAAAATCAACAAAAATTGACAAGAACCACGAAAAGTTCTTGTATTTTAAGATAAAATCTGACGCTTTTTATGAAAAAACTTCGAGCTCGCTGAAATATGTTCATTTGCTGAAAATCAACAAAACCACGAAAAGTTCTTGTATTTGAAATACAATCTTTTTGCTTTGAAGAAGAAAGATCGAGGTGACTGAAATAAGTTCATTAGATGAAAACCAACAAAAATTGACAAGAACCACGAAAAGTTCTTGTATTTTAAGATAAAATCTTACGCTATTAAAGAAAAAACTTCCAGCTCGCTGAAATATGGTCATTTGCTGAAAATCAACAAAACCACGAAAATTTCTTGTATTTGAAGATAAAATCTTTTTGCTTTGAAGAAGAAGGATTTAGGTGACTGAAATAAGTTCATTGGATGAAAACCAACAAAAATTGACAAGAAGCACGAAAAGTTCTTGTATTTTAAGAGAAAATCTTGCGCGATGAAAGAAAAAACTTCTAGCTCGCTGAAATATGTTCATTTGCTGAAAATCAAGAAAACCACGAAAAGTTCTTGTATTTGAAGATAAAATCTTTTTGCTTTGAAGATGAAAGATCGAGGTGACTGAAATAAGTTCATTAGATGAAAACCAACAAAAATTGACAGGAACCACGAAAAGTTCTTGTATTTTAAGATAAAATCTTGCGCTATTAAAGAAAAAACTTCTTGCTCGCTGAAATATGTTCATTTGCTGTTAATCAACAAAACCACGAAAAGTTCTTGTATTTGAAGTTAAAATCTTTTTCCTTTGAAGAAGAAAGATCTGGCTGACTGAAATAAGTTCATTGGATGAAAACCAACAAAAATTGACAAGAACCACGAAAAGTTCTTGTATTTTAAGATAAAATCTGACGCTATTAAAGAAAAAACTTCTCGCTCGCTGAAATATGTTCATTTGCTGAAAATCAACGAAACCACGAAAAGTTCTTGTATTTGAAGATAAAATCTTTTTGCTTTGAAGAAGAAAGATCCAGCTGACTGAAATAAGTTCATCAGATGAAATTCAACAAAAATTGACAAGAACCACGAAAAGTTCTTGTATTTTAAGAGAAAATCTTGCGCTATTAAAGAAAAAACTTCTAGCTCGCTGAAATATGTTCATTTGCTGAAAATCAAGAAAACCACGAAAAGTTCTTGTATTTGAATTTAAAATCTTTTTCCTTTGAAGAAGAAAGATCTGGCTGACTGAAATAAGTTCATTGGATGAAAACCAACAAAAATTGACAAGAACCACGAAAGGTTCTTGTATTATTAAGATAAAATCTGACGCTATTAAAGAAAGAACTTCTCACTCGCTGAAATATGTTCATTTGCTGAAAATCAACAACACGAAAAGTTCTTGTATTTGAAGATAAAATCTTTTTGCTTTGAAGAAGAAAGATCCAGCTGACTGAAATAAGTTCATTGGATGAAAATCAACAAAAATTGACAAGAAGCAAGAAAAGTTCTTGTATTTTAAGATAAAATCTGACGCTATTAAAGAAAAAACTTCCAGCTCGCTGAAATATGTTCATTTGCTGAAAATCAACAAAACCACGAAAAGTTCTTGTATTTGAAGATAAAATCTTTTTGCTTTGAAGAAGAAAGATCCAGCTGACTGAAATAAGTTCATTTGATGAAAATCAACAAAAATTGACAAGAACCACGAAAAGTTCTTGTATTTTAAGATAAAATCTGACGCTATTAAAGAAAAAACTTCCAGCTCGCTGAAATATGGTCATTTGCTGAAAATCAACAAAACCACGAAAAGTTCTTGTATTTGAAGATAAAATCTTTTTGCTTTGAAGAAGAAAGATCCAGCTGACTGAAATAAGTTCATTTGATGAAAATCAACAAAAATTGACAAGAACCACGAAAAGTTCTTGTATTTCAAGATAAAATCTGACGCTATCAAAGAAAAAACTTCTAGCTCGCTGAAATATGTTCATTTGTTGAAATTCAACAAAACCACGAAAAGTTCTTGTATTTGAAGATAAAATCTTTTTGCTTTGAAGAAGAAAGATCTGGCTGACTGAAATAAGTTCATTGGATGAAAACCAACAAAAATTGACAAGAACCACGAAAAGTTCTTGTATTTTAAGATAAAATCTGACGCTATTAAAGAAAAAACTTCTTGCTCGCTGAAATATGTTCATTTGCTGAAAATCAACAAAACCACGAAAAGTTCTTGTATTTGAAGATAAAATCTTTTAGCTTTTAAGAAGAAAGATCCAGCTGACTGAAATAAGTTCATTCGATCAAAATCAACAAAAATTGACAAGAACCACGAAAAGTTCTTGTATTTTAAGATAAAATCTGACGCTTTTAATGAAAAAACTTCCAGCTCGCTGAAATATGGTAATTTGCTGAAAATCAACAAAACCACGAAAAGTTCTTGCATTTGAAGATAAAATCTTTTTGTGATGAAGAAGAAAGATCCAGCTGACTGAAATAAGTTCATTAGATGAAAATCAACAAAAATTGACAAGAAGCACGAAAAGTTCTTGTATTTTAAGATAAAATCTGACGCTATTAAAGAAAAAACTTCCAGCTCGCTGAAATATGTTCATTTGCTGAAAATCAACAAAACCACAAAAAGTTCTTGTATTTGAGGATAAAATCTTTTTGCTTTGAAGAAGATACATCCAGCTGACTCAAATAAGTTCATTTGATGAAAATCAACAAAAATTGACAAGAACCACGAAAAGTTCTTGTATTTGAAGATAAAATCTTTTTGCTTTGAAGAAGAAAGATCTGGCTAACTGAAATAAGTTCATTGGATGAAAACCAACAAGAATTAACAAGAACCACGAAAAGTTCTTGTATTTTAAGATAAAATGTGACGCTATTAAAGAAAAAATTTCCAGCTCGCTGAAATATGTTCATTTGCTGAAAATCAACAAAACCACGAAAAGTTCTTGTATTTGAAGATAAAATCTTTTTGCTTTGAAGAAGAAAGATCGAGCTGACTGAAATAAGTTGATTGGATGAAAACCAACAAAATTTGACAAGGACCACGAAAAGTTCTTGTATTTTAGGATAAAATCTGACGCTATTAAAGAAAAAACTTCTCGTTCGCTGAAATATGTTCATTTGCTGAAAATCAACAAAACCACGAAAAGTTCTTGTATTTGAAGATAAAATCTTTTTGCTTTGAAGAAGAAAGATCCAGCTGACTGAAATAAGTTCATTAGATGAAAATCAACAAAAATTGACAAGAACCACGAAAAGTTCTTGTATTTTAAGATAAAATCTGACGCTATTAAAGAAAAAACTTCCAGCTCGCTGAAATATGGTCATTTGCTGAAAATCAACAAAACCACGAAAAGTTCTTGCATTTGAAGATAAAATCTTTTTGCTTTGAAGAAGAAAGATCCAGCTGACTGAAATAAGTTCATTGGATGAAAACCAACAAAAATTGATAGGAACCACGAAAAGTTCTTGAATTTTAAGATAAAATCTGACGCTATTAAAGAAAAAACTTCCAGCTTGCTGAAATATGTTCATTTGCTGAAAATCAACAAAACCACGAAAAGTTCTTGTCTTTGAAGATAAAATTTTTTGCTTTGAAGAAGAAAGATCCAGCTGACTGAAATAAGTTCATTTGATGAAAATCAACAAAAATGGACAAGAACCACGAAAAGTTCTTGTATTTCAAGATAAAATCTGACGCTATTAAAGAAAAAACTTCGAGCTCGCTGAAATATGTTCATTTGCTGAAAATCAACAAAACCACGAAAAGTTCTTGTATTTGAAGATAAAATCTTTTTGCATTGAAGAAGAAGGATCGAGGTGACTGAAATAAGTTCATTAGATGAAAACCAACAAAAATTGACAAGAACCACGAAAAGTTCTTGTATATTAAGATAAAATCTGACGCTATTAAAGAAAAAACTTCCAGCTCGCTGAAATATGGTCATTTGCTGATAATCAACAAAACCACGAAAAGTTCTTGTATTTGAAGATAAAATCTTTTTGCTTTGAAGAAGAAAGATCCAGCTGACTGAAATAAGTTCATTGGATGAAAACAAACAAAAATTGACAAGAAGCACGAAAAGTTCTTGTATTTTAAGAGAAAATCTTGCGCTATTAAAGAAAAAACTTCTAGCTCGCTGAAATATGTTCATTTGCTGAAAATCAAGAAAACCACGAAAAGTTCTTGTATTTGAAGATAAAATCTTTTTGCTTTGAAGATGAAAGATCGAGGTGACTGAAATAAGTTCATCAGATGAAAACCAACAAAAATTGACAAGAACCACGAAAAGTTCTTGTATTTTAAGATAAAATCTTGCGCTATTAAAGAAAAAACTTCTTGCTCGCTGAAATATGTTCATTTGCTGAAAATCAACAAAACCACGAAAAGTTCTTGTATTTGAAGATAAAATCTTTTTGCTTTTAAGAAGAAAGATCCAGCTGACTGAAATAAGTTCATTGGATGAAAACCAACAAAAATTGACAAGAAGCACGAAAAGTTCTTGTATTTTAAGATAAAATCTGACGCTATTAAAGAAAAAACTTCCAGCTCGCTGAAATATGTTCATTTGCTGAAAATCAACAAAACCACGAAAAGTTCTTGTATTTGAAGATAAAATCTTTTTGCTTTGAAGAAGAAAGATCGAGCTGACTGAAATAAGTTGATTAGATGAAAACCAACAAAATTTGACAAGAACCACGAAAAGTTCTTGTATTTTAGGATAAAATCTGACGCTATTAAAGAAAAAACTTCTCGTTCGCTGAAATATGTTCATTTGCTGAAAATCAACAAAACCACGAAAAGTTCTTGCATTTGAAGATAAAATCTTTTTGCTTTGAAGAAGAAAGATCCAGCTGACTGAAATAAGTTCATTGGATGAAAACCAACAAAAATTGATAGGAACCACGAAAAGTTCTTGTATTTTAAGATAAAATCTGACCCTATTAAAGAAAAAACTTCCAGCTTGCTGAAATATGTTCATTTGCTGAAAATCAACAAAACCACGAAAAGTTCTTGTCTTTGAAGATAAAGTTTTTTGCTTTGAAGAAGAAAGATCCAGCTGACTGAAATAAGTTCATTTGATGAAAATCAACAAAAATGGACAAGAACCACGAAAAGTTCTTGTATTTCAAGATAAAATCTGACGCTATTAAAGAAAAAACTTCCAGCTCGCTGAAATATGTTCATTTGCTGAAAATCAACAAAACCACGAAAAGTTCTTGTATTTGAAGATAAAATCTTTTTGCTTTGAAGATGAAAGATCGAGGTGACTGAAATAAGATCAGTGGATGAAAACCAACAAAAATTGACAAGAACCACGAAAAGTTCTTGTATTTTAAGATAAAATCTGACGCTATTAAAGAAAAAACTTCTTGCTCGCTGAAATATGTTCATTTGCTGAAAATCAACAAAACCACGAAAAGTTCTTGTATTTGAAGATAAAATCTTTTTGCTTTTAAGAAGAAAGATCCAGCTGACTGAAATCAGTTCATTCGATCAAAATCAATAAATATTGACAAGAACCACGAAAAGTTCTTGTATTTTAAGATAAAATCTGACGCTTTTTATGAAAAAACTTCGAGATCGCTGAAATATGTTCATTTGCTGAAAATCAACAAAACCACGAAAAGTTCTTGTATTTGAAGATAAAATCTTTTTGCTTTGAAGAAGAAGGATCGAGGTGACTGAAATAAGTTCATTAGATGAAAACCAACAAAAATTGACAAGAACCACGAAAAGTTCTTGTATATTAAGATAAAATCTGACGCTATTAAAGAAAAAACTTCCAGCTCGCTGAAATATGGTCATTTGCTGATAATCAACAAAACCACGAAAAGTTCTTGTATTTGAAGATAAAATCTTTTTGCTTTGAAGAAGAAAGATCCAGCTGACTGAAATAAGTTCATTGGATGAAAACAAACAAAAATTGACAAGAAGCACGAAAAGTTCTTGTATTTTAAGAGAAAATCTTGCGCTATTAAAGAAAAAACTTCTAGCTCGCTGAAATATGTTAATTTGCTGAAAATCAAGAAAACCACGAAAAGTTCTTGTATTTGAAGATAAAATCTTTTTGCTTTGAAGATGAAAGATCGAGGTGACTGAAATAAGTTCATCAGATGAAAACCAACAAAAATTGACAAGAACCACGAAAAGTTCTTGTATTTTAAGATAAAATCTTGCGCTATTAAAGAAAAAACTTCTTGCTCGCTGAAATATGTTCATTTGCTGAAAATCAACAAAACCACGAAAAGTTCTTGTATTTGAAGATAAAATCTTTTTGCTTTGAAGATGAAAGATCGAGGTGACTGAAATAAGATCATTGGATGAAAACCAACAAAAATTGACAAGAACCACGAAAAGTTCTTGTATTTTGAGATAAAATCTGACGCTATTAAAGAAAAAACTTCTTGCTCGCTGAAATATGTTCATTTGCTGAAAATCAACAAAACCACGAAAAGTTCTTGTATTTGAAGATAAAATCTTTTTGCTTTGAAGAAGAAAGATCCAGCTGACTGAAATAAGTTCATTGGATGAAAATCAAGAAAAATTGACAAGAAGCACGAAAAGTTCTTGTATTTTAAGATAAAATCTGACGCTATTAAAGAAAAAACTTCTCGCTCGCTGAAATATGTTCATTTGCTGAAAATCAACAAAACCACGAAAAGTTCTTGAATTTGAAGATAAAATCTTTTTGCTTTGAAGAAGAAAGATCGAGGTGACTGAAATAAGTTCATTAGATGAAAACCAACAAAAATTGACAAGAACCACGAAAAGTTCTTGTATTTTAAGATAAAATCTTACGCTATTAAAGAAAAAACTTCCAGCTCGCTGAAATATGGTCATTTGCTGAAAATCAACAAAACCACGAAAATTTCTTGTATTTGAAGATAAAATCTTTTTGCTTTGAAGAAGAAGGATTCAGGTGACTGAAATAAGTTCATTGGATGAAAACCAACAAAAATTGACAAGAAGCACGAAAAGTTCTTGTATTTTAAGAGAAAATCTTGCGCTATTAAAGAAAAAACTTCTAGCTCGCTGAAATATGTTCATTTGCTGAAAATCAAGAAAACCACGAAAAGTTCTTGTATTTGAAGATAAAATCTTTTTGCTTTGAAGAAGAAAGATCTGGCTGACTGAAATAAGTTCATTGGATGAAAACCAACAAGAATTAACAAGAACCACGAAAAGTTCTTGTATTTTAAGATAAAATGTGACGCTATTAAAGAAAAAATTTCCAGCTCGCTGAAATATGTTCATTTGCTGAAAATCAACAAAACCACGAAAAGTTCTTGTATTTGAAGATAAAATCTTTTTGCTTTGAAGAAGAAAGATCCAGCTGACTGAAATAAGTTCATTAGATGAAAATCAACAAAAATTGACAAGAACCACGAAAAGTTCTTGTATTTTAAGATAAAATCTGACGCTATTAAAGAAAAAACTTCCAGCTCGCTGAAATATGTTCATTTGCTGAAAATCAACAAAACCTCGAAAAGTTCTTGTATTTGAAGATAAAATCTTTTTGCTTTTAAGAAGAAAGATCTAGCTGACTGAAATAAGTTCATTCGATCAAAATCAACAAAAATTGACAAGAACCACGAAAAGTTCTTGTATTTTAAGATAAAATCTGACGCTTTTAATGAAAAAACTTCCAGCTCGCTGAAATATGGTCATTTGCTGAAAATCAACAAAACCACGAAAAGTTCTTGCATTTGAAGATAAAATCTTTTTGTGATGAAGAAGAAAGATCCAGCTGACTGAAATAAGTTCATTAGATGAAAATCAACAAAAATTGAGAAGAACCACGAAAAGTTCTTGTATTTTAAGAAAAAATCTGACGCTATTAAAGAAAAAACTTCCAGCTCACTGAAATATGTTCATTTGCTGAAAATCAACAAAACCACGAAAAGTTCTTGTATTTGAAGATAAAATCTTTTTGCTTTGAAGACGAAGGATTTAGGTGACTGAAATAAGTTCATTGGATGAAAACCAACAAAAATTGTCAAGAAGCACGAAAAGTTCTTGTATTTTAAGATAAAATCTGACGCTATTAAAGAAAAACTACCAGCTCGCTGAAATATGTTCATTTGCTGAAAATCAACAAAACCACAAAAAGTTCTTGTATTTGAAGATAAAATCTTTTTGCTTTGAAGAAGAAAGATCTAGCTGACTGAAATAAGTTGATTAGATGAAAACCAACAAAATTTGACAAGAACCACGAAAAGTTCTTGTATTTTAGGATAAAATCTGACGCTATTAAAGAAAAAACTTCTCGCTCGCTGAAATATGTTCATTTGCTGAAAATCAACAAAACCACGAAAAGTTCTTGTCTTTGAAGATAAAATTTTTTGCTTTGAAGAAGAAAGATCCAGCTGACTGAAATAAGTTCATTGGATGAAAACCAACAAAAATTGATAGGAACCACGAAAAGTTCTTGTATTTTAGGATAAAATCTGACGCTATTAAAGAAAAAACTTCCAGCTTGCTGAAATATGTTCATTTGCTGAAAATCAACAAAAACACGAAAAGTTCTTGTATTTTAAGATAAAATCTGACGCTGTTAAAGAAAAAACTTCCAGCTCGCTGAAATATGTTCATTTGCTGAAAATCAACAAAACCACGAAAAGTTCTTGTATTTGAAGATAAAATCTTTTTGCTTTGAAGAAGAAAGATCCAGCTGACTGAAATAAGTTCATTTGATGAAAATCAACAAAAATTGACAAGAACCACGAAAAGTTCTTGTATTTCAAGATAAAATCTGACGCTATTAAAGAAAAAACTTCTAGCTCTCTGAAATAGGTTCATTTGTTGAAAATGAACAAAACCACGAAAAGTTCTTGTATTTGAAGATAAAATCTTTTTGCTTTGAAGAAGAAAAATCCGGCTGACTGAAATAAGTTCATTGGATGAAAACCAACAAGAATTAACAAGAACCACGAAAAGTTCTCGTATTTTAAGATAAAATGTGACGCTATTAAAGAAAAAATTTCCAGCTCGCTGAAATATGTTCATTTGCTGAAAATCAACAAAACCACGAAAAGTTCTTGTATTTGAAGATAAAATCATTTTGCTTTGAAGAAGAAAGATCCAGCTGACTGAAATAAGTTCATTAGATGAAAATCAACAAAAATTGACAAGAACCACGAAAAGTTCTTGTATTTCAAGATAAAATCTGACGCTATTAAAGAAAAAACTTCTAGCTCGCTGAAATATGTTCATTTGTTGAAACTCAACAAAACCACGAAAAGTTCTTGTATTTGAAGATAAAATCTTTTTGCTTTGAAGAAGAAAGATCTGGCTGACTGAAATAAGTTCATTGGATGAAAACCAACAAAAATTGACAAGAACCACGAAAAGTTCTTGTATTTTAAGATAAAATCTGACGCTATTAAAGATAAAAACTTCCAGCTCGCTGAAATATGTTCATTTGCTGAAAATCAACAAAACCATGAAAAGTTCTTGTATTTGAAGATAAAATCTTTTTGCTTTGAAGAAGAAAGATCGAGGTGACTGAAATAAGTTCATTCGATCAAAATCAACAAAAATTGACAAGAACCACGAAAAGTTCTTGTATTTTAAGATAAAATGTGACGCTTTTGATGAAAAAACTTCCAGCTCGCTGAAATATGGTCATTTGCTGAAAATCAACAAAACCACGAAAAGTTCTTGCATTTGAAGACAAAATCTTTTTGTGATGAAGAAGAAAGATCCAGCTGACTGAAATAAGTTCATTAGATGAAAATCAACAAAAATTGAGAAGAACCACGAAAAGTTCTTGTATTTTAAGAAAAAATCTGACGCTATTAAAGAAAAAACTTCCAGCTCGCTGAAATATGGTCATTTGCTGAAAATCAACAAAACCACGAAAAGTTCTTGTATTTGAAGATAAAATCTTTTTGCTTTGAAGACGAAGGATTTAGGTGACTGAAATAAGTTCATTGGATGAAAACCAACAAAAATTGTCAAGAAGCACGAAAAGTTCTTGTATTTTAAGATAAAATCTGACGCTATTAAAGAAAAAACTACCAGCTCGCTGAAATATGTTCATTTGCTGAAAATCAACAAAACCACAAAAAGTTGTTGTATTTGAAGATAAAATCTTTTTGCTTTGAAGAAGAAAGATCTAGCTGACTGAAATAAGTTGATTAGATGAAAACCAACAAAATTTGACAAGAACCACGAAAAGTTCTTGTATTTTAGGATAAAATCTGACGCTATTAAAGAAAAAACTTCTCGCTCGCTGAAATATGTTCATTTGCTGAAAATCAACAAAACCACGAAAAGTTCTTGTCTTTGAAGATAAAATTTTTTGCTTTGAAGAAGAAAGATCCAGCTGACTGAAATAAGTTCATTGGATGAAAACCAACAAAAATTGATAGGAACCACGAAAAGTTCTTGTATTTTAGGATAAAATCTGACGCTATTAAAGAAAAAACTTCCAGCTCGCTGAAATATGTTCATTTGCTGAAAATCAACAAAACCACGAAAAGTTCTTGTATTTGAAGATAAAATCTTTTTGCTTTGAAGAAGAAGGATCCAGTTGACTGAAATAAGTTCATTTGATGAAAATCAACAAAAATTGACAAGAACCACGAAAAGTTCTTGTATTTCAAGATAAAATCTGACGCTATTAAAGAAAAAACTTCCAGCTCTCTGAAATAGGTTCATTTGTTGAAAATCAACAAAACCACGAAAAGTTCTTGTATTTGAAGATAAAATCTTTTTGCTTTGAAGAAGAAAAATCCGGCTGACTGAAATAAGTTCATTGGATGAAAACCAACAAGAATTAACAAGAACCACGAAAAGTTCTCGTATTTTAAGATAAAATGTGACGCTATTAAAGAAAAAATTTCCAGCTCGCTGAAATATGTTCATTTGCTGAAAATCAACAAAACCACGAAAAGTTCTTGTATTTGAAGATAAAATCTTTTTGCTTTGAAGAAGAAAGATCCAGCTGACTGAAATAAGTTCATTAGATGAAAATCAACAAAAATTGACAAGAACCACGAAAAGTTCTTGTATTTTAAGATAAAATCTGACGCTATTAAAGAAAAAACTTCCAGCTTGCTGAAATATGTTCATTTGTTGAAAATCAACAAAACCACGAAAAGTTCTTGTATTTGAAGATAAAATCTTTTTGCTTTGAAGAAGAAAGATCTGGCTGACTGAAATAAGTTCATTGGATGAAAACCAACAAGAATTAACAAGAACCACGAAAAGTTCTTGTATTTTAAGATAAAATGTGACGCTATTAAAGAAAAAATTTCCAGCTCGCTGAAATATGTTCATTTGCTGAAAATCAACAAAACCACGAAAAGTTCTTGTATTTGAAGATAAAATCTTTTTGCTTTGAAGAAGATACATCCAGCTGACTGAAATAAGTTCATTTGATGAAAATCAACAAAAATTGACAAGAACCACGAAAAGTTCTTGTATTTCAAGATAAAATCTGACGCTATTAAAGAAAAAACTTCTAGCTCGCTGAAATATGTTCATTTGCTGAAAATCAACAAAACCACGAAAAGTTCTTGTATTTGAAGATAAAATCTTTTTGCTTTGAAGAAGAAAGATCTGGCTGACTGAAATAAGTTCATTGGATGAAAACCAACAAGAATTAACAAGAACCACGAAAAGTTCTTGTATTTTAAGATAAAATGTGACGCTATTAAAGAAAAAATTTCCAGCTCGCTGAAATATGTTCATTTGCTGAAAATCAACAAAACCACGAAAAGTTCTTGTATTTGAAGATAAAATCTTTTTGCTTTGAAGAAGAAAGATCCAGCTGACTGAAATAAGTTGATTCGATGAAAACCAACAAAATTTGACAAGAACCACGAAAAGTTCTTGTATTTTAGGATAAAATCTGACGCGATTAAAGAAAAAACTTCTCGCTCGCTGAAATATGTTCATTTGCTGAAAATCAACAAAACGACGAAAAGTTCTTGTATTTGAAGATAAAATCTTTTTGCTTTGAAGAAGAAAGATCCAGCTGACTGAAATAAGTTCATTAGATGAAAATCAACAAAAATTGACAAGAACCACGAAAAGTTCTTGTATTTTAAGATAAAATCTGACGCTATTAAAGAAAAAACTTCCAGCTTGCTGAAATATGTTCATTTGTTGAAAATCAACAAAACCACGAAAAGTTCTTGCATTTGAAGATAAAATCTTTTTGCTTTGAAGAAGAAAGATCCGGCTGACTGAAATAAGTTCATTGGATGAAAACCAACAAGAATTAACAAGAACCACGAAAAGTTCTTGTATTTTAAGATAAAATGTGACGCTATTAAAGAAAAAATTTCCAGCTCGCTGAAATATGTTCATTTGCTGAAAATCAACAAAACCACGAAAAGTTCTTGTATTTGAAGATAAAATCTTTTTGCTTTGAAGAAGAAAGATCTAGCTGACTGAAATAAGTTCATTGGATGAAAATCAACAAAATTTGACAAGAACCACGAAAAGTTCTTGTATTTTAGGATAAAATCTGACGCTATTAAAGAAAAAACTTCTCGCTCGCTGAAATATGTTCATTTGCTGAAAATCAACAAAACGACGAAAAGTTCTTGTATTTGAAGATAAAATCTTTTTGCTTTGAAGAAGAAAGATCCAGCTGACTGAAATAAGTTCATTAGATGAAAATCAACAAAAATTGACAAGAACCACGAAAAGTTCTTGTATTGTAAGATAAAATCTGACGCTATTAAAGAAAAAACTTCCAGCTCGCTGAAATATGTTCATTTGCTGAAAATCAACAAAACCACGAAAAGTTCTTGTATTTGAAGATAAAATCTTTTTGCTTTGAAGAAGAAAGATCTGGCTGACTGAAATAAGTTCATTGGATGAAAACCAACAAAAATTGATAGGAACCACGAAAAGTTCTTGTATTTTAAGATAAAATCTGACGCTATTAAAGAAAAAACTTCCAGCTTGCTGAAATATGTTCATTTGCTGGAAATCAACAAAACCACGAAAAGTTCTTGTCTTTGAAGATAAAATTTTTTGCTTTGAAGAAGAAAGATCCAGCTGACTGAAATAAGTTCATTTGATGAAAATCAACAGAAATTGACAAGAACCACGAAAAGTTCTTGTATTTCAAGATAAAATCTGACGCTATTAAAGAAAAAATTTCCAGCTCGCTGAAATATGTTCATTTGCTGAAAATCAACAAAACCACGAAAAGTTCTTGTATTTGAAGCTAAAATCTTTTTGCTTTGAAGAAGAAAGATCTAGCTGACTGAAATAAGTTGATTAGATGAAAACCAACAAAATTTGACAAGAACCACGAAAAGTTCTTGTATTTTAGGATAAAATCTGACGCTATTAAAGAAAAAACTTCTCGCTCGCTGAAATATGTTCATTTGCTGAAAATCAACAAAACGACGAAAAGTTCTTGTATTTGAAGATAAAATCTTTTTGCTTTGAAGAAGAAAGATCCAGCTGACTGAAATAAGTTGACTTGATGAAAATCAACAAAAATTGACAAGAACCACGAAAAGTTCTTGTATTTTAAGATAAAATCTGACGCTATTAAAGAAAAAACTTCCAGCTCGCTGAAATATGTTCATTTGCTGAAAATCAACAAAACCACGAAAAGTTCTTGCATTTGAAGATAAAATCTTTTTGCTTTGAAGAAGAAAGATCCAGCTGACTGAAATAAGTTTATTGGATGAAAACCAACAAAAATTGATAGGAACCACGAAAAGTTCTTGTATTTTAAGATAAAATCTGACGCTATTAAAGAAAAAACTTCCAGCTCGCTGAAATATGGTCATTTGCTGAAAATCAACAAAACCACGAAAAGTTCTTGTATTTGAAGATAAAATCTTTTTGCTTTGAAGAAGAAAGATCGAGGTGACTGAAATAAGTTCATTCGATCAAAATCAACAAAAATTGACAAGAACCACGAAAAGTTCTTGTATTTTAAGATAAAATGTGACGCTTTTGATGAAAAAACTTCCAGCTCGCTGAAATATGGTCATTTGCTGAAAATCAACAAAACCACGAAAAGTTCTTGCATTTGAAGACAAAATCTTTTTGTGATGAAGAAGAAAGATCCAGCTGACTGAAATAAGTTCATTAGATGAAAATCAACAAAAATTGAGAAGAACCACGAAAAGTTCTTGTATTTTAAGAAAAAATCTGACGCTATTAAAGAAAAAACTTCCAGCTCGCTGAAATATGGTCATTTGCTGAAAATCAACAAAACCACGAAAAGTTCTTGTATTTGAAGATAAAATCTTTTTGCTTTGAAGACGAAGGATTTAGGTGACTGAAATAAGTTCATTGGATGAAAACCAACAAAAATTGTCAAGAAGCACGAAAAGTTCTTGTATTTTAAGATAAAATCTGACGCTATTAAAGAAAAAACTACCAGCTCGCTGAAATATGTTCATTTGCTGAAAATCAACAAAACCACAAAAAGTTGTTGTATTTGAAGATAAAATCTTTTTGCTTTGAAGAAGAAAGATCTAGCTGACTGAAATAAGTTGATTAGATGAAAACCAACAAAATTTGACAAGAACCACGAAAAGTTCTTGTATTTTAGGATAAAATCTGACGCTATTAAAGAAAAAACTTCTCGCTCGCTGAAATATGTTCATTTGCTGAAAATCAACAAAACCACGAAAAGTTCTTGTCTTTGAAGATAAAATTTTTTGCTTTGAAGAAGAAAGATCCAGCTGACTGAAATAAGTTCATTGGATGAAAACCAACAAAAATTGATAGGAACCACGAAAAGTTCTTGTATTTTAGGATAAAATCTGACGCTATTAAAGAAAAAACTTCCAGCTCGCTGAAATATGTTCATTTGCTGAAAATCAACAAAACCACGAAAAGTTCTTGTATTTGAAGATAAAATCTTTTTGCTTTGAAGAAGAAGGATCCAGTTGACTGAAATAAGTTCATTTGATGAAAATCAACAAAAATTGACAAGAACCACGAAAAGTTCTTGTATTTCAAGATAAAATCTGACGCTATTAAAGAAAAAACTTCCAGCTCTCTGAAATAGGTTCATTTGTTGAAAATCAACAAAACCACGAAAAGTTCTTGTATTTGAAGATAAAATCTTTTTGCTTTGAAGAAGAAAAATCCGGCTGACTGAAATAAGTTCATTGGATGAAAACCAACAAGAATTAACAAGAACCACGAAAAGTTCTCGTATTTTAAGATAAAATGTGACGCTATTAAAGAAAAAATTTCCAGCTCGCTGAAATATGTTCATTTGCTGAAAATCAACAAAACCACGAAAAGTTCTTGTATTTGAAGATAAAATCTTTTTGCTTTGAAGAAGAAAGATCCAGCTGACTGAAATAAGTTCATTAGATGAAAATCAACAAAAATTGACAAGAACCACGAAAAGTTCTTGTATTTTAAGATAAAATCTGACGCTATTAAAGAAAAAACTTCCAGCTTGCTGAAATATGTTCATTTGTTGAAAATCAACAAAACCACGAAAAGTTCTTGTATTTGAAGATAAAATCTTTTTGCTTTGAAGAAGAAAGATCTGGCTGACTGAAATAAGTTCATTGGATGAAAACCAACAAGAATTAACAAGAACCACGAAAAGTTCTTGTATTTTAAGATAAAATGTGACGCTATTAAAGAAAAAATTTCCAGCTCGCTGAAATATGTTCATTTGCTGAAAATCAACAAAACCACGAAAAGTTCTTGTATTTGAAGATAAAATCTTTTTGCTTTGAAGAAGATACATCCAGCTGACTGAAATAAGTTCATTTGATGAAAATCAACAAAAATTGACAAGAACCACGAAAAGTTCTTGTATTTCAAGATAAAATCTGACGCTATTAAAGAAAAAACTTCTAGCTCGCTGAAATATGTTCATTTGCTGAAAATCAACAAAACCACGAAAAGTTCTTGTATTTGAAGATAAAATCTTTTTGCTTTGAAGAAGAAAGATCTGGCTGACTGAAATAAGTTCATTGGATGAAAACCAACAAGAATTAACAAGAACCACGAAAAGTTCTTGTATTTTAAGATAAAATGTGACGCTATTAAAGAAAAAATTTCCAGCTCGCTGAAATATGTTCATTTGCTGAAAATCAACAAAACCACGAAAAGTTCTTGTATTTGAAGATAAAATCTTTTTGCTTTGAAGAAGAAAGATCCAGCTGACTGAAATAAGTTGATTCGATGAAAACCAACAAAATTTGACAAGAACCACGAAAAGTTCTTGTATTTTAGGATAAAATCTGACGCGATTAAAGAAAAAACTTCTCGCTCGCTGAAATATGTTCATTTGCTGAAAATCAACAAAACGACGAAAAGTTCTTGTATTTGAAGATAAAATCTTTTTGCTTTGAAGAAGAAAGATCCAGCTGACTGAAATAAGTTCATTAGATGAAAATCAACAAAAATTGACAAGAACCACGAAAAGTTCTTGTATTTTAAGATAAAATCTGACGCTATTAAAGAAAAAACTTCCAGCTTGCTGAAATATGTTCATTTGTTGAAAATCAACAAAACCACGAAAAGTTCTTGCATTTGAAGATAAAATCTTTTTGCTTTGAAGAAGAAAGATCCGGCTGACTGAAATAAGTTCATTGGATGAAAACCAACAAGAATTAACAAGAACCACGAAAAGTTCTTGTATTTTAAGATAAAATGTGACGCTATTAAAGAAAAAATTTCCAGCTCGCTGAAATATGTTCATTTGCTGAAAATCAACAAAACCACGAAAAGTTCTTGTATTTGAAGATAAAATCTTTTTGCTTTGAAGAAGAAAGATCTAGCTGACTGAAATAAGTTCATTGGATGAAAATCAACAAAATTTGACAAGAACCACGAAAAGTTCTTGTATTTTAGGATAAAATCTGACGCTATTAAAGAAAAAACTTCTCGCTCGCTGAAATATGTTCATTTGCTGAAAATCAACAAAACGACGAAAAGTTCTTGTATTTGAAGATAAAATCTTTTTGCTTTGAAGAAGAAAGATCCAGCTGACTGAAATAAGTTCATTAGATGAAAATCAACAAAAATTGACAAGAACCACGAAAAGTTCTTGTATTGTAAGATAAAATCTGACGCTATTAAAGAAAAAACTTCCAGCTCGCTGAAATATGTTCATTTGCTGAAAATCAACAAAACCACGAAAAGTTCTTGTATTTGAAGATAAAATCTTTTTGCTTTGAAGAAGAAAGATCTGGCTGACTGAAATAAGTTCATTGGATGAAAACCAACAAAAATTGATAGGAACCACGAAAAGTTCTTGTATTTTAAGATAAAATCTGACGCTATTAAAGAAAAAACTTCCAGCTTGCTGAAATATGTTCATTTGCTGGAAATCAACAAAACCACGAAAAGTTCTTGTCTTTGAAGATAAAATTTTTTGCTTTGAAGAAGAAAGATCCAGCTGACTGAAATAAGTTCATTTGATGAAAATCAACAGAAATTGACAAGAACCACGAAAAGTTCTTGTATTTCAAGATAAAATCTGACGCTATTAAAGAAAAAATTTCCAGCTCGCTGAAATATGTTCATTTGCTGAAAATCAACAAAACCACGAAAAGTTCTTGTATTTGAAGCTAAAATCTTTTTGCTTTGAAGAAGAAAGATCTAGCTGACTGAAATAAGTTGATTAGATGAAAACCAACAAAATTTGACAAGAACCACGAAAAGTTCTTGTATTTTAGGATAAAATCTGACGCTATTAAAGAAAAAACTTCTCGCTCGCTGAAATATGTTCATTTGCTGAAAATCAACAAAACGACGAAAAGTTCTTGTATTTGAAGATAAAATCTTTTTGCTTTGAAGAAGAAAGATCCAGCTGACTGAAATAAGTTGACTTGATGAAAATCAACAAAAATTGACAAGAACCACGAAAAGTTCTTGTATTTTAAGATAAAATCTGACGCTATTAAAGAAAAAACTTCCAGCTCGCTGAAATATGTTCATTTGCTGAAAATCAACAAAACCACGAAAAGTTCTTGCATTTGAAGATAAAATCTTTTTGCTTTGAAGAAGAAAGATCCAGCTGACTGAAATAAGTTTATTGGGTGAAAACCAACAAAAATTGATAGGAACCACGAAAAGTTCTTGTATTTTAAGATAAAATCTGACGCTATTAAAGAAAAAACTTCCAGCTCGCTGAAATATGGTCATTTGCTGAAAATCAACAAAACCACGAAAAGTTCTTGTATTTGAAGATAAAATCTTTTTGCTTTGAAGAAGAAAGATCCAGCTGACTGAAATAAGTTCATTAGATGAAAATCAACAAAAATTGACAAGAACCACGAAAAGTTCTTGTATTTTAAGATAAAATCTGACGCTATTAAAGAAAAAACTTCCAGCTCGCTGAAATATGGTCATTTGCTGAAAATCAACAAAACCACGAAAAGTTCTTGTATTTGAAGATAAAATCTTTTTGCTTTGAAGAAGAAGGATTTAGGTGACTGAAATAAGTTCATTGGATGAAAACCAACAAAAATTGACAAGAAGCACGAAAAGTTCTTCTATTTTAAGAGAAAATCTTGCGCTATTAAAGAAAAAACTTCTAGCTCGCTGAAATATGTTCACTTGCTGAAAATCAAGAAAACCACGAAAAGTTCTTGTATTTGAAGATAAAATCTTTTTGCTTTGAAGATGAAAGATCGAGGTGACTGAAATAAGTTCATCAGATGAAAACCAACAAAAATTGACAAGAACCACGAAAAGTTCTTGTATTTTAAGATAAAATCTTGCGCTATTAAAGAAAAAACTTCTTGCTCGCTGAAATATGTTCATTTGCTGAAAATCAACAAAACCACGAAAAGTTCTTGTATTTGAAGATAAAATCTTTTTGCTTTGAAGATGAAAGATCGAGGTGACTGAAATAAGATCATTGGATGAAAACCAACAAAAATTGACAAGAACCACGAAAAGTTCTTGTATTTTAAGATAAAATCTGACGCTATTAAAGAAAAAACTTCTTGCTCGCTGAAATATGTTCATTTGCTGAAAATCAACAAAACCACGAAAAGTTCTTGTATTTGAAGATAAAATCTTTTTGCTTTTAAGAAGAAAGATCCAGCTGACTGAAATAAGTTCATTCGATCAAAATCAACAAAAATTGACAAGAACCACGAAAAGTTCTTGTATTTTAAGATAAAATCTGACGCGTTTTATGAAAAAACTTCGAGCTCGCTGAAATATGTTCATTTGCTGAAAATCAACAAAACCACGAAAAGTTCTTGTATTTGAAGATAAAATCTATTTGCTTTGAAGAAGAAAGATCGAGGTGACTGAAATAAGGTCATTAGATGAAAACCAACAAAAACTGACAAGAACCACGAAAAGTTCTTGGATTTTAAGATAAAATCTGACGCTATTAAAGAAAAAACTTCCAGCTCGCTGAAATATGGTCATTTGCTGAAAATCAACAAAACCACGAAAAGTTCTTGTATTTGAAGATAAAATCTTTTTGCTTTGAAGAAGAAAGATCCAGCTGACTGAAATAAGTTCATGAGATGAAAATCAACAAAAATTGACAAGAATCACGAAAAGTTCTTGTATTTTAAGAGAAAATCTTGCGCTATTAAAGAAAAAACTTCCAGCTCGCTGAAATATGGTCATTTGCTGAAAATCAACAAAACCACGAAAAGTTCTTGTATTTGAAGATAAAATCGTTTTGCTTTGAAGAAGAAAGATCCAGCTGACTGAAATAAGTTCATTAGATGAAAATCAACAAAAATTGACAAGAACCACGAAAAGTTCTTGTATTTTAAGATAAAATCTGACGCTATTAAAGAAAAAACTTCCAGCTCGCTGAAATATGGTCATTTGCTGAAAATCAACAAAACCACGAAAAGTTCTTGTATTTGAAGATAAAATCTTTTTGCTTTGAAGAAGAAGGATTTAGGTGACTGAAATAAGTTCATTGGATGAAAACCAACAAAAATTGACAAGAAGCACGAAAAGTTCTTCTATTTTAAGAGAAAATCTTGCGCTATTAAAGAAAAAACTTCTCGCTCGCTGAAATATGTTCATTTGCTGAAAATCAAGAAAACCACGAAAAGTTCTTGTATTTGAAGATAAAATCTTTTTGCTTTGAAGATGAAAGATCGAGGTGACTGAAATAAGTTCATCAGATGAAAACCAACAAAAATTGACAAGAACCACGAAAAGTTCTTGTATTTTAAGATAAAATCTTGCGCTATTAAAGAAAAAACTTCTTGCTCGCTGAAATATGTTCATTTGCTGAAAATCAACAAAACCACGAAAAGTTCTTGCATTTGAAGATAAAATCTTTTTGCTTTGAAGATGAAAGATCGAGGTGACTGAAATAAGATCATTGGATGAAAACCAACAAAAATTGACAAGAACCACGAAAAGTTCTTGTATTTTAAGATAAAATCTGACGCTATTAAAGAAAAAACTTCTTGCTCGCTGAAATATGTTCATTTGCTGAAAATCAACAAAACCACGAAAAGTTCTTGTATTTGAAGATAAAATCTTTTTGCTTTTAAGAAGAAAGATCCAGCTGAGTGAAATAAGTTCATTCGATCAAAATCAACAAAAATTGACAAGAACCACGAAAAGTTCTTGTATTTTAAGATAAAATCTGACGCTTTTTATGAAAAAACTTCGATCTCGCTGACATATGTTCATTTGCTGAAAATCAACAAAACCACGAAAAGTTCTTGTATTTGAAGATAAAATCTTTTTGCTTTGAAGAAGAAAGATCCAGCTGACTGAAATAAGTTCATTAGATGAAAATCAACAAAAATTGACAAGAACCACGAAAAGTTCTTGTATTTTAAGATAAAATCTGACGCTATTGAAGAAAAAACTTCCAGCTCGCTGAAATATGGTCATTTGCTGAAAATCAACAAAACCACGAAAAGTTCTTGTATTTGAAGATAAAATCTTTTTGCTTTGAAGAAAGATCCAGCTGACTGAAATAAGTTCATTCGATGAAAATCAACAAAAATTGACAAGAAACCACGAAAAGTTCTTGTATTTTAAGATAAAATCTGACGCTATTAAAGAAAAAACTTCCAGCTCGCTGAAATATGGTCATTTGCTGAAAATCAACAAAACCACGAAAAGTTCATGTATTTGAAGATAAAATCTTTTTGCTTTGAAGAAGAAAGATTTAGGTGACTGAAATAAGTTCATTGGATGAAAACCAACAAAAATTGACAAGAAGCACGAAAAGTTCTTGTATTTTAAGATAAAATCTGACGCTTTCAATGAAAAAACTTCGAGCTCGCTGAAATATGTTCATTTGCTGAAAATCAACAAAACCACGAAAAGTTCTTGTATTTGAAGATAAAATCTTTTTGCTTTGAAGAAGAAAGATCGAGGTGACTGAAATAAGTTCATTAGATGAAAACCAACAAAAATTGACAAGAACCACGAAAAGTTCTTGTATTTTAAGATAAAATCTGACGCTATTCAAGAAAAAACTTCTTGCTCGCTGAAATATGTTCATTTGCTGAAAATCAACAAAACCACGAAAAGTTCTTGTATTTGAAGATAAAATCTTTTTGCTTTGAAGAAGAAAGATCTGGCTGACTGAAATAAGTTCATTGGCTGAAAACCAACAAAAATTGACAAGAACCACGAAAAGTTCTTGTCTTTTATGATAAAATGTGCCGCTATAAAAGAAAAAACTTCCAACTCGCTGAAATATGGTCATTTGCTGAAAATCAACAAAACCACGAAAAGTTCTTGTATTTGAAGATAAAATCTTTTTGCTTAGAAGAAGAAAGATCAAGCTGACTGAAATAAGTTCATTAGATGAAAACCAACAAAATTTGACAAGAACCACGAAAAGTTCTTGTATTTTAGGATAAAATCTGACGCTAATAAAGAAAAAACTTCTCGCTCGCTGAAATATGTTCATTTGCTGAAAATCAACAAAACCACGAAAAGTTCTTGTATTTGAAGATAAAATCTTTTTGCTTTGAAGAAGAAAGATCTGGCTGACTGAAATAAGTTCATTGGATCAAAATCAACAAAAATTGACAAGAACCACGAAAAGTTCTTGTATTTTAAGATAAAATCTGACGCTATTAAAGAAAAAACTTCCAGCTCGCTGAAATATGTTCATTTGCTGAAAATCAACAAAACCACGAAAAGTTCTTGTATTTGAAGATAAAATCTTTTTGCTTTGAAGAAGAAGGATTTAGGTGACTGAAATAAGTTCATTGGATGAAAACCAACTAAAATTGACAAGAAGCACGAAAAGTTCTTGTATTTTAAGAGAAAATCTTGCGCTATTAAAGAAAAAACTTCTTGCTCGCTGAAATATGTTCATTTGCTGAAAATCAACAAAACCACGAAAAGTTCTTGTATTTGAAGATAAAATCTTTTTGCTTTGAAGATGAAAGATCGAGGTGACTGAAATAAGATCATTGGATGAAAACCAACAAAAATTGACAAGAACCACGAAAAGTTCTTGTATTTTAAGATAAAATCTGACGCTATTAAAGAAAAAACTTCTTGCTCGCTGAAATATGTTCATTTGCTGAAAATCAACAAAACCACGAAAAGTTCTTGTATTTGAAGATAAAATCTTTTTGCTTTTAAGAAGAAAGATCCAGCTGACTGAAATAAGTTCATTCGATCAAAATCAACAAAAATTGACAAGAACCACGAAAAGTTCTTGTATTTTAAGATAAAATCTGACGCTTTTTATGAAAAAACTTCGATCTCGCTGACATATGTTCATTTGCTGAAAATCAACAAAACCACGAAAAGTTCTTGTATTTGAAGATAAAATCTTTTTGCTTTGAAGAAGAAAGATCCAGCTGACTGAAATAAGTTCATTTGATGAAAATCAACAAAAATTGACAAGAACCACGAAAATTTCTTGTATTTCAAGATAAAATCTGACGCGATTAAAGAAAAAACTTCTAGCTCGCTGAAATATGTTCATTTGCTGAAAATCAACAAAACCACGAAAAGTTCTTGTATTTGAAGATAAAATCTTTTTCTTTGAAGAAGAAAGATCCGGCTGACTGAAATAATTTCATTGGATGAAAACCAACAAAAATTGACAAGAACCACGAAAAGTTCTTGTATTTTAAGATAAAATGTGACGCTATTAAAGAAAAAACTTCTCGCTCGCTGAAATATGTTCATTTGCTGAAAATCAACAAAACCACGAAAAGTTCTTGTATTTGAAGATAAAATCTTTTTCCTTTGAAGAAGAAAGATCTAGCTGACTGAAATAAGTTGATTAGATGAAAACCAACAAAATTTGCAAGAACCACGAAAAGTTCTTGTATTTTAACATAAAATCTGACGCTATTAAAGAAAAAACTTCCAGCTCGCTGAAATATGGTCATTTGCTGAAAATCAACCAAACCACGAAAAGTTCTTGTATTTGAAGATAAAATCTTTTTGCTTTGAAGAAGAAAGATCCGGCTGACTGAAATAAGTTCATTGGATGAAAACTAACAAAAATTGACACGAACCACGAAAAGTTCTTGTATTTTAAGATAAAATGTGACGCTACTAAAGAAAAAAACTTCTCGCTCGCTGAAATATGTTCATTTGCTGAAAATCAACAAAACCACGAAAAGTTCTTGTATTTGAAGATAAAATCTTTTTGCTTTGAAGAAGAAAGATCTAGCTGACTGAAATAAGTTCATTAGATGAAAACCAACAAAATTTGACAAGAACCACGAAAAGTTCTTGTATTTTAGGATAAAATCTGACGCTAATAAAGAAAAAACTTCTCGCTCGCTGAAATATGTTCATTTGCTGAAAATCAACAAAACCACGAAAAGTTCTTGTATTTGAAGATAAAATCTTTTTGCTTTGAAGAGGAAATATCTGGCTGACTGAAATAAGTTCATTAGATGAAAATCAACAAAAATTGACAAGAACCACGAAAAGTTCTTGTATTTTAAGATAAAATCTGACGCTATTAAAGAAAAAACTTCCAGCTCGCTGAAATATTGTCATTTGCTGAAAATCAACAAAACCACGAAAAGTTCTTGTATTTGAAGATAAAATCTTTTTGCTTTGAAGAAGAAGGATTTAGGTGACTGAAATAAGTTCATTGGATGAAAACCAACAAAAATTGACAAGAAGCACGAAAAGTTCTTGTATTTTAAGAGAAAATCTTGCGCTATTAAAGAAAAAACTTCTAGCTCGCTGAAATATGTTCATTTGCTGAAAACCAACAAAACCACGAAAAGTTCTTGTATTTGAAGATAAAATCTTTTTGCTTTGAAGAAGAAAGATCCAGCTCACTGAAATAAGTTCATTGGATGAAAATCAACAAAAATTGACAAGAACCACGAAAAGTTCTTGTATTTTAAGATAAAATCTGACGCTATTAAAGAATAAACTTCCAGCTCGCTGAAATATGGGCATTTGCCGAAAATCAACAAAACCACGAAAAGTTCTTGTATTTGAAGATAAAATCTTTTTGCTTTGAAGAAGAAAGATCCAGCTGACTGAAATAAGTTCATTGGATGAAAATCAACAAAAATTGACAAGTACCACGAAAAGTTCTTGTATTTTAAGATAAAATCTGACTCTATTAAAGAAAAAACTTCTCGCTCGCTGAAATATGTTCATTTGCTGAAGATCAACAAAACCACGAAAAGTTCTTGTATTTGAAGATAAAATCTTTTTGCTTTCAAGAAGAAAGATCGAGCTGACTGAAATAAGTTCATTGGATGAAAACCAACAAAAATTGACAAGAACCACAAAAAGTTCTTGTATTTTACGATAAAATCTGACGCTGTTAAAGAAAAAACTTCTCGCTCGCTGAAATATGTTCATTTGCTGATAATCAACAAAACCACGAAAAGTTCTTGTATTTGAAGATAAAATCTTTTTGCTTTCAAGAAGATCTTGCTGACTGAAATAAGTTCATTGGATGAAAACCAACAAAAATTGACAAGAACCACGAAAAGTTCTTGTCTTTTATGATAAAATGTGCCGCTATAAAAGAAAAAACTTCCAACTCGCTGAAATATGGTCATTTGCTGAAAATCAACAAAACCACGAAAAGTTCTTGTATTTGAAGATAAAATCTTTTTGCTTTGAAGAAGAAAGATCTAGCTGACTGAAATAAGTTCATAAGATGAAAACCAACAAAATTTGACAAGAAACACGAAAAGTTCTTGTATTTTAGGATAAAATCTGACGCTAATAAAGAAAAAACTTCTCGCTCGCTGACATATGTTCATTTGCTGAAAATCAACAAAACCACGAAAAGTTCTTGTATTTGAAGATAAAATCTTTTTGCTTTGAAGAAGAAAGATCCAGCTGACTGAAATAAGTTCATTAGATGAAAATCAACAAAAATTGACAAGAACCACGAAAAGTTCTTGTATTTTAAGATAAAATCTGACGCTATTGAAGAAAAAACTTCCAGCTCGCTGAAATATGGTCATTTGCTGAAAATCAACAAAACCACGAAAAGTTCTTGTATTTGAAGATAAAATCTTTTTGCTTTGAAGAAAGATCCAGCTGACTGAAATAAGTTCATTCGATGAAAATCAACAAAAATTGACAAGAAACCACGAAAAGTTCTTGTATTTTAAGATAAAATCTGACGCTATTAAAGAAAAAACTTCCAGCTCGCTGAAATATGGTCATTTGCTGAAAATCAACAAAACCACGAAAAGTTCATGTATTTGAAGATAAAATCTTTTTGCTTTGAAGAAGAAAGATTTAGGTGACTGAAATAAGTTCATTGGATGAAAACCAACAAAAATTGACAAGAAGCACGAAAAGTTCTTGTATTTTAAGATAAAATCTGACGCTTTCAATGAAAAAACTTCGAGCTCGCTGAAATATGTTCATTTGCTGAAAATCAACAAAACCACGAAAAGTTCTTGTATTTGAAGATAAAATCTTTTTGCTTTGAAGAAGAAAGATCGAGGTGACTGAAATAAGTTCATTAGATGAAAACCAACAAAAATTGACAAGAACCACGAAAAGTTCTTGTATTTTAAGATAAAATCTGACGCTATTCAAGAAAAAACTTCTTGCTCGCTGAAATATGTTCATTTGCTGAAAATCAACAAAACCACGAAAAGTTCTTGTATTTGAAGATAAAATCTTTTTGCTTTGAAGAAGAAAGATCTGGCTGACTGAAATAAGTTCATTGGCTGAAAACCAACAAAAATTGACAAGAACCACGAAAAGTTCTTGTCTTTTATGATAAAATGTGCCGCTATAAAAGAAAAAACTTCCAACTCGCTGAAATATGGTCATTTGCTGAAAATCAACAAAACCACGAAAAGTTCTTGTATTTGAAGATAAAATCTTTTTGCTTAGAAGAAGAAAGATCAAGCTGACTGAAATAAGTTCATTAGATGAAAACCAACAAAATTTGACAAGAACCACGAAAAGTTCTTGTATTTTAGGATAAAATCTGACGCTAATAAAGAAAAAACTTCTCGCTCGCTGAAATATGTTCATTTGCTGAAAATCAACAAAACCACGAAAAGTTCTTGTATTTGAAGATAAAATCTTTTTGCTTTGAAGAAGAAAGATCTGGCTGACTGAAATAAGTTCATTGGATCAAAATCAACAAAAATTGACAAGAACCACGAAAAGTTCTTGTATTTTAAGATAAAATCTGACGCTATTGAAGAAAAAACTTCCAGCTCGCTGAAATATGTTCATTTGCTGAAAATCAACAAAACCACGAAAAGTTCTTGTATTTGAAGATAAAATCTTTTTGCTTTGAAGAAGAAGGATTTAGGTGACTGAAATAAGTTCATTGGATGAAAACCAACAAAAATTGACAAGAAGCACGAAAAGTCTTGTATTTTAAGAGAAAATCTTGCGCTATTAAAGAAAAAACTTCTAGCTCGCTGAAATATGTTCATTTGCTGAAAACCAACAAAACCACGAAAAGTTCTTGTATTTGAAGATAAAATCTTTTTGCTTTGAAGAAGAAAGATCCAGCTGACTGAAATAAGTTCATTGGATGAAAATCAACAAAAATTGACAGGAACCACGAAAAGTTCTTGTATTTTAAGATAAAATCTGACGCTATTAATGAAAAAACCTCCAGCTCGCTGAAATATGTTCATTTGCTGTTAATCAACAAAACCACGAAAAGTTCTTGTATTTGAAGATAAAATCTTTTTGCTTTGAAGAAGAAAGATCCAGCTGACTGAAATAAGTTCATTTGATGAAAATCAACAAAAATTGACAAGAACCACGAAAATTTCTTGTATTTCAAGATAAAATCTGACGCGATTAAAGAAAAAACTTCTAGCTCGCTGAAATATGTTCATTTGCTGAAAATCAACAAAACCACGAAAAGTTCTTGTATTTGAAGATAAAATCTTTTTCTTTGAAGAAGAAAGATCCGGCTGACTGAAATAATTTCATTGGATGAAAACCAACAAAAATTGACAAGAACCACGAAAAGTTCTTGTATTTTAACATAAAATCTGACGCTATTAAAGAAAAAACTTCTCGCTCGCTGAAATATGTTCATTTGCTGAAAATCAACAAAACCACGAAAAGTTCTTGTATTTGAAGATAAAATCTTTTTCCTTTGAAGAAGAAAGATCTAGCTGACTGAAATAAGTTGATTAGATGAAAACCAACAAAATTTGCAAGAACCACGAAAAGTTCTTGTATTTTAACATAAAATCTGACGCTATTAAAGAAAAAACTTCCAGCTCGCTGAAATATGGTCATTTGCTGAAAATCAACCAAACCACGAAAAGTTCTTGTATTTGAAGATAAAATCTTTTTGCTTTGAAGAAGAAAGATCCGGCTGACTGAAATAAGTTCATTGGATGAAAACTAACAAAAATTGACACGAACCACGAAAAGTTCTTGTATTTTAAGATAAAATGTGACGCTACTAAAGAAAAAAACTTCTCGCTCGCTGAAATATGTTCATTTGCTGAAAATCAACAAAACCACGAAAAGTTCTTGTATTTGAAGATAAAATCTTTTTGCTTTGAAGAAGAAAGATCTAGCTGACTGAAATAAGTTCATTAGATGAAAACCAACAAAATTTGACAAGAACCACGAAAAGTTCTTGTATTTTAGGATAAAATCTGACGCTAATAAAGAAAAAACTTCTCGCTCGCTGAAATATGTTCATTTGCTGAAAATCAACAAAACCACGAAAAGTTCTTGTATTTGAAGATAAAATCTTTTTGCTTTGAAGAGGAAATATCTGGCTGACTGAAATAAGTTCATTAGATGAAAATCAACAAAAATTGACAAGAACCACGAAAAGTTCTTGTATTTTAAGATAAAATCTGACGCTATTAAAGAAAAAACTTCCAGCTCGCTGAAATATTGTCATTTGCTGAAAATCAACAAAACCACGAAAAGTTCTTGTATTTGAAGATAAAATCTTTTTGCTTTGAAGAAGAAGGATTTAGGTGACTGAAATAAGTTCATTGGATGAAAACCAACAAAAATTGACAAGAAGCACGAAAAGTTCTTGTATTTTAAGAGAAAATCTTGCGCTATTAAAGAAAAAACTTCTAGCTCGCTGAAATATGTTCATTTGCTGAAAACCAACAAAACCACGAAAAGTTCTTGTATTTGAAGATAAAATCTTTTTGCTTTGAAGAAGAAAGATCCAGCTCACTGAAATAAGTTCATTGGATGAAAATCAACAAAAATTGACAAGAACCACGAAAAGTTCTTGTATTTTAAGATAAAATCTGACGCTATTAAAGAATAAACTTCCAGCTCGCTGAAATATGGGCATTTGCCGAAAATCAACAAAACCACGAAAAGTTCTTGTATTTGAAGATAAAATCTTTTTGCTTTGAAGAAGAAAGATCCAGCTGACTGAAATAAGTTCATTGGATGAAAATCAACAAAAATTGACAAGTACCACGAAAAGTTCTTGTATTTTAAGATAAAATCTGACTCTATTAAAGAAAAAACTTCTCGCTCGCTGAAATATGTTCATTTGCTGAAAATCAACAAAACCACGAAAAGTTCTTGTATTTGAAGATAAAATCTTTTTGCTTTGAAGAAGAAAGATCTGGCTGACTGAAATAAGTTCATTGGATCAAAATCAACAAAAATTGACAAGAACCACGAAAAGTTCTTGTATTTTAAGATAAAATCTGACGCTATTGAAGAAAAAACTTCCAGCTCGCTGAAATATGTTCATTTGCTGAAAATCAACAAAACCACGAAAAGTTCTTGTATTTGAAGATAAAATCTTTTTGCTTTGAAGAAGAAGGATTTAGGTGACTGAAATAAGTTCATTGGATGAAAACCAACAAAAATTGACAAGAAGCACGAAAAGTCTTGTATTTTAAGAGAAAATCTTGCGCTATTAAAGAAAAAACTTCTAGCTCGCTGAAATATGTTCATTTGCTGAAAACCAACAAAACCACGAAAAGTTCTTGTATTTGAAGATAAAATCTTTTTGCTTTGAAGAAGAAAGATCCAGCTGACTGAAATAAGTTCATTGGATGAAAATCAACAAAAATTGACAGGAACCACGAAAAGTTCTTGTATTTTAAGATAAAATCTGACGCTATTAATGAAAAAACCTCCAGCTCGCTGAAATATGTTCATTTGCTGTTAATCAACAAAACCACGAAAAGTTCTTGTATTTGAAGATAAAATCTTTTTGCTTTGAAGAAGAAAGATCCAGCTGACTGAAATAAGTTCATTTGATGAAAATCAACAAAAATTGACAAGAACCACGAAAATTTCTTGTATTTCAAGATAAAATCTGACGCGATTAAAGAAAAAACTTCTAGCTCGCTGAAATATGTTCATTTGCTGAAAATCAACAAAACCACGAAAAGTTCTTGTATTTGAAGATAAAATCTTTTTCTTTGAAGAAGAAAGATCCGGCTGACTGAAATAATTTCATTGGATGAAAACCAACAAAAATTGACAAGAACCACGAAAAGTTCTTGTATTTTAACATAAAATCTGACGCTATTAAAGAAAAAACTTCTCGCTCGCTGAAATATGTTCATTTGCTGAAAATCAACAAAACCACGAAAAGTTCTTGTATTTGAAGATAAAATCTTTTTCCTTTGAAGAAGAAAGATCTAGCTGACTGAAATAAGTTGATTAGATGAAAACCAACAAAATTTGCAAGAACCACGAAAAGTTCTTGTATTTTAACATAAAATCTGACGCTATTAAAGAAAAAACTTCCAGCTCGCTGAAATATGGTCATTTGCTGAAAATCAACCAAACCACGAAAAGTTCTTGTATTTGAAGATAAAATCTTTTTGCTTTGAAGAAGAAAGATCCGGCTGACTGAAATAAGTTCATTGGATGAAAACTAACAAAAATTGACACGAACCACGAAAAGTTCTTGTATTTTAAGATAAAATGTGACGCTACTAAAGAAAAAAACTTCTCGCTCGCTGAAATATGTTCATTTGCTGAAAATCAACAAAACCACGAAAAGTTCTTGTATTTGAAGATAAAATCTTTTTGCTTTGAAGAAGAAAGATCTAGCTGACTGAAATAAGTTCATTAGATGAAAACCAACAAAATTTGACAAGAACCACGAAAAGTTCTTGTATTTTAGGATAAAATCTGACGCTAATAAAGAAAAAACTTCTCGCTCGCTGAAATATGTTCATTTGCTGAAAATCAACAAAACCACGAAAAGTTCTTGTATTTGAAGATAAAATCTTTTTGCTTTGAAGAGGAAATATCTGGCTGACTGAAATAAGTTCATTAGATGAAAATCAACAAAAATTGACAAGAACCACGAAAAGTTCTTGTATTTTAAGATAAAATCTGACGCTATTAAAGAAAAAACTTCCAGCTCGCTGAAATATTGTCATTTGCTGAAAATCAACAAAACCACGAAAAGTTCTTGTATTTGAAGATAAAATCTTTTTGCTTTGAAGAAGAAGGATTTAGGTGACTGAAATAAGTTCATTGGATGAAAACCAACAAAAATTGACAAGAAGCACGAAAAGTTCTTGTATTTTAAGAGAAAATCTTGCGCTATTAAAGAAAAAACTTCTAGCTCGCTGAAATATGTTCATTTGCTGAAAACCAACAAAACCACGAAAAGTTCTTGTATTTGAAGATAAAATCTTTTTGCTTTGAAGAAGAAAGATCCAGCTCACTGAAATAAGTTCATTGGATGAAAATCAACAAAAATTGACAAGAACCACGAAAAGTTCTTGTATTTTAAGATAAAATCTGACGCTATTAAAGAATAAACTTCCAGCTCGCTGAAATATGGGCATTTGCCGAAAATCAACAAAACCACGAAAAGTTCTTGTATTTGAAGATAAAATCTTTTTGCTTTGAAGAAGAAAGATCCAGCTGACTGAAATAAGTTCATTGGATGAAAATCAACAAAAATTGACAAGTACCACGAAAAGTTCTTGTATTTTAAGATAAAATCTGACTCTATTAAAGAAAAAACTTCTCGCTCGCTGAAATATGTTCATTTGCTGAAGATCAACAAAACCACGAAAAGTTCTTGTATTTGAAGATAAAATCTTTTTGCTTTCAAGAAGAAAGATCGAGCTGACTGAAATAAGTTCATTGGATGAAAACCAACAAAAATTGACAAGAACCACAAAAAGTTCTTGTATTTTACGATAAAATCTGACGCTGTTAAAGAAAAAACTTCTCGCTCGCTGAAATATGTTCATTTGCTGATAATCAACAAAACCACGAAAAGTTCTTGTATTTGAAGATAAAATCTTTTTGCTTTCAAGAAGATCTTGCTGACTGAAATAAGTTCATTGGATGAAAACCAACAAAAATTGACAAGAACCACGAAAAGTTCTTGTCTTTTATGATAAAATGTGCCGCTATAAAAGAAAAAACTTCCAACTCGCTGAAATATGGTCATTTGCTGAAAATCAACAAAACCACGAAAAGTTCTTGTATTTGAAGATAAAATCTTTTTGCTTTGAAGAAGAAAGATCTAGCTGACTGAAATAAGTTCATAAGATGAAAACCAACAAAATTTGACAAGAACCACGAAAAGTTCTTGTATTTTAGGATAAAATCTGACGCTAATAAAGAAAAAACTTCTCGCTCGCTGAAATATGTTCATTTGCTGAAAATCAACAAAACCACGAAAAGTTCTTGTATTTGAAGATAAAATCTTTTTGCTTTGAAGAAGAAAGATCTGGCTGACTGAAATAAGTTCATTAGATGAAAATCAACAAAAATTGACAAGAACCACGAAAAGTTCTTGTATTTTAAGATAAAATCTGACGCTATTAAAGAAAAAACTTCCAGCTCGCTGAAATATGGTCATTTGCTGAAAATCAACAAAACCACGAAAAGTTCTTGTATTTGAAGATAAAATCTTTTTGCTTTGAAGAAGAAGGATTTAGGTGACTGAAATAAGTTCATTGGATGAAAACCAACAAAAATTGACAAGAAGCACGAAAAGTTCTTGTATTTTAAGAGAAAATCTTGCGCTATTAAAGAAAAAACTTCTAGCTCGCTGAAATATGTTCATTTGCTGAAAACCAACAAAACCACGAAAAGTTCTTGTATTTGAAGATAAAATCTTTTTGCTTTGAAGAAGAAAGATCCAGCTGACTGAAATAAGTTCATTGGATGAAAATCAACAAAAATTGACAAGAACCACGAAAAGTTCTTGCATTTTAAGACAAAATCTGACGCTATTAAAGAAAAAACTTCCAGCTCGCTGAAATATGGTCATTTGCTGAAAATCAACAAAACCACGAAAAGTTCTTGTATTTGAAGATAAAATCTTTTTCTTTGAAGAAGAAAGATCCGGCTGACTGAAATAAGTTCATTTGATGAAAATCAACAAAAATTGAAAAGAACCACGAAAATTTCTTGTATTTCAAGATAAAATCTGACACTATTAAAGAAAAAACTTCTAGCTCGCTGAAATATGTTCATTTGCTGAAAATCAACAAAACCACGAAAAGTTCTTGTATTTGAAGATAAAATCTTTTTGCTTTGAAGAAGAAAGATCTGGCTGACTGAAATAAGTTCATTGGCTGAAAACCAACAAAAATTGACAAGAACCACGAAAAGTTCTTGTCTTTTATGATAAAATGTGCCGCTATAAAAGAAAAAACTTCCAACTCGCTGAAATATGGTCATTTGCTGAAAATCAACAAAACCACGAAAAGTTCTTGTATTTGAAGATAAAATCTTTTTGCTTAGAAGAAGAAAGATCAAGCTGACTGAAATAAGTTCATTAGATGAAAACCAACAAAATTTGACAAGAACCACGAAAAGTTCTTGTATTTTAGGATAAAATCTGACGCTAATAAAGAAAAAACTTCTCGCTCGCTGAAATATGTTCATTTGCTGAAAATCAACAAAACCACGAAAAGTTCTTGTATTTGAAGATAAAATCTTTTTGCTTTGAAGAAGAAAGATCTGGCTGACTGAAATAAGTTCATTGGATCAAAATCAACAAAAATTGACAAGAACCACGAAAAGTTCTTGTATTTTAAGATAAAATCTGACGCTATTAAAGAAAAAACTTCCAGCTCGCTGAAATATGTTCATTTGCTGAAAATCAACAAAACCACGAAAAGTTCTTGTATTTGAAGATAAAATCTTTTTGCTTTGAAGAAGAAGGATTTAGGTGACTGAAATAAGTTCATTGGATGAAAACCAACAAAAATTGACAAGAAGCACGAAAAGTTCTTGTATTTTAAGAGAAAATCTTGCGCTATTAAAGAAAAAACTTCTAGCTCGCTGAAATATGTTCATTTGCTGAAAACCAACAAAACCACGAAAAGTTCTTGTATTTGAAGATAAAATCTTTTTGCTTTGAAGAAGAAAGATCCAGCTGACTGAAATAAGTTCATTGGATGAAAATCAACAAAAATTGACAGGAACCACGAAAAGTTCTTGTATTTTAAGATAAAATCTGACGCTATTAATGAAAAAACCTCCAGCTCGCTGAAATATGTTCATTTGCTGTTAATCAACAAAACCACGAAAAGTTCTTGTATTTGAAGATAAAATCTTTTTGCTTTGAAGAAGAAAGATCCAGCTGACTGAAATAAGTTCATTTGATGAAAATCAACAAAAATTGACAAGAACCACGAAAATTTCTTGTATTTCAAGATAAAATCTGACGCGATTAAAGAAAAAACTTCTCGCTCGCTGAAATATGTTCATTTGCTGAAAATCAACAAAACCACGAAAAGTTCTTGTATTTGAAGATAAAATCTTTTTCTTTGAAGAAGAAAGATCCGGCTGACTGAAATAATTTCATTGGATGAAAACCAACAAAAATTGACAAGAACCACGAAAAGTTCTTGTATTTTAAGATAAAATGTGACGCTATTAAAGAAAAAACTTCTCGCTCGCTGAAATATGTTCATTTGCTGAAAATCAACAAAACCACGAAAAGTTCTTGTATTTGAAGATAAAATCTTTTTCCTTTGAAGAAGAAAGATCTAGCTGACTGAAATAAGTTGATTAGATGAAAACCAACAAAATTTGCAAGAACCACGAAAAGTTCTTGTATTTTAACATAAAATCTGACGCTATTAAAGAAAAAACTTCCAGCTCGCTGAAATATGGTCATTTGCTGAAAATCAACCAAACCACGAAAAGTTCTTGTATTTGAAGATAAAATCTTTTTGCTTTGAAGAAGAAAGATCCGGCTGACTGAAATAAGTTCATTGGATGAAAACTAACAAAAATTGACACGAACCACGAAAAGTTCTTGTATTTTAAGATAAAATGTGACGCTACTAAAGAAAAAAACTTCTCGCTCGCTGAAATATGTTCATTTGCTGAAAATCAACAAAACCACGAAAAGTTCTTGTATTTGAAGATAAAATCTTTTTGCTTTGAAGAAGAAAGATCTAGCTGACTGAAATAAGTTCATTAGATGAAAACCAACAAAATTTGACAAGAACCACGAAAAGTTCTTGTATTTTAGGATAAAATCTGACGCTAATAAAGAAAAAACTTCTCGCTCGCTGAAATATGTTCATTTGCTGAAAATCAACAAAACCACGAAAAGTTCTTGTATTTGAAGATAAAATCTTTTTGCTTTGAAGAGGAAATATCTGGCTGACTGAAATAAGTTCATTAGATGAAAATCAACAAAAATTGACAAGAACCACGAAAAGTTCTTGTATTTTAAGATAAAATCTGACGCTATTAAAGAAAAAACTTCCAGCTCGCTGAAATATTGTCATTTGCTGAAAATCAACAAAACCACGAAAAGTTCTTGTGTTTGAAGATAAAATCTTTTTGCTTTGAAGAAGAAGGATTTAGGTGACTGAAATAAGTTCATTGGATGAAAACCAACAAAAATTGACAAGAAGCACGAAAAGTTCTTGTATTTTAAGAGAAAATCTTGCGCTATTAAAGAAAAAACTTCTAGCTCGCTGAAATATGTTCATTTGCTGAAAACCAACAAAACCACGAAAAGTTCTTGTATTTGAAGATAAAATCTTTTTGCTTTGAAGAAGAAAGATCCAGCTCACTGAAATAAGTTCATTGGATGAAAATCAACAAAAATTGACAAGAACCACGAAAAGTTCTTGTATTTTAAGATAAAATCTGACGCTATTAAAGAATAAACTTCCAGCTCGCTGAAATATGGGCATTTGCCGAAAATCAACAAAACCACGAAAAGTTCTTGTATTTGAAGATAAAATCTTTTTGCTTTGAAGAAGAAAGATCCAGCTGACTGAAATAAGTTCATTGGATGAAAATCAACAAAAATTGACAAGTACCACGAAAAGTTCTTGTATTTTAAGATAAAATCTGACTCTATTAAAGAAAAAACTTCTCGCTCGCTGAAATATGTTCATTTGCTGAAGATCAACAAAACCACGAAAAGTTCTTGTATTTGAAGATAAAATCTTTTTGCTTTCAAGAAGAAAGATCGAGCTGACTGAAATAAGTTCATTGGATGAAAACCAACAAAAATTGACAAGAACCACAAAAAGTTCTTGTATTTTACGATAAAATCTGACGCTGTTAAAGAAAAAACTTCTCGCTCGCTGAAATATGTTCATTTGCTGATAATCAACAAAACCACGAAAAGTTCTTGTATTTGAAGATAAAATCTTTTTGCTTTCAAGAAGATCTTGCTGACTGAAATAAGTTCATTGGATGAAAACCAACAAAAATTGACAAGAACCACGAAAAGTTCTTGTCTTTTATGATAAAATGTGCCGCTATAAAAGAAAAAACTTCCAACTCGCTGAAATATGGTCATTTGCTGAAAATCAACAAAACCACGAAAAGTTCTTGTATTTGAAGATAAAATCTTTTTGCTTTGAAGAAGAAAGATCTAGCTGACTGAAATAAGTTCATAAGATGAAAACCAACAAAATTTGACAAGAACCACGAAAAGTTCTTGTATTTTAGGATAAAATCTGACGCTAATAAAGAAAAAACTTCTCGCTCGCTGAAATATGTTCATTTGCTGAAAATCAACAAAACCACGAAAAGTTCTTGTATTTGAAGATAAAATCTTTTTGCTTTGAAGAAGAAAGATCTGGCTGACTGAAATAAGTTCATTAGATGAAAATCAACAAAAATTGACAAGAACCACGAAAAGTTCTTGTATTTTAAGATAAAATCTGACGCTATTAAAGAAAAAACTTCCAGCTCGCTGAAATATGTTCATTTGCTGAAAATCAACAAAACCACGAAAAGTTCTTGTATTTGAAGATAAAATCTTTTTGCTTTGAAGAAGAAGGATTTAGGCGACTGAAATAAGTTCATTGGATGAAAACCAACAAAAATTGACAAGAAGCACGAAAAGTTCTTGTATTTTAAGAGAAAATCTTGCGCTATTAAAGAAAAAACTTCTAGCTCGCTGAAATATGTTCATTTGCTGAAAACCAACAAAACCACGAAAAGTTCTTGTATTTGAAGATAAAATCTTTTTGCTTTGAAGAAGAAAGATCCAGCTGACTGAAATAAGTTCATTGGATGAAAATCAACAAAAATTGACAAGAACCACGAAAAGTTCTTGCATTTTAAGACAAAATCTGACGCTATTAAAGAAAAAACTTCCAGCTCGCTGAAATATGGTCATTTGCTGAAAATCAACAAAACCACGAAAAGTTCTTGTATTTGAAGATAAAATCTTTTTCTTTGAAGAAGAAAGATCCGGCTGACTGAAATAAGTTCATTTGATGAAAATCAACAAAAATTGAAAAGAACCACGAAAATTTCTTGTATTTCAAGATAAAATCTGACGCTATTAAAGAAAAAACTTCTAGCTCGCTGAAATATGTTCATTTGCTGAAAATCAACAAAACCACGAAAAGTTCTTGTATTTGAAGATAAAATCTTTTTCTTTGAAGAAGAAAGATCCGGCTGACTGAAATAATTTCATTGGATGAAAACCAACAAAAATTGACAAGAACCACGAAAAGTTCTTGTATTTTAAGATAAAATGTGACGCTATTAAAGAAAAAACTTCTCGCTCGCTGAAATATGTTCATTTGCTGAAAATCAACAAAACCACGAAAAGTTCTTGTATTTGAAGATAAAATATTTTTGCTTTGAAGAAGAAAGATCTAGCTGACTGAAATAAGTTGATTAGATGAAAACCAACAAAATTTGACAAGAACCACGAAAAGTTCTTGTATTTTAACATAAAATCTGACGCTATTAAAGAAAAAACTTCCAGCTCGCTGAAATATGGTCATTTGCTGAAAATCAACCAAACCACGAAAAGTTCTTGTATTTGAAGATAAAATCTTTTTGCTTTGAAGAAGAAGGATTTAGGTGACTGAAATAAGTTCATTAGATGAAAACCAACAAAATTTGACAAGAACCACGAAAAGTTCTTGTATTTTAGGATAAAATCTGACGCTAATAAAGAAAAAACTTCTCGCTCGCTGAAATATGTTCATTTGCTGAAAATCAACAAAACCACGAAAAGTTCTTGTATTTGAAGATAAAATCTTTTTGCTTTGAAGAAGAAAGATCCAGCTCACTGAAATAAGTTCATTGGATGAAAATCAACAAAAATTGACAAGAACCACGAAAAGTTCTTGTATTTTAAGATAAAATCTGACGCTATTAAAGAAAAAACTTCCAGCTCGCTGAAATATGGTCATTTGCTGAAAATCAACAAAACCACGAAACGTTCTTGTATTTGAAGATAAAATCTTTATGTTTTGAAGAAGATAGATCCAGCTGACTGAAATAAGTTCATTAGATGAAAATCAACAAAAATTGACAAGAACCACGAAAAGTTCTTGTATTTTAAGATAAAATCTGACGCTATTAAAGAAAAAACTTCCAGCTCGCTGAAATATGGTCATTTGCTGAGAATCAACCAAACCACAAAAAATTCTTGTATTTGAAGATAAAATCTTTTTGCTTTGAACAAGAAGGATTTAGGTGACTGAAATAAGTTCATTGGATGAAAACCAACAAAAATTGACAAGAAGCACAAAAAGTTCTTGTATTTTAAGATAAAATCTGACGCTATTAAAGAAAAAACTTCTAGCTCGCTGAAATATGTTCATTTGCTGAAAACCAACAAAACCACGAAAAGTTCATGTATTTGAAGATAAAATATTTTTGCTTTGAAGAAGAAAGATCTGGCTGACTGAAATAAGTTGATTAGATGAAAACCAACAAAATTTGACAAGAACCACGAAAAGTTCTTGTATTTTAACATAAAATCTGACGCTATTAAAGAAAAAACTTCCAGCTCGCTGAAATATGGTCATTTGCTGAAAATCAACCAAACCACGAAAAGTTCTTGTATTTGAAGATAAAATCTTTTTGCTTTGAAGAAGAAGGATTTAGGTGACTGAAATAAGTTCATTGGATGAAAACCAACAAAAATTGATAAGAAGCACAAAAAGTTCTTGTATTTTAAGAGAAAATCTTGCGCTATTAAAGAAAAAACTTCTAGCTCGCTGAAATATGTTCATTTGCTGAAAACCAACAAAACCACGAAAAGTTCATGTATTTGAAGATAAAATCTTTTTGCTTTGAAGAAGAAAGATCCGGCTGACTGAAATAGGTTCATTGGATGAAAACCAACAAAATTTGACAAGAACCACGAAAAGTTCTTGTATTTTAGGATAAAATCTGACGCTAATAAAGAAAAAACTTCTCGCTCGCTGAAATATGTTCATTTGCTGAAAATCAACAAAACCACGAAAAGTTCTTGTATTTGAAGATAAAATCTTTTTGCTTTGAAGAAGAAAGATCTGGCTGACTGAAATAAGTTCATCAGATGAAAATCAACAAAAATTGACAAGAACCACGAAAAGTTCTTGTATTTTAAGATAAAATCTGACGCTATTAAAGAAAAAACTTCCAGCTCGCTGAAATATGTTCATTTGCTGAAAATCAACAAAACCACGAAAAGTTCTTGTATTTGAAGATAAAATCTTTTTGCTTTGAAGAAGAAGATTTAGGTGACTGAAATAAGTTCATTGGATGAAAACCAACAAAAATTGACAAGAAGCACGAAAAGTTCTTGTATTTTAAGAGAAAATCTTGCGCTATTAAAGAAAAAACTTCTAGCTCGCTGAAATATGTTCATTTGCTGAAAACCAACAAAACCACGAAAAGTTCTTGTATTTGAAGATAAAATCTTTTTGCTTTGAAGAAGAAAGATCCAGCTGACTGAAATAAGTTCATTGGATGAAAATCAACAAAAATTGACAGGAACCACGAAAAGTTGTTGTATTTTAAGATAAAATCTGACGCTATTAATGAAAAAACCTCCAGCTCGCTGAAATATGTTCATTTGCTGTTAATCAACAAAACCACGAAAAGTTCTTGTATTTGAAGATAAAATCTTTTTCCTTTGAAGAAGAAAGATCTGGCTGACTGAAATAAGTTCATTGGATGAAAACCAACAAAAATTGACAAGAACCACGAAAAGTTCTTGTATTATTAAGATAAAATCTGACGCTACTAAAGAAAAAACTTCTCGCTCGCTGAAATATGTTCATTTGATAAAAATCAACAAAACCACGAAAAGTTCTTGTATTTGAAGATAAAATCTTTTTGCTTTGAAGAAGAAAGATCCAGCTCACTGAAATAAGTTCATTGGATGAAAATCAACAAAAATTGACAAGAACCACGAAAAGTTCTTGTATTTTAAGATAAAATCTGACGCTATTAAAGAAAAAACTTCCAGCTCGCTGAAATATGGTCATTTGCTGAGAATCAACCAAACCACGAAAAGTTCTTGTATTTGAAGATAAAATCTTTTTGCTTTGAACAAGAAGGATTCAGGTGACTGAAATAAGTTCATTGGATGAAAACCAACAAAAATTGACAAGAACCACGAAAAGTTCTTGTATTTTAAGATAAAATCTGACGCAATTAAAGAAAAAACTTCTAGCTCGCTGAAATATGTTCATTTGCTGAGAATCAACCAAACCACGAAAAGTTCTTGTATTTGAAGATAAAATCTTTTTGCTTTGAACAAGAAGGATTTAGGTGACTGAAATAAGTTCATTGGATGAAAACCAACAAAAATTGACAAGAAGCACAAAAAGTTCTTGTATTTTAAGATAAAATCTGACGCTATTAAAGAAAAAACTTCTAGCTCGCTGAAATATGTTCATTTGCTGAAAACCAACAAAACCACGAAAAGTTCATGTATTTGAAGATAAAATCTTTTTGCTTTGAAGAAGAAAGATCCGGCTGACTGAAATAAGTTCATTGGATGAAAACTGACAAAAATTGACAAGAACCACGAAAAGTTCTTGTATTTTAGGATAAAATCTGACGCTCATCAAGAAAAAACTTCTCACTCGACGAAATATGTTCATTTGCTGAAAATCAACAAAACCACGAAAAGTTCTTGTATTTGAAGATAAAATCTTTTTGCTTTGAAGAAGAAGATTTAGGTGACTGAAATAAGTTCATTGGATGAAAACCAACAAAAATTGACAAGAAGCACGAAAAGTTCTTGTATTTTAAGAGAAAATCTTTTTCCTTTGAAGAAGAAAGATCTGGCTGACTGAAATAAGTTCATTGGATGAAAACCAACAAAAATTGACAAGAACCACGAAAAGTTCTTGTATTATTAAGATAAAATCTGACGCTACTAAAGAAAAAACTTCTCGCTCGCTGAAATATGTTCATTTGATAAAAATCAACAAAACCACGAAAAGTTCTTGTATTTGAAGATAAAATCTTTTTGCTTTGAAGAAGAAAGATCCAGCTCACTGAAATAAGTTCATTGGATGAAAATCAACAAAAATTGACAAGAACCACGAAAAGTTCTTGTATTTTAAGATAAAATCTGACACTATTAAAGAAAAAACTTCCAGCTCGCTGAAATATGGTCATTTGCTGAAAATCAACAAAACCACGAAACGTTCTTGTATTTGAAGATAAAATCTTTATGTTTTGAAGAAGATAGATCCAGCTGACTGAAATAAGTTCATTAGATGAAAATCAACAAAAATTGACAAGAACCACGAAAAGTTCTTGTATTTTAAGATAAAATCTGACGCTATTAAAGAAAAAACTTCCAGCTCGCTGAAATATGGTCATTTGCTGAGAATCAACCAAACCACGAAAAGTTCTTGTATTTGAAGATAAAATCTTTTTGCTTTGAACAAGAAGGATTTAGGTGACTGAAATAAGTTCATTGGATGAAAACCAACAAAAATTGACAAGAAGCACAAAAAGTTCTTGTATTTTAAGATAAAATCTGACGCTATTAAAGAAAAAACTTCTAGCTCGCTGAAATATGTTCATTTGCTGAAAACCAACAAAACCACGAAAAGTTCATGTATTTGAAGATAAAATCTTTTTGCTTTGAAGAAGAAAGATCCGGCTGACTGAAATAAGTTCATTGGATGAAAACTGACAAAAATTGACAAGAACCACGAAAAGTTCTTGTATTTTAGGATAAAATCTGACGCTCATCAAGAAAAAACTTCTCACTCGCTGAAATATGTTCATTTGCTGAAAATCAACAAAACCACGAAAAGTTCTTGTATTTGAAGATAAAATCTTTTTGCTTTGAAGAAGAAAGATCCAGCTGACTGAAATAAGTTCATTAGATGAAAATCAACAAAAATTGACAAGAACCACGAAAAGTTCTTGTATTTTAAGATAAAATCTGATGCTATTATAGAAAAAACTTCCAGCTCGCTGAAATATGGTCATTTGCTGAAAATGAACAAAACCACGAAAAGTTCTTGTATTTGAAGATAAAATCTTTTTGCTTTGAAGAAGAAGGATTTAGGTGACTGAAATAAGTTTATTGGATGAAAACCAACAAAAATTGACAAGAAGCACGAAAAGTTCTTGTATTTTAAGAGAAAATCTTGCGCTATTAAAGAAAAAACTTCTCGCTCGCTGAAATATGTTCATTTGCTGAAAACCAACAAAACCACGAAAAGTTCTTGTATTTGAAGATAAAATCTTTTTGCTTTGAAGAAGAAAGATCCAGCTGACTGAAATAAGTTCATTGGATGAAAATCAACAAAAATTGACAGGAACCACGAAAAGTTCTTGTATTTTAAGATAAAATCTGACGCTATTAATGAAAAAACCTCCAGCTCGCTGAAATATGTTCATTTGCTGAAAATCAACAAAACCACGAAAAGTTCTTGTATTTGAAGATAAAATCTTTTTGCTTTGAAGAAGAAAGATCCAGCTGACTGAAATAAGTTCATTTGATGAAAATCAACAAAAATTGACAAGAACCACGAAAATTTCTTGTATTTCAAGATAAAATCTGACGCTATTGAAGAAAAAACTTCTAGCTCGCTGAAATATGTTAATTTGCTGAAAATCAACAAAACCACGAAATGTTCTTTTATTTGAAGATAAAATCTTTTTGCTTTGAAGAAGAAGGATTTAGGTGACTGAAATAAGTTTATTGGATGAAAACCAACAAAAATTGACAAGAAGCACGAAAAGTTCTTGTATTTTAAGAGAAAATCTTGCGCTATTAAAGAAAAAACTTCTCGCTCGCTGAAATATGTTCATTTGCTGAAAATCAACAAAACCACGAAATGTTCTTTTATTTGAAGATAAAATCTTTTTCTTTGAAGAAGAAAGATCCGGCTGACTGAAATAATTTCATTGGATGAAAACCAACAAAAATTGACAAGAACCACGAAAAGTTCTTGTATTTTAGGATAAAATCTGACGCTATTAAAGAAAAAACTTCCAGCTCGCTGAAATATGGTCATTTGCTGAAAATCAACAAAACCACGAAAAGTTCTTGTATTTGAAGATAAAATCTTTTTGCTTTGAAGAAGAAAGATCTAGCTGACATAAATGAGTTAATTCGATCAAAACCAACAAAAATTGACAAGAACCACGAAAAGTTCTTGTATTTTAAGATAAAATGTGACGCTATTAAAGAAAAAACTTCTCGCTCGCTGAAATATGTTCATTTGCTGAAAATCAACAAAACCACGAAAAGTTCTTGTATTTGAAGATAAAATATTTTTGCTTTGAAGAAGAAAGATCTAGCTGACTGAAATAAGTTGATTAGATGAAAACCAACAAAATTTGACAAGAACCATGAAAAGTTCTTGTATTTTAACATAAAATCTGACGCTATTAAAGAAAAAACTTCCAGCTCGCTGAAATATGGTCATTTGCTGAAAATCAACAAAACCACGAAAAGTTCTTGTATTTGAAGATAAAATCTTTTTCTTTGAAGAAGAAAGATCCGGCTGACTGAAATAATTTCATTGGATGAAAACCAACAAAAATTGACAAGAACCACGAAAAGTTCTTGTATTTTAAGATAAAATGTGACGCTATTAAAGAAAAAACTTCTCGCTCGCTGAAATATGTTCATTTGCTGAAAATCAACAAAACCACGAAAAGTTCTTGTATTTGAAGATTAAATATTTTTGCTTTGAAGAAGAAAGATCTAGCTGACTGAAATAAGTTGATTAGATGAAAACCAACAAAATTTGACAAGAACCACGAAAAGTTCTTGTATTTTAACATAAAATCTGACGCTATTAAAGAAAAAACTTCCAGCTCGCTGAAATATGGTCATTTGCTGAAAATCAACAAAACCACGAAAAGTTCTTGTATTTGAAGATAAAATCTTTTTGCTTTGAAGAAGAAGGATTTAGGTGACTGAAATAAGTTCATTGGATGAAAACCAACAAAAATTGACAAGAAGCATGAAAAGTTCTTGTATTTTAAGATAAAATCTGACGATATTAATGAAAAAACCTCCAGCTCGCTGAAATATGTTCATTTGCTGAAAATCAACAAAACCACGAAAAGTTCTTGTATTTGAAGATAAAATCTTTTTGCTTTGAAGAAGAAAGATCCAGCTGACTGAAATAAGTTCATTTGATGAAAATCAACAAAAATTGACAAGAACCACGAAAATTTCTTGTATTTCAAGATAAATATCTGACGCTATTGAAGAAAAAACTTCTAGCTCGCTGAAATATGTTCATTTGCTGAAAATCAACAAAACCACGAAATGTTCTTTTATTTGAAGATAAAATCTTTTTGCTTTGAAGAAGAAGGATTTAGGTGACTGAAATAAGTTTATTGGATGAAAACCAACAAAAATTGACAAGAAGCACGAAAAGTTCTTGTATTTTAAGAGAAAATCTTGCGCTATTAAAGAAAAAACTTCTCGCTCGCTGAAATATGTTCATTTGCTGAAAATCAACAAAACCACGAAATGTTCTTTTATTTGAAGATAAAATCTTTTTCTTTGAAGAAGAAAGATCCGGCTGACTGAAATAATTTCATTGGATGAAAACCAACAAAAATTGACAAGAACCACGAAAAGTTCTTGTATTTTAAGATAAAATGTGACGCTATTAAAGAAAAAACTTCTAGCTCGCTGAAATATGTTCATTTGCTGAAAATCAACAAAACCACGAAAAGTTCTTGTATTTGAAGATAAAATCTTTTTGCTTTGAAGAAGAAAGATCCAGCTCACTGAAATAAGTTCATTGGATGAAAACCAACAAAAATTGACAAGAACCACGAAAAGTTCTTGTATTTTAGGATAAAATCTGACGCTATTAAAGAAAAAACTTCCAGCTCGCTGAAATATGGTCATTTGCTGAAAATCAACAAAACCACGAAAAGTTCTTGTATTTGAAGATAAAATCTTTTTGCTTTGAAGAAGAAAGATCTAGCTGACATAAATGAGTTAATTCGATCAAAACCAACAAAAATTGACAAGAACCACGAAAAGTTCTTGTATTTTAAGATAAAATGTGACGCTATTAAAGAAAAAACTTCTCGCTCGCTGAAATATGTTCATTTGCTGAAAATCAACAAAACCACGAAAAGTTCTTGTATTTGAAGATAAAATATTTTTGCTTTGAAGAAGAAAGATCTAGCTGACTGAAATAAGTTGATTAGATGAAAACCAACAAAATTTGACAAGAACCACGAAAAGTTCTTGTATTTTAACATAAAATCTGACGCTATTAAAGAAAAAACTTCCAGCTCGCTGAAATATGGTCATTTGCTGAAAATCAACAAAACCACGAAAAGTTCTTGTATTTGAAGATAAAATCTTTTTCTTTGAAGAAGAAAGATCCGGCTGACTGAAATAATTTCATTGGATGAAAACCAACAAAAATTGACAAGAACCACGAAAAGTTCTTGTATTTTAACATAAAATCTGACGCTATTAAAGAAAAAACTTCCAGCTCGCTGAAATATGGTCATTTGCTGAAAATCAACAAAACCACGAAAAGTTCTTGTATTTGAAGATAAAATCTTTTTGCTTTGAAGAAGAAGGATTTAGGTGACTGAAATAAGTTCATTGGATGAAAACCAACAAAAATTGACAAGAAGCATGAAAAGTTCTTGTATTTTAAGATAAAATCTGACGATATTAAAGAAAAAACTTCTAGCTCGCTGAAATATGTTCATTTGCTGAAAATCAACAAAACCATGAAAAGTTCTTGTATTTGAAGATAAAATCTTTTTGCTTTGAAGAAGAAAGATCCAGCTGACTGTAATAAGTTCATTTGATGAAAATCAACAAAAATTGACAAGAACCACGAAAAGTTCTTGTATTTCAAGGTAAAATCTGACGCTATTGAAGAAAAAACGTCTCGCTCGCTGAAATATGTTCATTTGCTGAAAATCAACAAAACCATGAAAAGTTCTTGTATTTGAAGATAAAATCTTTTTGCTTTGAAGAAGAAAGATCGAGCTGACTGAAATAAGTTCATCAGATGAAAACCAACAAAATTTGACAAGAACCACGAAAAGTTCTTGTATTTTAGGATAATATCTGACGCTATTAAAGAAAAAACTTCTCGCTCGCTGAAATATGTTCATTTGCTGAAAATCAACAAAACCACGAAAAGTTCTTGTATTTGAAGATAAAATTTTTTGCTTTGAAGAAGAAAAATCAGCTGACCGAAATAAGTTCATCAGATGAAAATCAACAAAAATTGACAAGAACCACGAAAAGTTCTTGTATTTTAAGATAAAATCTGACGCTATTAAAGAAAAAACTTCCAGCTCGCTGAAATATGGTCATGTGCTGAAAATCAACAAAACCACGTAAAGTTCTTGTATTTGAAGATAAAATCTTTTTGCTTTGAAGAAGAAAGATCCAGCTGACTGAAATAAGTTCATTGGATGAAAACCAACAAAAATTGACAAGAACCACGAAAAGTTCTTGTATTTTAAGATAAAATGTGACGCTATTAAAGAAAAAACTTCTTGCTCGCTGAAATATGTTCATTTGCTGAAAATCAACAAAACCACGAAAAGTTCTTGTATTTGAAGATAAAATCTTTTTGCTTTGAAGAGGAAAGATCTCGGTGACTGAAATAAGTTCATTGGATGAAAACCAACAAAAATTGACAAGAACCACGAAAAGTTCTTGTATTTTAAGATAAAATGTGACGCTATTAAAGAAAAAACTTCTTGCTTGCTGAAATATGTTCATTTGCTGAAAACCAACAAAACCACGAAAAGTTCTTGTATTTGAAGATAAAATCTTTTTGCTTTGAAGAAGAAAGATCTTGGTGACTGAAATAAGTTCATTGGAAGAAAACCAACAAAAATTGACAAGAACCACGAAATGTTCTTGTATTTTAGGATAATATCTGACGCTATTAAAGAAAAAACTTCTCGCTCGCTGAAATATGTTGATTTGCTGAAAATCAACAAAACCACGAAAAGTTCTTGTATTTGAAGATAAAATCTTTTTGCTTTGAAGATGAAAGATCGAGCTGACTGAAATAAGTTCATTGGATGAAAACCAACAAAAATTGACAAGAACCACGAAAAGTTCTTGTATTTTAAGATAAAATCTGACGCTATTAAAGAAAAAACCTCTTGCTCGCTGAAATATGTTCATTTGCTGAAAATCAACAAAACCACGAAAAGTTCTTGTATTTGAAGATAAAATCTTTTTGCTTTTAAGAAGAAAGATCCAGCTGACTGAAATAAGTTCATTCGATCAAAATCAACAAAAATTGACAAGAACCACGAAAAGCTCTTGTATTTTAAGATAAAATCTGACGCTTTTAATGAAAAAACTTCTCGCTCGCTGAAATACGTTCATTTGCTGAAAATCAACAAAACCACGAAAAGTTCTTGTATTTGAAGATAAAATCTTTTTGCTTTGAAGAAGAAAGATCTCGGTGACTGAAATAAGTTCATCAGATGAAAACCAACAAAAATTGACAAGAACCACGAAAAGTTCTTGTATTTTAAGATAAAATCTTGAGCTATTAAACAAAAAACTACTTGCTCGCTGAAATATGTTCATTTGCTGAAAACCAACAAAACCACGAAAAGTTCTTGTATTTGAAGATAAAATCTTTTTGCTTTGAAGAAGAAAGATCCAGCTGACCGAAATAAGTTCATTTGATGAAAATCAACAAAAATTGACAAGATCCACGAAAAGTTCTTGTATTTTAAGATAAAATGTGACGCTATTAAAGAAAAAACTTCTTGCTCGCTGAAATATGTTCATTTGCTGAAAATCACCAAAACCACGAAAAGTTCTTGCAGTTGAAGATAAAATCTTTTTGCTTTGAAGAAGAAAGATCCAGCTGACTGAAATAAGTTCATTTGATGAAAATCAACAAAAATTGACAAGAACCACGAAAAGTTCTTGTATTTTAAGATAAAATCTTACGCTATTAAAGAAAAAACTTCTTGCTCGCTGAAATATGTTCATTTGCTGAAAATCAACAAAACCACGAAAAGTTCTTATATTTGAAGACAAAATCTTTTTGCTTTGAAGATGAAAGATCGAGGTGACTGAAATAAGTTCATTGGATGAAAACCAACAAAAATTGACAAGAACCACGTAAAGTTCTTGTATTTTAAGATAAAATCTGACGCTATTAAAGAAAAAACCTCTTGCTCGCTGAAATATGTTCATTTGCTGAAAATCAACAAAACCACGAAAAGTTCTTGTATTTGAAGATAAAATCTTTTTGCTTTGAAGGAGAAAGATCTAACTGACTGAAATAAGTTGATTAGATGAAAACCAACAAAATTTGACAAGAACCATGAAAAGTTCTTGTATTTTAAGATAAAATCTGACGCTATTAAAGAAAAAACTTCCAGCTCGCTGAAATATGGTCATTTGATAAAAATCAACAAAACCACGAAAAGTTCTTGTATTTGAAGATAAAATCTTTTTGCTTTGAAGAAGAAAGTTCGAGGTGACTGAAATAAGTTCATTAGATGAAAACCAACAAAAATTGACAAGAACCACGAAAAGTTCTTGTATTTTAAGATAAAATCTGACGCTGCTAAAGAAAAAACTTCTCGCTTGCTGAAATATGTTCATTTGCTGAAAATCAACAAAACCACGAAAAGTTCTTGTATTTGAAGATAAAATCTTTTTGCTTTGAAGAAGAAAGATCTAGCTGACATAAATGAGTTAATTCGATCAAAACCAACAAAAATTGACAAGAACCACGAAAAGTTCTTGTATTTTAAGATAAAATGTGACGCTACTAAAGAAAAAACTTCTCGCTCGCTGAAATATGTTCATTTGCTGAAAATCAACAAAACCACGAAAAGTTCTTGTATTTGAAGATAAAATATTTTTGCTTTGAAGAAGAAAGATCTAGCTGACTGAAATAAGTTGATTAGATGAAAACCAACAAAATTTGAAAAGAACCACGAAAAGTTCTTGTATTTTAAGATAAAATCTGACGCTATTAAAGAAAAAACTTCTCGCTCGCTGAAATATGTTGATTTGCTGAAAATCAACAAAACCACGAAAAGTTCTTGTATTTGAAGATAAAATCTTTTTGCTTTGAAGATGAAAGATCGAGCTGACTGAAATAAGTTCATTGGATGAAAACCAACAAAAATTGACAAGAACCACGAAAAGTTCTTGTATTTTAAGATAAAATCTGACGCTATTAAAGAAAAAACCTCTTGCTCGCTGAAATATGTTCATTTGCTGAAAATCAACAAAACCACGAAAAGTTCTTGTATTTGAAGATAAAATCTTTTTGCTTTGAAGAAGAAAGATCCAGCTGACTAAAATAAGTTCATTCGATCAAAATCAACAAAAATTGACAAGAACCACGAAAAGCTCTTGTATTTTAAGATAAAATCTGACGCTTTTAATGAAAAAACTTCTCGCTCGCTGAAATACGTTCATTTGCTGAAAATCAACAAAACCACGAAAAGTTCTTGTATTTGAAGATAAAATCTTTTTGCTTTGAAGAAGAAAGATCTCGGTGACTGAAATAAGTTCATCAGATGAAAACCAACAAAAATTGACAAGAACCACGAAAAGTTCTTGTATTTTAAGATAAAATCTTGAGCTATTAAACAAAAAACTTCTTGCTCGCTGAAATATGTTCATTTGCTGAAAATCACCAAAACCACGAAAAGTTCTTGCAGTTGAAGATAAAATCTTTTTGCTTTGAAGAAGAAAGATCCAGCTGACTGAAATAAGTTCATTTGATGAAAATCAACAAAAATTGACAAGAACCACGAAAAGTTCTTGTATTTTAAGATAAAATCTTACGCTATTAAAGAAAAAACTTCTTGCTCGCTGAAATATGTTCATTTGCTGAAAATCAACAAAACCACGAAAAGTTCTTATATTTGAAGACAAAATCTTTTTGCTTTGAAGATGAAAGATCGAGGTGACTGAAATAAGTTCATTGGATGAAAACCAACAAAAATTGACAAGAACCACGTAAAGTTCTTGTATTTTAAGATAAAATCTGACGCTATTAAAGAAAAAACCTCTTGCTCGCTGAAATATGTTCATTTGCTGAAAATCAACAAAACCACGAAAAGTTCTTGTATTTGAAGATAAAATCTTTTTGCTTTGAAGGAGAAAGATCTAACTGACTGAAATAAGTTGATTAGATGAAAACCAACAAAATTTGACAAGAACCACGAAAAGTTCTTGTATTTTAAGATAAAATCTGACGCTATTAAAGAAAAAACTTCCAGCTCGCTGAAATATGGTCATTTGATAAAAATCAACAAAACCACGAAAAGTTCTTGTATTTGAAGATAAAATCTTTTTGCTTTGAAGAAGAAAGTTCGAGGTGACTGAAATAAGTTCATTAGATGAAAACCAACAAAAATTGACAAGAACCACGAAAAGTTCTTGTATTTTAAGATAAAATCTGACGCTGCTAAAGAAAAAACTTCTCGCTTGCTGAAATATGTTCATTTGCTGAAAATCAACAAAACCACGAAAAGTTCTTGTATTTGAAGATAAAATCTTTTTGCTTTGAAGAAGAAAGATCCAGCTCACTGAAATAAGTTCATTGGATGAAAACCAACAAAAATTGACAGGAACCACGAAAAGTTCTTGTATTTTAGGATAAAATCTGACGCTATTAAAGAAAAAACTTCTCGCTCGCTGAAATATGTTCATTTGCTGAAAATCAACAAAACCACGAAAAGTTCTTGTATTTGAAGATAAAATCTTTTTGCTTTGAAGAAGAAAGATCTAGCTGACATAAATGAGTTAATTCGATCAAAACCAACAAAAATTGACAAGAACCACGAAAAGTTCTTGTATTTTAAGATAAAATGTGACGCTATTAAAGAAAAAACTTCTCGCTCGCTGAAATATGTTCATTTGCTGAAAATCAACAAAACCACGAAAAGTTCTTGTATTTGAAGATAAAATATTTTTGCTTTGAAGAAGAAAGATCTAGCTGACTGAAATAAGTTGATTCGATGAAAACCAACAAAATTTGACAAGAACCATGAAAAGTTATTGTATTTTAACATAAAATCTGACGCTATTAAAGAAAAAACTTCCAGCTCGCTGAAATATGGTCATTTGCTGAAAATCAACAAAACCACGAAAAGTTCTTGTATTTGAAGATAAAATCTTTTTGCTTTGAAGAAGAAGGATTGAGGTGACTGAAATAAGTTCATTGGATGAAAACCAACAAAAATTGACAAGAACCACGAAAAGTTCTTGTATTTCAAGGTAAAATCTGACGCTATTAAAGAAAAAAACTTCTCGCTCGCTGAAATATGTTCATTTGCTGAAAATCAACAAAACCACGAAAAGTTCTTGTATTTGAAGATAAAATCTTTTTGCTTTGAAGAAGAAAGATCTAGCTGACTGAAATAAGTTGATTAGATGAAAACCAACAAAATTTGACAAGAACCACGAAAAGTTCTTGTATTTTAAGATAAAATCTGACGCTATTAAAGAAAAAACTTCCAGCTCGCTGAAATATGGTCATTTGCTGTTAATCAACAAAACCACGAAAAGTTCTTGTATTTGAAGATAAAATCTTTTTGCTTTGAAGAAGAAAGATACAGCTCACTGAAATAAGTTCATTGGATGAAAATCAACAAAAATTGACAAGAACCACGAAAAGTTCTTGTATTTTAGGATAAAATCTGACGCTATTAAAGAAAAAACTTCTCGCTCGCTGAAATATGTTCATTTGCTGAAAATCAACAAAACCACGAAAAGTTCTTGTATTTGAAGATAAAATCTTTTTGCTTTGAAGAAGAAAGATCTCGCTGACATAAATGAGTTTATTCGATCAAAACCAACAAAAATTGACAAGAACCACGAAAAGTTCTTGTATTTTAGGATAAAATCTGACGCTATTAAAGAAACAACTTCTCGCTCGCTGAAATATGTTCATTTGCTGAAAATCAACAAAACCACGAAAAGTTCTTGTATTTGAAGATAAAATCTTTTTGCTTTGAAGAAGAAGGATTTAGGTGACTGAAATAAGTTCATTGGATGAAAACCAACAAAAATTGACAAGAACCATGAAAAGTTCTTGTATTTTAGGATAAAATCTGACGCTATTAAAGAAAAAACTTCCAGCTCGCTGAAATATGGTCATTTGCTGAAAATCAACAAAACCACGAAAAGTTCTTGTATTTGAAGATAAAATCTTTTTGCTTTGAAGAAGAAAGATCTAGCTGACATAAATGAGTTAATTCGATCAAAACCAACAAAAATTGACAAGAACCACGAAAAGTTCTTGTATTTTAAGATAAAATGTGACGCTATTAAAGAAAAAACTTCTCGCTCGCTGAAATATGTTCATTTGCTGAAAATCAACAAAACCACGAAAAGTTCTTGTATTTGAAGATAAAATATTTTTGCTTTGAAGAAGAAAGATCTAGCTGACTGAAATAAGTTGATTAGATGAAAACCAACAAAATTTGACAAGAACCATGAAAAGTTCTTGTATTTTAACATAAAATCTGACGCTATTAAAGAAAAAACTTCCAGCTCGCTGAAATATGGTCATTTGCTGAAAATCAACAAAACCACGAAAAGTTCTTGTATTTGAAGATAAAATCTTTTTGCTTTTAAGAAGAAAGATCCAGCTGACTGAAATAAGTTCATTCGATCAAAATCAACAAAAATTGACAAGAACCACGAAAAGCTCTTGTATTTTAAGATAAAATCTGACGCTTTTAATGAAAAAACTTCTCGCTCGCTGAAATACGTTCATTTGCTGAAAATCAACAAAACCACGAAAAGTTCTTGTATTTGAAGATAAAATCTTTTTGCTTTGAAGAAGAAAGATCTCGGTGACTGAAATAAGTTCATCAGATGAAAACCAACAAAAATTGACAAGAACCACGAAAAGTTCTTGTATTTTAAGATAAAATCTTGAGCTATTAAACAAAAAACTACTTGCTCGCTGAAATATCTTCATTTGCTGAAAACCAACAAAACCACGAAAAGTTCTTGTATTTGAAGATAAAATCTTTTTGCTTTGAAGAAGAAAGATCCAGCTGACCGAAATAAGTTCATTTGATGAAAATCAACAAAAATTGACAAGATCCACGAAAAGTTCTTGTATTTTAAGATAAAATGTGACGCTATTAAAGAAAAAACTTCTTGCTCGCTGAAATATGTTCATTTGCTGAAAATCACCAAAACCACGAAAAGTTCTTGCAGTTGAAGATAAAATCTTTTTGCTTTGAAGAAGAAAGATCCAGCTGACTGAAATAAGTTCATTTGATGAAAATCAACAAAAATTGACAAGAACCACGAAAAGTTCTTGTATTTTAAGATAAAATCTTACGCTATTAAAGAAAAAACTTCTTGCTCGCTGAAATATGTTCATTTGCTGAAAATCAACAAAACCACGAAAAGTTCTTATATTTGAAGACAAAATCTTTTTGCTTTGAAGATGAAAGATCGAGGTGACTGAAATAAGTTCATTGGATGAAAACCAACAAAAATTGACAAGAACCACGTAAAGTTCTTGTATTTTAAGATAAAATCTGACGCTATTAAAGAAAAAACCTCTTGCTCGCTGAAATATGTTCATTTGCTGAAAATCAACAAAACCACGAAAAGTTCTTGTATTTGAAGATAAAATCTTTTTGCTTTGAAGGAGAAAGATCTAACTGACTGAAATAAGTTGATTAGATGAAAACCAACAAAATTTGACAAGAACCACGAAAAGTTCTTGTATTTTAAGATAAAATCTGACGCTATTAAAGAAAAAACTTCCAGCTCGCTGAAATATGGTCATTTGATAAAAATCAACAAAACCACGAAAAGTTCTTGTATTTGAAGATAAAATCTTTTTGCTTTGAAGAAGAAAGTTCGAGGTGACTGAAATAAGTTCATTAGATGAAAACCAACAAAAATTGACAAGAACCACGAAAAGTTCTTGTATTTTAAGATAAAATCTGACGCTACTAAAGAAAAAACTTCTCGCTTGCTGAAATATGTTCATTTGCTGAAAATCAACAAAACCACGAAAAGTTCTTGTATTTGAAGATAAAATCTTTTTGCTTTGAAGAAGAAAGATCCAGCTCACTGAAATAAGTTCATTGGATGAAAACCAACAAAAATTGACAGGAACCACGAAAAGTTCTTGTATTTTAGGATAAAATCTGACGCTATTAAAGAAAAAACTTCTCGCTCGCTGAAATATGTTCATTTGCTGAAAATCAACAAAACCACGAAAAGTTCTTGTATTTGAAGATAAAATCTTTTTGCTTTGAAGAAGAAAGATCTAGCTGACATAAATGAGTTAATTCGATCAAAACCAACAAAAATTGACAAGAACCACGAAAAGTTCTTGTATTTTAAGATAAAATGTGACGCTATTAAAGAAAAAACTTCTCGCTCGCTGAAATATGTTCATTTGCTGAAAATCAACAAAACCACGAAAAGTTCTTGTATTTGAAGATAAAATATTTTTGCTTTGAAGAAGAAAGATCTAGCTGACTGAAATAAGTTGATTAGATGAAAACCAACAAAATTTGACAAGAACCATGAAAAGTTATTGTATTTTAACATAAAATCTGACGCTATTAAAGAAAAAACTTCCAGCTCGCTGAAATATGGTCATTTGCTGAAAATCAACAAAACCACGAAAAGTTCTTGTATTTGAAGATAAAATCTTTTTGCTTTGAAGAAGAAGGATTGAGGTGACTGAAATAAGTTCATTGGATGAAAACCAACAAAAATTGACAAGAACCACGAAAAGTTCTTGTATTTCAAGGTAAAATCTGACGCTATTAAAGAAAAAAACTTCTCGCTCGCTGAAATATGTTCATTTGCTGAAAATCAACAAAACCACGAAAAGTTCTTGTATTTGAAGATAAAATCTTTTTGCTTTGAAGAAGAAAGATCTAGCTGACTGAAATAAGTTGATTAGATGAAAACCAACAAAATTTGACAAGAACCACGAAAAGTTCTTGTATTTTAAGATAAAATCTGACGCTATTAAAGAAAAAACTTCCAGCTCGCTGAAATATGGTCATTTGCTGTTAATCAACAAAACCACGAAAAGTTCTTGTATTTGAAGATAAAATCTTTTTGCTTTGAAGAAGAAAGATACAGCTCACTGAAATAAGTTCATTGGATGAAAATCAACAAAAATTGACAAGAACCACGAAAAGTTCTTGTATTTTAGGATAAAATCTGACGCTATTAAAGAAAAAACTTCTCGCTCGCTGAAATATGTTGATTTGCTGAAAATCAACAAAACCACGAAAAGTTCTTGTATTTGAAGATAAAATCTTTTTGCTTTGAAGAAGAAAGATCTCGCTGACATAAATGAGTTTATTCGATCAAAACCAACAAAAATTGACAAGAACCACGAAAAGTTCTTGTATTTTAGGATAAAATCTGACGCTATTAAAGAAACAACTTCTCGCTCGCTGAAATATGTTCATTTGCTGAAAATCAACAAAACCACGAAAAGTTCTTGTATTTGAAGATAAAATCTTTTTGCTTTGAAGAAGAAGGATTTAGGTGACTGAAATAAGTTCATTGGATGAAAACCAACAAAAATTGACAAGAACCACGAAAAGTTCTTGTATTTTAGGATAAAATCTGACGCTATTAAAGAAAAAACTTCCAGCTCGCTGAAATATGGTCATTTGCTGAAAATCAACAAAACCACGAAAAGTTCTTGTATTTGAAGATAAAATCTTTTTGCTTTGAAGAAGAAAGATCTAGCTGACATAAATGAGTTAATTCGATCAAAACCAACAAAAATTGACAAGAACCACGAAAAGTTCTTGTATTTTAACATAAAATCTGACGCTATTAAAGAAAAAACTTCCAGCTCGCTGAAATATGGTCATTTGCTGAAAATCAACAAAACCACGAAAAGTTCTTGTATTTGAAGATAAAATCTTTTTGCTTTGAAGAAGAAAGATCCAGCTCACTGAAATAAGTTCATTGGATGAAAACCAACAAAAATTGACAAGAACCACGAAAAGTTCTTGTATTTTAGGATAAAATCTGACGCTATTAAAGAAAAAACTTCCAGCTCGCTGAAATATGGTCATTTGCTGAAAATCAACAAAACCACGAAAAGTTCTTGTATTTGAAGATAAAATCTTTTTGCTTTGAAGAAGAAAGATCTAGCTGACATAAATGAGTTAATTCGATCAAAACCAACAAAAATTGACAAGAACCACGAAAAGTTCTTGTATTTTAAGATAAAATGTGACGCTATTAAAGAAAAAACTTCTCGCTCGCTGAAATATGTTCATTTGCTGAAAATCAACAAAACCACGAAAAGTTCTTGTATTTGAAGATAAAATCTTTTTGCTTTGAAGAGGAAAGATCTCGGTGACTGAAATAAGTTCATTGGATGAAAACCAACAAAAATTGACAAGAACCACGAAAAGTTCTTGTATTTTAAGATAAAATGTGACGCTATTAAAGAAAAAACTTCTTGCTTGCTGAAATATGTTCATTTGCTGAAAACCAACAAAACCACGAAAAGTTCTTGTATTTGAAGATAAAATCTTTTTGCTTTGAAGAACAAAGATCCAGCTGACCGAAATAAGTTGATCAGATGAAAATCAACAAAAATTGACAAGAACCACGAAAAGTTCTTGTATTTTAAGATAAAATCTTGCGCTATTAAAGAAAAAACTTCCAGCTCGCTGAAATATGTTCATTTGCTGAAAATCAACAAAACCACGAAAAGTTCTTGTATTTGAAGATAAAATCTTTTTGCTTTGAAGAAGAAAGATCTTGGTGACTGAAATAAGTTCATTGGAAGAAAACCAACAAAAATTGACAAGAACCACGAAATGTTCTTGTATTTTAGGATAATATCTGACGCTATTAAAGAAAAAACTTCTCGCTCGCTGAAATATGTTGATTTGCTGAAAATCAACAAAACCACGAAAAGTTCTTGTATTTGAAGATAAAATCTTTTTGCTTTGAAGATGAAAGATCGAGCTGACTGAAATAAGTTCATTGGATGAAAACCAACAAAAATTGACAAGAACCACGAAAAGTTCTTGTATTTTAAGATAAAATCTGACGCTATTAAAGAAAAAACCTCTTGCTCGCTGAAATATGTTCATTTGCTGAAAATCAACAAAACCACGAAAAGTTCTTGTATTTGAAGATAAAATCTTTTTGCTTTTAAGAAGAAAGATCCAGCTGACTGAAATAAGTTCATTCGATCAAAATCAACAAAAATTGACAAGAACCACGAAAAGCTCTTGTATTTTAAGATAAAATCTGACGCTTTTAATGAAAAAACTTCTCGCTCGCTGAAATACGTTCATTTGCTGAAAATCAACAAAACCACGAAAAGTTCTTGTATTTGAAGATAAAATCTTTTTGCTTTGAAGAAGAAAGATCTCGGTGACTGAAATAAGTTCATCAGATGAAAACCAACAAAAATTGACAAGAACCACGAAAAGTTCTTGTATTTTAAGATAAAATCTTGAGCTATTAAACAAAAAACTACTTGCTCGCTGAAATATGTTCATTTGCTGAAAACCAACAAAACCACGAAAAGTTCTTGTGTTTGAAGATAAAATCTTTTTGCTTTGAAGAAGAAAGATCCAGCTGACCGAAATAAGTTCATTTGATGAAAATCAACAAAAATTGACAAGAACCACGAAAAGTTCTTGTATTTTAAGATAAAATGTGACGCTATTAAAGAAAAAACCTCTTGCTCGCTGAAATATGTTCATTTGCTGAAAATCAACAAAACCACGAAAAGTTCTTGTATTTGAAGATAAAATCTTTTTGCTTTGAAGGAGAAAGATCTAACTGACTGAAATAAGTTGATTAGATGAAAACCAACAAAATTTGACAAGAACCACTAAAAGTTCTTGTATTTTAAGATAAAATCTGACGCTATTAAAGAAAAAACTTCCAGCTCGCTGAAATATGGTCATTTGATAAAAATCAACAAAACCACGAAAAGTTCTTGTATTTGAAGATAAAATCTTTTTGCTTTGAAGAAGAAAGTTCGAGGTGACTGAAATAAGTTCATTAGATGAAAACCAACAAAAATTGACAAGAACCACGAAAAGTTCTTGTATTTTAAGATAAAATCTGACGCTACTAAAGAAAAAACTTCTCGCTTGCTGAAATATGTTCATTTGCTGAAAATCAACAAAACCACGAAAAGTTCTTGTATTTGAAGATAAAATCTTTTTGCTTTGAAGAAGAAAGATCCAGCTCACTGAAATAAGTTCATTGGATGAAAACCAACAAAAATTGACAGGAACCACGAAAAGTTCTTGTATTTTAGGATAAAATCTGACGCTATTAAAGAAAAAACTTCTCGCTCGCTGAAATATGTTCATTTGCTGAAAATCAACAAAACCACGAAAAGTTCTTGTATTTGAAGATAAAATCTTTTTGCTTTGAAGAAGAAAGATCTAGCTGACATAAATGAGTTAATTCGATCAAAACCAACAAAAATTGACAAGAACCACGAAAAGTTCTTGTATTTTAAGATAAAATGTGACGCTATTAAAGAAAAAACTTCTCGCTCGCTGAAATATGTTCATTTGCTGAAAATCAACAAAACCACGAAAAGTTCTTGTATTTGAAGATAAAATATTTTTGCTTTGAAGAAGAAAGATCTAGCTGACTGAAATAAGTTGATTAGATGAAAACCAACAAAATTTGACAAGAACCATGAAAAGTTATTGTATTTTAACATAAAATCTGACGCTATTAAAGAAAAAACTTCCAGCTCGCTGAAATATGGTCATTTGCTGAAAATCAACAAAACCACGAAAAGTTCTTGTATTTGAAGATAAAATCTTTTTGCTTTGAAGAAGAAGGATTGAGGTGACTGAAATAAGTTCATTGGATGAAAACCAACAAAAATTGACAAGAACCACGAAAAGTTCTTGTATTTCAAGGTAAAATCTGACGCTATTAAAGAAAAAAACTTCTCGCTCGCTGAAATATGTTCATTTGCTGAAAATCAACAAAACCACGAAAAGTTCTTGTATTTGAAGATAAAATCTTTTTGCTTTGAAGAAGAAAGATCTAGCTGACTGAAATAAGTTGATTAGATGAAAACCAACAAAATTTGACAAGAACCACGAAAAGTTCTTGTATTTTAAGATAAAATCTGACGCTATTAAAGAAAAAACTTCCAGCTCGCTGAAATATGGTCATTTGCTGTTAATCAACAAAACCACGAAAAGTTCTTGTATTTGAAGATAAAATCTTTTTGCTTTGAAGAAGAAAGATACAGCTCACTGAAATAAGTTCATTGGATGAAAATCAACAAAAATTGACAAGAACCACGAAAAGTTCTTGTATTTTAGGATAAAATCTGACGCTATTAAAGAAAAAACTTCTCGCTCGCTGAAATATGTTCATTTGCTGAAAATCAACAAAACCACGAAAAGTTCTTGTATTTGAAGATAAAATCTTTTTGCTTTGAAGAAGAAAGATCTCGCTGACATAAATGAGTTTATTCGATCAAAACCAACAAAAATTGACAAGAACCACGAAAAGTTCTTGTATTTTAGGATAAAATCTGACGCTATTAAAGAAACAACTTCTCGCTCGCTGAAATATGTTCATTTGCTGAAAATCAACAAAACCACGAAAAGTTCTTGTATTTGAAGATAAAATCTTTTTGCTTTGAAGAAGAAGGATTTAGGTGACTGAAATAAGTTCATTGGATGAAAACCAACAAAAATTGACAAGAACCACGAAAAGTTCTTGTATTTTAGGATAAAATCTGACGCTATTAAAGAAAAAACTTCCAGCTCGCTGAAATATGGTCATTTGCTGAAAATCAACAAAACCACGAAAAGTTCTTGTATTTGAAGATAAAATCTTTTTGCTTTGAAGAAGAAAGATCTAGCTGACATAAATGAGTTAATTCGATCAAAACCAACAAAAATTGACAAGAACCACGAAAAGTTCTTGTATTTTAAGATAAAATGTGACGCTATTAAAGAAAAAACTTCTCGCTCGCTGAAATATGTTCATTTGCTGAAAATCAACAAAACCACGAAAAGTTCTTGTATTTGAAGATAAAATATTTTTGCTTTGAAGAAGAAAGATCTAGCTGACTGAAACAAGTTGATTAGATGAAAACCAACAAAATTTGACAAGAACCATGAAAAGTTCTTGTATTTTAACATAAAATCTGACGCTATTAAAGAAAAAACTTCCAGCTCGCTGAAATATGGTCATTTGCTGAAAATCAACAAAACCACGAAAAGTTCTTGTATTTGAAGATAAAATCTTTTTGCTTTGAAGAAGAAAGATCCAGCTCACTGAAATAAGTTCATTGGATGAAAACCAACAAAAATTGACAAGAACCACGAAAAGTTCTTGTATTTTAGGATAAAATCTGACGCTATTAAAGAAAAAACTTCCAGCTCGCTGAAATATGGTCATTTGCTGAAAATCAACAAAACCACGAAAAGTTCTTGTATTTGAAGATAAAATCTTTTTGCTTTGAAGAAGAAAGATCTAGCTGACTGAAATAAGTTGATTAGATGAAAACCAACAAAATTTGACAAGAACCATGAAAAGTTCTTGTATTTTAACATAAAATCTGACGCTATTAAAGAAAAAACTTCCAGCTCGCTGAAATATGGTCATTTGCTGAAAATCAACAAAACCACGAAAAGTTCTTGTATTTGAAGATAAAATCTTTTTCTTTGAAGAAGAAAGATCCGGCTGACTGAAATAATTTCATTGGATGAAAACCAACAAAAATTGACAAGAACCACGAAAAGTTCTTGTATTTTAAGATAAAATGTGACGCTATTAAAGAAAAAACTTCTCGCTCGCTGAAATATGTTCATTTGCTGAAAATCAACAAAACCACGAAAAGTTCTTGTATTTGAAGATAAAATATTTTTGCTTTGAAGAAGAAAGATCTAGCTGACTGAAATAAGTTGATTAGATGAAAACCAACAAAATTTGACAAGAACCACGAAAAGTTCTTGTATTTTAACATAAAATCTGACGCTATTAAAGAAAAAACTTCCAGCTCACTGAAATATGGTCATTTGCTGAAAATCAACAAAACCACGAAAAGTTCTTGTATTTGAAGATAAAATCTTTTTGCTTTGAAGAAGAAGGATTGAGGTGACTGAAATAAGTTCATTGGATGAAAACCAACAAAAATTGACAAGAAGCATGAAAAGTTCTTGTATTTTAAGATAAAATCTGACGATATTAAAGAAAAAACTTCTAGCTCGCTGAAATATGTTCATTTGCTGAAAATCAACAAAACCATGAAAAGTTCTTGTATTTGAAGATAAAATCTTTTTGCTTTGAAGAAGAAAGATCCAGCTGACTGTAATAAGTTCATTTGATGAAAATCAACAAAAATTGACAAGAACCACGAAAAGTTCTTGTATTTCAAGGTAAAATCTGACGCTATTGAAGAAAAAACGTCTCGCTCGCTGAAATATGTTCATTTGCTGAAAATCAACAAAACCATGAAAAGTTCTTGTATTTGAAGATAAAATCTTTTTGCTTTGAAGAAGAAAGATCCAGCTGACTGTAATAAGTTCATTTGATGAAAATCAACAAAAATTGACAAGAACCACGAAAAGTTCTTGTATTTCAAGGTAAAATCTGACGCAATTGAAGAAAAAACGTCTCGCTCGCTGAAATATGTTCATTTGCTGAAAATCAACAAAACCACGAAAAGTTCTTGTATTTGAAGATAAAATCTTTTTGCTTTGAAGGAGAAAGATCTAACTGACTGAAATAAGTTGATTAGATGAAAACCAACAAAATTTGACAAGAACCACGAAAAGGTCTTGTATTTTAAGATAAAATCTGACGCTATTAAAGAAAAAACTTCCAGCTCGCTGAAATATGGTCATTTGATAAAAATCAACAAAACCACGAAAAGTTCTTGTATTTGAAGATAAAATCTTTTTGCTTTGAAGAAGAAAGTTCGAGGTGACTGAAATAAGTTCATTAGATGAAAACCAACAAAAATTGACAAGAACCACGAAAAGTTCTTGTATTTTAAGATAATATCTGACGCTTTTAAAGAAAAAACTTCTCGCTCGCTGAAATATGTTCATTTGCTGTTAATCAACAAAACCACGAAAAGTTCTTGTATTTGAAGATAAAATCTTTTTCCTTTGAAGAAGAAAGATCTGGCTGACTGAAATAAGTTCATTGGATGAAAACCAACAAAAATTGACAAGAACCACGAAAACTTCTTGTATTATTAAGATAAAATCTGATGCTACTAAAGAAAAAACTTCTCGCTCGTAGAAATAAGTTCATTTGCTGAAAATCAACAAAACCACGAAAAGTTCTTGTATTTGAAGATAAAATCTTTTTGCTTTGAAGAAGAAAGATCCAGCTCACTGAAATAAGTTCATTGGATGAAAATCAACAAAAATTGACAAGAACCACGAAAAGTTCTTGTATTTTAAGATAAAATCTGACGCTACTAAAGAAAAAACTTCTCGCTTGCTGAAATATGTTCATTTGCTGAAAATCAACAAAACCACGAAAAGTTCTTGTATTTGAAGATAAAATCTTTTTGCTTTGAAGAAGAAAGATCCAGCTCACTGAAATAAGTTCATTGGATGAAAACCAACAAAAATTGACAGGAACCACGAAAAGTTCTTGTATTTTAGGATAAAATCTGACGCTATTAAAGAAAAAACTTCTCGCTCGCTGAAATATGTTCATTTGCTGAAAATCAACAAAACCACGAAAAGTTCTTGTATTTGAAGATAAAATCTTTTTGCTTTGAAGAAGAAAGATCTAGCTGACATAAATGAGTTAATTCGATCAAAACCAACAAAAATTGACAAGAACCACGAAAAGTTCTTGTATTTTAAGATAAAATGTGACGCTATTAAAGAAAAAACTTCTCGCTCGCTGAAATATGTTCATTTGCTGAAAATCAACAAAACCACGAAAAGTTCTTGTATTTGAAGATAAAATATTTTTGCTTTGAAGAAGAAAGATCTAGCTGACTGAAATAAGTTGATTAGATGAAAACCAACAAAATTTGACAAGAACCATGAAAAGTTATTGTATTTTAACATAAAATCTGACGCTATTAAAGAAAAAACTTCCAGCTCGCTGAAATATGGTCATTTGCTGAAAATCAACAAAACCACGAAAAGTTCTTGTATTTGAAGATAAAATCTTTTTGCTTTGAAGAAGAAGGATTGAGGTGACTGAAATAAGTTCATTGGATGAAAACCAACAAAAATTGACAAGAACCACGAAAAGTTCTTGTATTTCAAGGTAAAATCTGACGCTATTAAAGAAAAAAACTTCTCGCTCGCTGAAATATGTTCATTTGCTGAAAATCAACAAAACCACGAAAAGTTCTTGTATTTGAAGATAAAATCTTTTTGCTTTGAAGAAGAAAGATCCAGCTGACTGAAATAAGTTGATTAGATGAAAACCAACAAAATTTGACAAGAACCACGAAAAGTTCTTGTATTTTAAGATAAAATCTGACGCTATTAAAGAAAAAACTTCCAGCTCGCTGAAATATGGTCATTTGCTGTTAATCAACAAAACCACGAAAAGTTCTTGTATTTGAAGATAAAATCTTTTTGCTTTGAAGAAGAAAGATACAGCTCACTGAAATAAGTTCATTGGATGAAAATCAACAAAAATTGACAAGAACCACGAAAAGTTCTTGTATTTTAGGATAAAATCTGACGCTATTAAAGAAAAAACTTCTCGCTCGCTGAAATATGTTCATTTGCTGAAAATCAACAAAACCACGAAAAGTTCTTGTATTTGAAGATAAAATCTTTTTGCTTTGAAGAAGAAAGATCTCGCTGACATAAATGAGTTTATTCGATCAAAACCAACAAAAATTGACAAGAACCACGAAAAGTTCTTGTATTTTAGGATAAAATCTGACGCTATTAAAGAAACAACTTCTCGCTCGCTGAAATATGTTCATTTGCTGAAAATCAACAAAACCACGAAAAGTTCTTGTATTTGAAGATAAAATCTTTTTGCTTTGAAGAAGAAAGATCTAGCCAACATAAATGAGTTCATTCGATCAAAACCAACAAAAATTGGCAAGAACCACGAAAAGTTCTTGTATTTTAAGATAAAATCTTACGCTATTAAAGAAAAAACTTCTGGCTCGCTGAAATACGTTCATTTGCTGAAAATCAACAAAACCACGAAAAGTTCTTGTATTTGAAGATAAAATCTTTTTGCTTTGAAGAAGAAAGATCCAGCTGACTGTAATAAGTTCATTTGATGAAAATCAACAAAAATTGACAAGAACCACGAAAAGTTCTTGTATTTCAAGGTAAAATCTGACGCAATTGAAGAAAAAACGTCTCGCTCGCTGAAATATGTTCATTTGCTGAAAATCAACAAAACCACGAAAAGTTCTTGTATTTGAAGATAAAATCTTTTTGCTTTGAAGGAGAAAGATCTAACTGACTGAAATAAGTTGATTAGATGAAAACCAACAAAATTTGACAAGAACCACGAAAAGGTCTTGTATTTTAAGATAAAATCTGACGCTATTAAAGAAAAAACTTCCAGCTCGCTGAAATATGGTCATTTGATAAAAATCAACAAAACCACGAAAAGTTCTTGTATTTGAAGATAAAATCTTTTTGCTTTGAAGAAGAAAGTTCGAGGTGACTGAAATAAGTTCATTAGATGAAAACCAACAAAAATTGACAAGAACCACGAAAAGTTCTTGTATTTTAACATAATATCTGACGCTTTTAAAGAAAAAACTTCTCGCTCGCTGAAATATGTTCATTTGCTGTTAATCAACAAAACCACGAAAAGTTCTTGTATTTGAAGATAAAATCTTTTTCCTTTGAAGAAGAAAGATCTGGCTGACTGAAATAAGTTCATTGGATGAAAACCAACAAAAATTGACAAGAACCACGAAAACTTCTTGTATTATTAAGATAAAATCTGATGCTACTAAAGAAAAAACTTCTCGCTCGTAGAAATATGTTCATTTGCTGAAAATCAACAAAACCACGAAAAGTTCTTGTATTTGAAGATAAAATCTTTTTGCTTTGAAGAAGAAAGATCCAGCTCACTGAAATAAGTTCATTGGATGAAAATCAACAAAAATTGACAAGAACCACGAAAAGTTCTTGTATTTTAAGATAAAATCTGACGCTACTAAAGAAAAAACTTCTCGCTTGCTGAAATATGTTCATTTGCTGAAAATCAACAAAACCACGAAAAGTTCTTGTATTTGAAGATAAAATCTTTTTGCTTTGAAGAAGAAAGATCCAGCTCACTGAAATAAGTTCATTGGATGAAAACCAACAAAAATTGACAGGAACCACGAAAAGTTCTTGTATTTTAGGATAAAATCTGACGCTATTAAAGAAAAAACTTCTCGCTCGCTGAAATATGTTCATTTGCTGAAAATCAACAAAACCACGAAAAGTTCTTGTATTTGAAGATAAAATCTTTTTGCTTTGAAGAAGAAAGATCTAGCTGACATAAATGAGTTAATTCGATCAAAACCAACAAAAATTGACAAGAACCACGAAAAGTTCTTGTATTTTAAGATAAAATGTGACGCTATTAAAGAAAAAACTTCTCGCTCGCTGAAATATGTTCATTTGCTGAAAATCAACAAAACCACGAAAAGTTCTTGTATTTGAAGATAAAATATTTTTGCTTTGAAGAAGAAAGATCTAGCTGACTGAAATAAGTTGATTAGATGAAAACCAACAAAATTTGACAAGAACCATGAAAAGTTATTGTATTTTAACATAAAATCTGACGCTATTAAAGAAAAAACTTCCAGCTCGCTGAAATATGGTCATTTGCTGAAAATCAACAAAACCACGAAAAGTTCTTGTATTTGAAGATAAAATCTTTTTGCTTTGAAGAAGAAGGATTGAGGTGACTGAAATAAGTTCATTGGATGAAAACCAACAAAAATTGACAAGAACCACGAAAAGTTCTTGTATTTCAAGGTAAAATCTGACGCTATTAAAGAAAAAAACTTCTCGCTCGCTGAAATATGTTCATTTGCTGAAAATCAACAAAACCACGAAAAGTTCTTGTATTTGAAGATAAAATCTTTTTGCTTTGAAGAAGAAAGATCCAGCTGACTGTAATAAGTTCATTTGATGAAAATCAACAAAAATTGACAAGAACCACGAAAAGTTCTTGTATTTCAAGGTAAAATCTGACGCAATTGAAGAAAAAACGTCTCGCTCGCTGAAATATGTTCATTTGCTGAAAATCAACAAAACCACGAAAAGTTCTTGTATTTGAAGATAAAATCTTTTTGCTTTGAAGGAGAAAGATCTAACTGACTGAAATAAGTTGATTAGATGAAAACCAACAAAATTTGACAAGAACCACGAAAAGGTCTTGTATTTTAAGATAAAATCTGACGCTATTAAAGAAAAAACTTCCAGCTCGCTGAAATATGGTCATTTGATAAAAATCAACAAAACCACGAAAAGTTCTTGTATTTGAAGATAAAATCTTTTTGCTTTGAAGAAGAAAGTTCGAGGTGACTGAAATAAGTTCATTAGATGAAAACCAACAAAAATTGACAAGAACCACGAAAAGTTCTTGTATTTTAAGATAATATCTGACGCTTTTAAAGAAAAAACTTCTCGCTCGCTGAAATATGTTCATTTGCTGTTAATCAACAAAACCACGAAAAGTTCTTGTATTTGAAGATAAAATCTTTTTCCTTTGAAGAAGAAAGATCTGGCTGACTGAAATAAGTTCATTGGATGAAAACCAACAAAAATTGACAAGAACCACGAAAACTTCTTGTATTATTAAGATAAAATCTGATGCTACTAAAGAAAAAACTTCTCGCTCGTAGAAATATGTTCATTTGCTGAAAATCAACAAAACCACGAAAAGTTCTTGTATTTGAAGATAAAATCTTTTTGCTTTGAAGAAGAAAGATCCAGCTCACTGAAATAAGTTCATTGGATGAAAATCAACAAAAATTGACAAGAACCACGAAAAGTTCTTGTATTTTAAGATAAAATCTGACGCTACTAAAGAAAAAACTTCTCGCTTGCTGAAATATGTTCATTTGCTGAAAATCAACAAAACCACGAAAAGTTCTTGTATTTGAAGATAAAATCTTTTTGCTTTGAAGAAGAAAGATCCAGCTCACTGAAATAAGTTCATTGGATGAAAACCAACAAAAATTGACAGGAACCACGAAAAGTTCTTGTATTTTAGGATAAAATCTGACGCTATTAAAGAAAAAACTTCTCGCTCGCTGAAATATGTTCATTTGCTGAAAATCAACAAAACCACGAAAAGTTCTTGTATTTGAAGATAAAATCTTTTTGCTTTGAAGAAGAAAGATCTAGCTGACATAAATGAGTTAATTCGATCAAAACCAACAAAAATTGACAAGAACCACGAAAAGTTCTTGTATTTTAAGATAAAATGTGACGCTATTAAAGAAAAAACTTCTCGCTCGCTGAAATATGTTCATTTGCTGAAAATCAACAAAACCACGAAAAGTTCTTGTATTTGAAGATAAAATATTTTTGCTTTGAAGAAGAAAGATCTAGCTGACTGAAATAAGTTGATTAGATGAAAACCAACAAAATTTGACAAGAACCATGAAAAGTTATTGTATTTTAACATAAAATCTGACGCTATTAAAGAAAAAACTTCCAGCTCGCTGAAATATGGTCATTTGCTGAAAATCAACAAAACCACGAAAAGTTCTTGTATTTGAAGATAAAATCTTTTTGCTTTGAAGAAGAAGGATTGAGGTGACTGAAATAAGTTCATTGGATGAAAACCAACAAAAATTGACAAGAACCACGAAAAGTTCTTGTATTTCAAGGTAAAATCTGACGCTATTAAAGAAAAAAACTTCTCGCTCGCTGAAATATGTTCATTTGCTGAAAATCAACAAAACCACGAAAAGTTCTTGTATTTGAAGATAAAATCTTTTTGCTTTGAAGAAGAAAGATTCAGCTGACTGAAATAAGTTGATTAGATGAAAACCAACAAAATTTGACAAGAACCACGAAAAGTTCTTGTATTTTAAGATAAAATCTGACGCTATTAAAGAAAAAACTTCCAGCTCGCTGAAATATGGTCATTTGCTGTTAATCAACAAAACCACGAAAAGTTCTTGTATTTGAAGATAAAATCTTTTTGCTTTGAAGAAGAAAGATACAGCTCACTGAAATAAGTTCATTGGATGAAAATCAACAAAAATTGACAAGAACCACGAAAAGTTCTTGTATTTTAGGATAAAATCTGACGCTATTAAAGAAAAAACTTCTCGCTCGCTGAAATATGTTCATTTGCTGAAAATCAACAAAACCACGAAAAGTTCTTGTATTTGAAGATAAAATCTTTTTGCTTTGAAGAAGAAAGATCTCGCTGACATAAATGAGTTTATTCGATCAAAACCAACAAAAATTGACAAGAACCACGAAAAGTTCTTGTATTTTAGGATAAAATCTGACGCTATTAAAGAAACAACTTCTCGCTCGCTGAAATATGTTCATTTGCTGAAAATCAACAAAACCACGAAAAGTTCTTGTATTTGAAGATAAAATCTTTTTGCTTTGAAGAAGAAAGATCTAGCTAACATAAATGAGTTCATTCGATCAAAACCAACAAAAATTGGCAAGAACCACGAAAAGTTCTTGTATTTTAAGATAAAATCTTACGCTATTAAAGAAAAAACTTCTGGCTCGCTGAAATACGTTCATTTGCTGAAAATCAACAAAACCACGAAAAGTTCTTGTATTTGAAGATAAAATCTTTTTGCTTTCAAGAAGAAAGATCTTGCTGACTGAAATAAGTTCATTGGATGAAAACCAACAAAAATTGACAAGAACCACGAAAAGTTGTTGTATTTTAAGATAAAATCTGACGCTATTAAAGAAAAAACTTCTAGCTCGCTGAAATATGTTCATTTGCTGAAAATCAACAAAACCACGAAAAGTTCTAGTATTTGAAAATAACATCTTTTTGCTTTGAAGAAGAAAGATCGAGCTGACTGAAATAAGTTTATTCGATCAAAACCAACAAAAATTGACAAGAACCACGAAAAGTTCTTGTATTTTAAGATAAAATCTTACGCTATTAAAGAACAAACTTCTGGCTCGCTGAAACACGTTCATTTGCTGAAAATCAACAAAACCACGAAAAGTTCTTGTATTTGAAGATAAAATCTTTTTGCTTTGAAGAAGAAAGATCCGGCTGACTGAAATAAGTTCACTTGATGAAAATCAACAAAAATTGACAAGAACCACGAAAAGTTCTTGTATTTTAAGATAAAGTCTGACACTATTAAAGAAAAAACTTCTCGCTCGCTGAAATATGTTCATTTGCTGAAAATCAACAAAACCACGAAAAGTTCTTATATTTGAAGATGAAATCTTTTTGCTTTGAAGAAGAAAGATCCAGCTGACTGAAATAAGTTCACTTGATGAAAACCAACAAAAATTGACAAGAACCACGAAAACTTCTTGTATTATTAAGATAAAATCTGACGCTACGAAAGAAAAAACTTCTCGCTCGCTGAAATATGTTAATTTGCTGAAAATCAACAAAACCACGAAAAGTTCTTGTATTTGAAGATAAAATCTTTTTGCTTTGAAGAAGAAAGATACAGCTCACTGAAATAAGTTCATTGGATGAAAATCAACAAAAATTGACAAGAACCACGAAAAGTTCTTGTATTTTAGGATAAAATCTGACGCTATTAAAGAAAAAACTTCTCGCTCGCTGAAATATGTTCATTTGCTGAAAATCAACAAAACCACGAAAAGTTCTTGTATTTGAAGATAAAATCTTTTTGCTTTGAAGAAGAAAGATCTCGCTGACATAAATGAGTTTATTCGATCAAAACCAACAAAAATTGACAAGAACCACGAAAAGTTCTTGTATTTTAGGATAAAATCTGACGCTATTAAAGAAACAACTTCTCGCTCGCTGAAATATGTTCATTTGCTGAAAATCAACAAAACCACGAAAAGTTCTTGTATTTGAAGATAAAATCTTTTTGCTTTGAAGAAGAAAGATCTAGCTAACATAAATGAGTTCATTCGATCAAAACCAACAAAAATTGGCAAGAACCACGAAAAGTTCTTGTATTTTAAGATAAAATCTTACGCTATTAAAGAAAAAACTTCTGGCTCGCTGAAATACGTTCATTTGCTGAAAATCAACAAAACCACGAAAAGTTCTTGTATTTGAAGATAAAATCTTTTTGCTTTCAAGAAGAAAGATCTTGCTGACTGAAATAAGTTCATTGGATGAAAACCAACAAAAATTGACAAGAACCACGAAAAGTTGTTGTATTTTAAGATAAAATCTGACGCTATTAAAGAAAAAACTTCTAGCTCGCTGAAATATGTTCATTTGCTGAAAATCAACAAAACCACGAAAAGTTCTAGTATTTGAAAATAACATCTTTTTGCTTTGAAGAAGAAAGATCGAGCTGACTGAAATAAGTTTATTCGATCAAAACCAACAAAAATTGACAAGAACCACGAAAAGTTCTTGTATTTTAAGATAAAATCTTACGCTATTAAAGAACAAACTTCTGGCTCGCTGAAACACGTTCATTTGCTGAAAATCAACAAAACCACGAAAAGTTCTTGTATTTGAAGATAAAATCTTTTTGCTTTGAAGAAGAAAGATCCGGCTGACTGAAATAAGTTCACTTGATGAAAATCAACAAAAATTGACAAGAACCACGAAAAGTTCTTGTATTTTAAGATAAAGTCTGACACTATTAAAGAAAAAACTTCTCGCTCGCTGAAATATGTTCATTTGCTGAAAATCAACAAAACCACGAAAAGTTCTTATATTTGAAGATGAAATCTTTTTGCTTTGAAGAAGAAAGATCCAGCTGACTGAAATAAGTTCACTTGATGAAAACCAACAAAAATTGACAAGAACCACGAAAACTTCTTGTATTATTAAGATAAAATCTGACGCTACGAAAGAAAAAACTTCTCGCTCGCTGAAATATGTTCATTTGCTGAAAATCAACAAAACCACGAAAAGTTCTTGTATTTGAAGATAAAATCTTTTTGCTTTGAAGAAGAAAGATACAGCTCACTGAAATAAGTTCATTGGATGAAAATCAACAAAAATTGACAAGAACCACGAAAAGTTCTTGTATTTTAGGATAAAATCTGACGCTATTAAAGAAAAAACTTCTCGCTCGCTGAAATATGTTCATTTGCTGAAAATCAACAAAACCACGAAAAGTTCTTGTATTTGAAGATAAAATCTTTTTGCTTTGAAGAAGAAAGATCTCGCTGACATAAATGAGTTTATTCGATCAAAACCAACAAAAATTGACAAGAACCACGAAAAGTTCTTGTATTTTAGGATAAAATCTGACGCTATTAAAGAAACAACTTCTCGCTCGCTGAAATATGTTCATTTGCTGAAAATCAACAAAACCACGAAAAGTTCTTGTATTTGAAGATAAAATCTTTTTGCTTTGAAGAAGAAAGATCTAGCTAACATAAATGAGTTCATTCGATCAAAACCAACAAAAATTGGCAAGAACCACGAAAAGTTCTTGTATTTTAAGATAAAATCTTACGCTATTAAAGAAAAAACTTCTGGCTCGCTGAAATACGTTCATTTGCTGAAAATCAACAAAACCACGAAAAGTTCTTGTATTTGAAGATAAAATCTTTTTGCTTTCAAGAAGAAAGATCTTGCTGACTGAAATAAGTTCATTGGATGAAAACCAACAAAAATTGACAAGAACCACGAAAAGTTGTTGTATTTTAAGATAAAATCTGACGCTATTAAAGAAAAAACTTCTAGCTCGCTGAAATATGTTCATTTGCTGAAAATCAACAAAACCACGAAAAGTTCTAGTATTTGAAAATAACATCTTTTTGCTTTGAAGAAGAAAGATCGAGCTGACTGAAATAAGTTTATTCGATCAAAACCAACAAAAATTGACAAGAACCACGAAAAGTTCTTGTATTTTAAGATAAAATCTTACGCTATTAAAGAACAAACTTCTGGCTCGCTGAAACACGTTCATTTGCTGAAAATCAACAAAACCACGAAAAGTTCTTGTATTTGAAGATAAAATCTTTTTGCTTTGAAGAAGAAAGATCCGGCTGACTGAAATAAGTTCACTTGATGAAAATCAACAAAAATTGACAAGAACCACGAAAAGTTCTTGTATTATTAAGATAAAATCTGACGCTACGAAAGAAAAAACTTCTCGCTCGCTGAAATATGTTCATTTGCTGAAAATCAACAAAACCACGAAAAGTTCTTGTATTTGAAGATAAAATCTTTTTGCTTTGAAGAAGAAAGATCCAGCTCACTGAAATAAGTTCATTGGATGAAAATCAACAAAAATTGACAAGAACCACGAAAAGTTCTTGTATTTTAAGATAAAATCTGACGCGACAAAAGAAAAAACTTCTCGCTCGCTGAAATATGTTCATTTGCTGAAAATCAACAAAACCACGAAAAGTTCTTGTATTTGAAGATAAAATCTTTTTGCTTTGAAGAAGAAAGATCCAGCTCACTGAAATAAGTTCATTGGATGAAAACCAACAAAAATTGACAAGAACCACGAAAAGTTCTTGTATTTTAGGATAAAATCTGACGCTATTAAAGAAAAAACTTCTCGCTCGCTGAAATATGTTCATTTGCTGAAAATCAACAAAACCACGAAAAGTTCTTGTATTTGAAGATAAAATCTTTTTGCTTTGAAGAAGAAAGATCTAGCTGACATAAATGAGTTAATTCGATCAAAACCAACAAAAATTGACAACAACCACGAAAAGTTCTTGTATTTTAGGATAACATCTGACGCTATTAAAGGAACAACTTCTCGCTCGCTGAAATATGTTCATTTGCTGAAAATCAACAAAACCACGAAAAGTTCTTGTATTTGAAGATAAAATCTTTTTGCTTTGAAGAAGAAAGATCTAGCTGACTGAAATAAGTTTATGAGATCAAAACCAACAAAAATTGACAAGAACCACGAAAAGATCTTGTATTTTAAGATAAAATCTGACGCTATCAAAGAAAAAACTTCTGCCTCGCTGAAATATGTTCATTTGCTGAAAATCAACAAAACCACGAAAAGTTCTTATATTTGAAGATGAAATCTTTTTGCTTTGAAGAAGAAAGATCCAGCTGACTGAAATATGTTCACTTGATGAAAACCAACAAAAATTGACAAGAACCACGAAAAGTTCTTGTATTTTAAGATAAAATCTGACGCTATTAAAGAAAAAACTTCTCGCTCGCTGAAATACGTTCATTTGCTGAAAATCAACAAAACCACGAAAAGTTCTTGTATTTGAAGATGAAATCTTGTTGATTTGAAGAAGAAAGATCCAGCTGACTGAAATAAGTTCACTTGATGAAAACCAACAAAAATTGACAAGAACCACGAAAGGTTCTTGTATTTTAGGATAAAATCTGACGCTATTAAAGAAAAAACTTCTCGCTCGCTGAAATATGTTCATTTGCTGAAAATCAACAAAACCACGAAAAGTTCTTGTATTTGAAGATAAAATCTTTTTGCTTTGAAGAAGAAAGATCTAGCTGACTGAAATAAGTTCATGAGATCAAAACCAACCAAAATTGACAAGAACCACGAAAAGTTCTTGTATTTTAAGATAAAATCTGACGCTATCAAAGAAAAAACTTCTACCTCGCTGAAATATGTTCATTTGCTGAAAATCAACAAAACCACGAAAAGTTCTTGTATTTGAAGATGAAATCTTGTTGATTTGAAGAAGAAAGATCCAGCTGACTGAAATAAGTTGACTTGATGAAAACCAACAAAAATTGACAAGAACCACGAAAGGTTCTTGTATTTTAGGATAAAATCTGACGCTATTAAAGAAAAAACTTCTCGCTCGCTGAAATATGTTCATTTGCTGAAAATCAACAAAACCACGAAAAGTTCTTGTATTTGAAGATAAAATCTTTTTGCTTTGAAGAAGAAAGATCTAGCTGACATAAATGAGTTCATTCGATCAAAACCAACAAAAATTAACAAGAACCACGAAAAGTTCTTGTATTTTAAGATAAAATCTGACGCTATCAAAGTAAAAACTTCGACCTCGCTGAAATATGTTCATTTGCTGAAAAACAACAAAACCACGAAAAGTTCTTGTATTTGAAGATGAAATCTTTTTGCTTTGAAGAAGAAAGATCCAGCTGACTGAAATAAGTTGACTTGATGAAAATCAACAAAAATTGACAAGAACCACGAAAAGTTCTTGTATTTGAAGATAAAATCTGACGCTATTAAAGAAAAAACTTCTCGCTCGCTGAAATATGTTCATTTGCTGAAAATCAACAAAACCACGAAAAGTTCTTGTATTTGAAGACAAAATCTTTTTCCTTTGAAGAAGAAAGATCTAGCTGACTGAAATAAGTTCATTGGATGAAAACCAACAAAAATTGACAAGAACCACGAGATGTTCTTGCACTTTAGCATAAAATCTGACGCTCTTAAAGAAACAACTTCTCGCTCGCTGAAATATGTTCATTTGCTGAAAATCAACAAAACCACGAAAAGTTCTTGTATTTGAAGATAAAATCTTTTTGCTTTGAAGAAGAAAGATCTAGCTGACATAAATGAGTTCATTCGATAAAAACCAACAAAAATTGACAAGAACCACGAAAAGTTCTTGTATTTTAAGATAAAACCTTACGCTATTAAAGAAAAAACTTCTGGCTCGCTGAAATACGTTCATTTGCTGAAAATCAACAAAACCACGAAAAGTTCTTGTATTTGAAGATAAAATCTTTTTGATTTGAAGAAGAAAGATCGAGCTGACTGAAATAAGTTCATGAGATCAAAACCAACAAAAATTGACAAGAACCACGAAAAGTTCTTGTATTTTAAGATAAAATCTGACGCTATCAAAGTAAAAACTTCTACCTAGCTGAAATATGTTCATTTGCTGAAAATCAACAAAACCACGAAAAGTTCTTGTATTTGAAGATGAAATCTTTTTGCTTTGAAGAAGAAAGATCCAGCTGACTGAAATAAGTTGACTTGATGAAAATCAACAACAATTGACAAGAACCACGAAAAGTTCTTGTATTTTAAGACAAAATCTGACGCTATCAAAGAAAAAACTTCTACCTTGCTGAAATATGTTCATTTGCTGAAAATCAACAAAACCACGAAAAGTTCTTGTATTTTAAGATAAAGTCTGACACTATTAAAGAAAAAACTTCTCGCTCGCTGAAATATGTTCATTTGCTGAAAATCAACAAAACCACGAAAAGTTCTTATATTTGAAGATGAAATCTTTTTGCTTTGAAGAAGAAAGATCCAGCTGACTGAAATAAGTTCACTTGATGAAAACCAACAAAAATTGACAAGAACCACGAAAACTTCTTGTATTATTAACATAAAATCTGACGCTACTAAAGAAAAAACTTCTCGCTCGCTGAAATATGTTCATTTGCTGAAAATCAACAAAACCACGAAAAGTTCTTGTATTTGAAGATAAAATCTTTTTGCTTTGAAGAAGAAAGATTCAGCTCACTGAAATAAGTTCATTGGATGAAAATCAACAAAAATTGACAAGAACCACGAAAAGTTCTTGTATTTTAAGATAAAATCTGACGCTATTAAAGAAAAAACTTCTCGCTCGCTGAAATATGTTCATTTGCTGAAAATCAACAAAACCACGAAAAGTTCTTGTATTTGAAGATAAAATCTTTTTGCTTTGAAGAAGAAAGATCTAGCTGACATAAATGAGTTAATTCGATCAAAACCAACAAAAATTGACAAGAACCACGAAAAGTTCTTGTATTTTAGGATAACATCTGACGCTATTAAAGGAACAACTTCTGGCTCGCTGAAATATGTTCATTTGCTGAAAATCAACAAAACCACGAAAAGTTCTTGTATTTGAAGATAAAATCTTTTTGCTTTGAAGAAGAAAGATCTAGCTAACATAAATGAGTTCATTCGATCAAAACCAACAAAAATTGGCAAGAACCACGAAAAGTTCTTGTATTTTAAGATAAAATCTTACGCTATTAAAGAAAATATTTCTGGCTCGCTGAAATACGTTCATTTGCTGAAAATCACCAAAACCACGAAAAGTTCTTGTATTTGAAGATAAAATCTTTTTGCTTTGAAGAAGAAAGATCTAGCTGACTGAAATAAGTTTATGAGATCAAAACCAACAAAAATTGACAAGAACCACGAAAAGATCTTGTATTTTAAGATAAAATCTGACGCTATCAAAGAAAAAACTTCTACCTCGCTGAAATATGTTCATTTGCTGAAAATCAACAAAACCACGAAAAGTTCTTATATTTGAAGATGAAATCTTTTTGCTTTGAAGAAGAAAGATCCAGCTGACTGAAATAAGTTCACTTGATGAAAAGCAACAAAAATTGACAAGAACCACGAAAAGTTCTTGTATTTTAAGATAAAATCTTACGCTATTAAAGAAAAAACTTCTCGCTCGCTGAAATATGTTCATTTGCTGAAAATCAACAAAACCACGAAATGTTCTTTTATTTGAAGATAAAATCTTTTTGCTTTGAAGAAGAAAGTTCTAGCTGACTGAAATAAGTTCATTGGATGAAAACCAACAAAAATTGACAAGAACCACGAAAGGTTCTTGTATTTTAGGATAAAATCTGACGCTATTAAAGAAAAAACTTCTCGCTCGCTGAAATATGTTCATTTGCTGAAAATCAACAAAACCACGAAAAGTTCTTATATTTGAAGATGAAATCTTTTTGCTTTGAAGAAGAAAGATCCAGCTGACTGAAATAAGTTCACTTGATGAAAACCAACAAAAATTGACAAGAACCACGAAAACTTCTTGTATTATTAAGATAAAATCTGACGCTACTAAAGAAAAAACTTCTCGCTCGCTGAAATATGTTCATTTGCTGAAAATCAACAAAACCACGAAAAGTTCTTGTATTTGAAGATAAAATCTTTTTGCTTTGAAGAAGAAAGATCCAGCTCACTGAAATAAGTTCATTGGATGAAAATCAACAAAAATTGACAAGAACCACGAAAAGTTCTTGTATTTTAAGATAAAATCTGACGCTACTAAAGAAAAAACTTCTCGCTCGCTGAAATATGTTCATTTGCTGAAAATCAACAAAACCACGAAAAGTTCTTGTATTTGAAGATAAAATCTTTTTGCTTTGAAGAAGAAAGATCCAGCTCACTGAAATAAGTTCATTGGATGAAAACCAACAAAAATTGACAAGAACCACGAAAAGTTCTTGTATTTTAGGATAAAATCTGACGCTATTAAAGAAAAAACTTCTCGCTCGCTGAAATATGTTCATTTGCTGAAAATCAACAAAACCACGAAAAGTTCTTGTATTTGAAGATAAAATCTTTTTGCTTTGAAGAAGAAAGATCTAGCTGACATAAATGAGTTAATTCGATCAAAACCAACAAAAATTGACAAGAACCACGAAAAGTTCTTGTATTTTAGGATAACATCTGACGCTATTAAAGGAACAACTTCTGGCTCGCTGAAATATGTTCATTTGATGAAAATCAACAAAACCACGAAAAGTTCTTGTATTTGAAGATAAAATCTTTTTGCTTTGAAGAAGAAAGATCTAGCTAACATAAATGAGTTCATTCGATCAAAACCAACAAAAATTGGCAAGAACCACGAAAAGTTCTTGTATTTTAAGATAAAATCTTACGCTATTAAAGAAAAAATTTCTGGCTCGCTGAAATACGTTCATTTGCTGAAAATCACCAAAACCACGAAAAGTTCTTGTATTTGAAGATAAAATCTTTTTGCTTTGAAGAAGAAAGATCTAGCTGACTGAAATAAGTTTATGAGATCAAATCCAACAAAAATTGACAAGAACCACGAAAAGATCTTGTATTTTAAGATAAAATCTGACGCTATCAAAGAAAAAACTTCTACCTCGCTGAAATATGTTCATTTGCTGAAAATCAACAAAACCACGAAAAGTTCTTATATTTGAAGATGAAATCTTTTTGCTTTGAAGAAGAAAGATCCAGCTGACTGAAATAAGTTCACTTGATGAAAAGCAACAAAAATTGACAAGAACCACGAAAAGTTCTTGTATTTTAAGATAAAATCTTACGCTATTAAAGAAAAAACTTCTGGCTCGCTGAAATACGTTCATTTGCGGAAAATCAACAAAACCACGAAAAGTTCTTGTATTTGAAGATGAAATCTTTTTGCTTTGAAGAAGAAAGATCCAGCTGACTGAAATAAGTTCATGAGATCAAAACCAACAAAAATTGACAAGAACCACGAAAAGTTCTTGTATTTTAAGATAAAATCTGACGCTATCAAAGAAAAAACTTCTACCTCGCTGAAATATGTTCATTTGCTGAAAATCAACAAAACCACGAAAAGTTCTTGTATTTGAAGATGAAATCTTGTTGATTTGAAGAAGAAAGATCCAGCTGACTGAAATAAGTTCACTTGATGAAAATCAACAAAAATTGACAAGAACCACGAAAAGTTCTTGTATTTTAAGATAAAATCTGACGCTATTAAAGAAAAAACTTCTCGCTCGCTGAAATATGTTCATTTGCTGAAAATCAACAAAACCACAAAATGTTCTTTTATTTGAAGATAAAATCTTTTTGCTTTGAAGAAGAAAGTTCTAGCTGACTGAAATAAGTTCATTGGATGAAAACCAACAAAAATTGACAAGAACCACGAAAGGTTCTTGTATTTTAGGATAAAATCTGACGCTATTAAAGAAAAAACTTCTCGCTCGCTGAAATATGTTCATTTGCTGAAAATCAACAAAACCACGAAAAGTTCTTGTATTTGAAGATAAAATCTTTTTGCTTTGAAGAAGAAAGACCTAGCTGACATAAATGAGTTCATTCGATCAAAACCAACAAAAATTGACAAGAACCACGAAAAGTTCTTGTATTTTAAGATAAAATCTGACGCTATCAAAGTAAAAACTTCGACCTCGCTGAAATATGTTCATTTGCTGAAAAACAACAAAACCACGAAAAGTTCTTGTATTTGAAGATGAAATCTTTTTGCTTTGAAGAAGAAAGATCCAGCTGACTGAAATAAGTTGACTTGATGAAAATCAACAAAAATTGACAAGAACCACGAAAAGTTCTTGTATTTGAAGATAAAATCTGACGCTATTAAAGAAAAAACTTCTCGCTCGCTGAAATATGTTCATTTGCTGAAAATCAACAAAACCACGAAAAGTTCTTGTATTTGAAGACAAAATCTTTTTCCTTTGAAGAAGAAAGATCTGGCTGACTGAAATAAGTTCATTGGATGAAAACCAACAAAAATTGACAAGAACCACGAGATGTTCTTGCACTTTAGCATAAAATCTGACGCTCTTAAAGAAACAACTTCTTGCTCGCTGAAATATGTTCATTTGCTGAAAATCAACAAAACCACGAAAAGTTCTTGTATTTGAAGATAAAATCTTTTTGCTTTGAAGAAGAAAGATCTAGCTGACATAAATGAGTTCATTCGATAAAAACCAACAAAAATTGACAAGAACCACGAAAAGTTCTTGTATTTTAAGATAAAACCTTACGCTATTAAAGAAAAAACTTCTGGCTCGCTGAAATACGTTCATTTGCTGAAAATCAACAAAACCACGAAAAGTTCTTGTATTTGAAGATAAAATCTTTTTGATTTGAAGAAGAAAGATCGAGCTGACTGAAATAAGTTCATGAAATCAAAACCAACAAAAATTGACAAGAACCACGAAAAGTTCTTGTATTTTAAGATAAAATCTGACGCTATCAAAGTAAAAACTTCTACCTAGCTGAAATATGTTCATTTGCTGAAAATCAACAAAACCTCGAAAAGTTCTTGTATTTGAAGATGAAATGTTTTTGCTTTGAAGAAGAAAGATCCAGCTGACTGAAATAAGTTGACTTGATGAAAATCAACAAAAATTGACAAGAACGACGAAAAGTTCTTGTATTTTAAGACAAAATCTGACGCGATCAAAGAAAAAACTTCTACCTTGCTGAAATATGTTCATTTGCTGAAAATCAACAAAACCACGAAAAGTTCTTGTATTTGAAGATAAAATCTTCTTGCTTTGAAGAAGAAAGATCCAGCTGACTGAAATAAGTTCATAAGATGAAAACCAACAAAAATTGACAAGAACCACGAAAAGTTCTTGTATTTTAAGATAAAATCTGACGCTATTAAAGAAAAAACTTCTGGCTCGCTGAAATACGTTCATTTGCTGAAAATCAACAAAACCACGAAAAGTTCTTGTATTTGAAGATAAAATCTTTTTGCTTTCAAGAAGAAAGATCTTGCTGACTGAAATAAGTTCATTGGATGAAAACCAACAAAAATTGACAAGAACCACGAAAAGTTGTTGTATTTTAAGATAAAATCTGACGCCATTAAAGAAAAAACTTCTAGCTCGCTGAAATATGTTCATTTGCTGAAAATCAACAAAACCACGAAAAGTTCGAGTGTTTGAAAATGACATCTTTTTGCTTTGAAGAAGAAAGATCTCGCTGACTGAAAGAAGTTCATTCGATCAAAACCAACAAAAATTGACAAGAACCACGAAAAGATCTTGTATTTTAAGATAAAATCTGACGCTATCAAAGAAAAAACTTCTACCTCGCTGAAATATGTTCATTTGCTGAAAATCAACAAAACCACGAAAAGTTCTAGTATTTGAAGATGAAATCTTTTTGCTTTGAAGAAGAAAGATCCAGCTGACTGAAATAAGTTGACTTGATGAAAATCAACAAAAATTGACAAGAACCACGAAAAGTTCTTGTATTTTAAGACAAAATCTGACGCTATCTAAGAAAAAACTTCTACCTCGCTGAAATATGTTCATTTGCTGAAAATCAACAAAACCACGAAAAGTTCTTGTATTTGAAGATAAAATCTTCTTGCTTTGAAGAAGAAAGATCTAGCTGACTGAAATAAGTTCATAAGATGAAAACCAACAAAAATTGACAAGAACCACGAAAAGTTCTTGTATTTGAAGATAAAATCTTTTTGCTTTCAAGAAGAAAGATCTTGCTGACTGAAATAAGTTCATTGGATGAAAACCAACAAAAATTGACAAGAACCACGAAAAGTTGTTGTATTTTAAGATAAAATCTGACGCTATTAAAGAAAAAACTTCTAGCTCGCTGAAATATGTTCATTTGCTGAAAATCAACAAAACCACGAAAAGTTCTAGTATTTGAAAATAACATCTTTTTGCTTTGAAGAAGAAAGATCGAGCTGACTGAAATAAGTTTATTCGATCAAAACCAACAAAAATTGACAAGAACCACGAAAAGTTCTTGTATTCTAAGATAAAATCTTACGCTATTAAAGAACAAACTTCTGGCTCGCTGAAACACGTTCATTTGCTGAAAATCAACAAAACCACGAAAAGTTCTTGTATTTGAAGATAAAATCTTTTTGCTTTGAAGAAGAAAGATCCGGCTGACTGAAATAAGTTCACTTGATGAAAATCAACAAAAATTGACAAGAACCACGAAAAGTTCTTGTATTTTAAGATAAAATCTGACACTATTAAAGAAAAAACTTCTCGCTCGCTGAAATATGTTCATTTGCTGAAAATCAACAAAACCACGAAAAGTTCTTATATTTGAAGATGAAATCTTTTTGCTTTGAAGAAGAAAGATCCAGCTGACTGAAATAAGTTCACTTGATGAAAACCAACAAAAATTGACAAGAACCACGAAAAGTTCTTGTATTTTAAGATAAAATCTTACGCTATTAAAGAAAAAACTTCTGGCTCGCTGAAATACGTTCATTTGCTGAAAATCAACAAAACCACGAAAAGTTCTTGTATTTGAAGACAAAATCTTTTTCCTTTGAAGAAGAAAGATCTAGCTGACTGAAATAAGTTCATTGGATGAAAACCAACAAAAATTGACAAGAACCACGAGATGTTCTTGCACTTTAGCATAAAATCTGACGCTCTTAAAGAAACAACTTCTTGCTCGCTGAAATATGTTCATTTGCTGAAAATCAACAAAACCACGAAAAGTTCTTGTATTTGAAGATAAAATCTTCTTGCTTTGAAGAAGAAAGATCTAGCTGACTGAAATAAGTTCATAAGATGAAAACCAACAAAAATTGAGAAGAACCACGAAAAGTTCTTGTATTTTAAGATAAAATCTGACGCTATTAAAGAAAAAACTTCTAGCTCGCTGAAATATGTTCATTTGCTGAAAATCAACAAAACCACGAAAAGTTCTAGTATTTGAAAATAACATCTTTTTGCTTTGAAGAAGAAAGATCGAGCTGACTGAAATAAGTTTATTCGATCAAAACCAACAAAAATTGACAAGAACCACGAAAAGTTCTTGTATTCTAAGATAAAATCTTACGCTATTAAAGAACAAACTTCTGGCTCGCTGAAACACGTTCATTTGCTGAAAATCAACAAAACCACGAAAAGTTCTTGTATTTGAAGATAAAGTCTTTTTGCTTTGAAGAAGAAAGATCCGGCTGACTGAAATAAGTTCACTTGATGAAAATCAACAAAAATTGACAAGAACCACGAAAAGTTCTTGTATTTTAAGATAAAATCTGACACTATTAAAGAAAAAACTTCTCGCTCGCTGAAATATGTTCATTTGCTGAAAATCAACAAAACCACGAAAAGTTCTTATATTTGAAGATGAAATCTTTTTGCTTTGAAGAAGAAAGATCCAGCTGACTGAAATAAGTTCACTTGATGAAAACCAACAAAAATTGACAAGAACCACGAAAAGTTCTTGTATTTTAAGATAAAATCTTACGCTATTAAAGAAAAAACTTCTGGCTCGCTGAAATACGTTCATTTGCTGAAAATCAACAAAACCACGAAAAGTTCTTGTATTTGAAGATGAAATCTTTTTGCTTTGAAGAAGAAAGATCCAGCTGACTGAAATAAGTTCATGAGATCAAAACCAACAAAAATTGACAAGAACCACGAAAAGTTCTTATATTTTAAGATAAAATCTGACGCTATCAAAGAAAAAACTTCTACCTCGCTGAAATATGTTCATTTGCTGAAAATCAACAAAACCACGAAAAGTTCTTGTATTTGAAGATGAAATCTTGTTGATTTGAAGAAGAAAGATCCAGCTGACTGAAATAAGTTCACTTGATGAAAATCAACAAAAATTGACAAGAACCACGAAAAGTTCTTGTATTTTAAGATAAAATCTGACGCTATTAAAGAAAAAACTTCTCGCTCGCTGAAATATGTTCATTTGCTGAAAATCAACAAAACCACGAAAAGTTCTTGTATTTGAAGATAAAATCTTTTTGCTTTGAAGAAGAAAGATCCAGCTGACATAAATGAGTTCATTCGATCAAAACCAACAAAAATTGACAAGAACCACGAAAAGTTCTTGTATTTTAAGATAAAATCTGACGCTATCAAAGTAAAAACTTCTACCTCGCTGAAATATGTTCATTTGCTGAAAAACAACAAAACCACGAAAAGTTCTTGTATTTGAAGATGAAATCTTTTTGCTTTGAAGAAGAAAGATCCAGCTGACTGAAATAAGTTGACTTGATGAAAATCAACAAAAATTGACAAGAACCACGAGATGTTCTTGTACTTTAGCATAAAATCTGACGCTCTGAAAGAAACAACTTCTCGCTCGCTGAAACACGTTCATTTGCTGAAAATCAACAAAACCACGAAAAGTTCTTGTATTTGAAGATAAAATCTTTTTGCTTTGAAGAAGAAAGATCCGGCTGACTGAAATAAGTTCACTTGATGAAAATCAACAAAAATTGACAAGAACCACGAAAAGTTCTTGTATTTTAAGATAAAATCTGACACTATTAAAGAAAAAACTTCTCGCTCGCTGAAATATGTTCATTTGCTGAAAATCAACAAAACCACGAAAAGTTCTTGTATTTGAAGATAAAATCTTTTTGCTTTGAAGAAAGATCTAGCTGACTGAAATAAGTTCATGAGATCAAAACCAACAAAAATTGACAAGAACCACGAAAAGTTCTTGTATTTTAAGATAAAATCTGACGCTATCAAAGTAAAAACTTCTACCTCGCTGAAATATGTTCATTTGCTGAAATTCAACAAAACCACGAAAAGTTCTTGTATTTGAAGATGAAATCTTTTTGCTTTGAAGAAGAAAGATCCAGCTGACTGAAATAAGTTGACTTGATGAAAATCAACAAAAATTGACAAGAACCACGAAAAGTTCTTGTATTTTAAGACAAAATCTGACGCTATCAAAGAAAAAACTTCTACCTTGCTGAAATATGTTCATTTGCTGAAAATCAACAAAACCACGAAAAGTTCTTGTATTTGAAGATAAAATCTTCTTGCTTTGAAGAAGAAAGATCTAGCTGACTGAAATAAGTTCATAAGATGAAAACCAACAAAAATTGACAAGAACCACGAAAAGTTCTTGTATTTGAAGATAAAATCTTTTTGCTTTCAAGAAGAAAGATCTTGCTGACTGAAATAAGTTCATTGGATGAAAACCAACAAAAATTGACAAGAACCACGAAAAGTTGTTGTATTTTAAGATAAAATCTGACGCCATTAAAGAAAAAACTTCTAGCTCGCTGAAATATGTTCATTTGCTGAAAATCAACAAAACCACGAAAAGTTCTAGTGTTTGAAAATAACATCTTTTTGCTTTGAAGAAGAAAGATCTCGCTGACTGAAATAAGTTCATTCGATCAAAACCAACAAAAATTGACAAGAACCACGAAAAGTTCTTGTATTTTAAGATAAAATCTTACGTTATTAAAGAAAAAACTTCTGGCTCACTGAAATACGTTCATTTGCTGAAAATCAACAAAACCACGAAAAGTTCTTGTATTTGAAGATAAAATCTTTTTGCTTTGAAGAAGAAAGATCTTGCTGACTGAAATAAGTTCATTGGATGAAAACCAACAAAAATTGACAAGAACCACGTAAAGTTCTTGTATTTTAAGATAAAATCTGACGCTATTAAAGAAAAAACTTCTCGCTCGCTGAAATATGTTCATTTGCTGAAAATCAACAAAACCACGAAAAGTTCTTGTATTTGAAGATGAAATCTTTTTGCTTTGAAGAAGAAAGATCCAGCTGACTGAAATAAGTTCACTTGATGAAAATCAACAAAAATTGACAAGAACCACGAAAAGTTCTTGTATTTTAAGATAAAATCTTACGCTATTAAAGAAAAAACTTCTCGCTCGCTGAAATATGTTCATTTGCTGAAAATCAACAAAACCACGAAAAGTTCTTGTATTTGAAGATAAAATCTTTTTGCTTTCAAGAAGAAAGATCTAGCTGACTGAAATAAGTTCATTGGATGAAAACCAACAAAAATTGACAAGAACCACGAAAAGTTCTTGTATTTTAGGATAAAATCTGACGCTATTAAAGAAAAAACTTCTCGCTCGCTGAAATATGTTCATTTGCTGAAAATCAACAAAACCACGAAAAGTTCTTGTATTTGAAGATAAAATCTTTTTGCTTTGAAGAAGAAAGATCTAGCTGACATAAATGAGTTCATTCGATAAAAACCAACAAAAATTGACAAGAACCACGAAAAGTTCTTGTATTTTAAGATAAAACCTTACGCTATTAAAGAAAAAACTTCTGGCTCGCTGAAATACGTTCATTTGCTGAAAATCAACAAAACCACGAAAAGTTCTTGTATTTGAAGATGAAATCTTTTTGCTTTGAAGAAGAAAGATCCAGCTGACTGAAATAAGTTGACTTGATGAAAATCAACAAAAATTGACAAGAACCACGAAAAGTTCTTGTATTTTAAGACAAAATCTGACGCTATCAAAGAAAAAACTTCTACCTTGCTGAAATATGTTCATTTGCTGAAAATCAACAAAACCACGAAAAGTTCTTGTATTTGAAGATAAAATCTTCTTGCTTTGAAGAAGAAAGATCTAGCTGACTGAAATAAGTTCATAAGATGAAAATCAACAAAAATTGACAAGAACCACGAAAAGTTCTTGTATTTTAAGATAAAATCTTACGCTATTAAAGGAAAAACTTCTGGCTCGCTGAAATACGTTCATTTGCTGAAAATCAACAAAACCACGAAAAGTTCTTGTATTTGAAGATAAAATCTTTTTGCTTTCAAGAAGAAAGATCTTGCTGACTGAAATAAGTTCATTGGATGAAAACCAACAAAAATTGACAAGAACCACGAAAAGTTGTTGTATTTTAAGATAAAATCTGACGCCATTAAAGAAAAAACTTCTAGCTCGCTGAAATATGTTCATTTGCTGAAAATCAACAAAACCACGAAAAGTTCTAGTGTTTGAAAATAACATCTTTTTGCTTTGAAGAAGAAAGATCTCGCTGACTGAAATCAGTTCATTCGATCAAAACCAACAAAAATTGACAAGAACCACGAAAAGTTCTTGTATTTTAAGATAAAATCTTACGTTATTAAAGAAAAAACTTCTGGCTCGCTGAAATACGTTCATTTGCTGAAAATCAACAAAACCACGAAAAGTTCTTGTATTTGAAGATAAAATCTTTTTGCTTTGAAGAAGAAAGATCTTGCTGACTGAAATAAGTTCATTGGATGAAAACCAACAAAAATTGACAAGAACCACGTAAAGTTCTTGTATTTTAAGATAAAATCTGACGCTATTAAAGAAAAAACTTCTCGCTCGCTGAAATATGTTCATTTGCTGAAAATCAACAAAACCACGAAAAGTTCTTGTATTTGAAGATGAAATCTTTTTGCTTTGAAGAAGAAAGATCCAGCTGACTGAAATAAGTTCACTTGATGAAAATCAACAAAAATTGACAAGAACCACGAAAAGTTCTTGTATTTTAAGATAAAATCTTACGCTATTAAAGAAAAAACTTCTCGCTCGCTGAAATATGTTCATTTGCTGAAAATCAACAAAACCACGAACAGTTCTTGTATTTGAAGATAAAATCTTTTTGCTTTCAAGAAGAAAGATCTAGCTGACTGAAATAAGTTCATTGGATGAAAACCAACAAAAATTGACAAGAACCACGAAAAGTTCTTGTATTTTACGATAAAATCTGACGCTATTAAAGAAAAAACTTCTCGCTCGCTGAAATATGTTCATTTGCTGAAAATCAACAAAACCACGAAAAGTTCTTGTATTTGAAGATAAAATCTTTTTGCTTTGAAGAAGAAAGATCCAGCTGACATAAATGAGTTAATTCGATCAAAACCAACAAAAATTGACAAGAACCACGAAAAGTTTTGTATTTTAAGATAAAATCTGACGCTATCAAAGAAAAAACTTCTACCTCGCTGAAATATGTTCATTTGCTGAAAAACAACAAAACCACGAAAAGTTCTTGTATTTGAAGATGAAATATTTTTGCTTTGAAGAAGAAAGATCCAGCTGACTGAAATAAGTTGACTTGATGAAAATCAACAAAAATTGACAAGAACCACGAAAAGTTCTTGTATTTTAAGATAAAATCTGACGCTATTAAAGAAAAAACTTCTCGCTCGCTGAAATATGTTCATTTGCTGAAAATCAACAAAACCACGAAAAGTTCTTGTATTTGAAGATAAAATCTTTTTGCTTTCAAGAAGAAAGATCTAGCTGACTGAAATAAGTTCATTCGATCAAAACCAAGAAAAATTGACAAGAACCACGAAAAGTTCTTGTATTTTAAGATAAAATCTTACGCTATGATAGAAAAAACTTCTGGCTCGCTGAAATACGTTCATTTGCTGAAAATCAACAAAACCACGAAAAGTTCTTGTATTTTAAGATAAAATCTGATGCTATCAAAGTAAAAACTTCTACCTCGCTGAAATATGTTCATTTGCTGAAAATCAACAAAACCACGAAAAGTTCTAGTATTTGAAGATGAAATCTTTTTGCTTTGAAGAAGAAAGATCCAGCTGACTGAAATAAGTTGACTTGATGAAAAGCAACAAAAATTGACAAGAACCACGAAAAGTTCTTGTATTTTAAGACAAAATCTGACGCTATCAAAGAAAAAACTTCTAGCTCGCTGAAATATGTTCATTTGCTGAAAATCAACAAAACCACGAAAAGTTCTTGTATTTGAAAATGAAATCTTGTTGATTTGAAGAAGAAAGATCCAGCTGACTGAAATAAGTTCACTTGATGAAAATCAACAAAAATTGACAAGAACCACGAAAAGTTCTTGTATTTTAAGATAAAATCTGACGCTATTAAAGAAAAAACTTCTCGCTCGCTGAAATATGTTCATTTGCTGAAAATCAACAAAACCACGAAAAGTTCTTGTATTTGAAGATAAAATCTTTTTGCTTTGAAGAAGAAAGATCCAGCTGACATAAATGAGTTCATTCGATGAAAACCAACAAAAATTGACAAGAACCACGAAAAGTTCTTGTATTTTAAGATAAAATCTGACGCTATCAAAGTAAAAACTTCTACCTCGCTGAAATATGTTCATTTGCTGAAAAACAACAAAACCACGAAAAGTTCTTGTATTTGAAGATGAAATCTTTTTGCTTTGAAGAAGAAAGATCCAGCTGACTGAAATAAGTTGACTTGATGAAAATCAACAAAAATTGACAAGAACCACGAAAAGTTCTTGTATTTGAAGATAAAATTTGACGCTATTAAAGAAAAAACTTCTCGCTCGCTGAAATATGTTCATTTGCTGAAAATCAACAAAACCACGAAAAGTTCTTGTATTTGAAGATAAAATCTTTTTCCTTTGAAGAAGGAAGATCTAGCTGACTGAAATAAGTTCATTGGATGAAAACCAACAAAAATTGACAAGAACCACGAGATGTTCTTGTACTTTAGCATAAAATCTGACGCTCTGAAAGAAACAACTTCTCGCTCGCTGAAATATGTTCATTTGCTGAAAATCAACAAAACCACGAAAAGTTCTTGTATTTGAAGATAAAATCTTTTTGCTTTGAAGAAGAAAGATCTAGCTGACATAAATGAGTTCATTCGATAAAAATCAACAAAAATTGACAAGAACCACGAAAAGTTCTTGTATTTTAAGATAAAACCTTACGCTATTAAAGAAAAAACTTCTGGCTCGCTGAAATACGTTCATTTGCTGAAAATCAACAAAACCACGAAAAGTTCTTGTATTTGAAGATAAAATCTTTTTGCTTTGAAGAAAGATCTAGCTGACTGAAATAAGTTCATGAGATCAAAACTAACAAAAATTGACAAGAACCACGAAAAGTTCTTGTATTTTAAGATAAAATCTGACGCTATCAAAGTAAAAACTTCTACCTCGCTGAAATATGTTCATTTGCTGAAATTCAACAAAACCACGAAAAGTTCTTGTATTTGAAGATGAAATCTTTTTGCTTTGAAGAAGAAAGATCCAGCTGACTGAAATAAGTTGACTTGATGAAAACCAACAAAAATTGACAAGAACCACGAAAAGTTGTTGTATTTTAAGATAAAATCTGACGCCATTAAAGAAAAAACTTCTAGCTCGCTGAAATATGTTCATTTGCTGAAAATCAACAAAACCACGAAAAGTTCTAGTGTTTGAAAATAACATCTTTTTGCTTTGAAGAAGAAAGATCTCGCTGACTGAAATAAGTTCATTCGATCAAAACCAACAAAAATTGACAAGAACCACGAAAAGTTCTTGTATTTTAAGACAAAATCTGACGCTATCAAAGAAAAAACTTCTACCTTGCTGAAATATGTTCATTTGCTGAAAATCAACAAAACCACGAAAAGTTCTTGTATTTGAAGATAAAATCTTCTTGCTTTGAAGAAGAAAGATCTAGCTGACTGAAATAAGTTCATAAGATGAAAACCAACAAAAATTGACAAGAACCACGAAAAGTTCTTGTATTTTAAGATAAAATCTTACGCTATTAAAGGAAAAACTTCTGGCTCGCTGAAATACGTTCATTTGCTGAAAATCAACAAAACCACGAAAAGTTCTTGTATTTGAAGATAAAATCTTTTTGCTTTCAAGAAGAAAGATCTTGCTGACTGAAATAAGTTCATTGGATGAAAACCAACAAAAATTGACAAGAACCACGAAAAGTTGTTGTATTTTAAGATAAAATCTGACGCCATTAAAGAAAAAACTTCCAGCTCGCTGAAATATGTTCATTTGCTGAAAATCAACAAAACCACGAAAAGTTCTAGTGTTTGAAAATAACATCTTTTTGCTTTGAAGAAGAAAGATCTCGCTGACTGAAATAAGTTCATTCGATCAAAACCAACAAAAATTGACAAGAACCACGAAAAGTTCTTGTATTTTAAGATAAAATCTTACGTTATTAAAGAAAAAACTTCTGGCTCGCTGAAATACGTTCATTTGCTGAAAATCAACAAAACCACGAAAAGTTCTTGTATTTGAAGATGAAATCTTTTTGCTTTGAAGAAGAAAGATCTTGCTGACTGAAATAAGTTCATTGGATGAAAACCAACAAAAATTGACAAGAACCACGTAAAGTTCTTGTATTTTAAGATAAAATCTGACGCTATTAAAGAAAAAACTTCTCGCTCGCTGAAATATGTTCATTTGCTGAAAATCAACAAAACCACGAAAAGTTCTTGTATTTGAAGATAAAATCTTTTTGCTTTCAAGAAGAAAGATCTAGCTGACTGAAATAAGTTCATTGGATGAAAACCAACAAAAATTGACAAGAACCACGAAAAGTTCTTGTATTTTAGGATAAAATCTGACGCTATTAAAGAAAAAACTTCTCGCTCGCTGAAATATGTTCATTTGCTGAAAATCAACAAAACCACGAAAAGTTCTTGTATTTGAAGATAAAATCTTTTTGCTTTGAAGAAGAAAGATCTAGCTGACATAAATGAGTTCATTCGATAAAAACCAACAAAAATTGACAAGAACCACGAAAAGTTCTTGTATTTTAAGATAAAACCTTACGCTATTAAAGAAAAAACTTCTGGCTCGCTGAAATACGTTCATTTGCTGAAAATCAACAAAACCACGAAAAGTTCTTGTATTTGAAGATAAAATCTTTTTGCTTTGAAGAAAGATCTAGCTGACTGAAATAAGTTCATTGGATGAAAACCAACAAAAATTGACAAGAACCACGAAAAGTTGTTGTATTTTAAGATAAAATCTGACGCCATTAAAGAAAAAACTTCTAGCTCGCTGAAATATGTTCATTTGCTGAAAATCAACAAAACCACGAAAAGTTCTTGTATTTGAAGATAAAATCTTCTTGCTTTGAAGAAGAAAGATCTAGCTGACTGAAATAAGTTCATAAGATGAAATCCAACAAAAATTGACAAGAACCACGAAAAGTTCTTGTATTTTAAGATAAAATCTTACGCTATTAAAGAAAAAACTTCTGGCTCGCTGAAATACGTTCATTTGCTGAAAATCAACAAAACCACGAAAAGTTCTTGTATTTGAAGATAAAATCTTTTTGCTTTCAAGAAGAAAGATCTTGCTGACTGAAATAAGTTCATTGGATGAAAACCAACAAAAATTGACAAGAACCACGAAAAGTTGTTGTATTTTAAGATAAAATCTGACGCAATTAAAGAAAAAACTTCTAGCTCGCTGAAATATGTTCATTTGCTGAAAATCAACAAAACCACGAAAAGTTCCAGTATTTGAAAATAACATCTTTTTGCTTTGAAGAAGAAAGATCTCGCTGACTGAAATAAGTTCATTCGAACAAAACCAACAAAAATTGACAAGAACCACGAAAAGTTCTTGTATTTTAAGATAAAATCTGATGCTATCAAAGTAAAAACTTCTACCTCGCTGAAATATGTTCATTTGCTGAAAAACAACAAAACCACGAAAAGTTCTTGTATTTGAAGATGAAATCTTTTTGCTTTGAAGAAGAAAGATCCAGCTGACTGAAATAAGTTGACTTGATGAAAATCAACAAAAATTGACAAGAACCACGAAAAGTTCTTGTATTTGAAGATAAAATTTGACGCTATTAAAGAAAAAACTTCTCGCTCGCTGAAATATGTTCATTTGCTGAAAATCAACAAAACCACGAAAAGTTCTTGTATTTGAAGATAAAATCTTTTTCCTTTGAAGAAGGAAGATCTAGCTGACTGAAATAAGTTCATTCGATCAAAACCAACAAAGATTGACAAGAACCACGAAAAGTTCTTGTATTTTAAGATAAAATCTTACGTTATTAAAGAAAAAACTTCTGGCTCGCTGAAATACGTTCATTTGCTGAAAATCAACAAAACCACGAAAAGTTCTTGTATTTGAAGATAAAATCTTTTTGCTTTGAAGAAGAAAGATCTTGCTGACTGAAATAAGTTCATTGGATGAAAACCAACAAAAATTGACAAGAACCACGTAAAGTTCTTGTATTTTAAGATAAAATCTGACGCTATTAAAGAAAAAACTTCTCGCTCGCTGAAATATGTTCATTTGCTGAAAATCAACAAAACCACGAAAAGTTCTTGTATTTGAAGATGAAATCTTTTTGCTTTGAAGAAGAAAGATCCAGCTGACTGAAATAAGTTCACTTGATGAAAATCAACAAAAATTGACAAGAACCACGAAAAGATCTTGTATTTTAAGATAAAATCTTACGCTATTAAAGAAAAAACTTCTCGCTCGCTGAAATATGTTCATTTGCTGAAAATCAACAAAACCACGAAAAGTTCCAGTATTTGAAAATAACATCTTTTTGCTTTGAAGAAGAAAGATCTCGCTGACTGAAATAAGTTCATTCGAACAAAACCAACAAAAATTGACAAGAACCACGAAAAGTTCTTGTATTTTAAGATAAAATCTGATGCTATCAAAGTAAAAACTTCTACCTCGCTGAAATATGTTCATTTGCTGAAAAACAACAAAACCACGAAAAGTTCTTGTATTTGAAGATGAAATCTTTTTGCTTTGAAGAAGAAAGATCCAGCTGACTGAAATAAGTTGACTTGATGAAAATCAACAAAAATTGACAAGAACCACGAAAAGTTCTTGTATTTGAAGATAAAATTTGACGCTATTAAAGAAAAAACTTCTCGCTCGCTGAAATATGTTCATTTGCTGAAAATCAACAAAACCACGAAAAGTTCTTGTATTTGAAGATAAAATCTTTTTCCTTTGAAGAAGGAAGATCTAGCTGACTGAAATAAGTTCATTCGATCAAAACCAACAAAGATTGACAAGAACCACGAAAAGTTCTTGTATTTTAAGATAAAATCTTACGTTATTAAAGAAAAAACTTCTGGCTCGCTGAAATACGTTCATTTGCTGAAAATCAACAAAACCACGAAAAGTTCTTGTATTTGAAGATAAAATCTTTTTGCTTTGAAGAAGAAAGATCTTGCTGACTGAAATAAGTTCATTGGATGAAAACCAACAAAAATTGACAAGAACCACGTAAAGTTCTTGTATTTTAAGATAAAATCTGACGCTATTAAAGAAAAAACTTCTCGCTCGCTGAAATATGTTCATTTGCTGAAAATCAACAAAACCACGAAAAGTTCTTGTATTTGAAGATGAAATCTTTTTGCTTTGAAGAAGAAAGATCCAGCTGACTGAAATAAGTTCACTTGATGAAAATCAACAAAAATTGACAAGAACCACGAAAAGATCTTGTATTTTAAGATAAAATCTTACGCTATTAAAGAAAAAACTTCTCGCTCGCTGAAATATGTTCATTTGCTGAAAATCAACAAAACCACGAAAAGTTCTTGTATTTGAAGATAAAATCTTTTTGCTTTCAAGAAGAAAGATCTAGCTGACTGAAATAAGTTCATTGGATGAAAACCAACAAAAATTGACAAGAACCACGAAATGTTCTTGTATTTTAGGATAAAATCTGACGCTATTAAAGAAAAAACTTCTCGCTCGCTGAAATATGTTCATTTGCTGAAAATCAACAAAACCACGAAAAGTTCTTGTATTTGAAGATGAAATCTTTTTGCTTTGAAGAAGAAAGATCTAGCTGACATAAATGAGTTAATTCGATCAAAACCAACAAAAATTGACAAGAACCACGAAAAGTTTTGTATTTTAAGATAAAATCTGACGCTATCAAAGAAAAAACTTCCACCTCGCTGAAATATGTTCATTTGCTGAAAAACAACAAAACCACGAAAAGTTCTTGTATTTGAAGATGAAATATTTTTGCTTTGAAGAAGAAAGATCCACCTGACTGAAATAAGTTCATGAGATCAAAACCAACAAAAATTGACAAGAACCACGAAAAGTTCTTGTATTTTAAGATAAAATCTGACGCTATTGAAGAAAAAACTTCTCGCTCGCTGAAATATGTTCATTTGCTGAAAATCAACAAAACCACGAAAAGTTCTTGTATTTGAAGATAAAATCTTTTTGCTTTCAAGAAGAAAGATCTAGCTGACTGAAATAAGTTCATTCGATCAAAACCAACAAAAATTGACAAGAAGCACGAAAAGTTCTTGTATTTTAAGATAAAATCTGACGCTATCAAAGAAAAAACTTCGACCTCGCTGAAATATGTTCATTTGCTGAAAATCAACAAAACCACGAAAAGTTCTAGTATTTGAAGATGAAATCTTTTTGCTTTGAAGAAGAAAGATCCAGCTGACTGAAATAAGTTGACTTGATGAAAAGCAACAAAAATTGACAAGAACCACGAAAAGTTCTTGTATTTTAAGACAAAATCTGACGCTATCAAAGAAAAAACTTCCAGCTTGCTGAAATATGTTCATTTGCTGAAAATCAACAAAACCACGAAAAGTTCTTGTATTTGAAGATAAAATCTTCTTGCTTTGAAGAAGAAAGATCTAGCTGACTGAAATAAGTTCATAAGATGAAATCCAACAAAAATTGACAAGAACCACGAAAAGTTCTTGTATTTTAAGATAAAATCTTACGCTATTAAAGAAAAAACTTCTGGCTCGCTGAAATACGTTCATTTGCTGAAACTCAACAAAACCACGAAAAGTTCTTGTATTTGAAGATAAAATCTTTTTGCTTTCAAGAAGAAAGATCTTGCTGACTGAAATAAGTTCATTGGATGAAAACCTACAAAAATTGACAAGAACCACGAAAAGTTGTTGTATTTTAAGATAAAATCTGACGCAATTAAAGAAAAAACTTCTAGCTCGCTGAAATATGTTCATTTGCTGAAAATCAACAAAACCACGAAAAGTTCCAGTATTTGAAAATAACATCTTTTTGCTTTGAAGAAGAAAGATCTCGCTGACTGAAATAAGTTCATTCGAACAAAACCAACAAAAATTGACAAGAACCACGAAAAGTTCTTGTATTTTAAGATAAAATCTGACGCTATCAAAGTAAAAACTTCTACCTCGCTGAAATATGTTCATTTGCTGAAAAACAACAAAACCACGAAAAGTTCTTGTATTTGAAGATGAAATCTTTTTGCTTTGAAGAAAGATCTAGCTGACTGAAATAAGTTCATGAGATCAAAACCAACAAAAATTGACAAGAACCACGAAAAGTTCTTGTATTTTAAGATAAAATCTGACGCCATTAAAGAAAAAACTTCTACCTCGCTGAAATATGTTCATTTGCTGAAAATCAACAAAACCACGAAAAGTTCTAGTGTTTGAAAATAACATCTTTTTGCTTTGAAGAAGAAAGATCTCGCTGACTGAAATCAGTTCATTCGATCAAAACCAACAAAAATTGACAAGAACCACGAAAAGTTCTTGTATTTTAAGATAAAATCTTACGTTATTAAAGAAAAAACTTCTGGCTCGCTGAAATACGTTCATTTGCTGAAAATCAACAAAACCACGAAAAGTTCTTGTATTTGAAGATAAAATCTTTTTGCTTTGAAGAAGAAAGATCTTGCTGACTGAAATAAGTTCATTGGATGAAAACCAACAAAAATTGACAAGAACCACGTAAAGTTCTTGTATTTTAAGATAAAATCTGACGCTATTAAAGAAAAAACTTCTCGCTCGCTGAAATATGTTCATTTGCTGAAAATCAACAAAACCACGAAAAGTTCTTGTATTTGAAGATGAAATCTTTTTGCTTTGAAGAAGAAAGATCCAGCTGACTGAAATAAGTTCACTTGATGAAAATCAACAAAAATTGACAAGAACCACGAAAAGTTCTTGTATTTTAAGATAAAATCTTACGCTATTAAAGAAAAAACTTCTCGCTCGCTGAAATATGTTCATTTGCTGAAAATCAACAAAACCACGAACAGTTCTTGTATTTGAAGATAAAATCTTTTTGCTTTCAAGAAGAAAGATCTAGCTGACTGAAATAAGTTCATTGGATGAAAACCAACAAAAATTGACAAGAACCACGAAAAGTTGTTGTATTTTAAGATAAAATCTGACGCCATTAAAGAAAAAACTTCTAGCTCGCTGAAATATGTTCATTTGCTGAAAATCAACAAAACCACGAAAAGTTCTTGTATTTGAAGATAAAATCTTTTTGCTTTGAAGAAGAAAGATCTTGCTGACTGAAATAAGTTCATTGGATGAAAACCAACAAAAATTGACAAGAACCACGTAAAGTTCTTGTATTTTAAGATAAAATCTGACGCTATTAAAGAAAAAACTTCTCGCTCGCTGAAATATGTTCATTTGCTGAAAATCAACAAAACCACGAAAAGTTCTTGTATTTGAAGATGAAATCTTTTTGCTTTGAAGAAGAAAGATCCAGCTGACTGAAATAAGTTCACTTGATGAAAATCAACAAAAATTGACAAGAACCACGAAAAGTTCTTGTATTTTAAGATAAAATCTTACGCTATTAAAGAAAAAACTTCTCGCTCGCTGAAATATGTTCATTTGCTGAAAATCAACAAAACCACGAAAAGTTCCAGTATTTGAAAATAACATCTTTTTGCTTTGAAGAAGAAAGATCTCGCTGACTGAAATAAGTTCATTCGAACAAAACCAACAAAAATTGACAAGAACCACGAAAAGTTCTTGTATTTTAAGATAAAATCTGACGCTATCAAAGTAAAAACTTCTACCTCGCTGAAATATGTTCATTTGCTGAAAAACAACAAAACCACGAAAAGTTCTTGTATTTGAAGATGAAATCTTTTTGCTTTGAAGAAGAAAGATCCAGCTGACTGAAATAAGTTGACTTGATGAAAATCAACAAAAATTGACAAGAACCACGAAAAGTTCTTGTATTTAAAGATAAAATTTGACGCTATTAAAGAAAAAACTTCTCGCTCGCTGAAATATGTTCATTTGCTGAAAATCAACAAAACCACGAAAAGTTCTTGTATTTGAAGATAAAATCTTTTTCCTTTGAAGAAGGAAGATCTAGCTGACTGAAATAAGTTCATTCGATCAAAACCAACAAAGATTGACAAGAACCACGAAAAGTTCTTGTATTTTAAGATAAAATCTTACGTTATTAAAGAAAAAACTTCTGGCTCGCTGAAATACGTTCATTTGCTGAAAATCAACAAAACCACGAAAAGTTCTTGTATTTGAAGATAAAATCTTTTTGCTTTGAAGAAGAAAGATCTTGCTGACTGAAATAAGTTCATTGGATGAAAACCAACAAAAATTGACAAGAACCACGTAAAGTTCTTGTATTTTAAGATAAAATCTGACGCTATTAAAGAAAAAACTTCTCGCTCGCTGAAATATGTTCATTTGCTGAAAATCAACAAAACCACGAAAAGTTCTTGTATTTGAAGATGAAATCTTTTTGCTTTGAAGAAGAAAGATCCAGCTGACTGAAATAAGTTCACTTGATGAAAATCAACAAAAATTGACAAGAACCACGAAAAGATCTTGTATTTTAAGATAAAATCTTACGCTATTAAAGAAAAAACTTCTCGCTCGCTGAAATATGTTCATTTGCTGAAAATCAACAAAACCACGAAAAGTTCTTGTATTTGAAGATAAAATCTTTTTGCTTTCAAGAAGAAAGATCTAGCTGACTGAAATAAGTTCATTGGATGAAAACCAACAAAAATTGACAAGAACCACGAAATGTTCTTGTATTTTAGGATAAAATCTGACGCTATTAAAGAAAAAACTTCTCGCTCGCTGAAATATGTTCATTTGCTGAAAATCAACAAAACCACGAAAAGTTCTTGTATTTGAAGATGAAATCTTTTTGCTTTGAAGAAGAAAGATCTAGCTGACATAAATGAGTTAATTCGATCAAAACCAACAAAAATTGACAAGAACCACGAAAAGTTTTGTATTTTAAGATAAAATCTGACGCTATCAAAGAAAAAACTTCCACCTCGCTGAAATATGTTCATTTGCTGAAAAACAACAAAACCACGAAAAGTTCTTGTATTTGAAGATGAAATATTTTTGCTTTGAAGAAGAAAGATCCACCTGACTGAAATAAGTTCATGAGATCAAAACCAACAAAAATTGACAAGAACCACGAAAAGTTCTTGTATTTTAAGATAAAATCTGACGCTATTGAAGAAAAAACTTCTCGCTCGCTGAAATATGTTCATTTGCTGAAAATCAACAAAACCACGAAAAGTTCTTGTATTTGAAGATAAAATCTTTTTGCTTTCAAGAAGAAAGATCTAGCTGACTGAAATAAGTTCATTCGATCAAAACCAACAAAAATTGACAAGAAGCACGAAAAGTTCTTGTATTTTAAGATAAAATCTGACGCTATCAAAGAAAAAACTTCGACCTCGCTGAAATATGTTCATTTGCTGAAAATCAACAAAACCACGAAAAGTTCTAGTATTTGAAGATGAAATCTTTTTGCTTTGAAGAAGAAAGATCCAGCTGACTGAAATAAGTTGACTTGATGAAAAGCAACAAAAATTGACAAGAACCACGAAAAGTTCTTGTATTTTAAGACAAAATCTGACGCTATCAAAGAAAAAACTTCCAGCTTGCTGAAATATGTTCATTTGCTGAAAATCAACAAAACCACGAAAAGTTCTTGTATTTGAAGATAAAATCTTCTTGCTTTGAAGAAGAAAGATCTAGCTGACTGAAATAAGTTCATAAGATGAAATCCAACAAAAATTGACAAGAACCACGAAAAGTTCTTGTATTTTAAGATAAAATCTTACGCTATTAAAGAAAAAACTTCTGGCTCGCTGAAATACGTTCATTTGCTGAAACTCAACAAAACCACGAAAAGTTCTTGTATTTGAAGATAAAATCTTTTTGCTTTCAAGAAGAAAGATCTTGCTGACTGAAATAAGTTCATTGGATGAAAACCTACAAAAATTGACAAGAACCACGAAAAGTTGTTGTATTTTAAGATAAAATCTGACGCAATTAAAGAAAAAACTTCTAGCTCGCTGAAATATGTTCATTTGCTGAAAATCAACAAAACCACGAAAAGTTCCAGTATTTGAAAATAACATCTTTTTGCTTTGAAGAAGAAAGATCTCGCTGACTGAAATAAGTTCATTCGAACAAAACCAACAAAAATTGACAAGAACCACGAAAAGTTCTTGTATTTTAAGATAAAATCTGACGCTATCAAAGTAAAAACTTCTACCTCGCTGAAATATGTTCATTTGCTGAAAAACAACAAAACCACGAAAAGTTCTTGTATTTGAAGATGAAATCTTTTTGCTTTGAAGAAAGATCTAGCTGACTGAAATAAGTTCATGAGATCAAAACCAACAAAAATTGACAAGAACCACGAAAAGTTCTTGTATTTTAAGATAAAATCTGACGCCATTAAAGAAAAAACTTCTACCTCGCTGAAATATGTTCATTTGCTGAAAATCAACAAAACCACGAAAAGTTCTAGTGTTTGAAAATAACATCTTTTTGCTTTGAAGAAGAAAGATCTCGCTGACTGAAATCAGTTCATTCGATCAAAACCAACAAAAATTGACAAGAACCACGAAAAGTTCTTGTATTTTAAGATAAAATCTTACGTTATTAAAGAAAAAACTTCTGGCTCGCTGAAATACGTTCATTTGCTGAAAATCAACAAAACCACGAAAAGTTCTTGTATTTGAAGATAAAATCTTTTTGCTTTGAAGAAGAAAGATCTTGCTGACTGAAATAAGTTCATTGGATGAAAACCAACAAAAATTGACAAGAACCACGTAAAGTTCTTGTATTTTAAGATAAAATCTGACGCTATTAAAGAAAAAACTTCTCGCTCGCTGAAATATGTTCATTTGCTGAAAATCAACAAAACCACGAAAAGTTCTTGTATTTGAAGATGAAATCTTTTTGCTTTGAAGAAGAAAGATCCAGCTGACTGAAATAAGTTCACTTGATGAAAATCAACAAAAATTGACAAGAACCACGAAAAGTTCTTGTATTTTAAGATAAAATCTTACGCTATTAAAGAAAAAACTTCTCGCTCGCTGAAATATGTTCATTTGCTGAAAATCAACAAAACCACGAACAGTTCTTGTATTTGAAGATAAAATCTTTTTGCTTTCAAGAAGAAAGATCTAGCTGACTGAAATAAGTTCATTGGATGAAAACCAACAAAAATTGACAAGAACCACGAAAAGTTGTTGTATTTTAAGATAAAATCTGACGCCATTAAAGAAAAAACTTCTAGCTCGCTGAAATATGTTCATTTGCTGAAAATCAACAAAACCACGAAAAGTTCTTGTATTTGAAGATAAAATCTTTTTGCTTTGAAGAAGAAAGATCTTGCTGACTGAAATAAGTTCATTGGATGAAAACCAACAAAAATTGACAAGAACCACGTAAAGTTCTTGTATTTTAAGATAAAATCTGACGCTATTAAAGAAAAAACTTCTCGCTCGCTGAAATATGTTCATTTGCTGAAAATCAACAAAACCACGAAAAGTTCTTGTATTTGAAGATGAAATCTTTTTGCTTTGAAGAAGAAAGATCCAGCTGACTGAAATAAGTTCACTTGATGAAAATCAACAAAAATTGACAAGAACCACGAAAAGTTCTTGTATTTTAAGATAAAATCTTACGCTATTAAAGAAAAAACTTCTCGCTCGCTGAAATATGTTCATTTGCTGAAAATCAACAAAACCACGAACAGTTCTTGTATTTGAAGATAAAATCTTTTTGCTTTCAAGAAGAAAGATCTAGCTGACTGAAATAAGTTCATTGGATGAAAACCAACAAAAATTGACAAGAACCACGAAAAGTTCTTGTATTTTAGGATAAAATCTGACGCTATTAAAGAAAAAACTTCTCGCTCGCTGAAATATGTTCATTTGCTGAAAATCAACAAAACCACGAAAAGTTCTTGTATTTGAAGATAAAATCTTTTTGCTTTGAAGAAGAAAGATCTAGCTGACATAAATGAGTTAATTCGATCAAAACCAACAAAAATTGACAAGAACCACGAAAAGTTTTGTATTTTAAGATAAAATCTGACGCTATCAAAGAAAAAACTTCTACCTTGCTGAAATATGTTCATTTGCTGAAAATCAACAAAACCACGAAAAGTTCTTGTATTTGAAGATAAAATCTTCTTGCTTTGAAGAAGAAAGATCTAGCTGACTGAAATAAGTTCATCAGATGAAATCCAACAAAAATTGACAAGAACCACGAAAAGTTCTTGTATTTTAAGATAAAATCTTACGCTATTAAAGAAAAAACTTCTGGCTCGCTGAAATACGTTCATTTGCTGAAAATCAACAAAACCACGAAAAGTTCTTGTATTTGAAGATAAAATCTTTTTGCTTTCAAGAAGAAAGATCTTGCTGACTGAAATAAGTTCATTGGATGAAAACCAACAAAAATTGACAAGAACCACGAAAAGTTGTTGTATTTTAAGATAAAATCTGACGCAATTAAAGAAAAAACTTCTAGCTCGCTGAAATATGTTCATTTGCTGAAAATCAACAAAACCACGAAAAGTTCCAGTATTTGAAAATAACATCTTTTTGCTTTGAAGAAGAAAGATCTCGCTGACTGAAATAAGTTCATTCGAACAAAACCAACAAAAATTGACAAGAACCACGAAAAGTTCTTGTATTTTAAGATAAAATCTGATGCTATCAAAGTAAAAACTTCTACCTCGCTGAAATATGTTCATTTGCTGAAAATCAACAAAACCACGAACAGTTCTTGTATTTGAAGATGAAATCTTTTTGCTTTGAAGAAGAAAGATCCAGCTGACTGAAATAAGTTGACTTGATGAAAATCAACAAAAATTGACAAGAACCACGAAAAGTTCTTGTATTTGAAGATAAAATTTGACGCTATTAAAGAAAAAACTTCTCGCTCGCTGAAATATGTTCATTTGCTGAAAATCAACAAAACCACGAAAAGTTCTTGTATTTGAAGATAAAATCTTTTTCCTTTGAAGAAGGAAGATCTAGCTGACTGAAATAAGTTCATTCGATCAAAACCAACAAAGATTGACAAGAACCACGAAAAGTTCTTGTATTTTAAGATAAAATCTTACGTTATTAAAGAAAAAACTTCTGGCTCGCTGAAATACGTTCATTTGCTGAAAATCAACAAAACCACGAAAAGTTCTTGTATTTGAAGATAAAATCTTTTTGCTTTGAAGAAGAAAGATCTTGCTGACTGAAATAAGTTCATTGGATGAAAACCAACAAAAATTGACAAGAACCACGTAAAGTTCTTGTATTTTAAGATAAAATCTGACGCTATTAAAGAAAAAACTTCTACCTTGCTGAAATATGTTCATTTGCTGAAAATCAACAAAACCACGAAAAGTTCTTGTATTTGAAGATAAAATCTTCTTGCTTTGAAGAAGAAAGATCTAGCTGACTGAAATAAGTTCATCAGATGAAATCCAACAAAAATTGACAAGAACCACGAAAAGTTCTTGTATTTTAAGATAAAATCTTACGCTATTAAAGAAAAAACTTCTGGCTCGCTGAAATACGTTCATTTGCTGAAAATCAACAAAACCACGAAAAGTTCTTGTATTTGAAGATAAAATCTTTTTGCTTTCAAGAAGAAAGATCTTGCTGACTGAAATAAGTTCATTGGATGAAAACCAACAAAAATTGACAAGAACCACGAAAAGTTGTTGTATTTTAAGATAAAATCTGACGCAATTAAAGAAAAAACTTCTAGCTCGCTGAAATATGTTCATTTGCTGAAAATCAACAAAACCACGAAAAGTTCCAGTATTTGAAAATAACATCTTTTTGCTTTGAAGAAGAAAGATCTCGCTGACTGAAATAAGTTCATTCGAACAAAACCAACAAAAATTGACAAGAACCACGAAAAGTTCTTGTATTTTAAGATAAAATCTGATGCTATCAAAGTAAAAACTTCTACCTCGCTGAAATATGTTCATTTGCTGAAAAACAACAAAACCACGAAAAGTTCTTGTATTTGAAGATGAAATCTTTTTGCTTTGAAGAAGAAAGATCCAGCTGACTGAAATAAGTTGACTTGATGAAAATCAACAAAAATTGACAAGAACCACGAAAAGTTCTTGTATTTGAAGATAAAATTTGACGCTATTAAAGAAAAAACTTCTCGCTCGCTGAAATATGTTCATTTGCTGAAAATCAACAAAACCACGAAAAGTTCTTGTATTTGAAGATAAAATCTTTTTCCTTTGAAGAAGGAAGATCTAGCTGACTGAAATAAGTTCATTCGATCAAAACCAACAAAGATTGACAAGAACCACGAAAAGTTCTTGTATTTTAAGATAAAATCTTACGTTATTAAAGAAAAAACTTCTGGCTCGCTGAAATACGTTCATTTGCTGAAAATCAACAAAACCACGAAAAGTTCTTGTATTTGAAGATAAAATCTTTTTGCTTTGAAGAAGAAAGATCTTGCTGACTGAAATAAGTTCATTGGATGAAAACCAACAAAAATTGACAAGAACCACGTAAAGTTCTTGTATTTTAAGATAAAATCTGACGCTATTAAAGAAAAAACTTCTCGCTCGCTGAAATATGTTCATTTGCTGAAAATCAACAAAACCACGAAAAGTTCTTGTATTTGAAGATGAAATCTTTTTGCTTTGAAGAAGAAAGATCCAGCTGACTGAAATAAGTTCACTTGATGAAAATCAACAAAAATTGACAAGAACCACGAAAAGATCTTGTATTTTAAGATAAAATCTTACGCTATTAAAGAAAAAACTTCTCGCTCGCTGAAATATGTTCATTTGCTGAAAATCAACAAAACCACGAAAAGTTCTTGTATTTGAAGATAAAATCTTTTTGCTTTCAAGAAGAAAGATCTAGCTGACTGAAATAAGTTCATTGGATGAAAACCAACAAAAATTGACAAGAACCACGAAATGTTCTTGTATTTTAGGATAAAATCTGACGCTATTAAAGAAAAAACTTCTCGCTCGCTGAAATATGTTCATTTGCTGAAAATCAACAAAACCACGAAAAGTTCTTGTATTTGAAGATGAAATCTTTTTGCTTTGAAGAAGAAAGATCCAGCTGACATAAATGAGTTAATTCGATCAAAACCAACAAAAATTGACAAGAACCACGAAAAGTTTTGTATTTTAAGATAAAATCTGACGCTATCAAAGAAAAAACTTCCACCTCGCTGAAATATGTTCATTTGCTGAAAAACAACAAAACCACGAAAAGTTCTTGTATTTGAAGATGAAATCTTTTTGCTTTGAAGAAGAAAGATCCAGCTGACTGAAATAAGTTGACTTGATGAAAATCAACAAAAATTGACAAGAACCACGAAAAGTTCTTGTATTTGAAGATAAAATTTGACGCTATTAAAGAAAAAACTTCTCGCTCGCTGAAATATGTTCATTTGCTGAAAATCAACAAAACCACGAAAAGTTCTTGTATTTGAAGATAAAATCTTTTTCCTTTGAAGAAGGAAGATCTAGCTGACTGAAATAAGTTCATTCGATCAAAACCAACAAAGATTGACAAGAACCACGAAAAGTTCTTGTATTTTAAGATAAAATCTTACGTTATTAAAGAAAAAACTTCTGGCTCGCTGAAATACGTTCATTTGCTGAAAATCAACAAAACCACGAAAAGTTCTTGTATTTGAAGATAAAATCTTTTTGCTTTGAAGAAGAAAGATCTTGCTGACTGAAATAAGTTCATTGGATGAAAACCAACAAAAATTGACAAGAACCACGTAAAGTTCTTGTATTTTAAGATAAAATCTGACGCTATTAAAGAAAAAACTTCTCGCTCGCTGAAATATGTTCATTTGCTGAAAATCAACAAAACCACGAAAAGTTCTTGTATTTGAAGATGAAATCTTTTTGCTTTGAAGAAGAAAGATCCAGCTGACTGAAATAAGTTCACTTGATGAAAATCAACAAAAATTGACAAGAACCACGAAAAGATCTTGTATTTTAAGATAAAATCTTACGCTATTAAAGAAAAAACTTCTCGCTCGCTGAAATATGTTCATTTGCTGAAAATCAACAAAACCACGAAAAGTTCTTGTATTTGAAGATAAAATCTTTTTGCTTTCAAGAAGAAAGATCTAGCTGACTGAAATAAGTTCATTGGATGAAAACCAACAAAAATTGACAAGAACCACGAAATGTTCTTGTATTTTAGGATAAAATCTGACGCTATTAAAGAAAAAACTTCTCGCTCGCTGAAATATGTTCATTTGCTGAAAATCAACAAAACCACGAAAAGTTCTTGTATTTGAAGATGAAATCTTTTTGCTTTGAAGAAGAAAGATCTAGCTGACATAAATGAGTTAATTCGATCAAAACCAACAAAAATTGACAAGAACCACGAAAAGTTTTGTATTTTAAGATAAAATCTGACGCTATCAAAGAAAAAACTTCCACCTCGCTGAAATATGTTCATTTGCTGAAAAACAACAAAACCACGAAAAGTTCTTGTATTTGAAGATGAAATCTTTTTGCTTTGAAGAAGAAAGATCCAGCTGACTGAAATAAGTTGACTTGATGAAAATCAACAAAAATTGACAAGAACCACGAAAAGTTCTTGTATTTGAAGATAAAATTTGACGCTATTAAAGAAAAAACTTCTCGCTCGCTGAAATATGTTCATTTGCTGAAAATCAACAAAACCACGAAAAGTTCTTGTATTTGAAGATAAAATCTTTTTCCTTTGAAGAAGGAAGATCTAGCTGACTGAAATAAGTTCATTCGATCAAAACCAACAAAGATTGACAAGAACCACGAAAAGTTCTTGTATTTTAAGATAAAATCTTACGTTATTAAAGAAAAAACTTCTGGCTCGCTGAAATACGTTCATTTGCTGAAAATCAACAAAACCACGAAAAGTTCTTGTATTTGAAGATAAAATCTTTTTGCTTTGAAGAAGAAAGATCTTGCTGACTGAAATAAGTTCATTGGATGAAAACCAACAAAAATTGACAAGAACCACGTAAAGTTCTTGTATTTTAAGATAAAATCTGACGCTATTAAAGAAAAAACTTCTCGCTCGCTGAAATATGTTCATTTGCTGAAAATCAACAAAACCACGAAAAGTTCTTGTATTTGAAGATGAAATCTTTTTGCTTTGAAGAAGAAAGATCCAGCTGACTGAAATAAGTTCACTTGATGAAAATCAACAAAAATTGACAAGAACCACGAAAAGATCTTGTATTTTAAGATAAAATCTTACGCTATTAAAGGAAAAACTTCTGGCTCGCTGAAATACGTTCATTTGCTGAAAATCAACAAAACCACGAAAAGTTCTTGTATTTGAAGATAAAATCTTTTTGCTTTCAAGAAGAAAGATCTTGCTGACTGAAATAAGTTCATTGGATGAAAACCAACAAAAATTGACAAGAACCACGAAAAGTTGTTGTATTTTAAGATAAAATCTGACGCCATTAAAGAAAAAACTTCTAGCTCGCTGAAATATGTTCATTTGCTGAAAATCAACAAAACCACGAAAAGTTCTAGTGTTTGAAAATAACATCTTTTTGCTTTGAAGAAGAAAGATCTCGCTGACTGAAATAAGTTCATTCGATCAAAACCAACAAAAATTGACAAGAACCACGAAAAGTTCTTGTATTTTAAGATAAAATCTTACGTTATTAAAGAAAAAACTTCTGGCTCTCTGAAATACGTTCATTTGCTGAAAATCAACAAAACCACGAAAAGTTCTTGTATTTGAAGATAAAATCTTTTTGCTTTGAAGAAGAAAGATCTCGCTGACATAAATGAGTTTATTCGATCAAAACCAACAAAAATTGACAAGAACCACGAAAAGTTCTTGTATTTTAGGATAAAATCTGACGCTATTAAAGAAACAACTTCTCGCTCGCTGAAATATGTTCATTTGCTGAAAATCAACAAAACCACGAAAAGTTCTTGTATTTGAAGATAAAATCTTTTTGCTTTGAAGAAGAAAGATCTAGCTAACATAAATGAGTTCATTCGATCAAAACCAACAAAAATTGGCAAGAACCACGAAAAGTTCTTGTATTTTAAGATAAAATCTTACGCTATTAAAGAAAAAACTTCTGGCTCGCTGAAATACGTTCATTTGCTGAAAATCACCAAAACCACGAAAAGTTCTTGTATTTGAAGATAAAATCTTTTTGCTTTCAAGAAGAAAGATCTTGCTGACTGAAATAAGTTCATTGGATGAAAACCAACAAAAATTGACAAGAACCACGAAAAGTTGTTGTATTTTAAGATAAAATCTGACGCTATTAAAGAAAAAACTTCTCGCTCGCTGAAATATGTTCATTTGCTGAAAATCAACAAAACCACGAAAAGTTCTTGTATTTGAAGATGAAATCTTTTTGCTTTGAAGAAGAAAGATCTAGCTGACATAAATGAGTTAATTCGATCAAAACCAACAAAAATTGACAAGAACCACGAAAAGTTTTGTATTTTAAGATAAAATCTGACGCTATCAAAGAAAAAACTTCCACCTCGCTGAAATATGTTCATTTGCTGAAAAACAACAAAACCACGAAAAGTTCTTGTATTTGAAGATGAAATATTTTTGCTTTGAAGAAGAAAGATCCAGCTGACTGAAATAAGTTCATGAGATCAAAACCAACAAAAATTGACAAGAACCACGAAAAGTTCTTGTATTTTAAGATAAAATCTGACGCTATTGAAGAAAAAACTTCTCGCTCGCTGAAATATGTTCATTTGCTGAAAATCAACAAAACCACGAAAAGTTCTTGTATTTGAAGATAAAATCTTTTTGCTTTCAAGAAGAAAGATCTAGCTGACTGAAATAAGTTCATTCGATCAAAACCAACAAAAATTGACAAGAAGCACGAAAAGTTCTTGTATTTTAAGATAAAATCTGACGCTATCAAAGAAAAAACTTCGACCTCGCTGAAATATGTTCATTTGCTGAAAATCAACAAAACCACGAAAAGTTCTAGTATTTGAAGATGAAATCTTTTTGCTTTGAAGAAGAAAGATCCAGCTGACTGAAATAAGTTGACTTGATGAAAAGCAACAAAAATTGACAAGAACCACGAAAAGTTCTTGTATTTTAAGACAAAATCTGACGCTATCAAAGAAAAAACTTCTACCTTGCTGAAATATGTTCATTTGCTGAAAATCAACAAAACCACGAAAAGTTCTTGTATTTGAAGATAAAATCTTCTTGCTTTGAAGAAGAAAGATCTAGCTGACTGAAATAAGTTCATAAGATGAAATCCAACAAAAATTGACAAGAACCACGAAAAGTTCTTGTATTTTAAGATAAAATCTTACGCTATTAAAGAAAAAACTTCTGGCTCGCTGAAATACGTTCATTTGCTGAAACTCAACAAAACCACGAAAAGTTCTTGTATTTGAAGATAAAATCTTTTTGCTTTCAAGAAGAAAGATCTTGCTGACTGAAATAAGTTCATTGGATGAAAACCAACAAAAATTGACAAGAACCACGAAAAGTTGTTGTATTTTAAGATAAAATCTGACGCAATTAAAGAAAAAACTTCTAGCTCGCTGAAATATGTTCATTTGCTGAAAATCAACAAAACCACGAAAAGTTCCAGTATTTGAAAATAACATCTTTTTGCTTTGAAGAAGAAAGATCTCGCTGACTGAAATAAGTTCATTCGAACAAAACCAACAAAAATTGACAAGAACCACGAAAAGTTCTTGTATTTTAAGATAAAATCTGACGCTATCAAAGTAAAAACTTCTACCTCGCTGAAATATGTTCATTTGCTGAAAAACAACAAAACCACGAAAAGTTCTTGTATTTGAAGATGAAATCTTTTTGCTTTGAAGAAGAAAGATCAAGCTGACTGAAATAAGTTGACTTGATGAAAATCAACAAAAATTGACAAGAACCACGAAAAGTTCTTGTATTTGAAGATAAAATTTGACGCTATTAAAGAAAAAACTTCTCGCTCGCTGAAATATGTTCATTTGCTGAAAATCAACAAAACCACGAAAAGTTCTTGTATTTGAAGATAAAATCTTTTTCCTTTGAAGAAGGAAGATCTAGCTGACTGAAATAAGTTCATTGGATGAAAACCAACAAAAATTGACAAGAACCACGAGATGTTCTTGTACTTTAGCATAAAATCTGACGCTCTGAAAGAAACAACTTCTCGCTCGCTGAAATATGTTCATTTGCTGAAAATCAACAAAACCACGAAAAGTTCTTGTATTTGAAGATAAAATCTTTTTGCTTTGAAGAAGAAAGATCTAGCTGACATAAATGAGTTCATTCGATAAAAACCAACAAAAATTGACAAGAACCACGAAAAGTTCTTGTATTTTAAGATAAAACCTTACGCTATTAAAGAAAAAACTTCTGGCTCGCTGAAATACGTTCATTTGCTGAAAATCAACAAAACCACGAAAAGTTCTTGTATTTGAAGATAAAATCTTTTTGCTTTGAAGAAAGATCTCGCTGACTGAAATAAGTTCATGAGATCAAAACCAACAAAAATTGACAAGAACCACGAAAAGTTCTTGTATTTTAAGATAAAATCTGACGCTATCAAAGTAAAAACTTCTACCTCGCTGAAATATGTTCATTTGCTGAAATTCAACAAAACCACGAAAAGTTCTTGTATTTGAAGATGAAATCTTTTTGCTTTGAAGAAGAAAGATCCGGCTGACTGAAATAAGTTCACTTGATGAAAATCAACAAAAATTGACAAGAACCACGAAAAGTTCTTGTATTTTAAGATAAAGTCTGACACTATTAAAGAAAAAACTTCTCGCTCGCTGAAATATGTTCATTTGCTGAAAATCAACAAAACCACGAAAAGTTCTTATATTTGAAGATGAAATCTTTTTGCTTTGAAGAAGAAAGATCCAGCTGACTGAAATAAGTTCACTTGATGAAAACCAACAAAAATTGACAAGAACCACGAAAACTTCTTGTATTATTAAGATAAAATCTGAGGCTACTAAAGAAAAAACTTCTCGCTCGCTGAAATATGTTCATTTGCTGAAAATCAACAAAACCACGAAAAGTTCTTGTATTTGAAGATAAAATCTTTTTGCTTTGAAGAAGAAAGATCCAGCTCACTGAAATAAGTTCATTGGATGAAAATCAACAAAAATTGACAAGAACCACGAAAAGTTCTTGTATTTTAAGATAAAATCTGACGCTACTAAAGAAAAAACTTCTCGCTCGCTGAAATATGTTCATTTGCTGAAAATCAACAAAACCACGAAAAGTTCTTGTATTTGAAGATAAAATCTTTTTCCTTTGAAGAAGGAAGATCTAGCTGCCTGAAATAAGTTCATTGGATGAAAACCAACAAAAATTGACAAGAACCACGAGATGTTCTTGTACTTTAGCATAAAATCTGACGCTCTGAAAGAAACAACTTCTCGCTCGCTGAAATATGTTCATTTGCTGAAAATCAACAAAACCACGAAAAGTTCTTGTATTTGAAGATAAAATCTTTTTGCTTTGAAGAAGAAAGATCTAGCTAACATAAATGAGTTCATTCGATCAAAACCAACAAAAATTGGCAAGAACCACGAAAAGTTCTTGTATTTTAAGATAAAATCTTACGCTATTAAAGAAAAAATTTCTGGCTCGCTGAAATACGTTCATTTGCTGAAAATCAACAAAACCACGAAAAGTTCTTGTATTTGAAAATAAAATCTTTTTGCTTTGAAGAAGAAAGATCCGGCTGACTGAAATAAGTTCACTTGATGAAAATCAACAAAAATTGACAAGAACCACGAAAAGTTCTTGTATTTTAAGATAAAATCTGACACTATTAAAGAAAAAACTTCTCGCTCGCTGAAATATGTTCATTTGCTGAAAATCAACAAAACCACGAAAAGTTCTTATATTTGAAGATGAAATCTTTTTGCTTTGAAGAAGAAAGATCCAGCTGACTGAAATAAGTTCACTTGATGAAAACCAACAAAAATTGACAAGAACCACGAAAAGTTCTTGTATTTTAAGATAAAATCTTACGCTATTAAAGAAAAAACTTCTGGCTCGCTGAAATACGTTCATTTGCTGAAAATCAACAAAACCACGAAAAGTTCTTGTATTTGAAGATGAAATCTTTTTGCTTTGAAGAAGAAAGATCCAGCTGACTGAAATAAGTTCATGAGATCAAAACCAACAAAAATTGACAAGAACCACGAAAAGTTCTTATATTTTAAGATAAAATCTGACGCTATCAAAGAAAAAACTTCTACCTCGCTGAAATATGTTCATTTGCTGAAAATCAACAAAACCACGAAAAGTTCTTGTATTTGAAGATGAAATCTTGTTGATTTGAAGAAGAAAGATCCAGCTGACTGAAATAAGTTCACTTGATGAAAATCAACAAAAATTGACAAGAACCACGAAAAGTTCTTGTATTTTAAGATAAAATCTGACGCTATTAAAGAAAAAACTTCTCGCTCGCTGAAATATGTTCATTTGCTGAAAATCAACAAAACCACGAAAAGTTCTTGTATTTGAAGATAAAATCTTTTTGCTTTGAAGAAGAAAGATCCAGCTGACAGAAATGAGTTCATTCGATCAAAACCAACAAAAATTGACAAGAACCACGAAAAGTTCTTGTATTTTAAGATAAAATCTGACGCTATCAAAGTAAAAACTTCTACCTCGCTGAAATATGTTCATTTGCTGAAAAACAACAAAACCACGAAAAGTTCTTGTATTTGAAGATGAAATCTTTTTGCTTTGAAGAAGAAAGATCCAGCTGACTGAAATAAGTTGACTTGATGAAAATCAACAAAAATTGACAAGAACCACGAAAAGTTCTTGTATTTGAAGATAAAATTTGACGCTATGAAAGAAAAAACTTCTCGCTCGCTGAAATATGTTCATTTGCTGAAAATCAACAAGACCACGAAAAGTTCTTGTATTTGAAGATAAAATCTTTTTCCTTTGAAGAAGGAAGATCTAGCTGACTGAAATAAGTTCATTGGATGAAAACCAACAAAAATTGACAAGAACCACGAGATGTTCTTGTACTTTAGCATAAAATCTGACGCTCTGAAAGAAACAACTTCTCGCTCGCTGAAATATGTTCATTTGCTGAAAATCAACAAAACCACGAAAAGTTCTTGTGTTTGAAGATAAAATCTTTTTGCTTTGAAGAAGAAAGATCTAGCTGACATAAATGAGTTCATTCGATAAAAACCAACAAAAATTGACAAGAACCACGAAAAGTTCTTGTATTTTAAGATAAAACCTTACGCTATTAAAGAAAAAACTTCTGGCTCGCTGAAATACGTTCATTTGCTGAAAATCAACAAAACCACGAAAAGTTCTTGTATTTGAAGATAAAATCTTTTTGCTTTGAAGAAAGATCTAGCTGACTGAAATAAGTTCATGAGATCAAAACCAACAAAAATTGACAAGAACCACGAAAAGTTCTTGTATTTTAAGATAAAATCTGACGCTATCAAAGTAAAAACTTCTACCTCGCTGAAATGTGTTCATTTGCTGAAATTCAACAAAACCACGAAAAGTTCTTGTATTTGAAGATGAAATCTTTTTGCTTTGAAGAAGAAAGATCCAGCTGACTGAAATAAGTTGACTTGATGAAAATCAACAAAAATTGACAAGAACCACGAAAAGTTCTTGTATTTTAAGACAAAATCTGACGCTATCAAAGAAAAAACTTCTACCTTGCTGAAATATGTTCATTTGCTGAAAATCAACAAAACCACGAAAAGTTCTTGTATTTGAAGATAAAATCTTCTTGCTTTGAAGAAGAAAGATCTAGCTGACTGAAATAAGTTCATAAGATGAAAACCAACAAAAATTGACAAGAACCACGAAAAGTTCTTGTATTTTAAGATAAAATCTTACGCTATTAAAGGAAAAACTTCTGGCTCGCTGAAATACGTTCATTTGCTGAAAATCAACAAAACCACGAAAAGTTCTTGTATTTGAAGATAAATTCTTTTTGCTTTCAAGAAGAAAGATCTTGCTGACTGAAATAAGTTCATTGGATGAAAACCAACAAAAATTGACAAGAACCACGAAAAGTTGTTGTATTTTAAGATAAAATCTGACGCCATTAAAGAAAAAACTTCTCGCTCGCTGAAATATGTTCATTTGCTGAAAATCAACAAAACCACGAAAAGTTCTTGTATTTGAAGATGAAATCTTTTTGCTTTGAAGAAGAAAGATCCAGCTGACTGAAATAAGTTCACTTGATGAAAATCAACAAAAATTGACAAGAACCACGAAAAGTTCTTGTATTTTAAGATAAAATCTTACGCTATTAAAGAAAAAACTTCTCGCTCGCTGAAATATGTTCATTTGCTGAAAATCAACAAAACCACGAAAAGTTCTTGTATTTGAAGATAAAATCTTTTTGCTTTCAAGAAGAAAGATCTAGCTGACTGAAATAAGTTCATTGGATGAAAACCAACAAAAATTGACAAGAACCACGAAAAGTTCTTGTATTTTAGGATAAAATCTGAAGCTATTAAAGAAAAAACTTCTCGCTCGCTGAAATATGTTCATTTGCTGAAAATCAACAAAACCACGAAAAGTTCTTGTATTTGAAGATAAAATCTTTTTGCTTTGAAGAAGAAAGATCTAGCTGACATAAATGAGTTCATTCGATAAAAACCAACAAAAATTGACAAGAACCACGAAAAGTTCTTGTATTTTAAGATAAAACCTTACGCTATTAAAGAAAAAACTTCTGGCTCGCTGAAATACGTTCATTTGCTGAAAATCAACAAAACCACGAAAAGTTCTTGTATTTGAAGATAAAAGCTTTTTGCTTTGAAGAAAGATCTAGCTGACTGAAATAAGTTCATGAGATCAAAACCAACAAAAATTGACAAGAACCACGAAAAGTTCTTGTATTTTAAGACAAAATCTGACGCTATCAAAGAAAAAACTTCTCGCTCGCTGAAATATGTTCATTTGCTGAAAATCAACAAAACCACGAAAAGTTCTTGTATTTGAAGATAAAATCTTCTTGCTTTGAAGAAGAAAGATCTAGCTGACTGAAATAAGTTCATAAGATGAAAACCAACAAAAATTGACAAGAACCACGAAAAGTTCTTGTATTTTAAGATAAAATCTTACGCTATTAAAGGAAAAACTTCTGGCTCGCTGAAATACGTTCATTTGCTGAAAATCAACAAAACCACGAAAAGTTCTTGTATTTGAAGATAAAATCTTTTTGCTTTCAAGAAGAAAGATCTTGCTGACTGAAATAAGTTCATTGGATGAAAACCAACAAAAATTGACAAGAACCACGAAAAGTTGTTGTATTTTAAGATAAAATCTGACGCCATTAAAGAAAAAACTTCTAGCTCGCTGAAATATGTTCATTTGCTGAAAATCAACAAAACCACGAAAAGTTCTAGTGTTTGAAAATAACATCTTTTTGCTTTGAAGAAGAAAGATCTCGCTGACTGAAATAAGTTCATTCGATCAAAACCAACAAAAATTGATAAGAACCACGAAAAGTTCTTGTATTTTAAGATAAAATCTTACGTTATTAAAGAAAAAACTTCTGGCTCGCTGAAATACGTTCATTTGCTGAAAATCAACAAAACCACGAAAAGTTCTTGTATTTGAAGATAAAATCTTTTTGCTTTGAAGAAGAAAGATCTTGCTGACTGAAATAAGTTCATTGGATGAAAACCAACAAAAATTGAGAAGAACCACGTAAAGTTCTTGTATTTTAAGATAAAATCTGACGCTATTAAAGAAAAAACTTCTCGCTCGCTGAAATATGTTCATTTGCTGAAAATCAACAAAACCACGAAAAGTTCTTGTATTTGAAGATGAAATCTTTTTGCTTTGAAGAAGAAAGATCCAGCTGACTGAAATAAGTTCACTTGATGAAAATCAACAAAAATTGACAAGAACCACGAAAAGTTCTTGTATTTTAAGATAAAATCTTACGCTATTAAAGAAAAAACTTCTCGCTCGCTGAAATATGTTCATTTGCTGAAAATCAACAAAACCACGAACAGTTCTTGTATTTGAAGATAAAATCTTTTTGCTTTCAAGAAGAAAGATCCAGCTGACTGAAATAAGTTCATTGGATGAAAACCAACAAAAATTGACAAGAACCACGAAAAGTTCTTGTATTTTAGGATAAAATCTGACGCTATTAAAGAAAAAACTTCTCGCTCGCTGAAATATGTTCATTTGCTGAAAATCAACAAAACCACGAAAAGTTCTTGTATTTGAAGATAAAATCTTTTTGCTTTGAAGAAGAAAGATCTAGCTGACATAAATGAGTTAATTCGATCAAAACCAACAAAAATTGACAAGAACCACGAAAAGTTTTGTATTTTAAGATAAAATCTGACGCTATCAAAGAAAAAACTTCTACCTCGCTGAAATATGTTCATTTGCTGAAAATCAACAAAACCACGAAAAGTTCTTGTATTTGAAGATAAAATCTTTTTGCTTTCAAGAAGAAAGATCTAGCCAACTGAAATAAGTTCATGAGATCAAAACCAACAAAAATTGACAAGAACCACGAAAAGTTCTTGTATTTTAAGATAAAATCTTACGCTATTAAAGGAAAAACTTCTGGCTCGCTGAAATACGTTCATTTGCTGAAAATCAACAAAACCACGAAAAGTTCTTGTATTTGAAGATAAAATCTTTTTGCTTTCAAGAAGAAAGATCTTGCTGACTGAAATAAGTTCATTGGATGAAAACCAACAAAAATTGACAAGAACCACGAAAAGTTGTTGTATTTTAAGATAAAATCTGACGCCATTAAAGAAAAAACTTCTAGCTCGCTGAAATATGTTCATTTGCTGAAAATCAACAAAACCACGAAAAGTTCTAGTGTTTGAAAATAACATCTTTTTGCTTTGAAGAAGAAAGATCTCGCTGACTGAAATAAGTTCATTCGATCAAAACCAACAAAAATTGACAAGAACCACGTAAAGTTCTTGTATTTTAAGATAAAATCTGACGCTATTAAAGAAAAAACTTCTCGCTCGCTGAAATATGTTCATTTGCTGAAAATCAACAAAACCACGAAAAGTTCTTGTATTTGAAGATGAAATCTTTTTGCTTTGAAGAAGAAAGATCCAGCTGACTGAAATAAGTTCACTTGATGAAAATCAACAAAAATTGACAAGAACCACGAAAAGTTCTTGTATTTTAAGATAAAATCTTACGCTATTAAAGAAAAAACTTCTCGCTCGCTGAAATATGTTCATTTGCTGAAAATCAACAAAACCACGAAAAGTTCTTGTATTTGAAGATAAAATCTTTTTGCTTTCAAGAAGAAAGATCTAGCTGACTGAAATAAGTTCATTGGATGAAAACCAACAAAAATTGACAAGAACCACGAAAAGTTCTTGTATTTTAGGATAAAATCTGAAGCTATTAAAGAAAAAACTTCTCGCTCGCTGAAATATGTTCATTTGCTGAAAATCAACAAAACCACGAAAAGTTCTTGTATTTGAAGATAAAATCTTTTTGCTTTGAAGAAGAAAGATCTAGCTGACATAAATGAGTTCATTCGATAAAAACCAACAAAAATTGACAAGAACCACGAAAAGTTCTTGTATTTTAAGATAAAACCTTACGCTATGAAAGAAAAAACTTCTGGCTCGCTGAAATACGTTCATTTGCTGAAAATCAACAAAACCACGAAAAGTTCTTGTATTTGAAGATAAAATCTTTTTGCTTTGAAGAAAGATCTAGCTGACTGAAATAAGTTCATGAGATCAAAACCAACAAAAATTGACAAGAACCACGAAAAGTTCTTGTATTTTAAGACAAAATCTGACGCTATCAAAGAAAAAACTTCTCCCTTGCTGAAATATGTTCATTTGCTGAAAATCAACAAAACCACGAAAAGTTCTTGTATTTGAAGATAAAATCTTCTTGCTTTGAAGAAGAAAGATCTAGCTGACTGAAATAAGTTCATAAGATGAAAACCAACAAAAATTGACAAGAACCACGAAAAGTTCTTGTATTTTAAGATAAAATCTTACGCTATTAAAGGAAAAACTTCTAGCTCGCTGAAATACGTTCATTTGCTGAAAATCAACAAAACCACGAAAAGTTCTTGTATTTGAAGATAAAATCTTTTTGCTTTCAAGAAGAAAGATCTTGCTGACTGAAATAAGTTCATTGGATGAAAACCAACAAAAATTGACAAGAACCACGAAAAGTTGTTGTATTTTAAGATAAAATCTGACGCCATTAAAGAAAAAACTTCTAGCTCGCTGAAATATGTTCATTTGCTGAAAATCAACAAAACCACGAAAAGTTCTAGTGTTTGAAAATAACATCTTTTTGCTTTGAAGAAGAAAGATCTCGCTGACTGAAATAAGTTCATTCGATCAAAACCAACAAAAATTGACAAGAACCACGAAAAGTTCTTGTATTTTAAGATAAAATCTTACGTTATTAAAGAAAAAACTTCTGGCTCGCTGAAATACGTTCATTTGCTGAAAATCAACAAAACCACGAAAAGTTCTTGTATTTGAAGATAAAATCTTTTTGCTTTGAAGAAGAAAGATCTTGCTGACTGAAATAAGTTCATTGGATGAAAACCAACAGAAATTGAGAAGAACCACGTAAAGTTCTTGTATTTTAAGATAAAATCTGACGCTATTAAAGAAAAAACTTCTCGCTCGCTGAAATATGTTCATTTGCTGAAAATCAACAAAACCACGAAAAGTTCTTGTATTTGAAGATGAAATCTTTTTGCTTTGAAGAAGAAAGATCCAGCTGACTGAAATAAGTTCACTTGATGAAAATCAACAAAAATTGACAAGAACCACGAAAAGTTCTTGTATTTTAAGATAAAATCTTACGCTATTAAAGAAAAAACTTCTCGCTCGCTGAAATATGTTCATTTGCTGAAAATCAACAAAACCACGAACAGTTCTTGTATTTGAAGATAAAATCTTTTTGCTTTCAAGAAGAAAGATCTAGCTGACTGAAATAAGTTCATTGGATGAAAACCAACAAAAATTGACAAGAACCACGAAAAGTTCTTGTATTTTAGGATAAAATCTGACGCTATTAAAGAAAAAACTTCTCGCTCGCTGAAATATGTTCATTTGCTGAAAATCAACAAAACCACGAAAAGTTCTTGTATTTGAAGATAAAATCTTTTTGCTTTGAAGAAGAAAGATCTAGCTGACATAAATGAGTTAATTCGATCAAAACCAACAAAAATTGACAAGAACCACGAAAAGTTTTGTATTTTAAGATAAAATCTGACGCTATCAAAGAAAATACTTCTCGCTCGCTGAAATATGTTCATTTGCTGAAAATCAACAAAACCACGAAAAGTTCTTGTATTTGAAGATAAAATCTTTTTGCTTTCAAGAAGAAAGATCTGGCCAACTGAAATAAGTTCATGAGATCAAAACCAACAAAAATTGACAAGAACCACGAAAAGTTCTTGTATTTTAAGATAAAATCTGACGCTATCAAAGAAAAAACTTCGACCTCGCTGAAATATGTTCATTTGCTGAAAATCAACAAAACCACGAAAAGTTCTAGTATTTGAAGATGAAATCTTTTTGCTTTGAAGAAGAAAGATCCAGCTGACTGAAATAAGTTCACTTGATGAAAAGCAACAAAAATTGACAAGAACCACGAAAAGTTGATGTATTTTAAGATAAAATCTGACGCAATTAAAGAAAAAACTTCTAGCTCGCTGAAATATGTTCATTTGCTGAAAATCAACAAAACCACGAAAAGTTCCAGTATTTGAAAATAACATCTTTTTGCTTTGAAGAAGAAAGATCTCGCTGACTGAAATAAGTTCATTCGAACAAAATCAACAAAAATTGACAAGAACCACGAAAAGTTCTTGTATTTGAAGATAAAATTTGACGCTATTAAAGAAAAAACTTCTCGCTCGCTGAAATATGTTCATTTGCTGAAAATCAACAAAACCACGAAAAGTTCTTGTATTTGAAGATAAAATCTTTTTCCTTTGAAGAAGGAAGATCTAGCTGACTGAAATAAGTTCATTCGATCAAAACCAACAAAAATTGACAAGAACCACGAAAAGTTCTTGTATTTTAAGATAAAATCTTACGTTATTAAAGAAAAAACTTCTGGCTCGCTGAAATACGTTCATTTGCTGAAAATCAACAAAACCACGAAAAGTTCTTGTATTTGAAGATAAAATCTTTTTGCTTTGAAGAAGAAAGATCTTGCTGACTGAAATAAGTTCATTGGATGAAAACCAACAAAAATTGACAAGAACCACGTAAAGTTCTTGTATTTTAAGAAAAATCTGACGCTATTAAAGAAAAAACTTCTCGCTCGCTGAAATATGTTCATTTGCTGAAAATCAACAAAACCACGAAAAGTTCTTGTATTTGAAGATGAAATCTTTTTGCTTTGAAGAAGAAAGATCCAGCTGACTGAAATAAGTTCACTTGATGAATATCAACAAAAATTGACAAGAACCACGAAAAGATCTTGTATTTTAAGATAAAATCTTACGCTATTAAAGAAAAAACTTCTCGCTCGCTGAAATATGTTCATTTGCTGAAAATCAACAAAACCACGAAAAGTTCTTGTATTTGAAGATAAAATCTTTTTGCTTTCAAGAAGAAAGATCTAGCTGACTGAAATAAGTTCATTGGATGAAAACCAACAAAAATTGACAAGAACCACGAAAAGTTCTTGTATTTTAGGATAAAATCTGACGCTATTAAAGAAAAAACTTCTCGCTCGCTGAAATATGTTCATTTGCTGAAAATCAACAAAACCACGAAAAGTTCTTGTATTTGAAGATGAAATCTTTTTGCTTTGAAGAAGAAAGATCCAGCTGACTGAAATAAGTTGACTTGATGAAAATCAACAAAAATTGACAAGAACCACGAAAAGTTCTTGTATTTTAAGATAAAATCTGACGCTATTGAAGAAAAAACTTCTCGCTCGCTGAAATATGTTCATTTGCTGAAAATCAACAAAACCACGAAAAGTTCTTGTATTTGAAGATAAAATCTTTTTGCTTTCAAGAAGAAAGATCTAGCTGACTGAAATAAGTTCATTCGATCAAAACCAACAAAAATTGACAAGAAGCACGAAAAGTTCTTGTATTTTAAGATAAAATCTTACGCTATGATAGAAAAAACTTCTGGCTCGCTGAAATACGTTCATTTGCTGAAAATCAACAAAACCACGAAAAGTTCTTGTATTTGAAGATAAAATCTTTTTGCTTTCAAGAAGAAAGTTCTAGCCAACTGAAATAAGTTCATGAGATCAAAACCAACAAAAATTGACAAGAACCACGAAAAGTTGTTGTATTTTAAGATAAAATCTGACGCTATCAAAGAAAAAACTTCTACCTCGCTGAAATATGTTCATTTGCTGAAAATCAACAAAACCACGAAAAGTTCTAGTATTTGAAGATGAAATCTTTTTGCTTTGAAGAAGAAAGATCCAGCTGACTGAAATAAGTTGACTTGACGAAAAGCAACAAAAATTGACAAGAACCACGAAAAGTTCTTGTATTTTAAGACAAAATCTGACGCTATCAAAGAAAAAACTTCTACCTTGCTGAAATATGTTCATTTGCTGAAAATCAACAAAACCACGAAAAGTTCTTGTATTTGAAGATAAAATCTTCTTGCTTTGAAGAAGAAAGATCTAGCTGACTGAAATAAGTTCATAAGATGAAATCCAACAAAAATTGACAAGAACCACGAAAAGTTCTTGTATTTTAAGATAAAATCTTACGCTATTAAAGAAAAAACTTCTGGCTCGCTGAAATACGTTCATTTGCTGAAAATCAACAAAACCACGAAAAGTTCTTGTATTTGAAGATAAAATCTTTTTGCTTTCAAGAAGAAAGATCTTGCTGACTGAAATAAGTTCATTGGATGAAAACCAACAAAAATTGACAAGAACCACGAAAAGTTGTTGTATTTTAAGATAAAATCTGACGCAATTAAAGAAAAAACTTCTAGCTCGCTGAAATATGTTCATTTGCTGAAAATCAACAAAACCACGAAAAGTTCCAGTATTTGAAAATAACATCTTTTTGCTTTGAAGAAGAAAGATCTCGCTGACTGAAATAAGTTCATTCGAACAAAACCAACAAAAATTGACAAGAACCACGAAAAGTTCTTGTATTTTAAGATAAAATCTGACGCTATCAAAGTAAAAACTTCTACCTCGCTGAAATATGTTCATTTGCTGAAAAACAACAAAACCACGAAAAGTTCTTGTATTTGAAGATGAAATCTTTTTGCTTTGAAGAAGAAAGATCCAGCTGACTGAAATAAGTTCACTTGATGAAAATCAACAAAAATTGACAAGAACCACGAAACGTTCTTGTATTTGAAGATAAAATTTGACGCTATTAAAGAAAAAACTTCTCGCTCGCTGAAATATGTTCATTTGCTGAAAATCAACAAAACCACGAAAAGTTCTTGTATTTGAAGATAAAATCTTTTTCCTTTGAAGAAGGAAGATCTAGCTGACTGAAATAAGTTCATTGGATGAAAACCAACAAAAATTGACAAGAACCACGAGATGTTCTTGTACTTTAGCATAAAATCTGACGCTCTGAAAGAAACAACTTCTCGCTCGCTGAAATATGTTCATTTGCTGAAAATCAACAAAACCACGAAAAGTTCTTGTATTTGAAGATAAAATCTTTTTGCTTTGAAGAAGAAAGATCTAGCTGACATAAATGAGTTCATTCGATAAAAACCAACAAAAATTGACAAGAACCACGAAAAGTTCTTGTATTTTAAGATAAAACCTTACGCTATTAAAGAAAAAACTTCTGGCTCGCTGAAATACGTTCATTTGCTGAAAATCAACAAAACCACGAAAAGTTCTTGTATTTGAAGATAAAATCTTTTTGCTTTCAAGAAGAAAGATCTAGCTGACTGAAATAAGTTCATGAGATCAAAACCAACAAAAATTGACAAGAACCACGAAAAGTTCTTGTATTTTAAGATAAAATCTGACGCTATCAAAGTAAAAACTTCTACCTCGCTGAAATATGTTCATTTGCTGAAATTCAACAAAACCACGAAAAGTTCTTGTATTTGAAGATGAAATCTTTTTGCTTTGAAGAAGAAAGATCCAGCTGACTGAAATAAGTTGACTTGATGAAAATCAACAAAAATTGACAAGAACCACGAAAAGTTCTTGTATTTTAAGACAAAATCTGACGCTATCAAAGAAAAAACTTCTACCTTGCTGAAATATGTTCATTTGCTGAAAATCAACAAAACCACGAAAAGTTCTTGTATTTGAAGATAAAATCTTTTTGCTTTCAAGAAGAAAGATCTTGCTGACTGAAATAAGTTCATTGGATGAAAACCAACAAAAATTGACAAGAACCACGAAAAGTTGTTGTATTTTAAGATAAAATCTGACGCCATTAAAGAAAAAACTTCTAGCTCGCTGAAATATGTTCATTTGCTGAAAATCAACAAAACCACGAAAAGTTCTAGTGTTTGAAAATAACATCTTTTTGCTTTGAAGAAGAAAGATCTCGCTGACTGAAATAAGTTCATTCGATCAAAACCAACAAAAATTGACAAGAACCACGAAAAGTTCTTGTATTTGAAGATAAAATCTTTTTGCTTTCAAGAAGAAAGATCTAGCTGACTGAAATAAGTTCATTCGATCAAAACCAACAAAAATTGACAAGAAGCACGAAAAGTTCTTGTATTTTAAGATAAAATCTTACGCGATGATAGAAAAAACTTCTGGCTCGCTGAAATACGTTCATTTGCTGAAAATCAACAAAACCACGAAAAGTTCTTGTATTTGAAGATAAAATCTTTTTGCTTTCAAGAAGAAAGTTCTAGCCAACTGAAATAAGTTCATGAGATCAAAACCAACAAAAATTGACAAGAACCACGAAAAGTTCTTGTATTTTAAGATAAAATCTGACGCTATCAAAGAAAAAACTTCTACCTCGCTGAAATATGTTCATTTGCTGAAAATCAACAAAACCACGAAAAGTTCTAGTATTTGAAGATGAAATCTTTTTGCTTTGAAGAAGAAAGATCCAGCTGACTGAAATAAGTTGACTTGATGAAAAGCAACAAAAATTGACAAGAACCACGAAAAGTTCTTGTATTTTAAGACAAAATCTGACGCTATCAAAGAAAAAACTTCTACCTTGCTGAAATATGTTCATTTGCTGAAAATCAACAAAACCACGAAAAGTTCTTGTATTTGAAGATAAAATCTTCTTGCTTTGAAGAAGAAAGATCTAGCTGACTGAAATAAGTTCATAAGATGAAATCCAACAAAAATTGACAAGAACCACGAAAAGTTCTTGTATTTTAAGATAAAATCTTACGCTATTAAAGAAAAAACTTCTGGCTCGCTGAAATACGTTCATTTGCTGAAAATCAACAAAACCACGAAAAGTTCTTGTATTTGAAGATAAAATCTTTTTGCTTTCAAGAAGAAAGATCTTGCTGACTGAAATAAGTTCATTGGATGAAAACCAACAAAAATCGACAAGAACCACGAAAAGTTGTTGTATTTTAAGATAAAATCTGACGCAATTAAAGAAAAAACTTCTCGCTCGCTGAAATATGTTCATTTGCTGAAAATCAACAAAACCACGAAAAGTTCCAGTATTTGAAAATAACATCTTTTTGCTTTGAAGAAGAAAGATCTCGCTGACTGAAATAAGTTCATTCGAACAAAACCAACAAAAATTGACAAGAACCACGAAAAGTTCTTGTATTTTAAGATAAAATCTGACGCTATCAAAGTAAAAACTTCTACCTCGCTGAAATATGTTCATTTGCTGAAAAACAACAAAACCACGAAAAGTTCTTGTATTTGAAGATGAAATCTTTTTGCTTTGAAGAAGAAAGATCCAGCTGACTGAAATAAGTTGACGATGAAAATCAACAAAAATTGACAAGAACCACGAAAAGTTCTTGTATTTGAAGATAAAATTTGACGCTATTAAAGAAAAAACTTCTCGCTCGCTGAAATATGTTCATTTGCTGAAAATCAACAAAACCACGAAAAGTTCTTGTATTTGAAGATAAAATCTTTTTCCTTTGAAGAAGGAAGATCTAGCTGACTGAAATAAGTTCATTGGATGAAAACCAACAAAAATTGACAAGAACCACGAGATGTTCTTGTACTTTAGCATAAAATCTGACGCTCTGAAAGAAACAACTTCTCGCTCGCTGAAATATGTTCATTTGCTGAAAATCAACAAAACCACGAAAAGTTCTTGTATTTGAAGATAAAATCTTTTTGCTTTGAAGAAGAAAGATCTAGCTGACATAAATGAGTTCATTCGATAAAAACCAACAAAAATTGACAAGAACCACGAAAAGTTCTTGTATTTTAAGATAAAACCTTACGCTATTAAAGAAAAAACTTCTGGCTCGCTGAAATACGTTCATTTGCTGAAAATCAACAAAACCACGAAAAGTTCTTGTATTTGAAGATAAAATCTTTTTGCTTTGAAGAAAGATCTAGCTGACTGAAATAAGTTCATGAGATCAAAACCAACAAAAATTGACAAGAACCACGAAAAGTTCTTGTATTTTAAGATAAAATCTGACGCTATCAAAGTAAAAACTTCTACCTCGCTGAAATATGTTCATTTGCTGAAATTCAACAAAACCACGAAAAGTTCTTGTATTTGAAGATGAAATCTTTTTGCTTTGAAGAAGAAAGATCCAGCTGACTGAAATAAGTTGACTTGATGAAAATCAACAAAAATTGACAAGAACCACGAAAAGTTCTTGTATTTTAAGACAAAATCTGACGCTATCAAAGAAAAAACTTCTCCCTTGCTGAAATATGTTCATTTGCTGAAAATCAACAAAACCACGAAAAGTTCTTGTATTTGAAGATAAAATCTTCTTGCTTTGAAGAAGAAAGATCTAGCTGACTGAAATAAGTTCATAAGATGAAAACCAACAAAAATTGACAAGAACCACGAAAAGTTCTTGTATTTTAAGATAAAATCTTACGCTATTAAAGGAAAAACTTCTGGCTCGCTGAAATACGTTCATTTGCTGAAAATCAACAAAACCACGAAAAGTTCTTGTATTTGAAGATAAAATCTTTTTGCTTTCAAGAAGAAAGATCTTGCTGACTGAAATAAGTTCATTGGATGAAAACCAACAAAAATTGACAAGAACCACGAAAAGTTGTTGTATTTTAAGATAAAATCTGACGCCATTAAAGAAAAAACTTCTAGCTCGCTGAAATATGTTCATTTGCTGAAAATCAACAAAACCACGAAAAGTTCTTGTATTTGAAAATAACATATTTTTGCTTTGAAGAAGAAAGATCTCGCTGACTGAAATAAGTTCATTCGAACAAAACCAACAAAAATTGACAAGAACCACGAAAAGTTCTTGTATTTTAAGATAAAATCTTACGCTATTAAAGAAAAAACTTCTGGCTCGCTGAAATACGTTCATTTGCTGAAAATCAACAAAACCACGAAAAGTTCTTGTATTTGAAGATAAAATCTTTTTGCTTTGAAGAAGAAAGATCTAGCTGACTGAAATAAGTTGACTTGATGAAAATCAACAAAAATTGACAAGAACCACGAAAAGTTCTTGTATTTTAGGATAAAATCTGACGCTGTTAAAGAAAAAACTTCTCGCTCTCTGAAATATGTTCATTTGCTGAAAATCAACAAAACCACGAAAAGTTCTTGTATTTGAAGTTAAAATCTTTTTGCTTTCAAGAAGAAAGATCTTGCTGACTGAAATAAGTTCATTGGATGAAAAGCAACAAAAATTGACAAGAACCACGAAAAGTTCTTGTATTTTAAGATAAAATCTGACACTATTAAAGAAAAAACTTCTCGCTCGCTGAAATATGTTCATTTGCTGAAAATCAACAAAACCACGTAAAGTTCTTATATTTGAAGATGAAATCTTTTTGCTTGGAAGAAGAAAGATCCAGCTGACTGAAATAAGTTCACTTGATGAAAACCAACAAAAATTGACAAGAACCACGAAAAGTTCATGTATTTTAAGATAAAATCTTACGCTATTAAAGAAAAAACTTCTGGCTCGCTGAAATACGTTCATTTGCTGAAAATCAACAAAACCATGAAATGTTCTTGTATTTGAAGATGAAATCTTTTTGCTTTGAAGAAGAAAGATCTGGCTGACTGAAATAAGTTCATGAGATCAAAACCAACAAAAATTGACAAGAACCACGAAAAGTTCTTGTATTTTAAGATAAAATCTGACACTATCAAAGAAAAAACTTCTACCTCGCTGAAATATGTTCATTTGCTGAAAATCAACAAAACCACGAAAAGTTCTTGTATTTGAAGATGAAATCTTGTTGATTTGAAGAAGAAAGATCCAGCTGACTGAAATAAGTTGACTTGATGAAAATCAACAAAAATTGACAAGAACCACGAAAAGTTCTTGTATTTTAAGATAAAATCTGACGCTATTAAAGAAAAAACTTCTCGCTCGCTGAAATATGTTCATTTGCTGAAAATCAACAAAACCACGAAAAGTTCTTGTATTTGAAGATAAAATCTTTTTGCTTTGAAGAAGAAAGATCTAGCTGACTGAAATAAGTTCATTGGATGAAAACCAACAAAAATTGACAAGAACCACGAAAGGTTCTTGTATTTTAGGATAAAATCTGACGCTATTAAAGAAAAAACTTCTCGCTCGCTGAAATATGTTCATTTGCTGAAAATCAACAAAACCACGAAAAGTTCTTGTATTTGAAGATAAAATCTTTTTGCTTTGAAGAAGAAAGATCTGGCTGACATAAATGAGTTCATTCGATCAAAACCAACAAAAATTGACAAGAACCACGAAAAGTTCTTGTATTTTAAGATAAAATCTGACGCTATTAAAGAAAAAACTTCCACCTCGCTGAAATATGTTCATTTGCTGAAAAACAACAAAACCACGAAAAGTTCTTGTATTTGAAGATAAAATCTTTTTGCTTTCAAGAAGAAAGATCTTGCTGACTGAAATAAGTTCATTGGATGAAAACCAACAAAAATTGACAAGAACCACGAAAAGTTGTTGTATTTTAAGATAAAATCTGACGCCATTAAAGAAAAAACTTCTAGCTCGCTGAAATATGTTCATTTGCTGAAAATCAACAAAACCACGAAAAGTTCCAGTGTTTGAAAATAACATCTTTTTGCTTTGAAGAAGAAAGATCTCGCTGACTGAAATAAGTTCATTCGATCAAAACCAACAAAAATTGACAAGAACCACGAAAAGTTCTTGTATTTTAAGATAAAATCTTACGCTATTAAAGAAGAAACTTCTGGCTCACTGAAATACGTTCATTTGCTGAAAATCAACAAAACCACGAAAAGTTCTTGTATTTGAAGATAAAATCTTTTTGCTTTGAAGAAGAAAGATCTTGCTGACTGAAATAAGTTCATTGGATGAAAACCAACAAAACTTGACAAGAACCACGTAAAGTTCTTGTATTTTAAGATAAAATCTGACGCTATTAAAGAAAAAACTTCTCGCTCGCTGAAATATGTTCATTTGCTGAAAATCAACAAAACCACGAAAAGTTCTTGTATTTGAAGATGAAATCTTGTTGATTTGAAGAAGAAAGATCCAGCTGACTGAAATAAGTTCACTTGATGAAAATCAACAAAAATTGACAAGAACCACGAAAAGTTCTTGTATTTTAAGATAAAATCTGACGCTATTAAAGAAAAAACTTCTCGCTCGCTGAAATATGTTCATTTGCTGAAAATCAACAAAACCACGAAAAGTTCTTGTGTTTGAAGATGAAATCTTGTTGATTTGAAGAAGAAAGATCCAGCTGACTGAAATAAGTTCACTTGATGAAAATCAACAAAAATTGACAAGAACCACGAAAAGTTCTTGTATTTTAAGATAAAATCTGACGCTATTAAAGAAAAAACTTCTACCGTGCTGAAATATGTTCATTTGCTGAAAATCAACAAAACCACGAAAAGTTCTTGTATTTGAAGATAAAATCTTCTTGCTTTGAAGAAGAAAGATCTAGCTGACATAAATGAGTTCATTCGATCAAAACCAACAGAAATTGACAAGAACCACGAAAAGTTCTTGTATTTTAAGATAAAATCTTACGCTATTAAAGAAAAAACTTCTGGCTCGCTGAAATACGTTCATTTGCTGAAAATCAACAAAACCACGAAAAGTTCTTGTATTTGAAGATAAAATCTTTTTGCTTTGAAGAAGAAAGATCTAGCTGACTGAAATAAGTTCATGAGATCAAAACCAACAAAAATTGACAAGAACCACGAAAAGTTCTTGTATTTTAAGATAAAATCTGACGCAATCAAAGAAAAAACTTCTACCTCGCTGAAATATGTTCATTTGCTGAAAATCAACAAAACCACGAAAAGTTCTTGCATTTGAAGATGAAATCTTTTTGCTTTGAAGAAGAAAGATCCAGCTGACTGAAATAAGTTGACTTGATGAAAATCAACAAAAATTGACAAGAACCACGAAAAGTTCTTGTATTTTAAGACAAAATCTGACGCTGTCAAAGAAAAAACTTCTACCTTGCTGAAATATGTTCATTTGCTGAAAATCAACAAAACCACGAAAAGTTCTTGTATTTGAAGATAAAATCTTCTTGCTTTGAAGAAGAAAGATCTAGCTGACTGAAATAAGTTCATAAGATGAAAACCAACAAAAATTGACAAGAACCACGAAAAGTTCTTGTATTTTAAGATAAAATCTTACGCTATTAAAGAAAAAACTTCTGGCTCTCTGAAATACGTTCATTTGATGAAAATCAACAAAACCACGAAAAGTTTTTGTATTTGAAGATAAAATCTTTTTGCTTTCAAGAAGAAAGATCTTGTTGACTGAAATAAGTTCATTGGATGAAAACCAACAAAAATTGACAAGAACCACGAAAAGCTCTTGTATTTTAAGATAAAATCTTACGCTATTGAAGAAAAAACTTCTGGCTCGCTGAAATACGTTCATTTGCTGAAAATCAACAAAACCACGAAAAGTTCTTGTATTTGAAGATAAAATCTTTTTGCTTTGAAGAAGAAAGATCCAGCTGACTGAAATAAGTTCACTTGATGAAAATCAACAAAAATTGACAAGAACCACGAAAAGTTCTTGTATTTTAAGATAAAATCTGACGCTATTAAAGAAAAGAACTTCTCGCTCGCTGAAATATGTTCATTTGCTGAAAATCAACAAAACCACGAAAAGTTCTTGTATTTGAAGATAAAATCTTTTTGCTTTCAAGAAGAAAGAACGAGCTGACTGAAATAAGTTCATTGGATGAAAACCAACAAAAATTGACAAGAACCACGAAAAGTTCTTGTATTTTAGGATAAAATCTGACGCTGTTAAAGAAAAAACTTCTCGCTCGCTGAAATATGTTCATTTGCTGAAAATCAACAAAGCCACGAAAAGTTCTTGTATTTGAAGATGAAATCCTTTTGCTTTGAAGAAGAAAGATCCAGCTGACTGAAATAAGTTCACTTGATGAAAATCAACAAAAATTGACAAGAACCACGAAAAGTTCTTGTATTTTAAGACAAAATCTGATGCTATCAAAGAAAAAACTTCCACCTTGCTGAAATATGTTCATTTGCTGAAAATCAACAAAACCACGAAAAGTTCTTGTATTTGAAGATAAAATTTTCTTGCTTTGAAGAAAGATCTCGCTGACTGAAATAAGTTCATAAGATGAAAACGAACAAAAATTGACAAGATCCATGAAAAGTTCTTGTATTTTAAGATAAAATCTTACGCTATTAAAGAAAAAACTTCTGGCTCGCTGAAATACGTTCATTTGCTGAAAATCAACAAAACCACGAAAAGTTCTTGTATTTGAAGATAAAATCATTTTGCTTTCAAGAAGAAAGATCTTGCTGACTGAAATAAGTTCATTGGATGAAAACCAACAAAAATTGACAAGAACCACGAAAAGTTCTTGTATTTTAAGATAAAATCTGACGCTATTAAAGAAAAAACGTCTCGCTCGCTGAAATATGTTCATTTGCTGAAAATCAACAAAACCACGAAAAGTTCTTGTATTTGAAGATGAAATCTTTTTGCTTTGAAGAAGAAAGAATCCAGCTGACTGAAATAAGTTCACTTGATGAAAATCAACAAAAATTGACAAGAACCACGAAAAGTTCTTGTATTTTAGGATAAAATCTGACGCTATTAAAGAAAAAACTTCCAGCTCACTGAAATATGTTCATTTGCTGAAAATCAAGAAAACCACGAAAAGTTCTTGTATTTGAAAATAACATCTTTTTGCTTTGAAGAAGAAAGATCTCGCTGACTGAAATGAGTTCATTCGATCAAAACCAACATAAATTGACAAGAACCACGAAAAGTTCTTGTATTTTAAGATAAAATCTTACGCTATTAAAGAAAAAACTTCTGGCTCGCTGAAATACGTTCATTTGCTGAAAATCAACAAAACCACGAAAAGTTCTTGTATTTGAAGATAAAATCTTTTTGCTTTCAAGAAGAAAGATCTAGCTGACTGAAATAAATTCATTGGATGAAAACCAACAAAAATTGACAAGAACCACGAAAAGTTCTTGTATTTTCGGATAAAATCTGACGCTGTTAAAGAAAAAACTTCTCGCTCGCTGAAATATGTTCATTTGCTGAAAATCAACAAAACCACGAAAAGTTCTTGTATTTGAAGATAAAATCTTTTTGCTTTCAAGAAGAAAGATCTTGCTGACTGAAATAAGTTCATTGGATGAAAACCAACAAAAATTGACAAGAACCACGAAAAGTTCTTGTATTTTAAGATAAAATCTGACGCTATTAAAGAAAAAACTTCTCGCTCGCTGAAATATGTTCATTTGCTGAAAATCAACAAAACCACGAAAAGTTCTTGTATTTGAAGATGAAATCTTTTTGCTTTGAATAAGAAAGATCCAGCTGACTGAAATAAGTTCACTTGATGAAAATCAACAAAAATTGACAAGAACCACGAAAAGTTCTTGTATTTTAAGATAAAATCTGACGCTATTAAAGAAAAAACTTCTACCTTGCTGAAATATGTTCATTTGCTGAAAATCAACAAAACCACGAAAAGTTCTTGTATTTGAAGATAAAATCTTTTTGCTTTCAAGAAGAAAGATCTTGCTGACTGAAATAAGTTCATTGGATGAAAACCAACAAAAATTGACAAGAACCACGAAAAGTTGTTGTATTTTAAGATAAAATCTGACGCTATTAAAGAAAAAACTTCTAGCTCGCTGAAATATGTTCATTTGCTGAAAATCAACAAAACCACGAAAAGTTCTAGTATTTGAAAATAACATATTTTTGCTTTGAAGAAGAAAGATCTCGCTGACTGAAATAAGTTCATTCGATCAAAACCAACAAAAATTGACAAGAACCACGAAAAGTTCTTGTATTTTAAGATAAAATCTTACGCTATTAAAGAAAAAACTTCTGGCTCGCTGAAATACGTTCATTTGCTGAAAATCAACAAAACCACGAAAAGTTCTTGTATTTGAAGATAAAATCTTTTTGCTTTGAAGAAGAAAGATCTTGCTGACTGAAATAAGTTGATTGGATGAAAACCAACAAAAATTGACAAGAACCACGAAAAGTTCTTGTATTTTAAGATAAAATCTGACGCTGTCAAAGAAAAAACTTCTCGCTCGCTGAAATATGTTCATTTGCTGAAAATCAACAAAACCACGAAAAGTTCTTGTATTTGAAGATAAAATCTTTTTGCTTTCAAGAAGAAAGATCTAGCTGACTGAAATAAGTTCATAAGATGAAAACCAACAAAAATTGACAAGAACCACAAAAAGTTCTTGTATTTTAAGATAAAATCTTACGCTATTAAAGAAAAAACTTCTGGCTCGCTGAAATACGTTCATTTGCTGAAAATCAACAAAACCACGAAAAGTTCTTGTATTTGAAGATAAAATCTTTTTGCTTTGAAGAAGAAAGATCCAGCTGACTGAAATAAGTTCACTTGATGAAAATCAACAAAAATTGACAAGAACCACGAAAAGTTCTTGTATTTTAAGATAAAATCTGACGCTATTAAAGAAAAAACTTCTACCTTGCTGAAATATGTTCATTTGCTGAAAATCAACAAAACCACGAAAAGTTCTTGTATTTGAAGATAAAATCTTCTTGCTTTGAAGAAGAAAGATCTAGCTGACTGAAATAAGTTCATAAGATGAAAACCATCAAAAATTGACAAGAACCACGAAAAGTTCTTGCATTTTAAGATAAAATCTTACGCTATTAAAGAAAAAACTTCTGGCTCGCTGAAATACGTTCATTTGCTGAAAATCAACAACACCACGAAAAGTTCTTGTATTTGAAGATAAAATCTTTTTGCTTTCAAGAAGAAAGATCTTGCTGACTGAAATAAGTTCATTGGATGAAAACCAACAAAAATTGACAAGAACCACGAAAAGTTGTTGTATTTTAAGATAAAATCTGACGCTATTAAAGAAAAAACTTCTAGCTCGCTGAAATATGTTCATTTGCTGAAAATCAACAAAACCACGAAAAGTTCTAGTATTTGAAAATTACATCTTTTTGCTTTGAAGAAGAAAGATCTCGCTGACTGAAATAAGTTCATTCGATCAAAACCAACAAAAATTGACAAGAACCACGAAAAGTTCTTGTATTTTAAGATAAAATCTTACGCTATTAAAGAAAAAACTTCTGGCTCGCTGAAATACGTTCATTTGCTGAAAATCAACAAAACCACGAAAAGTTCTTGTATTTGAAGATAAAATCTTTTTGCTTTGAAGAAGAAAGATCTTGCTGACTGAAATAAGTTGATTGGATGAAAACCAACAAAAATTGACAAGAACCACGAAAAGTTCTTGTATTTTAAGATAAAATCTGACGCAATTAAAGAAAAAAGTTCTAGCTCGCTGAAATATGTTCATTTGCTGAAAATCAACAAAACCATGAAAAGTTCTTGTATTTGAAGATAAAATCTTTTTGCTTTCAAGAAGAAAGATCTAGCTGACTGAAATAAGTGCATTGGATGAAAACCAACAAAAATTGACAAGAACCACGAAAAGTTCTTGTATTTTAGGATGAAATCTGACGCTATTAAAGAAAAAACTTCTCGCTCACTGAAATATATTCATTTGCTGAAAATCAATAAAACCACGAAAAGTTCTTGTATTTGAAGATGAAATCTTTTTGATTTGAAGAAGAAAGATCCAGCTGACTGAAATAAGTTCACTTGATGAAAATCAACAAAAATTGACAAGAACCACGAAAAGTTCTTGTATTTTAAGACAAAAGCTGATGCTATCAAAGAAAAAACTTCCACCTTGCTGAAATATGTTCATTTGCTGAAAATCAACAAAACCACGAAAAGTTCTTGTATTTGAAGATAAAATTTTCTTGCTTTGAAGAAGAAAGATCTTGCTGACTGAAATAAGTTCATAAGATGAAAACCAACAAAAATTGACAAGAACCACGAAAAGTTCTTGTATTTTAAGATAAAATCTTACGCTATTAAAGAAAAAACTTCTGGCTCGCTGAAATACGTTCATTTGCTGAAAATCAACAAAACCACGAAAAGTTCTTGTATTTGAAGATGAAATCTTCTTGCTTTGAAGAAGAAAGATCCAGCTGACTGAAATAAGTTCACTTGATGAAATTCAACAAAAATTGACAAGAACCACGAAAAGTTCTTGTATTTTAAGATAAAATCTGACGCTATTAAAGAAAAAACTTCTCGCTCGCTGAAATATGTTCATTTGCTGAAAATCAACAAAACCACGAAAAGTTCTTGTATTTGAAGATAAAATCTTTTTGCTTTCAAGAAGAAAGATCCAGCTGACTGAAATAAATTCATTGGATGAAAACCAACAAAAATTGACAAGAACCACGAAAAGTTCTTGTATTTTAGGATAAAATCTGACGCTGTTAAAGAAAAAACTTCTCGCTCGCTGAAATATGTTCATTTGCTGAAAATCAACAAAACCACGAAATGTTCTTGTATTTGAAGATAAAATCTTTTTGCTTTCAAGAAGAAAGATCTTGCTGACTGAAATAAGTTCATTGGATGAAAACCAACAAAAATTGACAAGAACCACGAAAAGTTCTTGTATTTTAAGATAAAATCTTACGCTATTAAAGAAAAAACTTCTGGCTCGCTGAAATACGTTCATTTGCGGAAAATCAACAAAACCACGAAAAGTTCTTGTATTTGAAGATAAAATCTTTTTGCTTTGAAGAAGAAAGATCCAGCTGACTGAAATAAGTTCACTTGATGAAAATCAACAAAAATTGACAAGAACCACGAAAAGTTCTTGTATTTTAAGATAAAATCTGACGCTATTAAAGAAAAGAACTTCTCGATCGCTGAAATATGTTCATTTGCTGAAAATCAACAAAACCACGAAAAGTTCTTGTATTTGAAGATAAAATCTTTTTGCTTTCAAGAAGAAAGAACTAGCTGACTGAAATAAGTTCATTGGATGAAAACCAACAAAACTTGACAAGAACCACGAAAAGTTCTTGTATTTTAGGATAAAATCTGACGCTGTTAAAGAAAAAACTTCTCGCTCGCTGAAATATGTTCATTTGCTGAAAATCAACAAAGCCACGAAAAGTTCTTGTATTTGAAGATGAAATCTTTTTGCTTTGAAGAAGAAAGATCCAGCTGACTGAAATAAGTTCACTTGATGAAAATCAACAAAAATTGACAAGAACCACGAAAAGTTCTTGTATTTTAAGACAAAATCTGACGCTATCAAAGAAAAAACTTCCACCTTGCTGCAATATGTTCATTTGCTGAAAATCAACAAAACCACGAAAAGTTCTTGTATTTGAAGATAAAATCATTTTGCTTTCAAGAAGAAAGATCTTGCTGACTGAAATAAGTTCATTGGATGAAAACCAACAAAAATTGACAAGAACCACGAAAAGTTGTTGTATTTTAAGATAAAATCTGACGCTATTAAAGAAAAAACTTCTAGCTCGCTGAAATATGTTCATTTGCTGAAAATCAACAAAACCACGAACAGTTCTTGTATTTGAAAATAACATCTTTTTGCTTTGAAGAAGAAAGATCTCGCTGACTGAAATAAGTTCATTCGATCAAAACCAACAAAAATTGACAAGAACCACGAAAAGTTCTTGTATTTTAAGATAAAATCTGACGCTATTAAAGAAAAAACGTCTCGCTCGCTGAAATATGTTCATTTGCTGAAAATCAACAAAACCACGAAAAGTTCTTGTATTTGAAGATGAAATCTTTTTGCTTTGAAGAAGAAAGATCCAGCTGACTGAAATAAGTTCACTTGATGAAAATCAACAAAAATTGACAAGAACCACGAAAAGTTCTTGTATTTTAAGATAAAATCTGACGCTATTAAAGAAAAAACTTCTGGCTCGGTGAAATATGTTCATTTGCTGAAAATCAACAAAACCACGAAAAGTTCTTGTATTTGAAGATAAAATTTTCTTGCTTTGAAGAAGACAGATCCAGCTGACTGAAATAAGTTGATAAGATGAAAACCAACAAAAATTGACAAGAACCACGAAAAGTTCTTGTATTTTAAGATAAAATCTGACGCTATTAAAGAAAAAACTTCGAGCTCGCTGAAATATGTTCATTTGCTGAAAATCAACAAAACCACGAAAAGTTCTAGTATTTGAAAATAACATCTTTTTGCTTTGAAGAAGAAAGATCTCGCTGAGTGAAATAAGTTCATTCGATCAAAACCAACAAAAATTGACAAGAACCACGAAAAGTTCTTGTATTTTAAGATAAAATCTGACGCTATTAAAGAAAAAACTTCTCGCTCGCTGAAATATGTTCATTTGCTGAAAATCAACAATACACGAAAAGTTCTTGTATTTGAAGATGAAATCTTTTTGCTTTGAAGAAGAAAGATCCAGCTGACTGAAATAAGTTCACTTGATGAAAATCAACAAAAATTGACAAGAACCAGGAAAAGTTCTTGTATTTTAAGATAAAATCTGACGCTATTAAAGAAAAAACTTCTCGCTCGCTGAAATATGTTCATTTGCTGAAAATCAAGAAAACCACGAAAAGTTCTTGTATTTGAAAATAACATCTTTTTGCTTTGAAGAAGAAAGATCTCGCTGACTGAAGTAAGTTCATTCGATCAAAACCAACAAAAATTGACAAGAACCACGAAAAGTTCTTGTATTTTAAGATAAAATCTGACGCTATTAAAGAAAAAACTTCGAGCTCGCTGAAATATGTTCATTTGCTGAAAATCAACAAAACCACGAAAAGTTCTAGTATTTGAAAATAACATCTTTTTGCTTTGAAGAAGAAAGATCTCGCTGACTGAAATAAGTTCATTCGATCAAAACCAACAAAAATTGACAAGAACCACGAAAAGTTCTTGTATTTTAAGATAAAATCTGACGCTATTAAAGAAAAAACTTCTCGCTCGCTGAAATATGTTCATTTGCTGAAAATCAACAATACACGAAAAGTTCTTGTATTTGAAGATGAAATCTTTTTGCTTTGAAGAAGAAAGATCCAGCTGACTGAAATAAGTTCACTTGATGAAAATCAACAAAAATTGACAAGAACCACGAAAAGTTCTTGTATTTTAAGATAAAATCTGACGCTATTAAAGAAAAAACTTCGAGCTCGCTGAAATATGTTCATTTGCTGAAAATCAACAAAACCACGAAAAGTTCTAGTATTTGAAAATAACATCTTTTTGCTTTGAAGAAGAAAGATCTCGCTGACTGAAATAAGTTCATTCGATCAAAACCAACAAAAATTGACAAGAACCACGAAAAGTTCTTGTATTTTAAGATAAAATCTGACGCTATTAAAGAAAAAACTTCTCGCTCGCTGAAATATGTTCATTTGCTGAAAATCAACAATACACGAAAAGTTCTTGTATTTGAAGATGAAATCTTTTTGCTTTGAAGAAGAAAGATCCAGCTGACTGAAATAAGTTCACTTGATGAAAATCAACAAAAATTGACAAGAACCAGGAAAAGTTCTTGTATTTTAAGATAAAATCTGACGCTATTAAAGAAAAAACTTCTAGCTCGCTGAAATATGTTCATTTGCTGAAAATCAAGAAAACCACGAAAAGTTCTTGTATTTGAAAATAACATCTTTTTGCTTTGAAGAAGAAAGATCTCGCTGACTGAAGTAAGTTCATTCGATCAAAACCAACAAAAATTGACAAGAACCACGAAAAGTTCTTGTATTTTAAGATAAAATCTTACGCTATTAAAGAAAAAACTTCTGGCTCGCTGAAATACGTTCATTTGCTGAAAATCAACAAAACCACGAAATGTTCTTGTATTTGAAGATAAAATCTTTTTGCTTTGAAGAAGAAAGATCCAGCTGACTGAAATAAGTTCACTTGATGAAAATCAACAAAAATTGACAACAACCACGAAAAGTTCTTGTATTTTAAGATTAAATCTGACGCTATTAAAGAAAAAAACTTCTCGCTCGCTGAAAGATGTTCATTTGCTGAAAGTCAAGAAAACCACGAAAAGTTCTTGTATTTGAAGATGAAATCTTTTTGCTTTGAAGAAGAAAGATCCAGCTGACTGAAATAAGTTCATTGGATGAAAACCAACAAAAATTGACAAGAACCACGAAAAGTTCTTGTATTTTAGGATAAAATCTGACGCTGATAAAGAAAAAACTTCTCGCTCGCTGAAATATGTTCATTTGCTGAAAATCAACAAAACCACGAAAAGTTCTTGTATTTGAAGATAAAATCTTTTTGCTTTGAAGAAGAAAGATCGAGCTGACTGAAATAAGTTCATAAGATGAAAACCAACAAAAATTGACAAGAACCACAAAAAGTTCTTGTATTTTAGGATAAAATCTGACGCTATTAATGAAAAAACTTCTCGCTCGCTGAAATATGTTCATTTGCTGAAAATCAACAAAACCACGAAAAGTTCTTGTATTTGAAGATAAAATCTTTTTGCTTTGAAGAAGAAAGATCCAGCTGACAGAAATAAGTTCATTCGATCAAAACCAACAAAAATTGACAAGAACCACGAAAAGTTCTTGTATTTTAAGATAAAATCTGACGCTATCAAAGAGAAAACTTCTACCTCACTGAAATATGTTCATTTGCTAAAAATCAACAAAACCACGAAAAGTTCTTGTATTTGAAGATAAAATCTTTTTGCTTTGAAGAAGAAAGATCGAGCTGACTGAAATAAGTTCATTGGATGAAAACCAACAAAAATTGACAAGAACCACGAAAAGTTCTTGTATTTTAGGATAAAATCTGACGCTATTAAAGAAAAAACTTCTCGCTCGCTGAAATATGTTCATTTGCTGAAAATCAACAAAACCACGAAAAGTTCTTGTATTTGAAGATAAAATCTTTTTGCTTTGAAGAAGAAAGATCCAGCTGACTGAAATAAGTTCATTCGATCAAAACCAACAAAAATTGACAAGAACCACGAAAAGTTCTTGTATTTTAAGATAAAATCTGACGCTATCAAAGAGAAAACTTCGACCTCGCTGAAATATGTTCATTTGATGAAAATCAACAAAACCACGAAAAGTTCTTGTATTTGAAGATAAAATCTTTTTGCTTTGAAGAAGAAAGATCCAGCTGACTGAAATAGGTTCATTTGATGAAAATCCACAAAAATTGACAAGAACCACGAAAAGTTTTAGTATTTTAAGATAAAATCTGACGCTATTAAGGAAAAAAACTTTTGGCTCGCTGAAATATGTTCATTTGCTGAAAAGCAACAAAACCACGAAAAGTTCTTGTATTTGAAGATAAAATCTTTTTGCTTTGAAGAAGAAAGATCTAGCTGACTGAAATAAGTTCATTGGATGAAAACCAACAAAAATTGACAAGAACCACGAAAAGTTCTTGTATTTTAGGATAAAATCTGACGCCATGAAAGAAAAAACTTCTCGGTCGCTGAAATATGTTCATTTGCTGAAAAGCAACAAAACCACGAAAAGTTCTTGTATTTGAAGATAAAATCTTTTTGCTTTGAAGAAGAAAGATCTCGCTGACTGAAATAAGTTCATTGGATGAAAACCAACAAAAATTGACAAGAACCACGAAAAGTTCTTGTATTTTAAGATAAAATCTGACGCTATTAAAGAAAAGACTTCTCGCTCGCTGAAATATGTTCATTTGCTGAAAATCAACAAAACCACGAAAAGTTCTTGTATTTGAAGATAAAATCTTTTTGCTTTGAAGAAGAAAGATCCAGCTCACTGAAATAAGTTCATTTGATGAAAATCAACAAAAATTGACAAGGACCACGAAAAGTTCTTGTATTTTAGGATAAAATCTGACGCGATTAAAGAAAAAATTTCTCGCTCGCTGAAATATGTTCATTTGCTGAAAACCAACAAAATCACGAAAAGTTCTTGTATTTGAAGATAAAATCTTTTTGCTTTGAAGAAGAAAGATCCAGCTGACTGAAATAAGTTCATTCGATCAAAACCAACAAAAATTGACAAGAACCACGAAAAGTTCTTGTATTTTAAGATAAAATCTGACGCTATCAAAGAAAAAACTTCGACCTCGCTGAAATATGTTCATTTGCTGAAAATCAACAAAACCACGAAAAGTTCTTGTATTTGAAGATAAAATCTTTTTGCTTTGAAGAAGAAAGATCCAGCTGACTGAAATAGGTTCATTTGATGAAAATCCACAAAAATTGACAAGAACCACGAAAAGCTCTTGTATTTTAAGATAAAATCTTACGCTATTAAAGAAAAAACTTCTTGCTCGATGAAATATGTTCATTTGCTGAAAAGCAACAAAACCACTAAAAGTTCTTGTATTTCAAGATAAAATGTTTTTGATTTGAAGAAGAAAGATCTAGCTGACTGAAATAAGTTCATGAGATCAAAACCAACAAAAATTGAGAAAAACCACGAAAAGTTCTTGTATTTTAAGATAGAATCTGACGCTATCAAAGAAAAAACTTCTCGGTCGCTGAAATATGTTCATTTGCTGAAAATCAACAAAACCACGAAAAGTTCTTGTATTTGAAGACAAAATCTTTTTGCTTTGAAGAAGAAAGATCCAGCTGACTGAAATAAGTTCATTTGATGGAAATCAACAAAAATTGACAAGAACCACGAAAAGTTTTTTTATTTTAAGATAAAATCTGACGCTATTCAAGAAAAAACTTCTCGCTCGCTGAAATATGTTCATTTGCTGAAAATCAACAAAACCACAAAAAGTTCTTGTATTTGAAGATAGAATCTTTTTCCTTTGAAGAAGAAAGATCTAGCTGACTGAAATAAGTTCATTGGATGAAAACCAACAACAATTGACAAGAACCACGAAAAGTTCTTGTATTTTAGGATAAAATCTGACGCCATTAAAGAAAAAACTTCTCGCTCGCTGAAATATGTTCATTTGCTGAAAATCAACAAAACCACGAAAAGTTCTTGTATTTGAAGATAAAATCTTTTTGCTTTGAAGAAGAAAGATCCAGCTGACTGAAATAAGTTCATTTGATGAAATTCAACAAAAATTGACAAGAACCTCGAAAAGTTCTTGTATTTTAAGATAAAATCTTGAGCTATTAAAGAAAAAACTTCGAGCTCGCTGAAATATGTTCATTTGCTGAAAACCAACAAAACCACGAAAAGTTCTTGTATTTGAAGATAAAATCTTTTTGCATTAAAGAAAAAAGATCCAGCTGACTGAAATAGGTTCATTGGATGAAAACCAACAAAAATTGACACGAACCACGAAAAGTTCTTGTATTTTAAGATAAAATCTTGAGCTATCAAAGAAAAAACTTCGAGCTCGCTGAAATATGTTCATTTGCTGAAAACAAAGAAAACCACGAAAAGTTATTGTATTTGAAGATAAAATCTTTTTGCATGAAAGAAGAAAGATCTAGCTGACTGAAATAAGTTCATTGGATGAAAACCAACAAAAATTGACAAGAACCACGAAAAGTTCTTGTATTTTTAGATAAAATCTTACGCTATTGAAGAAATAACTTCCAGCTTGGTGAAATATGTTCATTTCCTGAAAACCAACAAAACCACGAAAAGTTCTTGTATTTGAAGATAAAATCTTTTTGCTTTGAAGAAGAAAGATCCAGCTGACTGAAATAAGTTCATTAGATGAAAACCAACAAAAATTGACAAGAACCACGAAAAGTTCTTGTATTTTTCGATAAAATCTTATGCGATGAAAGAAAAAACTTCTTGCTCGCTGAAATATTTTCTTTTGCTGAAAACCAACAAAACCACGAAAAGTTCTTTCATTTGAAGATGAAATCTTTTCGCATTAAAGAAGAAAGATCAAGATGACTGAAATAAGTTCATTCGATGAAAACCAACAAAAATTGACAAGAACCACGAAAAGTTCCTGTATTTTAAGAGAAAATCTTTCGCTATTAAAGAAAAAACTTCCAGCTCGCTGAAATATGTTCATTTGCTGAAAACAAAGAAAACCACGAAAAGTTCTTGTATTTGAAGATAAAATCTTTTTGCTTTGAAGAAGAAAGATCCAGCTGACTGAAATAAGTTCATGAGATGAAAACCAACAAAAATTGACAAGAACCACGAAAAGTTCTTGTATTTTTCGATAAAATCTGAAGCTATTGAAGAAAAAACTTCCAGCTCGCTGAAATATGTTCATTTGCTGAAAACCAACAAAACCACGAAAAGTTCTTGTATTTGAAGATAAAATCATTTTGCATTAAAGAAGAAAGATCTAGCTGACTGAAATAAGTTCATTAGATGAAAACCATCAAAAATTGACAAGAAACACGAAAGGTTCTTGTATTTTAAGATAAAATCTTGAGCGATTGAAGAAAAAACTTCCAGCTCGCTGAAATATGTTCATTTGCTGAAAAGCAAGAAAACCACGAAAAGTTCTTGTATTTGAAGATAAAATCTTTCTGCATTAAAGAAGAAAGATCCAGCTGACTGAAATAAGTTCATTGGATGAAAACCAACAAAAATTGACAAGAACCAGGAAAAGTTCTTGTATTTTAAGATAAAATCTTATGCTATTAAAGAAAAAAATTCCAGCTCGCTGAAATATATTCATTTCCTGAACACAAAGAAAACCACGAAAAGTTATTGTATTTGAAGATAAAATCTTTTTGCATTAAAGAAGAAAGATCCAGCTGACTGAAATAAGTTCATTCGATGAAAACCAACAAAAATTGACAAGAGCCACGAAAAGTTCTTGTATTTTAAGACAAAATCTTACGCGATGAAAGAAAAAACTTCCAGCTCGCTGAAATATGTTCATTTGCTGAAAACCAACAAAACCACGAAAAGTTCTTGTATTTGAAGATAAAATCTTTTTGCTTTGAAGAAGAAAGATCTAGCTGACTGAAATAAGTTGATTGGATGAAAACCAACAAAAGTTGACAAGAACCACGAAAAGTTCTTGTATTTTAAGATAAAATCTGACGCTATTAAAGAAAAAACTTCTCCCTCGCTGAAATATGTTCATTTGCTGAAAATCAACAAAACCACGAAAAGTTCTTGTATTTGAAGATAACATCTTTTTGCTTTGAAGAAGAAAGTTCCAGCTGACTGAAATATGTTCATTTGATGAAAATCAACAAAAATTGACAAGAACCACGAAAACTTTTTGTATTTGAAGATAAAATCTGACGCTATTAAAGAAAAAACTTCTCGCTCGCTGAAATATGTTCATTTGCTGAAAATCAACAAAATCACGAAAAGTTCTTGTATTTGAAGATAAAATCCTTTTGCTTTGAAGAAGAAAGATCTAGCTGACTGAAATAAGTTCATTCGATCAAAACCAAAAAAAATTGACAAGAACCACGAAAAGCTCTTGTATTTTAAGATAAAATCTTACGCTATTATAGAAAACACTTCTTGCTCGATGAAATATGTTCATTTGCTCAAAACCACGAAAAGTTCTTGTATTTGAAGATAAAATCTTTTTGCTTTGAAGAAGAAAGATCTTGCTGACTGAAATAAGTTCATTGGATGAAAACCAACAAAAATTGACAAGAACCACGAAAAGTTCTTGTATTTTAAGATAAAATCTGACGCAATTAAAGAAAAAACTTCTCCCTCGCTGAAATATGTTCATTTGCTGAAAATCAACAAAACCACGAAAAGTTCTTGTATTTGAAGATAGAATCTTTTTGCTTTGAAGAAGAAAGATCTCGCTGACTGAAATAAGTTCATTGGATGAAAACCAACAAAAATTGACAAGAACCACGAAAAGTTCTTGTATTTTAGGATAAAATCTGACGCTATTAAAGAAAAAACTTCTCCCTCGCTGAAATATGTTCATTTGCTGAAAACCAACAAAACCACGAAACGTTCTTGTATTTGAAGATAAAATCTTTTTGCTTTGAAGAAGAAAGATCCAGCTGTCTGAAATAAGTTCATAAGATGAAAACCAACAAAAATTGACAAGAACCACGAAAAGTTTTTGTATTTTGAGATAAAATCTGACGCTGTGAAAGAAAAAACTTCTCGCTCGCTGAAATATGTTCATTTGCTGAAAATCAACAAAACCACGAAAAGTTCTTGTATTTGAAGATAAAATCTTTTTGCTTTGAAGAAGAAAGATCTAGCTGACTGAAATAAGTTCATTCGATCAAAACCAACAAAAATTGACAAGAACCACGAAAAGTTCTTGTATTTTAAGTTGAAATCTTATGCGATTAAAGAAAAAACTTCCAGCTCGCTGAAATATGTTCATTTGCTGAAAACCAACAAAACCACGAAAAGTTCCTGTATTTGAAGATAACATCTTTTTGCATTAAAGAAAGATCCAGCTGACTGAAATCAGTTCATTGGATGAAAACCAACAAAAATTGACAAGAACCACGAAAAGATCTTGTATATTAAGATAAAATCTTGAGCTATTAAAGAAAAAACTTCCAGCTTGCTGAAATATATTCATTTCCTGAAAACAAAGAAAACCACGAAAAGTTATTGTATTTGAAGATAAAATCTTTTTGCATTAAAGAAGAAAGATCCAGCTGACTGAAATAAGTTCATTCGATGAAAACCAACAAAAATTGACAAGAACCATGAAAAGTTCTTGTATTTTAAGATAAAATCTTACGCTATTAAAGAAAAAACTTCCAGTTCGCTGAAATATGTTAATTTGCTGAAAACAAAGAAAACCACGAAAAGTACTTGTATTTGAAGGTAAAATCTTTTAGCTTTGTAGAAGAAAGATCCAGCTGACTGAAATAAGTTCATTAGATGAATACCAACAAAAATTGACAAGAACCACGAAAAGTTCTTGGATTTTAAGATAAAATCTTACGCTATGAAAGAAAAAACTTCCAGCTCGCTGAAATATGTTCATTTGTTGAAAACCAACAAAAACACGAAAAGTTCTTGTATTTGAAGATAAAATCTTTTTGCTTTGAAGAAGAAAGATCCAGCTGACTGAAATAAGTTCATTAGATGAAAACCAACAAAAATTGAGAAGAACCACGAAAAGTTCTTGTATTTTAAGATGAAATCTTGAGTAATTGAAGAAAAAACTTCCAGCTCGCTGAAATATGTTCATTTGCTGAAAAGCAAGAAAACCACGAAAAGTTCTTGTATTTGAAGATAAAATCTTGAGCTATTAAAGAAAAAACTTCGAGCTCGCTGAAATATGTTCATTTGCTGAAAACAAAGAAAACCACGAAAAGTTATTGTATTTGAAGATAAAATCTTTTTGCATTAAAGAAGAAAGATCTAGCTGACTGAAATAAGTTCATTGGATGAAAACCAACAAAAATTGACAAGAACCACGAAAAGTTCTTGTATTTTTGGACAAAATCTTACGCTATTGAAGAAATAACTTCCAGCTCGGTGAAATATGTTCATTTCCTGAAAACCAACAAAACCACGAAAAGTTCTTGTATTTGAAGATAAAATCTTTTTGCTTTGAAGAAGAAAGATCCAGCTGACTGAAATAAGTTCATTAGATGAAAACCAACAAAAATTGACAAGAACCACGAACAGTTCTTGTATTTTGAGATAAAATCTTATGCGATTAAAGAAAAAACTTCTTGCTCGCGGAAATATTTTCTTTTGCTGAAAACCAACAAAACCACGAAAAGTTCCTGTATTTGAAGATGAAATCTTTTCGCATTAAAGAAGAAAGATCAAGATGACTGAAATAAGTTCATTCGATGAAAACCAACAAAAATTGAGAAGAACCACGAAAAGTTCCTGTATTTTAAGAGAAAATCTTTCGCTATTAAAGAAAAAACTTCCAGCTCGATGAAATATGTTCATTTGCTGAAAACAAAGAAAACCACGAAAAGTTCTTGTATTTGAAGATAAAATCTTTTTGCTTTGAAGAAGAAAGATCCAGCTGACTGAAATAAGTTCATGAGATGAAAACCAACAAAAATTGACAAGAACCACGAAAAGTTCTTGTATTTTTCTATAAAATCTGAAGCTATTGAAGAAAAAACTTCCAGCTCGCTGAAATATGTTCATTTGCTGAAAACCAACAAAACCACGAAAAGTTCCTGTATTTGAAGATAAAATCATTTTGCATTAAAGAAGAAAGATCTAGCTGACTGAAATAAGTTCATTAGATGAAAACCAACAAAAATTGACAAGAAACACGAAAGGTTCTTGTATTTTAAGATAAAATCTTGAGCTATTGAAGAAAAAACTTCCAGCTCGCTGAAATATGTTCATTTGCTGAAAAGCAAGAAAACCACGAAAAGTTCTTGTATTTGAAGATAAAATCTTTTTGCATTAAAGAAGAAAGATCCAGCTGACTGAAATAAGTTCATTGGATGAAAACCAACAAAAATTGACAAGAACCAGGAAAAGTTCTTGTATTTTAAGATAAAATCTTATGCTATCAAAGAAAAAAATTCCAGCTCGCTGAAATATATTCATTTCCTGAACACAAAGAAAACCACGAAAAGTTATTGTATTTGAAGATAAAATCTTTTTGCATTAAAGAAGAAAGATCCAGCTGACTGAAATAAGTTCATTCGATGAAAACCAACAAAAATTGACAAGAGCCACGAAAAGTTCTTGTATTTTAAGACAAAATCTTACGCGATGAAAGAAAAAACTTCCAGCTCGCTGAAATATGTTCATTTGCTGAAAACCAACAAAACCACGAAAAGTTCTTGTATTTGAAGATAAAATCTTGAGCTGTTGAAGAAAAAACTTCCAGCTCGCTGAAATATGTTCATTTGCTGAAAAGCAAGAAAACCACGAAAAGTTCTTGTATTTGAAGATAAAATCTTTTTGCATTAAAGAAGACAGATCCAGCTGACTGAAATAAGTTCATTGGATGAAAACCAATAAAAATTGACAAGAACCACGAAAAGTTCTTGTATTTTTAGATAAAATCTTGAGCTATTAAAGAAAAAACTTCCAGCTAACTGAAATATGTTCATTTGCTGAAAACAAAGAAAACCACGAAAAGTTATTGTATTTGAAGATAAAATCTTTTTGCATTAAAGAAGAAAGATCCAGCTGACTGAAATAAGTTCATTGGATGAAAACCAACAAAAATTGACAAGAACCACGAAAAGTTCTTGTATTTTTAGATAAAATCTTACGCTATTGAAGAATTAACTTCCAGCTCGGTGAAATATGTTCATTTCCTGAAAACCAACAAAACCACGAAAAGTTCTTGTATTTGAAGATAAAATCTTTTTGCTTTGAAGAAGAAAGATCCAGCTGACTGAAATAAGTTCATTAGATGAAAACCAACAAAAATTGACAAGAACCACGAAAAGTTCTTGTATTTTGAGATAAAATCTTATGCGATGAAAGAAAAAACTTCTTGCTCGCTGAAATATTTTCTTTTGCTGAAAACCAACAAAACCACGAAAAGTTCTTTCATTTGAAGATGAAATCTTTTCGCATTAAAGAAGAAAGATCAAGATGACTGAAATTAGTTCATTCGATCAAAACCAACAAAAATTGACAAGAACCACGAAAAGTTCCTGTATTTTAAGAGAAAATCTTTCGCTATTAAAGAAAAAACTTCCAGCTCGCTGAAATATGTTCATTTGCTGAAAACAAAGAAAACCACGAAAAGTTCTTGTATTTGAAGATAAAATCTTTTTGCTTTGAAGAAGAAAGATCCAGCTGACTGAAATAAGTTCATGAGATGAAAACCAACAAAAATTGACAAGAACCACGAAAAGTTCTTGTATTTTTCGATAAAATCTGAAGCTATTGAAGAAAAAACTTCCAGCTCGCTGAAATATGTTCATTTGCTGAAAACCAACAAAACCACGAAAAGTTCCTGTATTTGAAGATAAAATCATTTTGCATTAAAGAAGAAAGATCTAGCTGACTGAAATAAGTTCATTAGATGAAAACCAACAAAAATTGACAAGAAACACGAAAGGTTCTTGTATTTTAATATAAAATCTTGAGCTATTGAAGAAAAAACTTCCAGCTCGCTGAAATATGTTCATTTGCTGAAAATCAACAAAATCACGAAAAGTTCTTGTATTTGAAGATGAAATCTTTTTGCTTTGAAGAAGAAAGATCCAGCTGACTGAAATAAGTTCATTCGATCAAAACCAAAAAAAATTGACAAGAACCACGAAAAGCTCTTGTATTTTAAGATAAAATCTTACGCTATTATAGAAAACACTTCTTGCTCGATGAAATATGTTCATTTGCTGAAAACCAACAAAACCACGAAAAGTTCTTGTATTTGAAGATAAAATCTTTTTGCATTAAAGAAGAAAGATCCAGCTGACTGAAATAAGTTCATTCGATGAAAACCAACAAAAATTGACAAGAGCCACGAAAAGTTCTTGTATTTTAAGACAAAATCTTACGCGATGAAAGAAAAAACTTCCAGCTCGCTGAAATATGTTCATTTGCTGAAAACCAACAAAACCACGAAAAGTTCTTGTATTTGAAGATAAAATCTTGAGCTGTTGAAGAAAAAACTTCCAGCTCGCTGAAATATGTTCATTTGCTGAAAAGCAAGAAAACCACGAAAAGTTCTTGTATTTGAAGATAAAATATTTTTGCATTAAAGAAGAAAGATCCAGCTGACTGAAATAAGTTCATTGGATGAAAACCAACAAAAATTGACAAGAACCAGGAAAAGTTCTTGTATTTTAAGATAAAATCTTACGCTATTAAAGAAAAAACTTCCAGCTCGCTGAAATATATTCATTTCCTGAAAACAAAGAAAATCACGAAAAGTTATTGTATTTGAAGATAAAATCTTTTTGCATTAAAGAAGAAAGATCCAGCTGACTGAAATAAGTTCATTCGATGAAAACCAACAAAAATTGACAAGAGCCACGAAAAGTTCTTGTATTTTAAGACAAAATCTTACGCGATGAAAGAAAAAACTTCCAGCTCGCTGAAATATGTTCATTTGCTGAAAACCAACAAAACCACGAAAAGTTCTTGTATTTGAAGATAAAATCTTGAGCTGTTGAAGAAAAAACTTCGAGCTCGCTGAAATATATTCTTTTGCTGAAAACCAACAAAACCACGAAAAGTTCTTGCATTTGAAGATAAAATCTTTTTGCATTGAAGAGGAAAAATCCAGCTGACCGAAATAAGTTCATTGGATGGAAACCAACATAAATTGACAAGAACAACGAAAAGTTCTTGTATTTTAAGATAAAATCTTAAGCTATTAAAGAAAAAACTTCGAGCTCGCTGAAATATGTTCATTTGCTGAAAACCAACAAAACAACGGAAAGTTCTTGTATTTGTAGATAAAATTTTTTGCATTAAAGAAGAAAGATCTTGCTAACTGAAATAACTTCATCAGATGGAAACCAACATAAATTGACAAGAACCACGAATCGTTCTTGTATTTTAAGTTAAAATCTTAAGCTTTTAAAGAAGAAACTTCTTGCTCGCTGAGTAATGTTCATTTGCTGAAAACCAATAAAACCACGAAAAGTTCTTGTATTTGAAGATAAAATCTTTTTGCATTAAAGAAGAAAGATCCAGCTGACTGAAATAAGTTCATTACATGAAAACCAACAAAAATTGACAGGAACCACGAAAAGTACTTCTATTTTAAGATAAAATCTTGAGCTATTAAAGAAAAAACTTCTAGCTCGCTGAAATATGTTCATTTGCTGAAAACCAACAAAACCACGAAACGTTGTTGTATTTGAAGATAAAATCTTTTTGCTTTGAAGAAGAAGGATCTAGCTGACTGAAATAACTTCATCAGATGGAAAGCAACATAAATTGACAAGAACCACGAAAAGTACTTGTATTTTAAGATAAAATCTTGAGCTATTAACGAAAAAACTTCTAATTCGCTGAAATATGTTCATTTGCTGAAAACCAACAAATCCACGAAAAGTTCTTGTATTTGAAGATAAAATCTTTTTGCATTAAAGAAGAAAGATCGAGCTGACTGAAATAAGTTCATCAGATGAAAACGAACAAAAATTGACAAGAACCACGAAAAGTTCTTGTATTTTAAGATAAAATCTTACGCTACTAAAGAAAAAACTTCCAGCTCGCTGAAATATGTTCATTTGCTGAAAAGCAAGAAAACCACGAAAAGTTCTTGTATTTGAAGATAAAATCTTTTTGCTTTGAAGAAGAAAGATCCAGCTGACTGAAATAAGTTCATTTGATGAAAACCAACAAAAATTGACAAGAACCACGAAAAGTTCTTGTATTTTAAGATAAAATCTTGAGCTATTAACGAAAAAATTTCTACCTCGCTGAAATATGTTGATTTGCTGGAAACAAACAAACCCACGAAAAGTTCTTGTATTTGAAGATAAAATCTTTCTGCATTAAAGAAGAAAGATCTTGCTCACTGAAATAAGTTCATTCGATGAAAACCAACAAAACCACGAAAAGTTCTTGTATTTGAAGATAAAATCTTTTTGCATTAAAGAAGAAAGATCCAGCTGACTGAAATAGGTTCATTCGATGGAAACCAACAAAAATTGACAAGAACCACGAAAAGTTCTTGTATTTTAAGATAAGATCTTAAGCTATTGAAGAAAAAACTTCAACCTCGCTGAAATATGTTCATTTGCTGAAAACCAACAAATCCACGAAAAGTTCTTGTATTTGAAGATAAAATCTTTTTGCATTAAAGAAGAAAAATCCAGCTGACTGAAATAAGTTCATGAGATGAAAACCAACAAAAATTGACAAGAACTACGAAAAGTTCTTGTATTTTAAGATAAAATCTTGAGGTATTAAAGAAAAAACTTCTTCCTCACTGAAATATGTTGATTTGCTGAAAACCAACAAAACCACGAAAAGTTCTTGTATTTGTAGATAAAAATGTTTTGCTTTAAAGAAGAAAGATCTTGCTGACTGAAATAACTTCATCAGATGGAAACCAACAAAAATTGACAAGAACCACGAATCGTTCTTGTATTTTAAGTTAAAATCTTAAGCTTTTAAAGAAGAAACTTCTAGCTCGCTGAAATATGTTCATTTGCTGAAAACCAACAAAACCACGAAAAGTTCTTGTATTTGAAGATAAAATCTTTTTGCATTAAAGAAGAAAGATCCAGCTGACTGAAATAAGTTCATTCGATGAAAACCAACAAAAATTGACAAGAGCCACGAAAAGTTCTTGTATTTTAAGACAAAATCTTACGCGATGAAAGAAAAAACTTCCAGCTCGCTGAAATATGTTCATTTGCTGAAAACCAACAAAACCACGAAAAGTTCTTGTATTTGAAGATAAAATCTTGAGCTGTTGAAGAAAAAACTTCCAGCTCGCTGAAATATGTTCATTTGCTGAAAAGCAAGAAAACCACGAAAAGTTCTTGTATTTGAAGATAAAATATTTTTGCATTAAAGAAGAAAGATCCAGCTGACTGAAATAAGTTCATTGGATGAAAACCAACAAAAATTGACAAGAACCAGGAAAAGTTCTTGTATTTTAAGATAAAATCTTACGCTATTAAAGAAAAAACTTCCAGCTCGCTGAAATATATTCATTTCCTGAAAACAAAGAAAATCACGAAAAGTTATTGTATTTGAAGATAAAATCTTTTTGCATTAAAGAAGAAAGATCCAGCTGACTGAAATAAGTTCATTCGATGAAAACCAACAAAAATTGACAAGAGCCACGAAAAGTTCTTGTATTTTAAGACAAAATCTTACGCGATGAAAGAAAAAACTTCCAGCTCGCTGAAATATGTTCATTTGCTGAAAACCAACAAAACCACGAAAAGTTCTTGTATTTGAAGATAAAATCTTGAGCTGTTGAAGAAAAAACTTCGAGCTCGCTGAAATATATTCTTTTGCTGAAAACCAACAAAACCACGAAAAGTTCTTGCATTTGAAGATAAAATCTTTTTGCATTGAAGAGGAAAAATCCAGCTGACCGAAATAAGTTCATTGGATGGAAACCAACATAAATTGACAAGAACAACGAAAAGTTCTTGTATTTTAAGATAAAATCTTAAGCTATTAAAGAAAAAACTTCGAGCTCGCTGAAATATGTTCATTTGCTGAAAACCAACAAAACAACGGAAAGTTCTTGTATTTGTAGATAAAATTTTTTGCATTAAAGAAGAAAGATCTTGCTAACTGAAATAACTTCATCAGATGGAAACCAACATAAATTGACAAGAACCACGAATCGTTCTTGTATTTTAAGTTAAAATCTTAAGCTTTTAAAGAAGAAACTTCTTGCTCGCTGAGTAATGTTCATTTGCTGAAAACCAATAAAACCACGAAAAGTTCTTGTATTTGAAGATAAAATCTTTTTGCATTAAAGAAGAAAGATCCAGCTGACTGAAATAAGTTCATTACATGAAAACCAACAAAAATTGACAGGAACCACGAAAAGTACTTCTATTTTAAGATAAAATCTTGAGCTATTAAAGAAAAAACTTCTAGCTCGCTGAAATATGTTCATTTGCTGAAAACCAACAAAACCACGAAACGTTGTTGTATTTGAAGATAAAATCTTTTTGCTTTGAAGAAGAAGGATCTAGCTGACTGAAATAACTTCATCAGATGGAAAGCAACATAAATTGACAAGAACCACGAAAAGTACTTGTATTTTAAGATAAAATCTTGAGCTATTAACGAAAAAACTTCTAATTCGCTGAAATATGTTCATTTGCTGAAAACCAACAAATCCACGAAAAGTTCTTGTATTTGAAGATAAAATCTTTTTGCATTAAAGAAGAAAGATCGAGCTGACTGAAATAAGTTCATCAGATGAAAACGAACAAAAATTGACAAGAACCACGAAAAGTTCTTGTATTTTAAGATAAAATCTTACGCTACTAAAGAAAAAACTTCCAGCTCGCTGAAATATGTTCATTTGCTGAAAAGCAAGAAAACCACGAAAAGTTCTTGTATTTGAAGATAAAATCTTTTTGCTTTGAAGAAGAAAGATCCAGCTGACTGAAATAAGTTCATTTGATGAAAACCAACAAAAATTGACAAGAACCACGAAAAGTTCTTGTATTTTAAGATAAAATCTTGAGCTATTAACGAAAAAATTTCTACCTCGCTGAAATATGTTGATTTGCTGGAAACAAACAAACCCACGAAAAGTTCTTGTATTTGAAGATAAAATCTTTCTGCATTAAAGAAGAAAGATCTTGCTCACTGAAATAAGTTCATTCGATGAAAACCAACAAAACCACGAAAAGTTCTTGTATTTGAAGATAAAATCTTTTTGCATTAAAGAAGAAAGATCCAGCTGACTGAAATAGGTTCATTCGATGGAAACCAACAAAAATTGACAAGAACCACGAAAAGTTCTTGTATTTTAAGATAAGATCTTAAGCTATTGAAGAAAAAACTTCAACCTCGCTGAAATATGTTCATTTGCTGAAAACCAACAAATCCACGAAAAGTTCTTGTATTTGAAGATAAAATCTTTTTGCATTAAAGAAGAAAAATCCAGCTGACTGAAATAAGTTCATGAGATGAAAACCAACAAAAATTGACAAGAACTACGAAAAGTTCTTGTATTTTAAGATAAAATCTTGAGGTATTAAAGAAAAAACTTCTTCCTCACTGAAATATGTTGATTTGCTGAAAACCAACAAAACCACGAAAAGTTCTTGTATTTGTAGATAAAAATTTTTTGCTTTAAAGAAGAAAGATCTTGCTGACTGAAATAACTTCATCAGATGGAAACCAACAAAAATTGACAAGAACCACGAATCGTTCTTGTATTTTAAGTTAAAATCTTAAGCTTTTAAAGAAGAAACTTCTAGCTCGCTGAAATATGTTCATTTGCTGAAAACCAACAAAACCACGAAAAGTTCTTGTATTTGAAGATAAAATCTTTTTGCATTAAAGAAGTAAGATCTAGCTGACTGAAATAAGTTCATTAGATGAAAACCAACAAAAATTGCCAAGAACAAGTAAACGTTCTTGTATTTGAAGTTAAAATCTTAAGCTGTAAAAGATAAAACTTCCAGCTCGCTGAAATATGTTCATTTGCTGAAAACCAACAAAACCACGAAAAGTTCTTGTATTTGAAGATAAAATCTTTCAGCATTGAACAAGAAAGATCTAGCTGACTGCTGGAGGAGGAGAAGGAGCAGGAGAAGGAGCAGGAGCAGGAGGAGCACATTGTTGAGAACGAGCTGGAGGAGATGAAGGAGCAGGAGGTGGTGAAGCAGCAGGAGGTGAAGAATGAGTTGGAGGTGAAGAATGAGCAGGAGGAGGAGTGGTAGCAGAAGGAGAAGGAGCAGGAGGAGGAGAAGCAGCAGCAGGAGGAGAAGCAGCAGGAGATGAAAAATGAGCAGGAGGTGAAGAATGAGCAGGAGAAGGAGTGGGAGCAAAATGAAATGGAGCAGTTGGAGGAGAATTAGCTGGAGGTGAAGAAGGAGCAGGAGGAGGAGAAGGAGCAGGAGGTCGACAGGTAAGCAGGAGGTGGAGGAGGAGAAGGAGGAGGAGAAGGGGCAGAAGGTGCAGGGGATAGAAAGGGAGCAGGAGTTATAGAAGGAGCAGGAGGTGGAGAAAGAGCAGGAGTGGGTGAAGGAGCAGTAGTGGGTATAGGAGCTGGAGAAGGAGGGTTGGAGGAGATGGAGCGGAAGGGGGAGAAGGAGCAGGAGATCGAGAGGGAGCAAGAGGTGGAGAAGGAACAGGAGGACGAGGAGCAGAAGGAGCAGGAATTGGAGAAGGAGCAGTTGGAGGAGAAAGAGCAGGAAGTGGAGAAAAAGCAGGAGGAGGCGGAGCAGAATCAGCAGAACGTGGTGAAGGAGCAGGAGGAGGAGAAGCAGCATGTAGTGGAGAGCGAGCTGGAGGAGAAGGAGCAGGAGGAGGAGACGGAGCACGAGGAGGAGAAGGAGCAGGAGGTGGAGACGGAGCAGGAGGTGGAGAAGGAGCAGGAGCGGGAGAAGGAGCAGGAGGAGGAAAAGGAGCAGGAGGAGGAGAAGTAGCAGGAGGTGAAAAAGGAGCAGGAGGAGGAGGGGGAGCAGAAGGTGAAGGAGCAGGCGGTGGGGAAGCAGCATGAGGAGGAGAAGGAGCTGTAGGAGGAGAAGGAGCAGGAGGAGGAAAAGGAGCAGGAGGAGGAGAAGCAGCAGGAGGAGCCGAAAGAGCAGGAGGAGCAGAAGGAGCAGGAGGTGGAGAAGGAGCAGGAGGTGGAGAAGGAGCAGGAGCAGGCGAAGGAGCAGGAGCAGGAGAAGGAGCAGGAGGTGGAGAAGGAGGAGGAGGAGGAGAAGGTGCAGTAGGCGGAGTAGCAGCAGGAGGGGGAGATGGAGCAGGAGTTCGAGAAGGAGCAGGAGGGGGAGAAGGAGCAGGAGTAGGAGGGGTAGCAGAAGATGGAGCGGAAGGGGTAAAAGGAGCAGGAGATGGAGAGGGAGCAGAAGGTGGAGAAGGAGCAGGACGTGGAGAAGGAGCAGGACGTGGAGATGGAGCAGGAGGGTGGAAGGAGCAGGAGGGGGAGAAGGAGCAGGAGGGGGAGAAGGAGCAGGAGTAGGAGGGCTAGCAGGAGTTGGAGAAGGAACAGGAGCTGGAGAAGGAGCAGGAGGAGCAGAAAGAGCAGGAGGAGGAGCAGAAGGAGCAGGAGGTGGAGATGGATCAGGACGTGGAGAAGGAGCAGGAGGAGTAGAAAGAGAAGTTGCCGGAGGTGGAGAAGGAGCCGGAGGTGGAGAAGGAGCAGGAGGTGTAGAAGGAGCAGGTTGTGGAGAACGAGCTGGAGGAGGAGAACGAGCTGGAGGAGGAGAAGAAGCAGGAAGAGTAGAGGGAGCAGGAGTAGGAGAAGGAGCAGGAGTAGGAGAAGATTCAGGAGGAGGAGAGGGAGCCGGGAGGAGGAAAAGGAGCAGGAGGAGGAGAAGGAGCAGATGGTGGAGAAGGAGCAGGAGTTGGAGAAGGAGCAGGAGGTGGAGAAGGAGCAGGAGGTGGAGAAGGAGAATGAGGTGCAGAAGTAGCAGGAGTAGGAGTAGGAGGAGGAGAAGGAGCCGGAGGAGGAGACGGAGCAGGACGAGGAGAAGGAGCAAAAGGGGCATGAGGTGGAGATGGAGCAGGACGTGGAGAAGTAGCAGGAGGAGGAGAAGGAGCCTGAGTTGGAGAAAGAGCCGGAGGTGGAGGAGGAGGAGGAAGCGGAGAAGAAGCAGGAAGAGGAGAATGAGCAGGAGGTGGAGAAGCAGCAGGAGGTGGAGAAGGAGCAGGAGGTGTAGAAGGAGCAAGAGGTGGAGAAGGGGCAGGAGGAGGAGGAGGAGCAGACGGAGAAGTAGCAGGCGGTGGAGGCGGTGGAGGCGGACTAGGAGGTGGAAAACGAGCAGGGGAGGGAGCAGTAGGTGGAGAAGGCCAGGAGGTGGACAAAGAGCAGGAGGAGGAGCAGAAGGAGCAGGAGGTGGAGAAGGAGCAGGAGGTGGAGAAGGAGCAGGAGCAGGAGAAGCAGCAGGAGCAGGAGAAGGAGCAGGAGGAGGAGATGGAGCAGGAGGTGGAGAACGAGCAGGAGGAGGAGAACGAGCAGGAGGAGGAGTAGGAGCCGGGGAGGAGTAGGAGCAGGAGGAGGTAAATGAGCAGGAAGAGTAGAAGGAGCAGGAGGTGGAGAAGGAGATGGAGGAGGAGAAGGTGCAGGTAGAGGAGAAGGAACTGGAGTAGGAGAAGTAGCAGGATAGGGAGAAGGAGCAGGAGTAGGAGGGGTAGCAGGAGATGGAGCGGAAGGGGGAAAAGGAACAGGAGATGGAGAGGGAGCAGCAGGTGGAGAAGAAGCAGGACGTGGAGACGGAGCAGGACGTGGAGAAGGAGCAGAAGGGGGAGAAGGAGCAGGAGATGGAGAAGGAACAGGAGATGGATAAGGAGCAGGAGCTGGAGAAGGAGCATGAGGAGGAGAAGGAGCAGGAGGAGGAGAAGGAGCAAGAGGAGGAGGAGCTGAAGGAGCAGGAATTGGAGAAAGAGCAGGTGGAGGAGAAGGAGCAGGAATTGGAGAATGAGCAGGAGATGGAGAAGGAGAAGGAGGAGGTGATGGAGCAGGAGGTGGAGAAGGAGCAGGAGGGGGAGAAGGAACTGGAGGGCGAGAAGCAACTGGAGCGCGAGAAGGAACTGGAAGGGGAGTCGGAACTGGAGGGAGATAAGGAGCAGGAGGAGGAGAAGGAGCAGGAGGTGGAGAAGGAGCAGGAGGAGGTGTGGAGAAAGAGAAGGAGCCGGAGGTGGATAAGGAGCAGGAGCAGGGGAGGGAGCAGGAGGTGGAGAAGGCCAGGAGGTGGAGAAATAGCAGGAGGAGGAGCAGAAGGAGCAGGAGGTGGTGATGGAGCAGGACGTGGAGAAGGAGCAGGAGGAGGAGAAGGAACAGGAGACGGAGAAGGAGATGAAGCCGGAGGTGGAGAAGGAGCCGGAGGTGGAGAAGGAGCAGGAGGTGTAGAAGGAGCAGGTTGTGGAGAACGAGCTGGAGGAGGAGAACGAACTGTAGGAGGAGATGGAACAGGAGCAGGAGGAGGAGAAGGAGCAGGAGGTGGAGAAGGAGCAGCAGGAGGAGGTGGAGCAGAAGGAGATGGAGCAGGTGGTGGAGAAGGAGCAGGAGGAGGAACAGGACCAGGATTAGGAGAAGGAGCAGGAGGAAGAGAAGGAGCAGAAGGAGGAAAGGGGGCAAGAGGAGGAAAAGGAGAAGGAGGAGGAGAAGGAGCAGGAGGAGGAGAAGGAGCAGGAGGTGGAGAAGGAGCAGGATGTTCAGAAGGAGCAGGAGCAGGAGAAGGAGGGGTAGGAGGAGAAGGAGCCGGAGGAGGAGAAGGAGCAGGAGGATGAGATGGAGCAAATGGAGCAGGAGGTAGAGATGGAGCAGGACGTCGAGAAGTAGCAGGAGGAGGAGAAGGAGACTGAGTTGGAGAAGAAAAAGGAGGTGAAGAAGGAGCAGGAAGTGGAGAACGAGCAGGAGTAGGAGAACGAAAGGGAGGAGGAGGAGCAGGAGGAGGAGAAAGAGCAGGAGGAGGAGAAGGAGCAGGAGCTTGAGAAGGAGCAGAAGGTGGAGAAGGAGCAGGAGGTGGAGAAGGAGCAGGAGGAGGAGAAGGTGCAGAAGGAGAAGGAGCAGGCCGTGGAGAAGGAGCAGGAGGAGGACAACGAGCAGGAGGAGGGGAAGGAGCAGCAGGTGGAGAACGAGCAGGAGGTGGAGAAGGAGCAGGAGCAGGAGGAGGAGAACGAGCAGGAGGAGGAGAAGGAGCAGGAGAAGGAGAACGAGCAGGAGGAGGAGAAGGAGCAGGAGGAGGAGAAGGAGCAGGAGGTGGAGAAGGAGAAGGAGCAGGAGCAGGAGAAGGAGCAGGAGGAGAAAAAGGAGCAGGAGGAGGAGAAGGAGCAGGAGGTGGAGAAGGAGCAGGAGGTGGAGAAGGATCTGGAGCAGGAGAAGGAGCAGGAGGAGAAAAAGGAGCAGGAGGAGGAGAAGGAGCAGGAGGTGGAGAAGGAGCAGGAGGTGGAGAAGGAGGAGGAGGTGGAGAAGGTGCAGGAGGAGGTGGAGGAGCAGGAGGAGGAGAAGGAGCAGGAGGGGGAGAAGGAGCAAGAGGGGGAGAAGGAGCAGGACTATGAGCGGTAGCAGGAGATGGAGCAGAAGGGGGAAATGGAGCAGGCGATGGAGAGTGTGGAGGAGGTGGAGACGGAGCAGGACGTGGAGAAGGAGCAGGACGTGGAGATGGAGCAGGAGGGGGTAAGGAGCAGTAGGGGTAGAAGGAGCAGGAGTAGGAGGGGTAGCAGGAGATGGACGGAAGGGGGCGGAGGAGCTGGAGGTGGAGAGGGAGCAGGAGGTGGAGAAGGAGCAGGAGGTGGAGAAGGAAAAGGGGATGGAGAAGGAACAGGAGCTGGAGAAGGAGCAGGAGGAGGACAAGGAGCCGGAGGTGGAGAAGGAGCAGGAGGTGTGGAAGGAGCAGGTTGTGGAGAACGAGCTGGAGGAGGAGAACGAGCTGGAGGAGCAGAAGGAGCAGGAATTGGAGAAAGAGCAGTTCTCGGAGAAGGAGGAGGAATTGGAGAATGAGCAAGAGATTTTTTTTTTTATTATTCGTTCACGGGATGTGGGCGTCGCTGGCAAGGCCGGCATTTATTTCCCATCCCTAATTGCCCTCGAGAAGGTGGTGGTGAGCCGCCTTCTTGAACCGCTGCAGTCCGTGTGGTGACGGTTCTCCCACAGTGGTGAAGGAGAAGGAGCAGGAGGAGTAAATGCAGCCGGAGGAGGAGAAGAATCAGGAGGAGGAGAAGGTGCTGGAGGAGGAGAAGGAACTGGAAGGGGTGAAGGAACTGGATGGGGAGAAGGAGCATGAGGAGGAGAAGGAGCAGGAAGTGGAGAAGGAGCAGGAGCAGGAGGGGGAGCAGAAGGAGAAGGACAAGGAGGTGGAGAAGGAGCAGCAGGTGGAGAAAGAGTAGCAGGAGGAGCAGAAGGAGCAGAAGGTGGAGATGGAGCAGGACGTGAAGAAGGAGCAGGTGGAGGAGACGGAGAAGCAGCCGGAGGTGGAGATGGAGCCGGAGGTGGAGAAGGAGCAGGACGTGTAGAAGGAGCAGGTTGTGGAGAATGAGCTGGAGGAGGAGAACGAGATGGAGGAGGAGAAGGAGCAGGAGGAGGGGAATGAGCAGGAGGAGGAGAAGGAGCAAGAGGTGGAGAAGGAGCAGGAGGAGGAGGGGGAGCAGAAGGAGAAGGAGCAGGCCGTGGAGAAGGAGAAGGAGGTGTCGAACGAGCAGGAAAAGGAGAAGGAGCAGGAGGAGGAGAGCGAGCAGGAGTAGGAAATGGAGCAGAAGGAGCAGGAGGTGAAGTTGGAGCAGGACGTGGAGAAGTAGCAGGAGGAGTAGAAGGAGAAGGAGCCTGAGTTGGAGAAGGAGCCGGATGTGGAGAAGGAGCAGGAAGTGGAGAACGAGCTGGAGGAGGAGAATGAGCTGGAGGAGGAGAAGGAGCAGCAGGAGGAGAAGGAGCAGGAGGTGGAGATGGAGCAGGAGGTGGAGAAGGAACAGGGCATGGAGAAAGAACAGGAGCTGGAGAAGGAGCAGAAGGAGGAGAAGGAGCCGGAGGTGGAGAAGGAGCCGGTGGAGGAGAAGGAGCAGGAGGTGTAGAAGGAGCAGGTTATTGAGAACGAGCTGGAGGAGGAGAACGAGCTGCAGGAGGAAACGGAGCAGGAGGAGGGGAATGAGCAGGAGGAGGAGAAGGAGCAGATGGTGGAGAAGGAGCAGGAGTTGGAGAAGGAGCAGGAGGTGGAGAAGGAGCAGGAGGTGGAGAAGGAGCATGAGGTGGAGAAGGAGCAGGAGGAGGAGAAGGAGCAGGAGGTGGAGAAGGAGCAGGAGGTGGAGAAGGAGCATGAGGTGTAGAAGGAGCAGGTTGTGGTGAATGAGCTGGAGGAGGAGAACGAGCTGGAGGAGGAGAAGGAGCAGGAGGAGGGGAATGAGCAGGATGAGGAGAAGGAGCAGGAGGTGGAGAAGGAGCAGGAGGAGGAGAAGGAGCAGGAGGTGGAGAAGGAGCATGAGGTGCAGAAGTAGCAGGAGAAGGAGTAGCAGGAGGAGAAGGAGCCGGAAGAGGAGACGGAGCAGGACGAGGAGAAGGAGCAAAAGGAGCATTAGGTGGAGATGGAGCAGGACGTGGAGAAGTAGCAGGAGGAGGAGAAGGAGCCTGAGTTGGAGAAAGAGCCGGAGGTGGAGGAGGAGCAGGAAGCGGAGAACGAGCTGGAGGAGGAGAACGAGCTGGGGGAGGAGAAGGAGCAGGAGGTGGAGAAGAACCAGGAGGTGGAGATGGAGCAGGAGGTGTAGAAGGAGCAAGAGGTGGAGAAGGGGCAGGAGGAGGAGGAGGAGCAGACGGAGAAGTAGCAGGCGGTGGAGGCGGTGGAGGCGGACTTGGAGGTGGAAAACGAGCAGGGGAGGGAGCATGAGGTGGAGAAGGCCAGGAGGTGGAGAAAGAGCAGGAGGAGGAGCAGAAGGAGCAGGAGGTGGAGAAGGATCAGGAGGTGGAGAAGGAGCAGGAGCAGGAGAAGCAGCAGGAGCAGGAGGAGGAGCAGGAGGAGGAGAAGGAGCAGGAGGTGGAGAACGAGCAGGAGGAGGAGAACGAGCTGGAGGAGGAGTAGGACCTGGGGGAGGAGTAGGAGCAGGAGGAGGTAAAGGAGCAGGAAGAGGAAAAGGAGCAGGAGGTGGAGAAGGAGAAGGAGGAGGAGAAGGTGCAGGTAGAGGAGAAGGAACTGGAGTAGGAGAAGGAGCAGGATAGGGAGAAGGAGCAGGAGTAGGAGGGGTAGCAGGAGATGGAGCGGAAGGGGGAAAAGGAACAGGAGATGGAGAGGGAGCAGCAGGTGGAGAAGGAGCAGGACGTGGAGACGGAGCAGGACGTGGAGAAGGAGCAGGAGGGGGAGAAGGAGCAGCAGATGGAGAAGGAACAGGAGATGGATAAGGAACAGGAGCTGGAGAAGGAGCATGAGGAGGAGAAGGAGCAGGAGGAGGAGAGGGAGCAAGAGGAGGAGGAGCTGAAGGAGCAGGAATTGGAGAAAGAGCAGTTGGAGGAGAAGGAGCAGGAATTGGAGAATGAGCAGGAGATGGAGATGGAGAAGGAGGAGGTGATGGAGCAGGATGTGGAGAAGGAGCAGGAGGGGGAGAAGGAACTGGAGGGCGAGAAGGAACTGGAGCGCGAGAAGAAACTGGAAAGGGAGTCGGAACTGGAGGGAGAGAAGGAGCAGGAGGAGGAGAAGGAGCAGGAGGTGGAGAAGGAGCAGGAGGAGGTGTGCAGAAGGAGAAGGAGGTGGTGATGGAGCAGGACGTGGAGAAGGAGCAGGAGGAGGAGAAGGAACAGGAAACGGAGACGGAGATGGAGCCGGAGGTGGAGAAGGTACCGGAGGTGGAGAAGGAGCTGGAAGTGCAGAAGGAGCAGGTTGTGGAGAACGAGCTGCAGGAGGAGAACGAGCTGTTGGAGGAGAAGGAACAGGAGCAGGAGGAGGAGAAGGAGCAGGAGGTGGAGAAGGAGCAGGAGGAGGAGGTGGAGCAGAAGGAGATGGAGCAGGCGGTGGAGAAGGAGCAGGAGGAGGAAAAGGAGCAGGATTAGGAGAAGGAGCAGGAGGAAGAGAAGGAGCAGGAGGAGGAAAGTGAACAAGAGGAGGGAAAGGAGCAGGAGGAGGAGAAGGAGCAGGTGGAGGAGAAGGAGCAGGAGGAGGAGAAGGAGCAGGAGGAGGAGAAGGAGCAGGAGGAGGAGAAGGAGCAGGAGGTGGAGAAGGAGCAGGAGGTGGAGAAGGAGCAGGATGTGCAGAAGGAGCAGGAGCAGGAGAAGGAGGGGTAGGAGGAGAAGGAGCCGGAGGAGGAGAAGGAGCAGGAGGATGAGATGGAGCAAATGGAGCAGGAGGTAGAGATGGAGCAGGACGTCGAGAAGTAGCAGGAGGAGGAGAAGGAGACTGAGTTGGAGAAGAAAAAGGAGGTGAAGAAGGAGCAGGAAGTGGAGAACGAGCAGGAGTAGGAGAACGAAAGGGAGGAGGAGCAGTAGGAGGAGAAAGAGCAGGAGGAGGAGAAGGAGCAGGAGCTTGAGAAGGAGCAGAAGGTGGAGAAGGAGCAGGAGATGGAGAAGGAGCAGGAGGAGGAGAAGGAGCAGAAGGAGAAGGAGCAGGCCGTGGAGAAGGAGCAGGAGGAGGACAACGAGCAGGAGGAGGGGAAGGAGCAGCAGGTGGAGAACGAGCAGGAGGTGGAGAAGGAGCAGCAGCAGGAGAAGGAGCAGGAGGAGGAGAACGAGCAGGAGGAGGAGAAGGAGCAGGAGAAGGAGAACGAGCAGGAGGAGGAGAAGGAGCAGGAGGAGGAGAAGGAGCAGGAGGTGGAGAAGGAGAAGGAGCAGGAGCAGGAGAAGGAGCAAGAGGAGAAATAGGAGCAGGAGGAGGAGAAGGAGCAGGAGGTGGAGAAGGAGCAGGTGGTGGAGAAGGAGCTGGAGCAGGAGAAGGAGCAGGAGGAGAAAAAGGAGCAGGAGGAGGAGAAGGAGCAGGAGGAGGAGAAGGAGCAGGTGGAGGAGAAGGAGCAGGAGGAGGAGAAGGAGCAGGAGGAGGAGAAGGAGCAGGAGGTGGAGAAGGAGCAGGAGGTGGAGAAGGAGCAGGATGTGCAGAAGGAGCAGGAGCAGGAGAAGGAGGGGTAGGAGGAGAAGGAGCCGGAGGAGGAGAAGGAGCAGGAGGATGAGATGGAGCAAATGGAGCAGGAGGTAGAGATGGAGCAGGACGTCGAGAAGTAGCAGGAGGAGGAGAAGGAGACTGAGTTGGAGAAGAAAAAGGAGGTGAAGAAGGAGCAGGAAGTGGAGAACGAGCAGGAGTAGGAGAACGAAAGGGAGGAGGAGCAGGAGGAGGAGAAAGAGCAGGAGGAGTAGAAGGAGCAGGAGCATGAGAAGGAGCAGAAGGTGGAGAACGAGCAGGAGATGGAGAAGGAGCAGGAGGAGGAGAAGGAGCAGAAGGAGAAGGAGCAGGCCGTGGAGAAGGAGCAGGAGGAGGACAACGAGCAGGAGGAGGGGAAGGAGCAGCAGGTGGAGAACGAGCAGGAGGTGGAGAAGGAGCAGCAGCAGGAGAAGGAGCAGGAGGAGGAGAACGAGCAGGAGGAGGAGAAGGAGCAGGAGAAGGAGAACGAGCAGGAGGAGGAGAAGGAGCAGGAGGTGGAGAAGGAGCATGTGGTGGAGAAGGAGCTGGAGCAGGAGAAGGAGCAGGAGGAGAAAAAGGAGCAGGAGGAGGAGAAGGAGCAGGAGGAGGAGAAGGTGCAGGAGGAGGAGAAGGAACTGGAGGGGGTGAAGGAACTGGATGGGGAGAAGGAGCATGCGGAGGAGAAGGAGCAGGAAGTGGAGAAGGAGCAGGAGCAGGAGGCGGAGCAGAAGGAGAAGGACAAGGAGGTGGAGAAGGAGCAGCAGGTGGAGAAAGAGTAGCAGGAGGAGCAGAAGGAGCAGAAGGTGGAGATGGAGCAGGACGTGAAGAAGGAGCAGGTGGAGGAGACGGAGAAGCAGCCGGAGGTGGAGATGGAGCCGGAGGTGGAGAAGGAGCAGGACGTGTAGAAGGAGCAGGTTGTGGAGAATGAGCTGGAGGAGGAGAACGAGATGGAGGAGGAGAAGGAGCAGGAGGAGGGGAATGAGCAGGAGGAGGAGAAGTAGCAAGAGGTGGAGAAGGAGCAGGAGGAGGAGGGGGAGCAGAAGGAGAAGGAGCAGGCCGTGGAGAAGGAGAAGGAGGTGTCGAACGAGCAGGAAAAGGAGAAGGAGCAGGAGGAGGAGAGCGAGCAGGAGTAGGAAATGGAGCAGAAGGAGCAGGAGGTGAAGTTGGAGCAGGACGTGGAGAAGTAGCAGGAGGAGTAGAAGGAGAAGGAGCCTGAGTTGGAGAAGGAGCCGGATGTGGAGAAGGAGCAGGAAGTGGAGAACGAGCTGGAGGAGGAGAATGAGCTGGAGGAGGAGAAGGAGCAGCAGGAGGAGAAGGAGCAGGAGGTGGAGATGGAGCAGGAGGTGGAGAAGGAACAGGGCATGGAGAAAGAACAGGAGCTGGAGAAGGAGCAGAAGGAGGAGAAGGAGCCGGAGGTGGAGAAGGAGCCGGTGGAGGAGAAGGAGCAGGAGGTGTAGAAGGAGCAGGTTATTGAGAACGAGCTGGAGGAGGAGAACGAGCTGCAGGAGGAAACGGAGCAGGAGGAGGGGAATGAGCAGGAGGAGGAGAAGGAGCAGATGGTGGAGAAGGAGCAGGAGTTGGAGAAGGAGCAGGAGGTGGAGAAGGAGCAGGAGGTGGAGAAGGAGCATGAGGTGGAGAAGGAGCAGGAGGAGGAGAAGGAGCAGGAGGTGGAGAAGGAGCAGGAGGTGGAGAAGGAGCATGAGGTGTAGAAGGAGCAGGTTGTGGTGAATGAGCTGGAGGAGGAGAACGAGCTGGAGGAGGAGAAGGAGCAGGAGGAGGGGAATGAGCAGGATGAGGAGAAGGAGCAGGAGGTGGAGAAGGAGCAGGAGGAGGAGAAGGAGCAGGAGGTGGAGAAGGAGCATGAGGTGCAGAAGTAGCAGGAGAAGGAGTAGCAGGAGGAGAAGGAGCCGGAGGAGGAGACGGAGCAGGACGAGGAGAAGGAGCAAAAGGAGCATTAGGTGGAGATGGAGCAGGACGTGGAGAAGTAGCAGGAGGAGGAGAAGGAGCCTGAGTTGGAGAAAGAGCCGGAGGTGGAGGAGGAGCAGGAAGCGGAGAACGAGCTGGAGGAGGAGAACGAGCTGGGGGAGGAGAAGGAGCAGGAGGTGGAGAAGAACCAGGAGGTGGAGATGGAGCAGGAGGTGTAGAAGGAGCAAGAGGTGGAGAAGGGGCAGGAGGAGGAGGAGGAGCAGACGGAGAAGTAGCAGGCGGTGGAGGCGGTGGAGGCGGACTTGGAGGTGGAAAACGAGCAGGGGAGGGAGCATGAGGTGGAGAAGGCCAGGAGGTGGAGAAAGAGCAGGAGGAGGAGCAGAAGGAGCAGGAGGTGGAGAAGGAGCAGGAGGTGGAGAAGGAGCAGGAGCAGGAGAAGCAGCAGGAGCAGGAGGAGGAGCAGGAGGAGGAGCAGGAGGAGGAGAAGGAGCAGGAGGTGGAGAACGAGCAGGAGGAGGAGAACGAGCTGGAGGAGGAGTAGGACCTGGGGGAGGAGTAGGAGCAGGAGGAGGTAAAGGAGCAGGAAGAGGAAAAGGAGCAGGAGGTGGAGAAGGAGAAGGAGGAGGAGAAGGTGCAGGTAGAGGAGAAGGAACTGGAGTAGGAGAAGGAGCAGGATAGGGAGAAGGAGCAGGAGTAGGAGGGGTAGCAGGAGATGGAGCGGAAGGGGGAAAAGGAACAGGAGATGGAGAGGGAGCAGCAGGTGGAGAAGGAGCAGGACGTGGAGACGGAGCAGGACGTGGAGAAGGAGCAGGAGGGGGAGAAGGAGCAGCAGATGGAGAAGGAACAGGAGATGGATAAGGAACAGGAGCTGGAGAAGGAGCATGAGGAGGAGAAGGAGCAGGAGGAGGAGAGGGAGCAAGAGGAGGAGGAGCTGAAGGAGCAGGAATTGGAGAAAGAGCAGTTGGAGGAGAAGGAGCAGGAATTGGAGAATGAGCAGGAGATGGAGATGGAGAAGGAGGAGGTGATGGAGCAGGATGTGGAGAAGGAGCAGGAGGGGGAGAAGGAACTGGAGGGCGAGAAGGAACTGGAGCGCGAGAAGAAACTGGAAAGGGAGTCGGAACTGGAGGGAGAGAAGGAGCAGGAGGAGGAGAAGGAGCAGGAGGTGGAGAAGGAGCAGGAGGAGGTGTGCAGAAGGAGAAGGAGGTGGTGATGGAGCAGGACGTGGAGAAGGAGCAGGAGGAGGAGAAGGAACAGGAAACGGAGACGGAGATGGAGCCGGAGGTGGAGAAGGTACCGGAGGTGGAGAAGGAGCTGGAAGTGCAGAAGGAGCAGGTTGTGGAGAACGAGCTGCAGGAGGAGAACGAGCTGTTGGAGGAGAAGGAACAGGAGCAGGAGGAGGAGAAGGAGCAGGAGGTGGAGAAGGAGCAGGAGGAGGAGGTGGAGCAGAAGGAGATGGAGCAGGCGGTGGAGAAGGAGCAGGAGGAGGAAAAGGAGCAGGATTAGGAGAAGGAGCAGGAGGAAGAGAAGGAGCAGGAGGAGGAAAGTGAACAAGAGGAGGGAAAGGAGCAGGAGGAGGAGAAGGAGCAGGTGGAGGAGAAGGAGCAGGAGGAGGAGAAGGAGCAGGAGGAGGAGAAGGAGCAGGAGGAGGAGAAGGAGCAGGAGGTGGAGAAGGAGCAGGAGGTGGAGAAGGAGCAGGATGTGCAGAAGGAGCAGGAGCAGGAGAAGGAGGGGTAGGAGGAGAAGGAGCCGGAGGAGGAGAAGGAGCAGGAGGATGAGATGGAGCAAATGGAGCAGGAGGTAGAGATGGAGCAGGACGTCGAGAAGTAGCAGGAGGAGGAGAAGGAGACTGAGTTGGAGAAGAAAAAGGAGGTGAAGAAGGAGCAGGAAGTGGAGAACGAGCAGGAGTAGGAGAACGAAAGGGAGGAGGAGCAGTAGGAGGAGAAAGAGCAGGAGGAGGAGAAGGAGCAGGAGCTTGAGAAGGAGCAGAAGGTGGAGAAGGAGCAGGAGATGGAGAAGGAGCAGGAGGAGGAGAAGGAGCAGAAGGAGAAGGAGCAGGCCGTGGAGAAGGAGCAGGAGGAGGACAACGAGCAGGAGGAGGGGAAGGAGCAGCAGGTGGAGAACGAGCAGGAGGTGGAGAAGGAGCAGCAGCAGGAGAAGGAGCAGGAGGAGGAGAACGAGCAGGAGGAGGAGAAGGAGCAGGAGAAGGAGAACGAGCAGGAGGAGGAGAAGGAGCAGGAGGAGGAGAAGGAGCAGGAGGTGGAGAAGGAGAAGGAGCAGGAGCAGGAGAAGGAGCAAGAGGAGAAATAGGAGCAGGAGGAGGAGAAGGAGCAGGAGGTGGAGAAGGAGCAGGTGGTGGAGAAGGAGCTGGAGCAGGAGAAGGAGCAGGAGGAGAAAAAGGAGCAGGAGGAGGAGAAGGAGCAGGAGGAGGAGAAGGAGCAGGTGGAGGAGAAGGAGCAGGAGGAGGAGAAGGAGCAGGAGGAGGAGAAGGAGCAGGAGGTGGAGAAGGAGCAGGAGGTGGAGAAGGAGCAGGATGTGCAGAAGGAGCAGGAGCAGGAGAAGGAGGGGTAGGAGGAGAAGGAGCCGGAGGAGGAGAAGGAGCAGGAGGATGAGATGGAGCAAATGGAGCAGGAGGTAGAGATGGAGCAGGACGTCGAGAAGTAGCAGGAGGAGGAGAAGGAGACTGAGTTGGAGAAGAAAAAGGAGGTGAAGAAGGAGCAGGAAGTGGAGAACGAGCAGGAGTAGGAGAACGAAAGGGAGGAGGAGCAGGAGGAGGAGAAAGAGCAGGAGGAGTAGAAGGAGCAGGAGCTTGAGAAGGAGCAGAAGGTGGAGAACGAGCAGGAGATGGAGAAGGAGCAGGAGGAGGAGAAGGAGCAGAAGGAGAAGGAGCAGGCCGTGGAGAAGGAGCAGGAGGAGGACAACGAGCAGGAGGAGGGGAAGGAGCAGCAGGTGGAGAACGAGCAGGAGGTGGAGAAGGAGCAGCAGCAGGAGAAGGAGCAGGAGGAGGAGAACGAGCAGGAGGAGGAGAAGGAGCAGGAGAAGGAGAACGAGCAGGAGGAGGAGAAGGAGCAGGAGGTGGAGAAGGAGCATGTGGTGGAGAAGGAGCTGGAGCAGGAGAAGGAGCAGGAGGAGAAAAAGGAGCAGGAGGAGGAGAAGGAGCAGGAGGAGGAGAAGGTGCAGGAGGAGGAGAAGGAACTGGAGGGGGTGAAGGAACTGGATGGGGAGAAGGAGCATGCGGAGGAGAAGGAGCAGGAAGTGGAGAAGGAGCAGGAGCAGGAGGCGGAGCAGAAGGAGAAGGACAAGGAGGTGGAGAAGGAGCAGCAGGTGGAGAAAGAGTAGCAGGAGGAGCAGAAGGAGCAGAAGGTGGAGATGGAGCAGGACGTGAAGAAGGAGCAGGTGGAGGAGACGGAGAAGCAGCCGGAGGTGGAGATGGAGCCGGAGGTGGAGAAGGAGCAGGACGTGTAGAAGGAGCAGCTTGTGGAGAATGAGCTGGAGGAGGAGAACGAGATGGAGGAGGAGAAGGAGCAGGAGGAGGGGAATGAGCAGGAGGAGGAGGGGGAGCAGAAGGAGAAGGAGCAGGCCGTGGAGAAGGAGCAGGAGGGGTCGAACGAGCAGGAAGAGGAGAAGGAGCAGGAGGAGGAGAGCGAGCAGGAGTTGGAAATGTAGCAGAAGGAGCAGGAGGTGGAGTTGGAGCAGGACGTGGAGAAGCAGCAGGAGGAGTAGAAGGAGCAGGAGCCTGAGTTGGAGAAGGAGCCGGATGTGGAGAAGGAGCAGGAAGTGGAGAACGAGCTGGAGGAGGAGAATGAGTTGGAGGAGGAGTAGGAGCAGGAGGAGGAGAAGGAGCAGCAGGAGGAGAAGGAGCAGGAGGTGGAGATGGAGCAGGAGGTGGAGAAGGAACAGGGCATGGAGAAAGAACAGGAGCTGGAGAAGGAGCAGAAGGAGGAGAAGGAGCAGGAGAAGGAGAACGAGCAGGAGGAGGAGAAGGAACAGGAGGAAGAGAAGGAGCAGGAGGTGGAGAAGGAGAAGGAGTAGGAGCAGGAGAAGTAGCAGGAGGAGAAAAAGGAGCAGGAGGAGGAGAAGGAGCAGGAGGTGGAGAAGGAGCAGGTGGTGGAGAAGGAGCTGGAGCAGGAGAAGGAGCAGGAGGAGAAAAAGGAGCAGGAGGAGGAGAAGGAGCAGGAGGAGGAGAACTTGCAGGAGGAGGAGAAGGAACTGGAGGGGGTGAAGGAACTGGATGGGGAGAAGGAGCATGAGGAGGAGAAGGAGCAGGAAGTGGAGAAGGAGCAGGAGCAGGAGGGGGAGCAGAAGAAGAAGGAGCAGGAGGTGGAGAAGAAGCAGCAGGTGGAGAAAGAGTAGCAGGAGGAGCAGAAGGAGCAGGAGGTGGAGATGGAGCAGGACGTGAAGAAGGAGCAGGTGGAGGAGACGGAGAAGCAGCCGGAGGTGGAGATGGAGCCGGAGGTGGAGAAGGAGCAGGACGTGTAGAAGGAGCAGGTTGTGGAGAATGAGCTGGAGGAGGAGAACGAGATGGAGGAGGAGAAGGAGCAGGAGGAGGGGAATGAGCAGGAGGTGGAGAAGGAGCAGGAGGTGGAGAAGGAGCAGGAGGAGGAGGGGGAGCAGAAGGAGAAGGAGCAGGCCGTGGAGAAGGAGCAGGAGGGGTCGAACGAGCAGGAAGAGGAGAAGGAGCAGGAGGAGGAGAGCGAGCAGGAGTAGGAAATGGAGCAGAAGGAGCAGGAGGTGGAGTTGGAGCAGGACGTGGAGAAGTAGCAGGAGGAGTAGAAGGAGAAGGAACCTGAGCTGGAGAACGAGCTGGAGGAGGAGAATGAGTTGGAGGAGGAGAAGGAGCAGGAGTAGGAGAAGGAGCAGCAGGAGGAGAAGGAGCAGGAGGTGGAGATGGAGCAGGAGGTGGAGAAGGAACAGGGCATGGAGAAAGAACAGGAGCTGGAGAAGGAGCAGAAGGAGGAGAAGGAGCCGAAGGTGGAGACGGAGCCGGTGGAGGAGAAGGAGCAGGAGGTGTAGAAGGAGGAGGTTATGGAGAACGAGCTGGAGGAGGAGAACGAGCTGGAGGAGGAAACGGAGCAGGAGGAGGGGAATGAGCAGGAGGAGGAGAAGGAGCAGATGGTGGAGAAGGAGCAGGAGGAGGAGAAGGAGCAGGAGGTGGAGAAGGAGCAGGAGGAGGAGAAGGAGCAGGAGGTGGAGAAGGAGCAGGAGGTGGAGAAGGAGCATGAGGTGTAGAAGGAGCAGGTTGTGGTGAATGAGCTGGAGGAGGAGAACGAGCTGGAGGAGGAGAAGGAGCAGGAGGAGGGGAATGAGCAGGAGGAGGAGAAGGAGCAGGAGGAGGAGAAGGAGCCTGAGTTGGAGAAAGAGCCGGAGGTGGAGGAGGAGCAGGAAGCGGAGAACGAGCTGGAGGAGGAGAACGAGCTGGAGGAGGAGAAGGAGCAGGAGGTGGAGAAGAAGCAGGAGGTGGAGATGGAGCAGCAGGTGTAGAAGGATCAAGAGGTGGAGAAGGGGCAGGAGGAGGAGGAGGAGCAGACGGAGAAGTAGCAGGCGGTGGAGGCGGTGGAGGCGGACTTGGAGGTGGAAAACGAGCAGGGGAGGGAGCAGGAGGTGGAGAAGGCCAGGAGGTGGAGAAAGATCAGGAGGAGGAGCAGAAGGAGCAGGAGGTGGAGAAGGAGCAGAAGGTGGAGAAGGAGCAGGAGCAGGAGAAGCAGCAGGAGCAGGAGGAGGAGCAGGAGGAGGAGAAGGAGCAGGAGGTGGAGAACGAGCAGGAGGAGGAGAACGAGCTGGAGGAGGAGTAGGAGCCGGGGGAGGAGCAGGAGCAGGAGGAGGAAAAGGAGCAGGAAGAGGAGAAGGAGCAGGAGGTGGAGAAGGAGAAGGAGGAGGAGGAGAAGGTGCAGGTAGAGGAGAAGGAACTGGAGTAGGAGAAGGAGCAGGATAGGGAGAAGGAGCAGGAGGTGGAGAAGGAGCAGGAGGAGGTGTGCAGAAGGAGAATGAGCAGGAGGTGTATAAGGAGCAGGAGCAGGAGCAGGGGAGGGAGCAGGAAGTGGAGAAGGCCAGGAGGTGGAGAAAGAGCAGGAGGAGGAGCAGAAGGAGCAGGAGGTGGTGATGGAGCAGGACGTGGAGAAGGAGCAGGAGGAGGAGAAGGAACATGAAACGGAGACGGAGATGGAGCCGGAGGTGGAGAAGGAGCCGGAGGTGGAGAAGGAGCAGGAGGTGCAGAAGGAGCAGGTTGTGGAGAACGAGCTGCAGGAGGAGAACGAGCTGTAGGAGGAGAAGGAACAGGAGCAGGAGGAGGAGAAGGAGCAGGAAGAGGAGAAGGAGCAGGAGGTGGAGAAGGAGAAGGAGGAGGAGGAGAAGGTGCAGGTAGAGGAGAAGGAACTGGAGTAGGAGAAGGAGCAGGATAGGGAGAAGGAGCAGGAGTAGGAGGGGTAGCAGGAGATGGAGCGGAAGGGGGGAAAGGAACAGGAGATGGAAAGGGAGCAGCAGGTGGAGAAGGAGCAGGACGTGGAGACGGAGCAGGACGTGGAGAAGGAGCAGGAGGGGGAGAAGGAGCAGCAGATGGAGAAGGAACAGGAGATGGATAAGGAACAGGAGCTGGAGAAGGAGCATGAGGAGGAGAAGGAGCAGGAGGAGGAGAAGGAGCAAGAGGAGGAGGAGCTGAAGGAGCAGGAATTGTAGAAAGAGCAGTTGGAGGAGAAGGAGCAGGAATTGGAGAATGAGCAGGAGATGGAGATGGAGAAGGAGGAGGTGATGGAGCAGGATGTGGAGAAGGAGCAGGAGGGGGAGAAGGAACTGGAGGGCGAGAAGGAACTGGAGCGCGAGAAGGAACTGGAAGGGGAGTCGGAACTGGAGGGAGAGAAGGAGCAGGAGGAGGAGAAGGAGCAGGAGGTGGAGAAGGAGCAGGAGGAGGTGTGCAGAAGGAGAATGAGCAGGAGGTGGATAAGGAGCAGGAGCAGGAGCAGGGGAGGGAGCAGGAGGTGGAGAAGGCCAGGAGGTGGAGAAAGAGCAGGAGGAGGAGCAGAAGGAGCAGGAGGTGGTGATGGAGCAGGACGTGGAGAAGGAGAAGGAGGAGGAGAAGGAACATGAAACGGAGACGGAGATGGAGCCGGAGGTGGAGAAGGAGCCGGAGGTGGAGAAGGAGCAGGAGGTGCAGAAGGAGCAGGTTGTGGAGAACGAGCTGCAGGAGGAGAACGAGCTGTAGGAGGAGAAGGAACAGGAGCAGGAGGAGGAGAAGGAGCAGGAGGTGGAGAAGGAGCAGGAGGAGGAGGTGGAGCAGAAGGAGATGGAGCAGGCGGTAGAGAAGGAGCAGGAGGAGGAAAAGGAGCAGGATTAGGAGAAGGAGCAAGAGGAAGAGAAGGAGCAGGAGGAGGAAAGGGAACAATAGGAGGAAAAGGAGCAGGAGGAGGAGAAGGAGCAGGTGGAGGAGAAGGAGCAGGAGGAGGAGAAGGAGCAGGAGGAGAAGAAGGAGGAGGAGGAGAAGGAGCAGGAGGTGGAGAAGGAGCAGGAGGTGGAGAAGGAGCAGGATGTGCAGAAGGAGCAGGAGCAGGAGAAGGAGGGGTAGGAGGAGAAGGAGCCGGAGGAGGAGAAGGAGCAGGAGGATGAGATGGAGGAAATGGAGCAGGAGGTAGAGATGGAGCAGGACGTCGAGAAGTAGCAGGAGGAGGAGAAGGAGACTGAGTTGGAGAAGAAAAAGGAGGTGGAGAAGGAGCAGGAAGTGGAGAACGAGCAGGAGTAGGAGAACGAAAGGGAGGAGGAGGAGCAGGAGGAGGAGAAAGAGCAGGAGGAGTAGAAGGAGCAGGAGCTTGAGAAGGAGCAGAAGGTGGAGAAGGAGCAGGAGATGGAGAAGGAGCAGGAGGAGGAGAAGGAGCAGAAGGAGAAGGAGCAGGCCGTGGAGAAGGAGCAGGAGGAGGACAACGAGCAGGAGGAGGGGAAGGAGCAGCAGGTGGAGAACGAGCAGGAGGTGGAGAAGGAGCAGGAGCAGGAGAAGGAGCAGGAGGAGGAGAACGAGCAGGAAAAGGAGAAGGAGCAGGAGCAGGAGAAGGAGCAGGAGGAGAAAAAGGAGCAGGAGGAGGAGAAGGAGCAGGAGGTGGAGAAGGAGCAGGAGGAGGAGAAGGAGCTGGAGCAGGAGAAGGAGTAGGAGGAGAAAAAGGAGCAGGAGGAGGAGAAGGAGCAGGAGGTGGAGAAGGAGCAGGAGGGGGAAAAGGAGCAAGAGGGGGAGAAGGAGCAGGAGTATGAGGGGTAGCAGGAGATGGAGCAGAATGGGGAAATGGAGCAGGAGATGGAGAAGGAGCAGGACGTGGAGATGGAGCAGGAGGGGGTAAGGAGCAGGAGGGGTAGAAGAAGCAGGAGGGGGAGAAGGAGCAGGAGTAGGAGGGGTAGCAGGAGATGGACGGAAGGGGGCGGAGGAGCTGGAGTTGGAGAGGGAGCAGGAGGTGGTGAAGGAGCAGGAGGTGGAGAAGGAACAGGGCATGGAGAAAGAACAGGAGCTGGAGAAGGAGCAGAAGGAGGAGAAGGAGCAGGAGAAGGAGAACGAGCAGGAGAAGGAGAAGGAGCAGGAGGAGGAGAAGGAGCAGGAGGTGGAGAAGGAGAAGGAGCAGGAGCAGGAGAAGGAGCAGGAGGAGAAAAAGGAGCAGGAGGAGGAGAAGGAGCAGGAGGTGGAGAAGGAGCAGGTGGTGGAGAAGGATCTGGAGCAGGAGAAGGAGCAGGAGGAGAAAAAGGAGCAGGAGGAGGAGAAGGTGCAGGAGGAGGAGAAGGAACTGGAGGGGGTGAAGGAACTGGATGGGGAGAAGGAGCATGAGGAGGAGAAGGAGCAGGAAGTGGAGAGGGAGCAGGAGCAGGAGGGGGAGCAGAAGGAGAAGGAGCAGGAGGTGGAGAAGAAGCAGCAGGTGGAGAAAGAGTAGCAGGAGGAGCAGAAGGAGCAGAAGGTGGAGATGGAGCAGGACGTGAAGAAGGAGCAGGTGGAGGAGACGGAGAAGCAGCCGGAGGTGGAGATGGAGCCGGAGGTGGAGAAGGAGCTGGACGTGTAGAAGGAGCAGCTTGTGGAGAATGAGCTGGAGGAGAAGAACGAGATGGAGGAGGAGAAGGAGCAGGAGGAGGGGAATGAGCCGGAGGAGGAGAAGGAGCAGGAGGTGGAGAAGGAGCAGGAGGAGGAGGGGGAGCAGAAGGAGAAGGAGGAGGCCGTGGAGAAGGAGCAGGAGGGGTCGAACGAGCAGGAAGAGGAGAAGGAGCAGGAGGAGGAGAGCGAGCAGGAGTAGGAAATGGAGCAGAAGGAGCAGGAGGTGGAGTTGGAGCAGGACGTGGAGAAGTAGCAGGAGGAGTAGAAGGAGAAGGAGCCTGAGTTGGAGAAGGAGCCGGATGTGGAGAAGGAGCAGGAAGTGGAGAACGAGCTGGAGGAGGAGAATGAGTTGGAGGAGGAGAAGGAGCAGGAGGAGGAGAAGGAGCAGCAGGAGGAGAAGGAGGAGGAGGTGGAGATGGAGCAGGAGATGGAGAAGGAACAGGGCATGGAGAAAGAACAGGAGCTGGAGAAGGAGCAGAAGGAGGAGAAGGAGCCGAAGGTGGAGACGGAGCCGGTGGAGGAGAAGGAGCAGGAGGTGTAGAAGGAGGAGGTTATGGAGAACGAGCTGGAGGAGGAGAACGAGCTGGAGGAGGAAACGGAGCAGGAGGAGGGGAATGAGCAGGAGGAGGAGAAGGAGCAGATGGTGGAGAAGGAGCAGGAGTTGGAGAAGTAGCAGGAGGTGGAGAAGGAGCAGGAGGAGGAGAAGGAGCAGGAGGTGGAGAAGGAGCAGGAGGTGGAGAAGGAGCATGAGGTGTAGAAGGAGCAGGTTGTGGTGAATGAGCTGGAGGAGGAGAACGAGCTGGAGGAGGAGAAGGAGCAGGAGGAGGGGAATGAGCAGGAGGAGGAGAAGGAGCAGGAGGTGGAGAAGGAGCCTGAGTTGGAGAAAGAGCCGGAGGTGGAGGAGGAGCAGGAGGAGGAGAACGAGCTGGGGGAGGAGAAGGAGCAGGAGGTGGAGAAGAAGCAGGAGGTGGAGATGGAGCAGGAGGTGTAGAAGGAGCAAGAGGTGGAGAAGGGGCAGGAGGAGGAGGAGGAGCAGACGGAGAAGTAGCAGGCGGTGGAGGCGGACTTGGAGGTGGAAAACGAGCAGGGGAGGGAGCAGGAGGTGGAGAAGGCCATGAGGTGGAGAAAGATCAGGAGGAGGAGCAGAAGGAGCAGGAGGTGGAGAAGGAGCAGAAGGTGGAGAAGGAGCAGGAGCAGGAGAAGCAGCAGGAGCAGGAGGAGGAGCAGGAGGAGGAGAAGGAGCAGGAGGTGGAGAACGAGCAGGAGGAGGAGAACGAGCTGGAGGAGGAGTAGGAGCCGGGGGAGGAGTAGGAGCAGGAGGAGGAAAAGGAGCAGGAAGAGGAGAAGGAGCAGGAGGTGGAGAAGGAGAAGGAGGAGGAGAAGGTGCAGGTAGAGGAGAAGGAACTGGAGTAGGAGAAGGAGCAGGATAGGGAGAAGGAGCAGGAGTAGGAGGGGTAGCAGGAGATGGAGCGGAAGGGGGAAAAGGAACAGGAGATGGAGAGGGAGCAGCAGGTGGAGAAAGAGCAGGACGTGGAGACGAAGCAGGACGTGGAGAAGGAGCAGGAGGGGGAGAAGGAGCAGCAGATGGAGAAGGAACAGGAGATGGATAAGGAACAGCAGCTGGAGAAGGAGCATGAGGAGGACAAGGAGCAGGAGGAGGAGAAGGAGCAAGAGGAGGAGGAGCTGAAGGAGCAGGAATTGGAGAAAGAGCAGTTGGAGGAGAAGGAGCAGGAATTGGAGAATGAGCAGGAGATGGAGATGGAGAAGGAGGAGGTGATGGAGCAGGATGTGGAGAAGGAGCAGGAGGGGGAGAAGGAACTGGAGGGCGAGAAGGAACTGGAGCGCGAGAAGGAACTGGAAGGGGAGTCGGAACTGGAGGGAGAGAAGGAGCAGGAGGAGGAGAAGGAGCAGGAGGTGGAGAAGGAGCAGGAGGAGGTGTGCAGAAGGAGAATGAGCAGGAGGTGGATAAGGAGCAGGAGCAGGGGAGGGAGCAGGAGGTGGAGAAGGCCAGGAGGTGGAGAAAGAGCAGGAGGAGGAGCAGAAGGATCAGGAGGTGGTGATGGAGCAGGACGTGGAGAAGGAGCAGGAGGAGGAGAAGGAACAGGAAACGGAGACGGAGATGGAGCCGGAGGTGGAGAAGGAGCCGGAGGTGGAGAAGGAGCAGGTTGTGGAGAACGAGCTGCAGGAGGAGAACGAGCTGTAGGAGGAGAAGGAACAGGAGCAGGAGGAGGAGAAGGAGCAGGAGGTGGAGAAGGAGCAGGAGGAGGAGGTGGAGCAGAAGGAGATGGAGCAGGCGGTGGAGAAGGAGCAGGAGGAGGAAAAGGAGCAGGATTAGGAGAAGGAGCAGGAGGAAGAGAAGGAGCAGGAGGAGGAAAGGGAACAAGAGGAGGAAAAGGAGCAGGAGGAGGAGAAGGAGCAGGTGGAGGAGAAGGAGCAGGAGGAGGAGAAGGAGCAGGAGGAGGAGAAGGAGCAGGAAGAGAAGGAGCAGGAGGTGGAGAAGGAGCAGGGGGTGGAGAAGGAGCAGGATGTGCAGAAGGAGCAGGAGCAGGAGAAGGAGGGGTAGGAGGAGAAGGAGCCGGAGGAGGAGAAGGAGCAGGAGGATGAGATGGAGGAAATGGAGCAGGAGGTAGAGATGGAGCAGGACGTCGAGAAGTAGCAGGAGGAGGAGAAGGAGACTGAGTTGGAGAAGAAAAAGGAGGTGGAGAAGGAGCAGGAAGTGGAGAACGAGCAGGAGTAGGAGAACGAAAGGGAGGAGGAGGAGCAGGAGGATGAGAAGGAACAGGAGCTTGAGAAGGAGCAGAAGGTGGAGAAGGAGCAGGAGATGGAGAAGGACCAGGAGGAGGAGAAGGAGCAGAAGGAGAAGGAGCAGGCCGTGGAGAAGGATCAGGAGGAGGACAACGAGCAGGAGGAGGGGAAGGAGCAGCAGGTGGAGAACGAGCAGGAGGTGGAGAAGGAGCAGGAGCAGGAGAAGGAGCAGGAGGAGGAGAACGAGCAGGAGAAGGAGAAGGAGCAGGAGCAGGAGAAGGAGCAGGAGGAGAAAAAGGAGCAGGAGGAGGAGAAGGTGCAGGAGGAGGAGAAGGAGCAGGAGGAGGAGAAGGAGCAGGAGGGGGAAAAGGAGCAAGAGGGGGAGGGGTAGCAGGAGATGGACGGAAGGGGGCGGAGGAGCTGGAGTTGGAGAGGGAGCAGGAGGTGGAGAAGGAGCAGGAGGTGGAGAAGGAACAGGGGATGGAGAAGGAACAGGAGCTGGAGAATGAGCAGGAGGAGGACAAGGAGCCGGATGTGGAGAAGGAGCAGGAGATGTAGAAGGAGCAGGTTGTGGAGAACGAGCTGGAGGAGGAGAACGAGCTGGAGGAGCAGAAGGAGCAGGAATTGGAGAAAGAGCAGTTCTCGGAGAAGGAGGAGGAATTGGAGAATGAGCAAGAGATTTTTTTTGTTATTATTCGTTCACGGGATGTGGGCGTCGCTGGCAAGGCCGGCATTTATTTCCCATCCCTAATTGCCCTCGAGAAGGTGGTGGTGAGCCACCTTCTTGAACCGCTGCAGTCCGTGTGGTGACGGTTCACCCACAGTGGTGAAGGAGAAGGAGCAGGAGGAGTAAATGCAGCAGGAGGAGGAGAAGGATCAGGAGGAGGAGAAGGTGCAGGAGGAGGAGAAGGAACTGGAGGGGTTGAAGGAAGTGGATGGGGAGAAGGAGCATGAGGAGGAGAAGGAGCAGGAAGTGGAGAAGGAGCAGGAGCAGGAGGGGGAGCAGAAGGAGAAGGAGCAGGAGGTGGAGAAGGAGCAGGACGTGTAGAAGGAGCAGGTTGTGGAGAATGAGCTGGAGGAGGAGAACGAGATGGAGGAGGAGAAGGAGCAGGAGGAGAGGAATGAGCAGGAGGAGGAGAAGGAGCAGGAGGTGGAGAATGAGCAGGAGGAGGAGGGGGAGCAGAAGGAGAAGGAGCAGGCCGTGGAGAAGGAGCAGGAGGGGTCGAACGAGCAGGAAGAGGAGAAGGAGCAGGAGGAGGAGAGCGAGCAGGAGTAGGAAATGGAGCAGAAGGAGCAGGAGGTGGAGTTGGAGCAGGACGTGGAGAAGTAGCAGGAGGAGTAGAAGGAGAAGGAGCCTGAGTTGGAGAAGGAGCCGGATGTGGAGAAGGAGCAGGAAGTGGAGAACGAGCTGGAGGAGGAGAATGAGCTGGAGGAGGAGAAGGAGCAGGAGGAGGAGAAGGAGCAGCAGGAGGAGAAGGAGCAGGAGGTGGAGATGGAGCAGGAGGTGGAGAAGGAACAGGGCATGGAGAAAGAACAGGAGCTGGAGAAGGAGCAGAAGGAGGAGAAGGAGCCGGAGGTGGAGAAGGAGCCGGTGGAGGAGAAGGAGCAGGAGGTGTAGAAGGAGCAGGTTATGGAGAACGAACTGGAGGGGGAGAACGAGCTGGAGGAGGAAGCGGAGCAGGAGGAGGGGAATGAGCAGGAGGAGGAGAAGGAGCAGATGGTGGAGAAGGAGCAGGAGTTGGAGAAGGAGCAGGAGGTGGAGAAGAAGCAGGAGGTGGAGAAGGAGCATGAGGTGGAGAAGGAGCAGGAGGAGGAGAAGGAGCAGGAGGTGGAGAATGAGCAGGAGGTGGAGAAGGAGCATGAGGTGTAGAAGGAGCAGGTTGTGGTGAATGAGCTGGAGGAGGAGAACGAGCTGGAGGAGGAGAAGGAGCAGGAGGAGGGGAATGAGCAGGAGGAGGAGAAGGAGCAGGAGGTGGAGAAGGAGCAGGTGGAGGAAAAGGAGCAGGAGGTGGAGAAGGAGCAGGAGGTGGAGAAGGAGCATAGGTGCAGAAGTAGCAGGAGAAGGAGTAGTAGGAGGAGAAGGAGCCGGAGGAGGAGACGGAGCAGGACGAGGAGAAGGAGCAAAAGGAGCATTAGGTGGAGATGGAGCAGGACGTGGAGAAGTAGCAGGAGGTGGAGAAGGAGCCTGAGTTGGAGAAAGAGCCGGAGCTGGAGGAGGAGCAGGAAGCGAAGAACGAGCTGGAGGAGGAGAAGGAGCAGGAGGTGGAGAAGGAGCAGGAGGAGGAGGGGGAGCAGAAGGAGTAGGAGCAGGCGGTGGAGAAGGAGCAGGAGGATGCGAACGAGCAGGAGGTGTAGCAGAAGGAGCAGGAGGTGGAGATGGAGCAGGACGTGAAGAAGGAGCAGGAGGAGGAGACAGAGAAGCAGCCGGAGGTGGAGATGGAGCCGGAGGTGCAGAAGTAGCAGAAGGTGTAGAAGGAGCAGGTTGTGGAGAACGAGCTGGAGGAGGAGAACGAGCTGGAGGAGGAAACGGAGCAGGATGAGGGGAATGAGCAGGAGGAGGAGAAGGAGCAGGAGGTGGAGACGGAGCAGGAGGAGGAGGGGGAGCAGAAGGAGAAGGAGCAGGCGGTGGAGAAGGAGCAGGAGGAGGCGAACGAGCAGGAGGAGGAGAAGGAGCAGGAGGAGGAGAAGAAGCAGGAGGAGGAAAATGAGCAGGAGGAGGAAAAGGAGCAGGAGGAGCAGAAGGAGCAGGAGGTGGAGAAATAGCTGGAGGAGGAGAACGAGCTGGAGGAGGAGAAGGAGCTAAAGGAGGAGAAGGAGCAGGAGGAGGAGAAGGAGCAGGAGGTGGAGAAGGAGCAGGAGGTGGAGAAGGAGCAGGAAGTTGAGAAGGAGCAGGAGGAGGAGAACGAGCTGGATGAGAAGAAGCAGGAGGATGAGAAGGAGCAGGACGAGGAGAAGGAGCAGGAGGTGGAGAAGGAGCAGGAAGTGGCGAAGGAGCAGGAGGTGGAGAAGGAGCAGTAGGTGGAGAAGGACTAGGAGGAGGAAAACGAGCAGGAGGAGGGAAAGGAGCAGTAGGTGGGGAAAGAGCAGAAGCAGGAGAAGGAGCAGGAGGAGGAGAACGAGGAGGAGGAGGAGAATGAGCAGGAGGAGGAGAACGAGCAGGAGGAGGAGAAGGAGCAGGAGCAGGAGAAGGAGGAGCAAAAGGAGCATAAGGTGTAGAAGGAGCAGGAGGTGGAGCAAGAGGAGGAGGAGGAGGAGGAGGAGGAGGAGAAGGTGCCGGAGGAGGAGAAGGAGCAGGAGGAGGAGATGGAGCAGGATGGGGAGAAGGAGCAGGAGTAGGAGGGGTAGCAGGAGATGGAGCGGAAGGTGGAAAAGGAGCAGGAGATGGAGAGGGAGCAGGTGGTAGAGCAGGAGCAGGACGTGGAGAAGGAGCTGGACGTGGAGAAGGAGCAGGAGGGGGAGAAGGAGCAGGAGGGGGAGAAGGAGCAGGAGGGGGAGAAGGAGCAGGAGTAGGAGGGGTAACATGAGATGGAGCGGAAGGGGGAGAAGGAGGAGCAGATGGAGAGGGTGCAGGAGGTGGAGAAGGAGCAGGAGGTGGAGAAGGATCACGAGGAGGAAAAGGAGCAGGAGGAGGAAAAGGAGCAGAAGGAGGAGAAGGAGCAAGTGGAGGAGAAGGAGCATGTGGAGGAGAAGGAGCAGGTGGAGGAGAAGAAGCAGGAGGTGGAGAAGGAGCAGGATGTGCAGAAGTAGCAGGAGCAGGAGGCGGAGGAGGAGGAGGAGAAGGAGCCGGAGGAGGAGAAGGAGCAGGAGGAGGAGAAGGAGCAGTAGGAGCAGGAGTTGGAGATGGAGCAGGAAGCGGAGAAGTAGCAGGAGGAGGAGAAACAAAAGGAGACTGAGTTGGAGAACGAAAAGGAGGTGGTGAAGGAGCAGGAAGTGGAGAACGAGCTGGAGGAGGAGAACGAGCTGGAGGAGGAGAAGGAGCAGGAGGAGGAGAAGGAGCAGGAGGAGAAGAAGGAGCAGGAGGTGGAGAAGGATCAGGAGGTGGAGAAGGAGCAGGAGGAGGAGGAAGAGCAGAAGAAGAAGGAGCAGGCTGTGGAGAAGGAGCAAGAGGAGGACAACGAGCAGGAGGAGGAGAAGGAGCAGTAGGAGGTGAAGGAGCAGGAGGAGGACAAGGAGCAGGAGAAGTAGAAGGAGCAGAAGCAGGAGATGGAGCAGGAGGATTAAAAGGAGCAGGAGGAGGAGAAGGAGCAGGAGGTGGAGAAGGAGCAGGAGTGGAGAAGGAGGAGGAGGAGGAGAAGGAGGAGGAGGAGGAGAAGGAGCAGGAAGTGGAGAAGGAGCAGGAGGAGGAGGGGGAGCAGAAGAAGAAGGAGCAGGAGGTCGAGAAAGAGCAGGAGGAGGAGTGGAAGGAGCAGGAGGTGGAGATGGAGCAGCACGTGGAGAAGGAGCAGGAGGAGGAGATGGAGAAGCAGCCGGAGGTGGAGAAGGAGCCGGAGGTGGAGAAGGAGCAGGAGGTGTAGAAGGAGCAGGTTGTGGAGAACGAGCTGGAGGTGGAGAACGAGCTGGAGGAGGAGAAGGAGCAGGAGGAGGGGAATGAGCAGGTGGAGGTGAAGGAGCAGGAGGTGGAGAAGGAGCAGGAGGAGGTTGGCGAGCAGAAGGAGAAGGAGCAGGCGGTGGAGAAGGAGCAGGAGGTGCAGAAGGAGGAGGAGCAGGAGAAGGAGCAGGAGGAGGAGAAGGAGCACGAGGAGGAGAAGGAGCCGGAGGAGGAGACGGAGCAGGAGGAGGAGAAGGAGCAGGAGGAGCAGGAGGTGGAGATGGAGTAGGACGTGGAGAAGTAACAGGAGGAGTAGAAGGAGAAGGAGCCTGAGTTGGAGAAGGAGCCGGAGGAGAAGAACGAGCAGGAAGTGGAGAACGCGCTGGAGGAGGAGAACGAGCTGGAGGAGGAGATGGAGCAGGAGTGGGAAAAGGAGCAGGAGTAGGAGGGGTAGCAGGAGATGGAGCGAAAGGTGGAAAAGGAGCAGGAGATGGAGAGGGAGCAGGTGGTAGAGCAGGAGCAGGACGTGGAGAAGGAGCTGGACGTGGAGAAGGAGCAGGAGGGGGAGAAGGAGCAGGAGGGGGAGAAGGAGCAGGAGGGGGAGAAGGAGCAGGAGTAGGAGGGGTAACATGAGATGGAGCGGAAGGGGGAGAAGGAGGAGTAGATGGAGAGGGTGCAGGAGGTGGAGAAGGAGCAGGACTTGGAGAAGGAGCACGAGGAGGAAAAGGAGCAGGAGGAGGAAAAGGAGCAGAAGGAGGACAAGGAGCAAGTGGAGGAGAAGGAGCATGAGGAGGAGAAGGAGCAGGTGGAGGAGAAGAAGCAGGAGGTGGAGAAGGAGCAGGATGTGCAGAAGTAGCAGGAGGCGGAGGAGGAGGAGGAGAAGGAGCCGGAGGAGGAGAAGGAGCAGGAGGAGGAGAAGGAGCAGTAGGAGCAGGAGTTGGAGATGGAGCAGGAAGCGGAGAAGTAGCAGGAGGAGGAGAAACAAAAGGAGACTGAGTTGGAGAACGAAAAGGAGGTGGTGAAGGAGCAGGAAGTGGAGAACGAGCTGGAGGAGGAGAACGAGCTGGAGGAGGAGAAGGAGCAGGAGGAGGAGAAGGAGCAGGAGGAGGAGAAGGAGCAGGAGGTGGAGAAGGATCAGGAAGTGGAGAAGGAGCAGGAGGAGGAGGAAGAGCAGAAGAAGAAGGAGCAGGCCGTGGAGAAGGAGCAAGAGGAGGACAACGAGCAGGAGGAGGAGAAGGAGCAGGAGGAGGTGAAGGAGCAGGAGGAGGAGAAGGAGCAGGAGAAGTAGAAGGAGCAGGAGTGGAGAAGGAGGAGGAGGTGGAGAAGGAGGAGGAGAAGGAGAAGGAGCAGGAAGTGGAGAAGGAGCAGGAGGAGGAGTGGGAGCAGAAGAAGAAGGAGCAGGAGGTCGAGAAAGAGCAGGAGGAGGAGTGGAAGGAGCAGGAGGTGGAGATAGAGCAGCACGTGGAGAAGGAGCAGGAGGAGGAGATGGAGAAGCAGCCGGAGGTGGAGAAGGAGCCGGAGGTGGAGAAGGAGCAGGAGGTGTAGAAGGAGCAGGTTGTGGAGAACGAGCTGGAGGTGGAGAACGAGCTGGAGGAGGAGAAGGAGCAGGAGGAGGGGAATGAGCAGGAGGAGGTGAAGGAGCAGGAGGTGGAGAAGGAGCAGGAGGAGGTTGGCGAGCAGAAGGAGAAGGAGCAGGCGGTGGAGAAGGATCAGGAGGTGCAGAAGGAGGAGGAGCAGGAGAAGGAGCAGGAGGAGGAGAAGGAGCACGAGGAGGACAAGGAGCCGGAGGAGGAGACGGAGCAGGAGGAGGAGAAGGAGCAGGAAGTGGAGAAGGAGCAGGAGGAGGAGGGGGAGTAGAAGGAGATGGAGCAGAAGGTGGAAAAGGAGGAGGAGGAGGGGAGGGAGCAGGAGGTGGAGAAGGAGCAGGAGGTGGAGAAAGAGCAGCAGGAGGAGAATGAGAAGGAGCCGGATTTGGGGAAGCAGCCGCAGGTGGAGAAGGAGCAGGAGGTGTAGAAGGAGAAGGTTGTGGAGAGCGAGCTGGAGGAGGAGAACGAGCTGGATGAGGAGAAGGAGCAGGAGCAGGAGAAGGAGGAGGAGGAGGAGAAGGAGCAGGAGGTGGAGAAGGAGCAGGAGGAGGAGAAGCGGCAGGAGGAGGCAAATGAGCAGGAAGAGGAGAAGGAGCAGGAGGAGGGTAAGGAGCAGGAGGAGGAAAGGGAGCAGGAGGAGGAGAAGGAGCAGGAGGTGGAGAAGGAGCAGAAGGTGGAGAAGGAGCAGGACGTGGAGACGGAGCAGGACGTGGAGAAGGAACAGGAGATGGATAAGGAACATGAGCTGGAGAAGGAGCATGAGGAGGTAAAGGAGCAGGAAGAGGAGAAGGAGCAGGAGGTGGAGAAGGAGAAGGAGGAGGAGAAGGTGCAGGTCGAGGAGAAGGAAATGGAGTAGGAGAAGGAGCAGGATAGGGAGAAGGAGCAGGAGTAGGAGGGGTAGCAGGATATGGAGCGGAAGGGGGAAAAGGAACAGGAGATGGAGAGGGAGCAGCAGGTGGAGAAGGAGCAGGACGTGGAGACGGAGCAGGACGTGGAGAAGGAGCAGGAGGGGGAGAAGGAGCAGCAGATGGAGAAGGAACAGGAGATGGATAAGGAACAGGAGCTGGAGAAGGAGCATGAGGAGGAGAAGGAGCAGGAGGTGGAGAAGGAGCAGGAGGTGGAGAAGGATCAGGAGGAGGTGTGCAGAAGGAGAAGGAGCAGGAGGTGGATAAGGAGCAGGAGCAGGGGAGGGAGCAGGAGGTTGAGAAGGCCAGGAGGTGGAGAAAGAGCAGGAGGAGGAGCAGAAGGAGCAGGAGGTGGTGATGGAGCAGGACGTGGAGAAGGAGCAGGAGGAGGAGAAGGAACAGGAAACGGAGATGGAGATGGAGCCGGAGGTGGAGAAGGAGCCGGAGGTGGAGAAGGAGCAGGAGGTGCAGAAGGAGCAGGTTGTGGAGAACGAGCTGCAGGAGGAGAACGAGCTGTAGGAGGAGAAGGAACAGGAGCAGGAGGAGGAGAAGGAGCAGGAGGTGGAGAAGGAGCAGGAGGAGGAGGTGGAGCAGAAGGAGATGGAGCAGGCGGTGGAGAAGGAGCAGGAGGAGGAAAGGGAACAAGAGGAGGAAAAGGAGCAGGAGGAGGAGAAGGAGCAGGTGGAGGAGAAGGAGCAGGAGGAGGAGAAGGAGCAGGAGGACGAGAAGGAGCAGGAGGAGGAGAAGGAGCAGGAGGTGGAGAAGGAGCAGGAGGTGGAGAAGGAGCAGGATGTGCAGAAGGAGCAGGAGCAGGAGAAGGAGGGGTAGGAGGAGAAGGAGCCAGAGGAGGAGAAGGAGCAGGAGGATGAGATGGAGCAAATGGAGCAGGAGGTAGAGATGGAGCAGGACGTCCAGAAGTAGCAGGAGGAGGAGAAGGAGACTGAGTTGGAGAAGAAAAATGAGGTGGAGAAGGAGCAGGAAGTGGAGAACGAGCAGGAGTAGGAGAACGAAAGGGAGGAGGAGGAGCAGGAGGAGGAGAAAGAGCAGAAGGAGGAGAAGGAGCAAGAGCTTGAGAAGGAGCAGAAGGTGGAGAAGGAGCAGGAGATGGAGAAGGAGCAGGAGGAGGAGAAGGAGCAGAAGGAGAAGGAGCAGGAGGAGGACAACGAGCAGGAGGAGGGGAAGGAGCAGCAGGTGGAGAACGAGCAGGAGGTGGAGAAGGAGCAGGAGCAGGAGAAGGAGCAGGAGGAGGAGAACGAGAAGGAGGAGGAGAAGGAGCAGGAGAAGGAAAACGAGCAGGAGGAGGAGAAGGAGCAGGAGGAGGAGAAGGAGCAGGAGGTGGAGAAGGAGAAGGAGCAGGAGCAGGAGAAGGAGCAGGAGGAGAAAAAGGAGCAGGAGGAGGAGAAGGAGCAGGAGGTGGAGAAGGAGCTGGAGCAGGAGAAGGAGTAGGAGGAGAAAAAGGAGCAGGAGGAGGAGAAGGAGCAGGAGGTGGAGAAGGAGTAGGAGGTGGAGAAGGAGGAGGAGGAGGAGAAGGTGCAGGAGGAGGAGAAGGAGCAGGAGGAGGAGAAGGAGCAGGAGGGGGAAAAGGAGCAAGAGGGGGAGAAGGAGCAGGAGTATGAGGGGTAGCAGGAGATGGAGCAGAAGGGGGAAATGGAGCAGGAGATGGAGAAGGAGCAGGACGTGGAGATGGAGCAGAAGGGGGTAAGGAGCAGGAGGGGTAGAAGAAGCAGGAGGGGGAGAAGGAGCAGGAGTAGGAGGGGTAGCAGGAGATGGACGGAAGGTGGCAGAGGAGCTGGAGTTGGAGAGGGAGCAGGAGGTGGAGAAGGAGCAGGAGGTGGAGAAGGAACAGGGGATGGAGAAGGAACAGGAGCTGGAGAAGGAGCAGGAGGAGGACAAGGAGCCGGAGGTGGAGAAGGAGCAGGAGGTGTAGAAGGTGCAGGTTGTGGAGAACGAGCTGGAGGAGGAGAACGAGCTGGAGGAGCAGAAGGAGCAGGAATTGGAGAAAGAGCAGTTCTAGGAGAAGGAGGAGGAATTGGAGAATGACAAAGAGATTTTTTTTTAAATTATTCGTTCACGGGACGTGGGCGTCGCTGTCAAGGCCAGCATTTATTTCCCATCCCTAATTGCCCTCGAGAAGGTGGTGGAGAGCCGCCTTCTTGAACCGCTGCAGTCCGTGTGGTGACTGTTCTCCCACAGTGGTTAAGGAGAAGGAGCAGGAGGAGTAAATGCAGCCGGAGGAGGAGAAGGATCAGGAGGAGGAGAAGGTGCAGGAGGAGGAGAAGGAACTGGAGGGGGTGAAGGAACTGGATGGGGAGAAGGAGCATGAGGAGGAGAAGGAGCAGGAAGTGGAGAAGGAGCAGGAGCAGGAGGGGGAGCAGAAGGAGAAGGAGCAGGAGGTGGAGAAGGAGCACCAGGTGGAGAAAGAGTAGCAGGAGGAGCAGAAGGCGCAGAAGGTGGAGATGGAGCAGGACGTGAAGAAGGAGCAGGGGGAGGAGACGGAGAAGCAGCCGGAGGTGGAGATGGAGCCGGAGGTGGAGAAGGAGCAGGACGTGTAGAAGGAGCAGGTTGTGGAGAATCAGCTGGAGGAGGAGAACGAGATGGAGGAGGAGAAGGAGCAGGAGGAGGGGAATGAGCAGGAGGAGGAGAAGGAGCAGGAGGTGGAGAAGGAGCAGGAGGAGGAGGGGGAGCAGAAGGAGAAGGAGCTGGCCGTGGAGAAGGAGCAGGAGGGGTCGAACGAGCAGGAAGAGGAGAAGGAGCAGGAGGAGGAGAGCGAGCAGGAGTAGGAAATGGAGCAGAAGGAGCAGGAGGTGGAGTTGGAGCAGGACGTGGAGAAGTAGCAGGAGGAGTAGAAGGAGAAGGAGCCTGAGTTGGAGAAGGAGCCGGATGTGGAGAAGGAGCAGGAAGTGGAGAACGAGCTGGAGGAGGAGAATGAGCTGGAGGAGGAGAAGGAGCAGGAGGAGGAGAAGGAGCAGCAGGAGGAGAAGGAGCAGGAGGTGGAGATGGAGCAGGAGGTGGAGAAGGAACAGGGCATGGAGAAAGAACAGGAGCTGGAGAAGGAGCAGAAGGAGGAGAAGTAGCCGGAGGTGGAGAAGGAGCCGGTGGAGGAGAAGGAGCAGGAGGTGTAGAAGGAGCAGGTTATGGAGAACGAGCTGGAGGAGGAGAACGAGCTGGAGGAGGAAACGGAGCAGGAGGAGGGGAATGAGCAGGAGGAGGAGAAGGAGCAGATGGTGGAGAAGGAGCAGGAGGAGGAGAAGGAGCAGGAGGAGGAGAAGGAGCAGGAGGTGGAGAAGGATCAGGAGGTGGAGAAGGAGCAGGAGGAGGAGGAAGAGCAGAAGAAGAAGGAGCAGGCCGTGGAGAAGGAGCAAGAGGAGGACAACGAGCAGGAGGAGGAGAAGGAGCAGTAGGAGGTGAAGCAGCAGGAGGAGGAGAAGGAGCAGGAGAAGTAGAAGGAGCAGAAGCAGGAGATGGAGCAGGAGGATTAAAAGGAGCAGGAGGAGGAGAAGGAGCAGGAGGTGGAGAAGGAGCAGGAGTGGAGAAGGAGGAGGAGGAGGAGAAGGAGGAGGAGGAGGAGAAGGAGCAGGAAGTGGAGAAGGAGCAGGAGGAGGAGGGGGAGCAGAAGAAGAAGGAGCAGGAGGTCGAGCAAGAGCAGGAGGAGGAGTGGAAGGAGCAGGAGGTGGAGATGGAGCAGCACGTGGAGACGGAGCAGGAGGAGGAGATGGAGAAGCAGCCGGAGGTGGAGATGGAGCCGGAGGTGGAGAAGGAGCAGGAGGTGTAGAAGGAGCAGGTTGTGGAGAACGATTTGGAGGTGGAGAACGAGCTGGAGGAGGAGAAGGAGCAGGAGGAGGGGAATGAGCAGGTGGAGGTGAAGGAGCAGGAGGTGGAGAAGGAGCAGGAGGAGGTTGGCGAGCAGAAGGAGAAGGAGCAGGCGGTAGAGAAGGAGCAGGAGCTGCAGAAGGAGGAGGAGCAGGAGAAGGAGCAGGAGGAGGAGAAGGAGCACGAGGAGGAGAAGGAGCCGGAGGAGGAGACGGAGCAGGAGGAGGAGAAGGAGCAGGAGGAGCAGGAAGTGGAGATGGAGTAGGACGTGGAGAAGTAACAGGAGGAGTAGAAGGAGAAGGAGCCTGGGTTGGAGAAGGAGCCGGAGGAGAAGAACGAGCAGGAAGTGGAGAACGCGCTGGAGGAGGAGAACGAGCTGGAGGAGGAGATGGAGCATGAGTGGGAGAAGGAGCAGGAGTAGGAGGGGTATCAGGAGATGGAGCGGAAGGTGGAAAAGGAGCAGGAGATGGAGAGGGAGCAGGTGGTAGAGCAGGAGCAGGACGTGGAGAAGGAGCTGGACGTGGAGAAGGAGCAGGAGGGGGAGAAGGAGCAGGAGGGGGAGAAGGAGCAGGAGGGGGAGAAGCAACAGGAGTAGGAGGGGTAACATGAGATGGAGCGGAAGGGGAGAAGGAGGAGCAGATGGAGAGGGTGCAGGAGGTGGAGAAGGAGCAGGAGGAGGACAAGGAGCAAGTGGAGGAGAAGGAGCATGAGGAGGAGAAGGAGCAGGTGGAGGAGAAGAAGCAGGAGGTGGAGAAGGAGCAGGAGGAGGAAAAGGAGCATGAGGAGGAGAAGGAGCAGTAGGAGAAGGAGTTGGAGATGGAGCAGGAAGCGGAGAAGTAGCAGGAGGAGGAGAAACAAAAGGAGACTGAGTTGGAGAACGAAAAGGAGGTGGTGAAGGAGCAGGAAGTGGAGAACGACCTGGAGGAGGAGAACGAGCTGGAGGAGGAGAAGGAGCAGGAGAAGGAGCAGGAGGAGGAGAAGGAGCAGGAGGTGGAGAAGGATCAGGAGGTGTAGAAGGAGCAGGAGGAGGAGGAAGAGCAGAAGAAGAAGGAGCAGGCCGTGGAGAAGGAGCAAGAGGAGGACAACGAGCAGCAGGAGGAGAAGGAGCAGTAGGAGGCGAAGGAGCAGGAGGAGGAGAAGGAGCAGGAGAAGTAGAAGGAGCAGAAGCAGGAGATGGAGCAGGAGGATTAAAAGGAGCAGGAGGAGGAGAAGGAGCAGGAGGTGGAGAAGGAGCAGGAGTGGAGAAGGAGGAGGAGGAGGAGAAGGAGGAGGAGGAGGAGAAGGAGCAGGAAGTGGAGAAGGAGCAGGAGGAGGAGGGGGAGCAGAAGAAGAAGGAGCAGGAGGTCGAGAAAGAGCAGGAGGAGGAGTGGAAGGAGCAGGAGGTGGAGATGGAGCAGCACGTGGAGAAGGAGCAGGAGGAGGAGATGGAGAAGCAGCCGGAGGTGGAGAAGGAGCCGGAGGTGGAGAAGGAGCAGGAGGTGTAGAAGGAGCAGGTTGTGGAGAACGATTTGGAGGTGGAGAACGAGCTGGAGGAGGAGAAGGAGCAGGAGGAGGGGAATGAGCAGGTGGAGGTGAAGGAGCAGGAGGTGGAGAAGGAGCAGGAGGAGGTTGGCGAGCAGAAGGAGAAGGAGCAGGCGGTAGAGAAGGAGCAGGAGCTGCAGAAGGAGGAGGAGCAGGAGAAGGAGCAGGAGGAGGAGAAGGAGCACGAGGAGGAGAAGGAGCCGGAGGAGGAGACGGAGCAGGAGGAGGAGAAGGAGCAGGAGAAGCAGGAAGTGGAGATGGAGTAGGACGTGGAGAAGTAACAGGAGGAGTAGAAGGAGAAGGAGCCTGGGTTGGAGAAGGAGCCGGAGGAGAAGAACGAGCAGGAAGTGGAGAACGCGCTGGAGGAGGAGAACGAGCTGGAGGAGGAGATGGAGCATGAGTGGGAGAAGGAGCAGGAGTAGGAGGGGTAGCAGGAGATGGAGCGGAAGGTGGAAAAGGAGCAGGAGATGGAGAGGGAGCAGGTGGTAGAGCAGGAGCAGGACGTGGAGAAGGAGCTGGACGTGGAGAAGGAGCAGGAGGGGGAGAAGGAGCAGGAGGGGGAGAAGGAGCAGGAGGGGGAGAAGGAACAGGAGTAGGAGGGGTAACATGAGATGGAGCGGAAGGGGAGAAGGAGGAGCAGATGGAGAGGGTGCAGGAGGTGGAGAAGGAGCAGGAGGAGGACAAGGAGCAAGTGGAGGAGAAGGAGCATGAGGAGGAGAAGGAGCAGGTGGAGGAGAAGAAGCAGGAGGTGGAGAAGGAGCAGGAGGAGGAAAAGGAGCATGAGGAGGAGAAGGAGCAGTAGGAGAAGGAGTTGGAGATGGAGCAGGAAGCGGAGAAGTAGCAGGAGGAGGAGAAACAAAAGGAGACTGAGTTGGAGAACGAAAAGGAGGTGGTGAAGGAGCAGGAAGTGGAGAACGAGCTGGAGGAGGAGAACGAGCTGGAGGAGGAGAAGGAGCAGGAGGAGGAGAAGGAGCAGGAGGAGGAGAAGGAGCAGGAGGTGGAGAAGGATCAGGAGGTGTAGAAGGAGCAGGAGGAGGAGGAAGAGCAGAAGAAGAAGGAGCAGGCCGTGGAGAAGGAGCAAGAGGAGGACAACGAGCAGCAGGAGGAGAAGGAGCAGTAGGAGGTGAAGGAGCAGGAGGAGGAGAAGGAGCAGGAGAAGTAGAAGGAGCAGAAGCAGGAGATGGAGCAGGTGGATTAAAAGGAGCAGGAGGAGGAGAAGGAGCAGGAGGTGGAGAAGGAGCAGGAGTGGAGAAGGAGGAGGAGGAGGAGAAGGAGGAGGAGGAGGAGAAGGAGCAGGAAGTGGAGAAGGAGCAGGAGGAGGAGGGGGAGCAGAAGAAGAAGGAGCAGGAGGTCGAGAAAGAGCAGGAGGAGGAGTGGAAGGAGCAGGAGGTGGAGATGGAGCAGCACGTGGAGAAGGAGCAGGAGGAGGAGAAGGAGAAGCAGCCGGAGGTGGAGAAGGAGCCGGAGGTGGAGAAGGAGCAGGAGGTGTAGAAGGAGCAGGTTGTGGAGAACGAGCTGGAGGTGGAGAACGAGCTGGAGGAGGAGAAGGAGCAGGAGGAGGGGAATGAGCAGGAGGAGGTGAAGGAGCAGCAGGAGGAGAAGGAGCAGGAGGTGGAGATGGAGCAGGAGGTGGAGAAGGAACAGGGCATGGAGAAAGAACAGGAGCTGGAGAAGGAGCAGAAGGAGGAGAAGGAGCCGGAGGTGGAGAAGGAGCCGGTGGAGGAGAAGGAGCAGGAGGTGTAGAAGGAGCAGGTTATGGAGAACGAACTGGAGGGGGAGAACGAGCTGGAGGAGGAAGCGGAGCAGGAGGAGGGGAATGAGCAGGAGGAGGAGAAGGAGCAGATGGTGGAGAAGGAGCAGGAGTTGGAGAAGGAGCAGGAGGTGGAGAAGAAGCAGGAGGTGGAGAAGGAGCATGAGGTGGAGAAGGAGCAGGAGGAGGAGAAGGAGCAGGAGGTGGAGAATGAGCAGGAGGTGGAGAAGGAGCATGAGGTGTAGAAGGAGCAGGTTGTGGTGAATGAGCTGGAGGAGGAGAACGAGCTGGAGGAGGAGAAGGAGCAGGAGGAGGGGAATGAGCAGGAGGAGGAGAAGGAGCAGGAGGTGGAGAAGGAGCAGGTGGAGGAAAAGGAGCAGGAGGTGGAGAAGGAGCAGGAGGTGGAGAAGGAGCATAGGTGCAGAAGTAGCAGGAGAAGGAGTAGTAGGAGGAGAAGGAGCCGGAGGAGGAGACGGAGCAGGACGAGGAGAAGGAGCAAAAGGAGCATTAGGTGGAGATGGAGCAGGACGTGGAGAAGTAGCAGGAGGTGGAGAAGGAGCCTGAGTTGGAGAAAGAGCCGGAGCTGGAGGAGGAGCAGGAAGCGAAGAACGAGCTGGAGGAGGAGAAGGAGCAGGAGGTGGAGAAGGAGCAGGAGGAGGAGGGGGAGCAGAAGGAGTAGGAGCAGGCGGTGGAGAAGGAGCAGGAGGATGCGAACGAGCAGGAGGTGTAGCAGAAGGAGCAGGAGGTGGAGATGGAGCAGGACGTGAAGAAGGAGCAGGAGGAGGAGACAGAGAAGCAGCCGGAGGTGGAGATGGAGCCGGAGGTGCAGAAGTAGCAGAAGGTGTAGAAGGAGCAGGTTGTGGAGAACGAGCTGGAGGAGGAGAACGAGCTGGAGGAGGAAACGGAGCAGGATGAGGGGAATGAGCAGGAGGAGGAGAAGGAGCAGGAGGTGGAGACGGAGCAGGAGGAGGAGGGGGAGCAGAAGGAGAAGGAGCAGGCGGTGGAGAAGGAGCAGGAGGAGGCGAACGAGCAGGAGGAGGAGAAGGAGCAGGAGGAGGAGAAGAAGCAGGAGGAGGAAAATGAGCAGGAGGAGGAAAAGGAGCAGGAGGAGCAGAAGGAGCAGGAGGTGGAGAAATAGCTGGAGGAGGAGAACGAGCTGGAGGAGGAGAAGGAGCTAAAGGAGGAGAAGGAGCAGGAGGAGGAGAAGGAGCAGGAGGTGGAGAAGGAGCAGGAGGTGGAGAAGGAGCAGGAAGTTGAGAAGGAGCAGGAGGAGGAGAACGAGCTGGATGAGAAGAAGCAGGAGGATGAGAAGGAGCAGGACGAGGAGAAGGAGCAGGAGGTGGAGAAGGAGCAGGAAGTGGCGAAGGAGCAGGAGGTGGAGAAGGAGCAGTAGGTGGAGAAGGACTAGGAGGAGGAAAACGAGCAGGAGGAGGGAAAGGAGCAGTAGGTGGGGAAAGAGCAGAAGCAGGAGAAGGAGCAGGAGGAGGAGAACGAGGAGGAGGAGGAGAATGAGCAGGAGGAGGAGAACGAGCAGGAGGAGGAGAAGGAGCAGGAGCAGGAGAAGGAGGAGCAAAAGGAGCATAAGGTGTAGAAGGAGCAGGAGGTGGAGCAAGAGGAGGAGGAGGAGGAGGAGGAGGAGGAGAAGGTGCCGGAGGAGGAGAAGGAGCAGGAGGAGGAGATGGAGCAGGATGGGGAGAAGGAGCAGGAGTAGGAGGGGTAGCAGGAGATGGAGCGGAAGGTGGAAAAGGAGCAGGAGATGGAGAGGGAGCAGGTGGTAGAGCAGGAGCAGGACGTGGAGAAGGAGCTGGACGTGGAGAAGGAGCAGGAGGGGGAGAAGGAGCAGGAGGGGGAGAAGGAGCAGGAGGGGGAGAAGGAGCAGGAGTAGGAGGGGTAACATGAGATGGAGCGGAAGGGGGAGAAGGAGGAGCAGATGGAGAGGGTGCAGGAGGTGGAGAAGGAGCAGGAGGTGGAGAAGGATCACGAGGAGGAAAAGGAGCAGGAGGAGGAAAAGGAGCAGAAGGAGGAGAAGGAGCAAGTGGAGGAGAAGGAGCATGTGGAGGAGAAGGAGCAGGTGGAGGAGAAGAAGCAGGAGGTGGAGAAGGAGCAGGATGTGCAGAAGTAGCAGGAGCAGGAGGCGGAGGAGGAGGAGGAGAAGGAGCCGGAGGAGGAGAAGGAGCAGGAGGAGGAGAAGGAGCAGTAGGAGCAGGAGTTGGAGATGGAGCAGGAAGCGGAGAAGTAGCAGGAGGAGGAGAAACAAAAGGAGACTGAGTTGGAGAACGAAAAGGAGGTGGTGAAGGAGCAGGAAGTGGAGAACGAGCTGGAGGAGGAGAACGAGCTGGAGGAGGAGAAGGAGCAGGAGGAGGAGAAGGAGCAGGAGGAGAAGAAGGAGCAGGAGGTGGAGAAGGATCAGGAGGTGGAGAAGGAGCAGGAGGAGGAGGAAGAGCAGAAGAAGAAGGAGCAGGCTGTGGAGAAGGAGCAAGAGGAGGACAACGAGCAGGAGGAGGAGAAGGAGCAGTAGGAGGTGAAGGAGCAGGAGGAGGAGAAGGAGCAGGAGAAGTAGAAGGAGCAGAAGCAGGAGATGGAGCAGGAGGATTAAAAGGAGCAGGAGGAGGAGAAGGAGCAGGAGGTGGAGAAGGAGCAGGAGTGGAGAAGGAGGAGGAGGAGGAGAAGGAGGAGGAGGAGGAGAAGGAGCAGGAAGTGGAGAAGGAGCAGGAGGAGGAGGGGGAGCAGAAGAAGAAGGAGCAGGAGGTCGAGAAAGAGCAGGAGGAGGAGTGGAAGGAGCAGGAGGTGGAGATGGAGCAGCACGTGGAGAAGGAGCAGGAGGAGGAGATGGAGAAGCAGCCGGAGGTGGAGAAGGAGCCGGAGGTGGAGAAGGAGCAGGAGGTGTAGAAGGAGCAGGTTGTGGAGAACGAGCTGGAGGTGGAGAACGAGCTGGAGGAGGAGAAGGAGCAGGAGGAGGGGAATGAGCAGGTGGAGGTGAAGGAGCAGGAGGTGGAGAAGGAGCAGGAGGAGGTTGGCGAGCAGAAGGAGAAGGAGCAGGCGGTGGAGAAGGAGCAGGAGGTGCAGAAGGAGGAGGAGCAGGAGAAGGAGCAGGAGGAGGAGAAGGAGCACGAGGAGGAGAAGGAGCCGGAGGAGGAGACGGAGCAGGAGGAGGAGAAGGAGCAGGAGGAGCAGGAGGTGGAGATGGAGTAGGACGTGGAGAAGTAACAGGAGGAGTAGAAGGAGAAGGAGCCTGAGTTGGAGAAGGAGCCGGAGGAGAAGAACGAGCAGGAAGTGGAGAACGCGCTGGAGGAGGAGAACGAGCTGGAGGAGGAGATGGAGCAGGAGTGGGAAAAGGAGCAGGAGTAGGAGGGGTAGCAGGAGATGGAGCGAAAGGTGGAAAAGGAGCAGGAGATGGAGAGGGAGCAGGTGGTAGAGCAGGAGCAGGACGTGGAGAAGGAGCTGGACGTGGAGAAGGAGCAGGAGGGGGAGAAGGAGCAGGAGGGGGAGAAGGAGCAGGAGGGGGAGAAGGAGCAGGAGTAGGAGGGGTAACATGAGATGGAGCGGAAGGGGGAGAAGGAGGAGTAGATGGAGAGGGTGCAGGAGGTGGAGAAGGAGCAGGACTTGGAGAAGGAGCACGAGGAGGAAAAGGAGCAGGAGGAGGAAAAGGAGCAGAAGGAGGACAAGGAGCAAGTGGAGGAGAAGGAGCATGAGGAGGAGAAGGAGCAGGTGGAGGAGAAGAAGCAGGAGGTGGAGAAGGAGCAGGATGTGCAGAAGTAGCAGGAGGCGGAGGAGGAGGAGGAGAAGGAGCCGGAGGAGGAGAAGGAGCAGGAGGAGGAGAAGGAGCAGTAGGAGCAGGAGTTGGAGATGGAGCAGGAAGCGGAGAAGTAGCAGGAGGAGGAGAAACAAAAGGAGACTGAGTTGGAGAACGAAAAGGAGGTGGTGAAGGAGCAGGAAGTGGAGAACGAGCTGGAGGAGGAGAACGAGCTGGAGGAGGAGAAGGAGCAGGAGGAGGAGAAGGAGCAGGAGGAGGAGAAGGAGCAGGAGGTGGAGAAGGATCAGGAAGTGGAGAAGGAGCAGGAGGAGGAGGAAGAGCAGAAGAAGAAGGAGCAGGCCGTGGAGAAGGAGCAAGAGGAGGACAACGAGCAGGAGGAGGAGAAGGAGCAGGAGGAGGTGAAGGAGCAGGAGGAGGAGAAGGAGCAGGAGAAGTAGAAGGAGCAGGAGTGGAGAAGGAGGAGGAGGTGGAGAAGGAGGAGGAGAAGGAGAAGGAGCAGGAAGTGGAGAAGGAGCAGGAGGAGGAGTGGGAGCAGAAGAAGAAGGAGCAGGAGGTCGAGAAAGAGCAGGAGGAGGAGTGGAAGGAGCAGGAGGTGGAGATAGAGCAGCACGTGGAGAAGGAGCAGGAGGAGGAGATGGAGAAGCAGCCGGAGGTGGAGAAGGAGCCGGAGGTGGAGAAGGAGCAGGAGGTGTAGAAGGAGCAGGTTGTGGAGAACGAGCTGGAGGTGGAGAACGAGCTGGAGGAGGAGAAGGAGCAGGAGGAGGGGAATGAGCAGGAGGAGGTGAAGGAGCAGGAGGTGGAGAAGGAGCAGGAGGAGGTTGGCGAGCAGAAGGAGAAGGAGCAGGCGGTGGAGAAGGATCAGGAGGTGCAGAAGGAGGAGGAGCAGGAGAAGGAGCAGGAGGAGGAGAAGGAGCACGAGGAGGACAAGGAGCCGGAGGAGGAGACGGAGCAGGAGGAGGAGAAGGAGCAGGAAGTGGAGAAGGAGCAGGAGGAGGAGGGGGAGTAGAAGGAGATGGAGCAGAAGGTGGAAAAGGAGGAGGAGGAGGGGAGGGAGCAGGAGGTGGAGAAGGAGCAGGAGGTGGAGAAAGAGCAGCAGGAGGAGAATGAGAAGGAGCCGGATTTGGGGAAGCAGCCGCAGGTGGAGAAGGAGCAGGAGGTGTAGAAGGAGAAGGTTGTGGAGAGCGAGCTGGAGGAGGAGAACGAGCTGGATGAGGAGAAGGAGCAGGAGCAGGAGAAGGAGCAGAAGGAGGGGAAGGAGCAGGAGGTGGAGAAGGAGCAGGAGGAGGAGGTGGAGCAGAAGGAGATGGAACAGGCGGTGGAGAAGGAGGAGGAGGAGGAGAAGGAGCAGGAGGAGGAGAAGGAGCAGGAGGAGGAGAAGCGGCAGGAGGAGGCAAATGAGCAGGAAGAGGAGAAGGAGCAGGAGGAGGGTAAGGAGCAGGAGGAGGAAAGGGAGCAGGAGGAGGAGAAGGAGCAGGAGGTGGAGAAGGAGCAGAAGGTGGAGAAGGAGCAGGACGTGGAGACGGAGCAGGACGTGGAGAAGGAACAGGAGATGGATAAGGAACATGAGCTGGAGAAGGAGCATGAGGAGGTAAAGGAGCAGGAAGAGGAGAAGGAGCAGGAGGTGGAGAAGGAGAAGGAGGAGGAGAAGGTGCAGGTCGAGGAGAAGGAAATGGAGTAGGAGAAGGAGCAGGATAGGGAGAAGGAGCAGGAGTAGGAGGGGTAGCAGGATATGGAGCGGAAGGGGGAAAAGGAACAGGAGATGGAGAGGGAGCAGCAGGTGGAGAAGGAGCAGGACGTGGAGACGGAGCAGGACGTGGAGAAGGAGCAGGAGGGGGAGAAGGAGCAGCAGATGGAGAAGGAACAGGAGATGGATAAGGAACAGGAGCTGGAGAAGGAGCATGAGGAGGAGAAGGAGCAGGAGGAGGAGAGGGAGCAAGAGGAGGAGGAGCTGAAGGAGCAGGAATTGGAGAAAGAGCAGTTGGAGGAGAAGGAGCAGGAATTGGAGAATGAGCAGGAGATGGAGATGGAGAAGGAGGAGGTGATGGAGCAGGATGTGGAGAAGGAGCAGGAGTGGGAGAAGGAACTGGAGGGCGAGAAGGAACTGGAGCGCGAGAAGGAACTGGAAGGGGAGTAGGAACTGGAGGGAGAGAAGGAGCAGGAGGAGGAGAAGGAGCAGGAGGTGGAGAAGGATCAGGAGGAGGTGTGCAGAAGGAGAAGGAGCAGGAGGTGGATAAGGAGCAGGAGCAGGGGAGGGAGCAGGAGGTTGAGAAGGCCAGGAGGTGGAGAAAGAGCAGGAGGAGGAGCAGAAGGAGCAGGAGGTGGTGATGGAGCAGGACGTGGAGAAGGAGCAGGAGGAGGAGAAGGAACAGGAAACGGAGATGGAGATGGAGCCGGAGGTGGAGAAGGAGCCGGAGGTGGAGAAGGAGCAGGAGGTGCAGAAGGAGCAGGTTGTGGAGAACGAGCTGCAGGAGGAGAACGAGCTGTAGGAGGAGAAGGAACAGGAGCAGGAGGAGGAGAAGGAGCAGGAGGTGGAGAAGGAGCAGGAGGAGGAGGTGGAGCAGAAGGAGATGGAGCAGGCGGTGGAGAAGGAGCAGGAGGAGGAAAGGGAACAAGAGGAGGAAAAGGAGCAGGAGGAGGAGAAGGAGCAGGTGGAGGAGAAGGAGCAGGAGGAGGAGAAGGAGCAGGAGGACGAGAAGGAGCAGGAGGAGGAGAAGGAGCAGGAGGTGGAGAAGGAGCAGGAGGTGGAGAAGGAGCAGGATGTGCAGAAGGAGCAGGAGCAGGAGAAGGAGGGGTAGGAGGAGAAGGAGCCAGAGGAGGAGAAGGAGCAGGAGGATGAGATGGAGCAAATGGAGCAGGAGGTAGAGATGGAGCAGGACGTCCAGAAGTAGCAGGAGGAGGAGAAGGAGACTGAGTTGGAGAAGAAAAATGAGGTGGAGAAGGAGCAGGAAGTGGAGAACGAGCAGGAGTAGGAGAACGAAAGGGAGGAGGAGGAGCAGGAGGAGGAGAAAGAGCAGAAGGAGGAGAAGGAGCAAGAGCTTGAGAAGGAGCAGAAGGTGGAGAAGGAGCAGGAGATGGAGAAGGAGCAGGAGGAGGAGAAGGAGCAGAAGGAGAAGGAGCAGGAGGAGGACAACGAGCAGGAGGAGGGGAAGGAGCAGCAGGTGGAGAACGAGCAGGAGGTGGAGAAGGAGCAGGAGCAGGAGAAGGAGCAGGAGGAGGAGAACGAGAAGGAGGAGGAGAAGGAGCAGGAGAAGGAAAACGAGCAGGAGGAGGAGAAGGAGCAGGAGGAGGAGAAGGAGCAGGAGGTGGAGAAGGAGAAGGAGCAGGAGCAGGAGAAGGAGCAGGAGGAGAAAAAGGAGCAGGAGGAGGAGAAGGAGCAGGAGGTGGAGAAGGAGCTGGAGCAGGAGAAGGAGTAGGAGGAGAAAAAGGAGCAGGAGGAGGAGAAGGAGCAGGAGGTGGAGAAGGAGTAGGAGGTGGAGAAGGAGGAGGAGGAGGAGAAGGTGCAGGAGGAGGAGAAGGAGCAGGAGGAGGAGAAGGAGCAGGAGGGGGAAAAGGAGCAAGAGGGGGAGAAGGAGCAGGAGTATGAGGGGTAGCAGGAGATGGAGCAGAAGGGGGAAATGGAGCAGGAGATGGAGAAGGAGCAGGACGTGGAGATGGAGCAGAAGGGGGTAAGGAGCAGGAGGGGTAGAAGAAGCAGGAGGGGGAGAAGGAGCAGGAGTAGGAGGGGTAGCAGGAGATGGACGGAAGGTGGCAGAGGAGCTGGAGTTGGAGAGGGAGCAGGAGGTGGAGAAGGAGCAGGAGGTGGAGAAGGAACAGGGGATGGAGAAGGAACAGGAGCTGGAGAAGGAGCAGGAGGAGGACAAGGAGCCGGAGGTGGAGAAGGAGCAGGAGGTGTAGAAGGTGCAGGTTGTGGAGAACGAGCTGGAGGAGGAGAACGAGCTGGAGGAGCAGAAGGAGCAGGAATTGGAGAAAGAGCAGTTCTAGGAGAAGGAGGAGGAATTGGAGAATGACAAAGAGATTTTTTTTTAAATTATTCGTTCACGGGACGTGGGCGTCGCTGTCAAGGCCAGCATTTATTTCCCATCCCTAATTGCCCTCGAGAAGGTGGTGGAGAGCCGCCTTCTTGAACCGCTGCAGTCCGTGTGGTGACTGTTCTCCCACAGTGGTTAAGGAGAAGGAGCAGGAGGAGTAAATGCAGCCGGAGGAGGAGAAGGATCAGGAGGAGGAGAAGGTGCAGGAGGAGGAGAAGGAACTGGAGGGGGTGAAGGAACTGGATGGGGAGAAGGAGCATGAGGAGGAGAAGGAGCAGGAAGTGGAGAAGGAGCAGGAGCAGGAGGGGGAGCAGAAGGAGAAGGAGCAGGAGGTGGAGAAGGAGCACCAGGTGGAGAAAGAGTAGCAGGAGGAGCAGAAGGCGCAGAAGGTGGAGATGGAGCAGGACGTGAAGAAGGAGCAGGGGGAGGAGACGGAGAAGCAGCCGGAGGTGGAGATGGAGCCGGAGGTGGAGAAGGAGCAGGACGTGTAGAAGGAGCAGGTTGTGGAGAATCAGCTGGAGGAGGAGAACGAGATGGAGGAGGAGAAGGAGCAGGAGGAGGGGAATGAGCAGGAGGAGGAGAAGGAGCAGGAGGTGGAGAAGGAGCAGGAGGAGGAGGGGGAGCAGAAGGAGAAGGAGCTGGCCGTGGAGAAGGAGCAGGAGGGGTCGAACGAGCAGGAAGAGGAGAAGGAGCAGGAGGAGGAGAGCGAGCAGGAGTAGGAAATGGAGCAGAAGGAGCAGGAGGTGGAGTTGGAGCAGGACGTGGAGAAGTAGCAGGAGGAGTAGAAGGAGAAGGAGCCTGAGTTGGAGAAGGAGCCGGATGTGGAGAAGGAGCAGGAAGTGGAGAACGAGCTGGAGGAGGAGAATGAGCTGGAGGAGGAGAAGGAGCAGGAGGAGGAGAAGGAGCAGCAGGAGGAGAAGGAGCAGGAGGTGGAGATGGAGCAGGAGGTGGAGAAGGAACAGGGCATGGAGAAAGAACAGGAGCTGGAGAAGGAGCAGAAGGAGGAGAAGTAGCCGGAGGTGGAGAAGGAGCCGGTGGAGGAGAAGGAGCAGGAGGTGTAGAAGGAGCAGGTTATGGAGAACGAGCTGGAGGAGGAGAACGAGCTGGAGGAGGAAACGGAGCAGGAGGAGGGGAATGAGCAGGAGGAGGAGAAGGAGCAGATGGTGGAGAAGGAGCAGGAGGAGGAGAAGGAGCAGGAGGAGGAGAAGGAGCAGGAGGTGGAGAAGGATCAGGAGGTGGAGAAGGAGCAGGAGGAGGAGGAAGAGCAGAAGAAGAAGGAGCAGGCCGTGGAGAAGGAGCAAGAGGAGGACAACGAGCAGGAGGAGGAGAAGGAGCAGTAGGAGGTGAAGCAGCAGGAGGAGGAGAAGGAGCAGGAGAAGTAGAAGGAGCAGAAGCAGGAGATGGAGCAGGAGGATTAAAAGGAGCAGGAGGAGGAGAAGGAGCAGGAGGTGGAGAAGGAGCAGGAGTGGAGAAGGAGGAGGAGGAGGAGAAGGAGGAGGAGGAGGAGAAGGAGCAGGAAGTGGAGAAGGAGCAGGAGGAGGAGGGGGAGCAGAAGAAGAAGGAGCAGGAGGTCGAGCAAGAGCAGGAGGAGGAGTGGAAGGAGCAGGAGGTGGAGATGGAGCAGCACGTGGAGACGGAGCAGGAGGAGGAGATGGAGAAGCAGCCGGAGGTGGAGATGGAGCCGGAGGTGGAGAAGGAGCAGGAGGTGTAGAAGGAGCAGGTTGTGGAGAACGATTTGGAGGTGGAGAACGAGCTGGAGGAGGAGAAGGAGCAGGAGGAGGGGAATGAGCAGGTGGAGGTGAAGGAGCAGGAGGTGGAGAAGGAGCAGGAGGAGGTTGGCGAGCAGAAGGAGAAGGAGCAGGCGGTAGAGAAGGAGCAGGAGCTGCAGAAGGAGGAGGAGCAGGAGAAGGAGCAGGAGGAGGAGAAGGAGCACGAGGAGGAGAAGGAGCCGGAGGAGGAGACGGAGCAGGAGGAGGAGAAGGAGCAGGAGGAGCAGGAAGTGGAGATGGAGTAGGACGTGGAGAAGTAACAGGAGGAGTAGAAGGAGAAGGAGCCTGGGTTGGAGAAGGAGCCGGAGGAGAAGAACGAGCAGGAAGTGGAGAACGCGCTGGAGGAGGAGAACGAGCTGGAGGAGGAGATGGAGCATGAGTGGGAGAAGGAGCAGGAGTAGGAGGGGTATCAGGAGATGGAGCGGAAGGTGGAAAAGGAGCAGGAGATGGAGAGGGAGCAGGTGGTAGAGCAGGAGCAGGACGTGGAGAAGGAGCTGGACGTGGAGAAGGAGCAGGAGGGGGAGAAGGAGCAGGAGGGGGAGAAGGAGCAGGAGGGGGAGAAGCAACAGGAGTAGGAGGGGTAACATGAGATGGAGCGGAAGGGGAGAAGGAGGAGCAGATGGAGAGGGTGCAGGAGGTGGAGAAGGAGCAGGAGGAGGACAAGGAGCAAGTGGAGGAGAAGGAGCATGAGGAGGAGAAGGAGCAGGTGGAGGAGAAGAAGCAGGAGGTGGAGAAGGAGCAGGAGGAGGAAAAGGAGCATGAGGAGGAGAAGGAGCAGTAGGAGAAGGAGTTGGAGATGGAGCAGGAAGCGGAGAAGTAGCAGGAGGAGGAGAAACAAAAGGAGACTGAGTTGGAGAACGAAAAGGAGGTGGTGAAGGAGCAGGAAGTGGAGAACGACCTGGAGGAGGAGAACGAGCTGGAGGAGGAGAAGGAGCAGGAGAAGGAGCAGGAGGAGGAGAAGGAGCAGGAGGTGGAGAAGGATCAGGAGGTGTAGAAGGAGCAGGAGGAGGAGGAAGAGCAGAAGAAGAAGGAGCAGGCCGTGGAGAAGGAGCAAGAGGAGGACAACGAGCAGCAGGAGGAGAAGGAGCAGTAGGAGGCGAAGGAGCAGGAGGAGGAGAAGGAGCAGGAGAAGTAGAAGGAGCAGAAGCAGGAGATGGAGCAGGAGGATTAAAAGGAGCAGGAGGAGGAGAAGGAGCAGGAGGTGGAGAAGGAGCAGGAGTGGAGAAGGAGGAGGAGGAGGAGAAGGAGGAGGAGGAGGAGAAGGAGCAGGAAGTGGAGAAGGAGCAGGAGGAGGAGGGGGAGCAGAAGAAGAAGGAGCAGGAGGTCGAGAAAGAGCAGGAGGAGGAGTGGAAGGAGCAGGAGGTGGAGATGGAGCAGCACGTGGAGAAGGAGCAGGAGGAGGAGATGGAGAAGCAGCCGGAGGTGGAGAAGGAGCCGGAGGTGGAGAAGGAGCAGGAGGTGTAGAAGGAGCAGGTTGTGGAGAACGATTTGGAGGTGGAGAACGAGCTGGAGGAGGAGAAGGAGCAGGAGGAGGGGAATGAGCAGGTGGAGGTGAAGGAGCAGGAGGTGGAGAAGGAGCAGGAGGAGGTTGGCGAGCAGAAGGAGAAGGAGCAGGCGGTAGAGAAGGAGCAGGAGCTGCAGAAGGAGGAGGAGCAGGAGAAGGAGCAGGAGGAGGAGAAGGAGCACGAGGAGGAGAAGGAGCCGGAGGAGGAGACGGAGCAGGAGGAGGAGAAGGAGCAGGAGAAGCAGGAAGTGGAGATGGAGTAGGACGTGGAGAAGTAACAGGAGGAGTAGAAGGAGAAGGAGCCTGGGTTGGAGAAGGAGCCGGAGGAGAAGAACGAGCAGGAAGTGGAGAACGCGCTGGAGGAGGAGAACGAGCTGGAGGAGGAGATGGAGCATGAGTGGGAGAAGGAGCAGGAGTAGGAGGGGTAGCAGGAGATGGAGCGGAAGGTGGAAAAGGAGCAGGAGATGGAGAGGGAGCAGGTGGTGGAGCAGGAGCAGGACGTGGAGAAGGAGCTGGACGTGGAGAAGGAGCAGGAGGGGGAGAAGGAGCAGGAGGGGGAGAAGGAGCAGGAGGGGGAGAAGGAACAGGAGTAGGAGGGGTAACATGAGATGGAGCGGAAGGGGAGAAGGAGGAGCAGATGGAGAGGGTGCAGGAGGTGGAGAAGGAGCAGGAGGAGGACAAGGAGCAAGTGGAGGAGAAGGAGCATGAGGAGGAGAAGGAGCAGGTGGAGGAGAAGAAGCAGGAGGTGGAGAAGGAGCAGGAGGAGGAAAAGGAGCATGAGGAGGAGAAGGAGCAGTAGGAGAAGGAGTTGGAGATGGAGCAGGAAGCGGAGAAGTAGCAGGAGGAGGAGAAACAAAAGGAGACTGAGTTGGAGAACGAAAAGGAGGTGGTGAAGGAGCAGGAAGTGGAGAACGAGCTGGAGGAGGAGAACGAGCTGGAGGAGGAGAAGGAGCAGGAGGAGGAGAAGGAGCAGGAGGAGGAGAAGGAGCAGGAGGTGGAGAAGGATCAGGAGGTGTAGAAGGAGCAGGAGGAGGAGGAAGAGCAGAAGAAGAAGGAGCAGGCCGTGGAGAAGGAGCAAGAGGAGGACAACGAGCAGCAGGAGGAGAAGGAGCAGTAGGAGGTGAAGGAGCAGGAGGAGGAGAAGGAGCAGGAGAAGTAGAAGGAGCAGAAGCAGGAGATGGAGCAGGTGGATTAAAAGGAGCAGGAGGAGGAGAAGGAGCAGGAGGTGGAGAAGGAGCAGGAGTGGAGAAGGAGGAGGAGGAGGAGAAGGAGGAGGAGGAGGAGAAGGAGCAGGAAGTGGAGAAGGAGCAGGAGGAGGAGGGGGAGCAGAAGAAGAAGGAGCAGGAGGTCGAGAAAGAGCAGGAGGAGGAGTGGAAGGAGCAGGAGGTGGAGATGGAGCAGCACGTGGAGAAGGAGCAGGAGGAGGAGAAGGAGAAGCAGCCGGAGGTGGAGAAGGAGCCGGAGGTGGAGAAGGAGCAGGAGGTGTAGAAGGAGCAGGTTGTGGAGAACGAGCTGGAGGTGGAGAACGAGCTGGAGGAGGAGAAGGAGCAGGAGGAGGGGAATGAGCAGGAGGAGGTGAAGGAGCAGGAGGTGGAGAAGGAGCAGGAGGAGGTTGGCGAGCAGAAGGAGAAGGAGCAGGCGGTGGAGAAGGAGCAGGAGGTGCAGAAGGAGGAGGAGCAGGAGAAGGAGCAGGAGGAGGAGAAGGAGCACGAGGAGGAGAAGGAGCCGGAGGAGGAGACGGAGCAGGAGGAGGAGATGGAGCAGGAGGAGCAGGAGGTGGAGATGGAGTAGGACGTGGAGAAGTAACAGGAGGAGTAGAAGGAGAAGGAGCCTGAGTTGGAGAAGGAGCCAGAGGAGAAGAACGAGCAGGAAGTGGAGAACGCGCTGGAGGAGGAGAACGAGCTGGAGGAGGAGAAGGAGCAGGAGGAGGAGAAGGAGCAGGAGGAGGAGAAGGAGCAGGAGGTGGAGAAGGCTCAGGAGGTGGAGAAGGAGCAGGAAGTGGAGAAGGAGCAGGAGGAGGAGGGGGAGTAGAAGGAGATGGAGCAGAAGGTGGAAAAGGAGGAGGAGGAGGGGAGGGAGCAGGAGGTGGAGAAGGAGCAGGAGGTGGAGAAAGAGCAGCAGGAGGAGAATGAGAAGGAGCCGGATTTGGGGAAGCAGCCGCAGGTGGAGAAGGAGCAGGAGGTGTAGAAGGAGAAGGTTGTGGAGAGCGAGCTGGAGGAGGAGAACGAGCTGGAGGAGGAGAAGGAGCAGGAGCAGGAGAAGGAGCAGGAGGAGGGGAAGGAGCAGGAGGTGGAGAAGGAGCAGGAGGAGGAGGTGGAGCAGAAGGAGATGGAACAGGCGGTGGAGAAGGAGCAGGAGGAGGAGAAGGAGCAGGAGTAGAGAAGGAGCAGGAGGAGGAGAAGCGGCAGGAGGAGGAAAATGAGCAGGAGGAGGAGAAGGAGCAGGAGGTGGAGAAGGAGCAGAAGGTGGAGACGGAGCAGGAGCTGCAGAAGAAGCAGGAGCAGGAGAAGGAGGAGGAGGAGGAGAAGTAGCCGGAGGAGGAGAAGGAGCAGGAGGAGCAGGAGGTGGAGATGGAGCAGGATGTGGAGAAGTAGTATGAGGAGGAGGAGGAGAAGGAGCCTGAGTTGGAGAAGGAAAAGTAGGTGGAGATGCAGCAGGACGTGGAGAACGAGCTGGAGGAGGAGAACGAGCTGGAGGAGGAGAAGGAGCAGGAGGAGGAGAAGGAGCAGGAGGTGGAGAAGGAGCAGGAGGTGGAGAAGGAGCAGGAGGAGGAGGAGGAGCAGAAGGAGAAGGAGCAGAAGGTAGAGAAGGAGCAGGAGGAGGAAAGGGAGCAGGAGGAGGGGAAGGAGTAGGAGGAGGAGAAGGAGCAGAAGGAGCAGGATGTGGAGATGGAGCAGGAGGATGAGAGCGAGCAGGATTGGAGAAGGAGCAGGAGGACGAGAAGGAGCCGGAGGAGGAGATGGAGCAGGAGGTGGAGAAGGAGCAGGAGGTGGAGAAGGAGCAGGAGGAGGAGGAGGAGCAGAAGGAGAAGGAGCAGAAGGTAGAGAAGGAGCAGGAGGAGGAAAGGGAGCAGGAGGAGGGGAAGGAGTAGGAGGAGGAGAAGGAGCAGAAGGAGCAGGATGTGGCGATGGAGCAGGAGGATGAGAGCGAGCAGGATTGGAGAAGGAGCAGGAGGACGAGAAGGAGCCGGAGGAGGAGATGGAGCAGGAGGTGGAGAAGGAGCAGGAGGTGGAGAAGGAGCAGGAGCAGGAGAAGGAGCAGGAGGAGGAGAAGGAGCAGGAGGAGGAGAAGGAGCAGGAAGTGGAGAATGAGCAGGAGGTGGAGAAGGAGGAGGAGGAGGAGAAGGTGTCGGAGGAGGACAAGGAGCAGGAGGAGGAGAAGGAGCAGGAGGGGGAGAAGGAGCAGGAGGAGGAGAAGGAGCAGGAGGAGGAGAAGGAGGAGGAGGGGGATCAGAAGGAGGAGGGGGATCAGAAGGAGGAGGAGCAGAAGGAGCAGGAATTGGAGAAAGAGCAGTTCTAGGAGAAGGAGAAGGAATTGGAGAATGAGCAGGAGATGGAGAAGGAGAAGGAGGAGGTGATGGAGCAGGAGGTGGAGAAGGAGCAGCACGGGGAGAAGGATCAGGAGGAGGATAATGAACTGGAGGGGGAGAAGGAGCAGGAGGAGCAGAAGGAGCAGGAGGAGGAGAAGGAGCAGGAGGGGGATCAGAAGGAGGAGGAGCAGAAGGAGCAGGAGGTGTAGATGGTGGAGTACGTGGAGAAGGAGGAGGAGGAGGAGAAGGAGATGGAGCCGCAGGTGGAGGTGGAGCCGGAGGTGGAGAAGCAGCTGGAGGTGTAGAAGGAGCAGGTTGAGGAGAACGAGCTGGAGGAGGAGAACGAGCTGGAGGAGGACATGGATCAGGAGGGGGTGAAGGAGCAGGAGGTGGAGAAGGAGGAGGAGGAGGAGGGCGAGCTGAAGGAGAAGGAGCAGGCCGCGGAGAAGGAGCCGGAGGAGGAGAAGGAGCAGGAATAGGAGAAGGAGCAGGAGGAGGAGAAGGCGCAGAGGGAGGAAAAGGAGCAGGAGAAGGAGCAGGAGGTGGAGAAGGAGCAGGAGGTGGAGAAGGAGCAGGAGGAGAAGGGGGAGCTGAAGGAGAAGGAGCAGGCGGCGGAGAATGAGCAGGAGGAGGAGAAGGAGCAGGAGTAGGAGAAGGAGCAGGAGGAGGAGAAGCGCAGAAGGAGGAAAAGGAGCAGGAGAATGAGCAGGAGGTGGAGAAGGAGCAGGAGGTGGAGAAGGAACAGGAGGGGCAGAATTAGCAGGAGGTGGAGAAGGAGCAGGAGGAGGAGAAGTAGCTGGAGGTGGGGAAGGAGCAGGAGGAGGAGAAGGAGCAGAAGGAGCAGGAGGTGGAGATGGAGCAGGACGTGGCGAAGTAGCAGGAGGAGGAGAACGAGAAGGAGGCTGAGTTGGAGAAGGAGCCGGAGGTGGAGAAGGAGCAGGAAGTGGAGAACGATGTGGAGGAGGAGAAGGAGCTGGATGAGGAGAAGAAGCAGGAGGAGGAGAAGGAGCAGGAGGAGGAGAAGGAGCAGGAGGTGGAGAAGGAGCAGGAGGAGGAGAACGAGCAGGAGGAGGAGACGGAACTGGAGGGGGAGAAGGAACTGGTGGGCGAGAAGAAACTGGAGGGCGAGAAGGAACTGGAGGGGGAGAAGGAGCAGGAGCAGGAGAAGGAGCAGGAAGTGGAGAAGGAGCAGGAGGAGGAGGGTGAGCAGAAGGAGAAGGAGCAGGAGGTGGAAATGGAGCAGGAGGAGGAGAAGGAGAAGGAGCAGGAAGTGGAGAAGGAGCAGGAGGAGGATGGTGAGCAGAAGGAGAAGGAGCAGGAATTGGAGAATGAGCAGAAGATGGAGAAGGAGAAGGAGGAGGTGATAGAGCAGGAGGTGGAGACGGAGCAGGAGGTGGAGAAGGAACTGGAGGGGGAGAAGGAACTGGAGGGCGAGAAGGAACTGGAGGGCGAGAAGGAACTTGAGGAGGAGAAGGAGCAGGAGGAGGAGAAGGAGCAGGAATAGGAGAAGGAGCAGGAGGAGGAGAAAGGGCAGAAGGACGAAAAGGAGCAGGAGAAGGAGCAGGAGGTGGAGAAGGTGCAGGAGGAGGAGGGGGAGCTGAAGGAGAAGTAGCAGGCGGCGGAGAAGGAGTAGGAGGAGGAGAAGGAGCAGGAGTAGGAGAAGGAGCAGGAGGAGGAGAAGACGCAGAAGGAGGAAAAGGAGCAGGAGAAGGAGCAGGAGGTGGAGAAGGAGCAGGAGGTGGAGAAGGAACAGGAGGGGCAGAATTAGCAGGAGCAGGAGAAGGAGCAGGAGGAGGAGAAGGAGCTGGAGGTGGAGAAGGAGCAGGAGGAGGAGAAGGAGCAGAAGGAGCAGGAGGTGGAGATGGAGCAGGACGTGGCGAAGTAGCAGGAGGAGGAGAACGAGAAGGAGACTGAGTTGGAGAAGGAGCCGGAGGTGGAGAAGGAGCAGGAAGTGGAGAACGATGTGGAGGAGGAGAACGAGCTGGATGAGGAGAAGAAGCAGATGGAGGAGGAGAAGGAGCAGGAGGAGGAGAAGGAGCAGGAGGTGGAGAAGGAGCAGGAGGAGGAGAACGAGCAGGAGGAGGAGAAGGAACTGGAGGGGGAGAAGGAAATGGTGGGCGAGAAGTAACTGGAGGGCGAGAAGGAACTGGAGGGGGAGAAGGAGCAGGAGCAGGAGAAGGAGCAGGAAGTGGAGAAGGAGCAGGAGGAGGAGGGTGAGCAGAAGGAGAAGGAGCAGGAGGTGGAAATGGAGCAGGAGGAGGAGAAGGAGAAGGAGCAGGAAGTGGAGAAGGAGAAGGAGGAGGATGGTGAGCAGTAGGAGAAGGAGCAGGAAGTGGAGAATGAGCAGAAGATGGAGAAGGAGAAGGAGGAGGTGATAGAGCAGGAGGTGGAGAAGGAGCAGAGGTGGAGAAGGAACTGGAGGGGGAGAAGGAACGTGAGGGCGAGAAGGACCTGGAGGGCGAGAAGGAACTTGAGGGGGAGAAGGAGCAGGAGGAGGAGAAGGAGCAGGAATAGGAGAAGGAGCAGGAGGAGGAGGGTGAGCAGAAGGTGGAGAAGGAGCAGGAGGAGGAGAACGAGCAGGAGGAGGAGAAGGAACTGGAGGGGGAGAAGGAACTGGTGGGCGAGAAGAAACTGGAGGGCGAGAAGGAACTGAAGGGTGAGAAGGAGCAGTAGCAGGAGAAGGATCAGGAAGTGGAGAAGGAGCAAGAGGAGGAGGGTGAGCAGAAGGAGAAGGAGCAGGAGGTGGAAATGGAGCAGGAGGAGGAGAAGGAGAAGGAGCAGGAAGTGGAGAAGGAGAAGGAGGAGGATGGTGAGCAGAAGGAGAAGGAGCAGGAATTGGAGAATGAGCAGAAGATGGAGAAGGAGAAGGAGGAGGTGATAGAGCAGGAGGTGGAGAAGGAGCAGGAGGTGGAGAAGGAACTGGAGGGTGAGAAGGAACTGGAGGGCGAGAAGGAACTGGAGAGCGAGAAGGAACTTGAGGGGGAGAAGGAGCAGGAGGAGGAGAAGGAGCAGGAAGTGGAGAAGGAGCAGGAGGAGGAGGGTGAGCAGAAGGAGATGGAGCAGGAGGTGGAAAAGGAGCAGGAGGAGGGATGGGAGCAGGAGGTGGAGAAGGAGAAGGAGGTGGAGAAAGAGCAGGAGGAGGAGCAGAAGGAGCAGGAGATGGAGATGGAGCAGGACGTGGAGAAGGAGCAGGAGGAGGAGAAGGAGAAGGAGCAGGAGGTGGAAAAGGAGCAGGTGGAGGGACTTGATGGGTTGACTTATAGGAAGAGATGAGATAGACTGGGACTTTTTTCCCTGGAGAGTAGGAGGTTAAGGGGTGATCTTATAGAAGTCTATGAAATAATGAGGGGCATTGATAAGGTAGATAATCAAAATCTTTTCCCAATGTTTGGGGAGTCTACAACGAGGGGACATAGTTTTAAGGTGAGAGGGGAGAGATACAAAAGGGTCCAGAGGGGCAATTTGTTCACTCAAAGGGTGGTGAGTGTCTGGAACGAGCTGCCAGAGGCAGTAATAGAGGAGGGTACAATTGTGTCTTCTAAAAATCATTTGGAAAGTTACATGGGTAAGATGGGTACCGAGGGATATGGGCCAAGTGCAGGCAATTGGGACTCACTTCGTGGTATATAATGGGCGACATGGACATGTTGGGCCGATCGGCCTGTTTCCGTGTTGTAACTTCTATGATTCTATGAGGTGGAGAAGGAGCAGGAGGTGGAGAAAGAGCAGGAGGAGGAGCAGATGGAGCAGGACGTGGAGAAGGAGAATGAGCAGGAGCAGGAGAAGGAAGAGGAGGAGGAGAAGGAGCAGGAGGAGGAGAAGGAGCAGGAGGAGGAGAACGAGCAGGAGGAGGAGAACGAGCAGGAGCAGGAGAAGGAGAAGGAGGAGGAAAAGGAGCATAATGTGGAGAAGGAGCAGGAGGTGGAGAAGGAGGAGGAGGAGGAGGAGGAGAAGGTGCAGGAGGAGGAGATGGAGCAGGAGGAGGAGATGGAGCAGGAGGGGGAGAAGGAGCTGGACGTGGAGATGGAGCAGGAAGGGGAGAAGGAGCAGGAGGGTGAGAAGGAGCAGGAGGGGGAGAAGGAGCAGGATGGGGAGAAGGAGCAGGAGTAGGAGGGGTAGCAGGAGATGGAGCGGAAGGGGGAGAAGGAGGAGCAGATGGAGAGGGCGCAGGAGGTGGAGAAGGAGCAGGAGGTGGAGAAGGAGCAGGAGGTGGAGAAGGAACAGGAGTTGGAGAAGGAACAGGAGCTGGGGAAGGAGCAGGAGGAAGAGAAGGAGCAGGAGGAGGAGGAGCAGAAGGAGCAGGAATTGGAGAAAGAGCAGTTGGAGGAGAAGGAGCAGGAATTGGAGAATGAGCAGGAGATGGAGAAGGAGGAGGTGATGGAGCAGGACGTGGAGAAGGAGCAGGAGGTGGAGAAGGAACTGGAGGGGGAGAAGGAACTGGAGGGCGAGAAGGAACTGGAGGGCGAGAAGCAACTGGAGGGGGAGAAGGAGCAGGAGGAGGAGAAGGAGCAGGAAGTGGAGAAGGAGCAGGAGGAGGAGGGTGAGCAGAAGGAGGAGGAGCCGGAGGTGGAAAAAGGAGCAGGAGTAGGGAAGGGAGCAGGAGGTGGAGAAGGAGCAGGAGGAGGAGCAGAAGGAGCAGGAGGTGGAGATCGAGCAGGACGTGGAGAAGGAGCAGGAGGAGGAGAAGGAGAAGCAGGAGGATGTGGAAAAGGAGCAGGAGGAGGGACTTGATGGTTTGGCTTATAGGGAGAGGTTAGATAGACTGGGACTTTTTTCCTTGGAGAGTAGGAGGTTAAGGGGTGATCTTATAGAAGTCTATAAAATAATGAGGGGCATCGGTAAGGTACATAGACAAAATATTTTCCCAAAGGTAGGGGAGTCTACATCGAGGGGACATAGATTAAAGGTGAGAGGGGAGAGATACAAAAGGGTCCAGAGGGGCAATTTTTTCACTCAAAGGGTGATGAGTGTCTGGAACGAGCTGCCAGAGGCAGTCATAGAGGAGGGTACAATTTTGTCTTCTAAAAATCATTTGGAAGGTTACATGGGTAAGATGGGTGCCGAGGGATATGGGCCAAGTGCAGGCAATTGGGACTGGCTTCGTGGTATATAATGGGCGACATGGACATGATGGGACGATCGGCCTGTTTCCGTGTTGTAACTTCTATGATTCTATGAGGTGGAGAAGGAGCAGGAGGTGGAGAAAGAGCAGGAGGAGGAGCAGATGGAGCAGGACGTGGAGAAGGAGAATGAGCAGGAGCAGGAGAAGGAAGAGGAGGAGGAGAAGGAGCAGGAGGAGGAGAAGGAGCAGGAGGAGGAGAACGAGCAGGAGGAGGAGAACGAGCAGGAGCAGGAGAAGGAGAAGGAGGAGGAAAAGGAGCATAATGTGGAGAAGGAGCAGGAGGTGGAGAAGGAGGAGGAGGAGGAGGAGGAGAAGGTGCAGGAGGAGGAGATGGAGCAGGAGGAGGAGATGGAGCAGGAGGGGGAGAAGGAGCTGGACGTGGAGATGGAGCAGGAAGGGGAGAAGGAGCAGGAGGGTGAGAAGGAGCAGGAGGGGGAGAAGGAGCAGGATGGGGAGAAGGAGCAGGACTAGGAGGGGTAGCAGGAGATGGAGCGGAAGGGGGAGAAGGAGGAGCAGATGGAGAGGGCGCAGGAGGTGGAAAAGGAGCAGGAGGTGGAGAAGGAGCAGGAGGTGGAGAAGGAACAGGAGTTGGAGAAGGAACAGGAGCTGGGGAAGGAGCAGGAGGAAGAGAAGGAGCAGGAGGAGGAGGAGCAGAAGGAGCAGGAATTGGAGAAAGAGCAGGAGATGGAGAAGGAGGAGGTGATGGAGCAGGACGTGGAGAAGGAGCAGGAGGTGGAGAAGGAACTGGAGGGGGAGAAGGAACTGGAGGGCGAGAAGGAACTGGAGGGCGAGAAGCAACTGGAGGGGGAGAAGGAGCAGGAGGAGGAGAAGGAGCAGGAAGTGGAGAAGGAGCAGGAGGAGGAGGGTGAGCAGAAGGAGGAGGAGCCGGAGGTGGAAAAAGGAGCAGGAGTAGGGAAGGGAGCAGGAGGTGGAGAAGGAGCAGGAGGAGGAGCAGAAGGAGCAGGAGGTGGAGATCGAGCAGGACGTGGAGAAGGAGCAGGAGGAGGAGAAGGAGAAGCAGGAGGATGTTGAAAAGGAGCAGGAGGAGGGACTTGATGGTTTGGCTTATAGGGAGAGGTTAGATAGACTGGGACTTTTTTCCTTGGAGAGTAGGAGGTTAAGGGGTGATCTTATAGAAGTCTATAAAATAATGAGGGGCATCGGTAAGGTACATAGACAAAATATTTTCCCAAAGGTAGGGGAGTCTACATCGAGGGGACATAGATTAAAGGTGAGAGGGGAGAGATACAAAAGGGTCCAGAGGGGCAATTTTTTCACTCAAAGGGTGATGAGTGTCTGGAACGAGCTGCCAGAGGCAGTCATAGAGGAGGGTACAATTTTGTCTTCTAAAAATCATTTGGAAGGTTACATGGGTAAGATGGGTGCCGAGGGATATGGGCCAAGTGCAGGCAATTGGGACTGGCTTCGTGGTATATAATGGGCGACATGGACATGATGGGACGATCGGCCTGTTTCCGTGTTGTAACTTCTATGATTCTATGAGGTGGAGAAGGAGCAGGAGGTGGAGAAAGAGCAGGAGGAGGAGCAGATGGAGCAGGACGTGGAGAAGGAGAATGAGCAGGAGCAGGAGAAGGAAGAGGAGGAGGAGAAGGAGCAGGAGGAGGAGAAGGAGCAGGAGGAGGAGAACGAGCAGGAGGAGGAGAACGAGCAGGAGCAGGAGAAGGAGAAGGAGGAGGAAAAGGAGCATAATGTGGAGAAGGAGCAGGAGGTGGAGAAGGAGGAGGAGGAGGAGGAGGAGAAGGTGCAGGAGGAGGAGATGGAGCAGGAGGAGGAGATGGAGCAGGAGGGGGAGAAGGAGCTGGACGTGGAGATGGAGCAGGAAGGGGAGAAGGAGCAGGAGGGTGAGAAGGAGCAGGAGGGGGAGAAGGAGCAGGATGGGGAGAAGGAGCAGGACTAGGAGGGGTAGCAGGAGATGGAGCGGAAGGGGGAGAAGGAGGAGCAGATGGAGAGGGCGCAGGAGGTGGAAAAGGAGCAGGAGGTGGAGAAGGAGCAGGAGGTGGAGAAGGAACAGGAGTTGGAGAAGGAACAGGAGCTGGGGAAGGAGCAGGAGGAAGAGAAGGAGCAGGAGGAGGAGGAGCAGAAGGAGCAGGAATTGGAGAAAGAGCAGGAGATGGAGAAGGAGGAGGTGATGGAGCAGGACGTGGAGAAGGAGCAGGAGGTGGAGAAGGAACTGGAGGGGGAGAAGGAACTGGAGGGCGAGAAGGAACTGGAGGGCGAGAAGCAACTGGAGGGGGAGAAGGAGCAGGAGGAGGAGAAGGAGCAGGAAGTGGAGAAGGAGCAGGAGGAGGAGGGTGAGCAGAAGGAGGAGGAGCCGGAGGTGGAAAAAGGAGCAGGAGTAGGGAAGGGAGCAGGAGGTGGAGAAGGAGCAGGAGGAGGAGCAGAAGGAGCAGGAGGTGGAGATCGAGCAGGACGTGGAGAAGGAGCAGGAGGAGGAGAAGGAGAAGCAGGAGGATGTTGAAAAGGAGCAGGAGGAGGGACTTGATGGTTTGGCTTATAGGGAGAGGTTAGATAGACTGGGACTTTTTTCCCTGGAGAGTAGGAGGTTAAGGGGTGATCTTATAGAAGTCTATAAAATAATGAGGGGCATAGGTAAGGTACATAGTCAAAATATTTTCCCAAAGGTAGGGGAGTCTACATCGAGGGGACACAGATTAAAGGTGAGAGGGGAGAGATACAAAAGGGTCCAAGAGGGCAATTTTTTCACTCAAAGGGTGATGAGTGTCTGGAACGAGCTGCCAGAGGCAGTAATAGAGGCGGGTACAATTTTGTCTTCTAAAAAGCATTTGGACAGTTACATGGGTGAGATGGGAATAGAGGGATATGGGCCAAGTGCAGGCAATTGGGACTAGCTTAGTGGTATATAATGGGCGAAATGGACATGTTGGGCAGATGGGCCTGTTCCCATGTTGTAACTTAGAACATAAGAACATAAGAACATAAGAACATAAGAAATTGGAGCAGGAGTAGGCCAATCGGCCCCTCGAGCCCGCTCCGCCATTCAACAAGACCATGGCCGATCTGATCCCAACCACAAATCTAAAGAACACAAGAAGTCGGAGCAGGACCCGGCCACATAGCCCCTGGGCCCTCTCCGCCACCCACAGGGCATTGACCGATCCGAACTCAGCTTCATGTCCAATTTCCTGCCCGCTCCCCATAACCCCTAATTCCCTTTACTTCTAGGAAACTGTCTATTTCTGTTTTAAATTTATCTAATGATGTAGCTTCCACAGCTTCCTGGGGCAGCAAATTCCACAGACCGACCACCCTCTGAGTGAAGAAGTTTCTCCTCATCTCAGTTTTGAAAGAGCAGCCCCTTATTCTAAGATTATGCCCCCTAGTTCTAGTTTCACCCATCTTTGGGAACATCCTTACTGCATCCACCCGATCAAGACCCTTCACAATCTTATATGTTTCAATAAGATCGCCTCTCATTCTTCTGAACTCCAATGAGTAGAGTCCCAATCTACTCAACCTCTCCTCATATGTCCGCCCCCTCATCCCCGGGATTAACCGAGTGAACCTTCTTTGTACTGCCTCGAGAGCAAGTATGTCTTTTCTTAAGTATGGAGACCAAAACTGTATGCAGTATTCCAGGTGCGGTCTCACCAATACCTTATATAACTGCAGCAATACCTCCTTGTTTTTATATTCTATCCCCCTAGCAATAAAAGCCAACATTCCGTTGGCTTTCTTGATCACCTGCTGCACCTGCATACCAACTTTTTGATTTTCTTGCACTAGGACCCCCAGATCCCTTTGTACTGCAGTACTTTCCAGTCTCTCGCCATTAAGAAAATAACTTGCTCTCTGATTTTTCCTGCCAAAGTGCATAACCTCACATTTTCCAATATTATATTGCATCTGCCAAATCTCCGCCCACTCACCCAGCCTGTCTATATCCCCTTGCAGGTTTTTTATGTCCTCCTCACTCTCTACTTTCCCTCCCATCTTTGTATCATCTGCAAATTTTGATATGTTGCACTCGGTCACCTCATTCTATGATTCTATGAGGTGGAGAAGCAGCAGGAGGTGGAGAAAGAGCAGGAGGAGGAGCAGAAGGAGCAGGAGGTGGAGATGGAGCAGGACGTGGAGAAGGAGAAGGAGCAGGAGAAGGAGAAGGAGCCTGAGTTGGAGAAGGAAAAGGAGGTGGAAAAGGAGCAGGAAGTGGAGAACGAGCTGGAGGAGGTGAACGAGCTGGAGGAGGAGAAGGAGCAGGAGGAGGAGAAGGAGCAGGAGGTGGAGAAGGAGCAGGAGGAGGAGAATGAGCAGGAGGAGGAGAAGGAGCAGGAGGTGGAGAGGGAGCAGGAGGTGGAGAAGGAGCAGGAGGAGGAGGAGCAGAAGGAGAAGGAGCAGGCGGTGGAGAAGGAGCAGGAGGTGGAGAAGGAGCAGGAGCAGGAGATGGAGCAGGAGGAGGAGAAGGAGCAGGAGGAGGAGAAGGAGCAGGAGGTGGAGAAGGAGCAGGAGGTGGAGAAGGAGGAGGAGGAGGACAAGGTGCAGGAGGAGGACAAGGAGCAGGAGGAGGAGAAGGAGCAGGAGCGGGTGAAGGAGCAGGATGGGGAGAAGGAGCAGGAGTAGGAGGGATAGCAGGAGATGGAGCGGAAGGGGGGAAAGGATCAGGAGATATAGAGGCAGCAGGAAGTGGAGAAAGAGCAGGACGTGGAGAAGGAGCTGGACGTGGAGATGGAGCAGGAGGGGTGGAAGGAGCAGGCGGGGGAGAAGGAGCAGGAGGTGGAGAAGGAGCAGGAGTTGGAGAAGCAATAGGGGATGGAGAAGGAACAGGAGCTGGAGAAGGAGCAGGTGGAGGAGACGTAGCAGGAGGAGGAGGAGGAGGAGAAGGAGAAGGAATTGGAGAAAGAACTGGAGATGGAGAAGGAGCAGGAATTGGAGAATGAGCAGGAGATGGAGAAGGGGAAGGAGGAGGTGATGGAGCAGGAGGTGGAGAAGGAGCAGGAGGGGGAGAAGGAACTGGAGGCGGAGAAGGAACTGGAGGGGGAGAAGGAGCAGGAGGAGGAGAACGAGCAGGAAGTGGAGAAGGAGAAGGATGAGGAGGGGGAGCAGAAGGAGCAGCAGATGGAGCAGGGCGTGGAGAAGGAACAGGAGGAGGAGAAGGAGAAGGAGCCGGAGGTGGAGAAGGAGCCGGAGGTGGAGAAGGAGCAGGAGGTGTAGAAGGTGCAGGTTGTGGAGAAAGAGCTGGAGGAGGAGAACGAGCAGGAGGAGGAGAAGGAGAAGTAGGTGGAGAAGGAGCAGAAGGTGGAGAAGGAGCAGGAGGTGGAGAAGTAGCAGGAGGAGGAGGGCGAGCAGAAGGAGAAGGAGCAGGCGGTGGAGAAGGAGCAGGAGGAGGAGAAGGAGCAGGAGGTGGAGAAGGAGCAAGAGGTGGAGAAGGAGCAGGAGGTGCAGAAGGAGCAGGAGCAGGAGAAGGAGCAGGAGGTGGAGAAGGAGCAGGAGGTGGAGAAGGAGCAGTAGATGCAGAAGGAGCAGGAGCAGGAGAAGGAGCAGGAGGGGGAGAAGGAGCAGGAGGGGGAGAAGGAGCAGGAGGTGGAGAAGGAACAGAAGATGGAGAAGGAACAGGAGCTGGAGAAGGTGCAGGAGGAAGAGAAGGAGAAGGAGGAGGAGGAGCAGAAGGAGCAGGAATTGGAGAAAGAGCAGTTGCAGGAGAAGGAGCAGCAATTGGAGAATGAGCAGGAGATGGAGAAGGAGAAGGAGGAGGTGATGGAGCAGGAGGTGGAGAAGGAGCAGGAGGTGGAGAAGGAACTGGAGGGGGAGAAGGAACTGGTGGGCGAGAAGAAACTGGAGGCCGAGATGGAACTGGAGGGGGAGAAGGAGCAGGAGCAGGAGAAGGACCAGGGAGTGGAGAAGGAGCAGGAGGAGAAGGGTGAGCAGAAGGAGAAGGAGCAGGAGGTGGAAAAGGAGCAGGAGGAGGGAAGGGAGCAGGAGGTGGAGAATGAGCAGGAGGTGGAGAAAGAGCAGGAGGAGGAGAAGGAGCAGGAGGAGGAGAAGGAGCAGCAGGTGCAGAAGGAGCAGGAGGAGGAGAATGAGCAGGAGAAGGAGAAGTAGCAGGAGGTGAATAAGGAGCACGAGGTGGAGAAGGAGCAGGAGGAGCAGAAGGTGCAGGAGAAGGAGGAGGAGGAGGCGAAGGAGACGGAGGAGGACAAGGAGCAGGAGGATGCGAAGGAGCAGAATGAGCAGGAGGTGGAGAAGAAGCAGGTGGTGGAGATGGAGCAGGACGTGGAGAAGGAGCAGGAGGAGGAGAAGGAGAAGGGGCCGGAAGTGGAGAAGGAGCAGGAGGTGTAGAAGGAGCAGGTTGTGGAGAACGAGCTGGAGGAGGAGAATGAGCAGGAGAAGGAGAAGGAGCAGGAGGAGGAGAAGGAGCAGGAGGTGCAGAAGGAGCAGGAGGTGGAGACAGAGCAGGAGGAGGAGGTGGAGCAGAAGGAGATGGAGCAGGCGGTAGAGAAGAAGCAGGAGGAGGAGATGGAGCAGGAGGAGGAGAAGGAGCAGAAAGAGGAGAAGGAGCAGGAGGAGGAAAAGGAGCAGAAGAAGGAGAAGGAGCAGGAGGTGAATAAGGAGCACGAGGTGGAGAAGGAGCAGGAGGAGCAGAAGGTGCAGGAGAAGGAGGAGGAGGAGGAGAAGGAGACGGAGGAGGACAAGGAGCAGAAGGATGCGAAGGAGCAGAATGAGCAGGAGGTGGAGAAGAAGCAGATGGTGGAGATGGAGCAGGACGTGGAGAAGGAGCAGGAGGAGGAGAAGGAGAAGGGGCCGGAAGTGGAGAAGGAGCAGGAGGTGTAGAAGGAGCAGGTTGTGGAGAACGAGCTGGAGGAGGAGAATGAGCAGGAGAAGGAGAAGGAGCAGGAGGAGGAGAAGGAGCAGCAGGTGCAGAAGGAGCAGGAGGTGGAGACAGAGCAGGAGGAGGAGCTGGAGCAAAAGGAGATGGAGCAGGCGGTAGAGAAGGAGCAGGAGGAGGAGTTGGAGCAGGAGGAGGAGAAGGAGCAGAAAGAGGAGAAGGAGCAGGAGGAGGAAAAGGAGCAGAAGAAGGAGAAGGAGCAGGAGGTGGATAAGGAGCAGCTGGTGGAGAAGGAGCAGGAGGAGCAGAAGGAGCAGGAGAAGGAGGAGGAGGAGGAGAAGGAGACGGAGGAGGACAAGGAGCAGGAGGAGGCGAAGGAGCAGAATGAGCAGGAGGTGGAGAAGAAGCCGGTGGAGGAGATGGAACAAGAGGAGGTAAGGAGCAGAAAGAGGAGAAGCAGCCGGATATGGAGAAGGAGCAGGCGGAGGAGAAGGAGCAGGTGGAGGAGAAGGAGCAGGAGGTGGAGAAAGAGCTGGAGGAGGAGAACGAGCTGGAGGAGGAGAAGGAGAAGTAGGTGGAGAAGGAGCAGAAGGTGGAGAAGGAGCAGGAGGTGGAGAAGTAGCAGGAGGAGGAGGGCGAGCAGAAGGAGAAGGAGCAGGCGGTGGAGAAGGAGCAGGAGGAGGAGAAGGAGCAGGAGGTGGAGAAGGAGCAAGAGGTGGAGAAGGAGCAGGAGGTGCAGAAGGAGCAGGAGCAGGAGAAGGAGCAGGAGGTGGAGAAGGAGCAGGAGGTGGAGAAGGAGCAGTAGATGCAGAAGGAGCAGGAGCAGGAGAAGGAGCAGGAGGGGGAGAAGGAGCAGGAGGGGGAGAAGGAGCAGGAGGTGGAGAAGGAACAGAAGATGGAGAAGGAACAGGAGCTGGAGAAGGTGCAGGAGGAAGAGAAGGAGAAGGAGGAGGAGGAGCAGAAGGAGCAGGAATTGGAGAAAGAGCAGTTGCAGGAGAAGGAGCAGCAATTGGAGAATGAGCAGGAGATGGAGAAGGAGAAGGAGGAGGTGATGGAGCAGGAGGTGGAGAAGGAGCAGGAGGTGGAGAAGGAACTGGAGGGGGAGAAGGAACTGGTGGGCGAGAAGAAACTGGAGGCCGAGATGGAACTGGAGGGGGAGAAGGAGCAGGAGCAGGAGAAGGACCAGGGAGTGGAGAAGGAGCAGGAGGAGAAGGGTGAGCAGAAGGAGAAGGAGCAGGAGGTGGAAAAGGAGCAGGAGGAGGGAAGGGAGCAGGAGGTGGAGAATGAGCAGGAGGTGGAGAAAGAGCAGGAGGAGGAGAAGGAGCAGGAGGAGGAGAAGGAGCAGCAGGTGCAGAAGGAGCAGGAGGAGGAGAATGAGCAGGAGAAGGAGAAGTAGCAGGAGGTGAATAAGGAGCACGAGGTGGAGAAGGAGCAGGAGGAGCAGAAGGTGCAGGAGAAGGAGGAGGAGGAGGCGAAGGAGACGGAGGAGGACAAGGAGCAGGAGGATGCGAAGGAGCAGAATGAGCAGGAGGTGGAGAAGAAGCAGGTGGTGGAGATGGAGCAGGACGTGGAGAAGGAGCAGGAGGAGGAGAAGGAGAAGGGGCCGGAAGTGGAGAAGGAGCAGGAGGTGTAGAAGGAGCAGGTTGTGGAGAACGAGCTGGAGGAGGAGAATGAGCAGGAGAAGGAGAAGGAGCAGGAGGAGGAGAAGGAGCAGGAGGTGCAGAAGGAGCAGGAGGTGGAGACAGAGCAGGAGGAGGAGGTGGAGCAGAAGGAGATGGAGCAGGCGGTAGAGAAGAAGCAGGAGGAGGAGATGGAGCAGGAGGAGGAGAAGGAGCAGAAAGAGGAGAAGGAGCAGGAGGAGGAAAAGGAGCAGAAGAAGGAGAAGGAGCAGGAGGTGAATAAGGAGCACGAGGTGGAGAAGGAGCAGGAGGAGCAGAAGGTGCAGGAGAAGGAGGAGGAGGAGGAGAAGGAGACGGAGGAGGACAAGGAGCAGAAGGATGCGAAGGAGCAGAATGAGCAGGAGGTGTAGAAGAAGCAGATGGTGGAGATGGAGCAGGACGTGGAGAAGGAGCAGGAGGAGGAGAAGGAGAAGGGGCCGGAAGTGGAGAAGGAGCAGGAGGTGTAGAAGGAGCAGGTTGTGGAGAACGAGCTGGAGGAGGAGAATGAGCAGGAGAAGGAGAAGGAGCAGGAGGAGGAGAAGGAGCAGCAGGTGCAGAAGGAGCAGGAGGTGGAGACAGAGCAGGAGGAGGAGCTGGAGCAAAAGGAGATGGAGCAGGCGGTAGAGAAGGAGCAGGAGGAGGAGTTGGAGCAGGAGGAGGAGAAGGAGCAGAAAGAGGAGAAGGAGCAGGAGGAGGAAAAGGAGCAGAAGAAGGAGAAGGAGCAGGAGGTGGATAAGGAGCAGCAGGTGGAGAAGGAGCAGGAGGAGCAGAAGGAGCAGGAGAAGGAGGAGGAGGAGGAGAAGGAGACGGAGGAGGACAAGGAGCAGGAGGAGGCGAAGGAGCAGAATGAGCAGGAGGTGGAGAAGAAGCCGGTGGAGGAGATGGAACAAGAGGAGGTAAGGAGCAGAAAGAGGAGAAGCAGCCGGATATGGAGAAGGAGCAGGAGGAGGAGAAGGAGCAGGTGGAGGAGAAGGAGCAGGAGGTGGAGAAAGAGCTGGAGGAGGAGAACGAGCTGGAGGAGGAGAAGGAGCAGAAGGGGGAGAACTAGCAGGAGGAGGAGAAGGAGCAGGTGGAGGAGAAGGAGCAGTAGGAGGAGAAGGAGCAGGAGGTGGAGAAAGAGCAGGAGCAGGAGAAGGAGCAGGAGGAGCAGAAGGAGCAGGAGGAGGAGAAGGAGCAGGAGGTGGAGAAGTCGCAGGAGGAGGAGAAGGAGCAGGAGGTGGAGAAGGAGCAGGAGGAGGAGAAGGAGTAGGTGGAGGAGAAGGAGCAGTAGGAGGAGAAGGAGCAGGAGGTGGAGAAAGAGCAGGAGCAGGAGATGGAGCAGGAGGAGGAGTGGGAGCAGAAGGAGAATGAGCAGGTGGTGCAGAAGGAGGAGGAGGAGGAGAAGGCGCAGTAGGAGGAAAAGCAGCAGGAGGAGGAGAAGAAGCAGGTGGAGGAGAAGGAGCTGTAGGTGGAGAAGTAGCAGGAGTAGGAGGGGTAGCAGGAGATGGAGCAGAAGCGGGAAACGGAGCACGAGATGGAGAGGGAGCAGGAGGTGGAGAAGCAGCAGGGCGTGGAGAAAGAGCTGGAGGAGGAGAACGAGCTGGATGAGGTGAAGGAGCAGGAGGGCAAGAAGGAGCAGGAAGTGGAGAAGGAGCAGATGGAGGAGGGTGAGCAGAAGGAGAAGGAGCAGGAGGTGGAGAATGAGCAGGAGGAGGAGCAGAAGGAGCAGGAGGTGGAGATGGAGCAGGACGTGGAGAAGGAGCAGGTGGAGGAGAAGGAGCAGGAGGTGGAGAAAGAGCAGGAGCAGGAGAAGGAGCAGGAGGAGGAGAAGGAGCAGGAGGAGGAGAAGGAGCAGGTGGAGGAGAAGGAGCAGTAGGAGGAGAAGGAGCAGGAGGTGGAGAAAGAGCAGGAGAAGGAGCAGGAGGTGGAGAAAGAGCAGGAGCAGGAGAAGGAGCAGGAGGAGGAGAAGGAGCAGGAGGAGGAGAAGGAGCTGGAGGTGGAGAAGGAGCACGAGGTGGAGACGGAGCAGGAGGAGGAGAAGGAGCAGGTGGAGGAGATGGAGCACGAGGTGGAGACGGAGCAGGAGGAGGAGAAGGAGCAGGTGGAGGAGATGGAGCAGTAGGAGGAGAAGGACCAGGAGGTGGAGAAAGAGCAGGAGCAGGAGCAGGAGCAGGAAGAGGAGGGGGAGCAGAAGGAGAATGAGCAGGTGGTGCAGAAGGAGGAGGAGGAGGAGAAGGCGCAGGAGGAGATAAAGGAGCAGGAGGAGGAGAAGGAGCAGGTGGCGGAGAAGGAGCAGTAGGCGGAGAAGGAGCAGGAGGTGGAGAAAGAGCAGGAGCAGGATAAGGAGCAGGAGGAGGAGAAGGAGCAGGAGGAGGAGAAGCAGCAGGAGGAGGAGAAGCAGCAGGAGGGGGCGAAGTAGCAGGAGTAGGATGGGTAGCAGGAGATGGAGCGGAAGCGGGAAAAGGAGCAGGAGATGGAGAGGGAGCAGGAGGTGGAAAAGCAGCACGGCGTGGAGAAAGAGCTGGAGGAGGAGAACGAGCTGGAGGAGGAGAAGGAGCAGGAGGGCGAGAAGGAGCAGGAAGTGGAGAAGGAGCAGGTGGAGGAGGGTGAGCAGAAGGAGAATGAGCAGGAGGTGGAACTGGAGCAGGAGGAGGGAAGGGAGCAGGAGGTGGAGAAGGAGCAGGAGGTGGAATAAGAGCAGGATGAGGAGCAGAAGGAGCAGGAGGTGGAGAAGGAGCAGGAGGTGGAGAAGGAGCAGGAGGTGCAGAAGGAGCAGGAGAAGGAGCAGGAGGAGGAGAAGGAGCAGAAGGATCAGGAGGTGGAGAAGGAGCCGGTGGAGGAGAAGGAACAGGAGGAGGTGAAGGAGCCGGAGGTGGAGAAGGAGCCGGAGGTGGAGAAGAAGCAGGAGGTGTGGAAGGAGCAGGTTCTGGAGCAAGAGCTGGAGGAGGAGAACGAGCAGGAGGAGGAGATGGAGCAGGAGTTGGAGAAGGAGCAGGAGGTGGAGGGCGAGCAGAAGGAGAAGGAGCAGGCGGTGGAGTAGGAGAAGGAGGAGGAAAAGGTGCAGGAGGAGGAAAAGGAGCAGGAGGAGGAGAAGGAGCAGGAGGTGGAGAAGGAGCAGGAGGTGGAGCAGGAGCAGGAGGTGCAGAAGGAGCAGGAGCAGGAGAAGGAGCAGGAGGGGGAGAAGGAGCAGGAGGGGGAGAAGGAGCAGGAGGAGGAGAAGGAGCAGAAGGAGCAGGAGGTGGAGAAGAAGCCGGTGGAGGAGATGGAACAGGAGGAGGTGAAGGAGCAGAAAGAGGAGAAGCAGCCGGATATGGAGAAGGAGCAGGAGGAGGAGAAGGTGCAGGTGGAGGAGAAGGATCAGGAGTTGGAGAAAGAGCTGGAGGAGGAGAACGAGCTGGAGGAGGAGAAGGAGCAGGAGGGGGAGAAGGAGCAGGAGGTGGAGCAGGAGCAGGAGGTGCAGAAGGAGCAGGAGCAGGAGAAGGAGCAGGAGCAGGAGGTGGAGAAGGAGCAGGAGATGCAGAAGGAGAAGGAGCAGGAGAAGGAGCAGGAGGGGGTGAAGGAGCAGGAGGGGGAGAAGGAGCAGGAGGGGTAGCAGGAGATGCAGTGGAAGGGCGAGAAGGAGCAGGAGATGGAGTGGAAGCAGACGGTGGAGAAGGAGCAGGAGGTGGAGAAGGAGCAGGAGGTGGAGAAGGAACAGAAGATGGAGCAGGAACAGGAGCTTTAGAAGGAGCAGGAGGATGAGAAGGAGCAGGAGGAGGAGTAGCAGAAGGAGCAGGAATTGGAGAAAGAGCAGTTGGAGGAGAAGGAGCAGCAATTGGAGAATGATCAGGAGGAGGTGAAGGAGCAGAAAGAGGAGAAGCAGACGGATAAGGAGAAGGAGTAGGAGGTGGAGAAGGAGCAGGTGGAGGAGAAGGAGCAGGAGGTGGAGAAGGATAGGAGGAGGAGAAGGAGCAGGTGGAGGAGAAGGAGCAGTAGGAGGCGAAGGAGCAGGAGGTGGAGAAAGAGCAGGAGAAGGAGAAGGAGCAGGAGGAGGAGAAGGAGCAGGAGGAGGAGAAGGAGCAGGAGGTGGAGAAGGATAGGAGGAGGAGAAGGAGCAGGTGGAGGAGAAGGAGCAGTACGAGGCGAAGGAGCAGGAGGTGGAGAAAGAGCAGGAGAAGGAGAAGGAGCAGGAGGAGGAGAAGGAGCAGGAGGAGGAGAAGGAGCTGGAGGTGGAGAAGGAGCAGGAGGAGGAGAAGGAGCATGAGGTGGAGAAGGAGCAGGAGGAGGAGAAGCAGCAGGTGGAGGAGAAGGAGCAGTAGGAGGAGAAGGAGCAGGAGGTGGAGAAAGAGCAGGAGCAGGAGCAGGAGGAGGAGCGGGAGCAGCAGGAGAATGAGCAGGTGGTGCAGAATGTGGAGGAGGAGGAGAAGGCGCAGGAGGAGGAAAAGGAGCAGGAGGAGGAGAAGGAGCAGGTGGATGAGAAGGAGCAGTAGGCGGAGAAGGTGCAGGAGGTGGAGAAAGAGCAGGAGCAGGAGAAGGAGCAGGAGGAGGAGAAGGAGCAGGAGGAGGAGAAGGAGCTGTAGGTGGAGAAGTAGCAGGAGTTGGAGAAGGTGGAGGAGGAGGAGGAGAAGGTGCAGGAGGAGGAGAAGGAGCAGGAGGAGGAGAAGGAGCAGGAGGAGGAGATGGAGCAGGAGTTGGAGAAGGAGCAGGAGGTGGAGGGCGAGCAGAAGGAGAAGGAGCAGGCGGTGGAGTAGGAGAAGGAGGAGGAAAAGGTGCAGGAGGAGGAAAAGGAGCAGGAGGAGGAGAAGGAGCAGGAGGTGGAGAAGGAGCAGGAGGTGGAGCAGGAGCAGGAGGTGCAGAAGGAGCAGGAGCAGGAGAAGGAGCAGGAGGGGGAGAAGGAGCAGGAGGGGGAGAAGGAGCAGGAGGAGGAGAAGGAGCAGAAGGAGCAGGAGGTGGAGAAGAAGCCGGTGGAGGAGATGGAACAGGAGGAGGTGAAGGAGCAGAAAGAGGAGAAGCAGCCGGATATGGAGAAGGAGCAGGAGGAGGAGAAGGTGCAGGTGGAGGAGAAGGATCAGGAGTTGGAGAAAGAGCTGGAGGAGGAGAACGAGCTGGAGGAGGAGAAGGAGCAGGAGGGGGAGAAGGAGCAGGAGGTGGAGCAGGAGCAGGAGGTGCAGAAGGAGCAGGAGCAGGAGAAGGAGCAGGAGCAGGAGGTGGAGAAGGAGCAGGAGATGCAGAAGGAGAAGGAGCAGGAGAAGGAGCAGGAGGGGGTGAAGGAGCAGGAGGGGGAGAAGGAGCAGGAGGGGTAGCAGGAGATGCAGTGGAAGGGCGAGAAGGAGCAGGAGATGGAGTGGAAGCAGACGGTGGAGAAGGAGCAGGAGGTGGAGAAGGAGCAGGAGGTGGAGAAGGAACAGAAGATGGAGCAGGAACAGGAGCTTTAGAAGGAGCAGGAGGATGAGAAGGAGCAGGAGGAGGAGTAGCAGAAGGAGCAGGAATTGGAGAAAGAGCAGTTGGAGGAGAAGGAGCAGCAATTGGAGAATGATCAGGAGGAGGTGAAGGAGCAGAAAGAGGAGAAGCAGACGGATAAGGAGAAGGAGTAGGAGGTGGAGAAGGAGCAGGTGGAGGAGAAGGAGCAGGAGGTGGAGAAGGATAGGAGGAGGAGAAGGAGCAGGTGGAGGAGAAGGAGCAGTAGGAGGCGAAGGAGCAGGAGGTGGAGAAAGAGCAGGAGAAGGAGAAGGAGCAGGAGGAGGAGAAGGAGCAGGAGGAGGAGAAGGAGCAGGAGGTGGAGAAGGATAGGAGGAGGAGAAGGAGCAGGTGGAGGAGAAGGAGCAGTACGAGGCGAAGGAGCAGGAGGTGGAGAAAGAGCAGGAGAAGGAGAAGGAGCAGGAGGAGGAGAAGGAGCAGGAGGAGGAGAAGGAGCTGGAGGTGGAGAAGGAGCAGGAGGAGGAGAAGGAGCATGAGGTGGAGAAGGAGCAGGAGGAGGAGAAGCAGCAGGTGGAGGAGAAGGAGCAGTAGGAGGAGAAGGAGCAGGAGGTGGAGAAAGAGCAGGAGCAGGAGCAGGAGGAGGAGCGGGAGCAGCAGGAGAATGAGCAGGTGGTGCAGAATGTGGAGGAGGAGGAGAAGGCGCAGGAGGAGGAAAAGGAGCAGGAGGAGGAGAAGGAGCAGGTGGATGAGAAGGAGCAGTAGGCGGAGAAGGTGCAGGAGGTGGAGAAAGAGCAGGAGCAGGAGAAGGAGCAGGAGGAGGAGAAGGAGCAGGAGGAGGAGAAGGAGCTGTAGGTGGAGAAGTAGCAGGAGTTGGAGAAGGTGGAGGAGGAGGAGGAGAAGGTGCAGGAGGAGGAGAAGGAGCAGGAGGAGGAGAAGGAGCAGGAGGTGGAGAAGGAGCAGGAGGAGGAGAAGGAGTAGGTGGAGGAGAAGGAGCAGTAGGAGGAGAAGGAGCAGGAGGTGGAGAAAGAGCAGGAGCAGGAGATGGAGCAGGAGGAGGAGTGGGAGCGGAAGGAGAATGAGCAGCTGGTGCAGAAGGAGGAGGAGGAGGAGAAGGAGCTGTAGGTGGAGAAGTAGCAGCAGTAGGAGAGGTAGCAGGAGATGGAGCAGAAGCGGGAAAAGGAGCAGGAGATGGAGAGGGAGCAGGAGGTGGAGAAGAAGCAGGGCGTGGAGAAAGAGCTGGAGGAGGAGAACGAGCTGGAGGAGGTGAAGGAGCAGGAGGGCAAGAAGGAGCAGGAAGTGGAGAAGGAGCAGATGGAGGAGGGTGAGCAGAAGGAGAAGGAGCAGGAGGTGGAGAATGAGCAGGAGGAGGAGCAGAAGGAGCAGGAGGTGGAGATGGAGCAGGACGTGGAGAAGGAGCAGGTGGAGGAGAAGGAGCAGGAGGTGGAGAAAGAGCAGGAGCAGGAGAAGGAGCAGGAGGAGGAGAAGGAGCAGGAGGAGGAGAAGGAGCGGGTGGAGGAGAAGGAGCAGTAGGAGGAGAAGGAGCAGGAGGTGGAGAAAGAGCAGGAGCAGGAGAAGGAGCAGGAGGAGGAGAAGGAGCAGGAGGAGGAGAAGGAGCAGGTGGAGGAGATGGAGCAGTAAGAGGAGAAGTAGCAGGAGGTGGAGAAAGAGCAGGAGCAGGAGAAGGAGCAGGAGGAGAAGAAGGTGCAGGAGGAGGAGAAGGAGGAGGAGGAGAAGGTGCTGGAGGAGGAGAAGGAGCAGGAGGAGGAGAAGGAGCAGGAGGGGGCGAAGGAGCAGGAGTAGGAGGGGTAGCAGGAGATGGAGCGGAAGCGGGAAAGGGAGCAGGAGATGGAGAGGGAGCAGAAGGTGGAAAAGCAGCACGGCGTGGAGAAAGAGCTGGAGGAGGAGAACGAGCTGGGGGAGGAGAAGGAGCAGGAGGGCGAGAAGGAGCAGGAAGTGGAGAAGGAGCAGGTGGAGGAGGGTGAGCAGAAGGAGAATGAGCAGGAGGTGGAAATGGAACAGGAGGAGGGAAGGAAGCAGGAGGTGGAGAAGGAGCAGGAGGTGGAATAAGAGCAGGAGGAGGAGCAGAAGGAGCAGGAGGTGGAGATGGAGCAGGAAGTGGAGAAGGAGCAGGAGGAGGAGAAGGAGCAGGAGGTGGAGAAAGAGCAGGAGCAGGAGGAGGAGAAGGAGCAGGATGAGGAGAAGGAGCTGGAGGTGGAGAAGGAGCAGGAGGAGGAGAAGGAGCACGAGGTGGAGACGGAGCAGGAGGAGGAGAAGGAGCAGGTGGAGGAGATGGAGCACGAGGTGGAGACGGAGCAGGAGGACGAGAAGGAGCAGGTGGAGGAGATGGAGAAGTACGAGGAGAAGGATCAGGAGGTGGAGAAAGAGCAGGAGCAGGAGAAGGAGCAGGAAGAGGAGGGGGAGCAGAAGGAGAATGAGCAGGTGGTGCAGAAGGAGGAGGAGGAGGAGAAGGCGCAGGAGGAGGAAAAGGAGCAGGAGTTGGAGAAGGAGCAGGTGGCGGAGAAGGAGCAGTAGGCGGAGAAGGAGCAGGAGGTGGAGAAAGAGCAGGAGCAGGATAAGGAGCAGGAGGAGGAGAAGGAGCAGGAGGAGGAGAAGGAGCTGTTGGTGGAGAAGTAGCAGGTGATCGAGAAGGAGGAGGAGGAGGAGGAGAAGGTGCAGGAGGGGGCGAAGTAGCAGGAGTAGGATGGGTAGCAGGAGATGGAGCGGAAGCGGGAAAAGGAGCAGGAGATGGAGAGGGAGCAGGAGGTGGAAAAGCAGCACGGCGTGGAGAAAGAGCTGGAGGAGGAGAAGGAGCAGGAGGGTGAGAAGGAGCAGGAAGTGGAGAAGGAGCAGGTGGAGGAGGGTGAGCAGAAGGAGAATGAGCAGGAGGTGGAACTGGAGCAGGAGGAGGGAAGGGAGCAGGAGGTGGAGAAGGAGCAGGAGGTGGAATAAGAGCAGGAGGAGGAGCAGAAGGAGAAGGAGGTGGAGAAGGAGCAGGAGGTGGAGAAGGAGCAGGAGGTGCAGAAGGAGCAGGAGAAGGAGCAGGAGGAGGAGAAGGAGCAGAAGGATCAGGAGGTGGAGAAGGAGCCGGTGGAGGAGAAGGAACAGGAGGAGGTGAAGGAGCCGGAGGTGGAGAAGGAGCCGGAGGTGGAGAAGGAGCAGGAGGTGTGGAAGGAGCAGGTTGTGGAGCAAGAGCTGGAGGAGGAGAACGAGCAGGAGGAGGAGATGGAGCAGGAGTTGGAGAAGGAGCAGGAGGTGGAGAAGTAGCAGGAGGTGGAGAAGTAGCAGGAGGAGGAGGGCGAGCAGAAGGAGAAGGAGCAGGCGGTGGAGTAGGAGAAGGAGGAGGAAAAGGTGCAGGAGGAGGAAAAGGAGCAGGAGGAGGAGAAGGAGCAGGAGGTGGAGAAGGAGCAGGAGGTGGAGCAGGAGCAGGAGGTGCAGAAGGAGCAGGAGCAGGAGAAGGAGCAGGAGGGGGAGAAGGAGCAGGAGGGGGAGAAGGAGCAGGAGGAGGAGAAGGAGCAGAAGGAGCAGGAGGTGGAGAAGAAGCCGGTGGAGGAGATGGAACAGGAGGAGTTGAAGGAGCAGAAAGAGGAGAAGCAGCCGGATATGGAGAAGGAGCAGGAGGAGGAGAAGGAGCAGGTGGAGGAGAAGGAGCAGGAGGGGGAGAAGGAGCAGGAGGAGGAGAAGGAGCAGGAGGTGGAGAAGGAGCAGGAGGAGGAGAAGGAGCAGGTGGAGGAGAAGGAGCAGGAGGGGGAGAAGGAGCAGGAGGAGGAGAAGGAGCAGGTGGAGGAGAAGGAGCAGTCGGAGGAGAAGGAGCAGGAGGAGGAGAAAGAGCAGGAGCAGGAGAAGGAGCAGGAGGAGGAGAAGGAGCAGGAGGAGGAGAAGGAGCTGGAGGTGGAGAAGGAGCAGGAGGAGGAGAAGGAGCAGGTGGAGGAGAAGGATTAGGAGTTGGAGAAAGAGCTGGAGGAGGAGAACGAGCTGGAGGAGGAGAAGGAGCAGGAGGTGCAGAAGGAGCAGGAGCAGGAGAAGGAGCAGGAGGTGGAGAAGGAGCAGGAGGTGGAGAAGGAGCAGGAGATGCAGAAGGAGAAGGAGCAGGAGAAGGAGCAGGAGGGGGAGAAGGAGCAGGAGGGGGAGAAGGAGCAGGAGCAGGAGGGGTAGCAGGAGATGCAGCGGAAGGGGGAGAAGGAGCAGGAGATGGAGTGGAAGCAGGCGGTGGAGAAGGAGCAGGAGGTGGAGAAGGAGCAGGAGGTGGAGAAGGAACAGAAGATGGAGCAGGAACAGGAGCTTTAGAAGGAGCAGTAGGATGAGAAGGAGCAGGAGGAGGAGTAGCAGAAGGAGCAGGAATTGGAGAAAGAGCAGTTGGAGGAGAAGGAGCAGCAATTGGAGAATGAGCAGGAGGAGGTGAAGGAGCAGAAAGAGGAGAAGCAGACGGATAAGGAGAAGGAGCAGGAGGAGGAGAAGGAGCAGGTGGAGGAGAAGGATCAGGAGTTGGAGAAAGAGCTGGAGGAGGAGAACGAGCTGGAGGAGGAGAAGGAGCAGGAGGGGGAGAAGGAGCAGGAGGAGGAGAAGGAGCAGGAGGTTGAGAAGGAGCAGGAGGAGGAGAAGGAGCAGGTGGAGGAGAAGGAGCAGTAGGAGGCGAAGGAGAAGGAGGTGGAGAAAGAGCAGGAGCAGGAGAAGGAGCAGGAGGAGGAGAAGGAGCAGGAGGAGGAGAAGGAGCTGGAGGTGGAGAAGGAGCAGGAGGAGGAGAAGGAGCAGGAGGTGGAGAAGGAGCAGGAGGAGGAGAAGCAGCAGGTGGAGGAGAAGGAGCAGTAGGAGGAGAAGGAGCAGGAGGTGGAGAAAGAGCAGGAGCAGGAGAAGGAGCAGGAGGAGGAGAAGGAGCAGGAGGAGGAGAAGGAGCTGGAGGTGGAGAAGGAGCAGGAGGAGGAGAAGGAGCAGGAGGTGGAGAAGGAGCAGGAGGAGGAGAAGGAGCAGGTGTAGGAGAAGGAGTATTAGGAGGAGAAGGAGCAGGAGGAGGAAAAGGAGGAGAAGGAGCAGGAGGTGGATAAGGAGCAGGAGGTGGAGAAGGAGCAGGAGGAGCAGAACGAGCAGGAGAAGGAGGAGGAGGAGGAGACGGAGACGGAGGAGGACAAGTAGCAGGAGGAGGAGAAGGAGCAGAAGGAGCAGGAGGTGGAGAAGCAGCCGGATATGGAGAAGGAGCAGGAGGAGGAGAAGGAGCAGGTGGAGGAGAAGGATCAGGAGTTGGAGAAAGAGATGGAGGAGGAGAACGAGCTGGAGGAGGAGAAGGAGCAGGAGGGGGAGAAGGAGCAGAAGGAGGAGAAGGAGCAGGAGGTGGAGAAGGAGCAGGAGGAGGAGAAGGAGCAGGTGGAGGAGAAGGAGCATTAGGAGGAGAAGGAGCAGGAGGTGGAGAAAGAGCAGGAGCAGGAGAAGGAGCAGGAGGAGGAGAAGGAGCAGGAGGAGGAGAAGGAGCTGGAGGTGGAGAAGGAGCAGGAGGAGGAGAAGGAGCAGGAGGTGGAGAAGGAGCAGGAGGAGGAGAAGGAGCAGGTGTAGGAGAAGGAGTATTAGGAGGAGAAGGAGCAGGAGGTGGAGAAAAAGCAGGAGCAGGAGAAGGAGCAGGAGGAGGAGGGGGAGCAGCAGGAGAATGAGCAGGTGGTGCAGAATGAGGAGGAGGAGGAGAAGGCGCAGGAGGAGGAAAAGGAGCAGGAGGAGGAGAAGGAGCAGGTGGAGGAGAAGGAGCAGTAGGCGGAGAAGGTGCAGGAGGTGGAGAAAGTGCAGGAGCAGGAGGAGGAGAAGGAGCAGGAGGAGGAGAAGGAGCTGTAGGTGGAGAAGTAGCAGGAGTTGGAGAAGGAGGAGGAGGAGGAGGAGAAGGTGCAGGAGGAGGAGAAGGAGCAGGAGGGGGAGAAGGAGAAGGAGTAGGAGGGGTAGCAGGAGATGGAGCGGAAGCGGGAAAAGGAGCAGGAGATGGAGAGGGAGCAGGAGGTGGAGAAGCAGCAGGGCGTGGAGAAAGAGATGGAGGAGGAGAACGAGCTGGAGGAGGAGAAGGAGCAGGAGGGCGGGAAGGAGCAGGGAGTGGAGAAGGAGCAGGTGGAGGAGGGTGAGCAGAAGGAGAATGAGCAGGAGGTGGAAAAGGAGCAGGAGGAGGGAAGGAAGCAGGAGGTGGAGAAGGAGCAGGAGGTGGAGAAAGAGCATGAGGAGGAGCAGAAGGAGCAGGAGGTGGAGATGGAGCAGGACGTGGAGAAGGAGCAGGAGGAGGAGAAGGAGCAGGAGGTGGAGAAGTAGCAGGAGGTGGAGAAGGAGCAGGAGGTGCAGAAGGAGCAGGAGAAGGAGCAGGAGGAGGAGAAGGAGCAGAAGGATCAGGAGGTGGAGAAGGAGCCGGTGGAGGAGAAGGAACCGGATGAGGTGAAGGAGCACGAGGAGGAGAAGCAGCCGGAGATGGAGCAGGAGGAGCAGAAGGAGCAGGTGGAGGAGAAGGATCAGGAGGTGGAGAAAGAGCTGGAGGAGGAGAACGAGCTGGAGGAGGAGAAGGAGCAGGAGGGGGAGAAGGAGCAGGAGGAGGAGTAGGAGCAGGAGGTGGAGAAGGAGCAGGAGGTGCAGAAGGAGCAGGAGGAGGTGGGGGAGTAGAAGGAGAATGAGCAGGCGGTGCAGAAGGAGCAGGAGTAGGAGAAGGCGCAGGAGGAGGAAAAGGAGCAGGAGGAGGAGAAAGAGCAGGAGGTGCAGAAGGAGCAGGAGGAGGAGAAGGAGCAGGAGGAGGAGAAGGAGCTTGAGGTGGAGAAGTAGCAGGAGGTGGAGAAGGAGGAGGAGGAGCAGAAGGAGCAGGTGGAGGAGAAGGATCAGGAGGTGGAGAAAGAGCTGGAGGAGGAGAACGAGCCGGAGGAGGACAAGGAGCAGGAGGGGGAGAAGGAGCAGGAGGAGGAGGGGGAGCAGAAGGAGAATGAGCAGGCGGTGCAGAAGGAGCAGGAGGAGGAGAAGGCGGAGGAGGAGGAAAAGGAGCAGGAGGAGGAGAAGGAGCAGGAGGTGGAGAAAGAGCAGGAGCAGGAGATGGAGCAGGAGGAGGAGAAGGAGCAGGAGGAGGAGAAGGAGCTTGAGGTGGAGAAGTAGCAGGAGGTGGAGAAGGAGGAGGAGGAGATGGTGCAGGAGGAGGAGAAGGAGCAGGAGGAGGAGAAGGAGCAGGAGGGGAGAAGGAGCAGGAGTAGGAGGGGTAGCAGGAGATGGAGAGTGAACAGGAGTTTGAGAAGCAGCAGGGCGTGGAGAATGAGCTGGAGGATGAGAACGAGCTGGAAGAGGAGAAGGAGCAGGAGGGGGAGAAGGAGCAGGAAGTGGAGAAGGAGCAGGAGGAGGAGGGTGAGCAGAAGGAGACGGAGCAGGATTTGGAAAAGGAGCAGGAGAAGGGAAGGGAGCAGGAGGTGGAGAAGGAGCAGGATGTGGAGAAAGAGCAGGAGGAGGAGCAGAAGGAGCAGGAGGTGGAGATGGAGCAGGACGTGGAGAAGGAGCAGGAGGAGGAGGAGGAGAAGGAGCCGGAGGTCGATAAGTAGCCGGAGGTGGAGAAGAAGCAGGAGGTGTAGAAGGAGCAGGTTGTGGAGAACGAGCTGGAGGAAGAGAATGAGCAGAAGGAGAAGGAGCTGGAGGAGGAGAAGGACCAGGAGGTGGAGAAGGAGCAGGAGGTGGAGACGGAACAGGAGGAGCAGGTGGAGCAGAGGGAGATGGAGCAGGCGGTGGAGAATGAGCAGTAGGAGGAGAAGGAGCAGGAGGAGGAGAAGGAGCTGAAGGGGGAGATGGAGCAGGCGGAGGAAAAGGAGCAGAAGGAGGAGAAGGAGCAGGAGGTGGAGAAGGAGCAGGAGGTGGAGAAGGAACAGGAGGTGCAGAAGGAGCAGGAGAAGGAGGAGGAGGAGCAGAAGGAGCAGGAGGAGAAGGAGAAGCAGAAGGAGCAGTAGGTGGAGATGAAGCCCGTGGAGGCGAAGGAACAGGAGGAGGTGAAGGAGCAGGAGGAGGAGAAGGAGCAGGAGGTGGAGAAAGAGCAGGAGCAGGAGAAGGAGCAGGAGGAGGAGAAGGAGCAGGAGGAGGAGAAGGAGCTGGAGGTGGAGAACTAGCAGGAGTTGGAGAAGGAGCAGGAGGAGGAGGAGGAGAAGGAGCAGGAGGGGGAGAAGGAGCAGGAGTTGGAGGGGTAGCAGGAGATGGAGCGGAAGGGGGAAAAGGAGCAGGAGATGGAGAGGGAGCAGGAGGTGGAGAAGGAGCAGGAGGTGGAGAAGGAGCAGGAGGTGGAGAAGGAACAGAAAATGGAGAAGGAACAGGAGCTTTAGAAGGAGCAGGAGAAAGAGAAGGAGCAGGAGGAGGAGGAGCAGAAGGAGCAGGAATTGGAGAAAGAGCAGTTGCAGGAGAAGGAGCAGCAATTGGAGAATGAGCAGGAGATGGAGAAGGAGAAGGAGGAGGTGGTGGTGCAGGAGGTGGAGAAGGAGCAGGAGGTGGAGAAGGAACTGGAGGGGGAGAAGGAACTGGTGGGCGAGAAGAAACTGGAGGGCGAGAAGGAACTGGAGGGGGAGAAGGAGCAGGAGCAGGAGAAGAAGCAGGGAGTGGAGATAGAGCAGGAGGAGAAGGGTGAGCAGAAGGAGAAGGAGCAGGAGGTGGAAAAAGAGCAGGAGGAGGGAAGGGAGCAGGAGGTGGAGAAGGAGCAGGAGGTGGAGAAAGAGCAGGAGGAGGAGCTGAAGGACCAGGAGGTGGAGATGGAGCAGGACGTGGAGAAGGAGCAGGAGGAGGAGAAGGGGAAGGAGCCGAAGGTGGAGAAGGAGCCGGAGGTGGAGAAGGAGCCGGAGGTGGAGAAGGAGCAGGAGGTGTAGAAGGAGCAGGTTGTGGAGAAGGAGCTGAAGGAGGAGAATGAGCAGGAGAAGGAGAAAGAGCAGGAGGAGGAGAAGGAGCAGGAGGTGGAGAAGGAGCAGGAGGTGGAGACGGAGCAGGAGGAGGAGGTGGAGCAGAAGGAGATGGAGCAGCCGGTCGAGAAGGAGCAGAAGGAGGAGATGGAGCAGGAGGAGGAGAAGGAGGAGAAGGAGCAGGAGGTGGATAAGGAGCAGGAGGTGGAGAAGGAGCAGGAGGAGCAGAAGGAGCAGGAGAAGGAGGAGGAGGAGGAGAAGGAGACGGAGGAGGACAAGGAGCAGGAGGAGGAGAAGGAGCAGAAGGAGAAGGAGGTGGAGAAGAAGCCGGTGGAGGAGATGGAACAGGAGGAGGTGAAGGAGCAGAAAGAGGAGAAGCAGCCGGATATGGAGAAGGAGCAGGAGGAGGAGAAGGAGCAGGTGGAGGAGAAGGAGCAGGAGGTGGAGAAAGAGCTGGAGGAGGAGAACGAGCTGGAGGAGGAGAAGGAGCAGGAGGAGGAGAAAGAGCAGGAGGAGGAGAAAGAGCAGGAGGTGGAGAAGGAGCAGGAGGAGGAGAAGGAGCAGGTGGAGGAGAAGGAGCAGTAGGAGGAGAAGGAGCAGGAGGTGGAGAAAGAGCAGGAGCAGGAGAAGGAGCAGGAGGAGGAGGGGGAGCAGCGGGAGAATGAGCAGGTGGTGCAGAAGGAGGAGGAGGAGGAGAAGGCGCAGGAGGAGGAAAAGGAGCAGGAGGAGGAGAAGGAGCAGGTGGAGGAGAAGGAGCAGTAGGCGGAGAAGGGGCAGGAGGTGGAGAAAGAGCAGGAGCAGGAGAAGGAGCAGGAGGAGGAGAAGGAGCAGGAGGAGGAGAAGGAGCATGAGGAGGAGAAGTAGCAGGAGTTGGAGAAGGAGGAGGAGGAGGAGAAGGAGCAGGAGGTGGAGAAGGAGGAGGAGGTGGAGAAGGAGCAGGAGGTGCAGAAAGAGCAGGAGAAGGAGCAGGAGGAGGAGAAGGAGCAGAAGGATCAGGAGGTGGAGAAGGAGCCGGTGGAGGAGAAGGAACAGGATGAGGTGAAGGAGCAGGAGGAGGAGAAGCAGCCGGAGATGGAGAAGGAGCAGGAGGAGCAGAAGGAGCAGGTGGAGGAGAAGGATCAGGAGGTGGAGAAAGAGCTGGAGGAGGAGAACGAGCTGGAGGAGGACAAGGAGCAGGAGGGGGAGAAGGAGCAGGAGGAGGAGTAGGAGCAGGAGGTGGAGAAGGAGCAGGAGGTGCAGAAGGAGCAGGAGGAGGAGGGGGAGCAGAAGGAGAATGAGCAGGCGGTGCAGAAGGAGCAGGAGGATGAGAAGGCGCAGGAGGAGGAAAAGGAGCAGGAGGAGGAGAAGGAGCAGGAGCAGGAGAAGAAGCAGGGAGTGGAGATAGAGCAGGAGGAGAAGGGTGAGCAGAAGGAGAAGGAGCAGGAGGTGGAAAAAGAGCAGGAGGAGGGAAGGGAGCAGGAGGTGGAGAAGGAGCAGGAGGTGGAGAAAGAGCAGGAGGAGGAGCTGAAGGACCAGGAGGTGGAGATGGAGCAGGACGTGGAGAAGGAGCAGGAGGAGGAGAAGGGGAAGGAGCCGAAGGTGGAGAAGGAGCCGGAGGTGGAGAAGGAGCCGGAGGTGGAGAAGGAGCAGGAGGTGTAGAAGGAGCAGGTTGTGGAGAAGGAGCTGAAGGAGGAGAATGAGCAGGAGAAGGAGAAAGAGCAGGAGGAGGAGAAGGAGCAGGAGGTGGAGAAGGAGCAGGAGGTGGAGACGGAGCAGGAGGAGGAGGTGGAGCAGAAGGAGATGGAGCAGCCGGTCGAGAAGGAGCAGAAGGAGGAGATGGAGCAGGAGGAGGAGAAGGAGGAGAAGGAGCAGGAGGTGGATAAGGAGCAGGAGGTGGAGAAGGAGCAGGAGGAGCAGAAGGAGCAGGAGAAGGAGGAGGAGGAGGAGAAGGAGACGGAGGAGGACAAGGAGCAGGAGGAGGAGAAGGAGCAGAAGGAGAAGGAGGTGGAGAAGAAGCCGGTGGAGGAGATGGAACAGGAGGAGGTGAAGGAGCAGAAAGAGGAGAAGCAGCCGGATATGGAGAAGGAGCAGGAGGAGGAGAAGGAGCAGGTGGAGGAGAAGGAGCAGGAGGTGGAGAAAGAGCTGGAGGAGGAGAACGAGCTGGAGGAGGAGAAGGAGCAGGAGGAGGAGAAAGAGCAGGAGGAGGAGAAAGAGCAGGAGGTGGAGAAGGAGCAGGAGGAGGAGAAGGAGCAGGTGGAGGAGAAGGAGCAGTAGGAGGAGAAGGAGCAGGAGGTGGAGAAAGAGCAGGAGCAGGAGAAGGAGCAGGAGGAGGAGGGGGAGCAGCGGGAGAATGAGCAGGTGGTGCAGAAGGAGGAGGAGGAGGAGAAGGCGCAGGAGGAGGAAAAGGAGCAGGAGGAGGAGAAGGAGCAGGTGGAGGAGAAGGAGCAGTAGGCGGAGAAGGAGCAGGAGGTGGAGAAAGAGCAGGAGCAGGAGAAGGAGCAGGAGGAGGAGAAGGAGCAGGAGGAGGAGAAGGAGCAGGTGGGGGAGAACGAGCAGAAGGAGAAGGAGCAGGAGGAGGAAAAGGAGGAGAAGGAGCAGGAGGTGGATAAGGAGCAGGAGGTGGAGAAGGAGCAGGAGGAGCAGAACGAGCAGGAGGAGGAGAAGGAGCAGAAGGAGCAGGAGGTGAAGAAGAAGCCGGTGGAGGAGATGGAACAGGAGGAGGTGAAGGAGCAGAAAGAGGAGAAGCAGCCGGATATGGAGAAGGAGCAGGAGGAGGAGAAGGAGCAGGTGGAGGAGAAGGATCAGGAGGAGGAGAAGGAGCAGGAGGTGGAGAAGGAGCAGGAGGAAGAGAAGGAGCAGGTGGAGGTGAAGGAGCATTAGGAGGAGAAGGAGCAGGAGGTGGAGAAAGAGCAGGAGCAGGAGAAGGAGCAGGAGGAGGAGAAGGAGCAGGAGGAGGAGAAGGAGCTGGAGGTGGAGAAGGAGCAGGAGGAGGAGAAGGAGGAGGAGGTGGAGAAGGAGCAGGAGGAGGAGAAGGAGCAGGTGTAGGAGAAGGAGCAGTAGGAGGAGAAGGAGCAGGAGGTGGAGGGGGAGCAGCAGGAGAATGAGCAGGTGGTGCAGAATGAGGAGGAGGAGGAGAAGGCGCAGGAGGAGGAAAAGGAGCAGGAGGAGGAGAAGGAGCAGGTGGAGGAGAAGGAGCAGTAGGCGGAGAAGGTGCAGGAGGTGGAGAAAGAGCAGGAGCAGGAGATGGAGCAGGAGGAGGAGAAGGAGCAGGAGGAGGAGAAGGAGCTGTAGGTGGAGAAGTAGCAGGAGTTGGAAAAGGCGGAGGAGGAGGAGGAGGAGAAGGTGCAGGAGGAGGAGAAGGAGCAGGAGGTGGAGAAAGAGCATGAGGAGGAGCAGAAGGAGCAGGAGGTGGAGATGGAGCAGGACGTGGAGAAGGAGCAGGAGGAGGAGAAGGAGCAGGAGGTGGAGAAGGAGGAGGAGGTGGAGAAGGAGCAGGAGGTGCAGAAAGAGCAGGAGAAGGAGCAGGAGGAGGAGAAGGAGCAGAAGGATCAGGAGGTGGAGAAGGAGCCGGTGGAGGAGAAGGAACAGGATGAGGTGAAGGAGCAGGAGGAGGAGAAGCAGCCGGAGATGGAGAAGGAGCAGGAGGAGCAGAAGGAGCAGGTGGGGGAGAAGGATCAGGAGGTGGAGAAAGAGCTGGAGGAGGAGAACGAGCTGGAGGAGGACAAGGAGCAGGAGGGGGAGAAGGAGCAGGAGGAGGAGTAGGAGCAGGAGGTGGAGAAGCAGCAGGAGGTGCAGAAGGAGCAGGAGGAGGAGGGGGAGCAGAAGGAGAATGAGCAGGCGGTGCAGAATGAGCAGGAGGATGAGAAGGCGCAGGAGGAGGAAAAGGAGCAGGAGGAGGAGAAGGAGCAGGAGGAGGAGAAGGAGCAGGTGGGGGAGAACGAGCAGAAGGAGAAGGAGCAGGAGGAGGAAAAGGAGGAGAAGGAGCAGGAGGTGGATAAGGAGCAGGAGGTGGAGAAGGAGCAGGAGGAGCAGAACGAGCAGGAGAAGGAGGAGGAGGAGGAGAAGGAGACGGAGGAGGACAAGTAGCAGGAGGAGGAGAAGGAGCAGAAGGAGCAGGAGGTGAAGAAGAAGCCGGTGGAGGAGATGGAACAGGAGGAGGTGAAGGAGCAGAAAGAGGAGAAGCAGCCGGATATGGAGAAGGAGCAGGAGGAGGAGAAGGAGCAGGTGGAGGAGAAGGATCAGGAGGAGGAGAAGGAGCAGGAGGTGGAGAAGGAGCAGGAGGAAGAGAAGGAGCAGGTGGAGGTGAAGGAGCATTAGGAGGAGAAGGAGCAGGAGGTGGAGAAAGAGCAGGAGCAGGAGAAGGAGCAGGAGGAGGAGAAGGAGCAGGAGGAGGAGAAGGAGCTGGAGGTGGAGAAGGAGCAGGAGGAGGAGAAGGAGGAGGAGGTGGAGAAGGAGCAGGAGGAGGAGAAGGAGCAGGTATAGGAGAAGGAGCAGTAGGAGGAGAAGGAGCAGGAGGTGGAGGGGGAGCAGCAGGAGAATGAGCAGGTGGTGCAGAATGAGGAGGAGGAGGAGAAGGCGCAGGAGGAGGAAAAGGAGCAGGAGGAGGAGAAGGAGCAGGTGGAGGAGAAGGAGCAGTAGGCGGAGAAGGTGCAGGAGGTGGAGAAAGAGCAGGAGCAGGAGATGGAGCAGGAGGAGGAGAAGGAGCAGGAGGAGGAGAAGGAGCTGTAGGTGGAGAAGTAGCAGGAGTTGGAAAAGGCGGAGGAGGAGGAGGAGGAGAAGGTGCAGGAGGAGGAGAAGGAGCAGGAGGTGGAGAAAGAGCATGAGGAGGAGCAGAAGGAGCAGGAGGTGGAGATGGAGCAGGACGTGGAGAAGGAGCAGGAGGAGGAGAAGGAGCAGGAGGTGGAGAAGGAGGAGGAGGTGGAGAAGGAGCAGGAGGTGCAGAAAGAGCAGGAGAAGGAGCAGGAGGAGGAGAAGGAGCAGAAGGATCAGGAGGTGGAGAAGGAGCCGGTGGAGGAGAAGGAACAGGATGAGGTGAAGGAGCAGGAGGAGGAGAAGCAGCCGGAGATGGAGAAGGAGCAGGAGGAGCAGAAGGAGCAGGTGGAGGAGAAGGATCAGGAGGTGGAGAAAGAGCTGGAGGAGGAGAACGAGCTGGAGGAGGACAAGGAGCAGGAGGGGGAGAAGGAGCAGGAGGAGGAGTAGGAGCAGGAGGTGGAGAAGGAGCAGGAGGTGCAGAAGGAGCAGGAGGAGGAGGGGGAGCAGAAGGAGAATGAGCAGGCGGTGCAGAAGGAGCAGGAGGATGAGAAGGCGCAGGAGGAGGAAAAGGAGCAGGAGGAGGAGAAGGAGCAGGAGGTGGAGAAAGAGCAGGAGCAGGAGATGGAGCAGGAGGAGGAGAAGGAGCAGGAGGAGGAGAAGGAGCTTGAGGTGGAGAAGTAGCAGGAGGTGCAGAAGGAGGAGGAGGAGATGGTGCAGGAGGAGGAGAAGGAGCAGGAGGAGGAGAAGGAGCAGGAGGGGGAGAAGGAGCAGGAGTAGGAGGGGTAGCAGGAGATGGAGAGTGAACAGGAGGTTGAGAAGCAGCAGGGCGTGGAGAATGAGCTGGAGGATGAGAACGAGCTGGAAGAGCAGAAGGAGCAGGAGGGGGAGAAGGAGCAGGAAGTGGAGAAGGAGCAGGAGGAGGAGGGTGAGCAGAAGGAGACGGAGCAGGATTTGGAAAAGGAGCAGGAGGAGGGAAGGGAGCAGGAGGTGGAGAAGGAGCAGGATGTGGAGAAAGAGCAGGAGGAGGAGCAGAAGGAGCAGGAGGTGGAGATGGAGCAGGACGTGGAGAAGGAGCAGGAGGAGGAGGAGGAGAAGGAGCCGGAGGTCGATAAGTAGCCGGAGGTGGAGAAGAAGCAGGAGGTGTAGAAGGAGCAGGTTGTGGAGAACGAGCTGGAGGAAGAGAATGAGCAGAAGGAGAAGGAGCTGGAGGAGGAGAAGGACCAGGAGGTGGAGAAGGAGCAGGAGGTGGAGACGGAGCAGGAGGAGCAGAAGGAGCAGGAGCAGGAGAAGGAGGAGGAGGAGCAGAAGGAGTCGGAGGAGGAGAAGGAGCAGGAGGAGGAGAAGGAGCTGAAGGGGGAGATGGAGCAGGCGGAGGAAAAGGAGCAGAAGGAGGAGAAGGAGCAGGAGGTGGAGAAGGAGCAGGAGGTGGAGAAGGAACAGGAGGTGCAGAAGGAGCAGGAGCAGGAGAAGGAGGAGGAGGAGCAGAAGGAGTCGGAGGAGGAGAAGGAGCAGGAGGAGAAGAAGAAGCAGAAAGAGCAGGAGGTGGAGATGGAGCCGGTGGAGGAGAAGGAACAGGAGGAGGTGAAGGAGCAGGAGGAGGAGAAGGAGCAGGAGGTGGAGAAAGAGCAGGAGCAGGAGAAGGAGCAGGAGGAGGAGAAGGAGCAGGAGGAGGAGAAGGAGCAGGAGGAGGAGGAGGAGAAGGAGCAGGAGGGGGAGAAGGAGCAGGAGTTGGAGGGGTAGCAGGAGATGGAGCGGAAGGGGGAAAAGGAGCAGGAGATGGAGAGGGAGCAGGAGGTGGAGAAGGAGCAGGAGGTGGAGAAGGAGCAGGAGGTGGAGAAGGAACAGAAAATGGAGAAGGAACAGGAGCTTTAGAAGGAGCAGGAGGAGGAGGAGCAGAAGGAGCAGGAATTGGAGAAAGAGCAGTTGCAGGAGAAGGAGCAGCAATTGGAGAATGAGCAGGAGATGGAGAAGGAGAAGGAGGAGGTGGTGGAGCAGGAGGTGGAGAAGGAGCAGGAGGTGGAGAAGGAACTGGAGGGGGAGAAGGAACTGGTGGGCGAGAAGAAACTGGAGGGCGAGAAGGAACTGGAGGGGGAGAAGGAGCAGGAGCAGGAGAAGAAGCAGGGAGTGGAGATAGAGCAGGAGGAGAAGGGTGAGCAGAAGGAGAAGGAGCAGGAGGTGGAAAAAGAGCAGGAGGAGGGAAGGGAGCAGGAGGTGGAGAAGGAGCAGGAGGTGGAGAAAGAGCAGGAGGAGGAGCTGAAGGACCAGGAGGTGGAGATGGAGCAGGACGTGGAGAAGGAGCCGAAGGTGGGGAAGGAGCAGGAGGTGTAGAAGGAGCAGGTTGTGGAGAAGGAGCTGAAGGAGTAAAATGAGCAGGAGAAGGAGAAGGAGCAGGAGGAGGAGAAGGAGCAGGAGGTGGAGAAGGAGCAGGAGGTGGAGACGGAGCAGGAGGAGGAGGTGGAGCAGAAGGAGATGGAGCAGCCGGTAGAGAAGGAGCAGAAGGAGGAGATGGAGCAGGAGGAGGAGAAGGAGGAGAAGGAGCAGGAGGTGGATAGGGAGCAGGAGGTGGAGAAGGAGCAGGAGGAGCAGAAGGAGCAGGAGAAGGAGGAGGAGGAGGAGAAGGAGACGGAGGAGGACAAGGAGCAGGAGGAGGAGAAGGAGCAGAAGGAGCAGGAGGTGGAGAACAAGCCGGTGGAGGAGATGGAACAGGAGGAGGTGAAGGAGCAGAAAGAGGAGAAGCAGCCGGATATGGAGAAGGAGCAGGAGGAGGAGAAGGAGCAGGTGGAGGAGAAGGAGCAGGAGGTGGAGAAAGAGCTGGAGGAGGAGAACGAGCTGGAGGAGGAGAAGGAGCAGGAGGGGGAGAAGGAGCAGGAGGAGGAGAAGGAGCAGGAGGTGGAGAAGGAGCAGGAGGAGGAGAAGGAGCAGGTGGAGGAGAACGAGCAGTCGGAGGAGAAGGAGCAGGAGGTGGAGAAAGAGCAGGAGCAGGAGAAGGAGCAGGAGGAGGAGAAGGAGCAGGAGGAGGAGAAGGAGCTGGAGGTGGAGAAGGAGCAGGAGGAGGAGAAAGAGCAGGAGGTGGAGAAGGAGCAGGAGGAGGAGAAGGAGCAGGTGGAGGAGAAGGAGCAGTAGGAGGAGAAGGAGCAGGAGGTGGAGAAAGAGCAGGAGCAGGAGAAGGAGCAGGAGGAGGAGGGGGAGCAGCAGGAGAATGAGCAGGTGGTGCAGAAGGAGGAGGAGGAGGAGAAGGCGCAGGAGGAGGAAAAGGAGCAGGAGGAGGAGAAGGAGCAGGTGGAGGAGAAGGAGCAGTTGGCGGAGAAGGAGCAGGAGGTGGAGAAAGAGCAGGAGCAGGAGAAGGAGCAGGAGGAGGAGAAGGAGCAGGAGGAGGAGAAGGAGCTGTAGGTGGAGAAGTACCAGGAGTTGGGGAAGGAGGCGGAGGAGGAGAAGGTGCAGGAGGGGGAGAAGGAGCAGGAGTAGGAGGGGTAGCAGGAGATGGAGAGTGAGCAGGAGGTTGAGAAGCAGCAGGGCGTGGAGAATGAGCTGGAGGAGGAGAACGAGCTGGAGGAGGAGAAGGAGCAGGAGGGGGAGAAGGAGCAGGAAGTGGAGAAGGAGCAGGACGAGGAGGGGGAGCAGAAGGAGAAGGAGCTGACGGTGGAGACGGAGCAGGAGGAGGAGAAGGCGCAGGAGGAGGAAAAGGAGCAGGAGGAGGAGAAGGAGCAGGAGGTGGAGAAGGAGCAGGAGGTGGCGGAGGAGCAGGAGATAGAGAAGGGGCATGAGGTGGAGAAGGAGCAGGAGGAGGAGGAGGAGCAGAAGGAGAAGGAGCAGGCGGTGCAGAAGGACTGGGAGGAGGAAAACGAGCAGGAGGAGGGAAAGGAGCAGGAAGTGGAGAATGAGCAGATGCTGGAGAAGGAGTAGGAGCAGGAGAAGGAGCATTAGCAGGAGAAGGAGCAGGAGTAGGAGATGGAGAAGGAGGAGGAGGAGGAGGAGGAGGAGAAAGTGCAGGAGGAGAAGGAGCAGGAGTAGGAGGGGTAGCAGGAGATGGAGCGGAAGGGGTAAAAGTAGCAGGAGATCGAGAGGGAGCTGGAGGTGCTGAAGGAGCAGGACGTGGAGAATGAGCGGGACGTGGAGAACGAGCAGGAGGGGGAGAAGGAGCAGGAGTGGGAGAAGGTGCAGGAGGGGGAGAAGGAGCAGGAGGGGGAGAAGGAGCAGGAGTAGGAGGGGTAGCAGGAGATGGAGCGGAATGGGTAAAAGTAGCTGGAGATGGAGAGGGAGCAGGAGGTGGAGAAGGAGCAGGACGTGGAAAATGAGCTGGACGTGGAGATGGAGCAGGAGGGGGAGAAGGAGCAGGAGTGGGAGAAGGAGCAGGAGGGGGAGAAGGAGCAGGAGGGAGAGAAGGAGCAGGATTAGGAGGGGTAGCAGGCGATGGAGAGAAAGAGGGAGAAGGAGCAGGAGATGGAGTGGGAGCAAGAGGTGGAGAAGGAGCAGGAGGTGGAGAAGGAGCAGAAGGAGCAGGAGGTGGAAAAGGAGCCGGTGGAGGAGAAGGAACAGGAGGAGGTGAATGAGCAGGAGGAGGAGAAGCAGCCGGAGGTGGAGAAGGAGCAGGAGGAGGTGAAGGAGCAGGAGGAGGAGGGGGAGCAGGAGGAGAATGATCAGGTGGTGCAGAAGGAGGAGGAGGAGGAGAAGGCGCAGGAGGAGGAAAAGGAGCAGGAGCAGGAGAAGGAGCAGTCGGAGGAGAAGGAGCAGGAGGTGGAGAAAGAGCAGGAGCAGGAGAAGGAGCAGGAGGAGGAGAAGGAGCAGTATGAGGAGAAGGAGCTGGAGGTGGAGAAGGAGCAGGAGGAGGAGAAAGAGCAGGAGGTGGAGAAGGAGCAGGAGGAGGAGAAGGAGCAGGTGGAGGAGAAGGAGCAGTAGGAGGAGAAGGAGCAGGAGGTGGAGAAAGAGCAGGGGCAGGAGAAGGAGCAGGAGGAGGAGGGGGAGCAGCAGGAGAATGAGCAGGTGGTGCAGAAGGAGGAGGAGGAGGAGAAGGCGCAGGAGGAGGAAAAGGAGCAGGAGGAGGAGAAGGAGCAGGTGGAGGAGAAGGAGCAGTTGGCGGAGAAGGAGCAGTAGGAGGAGAAGGAGCAGGAGGTGGAGAAAGAGCAGGAGGAGGAGCAGAAGGAGCAGGAGGTGGAGATGGAGCAGGACGTGGAGAAGGAGCAGGAGGAGGAGGAGGAGAAGGAGCCGGAGGTCGATAAGTAGCCGGAGGTGGAGAAGAAGCAGGAGGTGTAGAAGGAGCAGGTTGTGGAGAACGAGCTGGAGGAAGAGAATGAGCAGAAGGAGAAGGAGCTGGAGGAGGAGAAGGACCAGGAGGTGGAGAAGGAGCAGGAGGTGGAGACGGAGCAGGAGGAGCAGGTGGAGCAGAGGGAGATGGAGCAGGCGGTGGAGAATGAGCAGTAGGAGGAGAAGGAGCAGGAGGAGGAGAAGGAGCTGAAGGGGGAGATGGAGCAGGCGGAGGAAAAGGAGCAGAAGGAGGAGAAGGAGCAGGAGGTGGAGAAGGAGCAGGAGGTGGAGAAGGAACAGGAGGTGCAGAAGGAGCAGGAGCAGGAGAAGGAGGAGGAGGAGCAGAAGGAGTCGGAGGAGGAGAAGGAGCAGGATGAGAAGAAGAAGCAGAAGGAGCAGGAGGTGGAGATGGAGCCGGTGGAGGAGAAGGAACAGGAGGAGGTGAAGGAGCAGGAGGAGGAGAAGGAGCAGGAGGTGGAGAAAGAGCAGGAGCAGGAGAAGGAGCAGGAGGAGGAGAAGGAGCAGGAGGAGGAGAAGGAGCAGGAGGAGGAGAAGGAGCAGGAGGGGGAGAAGGAGCAGGAGTTGGAGGGGTAGCAGGAGATGGAGCGGAAGGGGGAAAAGGAGCAGGAGGTGGAGACGGAGCAGGAGGAGGAGGTGGAGCAGAAGGAGATGGAGCAGCCGGTAGAGAAGGAGCAGAAGGAGGAGATGGAGCAGGAGGAGGAGAAGGAGGAGAAGGAGCAGGAGGTGGATAGGGAGCAGGAGGTGGAGAAGGAGCAGAAGGAGCAGAAGGAGCAGGAGAAGGAGGAGGAGGAGGAGAAGGAGACGGAGGAGGACAAGGAGCAGGAGGAGGAAAAGGAGCAGAAGGAGCAGGAGGTGGAGAACAAGCCGGTGGAGGAGATGGAACAGGAGGAGGTGAAGGAGCAGAAAGAGGAGAAGCAGCCGGATATGGAGAAGGAGCAGGAGGAGGAGAAGGAGCAGGTGGAGGAGAAGGAGCAGGAGGTGGAGAAAGAGCTGGAGGAGGAGAACGAGCTGGAGGAGGAGAAGGAGCAGGAGGGGGAGAAGGAGCAGGAGGAGGAGAAGGAGCAGGAGGTGGAGAAGGAGCAGGAGGAGGAGAAGGAGCAGGTGGAGGAGAACGAGCAGTCGGAGGAGAAGGAGCAGGAGGTGGAGAAAGAGCAGGAGCAGGAGAAGGAGCAGGAGGAGGAGAAGGAGCAGGAGGAGGAGAAGGAGCTGGAGGTGGAGAAGGAGCAGGAGGAGGAGAAAGAGCAGGAGGTGGAGAAGGAGCAGGAGGAGGAGAAGGAGCAGGTGGAGGAGAAGGAGCAGTAGGAGGTAAAGGAGCAGGAGGTGGAGAAAGAGCAGGAGCAGGAGAAGGAGCAGGAGGAGGAGGGGGAGCAGCAGGAGAATGAGCAGGTGGTGCAGAAGGAGGAGGAGGAGGAGAAGGCGCAGGAGGAGGAAAAGGAGCAGAAGGAGGAGAAGGAGCAGGTGGAGGAGAAGGAGCAGTTGGCGGAGAAGGAGCAGGAGGTGGAGAAAGAGCAGGAGCAGGAGAAGGAGCAGGAGGAGGAGAAGGAGCAGGAGGAGGAGAAGGAGCTGTAGGTGGAGAAGTACCAGGAGTTGGGGAAGGAGGCGGAGGAGGAGAAGGTGCAGGAGGGGGAGAAGGAGCAGGAGTAGGAGGGGTAGCAGGAGATGGAGAGTGAGCAGGAGGTTGAGAAGCAGCAGGGCGTGGAGAATGAGCTGGAGGAGGAGAACGAGCTGGAGGAGGAGAAGGAGCAGGAGGGGGAGAAGGAGCAGGAAGTGGAGAAGGAGCAGGACGAGGAGGGGGAGCAGAAGGAGAAGGAGCTGATGGTGGAGACGGAGCAGGAGGAGGAGAAGGCGCAGGAGGAGGAAAAGGAGCAGGAGGAGGAGAAGGAGCAGGAGGTGGAGAAGGAGCAGGAGGTGGCGGAGGAGCAGGAGATAGAGAAGGGGCATGAGGTGGAGAAGGAGCAGGAGGAGGAGGAGGAGCAGAAGGAGAAGGAGCAGGCGGTGCAGAAGGACTGGGAGGAGGAAAACGAGCAGGAGGAGGGAAAGGAGCAGGAAGTGGAGAATGAGCAGATGCTGGAGAAGGAGTAGGAGCAGGAGAAGGAGCATTAGCAGGAGAAGGAGCAGGAGTAGGAGATGGAGAAGGAGGAGGAGGAGGAGGAGGAGGAGAAAGTGCAGGAGGAGAAGGAGCAGGAGTAGGAGGGGTAGCAGGAGATGGAGCGGAAGGGGTAAAAGTAGCAGGAGATCGAGAGGGAGCTGGAGGTGCTGAAGGAGCAGGACGTGGAGAATGAGCGGGACGTGGAGAACGAGCAGGAGGGGGAGAAGGAGCAGGAGTGGGAGAAGGTGCAGGAGGGGGAGAAGGAGCAGGAGGGGGAGAAGGAGCAGGAGTAGGAGGGGTAGCAGGAGATGGAGCGGAATGGGTAAAAGTAGCTGGAGATGGAGAGGGAGCAGGAGGTGGAGAAGGAGCAGGACGTGGAAAATGAGCTGGACGTGGAGATGGAGCAGGAGGGGGAGAAGGAGCAGGAGTGGGAGAAGGAGCAGGAGGGGGAGAAGGAGCAGGAGGGAGAGAAGGAGCAGGATTAGGAGGGGTAGCAGGCGATGGAGAGAAAGAGGGAGAAGGAGCAGGAGATGGAGTGGGAGCAAGAGGTGGAGAAGGAGCAGGAGGTGGAGAAGGAGCAGAAGGAGCAGGAGGTGGAAAAGGAGCCGGTGGAGGAGAAGGAACAGGAGGAGGTGAATGAGCAGGAGGAGGAGAAGCAGCCGGAGGTGGAGAAGGAGCAGGAGGAGGTGAAGGAGCAGGAGGAGGAGGGGGAGCAGGAGGAGAATGATCAGGTGGTGCAGAAGGAGGAGGAGGAGGAGAAGGCGCAGGAGGAGGAAAAGGAGCAGGAGCAGGAGAAGGAGCAGTCGGAGGAGAAGGAGCAGGAGGTGGAGAAAGAGCAGGAGCAGGAGAAGGAGCAGGAGGAGGAGAAGGAGCAGTATGAGGAGAAGGAGCTGGAGGTGGAGAAGGAGCAGGAGGAGGAGAAAGAGCAGGAGGTGGAGAAGGAGCAGGAGGAGGAGAAGGAGCAGGTGGAGGAGAAGGAGCAGTAGGAGGAGAAGGAGCAGGAGGTGGAGAAAGAGCAGGGGCAGGAGAAGGAGCAGGAGGAGGAGGGGGAGCAGCAGGAGAATGGGCAGGTGGTGCAGAAGGAGGAGGAGGAGGAGAAGGCGCAGGAGGAGGAAAAGGAGCAGGAGGAGGAGAAGGAGCAGGTGGAGGAGAAGGAGCAGTTGGCGGAGAAGGAGCAGGAGGTGGAGAAAGAGCAGGAGCAGGAGAAGGAGCAGGAGGAGGAGAAGGAGCAGGAGGAGGAGAAGGAGCTGTATGTGGAGAAGTACCAGGAGTTGGGGAAGGAGGCGGAGGAGGAGAAGGTGCAGGAGGGGGAGAAGGAGCAGGAGTTGGAGGGGTAGCAGGAGATGGAGCGGAAGGGGGAAAAGGAGCAGGAGATGGAGAGGGAGCAGGAGGTGGAGAAGGAGCAGGAGGTGGAGAAGGAGCAGGAGGTGGAGAAGGAACAGAAAATGGAGAAGGAACAGGAGCTTTGGAAGGAGCAGGAGGAGGAGGAGCAGAAGGAGCAGGAATTGGAGAAAGAGCAGTTGCAGGAGAAGGAGCAGCAATTGGAGAATGAGCAGGAGATGGAGAAGGAGAAGGAGGAGGTGGTGGAGCAGGAGGTGGAGAAGGAGCAGGAGGTGGAGAAGGAACTGGAGGGGGAGAAGGAACTGGTGGGCGAGAAGAAACTGGAGGGCGAGAAGGAACTGGAGGGGGAGAAGGAGCAGGAGCAGGAGAAGAAGCAGGGAGTGGAGATAGAGCAGGAGGAGAAGGGTGAGCAGAAGGAGAAGGAGCAGGAGGTGGAAAAAGAGCAGGAGGAGGGAAGGGAGCAGGAGGTGGAGAAGGAGCAGGAGGTGGAGAAAGAGCAGGAGGAGGAGCTGAAGGACCAGGAGGTGGAGATGGAGCAGGACGTGGAGAAGGAGCCGAAGGTGGGGAAGGAGCCGGAGGTGGAGAAGGAGCCGGAGGTGGAGAAGGAGCAGGAGGTGTAGAAGGAGCAGGTTGTGGAGAAGGAGCTGAAGGAGTAAAATGAGCAGGAGAAGGAGAAGGAGCAGGAGGAGGAGAAGGAGCAGGAGGTGGAGAAGGAGCAGGAGGTGGAGACGGAGCAGGAGGAGGAGGTGGAGCAGAAGGAGATGGAGCAGCCGGTAGAGAAGGAGCAGAAGGAGGAGATGGAGCAGGAGGAGGAGAAGGAGGAGAAGGAGCAGGAGGTGGATAGGGAGCAGGAGGTGGAGAAGGAGCAGGAGGAGCAGAAGGAGCAGGAGAAGGAGGAGGAGGAGGAGAAGGAGACGGAGGAGGACAAGGAGCAGGAGGAGGAAAAGGAGCAGAAGGAGCAGGAGGTGGAGAACAAGCCGGTGGAGGAGATGGAACAGGAGGAGGTGAAGGAGCAGAAAGAGGAGAAGCAGCCGGATATGGAGAAGGAGCAGGAGGAGGAGAAGGAGCAGGTGGAGGAGAAGGAGCAGGAGGTGGAGAAAGAGCTGGAGGAGGAGAACGAGCTGGAGGAGGAGAAGGAGCAGGAGGGGGAGAAGGAGCAGGAGGAGGAGAAGGAGCAGGAGGTGGAGAAGGAGCAGGAGGAGGAGAAGGAGCAGGTGGAGGAGAACGAGCAGTCGGAGGAGAAGGAGCAGGAGGTGGAGAAAGAGCAGGAGCAGGAGAAGGAGCAGGAGGAGGAGAAGGAGCAGGAGGAGGAGAAGGAGCTGGAGGTGGAGAAGGAGCAGGAGGAGGAGAAAGAGCAGGAGGTGGAGAAGGAGCAGGAGGAGGAGAAGGAGCAGGTGGAGGAGAAGGAGCAGTAGGAGGAGAAGGAGCAGGAGGTGGAGAAAGAGCAGGAGCAGGAGAAGGAGCAGGAGGAGGAGGGGGAGCAGCAGGAGAATGAGCAGGTGGTGCAGAAGGAGGAGGAGGAGGAGAAGGCGCAGGAGGAGGAAAAGGAGCAGGAGGAGGAGAAGGAGCAGGTGGAGGAGAAGGAGCAGTTGGCGGAGAAGGAGCAGGAGGTGGAGAAAGAGCAGGAGCAGGAGAAGGAGCAGGAGGAGGAGAAGGAGCAGGAGGAGGAGAAGGAGCTGTAGGTGGAGAAGTACCAGGAGTTGGGGAAGGAGGCGGAGGAGGAGAAGGTGCAGGAGGGGGAGAAGGAGCAGGATTAGGAGGGGTAGCAGGAGATGGAGAGTGAGCAGGAGGTTGAGAAGCAGCAGGGCGTGGAGAATGAGCTGGAGGAGGAGAACGAGCTGGAGGAGGAGAAGGAGCAGGAGGGGGAGAAGGAGCAGGAAGTGGAGAAGGAGCAGGACGAGGAGGGGGAGCAGAAGGAGAAGGAGCTGACGGTGGAGACGGAGCAGGAGGAGGAGAAGGCGCAGGACGAGGAAAAGGAGCAGGAGGAGGCGAAGGAGCAGGAGGTGGAGAAGGAGCAGGAGGTGGCGGAGGAGCAGGAGATAGAGAAGGGGCATGAGGTGGAGAAGGAGCAGGAGGAGGAGGAGGAGCAGAAGGAGAAGGAGCAAGGGATGAAGAAGGACTGGGAGGAGGAAAACGAGCAGGAGGAGGGAAAGGAGCAGGAAGTGGAGAATGAGCAGATGCTGGAGAAGGAGTAGGAGCAGGAGAAGGAGCATTAGCAGGAGAAGGAGCAGGAGTAGGAGATGGAGAAGGAGGAGGAGGAGGAGGAGGAGGAGAAAGTGCAGGAGGAGAAGGAGCAGGAGTAGGAGGGGTAGCAGGAGATGGAGCGGAAGGGGTAAAAGTAGCATGAGATCGAGAGGGAGCTGGAGGTGCTGAAGGAGCAGGACGTGGAGAATGAGCGGGACGTGGAGAACGAGCAGGAGGGGGAGAAGGAGCAGGAGTGGGAGAAGGTGCAGGAGGGGGAGAAGGAGCAGGAGGGGGAGAAGGAGCAGGAGTAGGATGGGTAGCAGGAGATGGAGCGGAATGGGTAAAAGTAGCTGGAGATGGAGAGGGAGCAGGAGGTGGAGAAGGAGCAGGACGTGGAAAATGAGCTGGACGTGGAGATGGAGCAGGAGGGGGAGAAGGAGCAGGAGTGGGAGAAGGAGCAGGAGGGGGAGAAGGAGCAGGAGGGAGAGAAGGAGCAGGATTAGGAGGGGTAGCAGGCGATGGAGAGAAAGAGGGAGAAGGAGCAGGAGATGGAGTGGGAGCAAGAGGTGGAGAAGGAGCAGGAGGTGGAGAAGGAGCAGAAGGAGCAGGAGGTGGAAAAGGAGCCGGTGGAGGAGAAGGAACAGGAGGAGGTGAATGAGCAGGAGGAGGAGAAGCAGCCGGAGGTGGAGAAGGAGCAGGAGGAGGTGAAGGAGCAGGAGGAGGAGGGGGAGCAGGAGGAGAATGAGCAGGTGGTGCAGAAGGAGGAGGAGGAGGAGAAGGCGCAGGAGGAGGAAAAGGAGCAGGAGCAGGAGAAGGAGCAGGAGGAGGAGAAGGAGCAGGAGGAGGAGAAGGAGCTGTAGGTGGAGAAGTAGCAGGAGTTGGAGAAGGAGGAGGAGGAGGAGAAGGTGCAGGAGGGGGAGAAGGAGCAGGAGTACGAGGGGTAGCAGGAGATGGAGAGTGAGCAGGAGGTTGAGAAGCAGCAGGGCGTGGAGAATGAGCTGGAGGAGGAGAACGAGCTGGAGGAGGAGAAGGAGCAGGAGGGGGAGAAGGAGCAGGAAGTGGAGAAGGAGCAGGACGAGGAGGGGGAGCAGAAGGAGAAGGAGCTTGCGGTGGAGACGGAGCAGGAGGAGGAGAAGGCGCAGGACGAGGAAAATGAGCAGGAGGAGGAGAAGGAGCAGGAGGTGGAGAAGGAGCAGGAGGTGGCGAATGAGCAGGAGGGAGAGAAGGGGCAGGAGGTGGAAAAGGAGCAGGAGGAGGAGGAGGAGCAGAAGTAGAAGGAGCAGGCGGTGGAGAAGGACTGGGAGGAGGAAAACGAGCAGGAGGAGGGAAAGGAGCAGGAAGTGGAGAAGGAGAAGAAGGTGAAGAAGTAGTAGGAGCAGGAGAAGGAGTAGTAGCAGGTGAAGGAGCAGGAGTAGGAGATGGAGAAGGAGGAGGAGGAGGAGGAGGAGAAGGTGCAGGAGGAGAAGGAGCAGGAGTAGGGTAGCAGGAGATGGAGCGGAAGGGGTAAAAGTAGCAGGAGATCGAGAGGGAGCAGGAGGTGGAGAAGGAGCAGGACGTGGAGAATGAGCTGGACGTGGAGAACGAGCAGGACGGGGAGAAGGAGCAGGAGTGGGAGAAGGAGCAGGAGGGGGAGAAGGGGCAGGAGGGGGAGAAGGGGCAGGAGTAGGAGGGGTAGCAGGAGATGGAGCGGAATGGGTAAAAGTAGCAGGAGATGGAGAGGGAGCAGGAGGTGGAGAAGGAGCAGGAGGGGGAGAAGGAGCAGGAGTGGGAGAAGGAGCAGGAGGGGGAGAAGGAGCAGGAGGGAGAGAAGGAGCAGGATTAGGAGGGGTAGCAGGAGATGGAGAGAAAGGGGGAGAAGGAGCAGGAGATGGAGTGGGAGCAAGAGGTGGAGAAGGAGCAGGAGGTGGAGAAGGAGCAGAAGGAGCAGGAGGTGGAAAAGGAGCCGGTGGAGGAGAAGGAACAGGAGGAGGTGAATGAGCAGGAGGAGGAGAAGCAGCCGGAGGTGGAGAAGGAGCAGGAGGAGGTGAAGGAGCAGGTGGAGGAGAAGCAGCAGTAGGAGGAGAAGGTGTAGGAGGTGGAGAAGGAGCAGGAGGAGGAGATGGAGCTGGAGGTGAAGTAGCCGGAGGTCGAGAAGGAGGAGGAGGAGGAAAAGGTGCAGGAGGAGGAGAAGGAGCAGGAGGGGGAGAAGCAGCAGAAGTAGGAGGGGTAGCAGGAGATGGAGCGGATGGGGGAAATGTAGCAGGAGATGGAGAGGGAGCTGGAGGTGCAGAAGGAGCAGGAGCAGGAGAAGGAGGAGGAGGAGGAGAAGGAGCCGGAGGAGGAGAAGGAGCAGGAGGAGGTGAAGGAGCAGAACGAGCAGGAGGTGGAAAAGGAGCCGGTGGAGGAGAAGGAACAGGAGGAGGTGAAGGTGCAGTAGGAGGAAAAGGAACAGGAGATGGAAAAGGAACAGGAGCTTGAGAAGGAGCAGGAGGAGGAGCAGTAGCAGGAGGAGGAGGAGCAGAAGTAGCAGGAATTGGAGAAAGAGCAGTTGGAGGAGAAGGAGCAGGAATTGGAGAATGAGCAGCAGGAGGAGGTGGACAGAATGAGATAGAGCAGGCGGTGAAGGAGGAGGAGGAGGAGAAGGAACAGGAGGAGGGGAAGGAGCAGTAGGAAGAGAAGGAGCAGGATGAGGAAAAGGAGCAGGAGGAGTAGAAGGTGGAGTAGGAGGAGAAGGAGCAGTAGGTGTAGAAAGAGCAGGAGGAGGTGAAGGAGCAGGTGGAGGAGAAGCAGCAGTAGGAGGAGAAGGTGTAGGAGGTGGAGAAGGAGCAAGAGGAGGAGATGGAGCAGAAGTCGGAGGGGTAGCAGGAGATGGAGCGGATGGGGGAAAAGTAGCTGGAGAGGGAGCAGGAGGTGCAGAAGCAGCCGGAGGTGGAGAAGGAGGAGGAGGAGGAAAAGGTGCAGGAGGAGGAGAAGGAGCAGGAGGGGGAGAAGGAGCAGAAGTCGGAGGGGTAGCAGGAGATGGAGCGGATGGGGGAAAAGTAGCTGGAGAGGGAGCAGGAGGTGCAGAAGCAGCCGGAGGTGGAGAAGGAGCAGGAGGAGGTGAAGGAGCAGGTGGAGGAGAAGGAGCAGTAGGAGGAGCGGCAGCAGGAGATGGAGCGGAAGGGGGAAAAGTAGCAGGAGATGGAGAGGGAGCAGGAGGTTGAGAAGCAGCAGGACGTGGAGAAGGAGCAGGACGTGGAGAAGGAGCAGTATGGGGAGAAGGAGCAGGAGGGGGAGAAGGAGCAGGAGGGGAGAAGGAGCAGGAGTAAGTGGTGTAGCAGGAGATGGAGCGGAAGGGGGAGAAGGAGCAGGAGATGGAGAGGGAGCAGGAGGTGGAGAACGAGCAGGAGGTGGAGAAGGAACAGGTGATGGAAAAGGAACAGGAGCTTGAGAATGAGCAGGAGGAGGAGAAGTAGCAGGAGGAGGAGGAGCAGAAGGAGCTGGAATTGGAGAAGGAGCAGTTGGAGGAGAAGGAGCAGGAATTGGAGAATGAGCAGGAGATGGAGAAGGAGGAGGTGATGGAGCAGGAGGTGGAGAAGGAGCAGGAGGGTGAGAAGGAACTGGAGGGGTGAATTAACTGGAGGGGGAGAAGGAGCAGGAGGAGGAGGGGATGCAGAAGGAGAAGGAGCAGGAGGTGGAAAAGGAGCAGGAGGAGGGGAAGGAGCCTAGAGGAGGAGAAGGAGCAGCAGGTGGAGAAGGAGCAGGAGGTGGAGAAGGATCATGAGGTGCAGACGTAGCAGGAGCAGGAGAAGGAGCAGGAGGAGGAGAAGGACCCGGAGGAGGAGACGGAGCAGGAGGAAGAAAATGAGCAGAAGGAGCAGGAGGTGGTGATGGAGCAGGGCATGGAGAAGTAGCAGGAGGAGGGTAAGGAGAAGGAGCCTGAGTTGGAGAAGGAGCCGGAGGAGGAGAAGGATCAGGAGGAGGAGAAGGAGCAGGAAGAGGAGAAGGAGCAGGAGGTGGAGAAGAAGCAGGAGGTGGAGTAGGAGCAGGAGGTGTTGAAGGAGCAGGAGGTGGAGAAGGAGCAGGAGGAGGAGGAGGAGCAGAAGGAGAAGGAGCAGGCAGTGGATAAGGACCAGGAGGAGGAAAACGAGCAGGAGGAGGGAAAGGAGCAGGAGGTGGAGAAGGAGCAGTACGAGGAGAAGGAGGAGGAGTAGGAGCCGGAGGAGGAGAGGGTGCAGGAGGAGGAAAAGGAGCAGGAGGAGGAAAAGGAGCAGTAGGAGGAGAAGGAGCAGGAGTAGGATGGTTAGCAGGAGATGGAGCAGTAGGCAGAGAATGAGCAGGAGTAGGAGGGGTAGCAGGGGATGGAGCGGAATGGGGAGAAGGAGCAGGAGATGGAGAGGGAGCAAGAGGTGGAGAAGGAGCAGGAGGTGGAGAAGGATCAAGAGGAGGAGGAGCAGGAGGTGGAGAAAGAGCAGGAGCAGGAGAAGGAGCAGGAGGAGGAGGGGGAGCAGCAGGAGAATGAGCACGTGGTGCAGAAGGAGGAGGAGGAGAAGGCGCAGGAGGAGGAAAAGGAGTAGGAGGAGGAGAAGGAGCATGTGGAGGAGAAGGAGCAGTAAGCGGAGAAGGAGCAGGAGGTGGAGAAAGAGCAGGAGCAGGAGAAGGAGCAGGAGGAGGAGAAGGAGCAGGAGGAGGAGAAGGAGCTGTAGGTGGAGAAGTAGCAGGAGTTGGAGAAGGAGGAGGAGGAGGAGAAGGTGCAGGAGGGGGAGAAGGAGCAGGAGTAGGAGGGGTAGCAGGAGATGGAGAGTGAGCAGGAGGTTGAGAAGCAGCAGGGCGTGGAGAATGAGCTGGAGGAGGAGAACGAGCTGGAGGAGGAGAAGGAGCAGGAGGGGGAGAAGGAGCAGGAAGTGGAGAAGGAGCAGGACGAGGAGGGGGAGCAGAAGGAGAAGGAGCTGGCGGTGGAGACGGAGCAGGAGGAGGAGAAGGCGCAGGACGAGGAAAAGGAGCAGGAGGAGGAGAAGGAGCAGGAGGTGGAGAAGGAGCAGGAGGTGGCGAAGGAGCAGGAGGTAGAGAAGGGGCAGGAGGTGGAGAAGGAGCAGGAGGAGGAGCAGAAGGAGAAGGAGCAGACGGTGGAGAAGGACTGGGAGGAGGAAAACGAGCAGGAGGAGGGAAAGGAGCAGGAAGTGGAGAAGGAGCAGAAGGTGAAGAAGGAGTAGGAGCAGGAGAAGGAGCAGTAGCAGGAGAAGGAGCAGGAGTAGGAGATGGAGAAGGAGTAGGAGGAGGAGGAGGAGGAGAAGGTGCAGGAGGAGAAGGAGCAGGAGTAGGGTAGCAGGAGATGGAGCGGAAGGGGTAAAAGTAGCAGGAGATCGAGAGGGAGCAGGAGGTGTAGAAGGAGCAGGACGTGGAGAACGAGCAGGAGGGGGAGAAGGAGCAGGAGTGGGAGAAGGCGCAGGAGGGGGAGAAGGAGCGGGAGTGGGAGAAGGAGCAGGAGGGGGAGAAGGAGCAGGAGGGAGAGAAGGAGCAGGAATAGGAGGGGTAGCAGGAGATGGAGAGAAAGGGGGAGAAGGAGCAGGAGATGGAGTGGGAGCAAGAGGTGGAGAAGGAGCAGGAGGTTGAGAAGGAGCAGAAGGAGCAGGAGGTGGAAAAGGAGCCGGTGGAGGAGAAGGAACAGGAGGAGGTGAATGAGCGGGAGGAGGAGAAGCAGCCGGAGGTGGAGAAGGAGCAGGAGGAGGTGAAGGAGCAGGTGGAGGAGAAGCAGCAGTAGGAGGAGAAGGTGTAGGAGGTGGAGAAGGAGCAAGAGGAGGAGATGGAGCTGGAGGTGAAGTAGCCGGAGGTGGAGAAGGAGGAGGAGGAGGAAAAGGTGCAGGAGGAGGAGAAGGAGCAGGAGGGGGAGAAGGAGCAGAAGTCGGAGGGGTAGCAGGAGATGGAGCGGATGGGGGAAAAGTAGCAGGAGATGGAGAGGGAGCAAGAGGTGCAGAAGCAGCCGGAGGTGGAGAAGGAGCAGGAGGAGGTGAAGGAGCAGGTGGAGGAGAAGGAGCAGTAGGAGGAGCGGCAGCAGGAGATGGAGCGGAAGGGGGAAAAGTAGCAGGCGATGGAGAGGGAGCAGGAGGTTGAGAAGCAGCAGGACGTGGAGAAGGAGCAGGACGTGGAGAAGGAGCAGTATGGGGAGAAGGAGCAGGAGGGGGAGAAGGAGCAGGAGGGGAGAAGGAGCAGGAGTAAGTGGTGTAGCAGGAGATGGAGCGGAAGGGGGAGAAGGAGCAGGAGATGGAGAGGGAGCAGGAGGTGGAGAACGAGCAGGAGGTGGAGAAGGAACAGGAGATGGAAAAGGAACAGGAGCTTGAGAATGAGCAGGAGGAGGAGAAGTAGCAGGAGGAGGAGGAGCAGAAGGAGCTGGAATTGGAGAAGGAGCAGTTGGAGGAGAAGGAGCAGGAATTGGAGAATGAGCAGGAGATGGAGAAGGAGGAGGTGATGGAGCAGGAGGTGGAGAAGGAGCAGGAGGGTGAGAAGGAACTGGAGGGGGTGAATTAACTGGAGGGGGAGAAGGAGCAGGAGGAGGAGGGGATGCAGAAGGAGAAGGAGCAGGAGGTGGAAAAGGAGCAGGAGGAGGGGAAGGAGCCTAGAGGAGGAGAAGGAGCAGCAGGTGGAGAAGGAGCAGGAGGTGGAGAAGGATCATGAGGTGCAGACGTAGCAGGAGCAGGAGAAGGAGCAGGAGGAGGAGAAGGACCCGGAGGAGGAGACGGAGCAGGAGGAAGAAAATGAGCAGAAGGAGCAGGAGGTGGTGATGGAGCAGGGCATGGAGAAGTAGCAGGAGGAGGGTAAGGAGTAGGAGCCGGAGGAGGAGAAGGATCAGGAGGAGGAGAAGGAGCAGGAAGAGGAGAAGGAGCAGGAGGTGGAGAAGAAGCAGGAGGTGGAGAAGGAGCAGGAGGTGTTGAAGGAGCAGGAGGTGGAGAAGGAGCAGGAGGAGGAGGAGGAGCAGAAGGAGAAGGAGCAGGCAGTGGATAAGGACCAGGAGGAGGAAAACGAGCAGGAGGAGGGAAAGGAGCAGGAGGTGGAGAAGGAGCAGTACGAGGAGAAGGAGGAGGAGTAGGAGCCGGAGGAGGAGAGGGTGCAGGAGGAGGAAAAGGAGCAGGAGGAGGAAAAGGAGCAGTAGGAGGAGAAGGAGCAGGAGTAGGATGGTTAGCAGGAGATGGAGCAGTAGGAAGAGAATGAGCAGGAGTAGGAGGGGTAGCAGGGGATGGAGCGGAATGGGGAAAAGTAGCAGGCGATGGAGAGGGAGCAGGAGGTTGAGAAGCAGCAGGACGTGGAGAAGGAGCAGGACGTGGAGAAGGAGCAGTATGGGGAGAAGGAGCAGGAGGGGGAGAAGGAGCAGGAGGGGAGAAGGAGCAGGAGTAAGTGGTGTAGCAGGAGATGGAGCGGAAGGGGGAGAAGGAGCAGGAGATGGAGAGGGAGCAGGAGGTGGAGAACGAGCAGGAGGTGGAGAAGGAACAGGAGATGGAAAAGGAACAGGAGCTTGAGAATGAGCAGGAGGAGGAGAAGTAGCAGGAGGAGGAGGAGCAGAAGGAGCTGGAATTGGAGAAGGAGCAGTTGGAGGAGAAGGAGCAGGAATTGGAGAATGAGCAGGAGATGGAGAAGGAGGAGGTGATGGAGCAGGAGGTGGAGAAGGAGCAGGAGGGTGAGAAGGAACTGGAGGGGGTGAATTAACTGGAGGGGGAGAAGGAGCAGGAGGAGGAGGGGATGCAGAAGGAGAAGGAGCAGGAGGTGGAAAAGGAGCAGGATGAGGGGAAGGAGCCTAGAGGAGGAGAAGGAGCAGCAGGTGGAGAAGGAGCAGGAGGTGGAGAAGGATCATGAGGTGCAGACGTAGCAGGAGCAGGAGAAGGAGCAGGAGGAGGAGAAGGACCCGGAGGAGGAGACGGAGCAGGAGGAAGAAAATGAGCAGAAGGAGCAGGAGGTGGTGATGGAGCAGGGCATGGAGAAGTAGCAGGAGGAGGGTAAGGAGAAGGAGCCGGAGGAGGAGAAGGATCAGGAGGAGGAGAAGGATCAGGAAGAGGAGAAGGAGCAGGAGGTGGAGAAGAAGCAGGAGGTGGAGAAGGAGCAGGAGGTGTTGAAGGAGCAGGAGGTGGAGAAGGAGCAGGAGGAGGAGGAGGAGCAGAAGGAGAAGGAGCAGGCAGTGGATAAGGACCAGGAGGAGGAAAACGAGCAGGAGGAGGGAAAGGAGCAGGAGGTGGAGAAGGAGCAGTACGAGGAGAAGGAGGAGGAAAAGGAGCAGTAGGAGGAGAAGGAGCAGGAGTAGGATGGTTAGCAGGAGATGGAGCAGTAGGAAGAGAATGAGCAGGAGTAGGAGGGGTAGCAGGGGATGGAGCGGAATGGGGAGAAGGAGCAGGAGATGGAGAGGGAGCAAGAGGTGGAGAAGGAGCAGGAGGTGGAGAAGGAGCAAGAGGAGGAGGAGCAGGAGGTGGAGAAAGAGCAGGAGCAGGAGAAGGAGCAGGAGGAGGAGGGGGAGCAGCAGGTGAATGAGCACGTGGTGCAGAAGGAGGAGGAGGAGGAGAAGGCGCAGGAGGAGGAAAAGGAGCAGGAGGAGGAGAAGGAGCATGTGGAGGAGAAGGAGCAGTAAGCGGAGAAGGAGCAGGAGGTGGAGAAAGAGCAGGAGCAGGAGAAGGAGCAGGAGGAGGAGAAGGAGCAGGAGGAGGAGAAGGAGCTGTAGGTGGAGAAGTAGCAGGAGTTGGAGAAGGAGGAGGAGGAGGAGAAGGTGCAGGAGGGGGAGAAGGAGCAGGAGTAGGAGGGGTAGCAGGAGATGGAGAGTGAGCAGGAGGTTGAGAAGCAGCAGGGCGTGGAGAATGAGCTGGAGGAGGAGAACGAGCTGGAGGAGGAGAAGGAGCAGGAGGGGGAGAAGGAGCAGGAAGTGGAGAAGGAGCAGGACGAGGAGGGGGAGCAGAAGGAGAAGGAGCTGGCGGTGGAGACGGAGCAGGAGGAGGAGAAGGCGCAGGACGAGGAAAAGGAGCAGGAGGAGGAGAAGGAGCAGGAGGTGGAGAAGGAGCAGGAGGTGGCGAAGGAGCAGGAGGTAGAGAAGGGGCAGGAGGTGGAGAAGGAGCAGGAGGAGGAGCAGAAGGAGAAGGAGCAGGCGGTGGAGAAGGACTGGGAGGAGGAAAACGAGCAGGAGGAGGGAAAGGAGCAGGAAGTGGAGAAGGAGCAGAAGGTGAAGAAGGAGTAGGAGCAGGAGAAGGAGCAGTAGCAGGAGAAGGAGCAGGAGTAGGAGATGGAGAAGGAGGAGGAGGAGGAGAAGGTGCAGGAGGAGAAGGAGCAGGAGTAGGGTAGCAGGAGATGGAGCGGAAGGGGTAAAAGTAGCAGGAGATCGAGAGGGAGCAGGAGGTGTAGAAGGAGCAGGACGTGGAGAACGAGCAGGAGGGGGAGAAGGAGCAGGAGTGGGAGAAGGCGCAGGAGGGGGAGAAGGAGCGGGAGTGGGAGAAGGAGCAGGAGGGGGAGAAGGAGCAGGAGGGAGAGAAGGAGCAGGATTAGGAGGGGTAGCAGGAGATGGAGAGAAAGGGGGAGAAGGAGCAGGAGATGGAGTGGGAGCAAGAGGTGGAGAAGGAGCAGGAGGTTGAGAAGGAGCAGAAGGAGCAGGAGGTGGAAAAGGAGCCGGTGGAGGAGAAGGAACAGGAGGAGGTGAATGAGCGGGAGGAGGAGAAGCAGCCGGAGGTGGAGAAGGAGCAGGAGGAGGTGAAGGAGCAGGTGGAGGAGAAGCAGCAGTAGGAGGAGAAGGTGTAGGAGGTGGAGAAGGAGCAAGAGGAGGAGATGGAGCTGGAGGTGAAGTAGCCGGAGGTGGAGAAGGAGGAGGAGGAGGAAAAGGTGCAGGAGGAGGAGAAGGAGCAGGAGGGGGAGAAGGAGCAGAAGTCGGAGGGGTAGCAGGAGATGGAGCGGATGGGGGAAAAGTAGCAGGAGATGGAGAGGGAGCAGGAGGTGCAGAAGCAGCCGGAGGTGGAGAAGGAGCAGGAGGAGGTGAAGGAGCAGGTGGAGGAGAAGGAGCAGTAGGAGGAGCGGCAGCAGGAGATGGAGCGGAAGGGGGAAAAGTAGCAGGAGATGGAGGGGGAGCAGGAGGTTGAGAAGCAGCAGGACGTGGAGAAGGAGCAGGACGTGGAGAAGGAGCAGTATGGGGAGAAGGAGCAGGAGGGGGAGAAGGAGCAGGAGAGGAGAAGGAGCAGGAGTAAGTGGTGTAGCAGGAGATGGAGCGGAAGGGGGAGAAGGAGCAGGAGATGGAGAGGGAGCAGGAGGTGGAGAACGAGCAGGAGGTGGAGAAGGAACAGGAGATGGAAAAGGAACAGGAGCTTGAGAATGAGCAGGAGGAGGAGAAGTAGCAGGAGGAGGAGGAGCAGAAGGAGCTGGAATTGGAGAAGGAGCAGTTGGAGGAGGAGGAGCAGGAATTGGAGAATGAGCAGGAGATGGAGAAGGAGGAGGTGATGGAGCAGGAGGTGGAGAAGGAGCAGGAGGGTGAGAAGGAACTGGAGGGGGTGAATTAACTGGAGGGGGAGAAGGAGCAGGAGGAGGAGGGGATGCAGAAGGAGAAGGAGCAGGAGGTGGAAAAGGAGCAGGAGGAGGGGAAGGAGCCTAGAGGAGGAGAAGGAGCAGCAGGTGGAGAAGGAGCAGGAGGTGGAGAAGGATCATGAGGTGCAGACGTAGCAGGAGCAGGAGAAGGAGCAGGAGGAGGAGAAGGACCCGGAGGAGGAGACGGAGCAGGAGGAAGAAAATGAGCAGAAGGAGCAGGAGGTGGTGATGGAGCAGGGCATGGAGAAGTAGCAGGAGGAGGGTAAGGAGAAGGAGCCTGAGTTGGAGAAGGAGCCGGAGGAGGAGAAGGATCAGGAGGAGGAGAAGTAGCAGGAAGAGGAGAAGGAGCAGGAGGTGGAGAAGAAGCAGGAGGTGGAGAAGGAGCAGGAGGTGTTGAAGGAGCAGGAGGTGGAGAAGGAGCAGGAGGAGGAGGAGGAGCAGAAGGAGAAGGAGCAGGCAGTGGATAAGGACCAGGAGGAGGAAAACGAGCAGGAGGAGGGAAAGGAGCAGGAGGTGGAGAAGGAGCAGTACGAGGAGAATCATAGAAGTTACAACATGGAAACAGGCCCTTCGGCCCAACATGTCCATGTCGCCCAGTTTATACCACTAAGCTAGTCCCAATTGCCTGCACTTGGCCCATATCCCTCGATACCCATCTTCCCCATGTAACTGTCCAAATGCTTTTTAAAAGACAAAATTGTACCCGCCTCTACTACTGCCTCTGGCAGCTCGTTCCAGACACTCACCACCCTTTGAGTGAAAAAATTGCCCCTCTGGATCCTTTTGTATCTCTCCCCTCTCACCTTAAATCTGTGCCCCCTCGTTATAGACTCCCCTACCTTTGGGAAAAGATTTTGACTATCGACCTTATCTATGCCCCTCATTATTTTATAGACTTCTATAAGATCACCCCTTAACCTCCTACTCTCCAGGGAATAAAGTCCCAGTCTGTCTAACCTCTCCCTGTAAGTCAAACCATCAAGTCCCGGTAGCATCCTAGTAAATCTTTTCTGCACTCTTTCTAGTTTAATAATATCCTTTCTATAATAGGGTGACCAGAACTGTACACAGTACTCCAAGTGTGGCCTCACCAATGCCCTGTACAACTTCAACAAGACATCCCAACTCCTGCATTCAATGTTCTGACCAATGAAACCAAGCATGCTGAATGCCTTCTTCACCACCCTATCCACCTGTGACTCCACTTTCAAGGAGCTATGAATCTGTACTCCTAGATCTCTTTGTTCTATAACTCTCCCCAACGCCCTACCATTAACGGAGTAGGTCCTGGCCCGATTCGATCTACCAAAATGCATCACCTCACATTTATCTAAATTAAACTCCATCTGCCATTCATCGGCCCACTGGCCCAATTTATCAAGATCCCGTTGCAATCCTAGATAACCTTCTTCACTGTCCACAATGCCACCAATCTTGGTGTCATCTGCAAACTTACTAACCATGCCTCCTAAATTCTCATCCAAATCATTAATATAAATAACAAATAACAGCGGACCCAGCACCGATCCCTGAGGCACACCGCTGGACACAGGCATCCAGTTTGAAAAACAACCCTCGACAACCACCCTCTGTCTTCTGTCGTCAAGCCAAATTTGTATCCAATTGGCTACCTCACCTTGGATCCCATGAGATTTAACCTTATGTAACAACCTACCATGCGGTACCTTGTCAAATGCTTTGCTGAAGTCCATGTAGACCACGTCTACTGCACAGCCCTCATCTATCTTCTTGGTTACCCCTTCAAAAAACTCAATCAAATTCGTGAGACATGATTTTCCTCTCACAAAACCATGCTGACTGTTCCTAATTAGTCCCTGCCTCTCCAAATGCCTGTAGATTCTGTCCCTCAGAATACCCTCGAACAACTTACCCACTACAGATGTCAGGCTCACTGGTCTGTAGTTCCCAGGCTTTTCCCTGCCGCCCTTCTTAAACAAAGGCACAACATTTGCTACCCTCCAATCTTCAGGAGTAGGAGCCGGAGGAGGAGAGGGTGCAGGAGGAGGAAAAGGAGCAGGAGGAGGAAAAGGAGCAGTAGGAGGAGAAGGAGCAGGAGTAGGATGGTTAGCAGGAGATGGAGCAGTAGGAAGAGAATGAGCAGGAGTAGGAGGGGTAGCAGGGGATGGAGCGGAATGGGGAGAAGGAGCAGGAGATGGAGAGGGAGCAAGAGGTGGAGAAGGAGCAGGAGGTGGAGAAGGAGCAAGAGGAGGAGGAGCAGGAGGTGCAGAAGGAGCAGGAAGTGGAGAACGAGCTGGAGGAGGAGAACGAGCTGGAGGAGCGAAAGGAGCAGGAGGTGGAGAAGGAGCAGGAGGTGGAGAAGGAGCAGGAGGAGGAGGAGGAGCAGAAGGAAAAGGAGCAGGCGGTGGAGAAGGACTGTGAGGAGGAAAACGAGCATGAGGAGGGAAAGGTGAAGGAGGTGGAGAAGGAGCAGGAGGTGGAGAAGGAGCAGGAGGTGGAGAAGGAGCAGGAGGTGCAGAAGGAGCAGCAGCAGGAGAAGGAGCAGGAGGGGAAGAAGGAGCAGGAGGAGGAGAAGGAGCAGGAGGAGGAGAAGGAGCAGAAGGAGCAGGAGGTGGAAATGGAGCAGGACGTGGTGAAGTAGCAGGAGGAGCAGAAGGAGATGGAGACTGAGTTGGAGAAGGAGCCGGAGGTGGAGAAGGAGCAGGAAGTGGAGAACGAGCTGGAGGAGGAGAACGAGCTGGAGGAGGGAAAGGAGCAGGAGGTGGAGAAGGAGCAGGAGGTGGAGAAGGAGCAGGAGGAGGAGGAGGAGCAGAAGGAGAAGGAGCGGGCGGTGGAGAAGGACTGTGAGGAGGAAAACGAGCATGAGCAGGGAAAGGAGCAGGACGAGGAGAAGGAGCAGGAGGTGGAGAAGGAGCAGGAGGAGGAGATGGAGCAGAATGAGATGGAGCAGGAGGTGGAGAAGGAGCAGGAGGTGGAGAAGGAGCAGGAGGTGGAGAAGGAGCAGGAGCAGGAGAAGCAGCAGGAGCAGGAGAAGGAACAGGAGGAGGAGAACGAGCAGGAGAAGGAGTAGGAGCAGGATGAGGAGAACGAGCAGGAGGAGGAGAAGTAGCAGGAGGAGGAGAAGGTGCACCAGGAAAAGAAGGAGGAGGAGTATGAGCCGGAGGAAAAGAGGGTGCAGCAGGAGGAAAAGGAGCAGGAGGAGGAAAAGGAGCAGTAGGAGGAGAAGGAGCAGGAGTAGGAGGGGTAGCAGGAGATGGAGCGAAATGGGGAGAAGAAGCAGGAGATGGAGAGGGAGCAAGAGGTGGAGAAGGAGCAGGAGGTGGAGAACGAGCAGGAGGTTGAGAAGGAAAAGGAGATGGAGAAGGAACAGGAGCTGGAGAAGGAGCAGGAGGAAGAGATGGAGCAGAAGGAGGAGGAGCAGAAGGAGCAGGAATTGGAGAAAGAGCAGTTGGAGGAGAAGGAGCAGGAATTGGAGAATGAGCAGGAGATGGAGAAGGAGACGGAGGAGGTGATGGAGCAGGAGGTGGAGACCGAGCAGGAGGTGGAGAAGGAACTGGAGGGGGAGAAGGAGCAGGAGAAGGAGCAGGAAGTGGAGAAGGAGCAGGAGGAGGAAGGTGACAGAAGGAAAAGGAGCAGGAGGTGGAAAAGGATCAGGAGGTGGGAAGGGAGCAGGAGGTGGAGAAGGAGCAGGAGGTGGAGAAAGAGCAGGAGGAGGAGCAGAAGTAGCAGGAGGTGGAGATGGAGCAGGACGTGGAGAAGGAGCAGGAGGAGGAGAAGGAGAAGGAGCCGGAGGTGGAGAAGGAGCCGGAGGTGGAGAAGAAGCAGGAAGTGCAGAAGGAGCAGGAAGTGTAGAAGGAGCAGGTTGTGGAGAACGAACTGAAGGAGGAGAATGAGCAGGAGAAGGAGATGGAGCAGGAGGAGGAGAAGGAGCAGGAGGTGGAGAAGGAGCAGGAGGTGGAGACGGAGCAGGAGGAGGAGGTGGAGCAGAAGGAGATGGAGCAGGCCGTGGAGAAGGAGCAGGGGGAGGAGAAGGAGCAGGACGAGGAGAAGGAGCAGTAGGAGGAGAAGGAGCAGGAGGTGGAGAAAGAGCAGGAGCAGGAGAAGGAGCAGGAGGAGCAGAAGGAGCAGGAGGAGGAGAAGGAGCTGGAGGTGAAGAAGTAGCCGGAGGTGGAGAAGGAGGAGGAGGAGGAGAAGGTGCAGGAGGAGGAGAAGGAGCAGGAGGAGGAGAAGGAGCAGTAGGGGGAGAAGGAGCAGGAGTAGGAGGGGTAGCAGGAGATGGAGCGGAAGGGGGAAAAGGAGCAGGAGATTGAGAGGGAGCAGGAGGTGGAGAAGCAACAGGACGTGGAGAAGGAGCAGGACGTGGAAAAGGAACAGAAGCTTGAGAAGGAGCAGGAGGAGGAGAAGTATCAGGAGGAGGAGGAGCAGAAGGAGCAGGAATTGGAGAAAGAGCAGTTGGAGGAGAAGGAGCAGGTATTGGAGAATGAGCAGGAGATGGAGAAGGAGAAGGAGGAGGTGATGGAGCACGAGGTGGAGAATGAGCAGGAGGGGAGAAGGAACTGGAGGAGGAGGATTAACTGGAGGGGGCGAACGAGCAGGCGGAGGAGGGGTGCAGAAGGAGAAGGAGCTGGAGGTGGAAAAGGAGCAGGAGGAGGGGAAGCAGCCGGAGGAGGAGACGGAGCAGGAGGAAGAGAAGGAACAGAAGGAGGAGGAGGTGGAGATGGAGCAGGAGGTGGAGAAGGAGCATGAGGTGCAGAAGTAGCAGGAGCAGGAGAAGGAGCAGGAGGAGGAGAAGGAGCCGGAGGAGGAGACGGAGCAGGAGGAAGAGAAGGAGCAGAAGGAGCAGGAGGTGGTGATGGAGCAGGACGTGGAGAAGTAGCAGGAGGTGGAGAAGGAGAAGGAGCCTGAGTTGGAAAAGGAGCCGGAGGTGAAGGAGGAGCAGGAAGTGGAGAACGAGGTGGAGGAGGAGAAGGAGCAGGAGGAGGAGAAGGAGTAGGAGGAGGAGAAGGAGCAGGAAGAGGAGAATGATCAGGAGGTGGAGAAGGAGCAGGAGGTGGAGAAGGAGCAGGAGGTGCAGAAGGAGCAGGAGGTGGAGAAGGAGCAGGAGGAGGAGGAGGAGCAGAAGGAGAAGGAGCAGGCAGTGGATAAGGACTAGGAGGAGGAAAACAATCAGGAGGAGGGAAAGGAGCAGGAGGTGGAGAAGGAGCAGGAGCAGGAGAAGGAGTAGGAGGAGGAGACGGAGCAGGAGGAAGAGACGGAGCAGAAGGAGGAGGAGGTGGTGATGGAGCAGGACGTGGAGAAGTAGCAGGAGGAGGAGAAGGAGAAGGAGCCTGAGTTGGAGAAGGAGCCGGAGGTGGAGGAGGAGCAGGAAGTGGAGAACGAGGTGGAGGAGGAGAAGGAGCAGGAGGAGGAGAATGAGCAGGAAGACGAGAAGGATCAGGAGGTGGAGAAGGAGCAGGAGGTGGAGAAGGAGCGGGAGGTGCAGAAGGAGCAGGAGGTGGAGAAGGAGCAGGAGGAGGAGGAGGAGCAGAAGGAGAAGGAGCAGGCAGTGGATGAGGACTAGGAGGAGGAAAACAATCAGGATGAGGTAAAAGGAGCAGGAGGTGGCGAAGGAGCAGGAGGTGGAGAAGGAGCAGGAGCAGGAGATGGAGCAGGAGGAGGAGCAGGAGGTGGAGAAGGAGCAGGAGGAGGAAGTGGAGCAGAATGAGATGGAGCAGTCGGTCGAGAAGGAGCAGGAGGAGGAGAAGGAGCAGGGGGAGGAGAAGGAGCAGGAGGGGGAGAAGGAGCAGGAGGTGGAGAAAAAGCAGGAGGAGGAGAAGGAGCAGGAGGTGGAGAAGGAGCAGGAGGAGGAGGTGGAGCAGAATGAGATGGAGCAGGCGGTCGAGAAGGTGCAGGAGGAGGTGAAGGAGCAGGTGGAGGAGAAGGAGCACTAGGAGGAGAAGGAGCAGGAGGTGGAGAAAGAGCAGGAGCAGGAGAAGGAGCAGGAGGTGGAGAATGAGCAGGAGCAGGAGAAGCTGCAGGAGGAGGAGAAGGAGCAGGTGGAGGAGAAGGAGCAGGAGGGGGAGAAGGAGCAGGAGTATGAGGGGTAGCAGGAGATGGAGCGTAAGGGGGAAAAGGAGCAGGAGATGGAGAGGGAGCAGGAGGTGGAGAAGCAGCAGGACGTGGAGAAGCAGCAGGACGTGAAGAAGGAGCTGTAGGGGGAGAAGGAGCAGGAGGGGGCGAAGAAGCAGGAGGGAGATGGAGCAGGAGTAAGAGGGGTAGCAGGAGATGGAGCGGAATTGGGAGAATGAGCAGGAGATGGAGAGGGAGCAGGAGGTGGAGAAGGAGCAGGAGGTGGAGAAGGAACAGGAGATGGAAAAGGAACAGGAGCTTGAGAAGGAGCAGGAGGAGGAGAAGTAGCAGTAGGAGGAGCAGCAGGAGAGGCAGGAATTGGAGAAAGAGCAGTTGGAGGAGAAGGAGCAGGAATTGGAGAACGAGCAGGAGATGGAGAAGGAGAAGGACGAGGTGATGGAGCAGGAGGTGGAGAAGGAGCAGGAGGTGGAGAAGGAGCAGGAGGAGGATGTGGAGCAGAATGAGATAGAGCAGGCGGTGAAGAAGGAGGAGGAGGAGGAGAAGGAACAGGAGGAGGGGAAGGAGCAGGAGGGGGAGAAGGAGCAGGAGTAGGAGGGGTAGCAGGAGATGGAGCAGAAGGGGGAAAAGGAGCAGGAGATGGAGAGGGAGCAGGAGGTGGAGAAGCAGCAGGACGTGGAGAAGGAGCAGGAGGTGGAGAAGGAGCAGGAGGTGGAGAAGGAGCGGGATGAGGAGGGGGAGCAGAAGGAGGAGTAGCAGAAGAAGGAGAAGGCGCAGGAGGAGGAGAAGGAGGAGGAGGAGGAGAAGGAGCAGGAGGTGGAGAAGGAGCAGGAGGTGGAGAAGGAGCAGAAGGTGCAGAAGGAGCAGGAGGTGGAGATGGAGCAGGACGTCGTGAAGTAGCAGGAGGCGCAGAAGGAGATGGAGACTGAGTTGGAGAAGGAGCAGGAAGTGGAGAACGAGCTGGAGGAGGAGAACGAGCTGGAGGAGGGAAAGGAGCAGGAGGTGGAGAAGGAGCAGGAGGTGGAGAAGGAGCAGGAGGAGGAGGAGGAGCAGAAGGAGAAGGAGCAGGCGGTGGAGAAGGACTGTGAGGAGGAAAACGAGCATGAGGAGGGAAAGGTGAAGGAGGTGGAGAAGGAGCAGGAGGTGGAGAAGGAGCAGGAGGTGGAGAAGGAGCAGGAGCAGGAGAAGCAGCAGGAGCAGGAGAAGGAGCAGGAGGAGGAGAAGGAGCAGGAGGTGGAGAAGGATCATGAGGTGCAGAAGTAGCAGGAGCATGAGAAGGAGCAGGAGGGGAAGAAGGAGCAGGAGGAGGAGAACGAGCTGGATGAGGAGAAGGAGCAGGAGGGGGAGAAGGAGCAGGAGGAGGAGAAGGAGCAGGAGGTGGAGAAGGAGCAGGAGGTGGAGAAGGAGCGGGATGAGGAGGGGGAGCAGAAGGAGAAGTAGCAGAAGGAGGAGAAGGCGCAGGAGGAGGAGAAGGAGCAGGAGGAGGAGAAGGAGCAGGAGGTGGAGAAGGAGCAGGAGGTGGAGAAGGAGCAGAAGGTGCAGAAGGAGCAGCAGCAGGAGAAGGAGCAGGAGGGGGAGAAGGAGAAGGAGGAGGAGAAGGAGCAGGAGGAGGAGAAGGAGCAGAAGGAGCAGGAGGTGGAAATGGAGCAGGACGTGGTGAAGTAGCAGGAGGAGCAGAAGGAGATGGAGACTGAGTTGGAGAAGGAGCCGGAGGTGGAGAAGGAGCAGGAAGTGGAGAACGAGCTGGAGGAGGAGAACGAGCTGGGGGAGGGAAAGGAGCAGGAGGTGGAGAAGGAGCAGGAGGTGGAGAAGGAGCAGGAGGAGGAGGAGGAGCAGAAGGAGAAGGAGCAGGCGGTGGAGAAGGACTGTGAGGAGGAAAACGAGCATGAGGAGGGAAAGGTGAAGGAGGTGGAGAAGGAGCAGGAGGTGGAGAAGGAGCAGGAGGTGGAGAAGGAGCAGGAGCAGGAGAAGCAGCAGCAGCAGGAGAAGGAGCAGGAGGAGGAGAAGGAGCAGGAGGTGGAAAAGGAGCAGGAGGTGGAGAAGGAGCAGGAGGTGCAGAAGGAGCAGCAGCAGGAGAAGGAGCAGGAGGGGAAGAAGGAGCAGGAGGAGGAGAAGGAGCAGGAGGAGGAGAAGGAGCAGAAGGAGCAGGAGGTGGAAATGGAGCAGGACGTGGTGAAGTAGCAGGAGGAGCAGAAGGAGATGGAGACTGAGTTGGAGAAGGAGCCGGAGGTGGAGAAGGAGCAGGAAGTGGAGAACGAGCTGGAGGAGGAGAACGAGCTGGAGGAGGGAAAGGAGCAGGAGGTGGAGAAGGAGCAGGAGGTGGAGAAGGAGCAGGAGGAGGAGGAGGAGCAGAAGGAGAGGGAGCGGGCGGTGGAGAAGGACTGTGAGGAGGAAAACGAGCATGAGGAGGGAAAGGAGCAGGAGGAGGAGAAGGAGCAGGAGGTGGAGAAGGAGCAGGAGGAGGAGATGGAGCAGAATGAGATGGAGCAGGAGGTGGAGAAGGAGCAGGAGGTGGAGAAGGAGCAGGAGGTGGAGAAGGAGCAGGAGCAGGAGAAGCAGCAGGAGCAGGAGAAGGAGCAGGAGGAGGAGAACGAGCAGGAGAAGGAGAAGGAGCAGGATGAGGAGAACGAGCAGGAGGAGGAGAAGTAGCAGGAGGAGGAGAAGGTGCACCAGGAAAAGAAGGAGGAGGAGTATGAGCCGGAGGAAAAGAGGGTGCAGCAGGAGGAAAAGGAGCAGGAGGAGGAAAAGGAGCAGTAGGAGGAGAAGGAGCAGGAGTAGGAGGGGAAGCAGGAGATGGAGCGAAATGGGGAGAAGAAGCAGGAGATGGAGAGGGAGCAAGAGGTGGAGAAGGAGCAGGAGGTGGAGAACGAGCAGGAGGTTGAGAAGGAAAAGGAGATGGAGAAGGAACAGGAGCTGGAGAAGGAGCAGGAGGAAGAGATGGAGCAGAAGGAGGAGGAGCAGAAGGAGCAGGAATTGGAGAAAGAGCAGTTGGAGGAGAAGGAGCAGGAATTGGAGAATGAGCAGGAGATGGAGAAGGAGACGGAGGAGGTGATGGAGCAGGAGGTGGAGACCGAGCAGGAGGTGGAGAAGGAACTGGAGGGGGAGAAGGAGCAGGAGCAGGAGAAGGAGCAGGAAGTGGAGAAGGAGCAGGAGGAGGAAGGTGACAGAAGGAAAAGGAGCAGGAGGTGGAAAAGGATCAGGAGGTGGGAAGGGAGCAGGAGGTGGAGAAGGAGCAGGAGGTGGAGAAAGAGCAGGAGGAGGAGCAGAAGTAGCAGGAGGTGGAGATGGAGCAGGACGTGGAGAAGGAGCAGGAGGAGGAGAAGGAGAAGGAGCCGGAGGTGGAGAAGGAGCCGGAGGTGGAGAAGAAGCAGGAAGTGCAGAAGGAGCAGGAAGTGTAGAAGGAGCAGGTTGTGGAGAACGAACTGAAGGAGGAGAATGAGCAGGAGAAGGAGATGGAGCAGGAGGAGGAGAAGGAGCAGGAGGTGGAGAAGGAGCAGGAGGTGGAGACGGAGCAGGAGGAGGAGGTGGAGCAGAAGGAGATGGAGCAGGCCGTGGAGAAGGAGCAGGGGGAGGAGAAGGAGCAGGACGAGGAGAAGGAGCAGTAGGAGGAGAAGGAGCAGGAGGTGGAGAAAGAGCAGGAGCAGGAGAAGGAGCAGGAGGAGCAGAAGGAGCAGGAGGAGGAGAAGGAGCTGGAGGTGAAGAAGTAGCCGGAGGTGGAGAAGGAGGAGGAGGAGGAGAAGGTGCAGGAGGAGGAGAAGGAGCAGGAGGAGGAGAAGGAGCAGTAGGGGGAGAAGGAGCAGGAGTAGGAGGGGTAGCAGGAGATGGAGCGGAAGGGGGAAAAGGAGCAGGAGATTGAGAGGGAGCAGGAGGTGGAGAAGCAACAGGACGTGGAGAAGGAGCAGGACGTGGAAAAGGAACAGAAGCTTGAGAAGGAGCAGGAGGAGGAGAAGTATCAGGAGGAGGAGGAGCAGAAGGAGCAGGAATTGGAGAAAGAGCAGTTGGAGGAGAAGGAGCAGGTATTGGAGAATGAGCAGGAGATGGAGAAGGAGAAGGAGGAGGTGCTGGAGCACGAGGTGGAGAATGAGCAGGAGGGGAGAAGGAACTGGAGGAGGAGGATTAACTGGAGGGGGCGAACGAGCAGGCGGAGGAGGGGTGCAGAAGGAGAAGGAGCTGGAGGTGGAAAAGGAGCAGGAGGAGGGGAAGCAGCCGGAGGAGGAGACGGAGCAGGAGGAAGAGAAGGAACAGAAGGAGGAGGAGGTGGAGATGGAGCAGGAGGTGGAGAAGGAGCATGAGGTGCAGAAGTAGCAGGAGCAGGAGAAGGAGCAGGAGGAGGAGAAGGAGCCGGAGGAGGAGACGGAGCAGGAGGAAGAGAAGGAGCAGAAGGAGCAGGAGGTGGTGATGGAGCAGGACGTGGAGAAGTAGCAGGAGGAGGAGAAGGAGAAGGAGCCTGAGTTGGAAAAGGAGCCGGAGGTGAAGGAGGAGCAGGAAGTGGAGAACGAGGTGGAGGAGGAGAAGGAGCAGGAGGAGGAGAAGGAGCAGGAGGAGGAGAAGGAGCAGGAAGAGGAGAATGATCAGGAGGTGGAGAAGGAGCAGGAGGTGGAGAAGGAGCAGGAGGTGCAGAAGGAGCAGGAGGTGGAGAAGGAGCAGGAGGAGGAGGAGGAGCAGAAGGAGAAGGAGCAGGCAGTGGATAAGGACTAGGAGGAGGAAAACAATCAGGAGGAGGGAAAGGAGCAGGAGGTGGAGAAGGAGCAGGAGCAGGAGAAGGAGTAGGAGGAGGAGACGGAGCAGGAGGAAGAGACGGAGCAGAAGGAGGAGGAGGTGGTGATGGAGCAGGACGTGGAGAAGTAGCAGGAGGAGGAGAAGGAGAAGGAGCCTGAGTTGGAGAAGGAGCCGGAGGTGGAGGAGGAGCAGGAAGTGGAGAACGAGGTGGAGGAGGAGAAGGAGCAGGAGGAGGAGAATGAGCAGGAAGACGAGAAGGATCAGGAGGTGGAGAAGGAGCAGGAGGTGGAGAAGGAGCGGGAGGTGCAGAAGGAGCAGGAGGTGGAGAAGGAGCAGGAGGAGGAGGAGGAGCAGAAGGAGAAGATGCAGGCAGTGGATGAGGACTAGGAGGAGGAAAACAATCAGGATGAGGTAAAAGGAGCAGGAGGTGGCGAAGGAGCAGGAGGTGGAGAAGGAGCAGGAGCAGGAGAAGGAGCAGGAGGAGGAGCAGGAGGTGGAGAAGGTGCAGGAGGAGGAAGTGGAGCAGAATGAGATGGAGCAGTCGGTCGAGAAGGAGCAGGAGGAGGAGAAGGAGCAGGGGGAGGAGAAGGAGCAGGAGGGGGAGAAGGAGCAGGAGGTGGAGAAAAAGCAGGAGGAGGAGAAGGAGCAGGAGGTGGAGAAGGAGCAGGAGGAGGAGGTGGAGCAGAATGAGATGGAGCAGGCGGTCGAGAAGGTGCAGGAGGAGGTGAAGGAGCAGGTGGAGGAGAAGGAGCACTAGGAGGAGAAGGAGCAGGAGGTGGAGAAAGAGCAGGAGCAGGAGAAGGAGCAGGAGGTGGAGAATGAGCAGGAGCAGGAGAAGCTGCAGGAGGAGGAGAAGGAGCAGGTGGAGGAGAAGGAGCAGGAGGGGGAGAAGGAGCAGGAGTATGAGGGGTAGCAGGAGATGGAGCGTAAGGGAGAAAAGGAGCAGGAGATGGAGAGGGAGCAGGAGGTGGAGAAGCAGCAGGACGTGGAGAAGCAGCAGGACGTGAAGAAGGAGCTGTAGGGGGAGAAGGAGCAGGAGGGGGCGAAGAAGCAGGAGGGAGATGGAGCAGGAGTAAGAGGGGTAGCAGGAGATGGAGCGGAATTGGGAGAATGAGCAGGAGATGGAGAGGGAGCAGGAGGTGGAGAAGGAGCAGGAGGTGGAGAATGAGCAGGAGCAGGAGAAGCTGCAGGAGGAGGAGAAGGAGCAGGTGGAGGAGAAGGAGCAGGAGGGGGAGAAGGAGCAGGAGTATGAGGGGTAGCAGGAGATGTAGCGTAAGGGGGAAAAGGAGCAGGAGATGGAGAGGGAGCAGGAGGTGGAGAAGCAGCAGGACGTGGAGAAGCAGCAGGACGTGAAGAAGGAGCTGTAGGGGGAGAAGGAGCAGGAGGGGGCGAAGAAGCAGGAGGGAGATGGAGCAGGAGTAAGAGGGGTAGCAGGAGATGGAGCGGAATTGGGAGAATGAGCAGGAGATGGAGAGGGAGCAGGAGGTGGAGAAGGTGCAGGAGGTGGAGAAGGAACAGGAGATGGAAAAGGAACAGGAGCTTGAGAAGGAGCAGGAGGAGGAGAAGTAGCAGTAGGAGGAGCAGCAGAAGAGGCAGGAATTGGAGAAAGAGCAGTTGGAGGAGAAGGAGCAGGAATTGGAGAACGAGCAGGAGATGGAGAAGGAGAAGGACGAGGTGATGGAGCAGGAGGTGGAGAAGGAGCAGGAGGGGGAGAAGGAACTGGAGGGGGAAGATTAACTGTAGGGGGAGAAGGAGCAGGAGGAGGAGGGGTTGCAGAAGGAGAAGGAGCTGGAGGTGCAAAAGGAGCAGGTGGAGGGGAAGTAGCCTGGAGGAGGAGAAGGAGGAGGAGGTGGAGAAGGAGCAGGTAGTGGAAAAGGGGCATGAGGTGCAGAAGTAGCAGAAGCAGGAGAAGGAGAAGGAGGCGGAGAAGGAGCCGGAGGATGAGACGGAGCAGGAGGAAGAGAAGGAGCAGAAGGAGCAGGAGGTGGTGATGGTGCAGGACGTGGAGAAGGAGCAGGAGCAGGAGAAGGAGCAGGAGGAGGAGCAGGAGGTGGAGAAGGAGCAGGAGGAGGAAGTGGAGCAGAATGAGATGGAGCAGTCGGTCGAGAAGGAGCAGGAGGAGGAGAAGGAGCAGGGGGAGGAGAAGGAGCAGGAGGGGGAGAAGGAGCAGGAGCTGGAGAAAAAGCAGGAGGAGGAGAAGGAGCAGGAGGTGGAGAAGGAGCAGGAGGAGGAGTTGGAGCAGAATGAGATGGAGCAGGCGGTCGAGAAGGTGCAGGAGGAGGTGAAGGAGCAGGTGGAGGAGAAGGAGCACTAGGAGGAGAAGGAGCAGGAGGTGGAGAAAGAGCAGGAGCAGGAGAAGGAGCAGGAGGTGGAGAATGAGCAGGAGCAGGAGAAGCTGCAGGAGGAGGAGAAGGAGCAGGTGGAGGAGAAGGAGCAGGAGGGGGAGAAGGAGCAGGAGTGTGAGGGGTAGCAGGAGATGGAGCGTAAGGGGGAAAAGGAGCAGGAGATGGAGAGGGAGCAGGAGGTGGAGAAGCAGCAGGACGTGGAGAAGCAGCAGGACGTGAAGAAGGAGCTGTAGGGGGAGAAGGAGCAGGAGGGGGCGAAGAAGCAGGAGGGAGATGGAGCAGGAGTAAGAGGGGTAGCAGGAGATGGAGCGGAATTGGGAGAATGAGCAGGAGATGGAGAGGGAGCAGGAGGTGGAGAAGGAGCAGGAGGTGGAGAATGAGCAGGAGCAGGAGAAGCTGCAGGAGGAGGAGAAGGAGCAGGTGGAGGAGAAGGAGCAGGAGGGGGAGAAGGAGCAGGAGTATGAGGGGTAGCAGGAGATGTAGCGTAAGGGGGAAAAGGAGCAGGAGATGGAGAGGGAGCAGGAGGTGGAGAAGCAGCAGGACGTGGAGAAGCAGCAGGACGTGAAGAAGGAGCTGTAGGGGGAGAAGGAGCAGGAGGGGGCGAAGAAGCAGGAGGGAGATGGAGCAGGAGTAAGAGGGGTAGCAGGAGATGGAGCGGAATTGGGAGAATGAGCAGGAGATGGAGAGGGAGCAGGAGGTGGAGAAGGAGCAGGAGGTGGAGAAGGAACAGGAGATGGAAAAGGAACAGGAGCTTGAGAAGGAGCAGGAGGAGGAGAAGTAGCAGTAGGAGGAGCAGCAGAAGAGGCAGGAATTGGAGAAAGAGCAGTTGGAGGAGAAGGAGCAGGAATTGGAGAACGAGCAGGAGATGGAGAAGGAGAAGGACGAGGTGATGGAGCAGGAGGTGGAGAAGGAGCAGGAGGGGGAGAAGGAACTGGAGGGGGAAGATTAACTGTAGGGTGAGAAGGAGCAGGAGGAGGAGGGGTTGCAGAAGGAGAAGGAGCTGGAGGTGCAAAAGGAGCAGGTGGAGGGGAAGTAGCCTGGAGGAGGAGAAGGAGGAGGAGGTGGAGAAGGAGCAGGTAGTGGAAAAGAGGCATGAGGTGCAGAAGTAGCAGAAGCAGGAGAAGGAGAAGGAGGCGGAGAAGGAGCCGGAGGATGAGACGGAGCAGGAGGAAGAGAAGGAGCAGAAGGAGCAGGAGGTGGTGATGGTGCAGGACGTGGAGAAGGAGCAGGAGCAGGAGAAGGAGCAGGAGGAGGAGCAGGAGGTGGAGAAGGAGCAGGAGGAGGAAGTGGAGCAGAATGAGATGGAGCAGTCGGTCGAGAAGGAGCAGGAGGAGGAGAAGGAGCAGGGGGAGGAGAAGGAGCAGGAGGGGGAGAAGGAGCAGGAGCTGGAGAAAAAGCAGGAGGAGGAGAAGGAGCAGGAGGTGGAGAAGGAGCAGGAGGAGGAGGTGGAGCAGAATGAGATGGAGCAGGCGGTCGAGAAGGTGCAGGAGGAGGTGAAGGAGCAGGTGGAGGAGAAGGAGCACTAGGAGGAGAAGGAGCAGGAGGTGGAGAAAGAGCAGGAGCAGGAGAAGGAGCAGGAGGTGGAGAATGAGCAGGAGCAGGAGAAGCTGCAGGAGGAGGAGAATGAGCAGGTGGAGGAGAAGGAGCAGGAGGGGGAGAAGGAGCAGGAGTATGAGGGGTAGCAGGAGATGGAGCGTAAGGGGGAAAAGGAGCAGGAGATGGAGAGGGAGCAGGAGGTGGAGAAGCAGCAGGACGTGGAGAAGCAGCAGGACGTGAAGAAGGAGCTGTAGGGGGAGAAGGAGCAGGAGGGGGCGAAGAAGCAGGAGGGAGATGGAGCAGGAGTAAGAGGGGTAGCAGGAGATGGAGCGGAATTGGGAGAATGAGCAGGAGATGGAGAGGGAGCAGGAGGTGGAGAAGGAGCAGGAGGTGGAGAATGAGCAGGAGCAGGAGAAGCTGCAGGAGGAGGAGAAGGAGCAGGTGGAGGAGAAGGAGCAGGAGGGGGAGAAGGAGCAGGAGTATGAGGGGTAGCAGGAGATGTAGCGTAAGGGGGAAAAGGAGCAGGAGATGGAGAGGGAGCAGGAGGTGGAGAAGCAGCAGGACGTGGAGAAGCAGCAGGACGTGAAGAAGGAGCTGTAGGGGGAGAAGGAGCAGGAGGGGGCGAAGAAGCAGGAGGGAGATGGAGCAGGAGTAAGAGGGGTAGCAGGAGATGGAGCGGAATTGGGAGAATGAGTAGGAGATGGAGAGGGAGCAGGAGGTGGAGAAGGAGCAGGAGGTGGAGAAGGAACAGGAGATGGAAAAGGAACAGGAGCTTGAGAAGGAGCAGGAGGAGGAGAAGTAGCAGTAGGAGGAGCAGCAGAAGAGGCAGGAATTGGAGAAAGAGCAGTTGGAGGAGAAGGAGCAGGAATTGGAGAACGAGCAGGAGATGGAGAAGGAGAAGGACGAGGTGATGGAGCAGGAGGTGGAGAAGGAGCAGGAGGGGGAGAAGGAACTGGAGGGGGAAGATTAACTGTAGGGGGAGAAGGAGCAGGAGGAGGAGGGGTTGCAGAAGGAGAAGGAGCTGGAGGTGCAAAAGGAGCAGGTGGAGGGGAAGTAGCCTGGAGGAGGAGAAGGAGGAGGAGGTGGAGAAGGAGCAGGTAGTGGAAAAGGGGCATGAGGTGCAGAAGTAGCAGAAGCAGGAGAAGGAGAAGGAGGCGGAGAAGGAGCCGGAGGATGAGACGGAGCAGGAGGAAGAGAAGGAGCAGAAGGAGCAGGAGGTGGTGATGGTGCAGGACGTGGAGAAGTAGCAGGACGAGGAGAAGGAGAAGGAGCCTGAGTTGGAGAAGGAGCAGGAGGAGGAGGTGGAGCAGAATGAGATGGAGCAGGCTGTCGAGAAGGAGCAGGAGGAGGAGAAGGAGCAGGAGGGGGAGAAGGAGCAGGAGGATGAGAAGGAGCATGAGGTGGAGAAGGAGCAGGAGGAGGAGAAGGAGGAGGAGGGGTAGAAGGAGCAGGAGGTAGAGAAGGAGCAGGAGGAGGAGAAGGAGAAGGAGGTGGAGAAGGAGCACGAAGAGGAGGTGGAGCAGAATGAGATGGAGCAGGCGGTCGAGAAGGAGCAGGAGGAGGGGAAGGAGAAGGAGGAGGATAAGGAGCAGGAGGAGGAGAAGGTGCAGGAGGAGGAGAAGGAGCTGGAAGTGGAGCAGGAGCAGGAGGTGCAAAACGAAGAGGCGGAGAAGGAGGAGGAGGAGGAGAAGGAGCAGGAGGAGGAGAAGGTGCAGGAGGAGGAGATGGAGCGTAAGGGGGAAAAGGAGCAGGAGATGGAGAGGGAGCAGGAGGTGGAGAAGCAGCATGACGTGGAGAAGGAGCAGGACGTGGAGAAGGAGCAGGAGGGTTAGAAGCAGCAGGAGGGGGAGAAGGAGCTGGAAGTGGAGCAGGAGCAGGAGGTGGAGAAGTAGGAGGAGGAGGAGAAGGAGCAGGAGGGGGAGAAGGAGCAGGAGGATGAGAAGGAGCAGGAGGTGGAGAAGGAGCAGGAGGAGGAGAAGGAGGAGGAGGGGTAGAAGGAGCAGGAGGTAGAGAAGGAGCAGGAGGAGGAGAAGGAGCAGGAGGTGGAGAATGAGCAGGACGAGGAGGTGGAGCAGAATGAGATCGAGCAGGCGGTTGAGAAGGAGCAGGAGGAGGGGAAGGAGAAGGAGGAGGATAAGGAGCAGGAGGAGGAGAAGGAGCAGGAGGAGGAAACGTAGCAGGAGGAGGAGAAGGAGCAGGATGTGGAGAAGGAGGAGGAGGAGGAGAAGGTGCAGGAGGAGGAGAAGGAGCTGGAAGTGGAGCAGGAGCAGGAGGTGGAGAAGGAGGAGGAGGAGGAGAAGGAGCAGGAGTTGGAGAAGGAGCAGGAGGAGGAGGTGGAGCAGAATGAGATGGAGCAGGCGGTCTGGAAGGAGCAGGAGGAGGAGAAGGAGCAGGAGGGGGAGAAGGAGCAGCAGGATGAGAAGGAGCAGGAGCCTGAGTTGGAGAAGGAGCAGGAGGGGGAGAAGGAGCAGGAGGATGAGAAGGAGCAGGAGGAGGAGAAGGAGCAGGAGGAGGGGAAGGAGCAGGAGGGGGAGAAGGAGCAGGAGGAGGAGAAGGAGCAGGAGGTGGAGAAGGAGCAGGAGGAGGAGAAGGAGATGGAGCCTGAGTTGGAGAAGGAGCAGGAGGGGGAGAAGGAGCAGGAGGATGAGAAGGAACAGGAGGAGGAGAAGGAGCAGGAGCCTGAGTTGGAGAAGGAGCCGGAGGTGGAGGAGGAGCAGGAGGTGGAGAAGCAGCAGGAGGTGGAGAAGGAGCAGGAGGAGCAGAAGGAGCAGGAGGTGGAGAAGTAGCAGGAGGAGGAAGTGGAGTAGAATGAGATGGAGCAGGCGGTCGAGAAGGAGCAGGAGGAGGAGAATGAGCAGGAGGGGGAGAAGGAGCAGGAGGATAAGAAGGAGCAGGAGGTGGAGAAGGAGCAGGAGCCTGAGTTGGAGAAGGAGCCGGAGGTGGAGGAGGAGCAGGAGGTGGAGAAGCAGCAGGAGGTGGAGAAGGAGCAGGAGGAGCAGAAGGAGCAGGAGGTGGAGAAGTAGCAGGAGGAGGAAGTGGAGTAGAATGAGATGGAGCAGGCGGTCGAGAAGGAGCAGGAGGAGGAGAATGAGCAGGAGGGGGAGAAGGAGCAGGAGGATAAGAAGGAGCAGGAGGTGGAGAAGGAGCAGGAGGAGTAGAAGGAGAAGGAGCCTGAGATGGAGAAGTAGCCGGAGGTGGAGGAGGAGCAGGAGGTGGAGAAGGAGCAGTAGGTGGAGAAGGAGGTGGATGAGGAGAAGGAGCAGGAGGAGGAGGTGGAGCAGAATAAGATGGAGCAGGCGGTCGAGAAGGAGCAGGAGGAGGAGAAGGAGCAGGAGGGGAAGAAGGAGCAGGAGGATGAGAAGGAGCAGGAGGTGGAGAAGGAGCAGGAGGAGGAGACGGAGCAGGAGTGGGGGAAGGAGCAGGATGTAGAGAAGGAGCAGGAGGAGGAGAAGGAGCAGGAGGTGGAGAAGGAGCAGGAGGAGGAGGTGGAGCAGAATGAGATGGAGCAGGCGGTCGAGAAGGAGCAGGAGGAGGGGAAGGAGAAGCAGGAGGAGAAGGAGCAGGAGGATGAGAAGGAGCAGGAGGTGGAGAAGGAGCAGGAGGAGGTGAAGGAGAAGGAGCCTGATTTGGAGAAGGAGCAGGAGGGGGAGAAGGAGCAGGATGGTGAGAAGGAGCAGGAGGAGGAGAATGAGCAGGAGGAGGAGAAGGAGCAGGAGGGGGAGAAGGAGCAGGAGGTAGAGAAGGAGCAGGAGGAGGAGAAGGAGCAGGAGGTAGAGAAGGAGCAGGAGGAGGAGAAGCAGAAGGAGCCTGAGTTGGAGAAGGAGCCGGAGGTGGAGGATGAGCAGGAGGTGGAGAAGGAGCACGAGGTGGAGAAGGAGCAGGAGGAGGAGAAGGAGCAGGAGGTGGAGAAGGAGCAGGAGGAGGAGGTGGAGCAGAATGAGATGGAGCAGGCGGTCGAGAAGGAGCAGGAAGAGGGGAAGGAGAAGGAAGAGGAGAAGGAGCAGGAGGAGGAGAAGGAGCACGAGGAGGAAAAGGAGCAGGAGGAGGAGAAGGAGCAGGATGTGGAGAAGGAGGAGGAGGAGGAGAAGGTGCAGGACGAGGAGAAGGAGCTGGAAGTGCAGCAGGAGCAGGAGGTGGAGAAGGAGGAGGAGGAGGAGAAGGAGCAGGAGGAGGTGGTGGATCAGAATGAGATGGAGCAGGCGGTCGAGAAGGAGCAGGAGGAGGAGATGGAGCAGGAGGGGGAGAAGGAGCAGGAGGATGAGAAGGAGCAGGAGGTGGAGAAGGAGCAGGAGGAGGAGAAGGAGGAGGAGGGGGAGAAGGAGCAGGAGGTAGAGAAGGAGCAGGAGGAGGAGAAGGAGCAGGAGGTGGAGAAGGAGCAGGAGGAGGAGAAGGAGGAGGAGGAGGAGAAGGTGCAGGAGGAGGAGAAGGAGCTGGAAGTGGAGCAGGAGCAGGAGGTGGAGAAGGAGGAAGAGGAGGAGAAGGAGGAGGAGGAGGAGAAGGAGCAGGAGGAGGAGGTGGAGCAGAATGAGATGGAGCAGGCGGTCTAGAAGGAGCAGGAGGAGGAGAAGGATCAGGAGGGGGAGAAGGAGCAGCAGGATGAGAAGGAGCAGGAGCCTGAGTTGGAGAAGGAGCAGGAGGGGGAGAAGGAGCAGGAGGATGAGAAGGAGCAGGAGGAGGGGAAGGAGCAGGAGGAGGGGAAGGAGCAGGAGGGGGAGAAGGAGCAGGAGGAGGAGAAGGAGCAGGAGGTGGAGAAGGAGCAGGAGGAGGGGAAGGAGAAGGAGCCTGAGTTGGAGAAGGAGCAGGAGGGGGAGAAGGAGCAGGAGGATGAGAAGGAACAGGAGGAGGAGAAGGATGAGGAGGAGGAGAAGGTGCAGGAGGAGGAGATGGAGCGTTATCGGGAAAAGGAGCAGGAGATGGAGAGGGAGCAGGAGGTGGAGAAGCAGCATGACGTGGAGAAGGAGCAGGACGTGGAGAAGGAGCAGGAGGGGGAGAAGGAGCAGGAGGGGGAGAATGAGCTGGAAGTGGAGCAGGAGCAGGAGGTGGAGAAGGAGGAGGAGAAGGAACAGGAGGAGGTGGTGGATCAGAATGAGATGGAGCAGGCGGTCGAGAAGGAGCAGGAGGAGGAGAAGGAGGAGGAGGGGGAGAAGGAGCAGGAGGTAGAGAAGAAGCAGGAGGAGGAGAAGGAGCAGGAGGTGGAGAAGGAGCATGAGGAGGAGGTGGAGCAGAATGAGATCGAGCAGGCGGTGGAGAAGGAGCAGGAGGAGGGGAAGGAGCTGGAAGTGGAGCAGGAGCAGGAGGTGGAGAAGGACGAGGAGGAGGAGAAGTAGGAGGAGGAGGAGAAGGACTAGGAGGGGAAGAAGGAGCAGGAGGATGAGAAGAAGCAGGAGGTGGAGTAGGAGCAGGAGGAGGAGAAGGAGGAGGAGGGCGAGAAGAAGCAGGAGGTAGAGAAGAAGCAGGAGGAGGAGAAGGAGCAGGAGGTGGAGAAGGAGCAGGAGGAGGAGGTGGAGCCGAATGAGATCGAGCAGGCGGTCGAGAAGGAGCAGGAGGAGGGGAAGGAGAAGGAGGAGGAGAAGGAGCAGGAGGAGGAGAAGGAGCAGGAGGAGGAAACGGAGCAGGAGGAGGAGAAGGAGCAGGATGTGGAGAAGGAGGAGGAGGAGGAGAAGGTGCAGGAGGAGGAGAAGGAGCTGGAAGTGGAGAAGGAGGAGGAGGAGGAGAAGTAGGAGGAGGAGGAGAAGGAGCAGGAGGTGGAGAAGGAGCAGGAGGAGGAGAAGGAGCAGGATGGTGAGAAGGAGAAGGAGGTGGAGAATGAGCAGGAGGAGGAGAAGGAGCAGGAGGGGGAGAAGGAGCAGGAGGTAGAGAAGGAGCAGGAGGAGGAGAAGGAGCAGGAGGTAGAGAAGGAGCAGGAGTAGGAGAAGGAGAAGGAGCCTGATTTGGAGAAGGAGCCGGAGGTGGAGGAGGAGCAAGAGCTGGAGAAGGAGCACGAGGTGGAGAAGGAGCAGGAGGAGGTGAAGGAGCAGGAGGTGGAGAAGGAGCAGGAGGAGGAGGTGGAGCAGAATGAGATGGAGCAGGCGGTCGAGAAGGAGCAGGAGGAGGAGAAGGAGCAGGAGGGGGAGAAGGAGCAGGAGGAGTAGAAGGAGAAGGAGCCTGAAATGGAGAAGGAGCCGGAGGTGGAGGAGGAGCAGGAGGTGGAGAAGGAGCAGGAGGTGGAGAAGTAGCAGGAGGAGGAGAAGGAGCAGGAGGAGGAGAAGGAGCAGGAAGAGGAGAATGATCAGGAGGTGGAGAAGGAGCAGGAGGAGGTGAAGGAGCAGGAGGGGGAGAAGGAGCACGAGGTGGAGAAGGAGCAGGAGGAGGTGAAGGAGCAGGAGGTGGAGAAGGAGCAGGAGGAGGAGGTGGACCAGAATGAGATGGAGCAGGCGGTCGAGAAAGAGCAGGAGGAGGAGAAGGAGCAGGAGGGGCAGAAGGAGCAGGAGGATAAGAAAGAGCAGAAGGTGGAGAAGGAGCAGGAGTAGGAGAAGGAGAAGGAGCCTGAGTTGGAGAAAGAGTCGGAGGTGGAGGAGGAGCAGGAGGTGGAGAAGGAGCACGAGGTGGAGAAGGGGCAGGAGGAGGAGAAGGAGCAGGAGGTGGAGAAGGAGCAGGAGGAGGAGGTGGAGCAGAATGAGATGGAGCAGGCGGTCGAGAAGGAGCAGGAGGAGGAGAAGGAGCAGGAGGGGGAGAAGGAGCAGGAGGATAAGAAGGAGCAGGAGGTGGAGAAGGAGCAGGAGGAGTAGAAGGAGAAGGAGCCTGAAATGGAGAAGGAGCCGGAGGTGGAGGAGGAGCAGGAGGTGGAGAAGGAGCAAGAGGTGGAGAAGTAGCAGGAGGAGGAGAAGGAGCAGGAGGTGGAGAAGGAGCAGAATGAGATGGAGCAGGCGGTCGAGAAGGAGCAGTAGGAGGAGAAGGAGCAGTAGGGGGAGAAGGAGCAGGTGGATGAGTAGGAGCAGGAGGTGGAGAAGGAGCAGGAGGAGGAGAAGGAGCAGGAGGGGGAGAAGGAGCAGGAGGTAAAGAAGGAGCAGGAGGAGGAGAAGGAGCAGGAGGAGGAGGTGGAGCAGAATGAGATGGAGCAGGCGGTCGAGAAGGAGCAGGGGGAGGGGAAGGAGAAGGAGGAGGAGAAGGAGCAGGAGGAGGAGAAGGAGCAGGAGGAGGAAAAGGAGCAGGAGGAGGAGAAGGAGCAGGATGTGGAGAAGGAGGAGAAGGAGGAGAAGGTGCAGGAGGAGGAGAATGAGCTGGAAGTGGAGCAGGAGCAGGAGGTGGAGAAGGAGGAGGAGGAGGAGGAGAAGGAGGTGGAGGAGGAGAAGGAGCAGTAGTTGGAGAAGGAGCAGGAGGAGGAGGTGGAGCAGAATGAGATGGAGCAGGCGGTCGAGAAGGAGCAGGAGGAGGAGAAGGAGCAGGAGGGGGAGAAGGAGCAGGAGGATGAGAAGGAGCAGGAGCCTGAGTTGGAGAAGGAGCAGGAGGGGGAGAAGGGGTCAGAAGGATGAGAAGGAGCAGGAAGAGGAGAAGGAGCAGGAGGGGGAGAAGGAGCAGGAGGAGGAGAAGGAGCAGGATGTGGAGAAGGAGCAGGAGGAGTAGAAGGAGAAGGAGCCTGAGTTGGAGAAGGAGCAGGAGGGGGAGAAGGAGCGGGAGGATGAGGAGGAACATTAGGAGGAGAAGGAGCAGGAGGAGGTGAAGGAGCAGGAGGGGGAGAAGGAGCAGGAGGTAGAGAAGGAGCAGGAGGAGGAGAAGGAGCAGGAGGTAGAGAAGGAGCAGGAGGAGTAGAAGGAGAAGGAGCCTGAGTTGGAGAAGGAGCCGGAGGTGGAGGAGGAGCAGGAGGTGGAGAAGGAGCAGGAGGTGGAGAAGGAGCAGGAGGAGGAGAAGGAGCAGGAGGTGGAGAAGTAGCAGGAGGAGGAGGTGGAGCAGAATGAGATGGAGCAGGCGGTCGAGAAGGAGCAGGAGGAGGAGAAGGAGCAGGAGGGGGAGAAGGAGCAGGAGGATAAGAAGGAGCAGGAGGTGGAGAAGGAGCAGGAGGAGTAGAAGGAGAAGGAGCCTGAGATGGAGAAGGAGCCGGAGGTGGAGGAGGAGCAGGAGGTGGAGAAGGAGCAGTAGGTGGAGAAGGAGGTGGAGGAGGAGAAGGAGCAGGAGGTGGAGAAGGAGCAGGAGGAGGAGACGGAGCAGGAGGGGGGAAGGAGCAGGATGTAGCGAAGGAGCAGGAGGAGGAGAAGGAGCAGGAGGTGGAGAAGGAGCAGGAGGAGGATGTGGAGCAGAATGAGATGGAGAAGGCGGTCGAGAAGGAGCAGGAGGAGGGGAAGGAGAAGGAGGAGGAGAAGGAACAGGAGGAGGAGAAGGAGCAGGAGGAGGAGAAGGAGCAGGAGGGGGAGAAGGAGCCAGAGGATGAGAAGGAGCAGGAGGTGGAGAAGGAGCAGGAGGAGGAGACGGAGCAGGAGGGGGGAAGGAGCAGGATGTAGCGAAGGAGCAGGAGGAGAAGAAGGAGCAGGAGGTGGAGAAGGAGCAGGAGGAGGAGGTGGAGCAGAATGAGATGGAGCAGGCGGTCGAGAAGGAGCAGGAGGAGGGGAAGGAGAAGGATGAGGAAAAGGAGCAGGAGGAGGAGAAGGAGCAGGAGGAGGAAAAGGAGCAGGAGGAGGAGAAGGAGCAGGATGTGGAGAAGTTGGAGGAGGAGGAGAAGGTGCAAGAGGAGGAGAAGGAGCTGGAAGTGGAGCAGGAGCAGGAGGTGAACAAGGAGGCGGAGGAGAAGGAGGAGGAGGAGGAGAAGTTGCAGGAGGAGGAGATGGAGCGGAAGGGGGAAAAGGAGCAGGAGATGGAGAGGGAGCAGGAGGTGGAAAAGCAGCAGGACGTGGAGAAGGAGCAGGACGTGGAAAAGGAGCAGGAGGGGGAGAAGGAGCAGGAGGGGCTGAAGGAGCAGGATGGGAGAAGGAGCAGGAGTAAGAGGGGTAGCAGGAGATGGAGCAGCAGGGGGAGAAGGAGCAGGATGTGGAGAAGGAGCAGGAGGAGGAAAAGGAGAACGAGCCTGAGTTGGAGAAGGAGCAGGAGGGGGAGAAGGAGCGGGAGGATGAGAAGGAACATTAGGAGGAGAAGGAGCAGGAGGAGGTGAAGGAGCAGGAGGGGAAGAAGGAGCAGGAGGTAGAGAAGGAGCAGGAGGAGGAGAAGGAGCAGGAGGTAGAGAAGGAGCAGGAGGAGTAGAAGGAGAAGGAGCCTGAGTTGGAGAAGGAGCCGGAGGTGGAGGAGGAGCAGGAGGTGGAGAAGGAGCAGGAGGTGGAGAAGGAGCAGGAGGAGGAGAAGGAGCAGAAGGTGGAGAAGTAGCAGGAGGAGGAGGTGGAGCAGAATGAGATGGAGCAGGCGGTCGAGAAGGAGCAGGAGGAGGAGAAGGAGCAGGAGGGGGAGAAGGAGCAGGAGGATAAGAAGGAGCAGGAGGTGGAGAAGGAGCAGGAGGAGTAGAAGGAGAAGGAGCCTGTGATGGAGAAGGAGCCGGAGGTGGAGGAGGAGCAGGAGGTGGAGAAGGAGCAGTAGGTGGAGAAGGAGGTGGAGGAGGAGAAGGAGCAGGAGGTGGAGAAGGAGCAGGAGGAGGAGACGGAGCAGGAGGGAGGAAGGAGCAGGATGTAGCGAAGGAGCAGGAGGAGGAGAAGGAGCAGGAGGTGGAGAAGGAGCAGGAGGAGGAGGTGGAGCAGAATGAGATGGAGCAGGCGGTCGAGAAGGAGCAGGAGGAGGGGAAGGAGAAGGAGGAGGAGAAGGAGCAGGAGGAGGAGAAGGAGCAGGAGGAGGAGAAGGAGCAGGAGGGGGAGAAGGAGCCAGAGGATGAGAAGGAGCAGGAGGTGGAGAAGGAGCAGGAGGAGGAGACGGAGCAGGAGGGGGGAAGGAGCAGGATGTAGCGAAGGAGCAGGAGGAGGAGAAGGAGCAGGAGGTGGAGAAGGAGCAGGAGGAGGAGAAGGAGCAGGAGGTGGAGAAGGAGCAGGAGTAGGAGAAGGAGAAGGAGCCTGAGTTGGAGAAGGAGCCGGAGGTGGAGGAGGAGCAGGAGGTGGAGAAGGAGCACGAGGTGGAGAAGGAGCAGGAGGAGGAGAAGGAGCAGGAGGTGGAGAAGGAGCAGGAGGAGGAGGTGGAGCAGAATGAGATGGAGCAGTCGGTCGAGAAGGAGCAGGAGGAGGAGAAGTAGCAGGAGGGGGAGAAGGAGCAGGAGGATAAGAAGGAGCAGGAGGTGGAGAAGGAGCAGGAGGAGTAGAAGGAGAAGGAGCCTGAAATGGAGAAGGAGCCGGAGGTGGAGGAGGAGCAGGAGGTGGAGAAGGAGCAGGAGGTGGAAAAGTAGCAGGAGGAGGAGAAGGAGCAGGTGGTGGAGAAGGAGCAGGAGGAGGTGGTGGAGCAGAATGAGATGGAGCAGGCGGTCGAGAAGGAGCAGGAGGAGGGGAAGGAGCAGTAGGGGGAGAAGGAGCAGGAGGATGAGTAGGAGCAGGAGGTGGAGAAGGAGCAGGAGGAGGAGAAGGAGCAGGAGGGGGAGAAGGAGCAGGAGGTAAAGAAGGAGCAGGAGGAGGAGAAGGAGCAGGAGGAGGAGGTGGAGCAGAATGAGATGGAGCAGGCGGTCGAGAAGGAGCAGGAGGAGGGGAAGGAGAAGGAGGAGGAGAAGGAGCAGGAGGAGGAGAAGGAGCAGGAGGAGGAAAAGGAGCAGGAGGAGGAGAAGGAGCAGGATGTGGAGAAGGAGGAGAAGGAGGAGAAGGTGCAGGAGGAGGAGAATGAGCTGGAAGTGGAGCAGGAGCAGGAGGTGGAGAAGGAGGAGGAGGAGGAGGAGAAGGAGGTGGAGGAGGAGAAGGAGCAGTAGTTGGAGAAGGAGCAGGAGGAGGAGGTGGAGCAGAATGAGATGGAGCAGGCGGTCGAGAAGGAGCAGGAGGAGGAGAAGGAGCAGGAGGGGGAGAAGGAGCAGGAGGATGAGAAGGAGCAGGAGCCTGAGTTGGAGAAGGAGCAGGAGGAGGAGAAGGAGCAGAAGGTGGAGAAGTAGCAGGAGGAGGAGGTGGAGCAGAATGAGATGGAGCAGGCGGTCGAGAAGGAGCAGGAGGAGGGGAAGGAGAAGGAGGAGGAGAAGGAGCAGGAGGAGGAGAAGGAGCAGGAGGAGGAGAAGGAGCAGGAGGGGGAGAAGGAGCCAGAGGATGAGAAGGAGCAGGAGGTGGAGAAGGAGCAGGAGGAGGAGACGGAGCAGGAGGGGGGAAGGAGCAGGATGTAGCGAAGGAGCAGGAGGAGGAGAAGGAGCAGGAGGTGGAGAAGGAGCAGGAGGAGGAGAAGGAGCAGGAGGTGGAGAAGGAGCAGGAGTAGGAGAAGGAGAAGGAGCCTGAGTTGGAGAAGGAGCCGGAGGTGGAGGAGGAGCAGGAGGTGGAGAAGGAGCACGAGGTGGAGAAGGAGCAGGAGGAGGAGAAGGAGCAGGAGGTGGAGAAGGAGCAGGAGGAGGAGGTGGAGCAGAATGAGATGGAGCAGTCGGTCGAGAAGGAGCAGGAGGAGGAGAAGTAGCAGGAGGGGGAGAAGGAGCAGGAGGATAAGAAGGAGCAGGAGGTGGAGAAGGAGCAGGAGGAGTAGAAGGAGAAGGAGCCTGAAATGGAGAAGGAGCCGGAGGTGGAGGAGGAGCAGGAGGTGGAGAAGGAGCAGGAGGTGGAAAAGTAGCAGGAGGAGGAGAAGGAGCAGGTGGTGGAGAAGGAGCAGGAGGAGGTGGTGGAGCAGAATGAGATGGAGCAGGCGGTCGAGAAGGAGCAGGAGGAGGGGAAGGAGCAGTAGGGGGAGAAGGAGCAGGAGGATGAGTAGGAGCAGGAGGTGGAGAAGGAGCAGGAGGAGGAGAAGGAGCAGGAGGGGGAGAAGGAGCAGGAGGTAAAGAAGGAGCAGGAGGAGGAGAAGGAGCAGGAGGAGGAGGTGGAGCAGAATGAGATGGAGCAGGCGGTCGAGAAGGAGCAGGAGGAGGGGAAGGAGAAGGAGGAGGAGAAGGAGCAGGAGGAGGAGAAGGAGCAGGAGGAGGAAAAGGAGCAGGAGGAGGAGAAGGAGCAGGATGTGGAGAAGGAGGAGAAGGAGGAGAAGGTGCAGGAGGAGGAGAATGAGCTGGAAGTGGAGCAGGAGCAGGAGGTGGAGAAGGAGGAGGAGGAGGAGGAGAAGGAGGTGGAGGAGGAGAAGGAGCAGTAGTTGGAGAAGGAGCAGGAGGAGGAGGTGGAGCAGAATGAGATGGAGCAGGCGGTCGAGAAGGAGCAGGAGGAGGAGAAGGAGCAGGAGGGGGAGAAGGAGCAGGAGGATGAGAAGGAGCAGGAGCCTGAGTTGGAGAAGGAGCAGGAGGAGGAGAAGGAGCAGAAGGTGGAGAAGTAGCAGGAGGAGGAGGTGGAGCAGAATGAGATGGAGCAGGCGGTCGAGAAGGAGCAGGAGGAGGAGAAGGAGCAGGAGGGGGAGAAGGAGCAGGAGGATAAGAAGGAGCAGGAGGTGGAGAAGGAGCAGGAGGAGTAGAAGGAGAAGGAGCCTGTGATGGAGAAGGAGCCGGAGGTGGAGGAGGAGCAGGAGGTGGAGAAGGAGCAGTAGGTGGAGAAGGAGGTGGAGGAGGAGAAGGAGCAGGAGGTGGAGAAGGAGCAGGAGGAGGAGACGGAGCAGGAGGGAGGAAGGAGCAGGATGTAGCGAAGGAGCAGGAGGAGGAGAAGGAGCAGGAGGTGGAGAAGGAGCAGGAGGAGGAGGTGGAGCAGAATGAGATGGAGCAGGCGGTCGAGAAGGAGCAGGAGGAGGGGAAGGAGAAGGAGGAGGAGAAGGAGCAGGAGGAGGAGAAGGAGCAGGAGGAGGAGAAGGAGCAGGAGGGGGAGAAGGAGCCAGAGGATGAGAAGGAGCAGGAGGTGGAGAAGGAGCAGGAGGAGGAGACGGAGCAGGAGGGGGGAAGGAGCAGGATGTAGCGAAGGAGCAGGAGGAGGAGAAGGAGCAGGAGGTGGAGAAGGAGCAGGAGGAGGAGAAGGAGCAGGAGGTAGAGAAGGAGCAGGAGTAGGAGAAGGAGAAGGAGCCTGAGTTGGAGAAGGAGCCGGAGGTGGAGGAGGAGCAGGAGGTGGAGAAGGAGCACGAGGTGGAGAAGGAGCAGGAGGAGGAGAAGGAGCAGGAGGTGGAGAAGGAGCAGGAGGAGGAGGTGGAGCAGAATGAGATGGAGCAGGCGGTCGAGAAGGAGCAGGAGGAGGAGAAGTAGCAGGAGGGGGAGAAGGAGCAGGAGGATAAGAAGGAGCAGGAGGTGGAGAAGGAGCAGGAGGAGTAGAAGGAGAAGGAGCCTGAAATGGAGAAGGAGCCGGAGGTGGAGGAGGAGCAGGAGGTGGAGAAGGAGCAGGAGGTGGAAAAGTAGCAGGAGGAGGAGAAGGAGCAGGTGGTGGAGAAGGAGCAGGAGGAGGTGGTGGAGCAGAATGAGATGGAGCAGGCGGTCGAGAAGGAGCAGGAGGAGGGGAAGGAGCAGTAGGGGGAGAAGGAGCAGGAGGATGAGTAGGAGCAGGAGGTGGAGAAGGAGCAGGAGGAGGAGAAGGAGCAGGAGGGGGAGAAGGAGCAGGAGGTAAAGAAGGAGCAGGAGGAGGAGAAGGAGCAGGAGGAGGAGGTGGAGCAGAATGAGATGGAGCAGGCGGTCGAGAAGGAGCAGGAGGAGGGGAAGGAGAAGGAGGAGGAGAAGGAGCAGGAGGAGGAGAAGGAGCAGGAGGAGGAAAAGGAGCAGGAGGAGGAGAAGGAGCAGGATGTGGAGAAGGAGGAGAAGGAGGAGAAGGTGCAGGAGGAGGAGAATGAGCTGGAAGTGGAGCAGGAGCAGGAGGTGGAGAAGGAGGAGGAGGAGGAGGAGAAGGAGGTGGAGGAGGAGAAGGAGCAGTAGTTGGAGAAGGAGCAGGAGGAGGAGGTGGAGCAGATTGAGATGGAGCAGGCGGTCGAGAAGGAGCAGGAGGAGGAGAAGGAGCAGGAGGGGGAGAAGGAGCAGGAGGATGAGAAGGAGCAGGAGCCTGAGTTGGAGAAGGAGCAGGAGGGGGAGAAGGGGTCAGGAGGATGAGAAGGAGCAGGAAGAGGAGAAGGAGCAGGAGGGGGAGAAGGAGCAGGAGGAGGAGAAGGAGCAGGATGTGGAGAAGGAGCAGGAGGAGTAGAAGGAGAAGGAGCCTGAGTTGGAGAAGGAGCAGGAGGGGGAGAAGGAGCGGGAGGATGAGAAGGAACATTAGGAGGAGAAGGAGCAGGAGGAGGTGAAGGAGCAGGAGGGGGAGAAGGAGCAGGAGGTAGAGAAGGAGCAGGAGGAGGAGAAGGAGCAGGAGGAGGAGAAGGAGCAGGAGGGGGAGAAGGAGCAGGAGGATAAGAAGGAGCATGAGGTGGAGAAGGAGCAGGAGGAGTAGAAGGAGAAGGAGCCTGAGATGGAGAAGGAGCCGGAGGTGGAGGAGGAGCAGGAGGTGGAGAAGGAGCAGTAGGTGGAGAAGGAGGTGGAGGAGGAGAAGGAGCAGGAGGTGGAGAAGGAGCAGGAGGAGGAGACGGAGCAGGAGGGGGGAAGGAGCAGGATGTAGCGAAGGAACAGGAGGAGGAGAAGGAGCAGGAGGTGGAGAAGGAGCAGGAGGAGGATGTGGAGCAGAATGAGATGGAGCAGGCGGTCGAGAAGGAGCAGGAGGAGGGGAAGGAGAAGGAGGAGGAGAAGGAACAGGAGGAGGAGAAGGAGCAGGATGTGGAGAAGGAGGAGAAGGAGGAGAAGGTGCAGGAGGAGGAGAATGAGCTGGAAGTGGAGCAGGAGCAGGAGGTGGAGAAGGAGGAGGAGGAGGAGGAGAAGGAGGTGGAGGAGGAGAAGGAGCAGTAGTTGGAGAAGGAGCAGGAGGAGGAGGTGGAGCAGAATGAGATGGAGCAGGCGGTCGAGAAGGAGCAGCAGGAGGAGAAGGAGCAGGAGGGGGAGAAGGAGCAGGAGGATGAGAAGGAGCAGGAGCCTGAGTTGGAGAAGGAGCAGGAGGGGGAGAAGGGGTCAGGAGGATGAGAAGGAGCAGGAAGAGGAGAAGGAGCAGGAGGGGGAGAAGGAGCAGGAGGAGGAGAAGGAGCAGGATGTGGAGAAGGAGCAGGAGGAGTAGAAGGAGAAGGAGCCTGAGTTGGAGAAGGAGCAGGAGGGGGAGAAGGAGCGGGAGGATGAGAAGGAACATTAGGAGGAGAAGGAGCAGGAGGAGGTGAAGGAGCAGGAGGGGGAGAAGGAGCAGGAGGTAGAGAAGGAGCAGGAGGAGGAGAAGGAGCAGGAGGATAAGAAGGAGCAGGAGGTGGAGAAGGAGCAGGAGGAGTAGAAGGAGAAGGAGCCTGAGATGGAGAAGGAGCCGGAGGTGGAGGAGGAGCAGGAGGTGGAGAAGGAGCAGTAGGTGGAGAAGGAGGTGGAGGCGGAGAAGGAGCAGGAGGTGGAGAAGGAGCAGGAGGAGGAGACGGAGCAGGAGGGGGGAAGGAGCAGGATGTAGCGAAGGAACAGGAGGAGGAGAAGGAGCAGGAGGGGGAGAAGGAGCAGGAGGAGGATGTGGAGCAGAATGAGATGGAGCAGGCGGTCGAGAAGGAGCAGGAGGAGGGGAAGGAGAAGGAGGAGGAGAAGGAACAGGAGGAGGAGAAGGAGCAGGAGGAGGAGAAGGAGCAGAAGGAGGAGAAGGAGCAGGAGGAGGAAAAGGAGCAGGAGGAGGAGAAGGAGCAGGAGGGGGGAAGGAGCAGGATGTAGCGAAGGAGCAGGAGGAGGAGAAGGAGCAGGAGGTGGAGAAGGAGCAGGAGGAGGAGGTGGAGCAGAATGAGATGGAGCAGGCGGTCAAGAAGGAGCAGGAGGAGGGGAAGGAGAAGGATGAGGAGAAGGAGCAGGAGGAGGAGAAGGAGCAGGAGGAGGAAAAGGAGCAGGAGGAGGAGAAGGAGCAGGATGTGGAGAAGGTGGAGGAGGAGGAGAAGGTGCAAGAGGAGGAGAAAGAGCTGGAAGTGGAGCAGGAGCAGGAGGTGAACAAGGAGGCGGAGGAGAAGGAGGAGGAGGAGGAGAAGTTGCAGGAGGAGGAAATGGAGCGGAAGGGGGAAAAGGAGCAGGAGATGGAGTGGGAGCAGGAGGTGGAAAAGCAGCAGGACGTGGAGAAGGAGCAGGACGTGGAAAAGGAGCAGGAGGGGCTGAAGGAGCAGGAGGGGCTGAAGGAGCAGGATGGGAGAAGGAGCAGGAGGAGGAGAAGGAGAACGAGCCTGAGTTGGAGAAGGAGCAGGAGGGGGAGAAGGAGCGGGAGGATGAGAAGGAACATTAGGAGGAGAAGGAGCAGGAGGAGGTGAAGGAGCAGGAGGGGAAGAAGGAGCAGGAGGTAGAGAAGGAGCAGGAGGAGGAGAAGGAGCAGGAGGTAGAGAAGGAGCAGGAGGAGTAGAAGGAGAAGGAGCCTGAGTTGGAGAAGGAGCCGGAGGTGGAGGAGGAGCAGGTGGTGGAGAAGGAGCAGGAGGTGGAGAAGGAGCAGGAGGAGGAGAAGGAGCAGGAGGTGGAGAAGTAGCAGGAGGAGGAGGTGGAGCAGAATGAGATGGAGCAGGCGGTCGAGAAGGAGCAGGAGGAGGAGAAGGAGCAGGAGGGGGAGAAGGAGCAGGAGGATAAGAAGGAGCAGGAGGTGGAGAAGGAGCAGGAGGAGTAGAAGGAGAAGGAGCCTGAGATGCAGAAGGAGCCGGATGTGGAGGAGGAGCAGGAGGTGGAGAAGGAGCAGTACGTGGAGAAGGAGGTGGAGGAGGAGAAGGAGCAGGAGGTGGAGAAGGAGCAGGAGGAGGAGACGGAGCAGGAGGGAGGAAGGAGCAGGATGTAGCGAAGGAGCAGGAGGAGGAGAAGGAGCAGGAGGTGGAGAAGGAGCAGGAGGAGGAGGTGGAGCAGAATGAGATGGAGCAGGCGGTCGAGAAGGAGCAGGAGGAGGGGAAGGAGAAGGAGGAGGAGAAGGAGCAGGAGGAGGAGAAGGAGCAGGAGGAGGAGAAGGAGCAGGAGGGGGAGAAGGAGCCAGAGGATGAGAAGGAGCAGGAGGTGGAGAAGGAGCAGGAGGAGGAGACGGAGCAGGAGGGGAGAAGGAGCAGGATGTAGCGAAGGAGCAGGAGGAGGAGAAGGAGCAGGAGGTGGAGAAGGAGCAGGAGGAGGAGGTGGAGCAGAATGAGATGGAGCAGGCGGTCGAGAAGGAGCAGGAGGAGGGGAAGGAGAAGGAGGAGGAGAAGGAGCAGGAGGAGGAGAAGGAGCAGGAGGAGGAAAAGGAGCAGGAGGAGGAGAAGGAGCAGGATGTGGTGAAGGAGGAGGAGGAGGAGGAGAAGGTGCAAGAGGAGGAGAAGGAGCTGGAAGTGGAGCAGGAGCAGGAGGTGAAGAAGGAGGCGGAGGAGAAGGAGGAGGAGGAGGAGAAGTTGCAGGAGGAGGAGTTGGAGCGGAAGGGGGAAAAGGAGCAGGAGATGGAGAGGGAGCAGGAGGTGGAAAAGCAGCAGGACGTGGAGAAGGAGCAGGACGTGGAAAAGGAGCAGGAGGGGGAGAAGGAGCAGGAGGGGCTGAAGGAGCAGGATGGGAGAAGGAGCAGGAGTAAGAGGGGTAGCAGGAGATGGAGCAGCAGGGGGAGAAGGTGCAGGAGATGGAGAGGGAGCAGGAGGTGGAGAAGGAACAGGAGGTGGAGAAGGAGCAGGAGGAGGAGAAGGAGAAGGAGCCTGAGTTGGAGATGGAGCAGGAGGGGGCGATGGAGCAGGAGGATGAGAAGGAGCAGGAGGAGGAGAAGGAGCAGGAGGAGGAGAAGGAGCAAGAGGGGGAGAAGGAGCAGGAGGTAGAGAAGGAGCAGGAGGAGGAGAAGGAGCAGGAGGTAGAGAAGGAGCAGGAGGAGGAGAAGGAGAAGGAGCCTGAGTTGGAGAAAGAGCCGGAGGTGGAGGAGGAGCATGAGTTGGAGAAGGAGAACGAGGTGGAGAAGGAGCAGGAGGAGGAGAAGGTGCAGGAGGAGGAGGTGGAGCAGAATGAGATGGAGCAGGCGGTCGAGAAGGAGCAGGAGGAGGAGAAGGAGCAGGAGGGGGAGAAGGAGCAGGAGGATAAGAAGTAGCAGGAGGTGGAGAAGGAGCAGGAGGAGTAGAAGGAGAAGGAGCCTGAAATGGAGAAGGAGCCGGAGGTGGAGGAGCAGCAGGAGGTGGAGAAGGAGCAGGAGGTGGAGAAGGAGCAGGAGGAGGAGAAGGAGCCGGAGGTGCAGAAGGAGCAGGAGGAGGAGGTGGAGCAGAATGAGATGGAGCAGGCGGTCGAGAAGGAGCAGGAGGAGGAGAAGGAGCAGGAGGGGGAGAAGGAGCAGGAGGATGAGAAGGACCAGGAGGTGGAGAAGGAGCAGGAGGAGGAGAAGGAGAAGGAGGGGGAAAAGGAGCAGGAGGTAAAGAAGGAGCTGGAGGAGGAGAAGGAGCAGGAGGTGGAGAAGGGGCAGGAGGAGGAAAATGAGCAGGAGGAGGAGAAGGAGCAGGATGTGGAGAAGGAGCAGGAGGAGGAAAATGAGCAGGAGGAGGAGAAGGAGCAGGATGTGGAGAAGGAGGAGGAGGAGGAGAAGGTGCAGGAGGAGGAGAAGGATCTGGAAGTGGAGCAGGAGCACGAGGCGTAGAAGGAGGAGGAGGAGGAGAAGTAGGAGGCGGAGGAGGAGAAGGAGCAGGAGGTGGAGAAGGAGCAGGAGGAGGAGGTGGAGCAGAATGATATAGATCAGGCGGTCGAGAAGGAGCAGGAGGAGGAGAAGGAGCAGGAGTCTGAGTTGGAGAAGGAGCAGGAGGGGGAGAAGGAGCAGGAGGATGAGAAGGAGCAGCAAGGAGGAGAAGGATGAGGAGGAGGAGAAGGTGCAGGAGGAGGAGATGGAGCGGAAGGGGGAAAAGGAGCAGGAAATGGAGAGGGAGCAGGAGGTGGAGAAGCAGCAGGACGTGGAGAAGGAGCAGGACGTGGAGAAGGAGCAGGAGGGGGAGAAGGAGCAGGAGCGGGAGAAGGAGCTGGAAGTGGAGCAGGAGCAGGAGGTGGAGAAGGAGGAGGAGGAGGAGAAGGAGCACGAGTAGGAGGTGGAGCAGAATGAGATGGAGCAGGCGGTCGAGAAGGAGCAGGAGGAGGAGAAGGAGCAGGAGGTGGAGAAGGAGCAGGAGGAGGAGAAGGAGGAGGACGGGGAGTAGGAGCAGGAGGTAGAGAAGGAGCAGGAGGAGGAGAAGGAGCAAGAGGTGGAGAAGGAGCAGGAGGAGGAGGTGGAGCAGAATGAGATGAGGCAGGCGGTCGAGAAGGAGAAGGAGGAGGGGAAGGAGCAGGAGGGGGTGAAGGAGCAGGAGTATGAGAAGGAGCAGGAGGGGGAGAAGGAGCAGGAGGATGAGAAGGAGCAGGAGGAGGAGAAGGAGCAGGAGGAGGAGAAGGAGCAGGAGGGGGAGAAGGAGCAGAAGGAGGAGAAGGAGCAGGAGGTGGAGAAGGAGCAGGAGGAGGAGAAGGAGAAGGAGCCTGAGTTGGAGAAGGAGCAGGAGGTGGAGAAGTAGCAGGAGGATGAGAAGGACCAGGAGGAGGAGAAGGAGCAGGAGGAGGAGAAGGAGCAGGAGGGGGTGAAGGAGCAGGAGGTAGAGAAGGAGCAGGAGGAGGGGAAGGAGCAGGAGGTAGAGAAGGAGCAGGAGGAGGAGAAGGAGAAGGAGCCTGAGTTGGAGAAGGAGCCGGAGGTGGAGGAGGAGCAGGAGGTGGAGAAGGAGCAGGACGTGGAGAAGGAGCAGGAGGAGGAGAAGGAGCAGGAGGTGGAGAAGTAGCAGGAGGAGGAGGTGGAGCAGAATGAGATGGAGCAGGCGTTCGAAAAGGAGCAGGAGGAGGAGAAGGAGCAGGAGGGGGAGAAGGAGCAGGAGGAGGAGAAGGAGCAGGAGGGGGAGAAGGAGCAGGAGGATAAGAAGGAGCAGGAGGTGGAGAAGGAGCAGGAGGAGTAGAAGGAGAAGGAGCCTGAGATGGAGAAGAAGCCGGAGGTGGAGGAGGAGCAGGAGGTGGAGAAGGAGCAGGAGGTGGAGAAGCAGCAGGAGGAGGAGGTGGAGCAGAATGAGATGGTGCAGGCGGTCGAGAAGGAGCAGGAGGAGGAGAAGGAGCAGGAGGAGGAGAAGGATAAGGAGCCTGAGTTGGAGAAGGAGCCTGAGATGGAGGAGGAGCAGGAGGTGGAGAAGGAGCAGGAGTTGGAGAAGGAGCAGGAGGAGGAGAAGGAGCAGGAGGATGAGAAGGAGCAGGAGGAGGAGAAGGATGAGGAGGAGGAGAAGGTGCAGGAGGAGGAGATGGAGCGGAAGGGGGAAAAGGAGCATGAAATGGAGAGGGAGCAGGAGGTGGAGAAGCAGCAGGACGTGGAGAATGAGCAGGACGTGGAGAAGGAGCAGGAGGGGGAGAAGGAGCAGGAGCGGGAGAAGGAGCTGGAAGTGGAGCAGGAGCAGGAGGTGGAGAAGGATGAGGAGGAGGAGAAGGAGCAGGAGGAGGAGGTGGAGCAGAATGAGATGGAGCAGGCGGTCGAGAAGGAGCAGGAGGAGGGGAAGGAGCAGGAGGGGGAGAAGGAGCAGGAGGATGAGAAGGAGCAGGAGGTGGAGAAGGAGCAGGAGGAGGAGAAGGAGGAGGAGGGGGAGTAGGAGCAGGAGGTAGAGAAGGAGCAGGAGGAGGAGAAGGAGCAGGAGGTGGAGAAGGAGCAGGAGGAGGAGGTGGAGCAGAATGAGATGGAGCAGGCGGTCGAGAAGGAGCAGGAGGAGGGGAAGGAGAAGAAGGAGGAGAAGGAGCAGGAGGAGGAGAAGGAGCAGGAGGAGGAAAAGGAGCAGGAGGAGGAGAAAGAGCAGGATGTGGAGAAGGAGCAGGAGGAGGACAAGGAGCAGGAGGTGGAGAAGGAGCATGACGAGGAGGTGGAGCAGAATGAGATGGAGCACGCGGTCGAGAAGGAGCAGGAGGAGGGGAAGGAGAAGGAGGAGCTGAAGGAGCAGGAGGAGGAGAAGGAGCAGGAGGGGGAGAAGGAGCAGGAGGATGAGAAGGAGCAGGAGGTGGAGAAGGAGCAGAAGGAGGAGAAGGAGGAGGAGGGGGCGTAGGAGCAGGAGGTAGAGAAGGAGCAGTAGGAGGAGAAGGAGCAGGAGGTGGAGAAGGAGCAGGAGGAGGAGGTGGAGCAGAATGAGATGGAGCAGGCGGTCGAGAAGGAGCAGGAGGAGGGGAAGGAGAAGGAGGAGGAGAAGGAGCAGGAGGAGGAGAAGGAGCAGGAGGAGGAAAAGGAGCAGGAGGAGGAGAAAGAGCAGGATGTGGAGAAGGAGGAGGAGGAGGAGTAGGTGCAGGAGGAGGATAAGGAGCTGGAAGTGGAGCAGGAGCAGGAGGTGGAGAAGGAGGAGTAGGAGGAGAAGGAGGACGAGGAGGAGAAGGAGCAGGAGGTGGAGAAGGAGCAGGAGGAGGAGGTGGAGCAGAATGAGATGGAGCAGGCGGTCGAGAAGGTGCAGGAGGAGGAGAAGGAGCAGGAGTGGGAGAAGGAGCAGGAGGATGAGAAGGAGCAGTAGGCGGAGAAGGAGCAGGAGGAGGAGAAGGAGCAGGAGGGGGAGAAGGAGCAGAAGGAGGAGAAGGAGCAGGAGGTGGAGAAGGAGCAGGAGGAGGAGAAGGAGAAGGAGCCTGAGTTGGAGAAGGAGCAGGAGGTGGAGAAGTAGCAGGAGGATGAGAAGGACCAGGAGGAGGAGAAGGAGCAGGAGGAGGAGAAGGAGCAGGAGGGGGAGAAGGAGCAGGAGGTAGAGAAGGAGCAGGAGGAGGAGAAGGAGCAGGAGGTAGAGAAGGAGCAGGTGGAGGAGAAGGAGAAGGAGCCTGAGTTGGAGAAGGAGCCGGAGGTGGAGGAGGAGCAGGAGGTGGAGAAGGAGCAGGGCGTTGAGAAGGAGCAGGAGGAGGAGAAGGAGCAGGAGGTGGAGAAGTAGCAGGAGGAGGAGGTGGAGCAGAATGAGATGGAGCAGGCGTTCGAGAAGGAGCAGGAGGAGGAGAAGGAGCAGGAGGGGGAGAAGGAGCAAGAGGATAAGAAGGAGCAGGAGGTGGAGAAGGAGCAGGAGGAGTAGAAGGAGAAGGAGCCTGAGATGGAGAAGGAGCCGGAGGTGGAGGAGGAGCAGGAGGTGGAGAAGGAGCAGGAGGTGGAGAAGGAGGTGGAGGAGGAGAAGGAGCAGGGGGTGGAGAAGGAGCAGTAGGAGGAGGTGGAGCAGAATGAGATGGAGCAGGCGGTCGAGAAGGAGCAGGAGGAGGAGAAGGAGCAGCAGGAGGAGAAGGAGAAGGAGCCTGAGTTGGAGAAGGAGCCTGAGGTGGAGGAGGAGCAGGAGGTGGAGAAGGAGCAGGAGGTGGAGAAGGAGCAGGAGGAGGAGAAGGAGCAGGAGGTGGAGAAGTAGCAGGAGGAGGAGGTGGAGCAGAATGATTTGGAGCAGGCGGTCGAGAAGGAGCAGGAGGAGGAGATGAAGCAGGAGGGGGAGAAGGAGCAGGAGCATAAGAAGGAGCAGGAGTTTGAGAAGGAGCAGGAGGAGTAGAAGGAGAAGGAGCCTGAGGTGGAGAAGGAGCCGGAGGTGGAGGAGGAGCAGGAGGTGGAGAAGGAGCAGGAGGTGGAGAAGGAGGTGGAGGAGGAGAAGGAGCAGGAGGTGGAGAAGGAGCAGGAGGAGGAGGTGGAGCAGAATGAGATGGAGCAGGCAGTCGAGAAGGAGCAGGAGGAGGAGAAGGAGCAGGAGCGGGAGAAGGAGCAGGAGGATGAGAAGGAGCAGGAGGTGGAGAAGGAGCAGAAGGAGGAGAAGGAGCAGGAGGGGGAGAAGGAGCAGGATGTAGAGAAGGAGCAGGAGGAGGAGAAGGAGCAGGAGGTGGAGAAGGAGCATGACGAGGAGGTGGAGCAGAATGAGATGGAGCAGGCGGTCGAGAAGGAGCAGGAGGAGGGGAAGGAGAAGGAGGAGGAGAAGGAGGAGGAGGAGGAGAAGGAGCAGGAGGAGGAAAAGGAGCAGGAGGAGGAGAAGGAGCAGGATGTGGAGAAGGAGGAGGATGAGGAGAAGGTGCAGGAGGAGGAGAAGGAGCTGGAAGTGGAGCAGGAGCAGGAGGTGGAGAAGGAGGAGGAGGAGGAGGAGAAGGAGGACGAGGAGGAGAAGGTGCAGGAGGAGGAGATGGAGCGGAAGGGGGAAAATGAGCAGGAGATGGAGAGGGAGCAGGATTTGGAGAAGCAGCAGGACGTGGAGAAGGAGCAGGACGTGGAGAAGGAGCAGGAGGTGGAGAAGGAGCAGGAGGGGGAGAAGGAGCAGGAGGGGAGAAGGAGCAGGAGTAAGAGGGGTAGCAGGAGATGGAGCAGCAGGGGCAGATGGAGCAGGAGACGGAGAGGGAGCAGGAGGTGGAGAAGGAGCAGGAGGTGGAGAAGGAACAGGAAATGGAAAAGGAACAGGAAATTGAGAATGAGCAGGAGGAGGAGAAGTAGCAGGAGGAGTAGGAGCAGAAGGAGACGGAATTGGAGAATGAGCAGGAGATGGAGAAAGAGAAGGAGGAGGTGATGGAGCAGGAGGTGGAGAAGGAGCAGGAGGGGGTGAAGGAACTGGAGGGGTGAATTAACTGGAGGGGGAGAAGGAGCAGGAGGAGGAGGGGGTGCAGATGGAGAAGGAGGAGGAGGAGGAGAAGGAGCAGGAGTTGGAGAAGGAGCAGGACGAGGAGATGGAGCAGAATGAGATGGAGCAGGCGGTCGAGAAGGAGCAGGAGGATGAGAAGGAGCAGGAGGGGGAGAAGGAGCAGGAAGATGAGAAGGAGCAGGAGCATGAGTTGGAGATGGAGCAGGAGGGGGAGAAGGAGCAGGAGGAGGAGAAGGAGCAGGAGGTAGAGAAGGAGCAGGAGGAGGAGAAGGAGCAGGAGGTAGAAAAGGAGCAGGAGGAGGAGAAGGAGAAGGAGCCTGAGTTGGAGAAGGAGCCGGAGGTGGAGGAGGAGCAGGAGGTGGAGAAGGATTAGGAGGAGGAGAAGGAGCAGGAGGTGGAGAAGGAGCAGGAGGAGGAGGTGGCGCAGAATGAGATGGAGCAGGCGGTCGAGAAGGAGCAGGAGGAGGAGAAGGAGCAGGAGGGGGAGAAGGAGCAGGAGGATAAGAAGGAGCAGGAGGTGTAGAAGGAGCAGGAGGAGTAGAAGGAGAAGGAGCCTGAGATGAAGAAGGAGCCGGAGGTGGAGGAGGAGCAGGAGGTGGAGAAGGAGCAGGAGGTGGAGAAGGAGCAGGAGGATAAGAAGGAGCAGGAGGTGTAGAAGGAGCAGGAGGAGTAGAAGGAGAAGGAGCCTGAGATGAAGAAGGAGCAGGAGGTGGAGAAGGAGCAGGAGGAGGGGAAGGAGCAGGATGTGGAGAAGGAGGAGGAGGAGGAGAAGGTGCAGGAGGAGGAGAAGGAGGTGGAAGTGGAGCAGGAGCAGGAGGTGGAGAAGGAGGAGGAGGAGGAGAAGGAGGAGGAGGAGGAGAAGGTGCAGGAGGAGGAGATGGAGCGGAAGGGGGAAAAGGAGCAGGAGATGGAGAGGGAGCAGGCGGTGGAGAAGCAGCAGGACGTGGAGAAGGAGCAGGACGTGGAGAAGGAGCAGGAGGGGGAGAAGGAGCAGGAGGGGAGAAGGAGCAGGAGTAAGAGGGGTAGCAGGAGATGGAGCAGCAGGGGGAGAAGGAGCAGGAGACGGAGAGGGAGCAGGAGGTGGAGAAGGAGCAGGAGGTGGAGAAGGAACAGGAAATGGAAAAGGAACTGGACCTTGAGAAGGAGCAGGAGGATGAGAAGTAGCAGGAGGAGGAGGAGCAGAAGGAGACGGAATTGGAGAATGAGCAGGAGATCGAGAAAGAGAAGGAGGAGGTGATGGAGCATGAGGTGGGGAAGGAGCAGGAGGGGGAGAAGGAACTGGAGGGGGAGAATTAACTGGAGGGGGAGAAGGAGCAGGAGGAGGAGGGGGTGCAGAAGGAGAAGGAGCAGGAGGTGGAAAAGGAGCAGGAGGAGGGGAAGGAGCCAGGAGGAGGAGAAGGAGCAGCAGGTGGAGAAGGAGCAGGAGGTGGAGAAGGAGCAGCAAGTGGAGAACGAGGTGGAGAAGGAAAACGAGCTGGAGGAGGAGAAGGAGCAGGACGTGGAGAAGTAGCAGGAGCAGGAGAAGGAGAAGGAGCCTGAGGTTTAGAAGTAGCCGGAGGTGGAAGAGGAGCAGGAAGTGGAGAAGGAGCAGGAGGTGTAGAAGGAGCAGGATGTGGAGAAGGAGCAGGAGGAGGAGGAGGAGCATAAGGAGAAGCAGCAGGCAGTGGATAAGGACGAGGAGGAGGAAAACGAGCAACAGGAGGGAAAGGAGCAGGAGGTGGAGAAGGAGCAGGAGGTGGAGAAGGAGCTGGAGCAGGAGAAGGAGCAGGAGCGGGAGAAGGAGCAGGAGCAGGAGAAGGAGGAGGAGAACGAGCAGGCAGAGGAGAAGGAGCAGGAGGGAGAGATGGAGCAGGAGGAGGAGAAGGAGCAGGAGGTGGAGAAGGAACAGGAGGAGGAGGTGGAGCAGAATGAGATGGAGCAGGCGGTGGAGAAGGAGCAGGATGAGGAGAAGGAGTAGGAGGAGGAGAATGATCAGGAGGTGGAGAAGGAGCAGGAGGTGGAGAAGGAGCAGGAGGTGGAGGAGGAGCAGGAAGCGGAGAACGAGGTGGAGGAGGAGAAGGAGCAGGAGGAGTAGAAGGAGCAGGAAGAGGAGAATGATCAGGCAGTGGAGAAGGAGCAGGAGGTGGAGAAGGAGCAGGAGGTGCAGAAGGATCAGGAGGTGGAGAACGAGCAGGAGGAGGAGGAGGAGCAGAATGAGATGGAGCAGGCGGTCGAGAAGGAGCAGGAGGAGGAGAAGGAGCAGGAGGGGGAGAAGGAGCAGGAGCATGAGAAGGAGCAGGAGGTGGAGAAGGAGCAGGAGCAGGAGAAGGAGCAGGAGGGGGAGAAGGAGCAGGAGGTAGAGAAGGAGCAGGAGGAGGAGAAGGAGCAGGAGGTGGAGAAGGAGCAGGAGGGGGAGAAGGAGCAGGAGGTAGAGAAGGAGGACGAGGAGGAGAAGGAGCAGGAGGTGGAGAAGGAGGAGGAGATGGAGAAGGAACAGGAGATGGAAAAGGAACAGGAGCTTGAGAAGGAGCAGGGGGAGGAGAAGGAGCAGGAGGGGGAGAAGGAGCAGGAGGATGAGAAGGAGCAGGAGGTGGAGAAGGAGCAGGAGGAGGAGAAGGAGCAGGAGTGGGAGAAGGCCAGGAGGTAGAGAAGGAGCAGGAGGAGGAGAAGGAGCAGGAGGTGGAGAAGGAGCAGGAGGAGGAGGTGGAGCAGAATGAGATGGAGCAGGCGGTCGAGAAGGAGCAGGAGGAGGGGAAGGAGAAGGAGGAGGAGAAGGAGCAGGAGGAGGAGAAGGAGCAGGAGGAGGAAAATGAGCTGGAGGAGGAGAAGGAGCAGGATATGGAGAAGGAGGAGGAGGAGGAGAATGTGCAGGAGGAGGAGAAGGAGCTGGAAGTGGAGCAGGAGCAGGAGGTGGAGAAGGAGGAGGAGGAGGAGAAGGAGGAGGAGGAGGAGAAGGTGCAGTAGGAGGAGATGGAGCGGAAGGGTGAAAAGGAGCAGGAGATGGAGAGGGACCAGGAGGGGGAGAAGGAGCAGGAGGGGGAGAAGGAGCAGGAGTAAGAGGGGTAGCAGGAGATGGAGCAGCAGGGGGAGAAGGAGCAGGAGATGGAAAAGGAACAGGAGCTTGAGAATGAGCAGGAGGAAGAGAAGTAGCAGGAGGAGGAGGAGCAGAAGGAGAAGGAATTGGAGAATGAGCAGGAGATGGAGAAGGAGGAGGAGGAGGTGATGGAGCAGGACGTGGAGAAGGAGCAGGACGTGGAGAAGCAGCAGGAGGGGGAGAAGGAGCAGGAGGGGGAGAATCAGCAGGAGGGGGAGAAGGAGCAGGAGGTAGAGAAGCAGCAGGAGGAGGAGAATGAGCAGGAGGTGGAGAAGGAGCAGGAGGAGGAGGTGGAGCAGAATGAGATGGAGCAGGCGGACGAGAAGGAGCAGGAGGAGGGGAAGGAGAAGGAGGAGGAGAAGGAGCAGGAGGAGGAGAAGGAGCAGGAGGAGGAAAAGGAGCAGGAGGAGGAGAAGGAGCAGGATGTGGAGAAGGAGGAGGAGGAGGAGAAGGTGCAGGAGGAGGAGAAGGAGCTGGAAGTGGAGAAGGAGCAGGAGGGGGAGAAGGAGCAGGAGGGGAGAAGGAGCAGGAGACGGAGAGGGAGCAGGAGGTGGAGAAGGAGCAGGAGGTGGAGAAGGAGCAGGAGGTGCAGAAGGATCAGGAGGTGGAGAAAGAGCAGCAGGAGGAGGAGGAGCAGAAGGAGAAGGAGCAGGCAGTGGATGAGGACTAGGAGGAGGAAAACAATCAGGAGGAGGGAAAGGAGCAGGAGGTGGAGAAGGAGCAGGAGGTGGAGAAGGAGCAGGAGGAGGAAGTGGAGCAGAATGAGATGGAGCAGGCGGTCGAGAAGGAGCAGGAGGAGGAGAAGGAGCAGTAGGGGGAGAAGGAGGATGAGAAGGAGGAGGAGGTGGAGAAGGAGCAGGAGGAGGAGAAGGAGCAGGAGGGGGAGAAGGAGCTGGAGGTGGAGAAGGAACAGGAGGAGGAGAAGGAGCAGGAGGTGGAGAAGGAGCAGGAGGAGGAGGTGGAGCAGAATGAGATGGAGCAGGCGGTCGAGAAGGTGCAGGAGGAGGTGAAGGAGCAGGTGGAGGAGAAGCAGCACTAGGAGGAGAAGGAGCAGGAGGTGGAGAAAGATCAGGAGCAGGAGAAGGAGCAGGAGGTGGAGAAGGAGCAGATGGAGGAGAAGGAGCAGGAGGGGGAGAAGGAGCAGGAGTATGAGGGGTAGCTGGAGATGGAACGTAAGGGAGAAGAGGAGCAGGAGATGGAGAGGGAGCAGGAGGTGGAGAAGCAGCAGGACGTGGAGAAGCAGCAGGACGTGAAGATGGAGCTGTCGGGGGAGAAGGAGCAGGATGGGAGATGGAGCAGGAGTATGAGGGGTAGCAGGAAATGGAGCGGAATTGGGAGAATGAGCAGGAGATGGAGAGGGAGCAGGAGGTGGAGATGGAGCAGGAGGTGGAGAAGGAACAGGAGTTGGAAAAGGAACAGGAGATTGAGAAGGAGCAGGAGGTGGAGAAAGATCAGGAGGTGGAGAAGGAGCAGGAGGTGTAGAAGGAGCAGGATGTGGAGAAGGAGCAGGAGGAGGAGGAGGAGCAGAATGAGAAGCAGCAGGCAGTGGATAAGGACTAGGAGGAGGAAAACGAGCAACAGGAGGGAAAGGAGCAGGAGGTGGAGAAGGAGCAGGAGGTGGAGAAGGAGCTGGAGCAGGAGAAGGAGCAGGAGCGGGAGAAGGAGCAGGAGCAGGAGCAGGAGGAGGAGGAGGAGAACGAGCAGGCAGAGGAGAAGGAGCAGGAAGGAGAGATGGAGCAGGAGGAGGAGAAGGAGCAGGAGTTGGAGAAGGAACAGGAGGAGGAGGTGGAGCAGAATGAGATGGAGCAGGCGGTGGAGAAGGAGCAGGATGAGGAGAAGGAGTAGGAGGAGGAGAATGATCAGGAGGTGGAGAAGGAGCAGGAGGTGGAGGAGGAGCAGGAAGCGGAGAACGAGGTGGAGGAGGAGAAGGAGCAGGAGGAGGAGAAGGAGCAGGAAGAGGAGAATGATCAGGCGGTGGAGAAGGAGCAGGAGGTGGAGAAGGAGCAGGAGGTGCAGAAGGATCAGGAGGTGGAGAACGAGCAGGAGGAGGAGGAGGAGCAGAATGAGATGGAGCAGGCGGTCGAGAAGGAGCAGGAGGAGGAGAAGGAGAAGGAGGGGGAGAAGGAGCAGGAGGTAGAGAAGGAGCAGGAGGTGGAGAAGGAGCAGGAGCAGGAGAAGGAGCACGAGGGGGAGAAGGAGCAGGAGGTAGAGAAGGAGCATGAGGAGGAGAAGGAGCAGGAGGTGGAGAAGGAGCAGGAGGAGGAGGTGGAGCAGAATGAGATGGAGCAGGCGGTCGAGAAGGAGCAGGAGGAGGGGAAGGAGAAGGAGGAGGAGAAGGAGCAGGAGGAGGAGAAGGAGCAGGAGGAGGAAAAGGAGCAGGAGGAGGAGAAGGAGCAGGATGTGGAGAAGGAGGAGGAGGAGGAGAAGGGGCGGGAGGAGGAGAAGGAGCTGGAAGTGGAGCAGGAGCAGGAGGTGGAGAAGGAGGAGGAGCAGGAGAAGGAGGAGTAGGAGGAGAAGGTGCAGTAGGAGGAGATGGAGCGGAAGGGGGAACAGGAGCAGGAGATGGAGAGGGAGCAGGAGGTGGAGAAGCAGCAGGACGTGGAGAAGGAGCAGGACGTGGAGAAGGAGCAGGAGCAGGAGGGGGAGAAGGAGCAGGAGGGGGAGAATCAGCAGGAGGGGGAGAAGGAGCAGGAGGTAGAGAAGGAGCAGGAGGAGGAGAAGGAGCAGGAGGTGGAGAAGGAGCAGGAGGAGGAGGTGGAGCAGAATGAGATGGAGCAGGCGGTCGAGAAGGAGCAGGAGGAGGGGAAGGAGAAGGAGCAGGAGAAGGAGTAGGAGGAGGAGAAGGAGCAGGAGGAGGAAAAGGAGCAGGAGGAGGAGAAGGAGCAGGATGTGGAGAAGGAGGAGGAGGAGGAGAAGGTGCAGGAGGAGGAGAAGGAGCTGGAAGTGGAGAAGGAGCAGGAGGGGGAGAAGGAGCAGGAGGGGAGAAGGAGCAGGAGGGGGAGAATCAGCAGGAGGGGGAGAAGGAGCAGGAGGTAGAGAAGCAGCAGGAGGAGGAGAAGGAGCAGGAGGTGGAGAAGGAGCAGGAGGAGGAGGTGGAGCAGAATGAGATGGAGCAGGCGGACGCGAAGGAGCAGGAGGAGGGGAAGGAGAAGGAGGAGGAGAAGGAGCAGGAGGAGGAGAAGGAGCAGGAGGAGGAAAAGGAGCAGGAGGAGGAGAAGGAGCAGGATGTGGAGAAGGAGGAGGAGGAGGAGAAGGTGCAGGAGGAGGAGAAGGAGCTGGAAGTGGAGAAGGAGCAGGAGGGGGAGAAGGAGCAGGAGGGGAGAAGGAGCAGGAGACGGAGAGGGAGCAGGAGGTGGAGAAGGAGCAGGAGGTGGAGAAGGAGCAGGAGGTGCAGAAGGATCAGGAGGTGGAGAAAGAGCAGCAGGAGGAGGAGGAGCAGAAGGAGAAGGAGCAGGCAGTGGATGAGGACTAGGAGGAGGAAAACAATCAGGAGGAGGGAAAGGAGCAGGAGGTGGAGAAGGAGCAGGAGGTGGAGAAGGAGCAGGAGGAGGAAGTGGAGCAGAATGAGATGGAGCAGGCGGTCGAGAAGGAGCAGGAGGAGGAGAAGGAGCAGTAGGGGGAGAAGGAGGATGAGAAGGAGGAGGAGGTGGAGAAGGAGCAGGAGGAGGAGAAGGAGCAGGAGGGGGAGAAGGAGCTGGAGGTGGAGAAGGAACAGGAGGAGGAGAAGGAGCAGGAGGTGGAGAAGGAGCAGGAGGAGGAGGTGGAGCAGAATGAGATGGAGCAGGCGGTCGAGAAGGTGCAGGAGGAGGTGAAGGAGCAGGTGGAGGAGAAGCAGCACTAGGAGGAGAAGGAGCAGGAGGTGGAGAAAGATCAGGAGCAGGAGAAGGAGCAGGAGGTGGAGAAGGAGCAGATGGAGGAGAAGGAGCAGGAGGGGGAGAAGGAGCAGGAGTATGAGGGGTAGCTGGAGATGGAACGTAAGGGAGAAGAGGAGCAGGAGATGGAGAGGGAGCAGGAGGTGGAGAAGCAGCAGGACGTGGAGAAGCAGCAGGACGTGAAGATGGAGCTGTCGGGGGAGAAGGAGCAGGATGGGAGATGGAGCAGGAGTATGAGGGGTAGCAGGAAATGGAGCGGAATTGGGAGAATGAGCAGGAGATGGAGAGGGAGCAGGAGGTGGAGATGGAGCAGGAGGTGGAGAAGGAACAGGAGTTGGAAAAGGAACAGGAGATTGAGAAGGAGCAGGAGGTGGAGAAAGATCAGGAGGTGGAGAAGGAGCAGGAGGTGTAGAAGGAGCAGGATGTGGAGAAGGAGCAGGAGGAGGAGGAGGAGCAGAATGAGAAGCAGCAGGCAGTGGATAAGGACTAGGAGGAGGAAAACGAGCAACAGGAGGGAAAGGAGCAGGAGGTGGAGAAGGAGCAGGAGGTGGAGAAGGAGCTGGAGCAGGAGAAGGAGCAGGAGCGGGAGAAGGAGCAGGAGCAGGAGCAGGAGGAGGAGGAGGAGAACGAGCAGGCAGAGGAGAAGGAGCAGGAAGGAGAGATGGAGCAGGAGGAGGAGAAGGAGCAGGAGTTGGAGAAGGAACAGGAGGAGGAGGTGGAGCAGAATGAGATGGAGCAGGCGGTGGAGAAGGAGCAGGATGAGGAGAAGGAGTAGGAGGAGGAGAATGATCAGGAGGTGGAGAAGGAGCAGGAGGTGGAGGAGGAGCAGGAAGCGGAGAACGAGGTGGAGGAGGAGAAGGAGCAGGAGGAGGTGAAGGAGCAGGTGGAGGAGAAGCAGCACTAGGAGGAGAAGGAGCAGGAGGTGGAGAAAGATCAGGAGCAGGAGAAGGAGCAGGAGGTGGAGAAGGAGCAGATGGAGGAGAAGGAGCAGGAGGGGGAGAAGGAGCAGGAGTATGAGGGGTAGCTGGAGATGGAACGTAAGGGAGAAGAGGAGCAGGAGATGGAGAGGGAGCAGGAGGTGGAGAAGCAGCAGGACGTGGAGAAGCAGCAGGACGTGAAGATGGAGCTGTCGGGGGAGAAGGAGCAGGATGGGAGATGGAGCAGGAGTATGAGGGTTAGCAGGAAATGGAGCGGAATTGGGAGAATGAGCAGGAGATGGAGAGGGAGCAGGAGGTGGAGATGGAGCAGGAGGTGGAGAAGGAACAGGAGTTGGAAAAGGAACAGGAGATTGAGAAGGAGCAGGAGGTGGAGAAAGATCAGGAGGTGGAGAAGGAGCAGGAGGTGTAGAAGGAGCAGGATGTGGAGAAGGAGCAGGAGGAGGAGGAGGAGCAGAATGAGAAGCAGCAGGCAGTGGATAAGGACTAGGAGGAGGAAAACGAGCAACAGGAGGGAAAGGAGCAGGAGGTGGAGAAGGAGCAGGAGGTGGAGAAGGAGCTGGAGCAGGAGAAGGAGCAGGAGCGGGAGAAGGAGCAGGAGCAGGAGCAGGAGGAGGAGGAGGAGAACGAGCAGGCAGAGGAGAAGGAGCAGGAAGGAGAGATGGAGCAGGAGGAGGAGAAGGAGCAGGAGTTGGAGAAGGAACAGGAGGAGGAGGTGGAGCAGAATGAGATGGAGCAGGCGGTGGAGAAGGAGCAGGATGAGGAGAAGGAGTAGGAGGAGGAGAATGATCAGGAGGTGGAGAAGGAGCAGGAGGTGGAGGAGGAGCAGGAAGCGGAGAACGAGGTGGAGGAGGAGAAGGAGCAGGAGGAGGAGAAGGAGCAGGAAGAGGAGAATGATCAGGCGGTGGAGAAGGAGCAGGAGGTGGAGAAGGAGCAGGAGGTGCAGAAGGATCAGGAGGTGGAGAACGAGCAGGAGGAGGAGGAGGAGCAGAATGAGATGGAGCAGGCGGTCGAGAAGGAGCAGGAGGAGGAGAAGGAGAAGGAGGGGGAGAAGGAGCAGGAGGTAGAGAAGGAGCAGGAGGTGGAGAAGGAGCAGGAGCAGGAGAAGGAGCACGAGGGGGAGAAGGAGCAGGAGGTAGAGAAGGAGCATGAGGAGGAGAAGGAGCAGGAGGTGGAGAAGGAGCAGGAGGAGGAGGTGGAGCAGAATGAGATGGAGCAGGCGGTCGAGAAGGAGCAGGAGGAGGGGAAGGAGAAGGAGGAGGAGAAGGAGCAGGAGGAGGAGAAGGAGCAGGAGGAGGAAAAGGAGCAGGAGGAGGAGAAGGAGCAGGATGTGGAGAAGGAGGAGGAGGTGGAGAAGGGGCGGGAGGAGGAGAAGGAGCTGGAAGTGGAGCAGGAGCAGGAGGTGGAGAAGGAGGAGGAGCAGGAGAAGGAGGAGTAGGAGGAGAAGGTGCAGTAGGAGGAGATGGAGCGGAAGGGGGAACAGGAGCAGGAGATGGAGAGGGAGCAGGAGGTGGAGAAGCAGCAGGACGTGGAGAAGGAGCAGGACGTGGAGAAGGAGCAGGAGCAGGAGGGGGAGAAGGAGCAGGAGGGGGAGAATCAGCAGGAGGGGGAGAAGGAGCAGGAGGTAGAGAAGGAGCAGGAGGAGGAGAAGGAGCAGGAGGTGGAGAAGGAGCAGGAGGAGGAGGTGGAGCAGAATGAGATGGAGCAGGCGGTCGAGAAGGAGCAGGAGGAGGGGAAGGAGAAGGAGCAGGAGAAGGAGTAGGAGGAGGAGAAGGAGCAGGAGGAGGAAAAGGAGCAGGAGGAGGAGAAGGAGCAGGATGTGGAGAAGGAGGAGGAGGAGGAGAAGGTGCAGGAGGAGGAGAAGGAGCTGGAAGTGGAGAAGGAGCAGGAGGGGGAGAAGGAGCAGGAGGGGAGAAGGAGCAGGAGACGGAGAGGGAGCAGGAGGTGGAGAAGGAGCAGGAGGTGGAGAAGGAACAGGAAATGGAAAAGGAACAGGAGCTTGAGAAGGAGCAGGAGGAGGAGAAGTAGCAGGAGGAGGAGGAGCAGAAGGAGACGGAATTGGAGAATAAGCAGGAAGAGGAGAATGATCAGGAGGTGGAGAAGGAGCAGGAGGTGGAGAAGGAGCAGGAGGTGCAGAAGGATCAGGAGGTGGAGAAGGAGCAGCAGGAGGAGGAGGAGCAGAAGGAGAAGGAGCAGGCAGTGGATGAGGACTAGGAGGAGGAAAACAATCAGGAGGAGGGAAAGGAGCAGGAGGTGGAGAAGGAGCAGGAGGTGGAGAAGGAGCAGGAGGAGGAAGTGGAGCAGAATGAGATGGAGCAGGCGGTCGAGAAGGAGCAGGAGGAGGAGAAGGAGCAGGAGGGGGAGAAGGAGGATGAGAAGGAGGAGGAGGTGGAGAAGGAGCAGGAGGAGGAGAAGGAGCAGGAGGGGGAGAAGGAGATGGAGGTGGAGAAGGAACAGGAGGAGGAGAAGGAGCAGGAGGTGGAGAAGGAGCAGGAGGAGGAGATGGAGCAGAATGAGATGGAGCAGGCGGTCGAGAAGGTGCAGGAGGAGGTGAAGGAGCAGGTGGAGGAGAAGCAGCACTAGGAGGAGAAGGAGCAGGAGGTGGAGAAAGATCAGGAGCAGGAGAAGGAGCAGGAGGTGGAGAAGGAGCAGATGGAGGAGAAGGAGCAGGAGGGGGAGACGGAGCAGGAGTATGAGGCGTAGCAGGAGATGGAACGTAAGGGAGAAAAGGAGCAGGAGATGGAGAGGGAGCAGGAGGTGCAGAAGCAGCAGGACGTGGAGAAGCAGCAGGACGTGAAGATGGAGCTGTCGGGGGAGAAGGAGCAGGAGGGGAGATGGAGCAGGAGTATGAGGGGTAGCAGGAAATGGAGCGGAATTGGGAGAATGAGCAGGAGATGGAGAGGGAGCAGGAGGTGGAGATGGAGCAGGAGGTGGAGAAGGAACAGGAGTTGGAAAAGGAACAGGAGCTTGAGAAGGAGCAGGAGGTGGAGAAAGATCAGGAGCAGGAGAAGGAGCAGGAGGTGGAGAATGAGCAGGAGCAGGAGAAGGTGCAGGAGGAGGAGAAGGAGCAGGTGGAGGAGAAGGAGCAGGAGGGGGAGAAGGAGCAGGAGTATGAGGAGTAGCAGGAGATGCAGCGTAAGGGGGAAAAGGAGCAGGAGTTGGAGAGGGAGCAGGAGGTGGAGAAGCAGCAGGACGTGGAGAAGCAGCAGGACGTGAAGAAGGAGCTGTAGGGGGAGAAGGAGCAGGAGGGGGAGAAGGAGCAGGAGGGGAGATGGAGCAGGAGTATGAGGGGTAGCAGGAAATGGAGCGGAATTGGGAGAATGAGCAGGAGATGGAGAGGGAGCAGGAGGTGGAGATGGAGCAGGAGGTGGAGAAGGAACAGGAGATGGAAAAGGAACAGGAGCTTGAGAAGGAGCAGGGGGAGGAGAAGGAGCAGGAGGGGGAGAAGGAGCAGGAGGATGAGAAGGAGCAGGAGGTGGAGAAGGAGCAGGAGGAGGAGAAGGAGCAGGAGTGGGAGAAGGCCAGGAGGTAGAGAAGGAGCAGGAGGAGGAGAAGGAGCAGGAGGTGGAGAAGGAGCAGGAGGAGGAGGTGGAGCAGAATGAGATGGAGCAGGCGGTCGAGAAGGAGCAGGAGGAGGGGAAGGAGAAGGAGGAGGAGAAGGAGCAGGAGGAGGAGAAGGAGCAGGAGGAGGAAAATGAGCTGGAGGAGGAGAAGGAGCAGGATATGGAGAAGGAGGAGGAGGAGGAGAATGTGCAGGAGGAGGAGAAGGAGCTGGAAGTGGATCAGGAGCAGGAGGTGGAGAAGGAGGAGGAGGAGGAGAAGGAGGAGGAGGAGGAGAAGGTGCAGTAGGAGGAGATGGAGCGGAAGGGTGAAAAGGAACAGGATATGGAGAGGGACCAGGAGGGGGAGAAGGAGCAGGAGGGGGAGAAGGAGCAGGAGGGGAGAAGGAGCAGGAGTAAGAGGGGTAGCAGGAGATGGAGCAGCAGGGGGAGAAGGAGCAGGAGATGGAAAAGGAACAGGAGCTTGAGAATGAGCAGGAGGAAGAGAAGTAGCAGGAGGAGGAGGAGCAGAAGGAGAAGGAATTGGAGAATGAGCAGGAGATGGAGAAGGAGGAGGAGGAGGTGATGGAGCAGGAGGTGGGGAAGGAGCAGGAGGGGGAGAAGGAACTGGAGGGTGAGAATTAACTGGAGGGGGAGAAGGAGCAGGAGGAGGAGGGGGTGCGGAAGGAGAAGGAGCAGGAGGTGGAAAAGGAGCAGGAGGAGGGGAAGGAGCCAGGAGGAGGAGGAGCAGCAGGTGGAGAAGGAGCAGGAGGTGGAGAAGGAGCATGAGGTGCAGAAGTAGCAGGAGCAGGAGAATGAGCAGGACGTGGAGTAGTAGCAGGAGGAGGAGCTGGAGAAGGAGCTGGAGGTGGAGAAGGAGCAGGTGGAGCAGAACGAGCATTAGGTGCAGAAGGAGCAGGCGGTGGAGGAGGAGAAGGAGCAGGCGGTGGAGAAGCTTCAGGAGGAGGAGAAGAAGCAGGAGGAGGAGAATGAGCAGGAGGTGGAGAAGGAGCACCAGGGGGATAAGGAGCGGGAGGAGCAGAAGGGGCAGGAGGAGAATGAGCAGGAACAGTAGAAGGAGGAGGAGGTGTAGAAGGAGCAGGAGCACGAGATGGAGCAGGAGGTGGAGCAGGAGCAGGAGTTGGAGAAGGAGCAGGAGAAGAAAGAGAAGGAGGTGGAGAAGGAACAGGAGGTGAAGAAAGAACAGGAAGTGGAGAAGGAGCAGGAGTTGGAGAAGGAGCAGGAGGTGGAGAAAGAGAAGGAGGTGTAGAAGGAGCAGGAGGTGGAGTAGGAGCAGGAGGAAGAGAAGGCGCTGGAGGTAGAGAAGGAGCAGGACGGTGTGAAGCAGCAGGAGGGGGAGAAGGAGCAGGAGAATGATAAGGAGCAGGAGGAGTAGAAGGAGCAGGAGGAGGAGAAGGAGCAGGAGGTGGAGAAGGAGCAGGAGATGGAGAAGGAGCAGGTGGTGGAGAAGCAGCAGGTAGTGGAGAAGGAGCAGGTGGTGGAGAAGCAACAGGAGGTGGAAAAGCCGCAGGAGGTGCAGAAAAGAGCAGGAGGTGTAGAAGGAGCAGGAGATGCAGAACGAGCAGGAGTTTGAGGAGTTGCAGGAGGTGGAGGAGGAGCAGGAGGTGCAGGAGGAGCAGGAGGGGGAGAAGAAGCAGGAGGTGCAGAAAAGGGCAGGAGATGGAGAAGGAGCAGGAGGTGGAGAAGCATTACGAGGAGGAAAAGGAGCAGGAGTACGAGAAGGGGCAGGAGGTGGAGAACGAGCAGGAGGTGGAGACGGAGCAGGAGGTGGAGAAGGAGCAGGAGGTGGTGAAGGAGCTGGAGGAGTAGAAGGAGTTGGAGGAGGGGAAGAAGCAGGTGGTGGAGAAGGAGCAGGAGGTGGAGAAGCTGCAGGAGGAGGAGAAGGAGCAGGAGGAGGAGAAGGAGCAGGAGGACTCACAGGAGCTGGAGAAGGGGAACGATAGAGAGGAGGTTGAGCAGGAGGTGTTGAAGGAGTCGGAGATGGATAAGGAGCAGGAGGAAGAGAAGGAGTGGGAGGTGGAGAAGGAGCATGAGGTGGAGAAAGAGCAGGAGGTGGAGAAGCAGTAGGAGGAGGAGAAGCAGCAGGAGGAGTAGAAGCAGCAGGAGGAAGAGAACCAGCAGGAGGAGGACAAGGAGCAGGAGGTGGAGAAGGAGCAGGAGGTGGAGAAGAAGGAGGAGGTGGAGAAGGAGCAGGTTGGAGAGAAGGAGCAGGTTGGAGAGAAGTCGCAGGAGCTGGATGAGGAGCAGGAGGGGGAGAAGGAGCAGGAGGTGGAGAAGGAGCAGGAGGTGGAGAAGGAGAAGGAGGTGGAGAAAGAGCAGGAGGTGGAGTATCAGCGGGAGGAGGAGAAGTAGCAGGAGGTGGAGTAGGAGCAGGAGGTGGAGAAGGAGCAGGAGGAGGAGGTGGAGCAGAATGAGATGGAGCAGGCGGTCGAGAAGGAGCAGGAGGAGGGGAAGGAGAAGGAGGAGGAGAAGGAGCAGGAGGAGGAGAAGGAGCAGGAGGAGGAAAAGGAGCAGGAGGAGGAGAAAGAGCAGGATGTGGAGAAGGAGGAGGAGGAGGAGTCGGTGCAGGAGGAGGAGAAGGAGCTGGAAGTGGAGCAGGAGCAGGAGGTGGAGAAGGAGGAGGAGGAGGAGAAGGAGGACGAGGAGGAGAAGGAGCAGGAGGTGGAGAAGGAGGAGGAGGAGGAGTAGGTGCAGGAGGAGGAGAAGGAGCTGGAAGTGGAGCAGGAGCAGGAGGAGGAGAAGGAGCAGGAGGGGGTGAAGGAGCAGGAGGATGAGAAGGAGCAGAAGCCTGAGTTGGAGAAGGAGCAGGAGGGGGAGAAGGAGCAGGAGGATGAGAAGGAGCAGGAGCAGGAGAAGGAGCAGGAGGAGGAGAAGGAGCAGGAGGTAGAGAAGGAGCAGGAGGAGGAGAAGGAGCAGGAGGTAGAGAAGGAGCAGGAGGAGGAGAAGGAGAAGGAGCCTGAGTTGGAGAAGGAGCCGGAGGTGGAGGAGGAGCAGGAGGTGGAGAAGGAGCAGGAGGTGGAGAAGGAGTAGGAGGAGGAGAAGGAGCAGGAGGTGGAGAAGAAGCAGGAGGAGGAGGTGGAGCAAAATGAGATGGAGCAGGCGTTCGAGAAGGAGCAGGAGGAGGAGAAGGAGCAGGAGGGGGAGAATGAGCAGGAGGATAAGAAGGAGCAGGAGGTGGAGAAGGAGCAGGAGGACTAGAAGGAGAAGGAGCCTGAGATGGAGAAGGAGCCGGAGGTGGAGGAGGAGCCGGAGGTGGAGAAGGAGCAGGAGGTGGAGAAGGAGGTGGAGGAGGAGAAGGAGCAGGAGGTGGAGAAGGAGCAGGAGGAGGAGGTGGAGCAGAATGAGATGGAGCAGGCGGTCGAGAAGGAGCAGGCGGAGGAGAAGGAGCAGGAGGAGGAGAAGGAGAAGGAGCCTGAGTTGGAGAAGGAGCCTGAGGTGGAGGAGGAGCAGGAGGTGGAGAAGGAGCAGGAGGTGGAGAAGGAGCAGGAGGAGGAGATGGAGCAGGAGGTGGAGAAGTAGCAGGAGGAGGAGGTGGAGCAGAATGAGTTGGAGCAGGCGGTCGAGAAGGAGCAGGAGGAGGAGAAGGAGCAGGAGGGGGAGAAGGAGCAGGAGGATAAGAAGGAGCAGGAGGTTGAGAAGGAGCAGGAGGAGTAGAAGGAGAAGGAGCCTGAGGTGGAGAAGGAGCCGGAGGTGGAGGAGGAGCAGGAGGTGGAGAAGGAGCAGGAGGTGGAGAAGGAGGTGGAGGAGGAGAAGGAGCAGGAGGTAGAAAAGGAGCAGGAGGAGGAGAAGGAGAAGGAGCCTGAGTTGGAGAAGGAGCCGGAGGTGGAGGAGGAGCAGGAGGTGGAGAAGGAGCAGGAGGAGGAGAAGGAGCAGGAGGTGGAGAAGGAGCAGGAGGAGGAGGGGGTGCAGATGGAGAAGGAGGAGGAGGAGGAGAAGGAGCAGGAGTTGGAGAAGGAGCACGACGAGGAGATGGAGCAGAATGAGATGGAGCAGGCGGTCGAGAAGGAGCAGGAGGATGAGAAGGAGCAGGAGGGGGAGAAGGAGCAGGAGGATGAGAAGGAGCAGGAGCATGAGTTGGAGAAGGAGCAGGAGGGGGAGAAGGAGCAGGAGGAGGAGAAGGAGCAGGAGGAGGAGAAGGACCAGGAGGGTGAGAAGGAGCAGGAGGTAGAGAAGGAGCAGGAGGAGGAGAAGGAGCAGGAGGTAGAAAAGGAGCAGGAGGAGGAGAAGGAGAAGGAGCCTGAGTTGGAGAAGGAGCCGGAGGTGGAGGAGGAGCAGGAGGTGGAGAAGGAGCAGGAGGAGGAGAAGGAGCAGGAGGTGGAGAAGGAGCAGGAGTAGGAGGTGGAGGAGAATGAGATGGAGCAGGCGGTCGAGAAGGAGCAGGAGGAGGAGAAGGAGCAGGAGGGGGAGAAGGAGCAGGAGGATAAGAAGGAGCAGGAGGTGGAGAAGGAGCAGGAGGAGTAGAAGGAGAAGGAGCCTGAGATGGAGAAGGAGCCGGAGGTGGAGGAGGAGCAGGAGGTGGAGAAGGAGCAGGAGGTGGAGAAGGAGCAGGATGAGGAGAAGGAGCAGGATGAGGAGAAGGAGCAGGAGGTGGAGAAGGAGCAGGAGGAGTAGGTGGAGCAGAATGAGATGGAGCAGGCGGTCGAGAAGGAGCAGGAGGAGGAGAAGGAGCAGGAGGGGGAGAAGGAGCAGGAGCCTGAGAAGGAGCAGGAGGTGGAGAAGCAGCAGGAGGAGGAGAAGGAGCAGGAGGGGGAGAAGGAGCAGGAGGTAGAGAAGGAGCAGGAGGAGGAGAAGGAGCAGGAGGTGGAGAAGGAGCAGGAGGAGGAGGTGGCGCAGAATGAGATGGAGCAGGCGGTCGAGATGGAGCAGGAGGAGGGGAAGGAGAAGGAGGAGGAGAAGGAGCAGGAGGAGGAGAAGGAGCAGGAGGAGGAAAATGAGCAGGAGGAGGAGAAGGAGAAGGAGCCTGAGTTGGAGAAGGAGCCTGAGGTGGAGGAGGAGCAGGAGGTGGAGAAGGAGCAGGAGGTGGAGAAGGAGCAGGAGGAGGAGAAGGAGCAGGAGGTGGAGAAGTAGCAGGAGGAGGAGGTGGAGCAGAATGAGTTGGAGCACGCGGTCGAGAAGGAGCAGGAGGAGGAGAAGGAGCAGGAGGGGGAGAAGGAGCAGGAGGATAAGAAGGAGCAGGAGGTTGAGAAGGAGCAGGAGGAGTAGAAGGAGAAGGAGCCTGAGGTTGAGAAGGTGCCGGAGGTGGAGGAGGAGCAGGAGGTGGAGAAGGAGCAGGAGGTGGAGAAGGAGGTGGAGGAGGAGAAGGAGCAGGAGGTGGAGAAGGAGCAGGAGGGGGTGGAGCAGAATTTGATGGAGCAGGCGGTCGAGATGGAGCAGGAGGAGGAGAAGGAGCAGGAGCGGGAGAAGGAGCAGGAGGATGAGAAGGAGCAGGAGGTGGAGAAGGAGCAGGAGGAGGAGAAGGAGCAGGAGGGGGAGAAAGAGCAGGATGTAGAGAAGGAGCAGGAGGAGGAGAAGGAGCAGGAGGTGGAGAAGGAGCTTGACGAGGAGGTGGAGCAGAATGAGATGGAGCAGGCGGTCGAGAAGGAGCAGGAGGAGGGGAAGGAGAAGGAGGAGGTGAAGGAGGAGGAGGAGGAGAAGGAGCAGGAGGAGGAAAAGGAGCAGGAGGAGGAGAAGGAGCAGGATGTGGAGAAGGAGGAGGAGGAGGAGAAGGTGCAGGAGGAGGAGAAGGAGCTGGAAGTGGAGCAGGAACAGGAGGTGGAGAAGGAGGAGGAGGAGGAGGAGAAGGAGGACGAGGAGGAGAAGGTGCAGGAGGAGGAGATGGAGCGGAAGGGGGAAAATGAGCAGGAGATGGAGAGGGAGCAGGAGGTGGAGAAGCAGCAGGACGTGGAGAAGGAGCAGGACGTGGAGAAAGAGCAGGAGGTGGAGAAGGAGCAGGAGGGGGAGAAGGAGCAGGAGGGGAGAAGGAGCAGGATAAGAGGGGTAGCAGGAGATGGAGCAGCAGTGGCAGATGGAGCAGGAGACGGAGAGGGAGCAGGAGGTGGAGAAGGAGCAGGAGGTGGAGAAGGAACATGAAATGGAAAAGGAACAGGAAATTGAGAATGAGCAGGAGGAGGAGAAGTAGCAGGAGGAGTAGGAGCAGAAGGAGACGGAATTGGAGAATGAGCAGGAGATGGAGAAAGAGAAGGAGGAGGTGATGGAGCAGGAGGCGGAGAAGGAGCAGGAGGGGGAGAAGGAACTGGAGGGGGAGAATTAACTGGAGGGGGAGAAGGAGCAGGAGGAGGAGGGGGTGCAGATGGAGAAGGAGGAGGAGGAGGAGAAGGAGCAGGAGTTGGAGAAGGAGCAGGACGAGGAGATGGAGCAGAATGAGATGGAGCAGGCGGTCGAGAAGGAGCAGGAGGATGAGAAGGAGCAGGAGGGGGAGAAGGAGCAGGAGGATGAGAAGGAGCAGGAGCATGAGTTGGAGAAGGAGCAGGAGGGGGAGAAGGAGCAGGAGGAGGAGAAGGAGCAGGAGGAGGAGAAGGACCAGGAGGGGGAGAAGGAGCAGGAGGTAGAGAAGGAGCAGGAGGAGGAGAAGGAGCAGGAGGTAGAAAAGGAGCAGGAGGAGGAGAAGGAGAAGGAGCCTGAGTTGGAGAAGGAGCCGGAGGTGGAGGAGGAGCAGGAGGTGGAGAAGGAGCAGGAGGAGGAGAAGGAGCAGGAGGTGGAGAAGGAGCAGGAGTAGGAGGTGGAGCAGAATGAGATGGAGCAGGCGGTCGAGAAGGAGCAGGAGGAGGAGAAGGAGCAGGAGGGGGAGAAGGAGCAGGAGGATAAGAAGGAGCAGGAGGTGGAGAAGGAGCAGGAGGAGTAGAAGGAGAAGGAGCCTGAGATGGAGAAGGAGCCGGAGGTGGAGGAGGAGCAGGAGGTGGAGAAGGAGCAGGAGGTGGAGAAGGAGCAGGATGAGGAGAAGGAGCAGGAGGTGGAGAAGGAGCAGGAGGAGTAGGTGGAGCAGAATGAGATGGAGCAGGCGGTCGAGAAGGAGCAGGAGGAGGAGAAGGAGCAGGAGGGGGAGAAGGAGCAGGAGCCAGAGAAGGAGCAGGAGGTGGAGAAGGAGCAGGAGGAGGAGAAGGAGCAGGAGGGGGAGAAGGAGCAGGAGGTAGAGAAGGAGCAGGAGGAGGAGAAGGAGCAGGAGGTGGAGAAGGAGCAGGAGGAGGAGGTGGAGCAGAATGAGATGGAGCAGGCGGTCGAGATGGAGCAGGAGGAGGGGAAGGAGAAGGAGGAGGAGAAGGAGCAGGAGGAGGAGAATGAGCAGGAGGAGGAAAATGAGCAGGAGGAGGAGAAGGAGAAGGAGCCTGAGTTGGAGAAGGAGCCTGAGGTGGAGGAGGAGCAGGAGGTGGAGAAGGAGCAGGAGGTGGAGAAGGAGCAGGAGGAGGAGAAGGAGCAGGAGGTGGAGAAGTAGCAGGAGGAGGAGGTGGAGCAGAATGAGTTGGAGCACGCGGTCGAGAAGGAGCAGGAGGAGGGGAAGGAGCAGGAGGGGGAGAAGGAGCAGGAGGATAAGAAGGAGCAGGAGGTTGAGAAGGAGCAGGAGGAGTAGAAGGAGAAGGTGCCTGAGGTTGAGAAGGAGCCGGAAGTGGAGGAGGAGCAGGAGGTGGAGAAGGAGCAGGAGGTGGAGAAGGAGGTGGAGGAGGAGAAGGAGCAGGAGGTGGAGAAGGAGCAGGAGGAGGAGGTGGAGCAGAATTTGATGGAGCAGGCGGTCGAGATGGAGCAGGAGGAGGAGAAGGAGCAGGAGCAGGAGAAGGAGCAGGAGGATGAGAAGGAGCAGGAGGTGGAGAAGGAGCAGGAGGAGGAGAAGGAGCAGGAGGGGGAGAAAGAGCAGGATGTAGAGAAGGAGCAGGAGGAGGAGAAGGAGCAGGAGGTGGAGAAGGAGCTTGACGAGGAGGTGGAGCAGAATGAGATGGAGCAGGCGGTCGAGAAGGAGCAGGAGGAGGGGAAGGAGAAGGAGGAGGAGAAGGAGGAGGAGAAGGAGCAGGAGGAGAAAAAGGAGCAGGAGGAGGAGAAGGAGCAGGATGTGGAGAAGGAGGAGGAGGAGGAGAAGGTGCAGGAGGAGGAGAAGGAGCTGGAAGTGGAGCAGGAACAGGAGGTGGAGAAGGAGGAGGAGGAGGAGGAGAAGGAGGACGAGGATGAGAAGGTGCAGGAGGAGGAGATGGAGCGGAAGGGGGAAAATGAGCAGGAGATGGAGAGGGAGCAGGACGTGGAGAAGGAGCAGGACGTGGAGAAGGAGCAGGAGGTGGAGAAGGAGCAGGAGGGGGAGAAGGAGCAGGAGGGGAGAAGGAGCAGGATAAGAGGGGTAGCAGGAGATGGAGCAGCAGGGGCAGATGGAGCAGGAGACGGAGAGGGAGCAGGAGGTGGAGAAGGAGCCGGAGGTGGAGAAGGAACAGGAAATGGAAAAGGAACAGGAAATTGAGAATGAGCAGGAGGAGGAGAAGTAGCAGGAGGAGTAGGAGCAGAACGAGACGGAATTGGAGAATGAGCAGGAGATGGAGAAAGCGAAGGAGGAGGTGATGGAGCATGAGGTGGAGTAGGAGCAGGAGGGGGAGAAGGAACTGGAGGGGGAGAATTAACTGGAGGGGGAGAAGGAGCAGGAGGAGGAGGGGGTGCAGATGGAGAAGGAGGAGGAGGAGGAGAAGGAGCAGGAGTTGGAGAAGGAGCAGGACGAGGAGATGGAGCAGAATGAGATGGAGCAGGCGGTCGAGAAGGAGCAGGAGGATGAGAAGGAGCAGGAGGGGGAGAAGGAGCAGGAGGATGAGAAGGAGCAGGAAAATGAGTTGGAGAAGGAGCAGGAGGGGGAGAAGGAGCAGGAGGAGGAGAAGGAGCAGGAGGAGGAGAAGGACCAGGAGGGGGAGAAGGAGCAGGAGGTAGAGAAGGAGCAGGAGGAGGAGAAGGAGCAGGAGGTAGAAAAGGAGCAGGAGGAGGAGAAGGAGAAGGAGCCTGAGTTGGAGAAGGAGCCGGAGGTGGAGGAGGAGCAGGAGGTGGAGAAGGAGCAGGAGGAGGAGAAGGAGCAGGAGGTGGAGAAGGAGCAGGAGGAGGAGGTGGAGCAGAATGAGATGGAGCAGGCAGTCGAGAAGGAGCAGGAGGAGGAGAAGGAGCAGGAGGGGGAGAAGGAGCAGGAGCATGAGAAGGAGCAGGAGGTGGAGAAGGAGCAGGAGGAGGAGAAGGAGCAGGAGGTGGAGAAGGAGCAGGAGGTAGAGAAGGAGCAGGAGGAGGAGAAGGAGCAGGAGGTGGAGAAGGAGCAGGAGGAGGAGGTGGAGCAGAATGAGATGGAGCAGGCGGTCGAGATGGAGCAGGAGGAGGGGAAGGAGAAGGAGGAGGAGAAGGAGCAGGAGGAGGTGAAGGAGCAGGAGGAGGAAAAGGAGCAGGAGGAGGGGAAGGAGCAGGATGTGGAGAAGGAGGAGGAGGAGGAGAAGGTGCAGGAGGAGGAGAAGGAGGTGGAAGTGGAGCAGGAGCAGGAGGTGGAGAAGGAGGAGGAGGAGGAGAAGGAGGAGGAGGAGGAGAATGTGCAGGAGGAGGAGATGGAGCGGAAGGGGGAAAAGGAGCAGGAGATGGAGAGGGAGCAGGAGGTGGAGAAGCAGCAGGACGTGGAGAAGGAGCAGGACGTGGAGAAGGAGCAGGAGGGGGAGAAGGAGCAGGAGGGGAGAAGGAGCAGGAGTAAGAGGGGTAGCAGGAGATGGAGCAGCAGGGGGAGAAGGAGCAGGAGACGGAGAGGGAGCAGGAGGTGGAGAAGGAGCAGGAGGTGGAGAAGGAACAGGAAATGGAAAAGGAACTGGACCTTGAGAAGGAGCAGGAGGAGGAGGAGCAGAAGGAGACGGAATTGGAGAATGAGCAGGAGATCGAGAAAGAGAAGGAGGAGGTGATGGAGCAGGAGGTGGGGAAGGAGCAGGAGGGGGAGAAGGAACTGAAGGGGGAGAATTAACTGGAGGGGGTGAAGGAGCAGGAGGAGGAGGGTGTGCAGAAGGAGAAGGAGCAGGAGGTAGAAAAGGAGCAGGAGGAGGGGAAGGAGCCAGGAGGAGGAGAAGGAGCAGCAGGTGGAGAAGGAGCAGGAGGTGGAGAAGGAGCAGGAAGTGGAGAACGAGGTGGAGAAGGAAAACGAGCTGGAGGAGGAGAAGGAGCAGGACGTGGAGAAGTAGCAGGAGCAGGAGAAGGAGAAGGAGCCTGAGGTTTAGAAGTAGCCGGAGGTGGAGGAGGAGCAGGAAGTGGAGAACGAGGTGGAGAAGAAAAACGAGCTGGAGGAGGAGAAGGAGCAGGAAGAGGAGAAGGAGCAGGAGGTGGAGAAGGAGCAGGAGGTGGAGAAGGAGCAGGAGGTGTAGAAGGAGCAGGATGTGGAGAAGGAGCAGGAGGAGGAGGAGGAGCAGAAGGAGAAGCAGCAGGCAGTGAATAAGGACTAGGAGGAGGAAAACGAGCAACAGGAGGGAAAGGAGCAGGAGGTGGAGAAGGAGCAGGAGGTGGAGAAGGAGCTGGAGCAGGAGAAGGAGCAGGAGCGGGAGAAGGAGCAGGAGCAGGAGCAGGAGCAGGAGGGGGAGAAGGAGCAGGAGCATGAGAAGGAGCAGGAGGTGGAGAAGGAGCAGGAGCAGGAGAAGGAGCAGGAGGGGGAGAAGGAGCAGGAGGTAGAGAAGGAGCAGGAGGAGGAGAAGGAGCAGGAGGTGGAGAAGGAGCAGGAGGAGGAGGTGGAGCAGAATGAGATGGAGCAGGCGGTCGAGAAGGAGCAGGAGGAGGAGAAGGAGCAGGAGGGGGAGAAGGAGGATGAGAAGGAGGAGGAGGTGGAGAAGGAGCAGGAGGAGGAGAAGGAGCAGGAGGGGGAGAAGGAGCAGGAGGTGGAGAAGGAACAGGAGGAGGAGAAGGAGCAGGAGGTGGAGAAGGAGCAGGAGGAGGAGGTGGAGCAGAATGAGATGGAGCAGGCGGTCGAGAAGGTGCAGGAGGAGGTGAAGGAGCAGGTGGAGGAGAAGCAGCACTAGGAGGAGAAGGAGCAGGAGGTGGAGAATGTTCAGGAGCAGGAGAAGGAGCAGGAGGTGGAGAAGGAGCAGATGGAGGAGAAGGAGCAGGAGGGGGAGAAGGAGCAGGAGTATGAGGGGTAGCAGGAGATGGAGCGTAAGGGGGAAAAGGAGCAGGAGATGGAGAGGGAGCAGGAGGTGGAGAAGCAGCAGGACGTGGAGAAGCAGCAGGACGTGAAGATGGAGCTGTCGGGGGAGAAGGAGCAGGAGGGGAGATGGAGCAGGAGTATGAGGGGTAGCAGGAAATGGAGCGGAATTGGGAGAATGAGCAGGAGATGGAGAGGGAGCAGGAGGTGGAGATGGAGCAGGAGGTGGAGAAGGAACAGGAGTTGGAAAAGGAACAGGAGCTTGAGAAGGAGCAAGAGGTGGAGAAAGATCAGGAGCAGGAGAAGGAGCAGGAGGTGGAGAATGAGCAGGAGCAGGAGAAGGTGCAGGAGGAGGAGAAGGAGCAGGTGGAGGAGAAGGAGCAGGAGGGGGAGAAGGAGCAGGAGTTGGAAAAGGAACAGGAGCTTGAGAAGGAGCAAGAGGTGGAGAAAGATCAGGAGCAGGAGAAGGAGCAGGAGGTGGAGAATGAGCAGGAGCAGGAGAAGGTGCAGGAGGAGGAGAAGGAGCAGGTGGAGGAGAAGGAGCAGGAGGGGGAGAAGGAGCAGGTGTATGAGGAGTAGCAGGAGATGGAGCGTAAGGGGGAAAGGGAGCAGGAGTTGGAGAGGGAGCAGGAGGTGGAGAAGCAGCAGGACGTGGAGAAGCAGCAGGACGTGAAGAAGGAGCTGTAGGGGGAGAAGGAGCAGGAGGGGGAGAAGGAGCAGGAGGGGAGATGGAGCAGGAGTATGAGGGGTAGCAGGAAATGGAGCGGAATTGGGAGAATGAGCAGGAGATGGAGAGGGAGCAGGAGGTGGAGATGGAGCAAGAGGTGGAGAAGGAACAGGAGATGGAAATGGAACAGGAGCTTGAGAAGGAGCAGGGGGAGGAGAAGGAGCAGGAGGGGGAGAAGGAGCAGGAGGATGAGAAGGAGCAGGAGGTGGAGAAGGAGCAGGAGGAGGAGAAGGAGCAGGAGGGGGAGAAGGAGCAGGAGGTAGAGAAAGAGCAGGAGGAGGAGAAGGAGCAGGAGGTGGAGAAGGAGCTGGAGCAGGAGAAGGAGCAGGAGCGGGAGAAGGAGCAGGAGCAGGAGCAGGAGGAGGAGAACGAGCAGGCAGAGGAGAAGGAGCAGGAGGGAGAGATGGAGCAGGAGGAGGAGAAGGAGCAGAAGGTGGAGAAGGAACAGGAGGAGGAGGTGGAGCAGAATGAGATGGAGCAGGCGGTGGAGAAGGAGCAGGATGAGGAGAAGGAGTAGGAGGAGGAGAATGATCAGGAGGTGGAGAAGGAGCAGGAGGTGGAGAAGGAGCAGGAGGTGGAGGAGGAGCAGGAAGCGGAGAACGAGGTGGAGGAGGAGAAGGAGCAGGAGGAGGAGAAGGTGCAGGAAGAGGAAAATGATCAGGCGGTGGAGAAGGAGCAGGAGGTGGAGAAGGAGCAGGAGGTGCAGAAGGATCAGGAGGTGGAGAACGAGCAGGAGGAGGAGGAGGAGCAGAATGAGATGGAGCAGGAGGAGGAGAAGGAGCAGGAGGGGGAGAAGGAGCAGGAGCATTAGAAGGAGCAGGAGGTGGAGAAGGAGCAGGAGCAGGAGAAGGAGCAGGAGGGGGAGAAGGAGCAGGAGGTAGAGAAGGAGCAGGAGGTGGAGAAGCAGCAGGACGTGGAGAAGGAGCAGGACGTGGAGAAGGAGCAGGAGGGGGAGAAGGAGCAGGAGGGGGAGAATCAGCAGGAGGGGGAGAAGGAGCAGGAGGTAGAGAAGGAGCAGGAGGAGAAGGAGCAGGAGGTGGAGAAGGAGCAGGAGGAGGAGGTGGAGCAGAATGAGATGGAGCAGGCGGTCGAGAAGGAGCAGGAGGAGAGGAAGGAGAAGGAGGAGGAGAAGGAGCAGGAGGAGGAGAAGGAGCAGGAGGAGGAAAAGGAGCAGGAGGAGGAGAAGGAGCAGGATGTGGAGATGGAGGAGGAGGAGGAGAAGGGGCAGGAGGAGGAGAAGGAGCTGGAAGTGGAGCAGGAGGTGGAGAAGGAGGAGGAGCAGGAGAAGGAGGAGGAGGAGGAGAAGGTGCAGTAGGAGGAGATGGAGCAGAAGGGGGAACAGGAGCAGGAGATGGAGAGGGAGCAGGAGGTGGAGAAGCAGCAGGACGTGGAGAAGGAGCAGGACGTGGAGAAGGAGCAGGAGGGGGAGAAGGAGCAGGAGGGGGAGAATCAGCAGGAGGGGGAGAAGGAGCAGGAGGTAGAGAAGGAGCAGGAGGAGGAGAAGGAGCAGGAGGTGGAGAAGGAGCAGGAGGAGGAGGTGGAGCAGAATGAGATGGAGCAGGCGGTCGAGAAGGAGCAGGAGAAGGGGAAGGAGAAGGAGGAGGAGAAGGAGCAGGAGGAGGAGAAGGAGCAGGAGGAGGAAAAGGAGCAGGAGGAGGAGAAGGAGCAGGATGTGGAGAAGGAGGAGGAGGAGGAGAAGGTGCAGGAGGAGGAAAAGGAGCTGGAAGTGGAGAAGGAGCAGGAGGGGGAGAAGGAGCAGGAGGGGAGAAGGAGCAGGAGGGGGAGAAGGAGCAGGAGGTAGAGAAGGAGCAGGAGGAGGAGAAGGAGCAGGAGGTGGAGAAGGAGCAGGAGGAGGAGGTGGAGCAGAATGAGATGGAGCAGGCGGTCGAGAAGGAGCAGGAGGAGAGGAAGGAGAAGGAGGAGGAGAAGGAGCAGGAGGTGGAGAAGGAGCAGGAGGAGGAGAAGGAGCAGGAGGGGGAGAAGGAGCAGGAGGTGGAGAAGGAACAGGAGGAGGAGGAGGAGCAGGAGGTTCAGAAGGAGCAGGAGGAGGAGGTGGAGCAGAACGAGATGGAGCAGGCGGTCGAGAAGGTGCAGGAGGAGGTGAAGGAGCAGGTGGAGGAGAAGCAGCACTAGGAGGAGAAGGAGCAGGAGGTGGAGAAAGTTCAGGAGCAGGAGAAGGAGCAGGAGGTGGAGAAGGAGCAGATGGAGGAGAAGGAGCAGGAGGGGGAGAAGGAGCAGGAGTATGAGGGGTAGCAGGAGATGGAGCGTAAGGGGGAAAAGGAGCAGGACGTGGAGAAGGAGCAGGACGTGGAGAAGGAGCAGGAGGGGGAGAAGGAGCAGGAGGGGGAGAATCAGCAGGAGGGGGAGAAGGAGCAGGAGGTAGAGAAGGAGCAGGAGGAGGAGAAGGAGCAGGAGGTGGAGAAGGAGCAGGAGGAGGAGGTGGAGCAGAATGAGATGGAGCAGGCGGTCGAGAAGGAGCAGGAGGAGAGAAAGGAGAAGGAGGAGGAGAAGGAGCAGGAGGGGGAGAAGGAGGATGAGAAGGAGGAGGAGGTGGAGAAGGAGCAGGAGGAGGAGAAGGAGCAGGAGGGGGAGAAGGAGCAGGAGGTGGAGAAGGAACAGGAGGAGGAGAAGGAGCAGGAGGTGGAGAAGGAGCAGGAGGAGGAGGTGGAGCAGAATGAGATGGAGCAGGCGGTCGAGAAGGTGCAGGAGGAGGTGAAGGAGCAGGTGGAGGAGAAGCAGCACTAGGAGGAGAAGGAGCAGGAGGTGGAGAAAGTTCAGGAGCAGGAGAAGGAGCAGGAGGTGGAGAAGGAGCAGATGGAGGAGAAGGAGCAGGAGGGGGAGAAGGAGCAGGAGTATGAGGGGTAGCAGGAGATGGAGCGTAAGGGGGAAAAGGAGCAGGAGATGGAGAGGGAGCAGGAGGTGGAGAAGCAGCAGGACGTGGAGAAGCAGCAGGACGTGAAGATGGAGCTGTCGGGGGAGAAGGAGCAGGAGGGGAGATGGAGCAGGAGTATGAGGGGTAGCAGGAAATGGAGCGGAATTGGGAGAATGAGCAGGAGATGGAGAGGGAGCAGGAGGTGGAGATGGAGCAAGAGGTGGAGAAGGAACAGGAGATGGAAATGGAACAGGAGCTTGAGAAGGAGCAGGGGGAGGAGAAGGAGCAGGAGGGGGAGAAGGAGCAGGAGGATGAGAAGGAGCAGGAGGTGGAGAAGGAGCAGGAGGAGGAGAAGGAGCAGGAGGGGGAGAAGGAGCAGGAGGTAGAGAAAGAGCAGGAGGAGGAGAAGGAGCAGGAGGTGGAGAAGGAGCTGGAGCAGGAGAAGGAGCAGGAGCGGGAGAAGGAGCAGGAGCAGGAGCAGGAGGAGGAGAACGAGCAGGCAGAGGAGAAGGAGCAGGAGGGAGAGATGGAGCAGGAGGAGGAGAAGGAGCAGAAGGTGGAGAAGGAACAGGAGGAGGAGGTGGAGCAGAATGAGATGGAGCAGGCGGTGGAGAAGGAGCAGGATGAGGAGAAGGAGTAGGAGGAGGAGAATGATCAGGAGGTGGAGAAGGAGCAGGAGGTGGAGAAGGAGCAGGAGGTGGAGGAGGAGCAGGAAGCGGAGAACGAGGTGGAGGAGGAGAAGGAGCAGGAGGAGGAGAAGGTGCAGGAAGAGGAAAATGATCAGGCGGTGGAGAAGGAGCAGGAGGTGGAGAAGGAGCAGGAGGTGCAGAAGGATCAGGAGGTGGAGAACGAGCAGGAGGAGGAGGAGGAGCAGAATGAGATGGAGCAGGAGGAGGAGAAGGAGCAGGAGGTAGAGAAGGAGCAGGAGGTGGAGAAGCAGCAGGACGTGGAGAAGGAGCAGGACGTGGAGAAGGAGCAGGAGGGGGAGAAGGAGCAGGAGGGGGAGAATCAGCAGGAGGGGGAGAAGGAGCAGGAGGTAGAGAAGGAGCAGGAGGAGAAGGAGCAGGAGGTGGAGAAGGAGCAGGAGGAGGAGGTGGAGCAGAATGAGATGGAGCAGGCGGTCGAGAAGGAGCAGGAGGAGAGGAAGGAGAAGGAGGAGGAGAAGGAGCAGGAGGAGGAGAAGGAGCAGGAGGAGGAAAAGGAGCAGGAGGAGGAGAAGGAGCAGGATGTGGAGATGGAGGAGGAGGAGGAGAAGGGGCAGGAGGAGGAGAAGGAGCTGGAAGTGGAGCAGGAGGTGGAGAAGGAGGAGGAGCAGGAGAAGGAGGAGGAGGAGGAGAAGGTGCAGTAGGAGGAGATGGAGCAGAAGGGGGAACAGGAGCAGGAGATGGAGAGGGAGCAGGAGGTGGAGAAGCAGCAGGACGTGGAGAAGGAGCAGGACGTGGAGAAGGAGCAGGAGGGGGAGAAGGAGCAGGAGGGGGAGAATCAGCAGGAGGGGGAGAAGGAGCAGGAGGTAGAGAAGGAGCAGGAGGAGGAGAAGGAGCAGGAGGTGGAGAAGGAGCAGGAGGAGGAGGTGGAGCAGAATGAGATGGAGCAGGCGGTCGAGAAGGAGCAGGAGAAGGGGAAGGAGAAGGAGGAGGAGAAGGAGCAGGAGGAGGAGAAGGAGCAGGAGGAGGAAAAGGAGCAGGAGGAGGAGAAGGAGCAGGATGTGGAGAAGGAGCAGGAGGGGGAGAAGGAGCATGAGGGGGAGAATCAGCAGGAGGGGGAGAAGGAGCAGGAGGTAGAGAAGGAGCAGGAGGAGGAGAAGGAGCAGGAGGTGGAGAAGGAGCAGGAGGAGGAGGTGGAGCAGAATGAGATGGAGCAGGCGGTCGAGAAGGAGCAGGAGGAGAGGAAGGAGAAGGAGGAGGAGAAGGAGCAGGAGGGGGAGAAGGAGGATGAGAAGGAGGAGGAGGTGGAGAAGGAGCAGGAGGAGGAGAAGGAGCAGGAGGGGGAGAAGGAGCAGGAGGTGGAGAAGGAACAGGAGGAGGAGGAGGAGCAGGAGGTGGAGAAGGAGCAGGAGGAGGAGGTGGAGCAGAATGAGATGGAGCAGGCGGTCGAGAAGGTGCAGGAGGAGGTGAAGGAGCAGGTGGAGGAGAAGCAGCACTAGGAGGAGAAGGAGCAGGAGGTGGAGAAAGTTCAGGAGCAGGAGAAGGAGCAGGAGGTGGAGAAGGAGCAGATGGAGGAGAAGGAGCAGGAGGGGGAGAAGGAGCAGGAGTATGAGGGGTAGCAGGAGATGGAGCGTAAGGGGGAAAAGGAGCAGGACGTGGAGAAGGAGCAGGACGTGGAGAAGGAGCAGGAGGGGGAGAAGGAGCAGGAGGGGGAGAATCAGCAGGAGGGGGAGAAGGAGCAGGAGGTAGAGAAGGAGCAGGAGGAGGAGAAGGAGCAGGAGGTGGAGAAGGAGCAGGAGGAGGAGGTGGAGCAGAATGAGATGGAGCAGGCGGTCGAGAAGGAGCAGGAGGAGAGGAAGGAGAAGGAGGAGGAGAAGGAGCAGGAGGGGGAGAAGGAGGATGAGAAGGAGGAGGAGGTGGAGAAGGAGCAGGAGGAGGAGAAGGAGCAGGAGGGGGAGAAGGAGCAGGAGGTGGAGAAGGAACAGGAGGAGGAGAAGGAGCAGGAGGTGGAGAAGGAGCAGGAGGAGGAGGTGGAGCAGAATGAGATGGAGCAGGCGGTCGAGAAGGTGCAGGAGGAGGTGAAGGAGCAGGTGGAGGAGAAGCAGCACTAGGAGGAGAAGGAGCAGGAGGTGGAGAAAGTTCAGGAGCAGGAGAAGGAGCAGGAGGTGGAGAAGGAGCAGATGGAGGAGAAGGAGCAGGAGGGGGAGAAGGAGCAGGAGTATGAGGGGTAGCAGGAGATGGAGCGTAAGGGGGAAAAGGAGCAGGAGATGGAGAGGGAGCAGGAGGTGGAGAAGCAGCAGGACGTGGAGAAGCAGCAGGACGTGAAGATGGAGCTGTCGGGGGAGAAGGAGCAGGAGGGGAGATGGAGCAGGAGTATGAGGGGTAGCAGGAAATGGAGCGGAATTGGAGAATGAGCAGGAGATGGAGAGGGAGCAGGAGGTGGAGATGGAGCAGGAGGTGGAGAAGGAACAGGAGTTGGAAAAGGAACAGGAGCTTGAGAAGGAGCAAGAGGTGGAGAAAGATCAGGAGCAGGAGAAGGAGCAGGAGGTGGAGAATGAGCAGGAGCAGGAGAAGGTGCAGGAGGAGGAGAAGGAGCAGGTGGAGGAGAAGGAGCAGGAGGGGGAGAAGGAGCAGGTGTATGAGGAGTAGCAGGAGATGGAGCGTAAGGGGGAAAGGGAGCAGGAGTTGGAGAGGGAGCAGGAGGTGGAGAAGCAGCAGGACGTGGAGAAGCAGCAGGACGTGAAGAAGGAGCTGTAGGGGGAGAAGGAGCAGGAGGGGGAGAAGGAGCAGGAGGGGAGATGGAGCAGGAGTATGAGGGGTAGCAGGAAATGGAGCGGAATTGGGAGAATGAGCAGGAGATGGAGAGGGAGCAGGAGGTGGAGATGGAGCAAGAGGTGGAGAAGGAACAGGAGATGGAAATGGAACAAGAGCTTGAGAAGGAGCAGGGGGAGGAGAAGGAGCAGGAGGGGGAGAAGGAGCAGGAGGATGAGAAGGAGCAGGAGGTGGAGAAGGAGCAGGAGGTAGAGAAGGAGCAGGAGGAGGAGAAGGAGCAGGAGGTGGAGAAGGAGCTGGAGCAGGAGAAGGAGCAGGAGCGGGAGAAGGAGCAGGAGCAGGAGCAGGAGGAGGAGAACGAGCAGGCAGAGGAGAAGGAGCAGGAGGGAGAGATGGAGCAGGAGGAGGAGAAGGAGCAGGAGGTGGAGAAGGAACAGGAGGAGGAGGTGGAGCAGAATGAGATGGAGCAGGCGGTGGAGAAGGAGCAGGATGAGGAGAAGGAGTAGGAGGAGGAGAATGATCAGGAGGTGGAGAAGGAGCAGGAGGTGGAGAAGGAGCAGGAGGTGGAGGAGGATCAGGAAGCGGAGAACGAGGTGGAGGAGGAGAAGGAGCAGGAGGAGGAGAAGGAGCAGGAAGAGGAAAATGATCAGGCGGTGGAGAAGGAGCAGGAGGTGGAGAAGGAGCAGGAGGTGCAGAAGGATCAGGAGGTGGAGAACGAGCAGGAGGAGGAGGAGGAGCAGAATGAGATGGAGCAGGAGGAGGAGAAGGAGCAGGAGGGGGAGAAGGAGCAGGAGCATTAGAAGGAGCAGGAGGTGGAGAAGGAGCAGGAGCAGGAGAAGGAGCAGGAGGGGGAGAAGGAGCAGGAGGTAGAGAAGGAGCAGGAGGTGGAGAAGCAGCAGGACGTGGAGAAGGAGCAGGACGTGGAGAAGGAGCAGGAGGGGGAGAAGGAGCAGGAGGGGGAGAATCAGCAGGAGGGGGAGAAGGAGCAGGAGGTAGAGAAGGAGCAGGAGGAGAAGGAGCAGGAGGTGGAGAAGGAGCAGTAGGAGGAGGTGGAGCAGAATGAGATGGAGCAGGCGGTCGAGAAGGAGCAGGAGGAGAGGAAGGAGAAGGAGGAGGAGAAGGAGCAGGAGGAGGAGAAGGAGCAGGAGGAGGAAAAGGAGCAGGAGGAGGAGAAGGAGCAGGATGTGGAGATGGAGGAGGAGGAGGAGAAGGGGCAGGAGGAGGAGAAGGAGCTGGAAGTGGAGCAGGAGGTGGAGAAGGAGGAGGAGCAGGAGAAGGAGGAGGAGGAGGAGAAGGTGCAGTAGGAGGAGATGGAGCAGAAGGGGGAACAGGAGCAGGAGATGGAGAGGGAGCAGGAGGTGGAGAAGCAGCAGGACGTGGAGAAGGAGCAGGACGTGGAGAAGGAGCAGGAGGGGGAGAAGGAGCAGGAGGGGGAGAATCAGCAGGAGGGGGAGAAGGAGCAGGAGGTAGAGAAGGAGCAGGAGGAGGAGAAGGAGCAGGAGGTGGAGAAGGAGCAGGAGGAGGAGGTGGAGCAGAATGAGATGGAGCAGGCGGTCGAGAAGGAGCAGGAGAAGGGGAAGGAGAAGGAGGAGGAGAAGGAGCAGGAGGAGGAGAAGGAGCAGGAGGAGGAAAAGGAGCAGGAGGAGGAGAAGGAGCAGGATGTGGAGAAGGAGGAGGAGGAGGAGAAGGTGCAGGAGGAGGAAAAGGAGCTGGAAGTGGAGAAGGAGCAGGAGGGGGAGAAGGAGCATGAGGGGAGAAGGAGCAGGAGACGGAGAGGGAGCAGGAGGTGGAGAAGGAGCAGGAGGTAGAGAAGGAACAGGAAATGGAAAAGGAACAGGAGCTTGAGAAGGAGCAGGAGGAGGAGAAGTAGCAGGAGGAGGAGGAGCAGAAGGAGACGGAATTGAAGAATGAGCAGGAGATGGAGAAAGAGAAGGAGGAAGTGATGGAGCAGGAGGTGGGAAAGGAGCAGGAGGGGGAGAAGGAGCAGGAGGGGAGAAGGAGCAGGAGACGGAGAGGGAGCAGGAGGTGGAGAAGGAGCAGAAGGTGGAGAAGGAACAGGAAATGGAAAAGGAACAGGAGCTTGAGAAGGAGCAGGAGGAGGAGAAGTAGCAGGAGGAGGAGGAGCAGAAGGAGACGGAATTGGAGAATGAGCAGGAAGAGGAGAATGATCAGGAGGTGGAGAAGGAGCATGAGGTGGAGAAGGAGCAGGAGGTGCAGAAGGATCAGGAGGTGGAGAAGGAGCAGGAGGAGGAGGAGGAGCAGAAGGAGAAGGAGCAGGCAGTGGATGAGGACTAGGAGGAGGAAAACAATCAGGAGGAGGGAACGGAGCAGGAGGTGGAGAAGGAGCAGGAGGTGGAGAAGGAGCAGGAGGAGGAAGTGGAGCAGAATGAGATGGAGCAGGCGGTCGAGAAGGAGCAGGAGGAGGAGAAGGAGCAGGAGGGGGAGAAGGAGGATGAGAAGGAGGAGGAGGTGGAGAAGGAGCAGGAGGAGGAGAAGGAGCAGGAGGGGGAGAAGGAGCAGGAGGTGGAGAAGGAACAGGAGGAGCAGAAGGAGCAGGAGGTGAAGAAGGAGCAGGAGGAGGAGGTGGAGCAGAATGAGATGGAGCAGGCGGTCGAGAAGGTGCAGGAGGAGGTGAAGGAGCAGGTGGAGGAGAAGCAGCACTAGGAGGAGAAGGAGCAGGAGGTGGAGAAAGATCAGGAGCAGGAGAAGGAGCAGGAGGTGGAGAAGGAGCAGATGGAGGAGAAGGAGCAGGATGGGGAGAAGGAGCAGGAGTATGAGGGGTAGCAGGAGGTGGAGAAGCAGCAGGACGTGGAGAAGCAGCAGGACGTGAAGATGGAGCTGTCGGGGGAGAAGGAGCAGGAGGGGAGATGGAGCAGGAGTATGAGGGGTTGCAGGAAATGGAGCGGAATTGGGAGAATGAGCAGGAGATGGAGATGGAGCAGGAGGTGGAGATGGAGCAGGAGGTGGAGAAGGAACAGGAGTTGGAAAAGGAACAGGAGCTTGAGAAGGAGCAGGAGGTGGAGAAAGATCAGGAGCAGGAGAAGGAGCAGGAGGTGGAGAATGAGCAGGAGCAGGAGAAGTTGCAGGAGGAGGAGAAGGAGCAGGTGGAGGAGAAGGAGCAGGAGGGGGAGAAGGAGCAGGAGTATGAGGAGTAGCAGGAGATGGAGCGTAAGGGGGAAAAGGAGCAGGAGTTGGAGAGGGAGCAGGAGGTGGAGAAGCAGCAGGACGTGGAGAAGCAGCAGGACGTGAAGAAGGAGCTGTAGGGGGAGAAGGAGCAGGAGGGGGAGAAGGAGCAGGAGGGGAGATGGAGCAGGAGTATGAGGGGTAGCAGGAAATGGAGCGGAATTGGGAGAATGAGCAGGAGATGGAGAGGGAGCAGGAGGTGGAGATGGAGCAGGAGGTGGAGAAGGAACAGGAGATGGAGAAGGCGCATGAGGGGGAGAAGGAGCAGGAGGTAGAGAAGGAGCAGGAGGAGGAGAAGGAGCAGGAGGTGGAGAAGGAGCTGGAGCAGGAGAAGGAGCAGGAGCGGGAGAAGGAGCAGGAGCAGGAGGAGGAGAACGAGCAGGCAGAGGAGAAGGAGCAGGAGGGAGAGATGGAGCAGGAGGAGGAGAAGGAGCAGGAAGTGGAGAAGGAACAGGAGGAGGAGGTGGAGCAGAATGAGATGGAGCAGGCGGTGGAGAAGGAGCAGGATGAGGAGAAGGAGTAGGAGGAGGAGAATGATCAGGAGGTGGAGAAGGAGCAGGAGGTGGAGAAGGAGCAGGAGGTGGAGGAGGAGCAGGAAGCGGAGAACGAGGTGGAGGAGGAGAAGGAGCAGGAGGAGGAGAAGGAGCAGGAAGAGGAGAATGATCAGGTGGTGGAGAAGGAGCAGGAGGTGGAGAAGGAGCAGGAGGTGCAGAAGGATCAGGAGGTGGAGAACGAGCAGGAGGAGGAGGAGGAGCAGAATGAGATGGAGCAGGCGGTCGAGAAGGAGCAGGAGGAGGAGAAGGAGCAGGAGGGGGAGAAGGAGCAGGAGCATGAGAAGGAGCAGGAGGTGGAGAAGGAGCAGGAGCAGGAGAAGGAGCAGGAGGGGGAGAAGGAGCAGGAGGTAGAGAAGGAGCAGGAGGAGGAGAAGGAGCAGGAGGTGGAGAAGGAGCAGGAGGAGGAGGTGGAGCAGAATGAGATGGAGCAGGCGGTCGAGAAGGAGCAGGAGGAGGGGAAGGAGAAGGAGGAGGAGAAGGAGCAGGAGGAGGAGAAGGAGCAGGAGGAGGAAAAGGAGCAGGAGGAGGAGAAGGAGCAGGATGTGGAGAAGGAGGAGGAGGAGGAGAAGGGGCAGGAGGAGGAGAAGGAGCTGGAAGTGGAGCAGCAGCAGGAGGTGGAGAAGGAGGAGGTGCAGGAGAAGGAGGAGGAGGAGGAGAAGGTGCAGTAGGAGGAGATGGAGCGGAAGGGGGAACAGGAGCAGGAGATGGAGAGGGAGCAGGAGGTGGAGAAGCAGCAGGACGTGGAGAAGGAGCAGGACGTGGAGAAGGAGCAGCAGGGGTAGAAGGAGCAGGAGGGGGAGAATCAGCAGGAGGGGGAGAAGGAGCAGGAGGTAGAGAAGGAGCAGGAGGAGGAGAAGGAGCAGAAGGTGGAGAAGGAGAAGGAGGAGGAGGTGGAGCAGAATGAGATGGAGCAGGCGGTCGAGAAGGAGCAGGAGGAGGGGAAGGAGAAGGAGGAGGAGAAGGAGCAGGAGGAGGAGAAGGAGCAGGAGGAGGAAAAGGAGCAGGAGGAGGAGAAGGAGCAGGATGTGGAGAAGGAGGAGGAAGAGGAGAAGGTGCAGGAGGAGGAGAAGGAGCTGGAAGTGGAGAAGGAGCAGGAGGGGGAGAAGGAGCAGGAGGGGAGAAGGAGCAGGAGACGGAGAGGGAGCAGGAGGTGGAGAAGGAGCAGGAGGTGGAGAAGGAACAGGAAATGGAAAAGGAACAGGAGCTTGAGAAGGAGCAGGAGGAGGAGAAGTAGCAGGAGGAGGAGGAGCAGAAGGAGACGGAATTGGAGAATGAGCAGGAGATGGAGAAAGAGAAGGAGGAAGTGATGGAGCAGGAGGTGGGGAAGGAGCAGGAGGGGGAGAAGGAGCAGGAGGGGAGAAGGAGCAGGAGACGGAGAGGGAGCAGGAGGTAGAGAAGGATCAGGAAGTGGGGAAGGAACAGGAAATGGAAAAGGAACAGGAGCTTGAGAAGGAGCAGGAGGAGGAGAAGTAGCAGGAGGAGGAGGAGCAGAAGGAGACGGAATTGGAGAACGAGCAGGAACAGGAGAATGATCAGGAGGTGGAGAAGGAGCAGGAGGTGGAGAAGGAGCAGGAGGTGCAGAAGGATCAGGAGGTGGAGAAGGAGCAGGAGGAGGAGGAGGAGCAGAAGGAGAAGGAGCAGGCAGTGGATGAGGAGTAGGAGTAGGAAAACAATCAGGAGGAGGGAAAGGAGCAGGAGGTGGAGAAGGAGCAGGAGGTGGAGAAGGAGCAGGAGGAGGAAGTGGAGCAGAATGAGATGGAGCAGGCGGTCGAGAAGGAGCAGGAGGAGGAGAAGGAGCAGGAGGGGGAGAAGGAGGATGAGAAGGGGGAGGAGGTGGAGAAGGAGCAGGAGGAGGAGAAGGAGCAGGAGGGGGAGAAGGAGCAGGAGGTGGAGAAGGAACAGGAGGTGGAGAAGGAGCAGGAGCAGGAGAAGGAGCAGGAGGATGAGAAGGAGGAGGAGGTGGAGAAGGAGCAGGAGGGGGAGAAGGAGCAGGAGTATGAGGGGTAGCAGGAGATGGAGCGTAAGGGGGAAAAGGAGCAGGAGATGGAGAGGGAGCAGGAGGTGGAGAAGCAGCAGGACGTGGAGAAGCAGCAGGACGTGAAGATGGAGCTGTCGGGGGAGAAGGAGCAGGAGGGGAGATGGAGCAGGAGTATGAGGGGTAGCAGGAAATGGAGCGGAAATGGGAGAATGAGCAGGAGATGGAGAGGGAGCAGGAGGTGGAGATGGAGCAGGAGGTGGAGAAGGAACACGAGTTGGAAAAGGAACAGGAGCTTGAGAAGGAGCAGGAGGTGGAGAAAGATCAGGAGCAGGAGAAGGAGCAGGAGGTGGAGAATGAGCAGGAGCAGGAGAAGGTGCAGGAGGAGGAGAAGGAGCAGGTGGAGGAGAAGGAGCAGGAGGGGGAGAAGGAGCAGGAGGGGGAGAAGGAGCAGGAGTATGAGGGGTAGCAGGAGATGGAGCGTAAGGGGGAAAAGGAGCAGGAGATGGAGAGGGAGCAGGAGGTGGAGAAGCAGCAGGACGTGGAGAAGCAGCAGGACGTGAAGATGGAGCTGTCGGGGGAGAAGGAGCAGGAGGGGAGATGGAGCAGGAGTATGAGGGGTAGCAGGAAATGGAGCGGAAATGGGAGAATGAGCAGGAGATGGAGAGGGAGCAGGAGGTGGAGATGGAGCAGGAAGTGGAGAAGGAACACGAGTTGGAAAAGGAACAGGAGCTTGAGAAGGAGCAGGAGGTGGAGAAAGATCAGGAGCAGGAGAAGGAGCAGGAGGTGGAGAATGAGCAGGAGCAGGAGAAGGTGCAGGAGGAGGAGAAGGAGCAGGTGGAGGAGAAGGAGCAGGAGGGGGAGAAGGAGCAGGAGTATGAGGAGTAGCAGGAGATGGAGCGTAAGGGGGAAAAGGAGCAGGAGTTGGAGAGGGAGCAGGAGGTGGAGAAGCAGCAGGACGTGGAGAAGCAGCAGGACGTGAAGAAGGAGCTTTAGGGGGAGAAGGAGCAGGAGGGGGAGAAGGAGCAGGAGGGGAGATGGAGCAGGAGTATGAGGGGTAGCAGGAAATGGAGCGGAATTGGGAGAATGAGCAGGAGATGGAGAGGGAGCAGGAGGTGGAGATGGAGCAGGAGGTGGAGAAGGAGCAGGAGCTTGAGAAGGAGCAGGGGGAGGAGAAGGAGCAGGAGGGGGAGAAGGAGCAGGAGGATGAGAAGGAGCAGGAGGTGGAGAAGGAGCAGGAGGAGGAGAAGGAGCAGGAGGGGGAGAAGGAGCAGGAGGTAGAGAAGGAGCAGGAGGAGGAGAAGGAGCAGGACGTGGAGAAGGAGCTGGAGCAGGAGAAGGAGCAGGAGCGGGAGAAGGAGCAGGAGCAGGAGCAGGAGGAGGAGAACGAGCAGGCAGAGGAGAAGGAGCAGAAGGGAGAAATGGAGCAGGAGGAGGAGAAGGAGCAGGAGGTGGAGAAGGAACAGGAGGAGGAGGTGGAGCAGAATGAGATGGAGCAGGCGGTGGAGAAGGAGCAGGATGAGGAGAAGGAGTAGGAGGAGGAGAATGATCAGGAGGTGGAGAAGGAGCAGGAGGTGGAGAAGGAGCAGGAGGTGGAGGAGGAGCAGGAAGCGGAAACCGAGGTGGAGGAGGAGAAGGAGCAGGAAGATGAGAAGGAGCAGGAAGAGGAGAATGATCAGGCGGTGGAGAAGGAGCAGGAGGTGGAGAAGGAGCAGGAGGTGCAGAAGGATCAGGAGCTGGAGAACGAGCAGGAGGAGGAGGAGGAGCAGAATGAGATGGAGCAGGCGGTCGAGAAGGAGCAGGAGGAGGAGAAGGAGCAGGAGGGGGAGAAGGAGCAGGAGCATGAGAAGGAGCAGGAGGTGGAGAAGGAGCAGGAGCAGGAGAAGGAGCAGGAGGGGGAGAAGGAGCAGGAGTTAGAGAAGGAGCAGGAGGAGGAGAAGGAGCAGGAGGTGGAGAAGGAGCAGGAGGAGGAGGTGGAGCAGAATGAGATGGAGCAGGCGGTCGAGAAGGAGCAGGAGGAGGGGAAGGAGAAGGAGGAGGAGAAGGAGCAGGAGGAGGAGAAGGAGCAGGAGGAGGAAAAGGAGCAGGAGGAGGAGAAGGAGCAGGATGTGGAGAAGGAGGAGGAGGAGGAGAAGGGGCAGGAGGAGGAGAAGGAGCTGGAAGTGGAGCAGGAGCAGGAGGTGGAGAAGGAGGAGGAGCAGGAGAAGGAGGAGGAGGAGGAGAAGGTGCAGTAGGAGGTGATGGAGCGGAAGGGGGAACAGGAGCAGGAGATGGAGAGGGAGCAGGAGGTGGAGAAGCAGCAGGACGTGGAGAAGGAGCAGGACGTGGAGAAGGAGCAGGAGCAGGAGGGGGAGAAGGAGCAGGAGGGGGAGAATCAGCAGGAGGGGGAGAAGGAGCAGGAGGTAGAGAAGGAGCAGGAGGAGGAGAAGGAGCAGGAGGTGGAGAAGGAGCAGGAGGAGGAGGTGGAGCAGAATGAGATGGAGCAGGCGGTCGAGAAGGAGCAGGAGGAGGGGAAGGAGAAGGAGGAGGAGAAGGAGCAGGAGGAGGAGAAGGAGCAGGAGGCGGAAAAGGAGCAGGAGGAGGAGAAGGAGCAGGATGTGGAGAAGGAGGAGGAGGAGGAGAAGGTGCAGGAGGAGGAGAAGGATTTGGAAGTGGAGAAGGAGCAGGAGGGGGAGAAGGAGCAGGAGGGGAGAAGGAGCAGGAGACGGAGAGGGAGCAGGAGGTGGAGAAGGAGCAGGAGGTGGAGAAGGAACAGGAAATGGAAAAGGAACAGGAGCTTGAGAAGGAGCAGGAGGAGGAGAAGTCGCAGGAGGAGGAGGAGCAGAAGCAGACGGAATTGGAGAATGAGCAGGAGATGGAGAAAGAGAAGGAGGAAGTGATGCAGCAGGAGGTGGGGAAGGAGCAGGAGGGGGAGAAGGAGCAGGAGGGGAGAAGGAGCAGGAGACGGAGAGGGAGCAGGAGGTGGAGAAGGAGCAGGAAGTGGAGAAGGAACAGGAAATGGAAAAGGAACAGGAGCTTGAGAAGGAGCAGGAGGAGGAGAAGTCGCAGGAGGAGGAGGAGCAGAAGGAGACGGAATTGGAGAATGAGCAGGAAGAGGAGAATGATCAGGAGGTGGAGAAGGAGCATGAGGTGGAGAAGGAGCAGGAGGTGCAGAAGGATCAGGAGGTGGAGAAGGAGCAGGAGGGGGAGAAGGAGCAGGAGGGGGAGAATCAGCAGGAGGGGGAGAAGGAGCAGGAGGTAGAGAAGGAGCAGGAGGAGGAGAAGGAGCAGGAGGTGGAGAAGGAGCAGGAGGAGGAGGTGGAGCAGAATGAGATGGAGCAGGCGGTCGAGAAGGAGCAGGAGGAGGGGAAGGAGAAGGAGGAGGAGAAGGAGCAGGAGGAGGAGAAGGAGCAGGAGGCGGAAAAGGAGCAGGAGGAGGAGAAGGAGCAGGATGTGGAGAAGGAGGAGGAGGAGGAGAAGGTGCAGGAGGAGGAGAAGGAGTTGGACGTGGAGAAGGAGCAGGAGGGGAGAAGGAGCAGGAGGGGAGAAGGAGCAGGAGACGGAGAGGGAGCAGGAAGTGGAGAAGGAGCAGGAGGTGGAGAAGGAACAGGAAATGGAAAAGGAACAGGAGCTTGAGAAGGAGCAGGAGGAGGAGAAGTAGCAGGAGGAGGAGGAGCAGAAGCAGACGGAATTGGAGAATGAGCAGGAGATGGAGAAAGAGAAGGAGGAATTGATGGAGCAGGAGGTGGGGAAGGAGCAGGAGGGGGAGAAGGAGCAGGAGGGGAGAAGGAGCAGGAGACGGAGAGGGAGCAGGAGGTGGAGAAGGAGCAGGAAGTGGAGAAGGAACAGGAAATGGAAAAGGAACAGGAGCTTGAGAAGGAGCAGGAGGAGGAGAAGTAGCAGGAGGAGGAGGAGCAGAAGGAGACGGAATTGGAGAATGAGCAGGAAGAGGAGAATGATCAGGAGGTGGAGAAGGAGCATGAGGTGGAGAAGGAGCAGGAGGTGCAGAAGGATCAGGAGGTGGAGAAGGAGCAGGAGGAGGAGGAGGAGCAGAAGGAGAAGGAGCAGGCAGTGGATGAGGACTAGGAGGAGGAAAACAATCAGGAGGAGGGCAAGGAGCAGGAGGTGGAGAAGGAGCAGGAGGTGGAGAAGGAGCAGGAGGAGGAAGTGGAGCAGAATGAGATGGAGCAGGCGGTCGAGAAGGAGCAGGAGGAGGAGAAGGAGCAGGAGGGGGAGAAGGAGGATGAGAAGGAGGAGGAGGTGGAGAAGGAGCAGGAGGAGGAGAAGGAGCAGGAGGCGGAAAAGGAGCAGGAGGAGGAGAAGGAGCAGGATGTGGAGAAGGAGGAGGAGGCGGAAAAGGAGCAGGAGGAGGAGAAGGTGCAGGAGGAGGAGAAGGAGTTGGAAGTGGAGAAGGAGCAGGAGGGGGAGAAGGAGCAGGAGGGGAGAAGGAGCAGGAGACGGAGAGGGAGCAGGAGGTGGAGAAGGAGCAGGAGGTGGAGAAGGAACAGGAAATGGAAAAGGAACAGGAGCTTGAGAAGGAGCATGAGGAGGAGAAGTAGCAGGAGGAGGAGGAGCAGAAGCAGACGGAATTGGAGAATGAGCAGGAGATGGAGAAAGAGAAGGAGGAAGTGATGGAGCAGGAGGTGGGGAAGGAGCAGGAGGGGGAGAAGGAGCAGGAGGGGAGAAGGAGCAGGAGACGGAGAGGGAGCAGGAGGTGGAGAAGGAGCAGGAAGTGGAGAAGGAACAGGAAATGGAAAAGGAACAGGAGCTTGAGAAGGAGCAGGAGGAGGAGAAGTAGCAGGAGGAGGAGGAGCAGAAGGAGACGGAATTGGAGAATGAGCAGGAAGAGGAGAATCATCAGGAGGTGGAGAAGGAGCATGAGGTGGAGAAGGAGCAGGAGGTGCAGAAGGATCAGGAGGTGGAGAAGGAGCAGGAGGAGGAGGAGGAGCTGAAGGAGAAGGAGCAGGCAGTGGATGAGGACTAGGAGGAGGAAAACAATCAGGAGGAGGTAAAGGAGCAGGAGGTGGAGAAGGAGCAGGAGGTGGAGAAGGAGCAGGAGGAGGAAGTGGAGCAGAATGAGATGGAGCAGGCGGTCGAGAAGGAGCAGGAGGAGGAGAAGGAGCAGGAGGGGGAGAAGGAGGATGAGAAGGAGGAGGAGGTGGAGAAGGAGCAGGAGGAGGAGAAGGAGCATGAGGGGGAGAAGGAGCAGGAGTATGAGGGGTAGCAGGAGATGGAGCGTAAGGGGGAAAAGGAGCAGGAGATGGAGAGGGAGCAGGAGGTGGAGAAGCAGCAGGACGTGGAGAAGCAGCAGGACGTGAAGATGGAGCTGTCGGGGGAGAAGGAGCAGGAGGGGAGATGGAGCAGGAGTATGAGGGGTAGCAGGAAATGGAGCGGAATAGGGAGAATGAGCAGGAGATGGAGAGGGAGCAGGAGGTGGAGATGGAGCAGGAGGTGGAGAAGGAACAGGAGTTGGAAAAGGAACAGGAGCTTGAGAAGGAGCAGGAGGTGGAGAAAGATCAGGAGCAGGAGAAGGAGCAGGAGGTGGAGAATGAGCAGGAGCAGGAGAAGGTGCAGGAGGAGGAGAAGGAGCAGGTGGAGGAGAAGGAGCCGGAGGGGGAGAAGGAGCAGGAGTATGAGGAGTAGCAGGAGATGGAGCGTAAGGGGGAAAAGGAGCAGGAGTTGGAGAGGGAGCAGGAGGTGGAGAAGCAGCAGGACGTGTAGAAGCAGCAGGACGTGAAGAAGGAGCTGTTGGGGGAGAAGGAGCAGGAGGGGGAGAAGGAGCAGGAGGGGAGATGGAGCAGGAGTATGAGGGGTAGCAGGAAATGGAGCGGAATTGGGAGAATGAGCAGGAGATGGAGAGGGAGCAGGAGGTGGAGATGGAGCAGGAGGTGGAGAAGGAACGGAGATGGAAAAGGAACAGGAGCTTGAGAAGGAGCAGGGGGAGGAGAAGGAGCAGGAGGGGGAGAAGGAGCAGGAGGATGAGAAGGAGCAGGAGGTGGAGAAGTAGCAGGAGGAGGAGAAGGAGCAGGAGGGGGAGAAGGAGCAGGAGGTAGAGAATGAGCAGGAGGAGGAGAAGGAGCAGGAGTTGGAGAAGGAGCTGGAGCAGGAGAAGGAGCAGGAGCGGGAGAAGGAGCAGGAGGAGGAGAACGAGCAGGCAGAGGAGAAGGAGCAGGAGGGAGAGATGGAGCAGGAGGAGGAGAAGGAGCAGGAGGTGGAGAAGGAACAGGAGGAGGAGGTGGAGCAGAATGAGATGGAGCAGGCGGTGGAGAAGGAGCAGGATGAGGAGAAGGAGTAGGAGGAGGAGAATGATCAGGAGGTGGAGAAGGAGCAGGAGATGGAGAAGGAGCAGGAGGTGGAGGAGGAGCAGGAAGCGGAGAACGAGGTGGAGGAGGAGAAGGAGCAGGAGGAGGAGAAGGAGCAGGAAGAGGAGAATGATCAGGCGGTGGAGAAGGAGCAGGAGGTGGAGAAGGAGGAGGAGGAGGAGAAGGAGGAGGAGGAGGAGAAGGTGCAGTCGGAGGAGATGGAGCGGAAGGGTGAAAAGGAGCAGGATATGGAGAGGGAGCAGGAGGGGGAGAAGGAGCAGGCGGGGGAGAAGGAGCAGGAGGGGAGAAGGAGCAGGAGTAAGAGGGGTAGCAGGAGATGGAGCAGCAGGGGGAGAAGGAGCAGGAGATGGAAAAGGAACAGGAGCTTGAGAATGAGCAGGAGGAAGAGAAGTAGCAGGAGGAGGAGCAGAAGGAGAAGGAATTGGAGAATGAGCAGGAGATGGAGAAGGAGGAGGAGGAGGTGATGGAGCAGGAGGTGGGGAAGGAGCAGGAGGGGGAGAAGGAACTGGAGGGTGAGAATTAACTGGAGGGGGAGAAGGAGCAGGAGGAGGAGGGGGTGCAGAAGGAGAAGGAGCAGGAGGTGGAAAAGGAGCAGGAGGAGGGGAAGGAGCCAGGAGGAGGAGGAGCAGCAGGTGGAGAAGGAGCAGGAGGTGGAGAAGGAGCATGAGGTGCAGAAGTAGCAGGAGCAGGAGAATGAGCAGGACGTGGAGTAGTAGCAGGAGGAGGAGCTGGAGAAGGAGCTGGAGGTGGAGAAGGAGCAGGAGGAGCAGAACGAGCATTAGGTGCAGAAGGAGCAGGCGGTGGAGGAGGAGCAGTTGGTGGAGGAGGAGAAGGAGCAGGCGGTGGAGAAGCTTCAGGAGGAGGAGAAGAAGCAGGAGGAGGAGAAGGAGCAGGAGGTGGAGAAGGAGCAGCAGGGGGATAAGGAGCGGGAGGAGCAGAAGGGGCAGGAGGAGAATGAGCAGGAACAGTAGAAGGAGGAGGAGGTGTAGAAGGAGCAGGAGTTGGAGAAGGAGCAGGAGAAGAAAGAGAAGGAGGTGGAGAAGGAACAGGAGGTGGAGAAAGAGAAGGAGGTGGAGAAGGAGCAGGAGGTGGAGAAGGAGCAGGAGGAAGAGAAGGCGCTGGAGGTAGAGAAGGAGCAGGACGGTGTGAAGCAGCAGGAGGGGGAGAAGGAGCAGGAGAATGATAAGGAGCAGGAGGAGTAGAAGGAGCAGGAGGAGGAGAAGGAGCAGGAGGTGGAGAAGGAGCAGGAGATGGAGAAGGAGCAGGTGGTGGAGAAGCAGCAGGTAGTGGAGAAGGAGCAGGTGGTGGAGAAGCAGCAGGAGGTGGAAAAGCCGCAGGAGGTGCAGAAAAGAGCAGGAGGTGTAGAAGGAGCAGGAGATGCAGAACGAGCAGGAGTTTGAGGAGTTGCAGGAGGTGGAGGAGGAGCAGGAGGTGCAGGAGGAGCAGGAGGGGGAGAAGAAGCAGGAGGTGCAGAAAAGGGCAGGAGATGGAGAAGGAGCAGGAGGTGGAGAAGCATTACGAGGAGGAAAAGGAGCAGGAGTACGAGAAGGAGCAGGAGGTGGAGAAGGAGCAGGAGGTGGAAGAGGAGCAGGAAGCGGAGAACGAGGTGGAGGAGGAGAAGGAGCAGGAGGAGGAGAAGGAGCAGGAGGAGGAGAATGATCAGGCGGTGGAGAAGGAGCAGGAGGTGGAGAAGGAGGAGGAGGAGGAGAAGGAGGAGGAGGAGGAGAAGGTGCAGTAGGAGGAGATGGAGCGGAAGGGTGAAAAGGAGCAGGATATGGAGAGGGAGCAGGAGGGGGAGAAGGAGCAGGAGCGGGAGAAGGAGCAGGAGGGGAGATGGAGCAGGAGTAAGAGGGGTAGCAGGAGATGGAGCAGCAGGGGGAGAAGGAGCAGGAGATGGAAAAGGAACAGGAGCTTTAGAATGAGCAGGAGGAAGAGAAGTAGCAGGAGGAGGAGGAGCAGAAGGAGAAGGAATTGGAGAATGAGCAGGAGATGGAGAAGGAGGAGGAGGAGGTGATGGAGCAGGAGGTGGGGAAGGAGCAGGAGGGGGAGAAGGAACTGAAGGGTGAGAATTAACTGGAGGGGGAGAAGGAGCAGGAGGAGGAGGGGGTGCAGAAGGAGAAGGAGCAGGAGGTGGAAAAGGAGCAGGAGGAGGGGAAGGAGTCAGGAGGAGGAGGAGCAGCAGGTGGAGAAGGAGCAGGAGGTGGAGAAGGAGCATGAGGTGCAGAAGTAGCAGGAGCAGGAGAATGAGCAGGACGTGGAGTAGTAGCAGGAGGAGGAGCTGGAGAAGGAGCTGGAGGAGCAGAACGAGCATTAGGTGCAGAAGGAGCAGGCGGTGGAGGAGGAGCAGTTGGTGGAGGAGGAGAAGGAGCAGGCGGTGGAGAAGCTTCAGGAGGAGGAGAAGAAGCAGGAGGAGGAGAAGGAGCAGGAGGTGGAGAAGGAGCAGCAGGGGGATAAGGAGCGGGAGGAGCAGAAGGGGCAGGAGGAGAATGAGCAGGAACAGTAGAAGGAGGAGGAGGTGTAGAAGGAGCAGGAGTTGGAGAAGGAGCAGGAGTTGGAGAAGGAGCAGGAGAAGAAAGAGAAGGAGGTGGAGAAGGAACAGGAGGTGGAGAAAGAGAAGGAGGTGGAGAAGGAGCAGGAGGTGGAGAAGGAGCAGGAGGAAGAGAAGGCGCTGGAGGTAGAGAAGGAGCAGGACGGTGTGAAGCAGCAGGAGGGGGAGAAGGAGCAGGAGAATGATAAGGAGCAGGAGGAGTAGAAGGAGCAGGAGAATGATAAGGGGCAGGAGGAGTAGAAGGAGCAGGAGCAGGAGAAGGAGCTGGAGGTGGAGAAGGAGCAGGAGATGGAGAAGGAGCAGGTGGTGGAGAAGCAGCAGGTAGTGGAGAAGGAGCAGGTGGTGGAGAAGCAGCAGGAGGTGGAAAAGCCGCAGGAGGTGCAGAAAAGAGCAGGAGGTGTAGAAGGAGCAGGAGATGCAGAACGAGCAGGAGTTTGAGGAGTTGCAGGAGGTGGAGGAGGAGCAGGAGGTGCAGGAGGAGCAGGAGGGGGAGAAGAAGCAGGAGGTGCAGAAAAGGGCAGGAGATGGAGAAGGAGCAGGAGGTGGAGAAGCATTACGAGGAGGAAAAGGAGCAGGAGTACGAGAAGGAGCAGGAGGTGGAGAACGAGCAGGAGGAGGAGACGGAGCAGGAGGTGGAGAAGGAGCAGGAGGTGGTGAAGGAGCTGGAGGAGTAGAAGGAGCTGGAGGAGGGGAAGAAGCAGGTGGTGGAGAAGGAGCAGGAGGTGGAGAAGCAGCAGGAGGAGGAGAAGGAGCAGGAGGAGGAGAAGGAGCAGGAGGACTCACAGGAGCTGGAGAAGGGGAACGATAGAGAGGAGGTTGAGCAGGAGGTGTTGAAGGAGTCGGAGATGGATAAGGAGCAGGAGGAGGAGAAGGAGTGGGAGGTGGAGAAGGAGCATGAGGTGGAGAAAGAGCAGGAGGTGGAGAAGCAGCAGGAGGAAGAGAACCAGCAGGAGGAGGACAAGGAGCAGGAGGTGGAGAAGGAGCAGGAGGTGGAGAAGAAGGAGGAGGTGGAGAAGGAGCAGGTTGGAGAGAAGGAGCAGGTTGGAGAGAAGTCGCAGGAGCTGGATGAGGAGCAGGAGGGGGAGAAGGAGCAGGAGGTGGAGAAGGAGCAGGAGGTGGAGAAGGAGAAGGAGGTGGAGAAAGAGCAGGAGGTGGAGTATCAGCGGGAGGAGGAGAAGTAGCAGGAGGTGGAGAAGGAGCAGGAGGTGGAGAAGGAGCAGGAGAAGCAGAAGCAGCAGGAGGAAGAGAAGCAGCAGGAGCGGGACGAAGAGAAGTAGCAGGAGGAGGACAAGGAGCAGGAGGTGGAGAAGGAGCAGGAGGACTCACAGGAGCTGGAGAAGTAGAACGATAAAGAGGAGGTTGAGCAGGAGGTGGAGAAGGAGAAGGAGGTGGAGAAGAAGGAGGAGGTGGAGAAGGAGCAGGTTGGAGAGAAGGAGCAGGTTGGAGAGAAGTCGCAGGAGCTGGATGAGGAGCAGGAGGGGGAGAAGGAGCATGAGGTGGAGAAGGAGCAGGAGGTGGAGAAGGAGAAGGAGGTGGAGAAAGAGCAGGAGGTGGAGTATCAGCGGGAGGAGGAGAAGTAGCAGGAGGTGGAGAAGGAGCAGGAGGTGGAGAAGGAGCAGGAGAAGCAGAAGCAGCAGGAGGAAGAGAAGCAGCAGGAGCGGGAGGAAGAGAAGTAGCAGGAGGAGGACAAGGAGCAGGAGGTGGAGAAGGAGCAGGAGGACTCACAGGAGCTGGAGAAGTAGAACGATAAAGAGGAGGTTGAGCAGGAGGTGTAGAAGGAGTAGGAGATGGATAAGGAGCAGGAGGAGGAGAAGGAGCAGGAGGAGGAGAATTTTTTTTTAATATTCGTTCACGGGATGTGGGCGTCGCTGGCAAGGCCGGCATTTATTTCCCATCCCTAATTGCCCTCGAGAAGGTGGTGGTGAGCCGCCTTCTTGAACCGCTGCAGTCTGTGTGGTGACGGTTCTCCCACAGTGCTGTTAGGAAGGGAGTTCCAGGATTTTGACCCAGCGAAAATGAAGGAACGGCGATATATTTCCAAGTCGGGATGGTGTGTGACTTGGAGGGGAACGTGCAAGTGGTGTTGTTCCCACGCGCCTGCTGCCCTTGTCCTTCTAGGTGGGAGAGGTCGCGGGTTTGGGAGGTGCTGTCGAAGAAGCCTTGGCGAGTTGCTGCAGTGCATCCTGTGGATGGTGCACACTGCAGCCACAGTGCGCCGGTGGTGAAGGGAGTGAATGTTTAGGGTGGTGGATGGGGTGCCAATCAAGCGGGCTGCTTTATCTTGGATGGTGTCGAGCTTCTTGAGTGTTGTTGGAGCTGCACTCATCCAGGCAAGTGGAGAGTATTCCATCACACTCCTGACTTGTGCCTTGTAGATGGTGGAAAGGCTTTGGGGAGTCAGGAGGTGAGTCACTCGCCGCAGAATACCAAGCCTCTGACCTGCTCTCGTAGCCACAGTATGTATATGGCTGGTCCAGTTCAGTTTCTGGTCAATGGTGACCCCCAGGATGTTGATGGTGGGGGATTCGGCGATGGTAATGCCATTGAATGTCAAGGGGAGGTGGTTAGACTCTCTCTTGTTGGAGATGGTCATTGCCTGGCACTTATCTGCCGCGAATGTTACTTGCCACTTATCAGCCCAAGCCTGGATGTTGTCCAGGTCTTGCTGCATGCAGGCTCGGACTGCTTCATTATCTGAGGGGTTGCGAATGGAACTGAACACTGTGCAGTCATCAGCGAACATCCCCATTTCTGACCTTATGATGGAGGGAAGGTCATTGATGAAGCAGCTGAAGATGGTTGGGCCAAGGACACTGCCCTGAGGAACTCCTGCAGCAATGCCCTGGGGCTGAGATGATTGGCCTCCAACAACCACTACCATCTTCCTTTGTGCTAGGTATGACTCCAGCCACTGGAGAGTTTTCCCCCTGATTCCCATTGACTTCAATTTTACTAGGGCTCCTTGGTGCCACACTCGGTCAAATGCTGCCTTGATGTCAAGGGCAGTCACTCTCACCGCACCTCTGGAATTCAGCTCTTTTGTCCATGTTTGGACCAAGGCTGTAATGAGGTCTGGAGCCGAGTGGTCCTGGCGGAACCCAAACTGAGCATCGGTGAGCAGGTTATTGGTGAGTAAGTGCCGCTTGATAGCACTGTCGACGACACCTTCCATCACTTTGCTGATGATTGAGAGTAGACTGATGGGGCGGTAATTGGCCGGATTGGATTTGTCCTGCTTTTTGTGGACAGGACATACCTGGGCAATTTTCCACATTGTCGGGTGGATGCCAGTGTTGTAGCTGTACTGGAACAGCTTGGCTAGAGGCGCAGCTAGTTCTGGAGCACAAGTCTTCAGCACGACAGCTGGGATGTTGTCAGGGCCCATAGCCTTTGCTGTATCCAGTGCACTCAGCCGTTTCTTGATATCACGTGGAGTGAATCGAATTGGCTGAAGACTGGCTTCCGTGATGGTGGGGATATCGGGAGGAGGCTGAGATGGATTATCCACTCGGCACTTCTGGCTGAAGATGGTTGCAAACGCTTCAGCCTTGTCTTTTGCACTCACGTGCTGGACACCGCCATCATTGAGAATGGGGATGTTTGCAGAGCCTCCTCCTCCCGTTAGTTGTTTTATTGTCCACCACCATTCACGACTGGATGTGGCAAGACTGCAGAGCTTTGATCTGATCGGTTGGTTGTGGAATCGCTTAGCTCTGTCTATAGCATGTTGCTTCCGCTGTTTAGCATGCATGTAGTCCTGAGTTGTAGCTTCACCAGGTTGGCACCTCATTTTTAGGTACGCCTGGTGCTGCTCCTGGCATGCTCTTCTACACTCCTCATTGAACCAGGGTTGATCCCCTGGCTTGTTGGTAATGGTAGAGTGAGGAATATGCCGGGCCATGAGGTTACAGATTGTGCTGGAATACAATTCTGCTGCTGCTGATGGCCCACAGCGCCTCATGGGTGCCCAGTTTTGAGCTGCTAGATACGTTCTGAATCTATCCCATTTAGCACGGTGGTAGTGCCACACAACACGTTGGATGGTGTCCGCAGTGCGAAGTCGGGATTTCATCTCCACGAGGGCTGTGCGGTGGTCACTCCTACCAATACTGTCATGGACAGATGCATTTGCGACAGGTAGATTGGTGAGGACGAGGTCAAGTAAGTTTTTCCCTCGTGTTGGTTCGCTCACCACCTGCCGCAGGCCCAGTCTCGCAGCTATGTCCTTCAGGACTCGGCCAGCTCTGTCAGTAGTGGTGCTACCGAGCCACTCTTGGTGATGGACATTGAAGTCCCCCACCCAGAGTATATTTTGTGCCCTTGCTACCCTCAGTGCTTCCTCCAAGTGGTGCTCAACATGGAGGAGGACTGATTCATCAGCTGAGGGAGGACGGTAGGTGGTAATCAGCAGGAGGTTTCCTTGCCCATGTTTGACCTGATGCAATGAGATTTCATGGGGTCCAGAGTCAATGTTGAGGATTCCCAGGGCCACTCCCTCCTGACTGTATATCACTGTACCGCCACCTCTGGTCGGTCTGTCCTGCCGGTGGGACAGGACATACCCAGGGATGGTGATGGAAGAGTCTGGGACGTTAGGAGGACCTTGCAGGGTCGACTGGGCTTGGTGTTTTGCCGTTGTCGTGTCCGGTGCCTAGTGGTCCGATGCCGGGTGGTCCGTCCGGTTTTATTCTTATTATGACTTTTCGTAGCGAGATTTTACAACTGAGTGGCTTGCTCGGCCATTTCAGAGGGCAATTAAGAATCAACCACATTGCTGTGGGTCTGGAGTCACATATTGGCCAGACCGGGTAAGGGTGGCAGGCTTCCTTCCCTCAAGGGCATTAGTGAACCAGATGGTTTTTTACGACAATCCGGTAGTTTCATGGCCATCATTACTGATACTAGTATTTTAATTCCAGATTTTTATTTAATTAATTGAATTTAATTAATTAATTGAATTTAAATTCGCCAGCTGCCGTGGCGGGATTTGAACTCATGACTCTGGATTTTAGTCCAGGCCTCTGGATTACTAGCCCAGTAACATAACCACTATGCTACCGTACCCTGCTTAGGGTACGGTAGCATAGTGGTTATGTTACTGGGCTCGTCCTCCAGCTCCTTCTCCACCTCCTGCTCCTTCTCCTCCAGCAGGAGGAGAAGGAGCAGGAGGTGGAAAAGGAGCTGGAGGACGAGAAGAAACTAGAGGAGGAGATGGAACAGAAGGTGGAGAAGGAGCAGATTGTGGAGAAGGAGCAGTTGATGGAGAAAGAGCAGGAGGTGGAGAAGCAGCAGGAGGTGGAGGGGGAGAAGGAACTGGAATAAAATGAGCAGGCGGTGGAGAAGGAGCAGGAGGACGAGAAGAAGCTGGAGGTGGAGATAGAGCAGGAGGTGTAGAAGCAGCAGGAGGTGGAGAAGGAGCAGGAGGAGGAGAAGAAACAGGAGGAGGAGAAGCAGCAGGAGGAGGACAAGGAGCAGGAGGTGGAGAAGGAGCAGGAGGGAGAGAAGGCGTAGGAGATGGAGAAGGAGCAGGAGGTGTCGAAGGAGCAGGAGCAGGAGGTGGAGAAGGAGCAAGACGTGCAGAAGGAGCAAGCGGTGCAGAAGGAGCAGGCGGTTCAGGAGGAGCAGGAAGTGGAGGAGGAACTGGAGAATGAAAAGGAGCAGGCGGTGGATAAAGTGCAGGAGGAGGAGAAGGAGCAGGAGGAGGAGAAGGAGCAGAAGGTGGAGAATGAGCAGGAGAATGTTGAGCAGGAGGTGGAGAAGGAGTAGAAGGTGCAGAAGCAGCAGGAGGTGTAAAGGAGCAGGAGGTGTGGAAGGAGCAGGAGGTGGAGAAGGAGCAGGAGGGAGAGAATGCCTAGGAGATGGAGAAGGAGCAGGAGGTGTAGAAGGAGCAGGAGCAGGAGGTGGAGAAGGAGCAAGACGTGCAGAAGGAGCAGGCGGTGCAGAAGGAGCAGGCGGTGCAGGAGGAGCAGGAAGTGGAGGAGGAGCTGGAGAATGAAAAGGAGCAGGCGGTGGATAAAGTGCAGGAGGAGGAGAAGGAGGAGGAGAAGGAGCAGAAGGTGGAGAATGAGCAGGAGAATGTTGAGCAGGAGGTGGAGAAGGAGTAGAAGGTGCAGAAGCAGCAGAAGGTGTAAAGGAGCAGGAGGTGTGGAAGGAGCAGGAGGTGGAGAACGAGCAGGAGGTGCAGAAGCAGCAGGAGTTGTAAAGGAGCAGGAGGTGTAGAAGGAGCAGGAGGTGGAGAAGGAGCAGGAGGAGGAGGAGAAGAAGCAGGAGGTGGAGAAGCAGTCGGAGGAGGAGAAGCAGTAGGATGCGGAGAAGGAGCAGGAGGAGGACAAGGAGCAGGAGGTGGAGAAGGAGCAGAAGGTGGAGTAGGAGCAGGAGAATTTTGAGCAGGAGGTGGAGAACGAGCAGGAGGTGCAGAAGCAGCAGGAGGTGGAAAGGAGCAGGAGGTGGAGAAGGAGCAGGAGGTGGAGCAGTGGCAGGAGGTGGAGATAGAGCAGGAGGTGTAGAAGCAGCAGGAGGTGGAGAAGGAGCAGGAGGAGGAGAAGAAACAGGAGGAGGAGAAGCAGCAGGAGGAGGACAAGGAGCAGGAGGTGGAGAAGGAGCAGGAGGGAGAGAAGGCGTAGGAGATGGAGAAGGAGCAGGAGGTGTCGAAGGAGCAGGAGCAGGAGGTGGAGAAGGAGCAAGACGTGCAGAAGGAGCAAGCGGTGCAGAAGGAGCAGGCGGTTCAGGAGGAGCAGGAAGTGGAGGAGGAACTGGAGAATGAAAAGGAGCAGGCGGTGGATAAAGTGCAGGAGGAGGAGAAGGAGCAGGAGGAGGAGAAGGAGCAGAAGGTGGAGAATGAGCAGGAGAATGTTGAGCAGGAGGTGGAGAAGGAGTAAAAGGTGCAGAAGCAGCAGGAGGTGTAAAGGAGCAGGAGGTGTGGAAGGAGCAGGAGGTGGAGAAGGAGCAGGAGGGAGAGAATGCCTAGGAGATGGAGAAGGAGCAGGAGGTGTAGAAGGAGCAGGAGCAGGAGGTGGAGAAGGAGCAAGACGTGCAGAAGGAGCAGGCGGTGCAGAAGGAGCAGGCGGTGCAGGAGGAGCAGGAAGTGGAGGAGGAGCTGGAGAATGAAAAGGAGCAGGCGGTGGATAAATTGCAGGAGGAGGAGAAGGAGCAGGAGGAGGAGAAGGAGCAGAAGGTGGAGAATGAGCAGGAGAATGTTGAGCAGGAGGTGGAGAAGGAGTAGAAGGTGCAGAAGCAGCAGAAGGTGTAAAGGAGCAGGAGGTGTGGAAGGAGCAGGAGGTGGAGAACGAGCAGGAGGTGCAGAAGCAGCAGGAGTTGTAAAGGAGCAGGAGGTGTAGAAGGAGCAGGAGGTGGAGAAGGAGCAGGAGGAGGAGGAGAAGAAGCAGGAGGTGGAGAAGCAGTCGGAGGAGGAGAAGCAGTAGGATGCGGAGAAGGAGCAGGAGGAGGACAAGGAGCAGGAGGTGGAGAAGGAGCAGAAGGTGGAGTAGGAGCAGGAGAATTTTGAGCAGGAGGTGGAGAACGAGCAGGAGGTGCAGAAGCAGCAGGAGGTGGAAAGGAGCAGGAGGTGGAGAAGGAGCAGGAGGTGGAGCAGTGGCAGGAGGTGGAGATAGAGCAGGAGGTGTAGAAGCAGCAGGAGGTGGAGAAGGAGCAGGAGGAGGAGAAGAAACAGGAGGAGGAGAAGCAGCAGGAGGAGGACAAGGAGCAGGAGGTGGAGAAGGAGCAGGAGGGAGAGAAGGCTTAGGAGATGGAGAAGGAGCAGGAGGTGTCGAAGGAGCAGGAGCAGGAGGTGGAGAAGGAGCAAGACGTGCAGAAGGAGCAAGCGGTGCAGAAGGAGCAGGCGGTTCAGGAGGAGCAGGAAGTGGAGGAGGAACTGGAGAATGAAAAGGAGCAGGCGGTGGATAAAGTGCAGGAGGAGGAGAAGGAGCAGGAGGAGGAGAAGGAGCAGAAGGTGGAGAAGGAGCAGATTGTGGAGAAGGAGCAGTTGATGGAGAAAGAGCAGGAGGTGGAGAAGCAGCAGGAGGTGGAGGGGGAGAAGGAACTGGAATAAAATGAGCAGGCGGTGGAGAAGGAGCAGGAGGACGAGAAGAAGCTGGAGGAGGAGATGGAACAGAAGGTGGAGAAGGAGCAGGTGGTGGAGAAGGAGCAGTTGATGGAGAAAGAGCAGGAGGTGGAGAAGCAGCAGGAGGTGGAGGGGGAGAAGGAACTGGAATAAAAGGAGCAGGCGGTGGAGAAGGAGCAGGAGGAGTAATAGGAGCAGGAGTTGGAGGAGGAGCTGGAGGAGGAGAAGGAGCAGGAGGTGCAGAAGGAGCAGGCGCAGGAGGAGGAGCATTCGGTGGAGGAGGAGCTGGAGGAGGAGAAGGAGGAAGCGGTGGAGAAAGTGCAGGAGGTGGAGAAGGAGCAAGAGGTGGAGAAGGAGCAGGAGCAGGAGGAGGAGAAAGAGCTGGCGGAGGAACAGGATCTGGAGGCGGAGAAGGAGAAGGAGCAGGAGGAGGAGAAGGAGCTGGAGGACGAGAAGAAGCTAGAGGAGGAGATGGAACAGAAGGTGGAGAAGGAGCAGATTGTGGAGAAGGAGCAGTTGATGGAGAAAGAGCAGGAGGTGGAGAAGCAGCAGGAGGTGGAGGGGGAGAAGGAACTGGAATAAAAGGAGCAGGCGGTGGAGAAGGAGCAGGAGGACGAGAAGAAGCTGGAGGAGGAGATGGAACAGAAGGTGGAGAAGGAGCAGGTGGTGGAGAAGGAGCAGTTGATGGAGAAAGAGCAGGAGGTGGAGAAGCAGCAGGAGGTGGAGGGGGAGAAGGAACTGGAATAAAAGGAGCAGGCGGTGGAGAAGGAGCAGGAGGAGTAATAGGAGCAGGAGTTGGAGGAGGAGCTGGAGGAGGAGAAGGAGCAGGAGGTGCAGAAGGAGCAGGCGCTGGAGGAGGAGCATTCGGTGGAGGAGGAGCTGGAGGAGGAGAAGGAGGAAGCGGTGGAGAAAGTGCAGGAGGTGGAGAAGGAGCAAGAGGTGGAGAAGGAGCAGGAGCAGGAGGAGGAGAAAGAGCTGGCGGAGGAACAGGATCTGGAGGGGGAGAAGGAGCAGGAGGAGGAGAAGGAGCAGGAGGAGGAGAAGAACCCGGAGGAGGAGAAGGAGCAGGAGGTGGAGAAGGAGCAGGAGTTGGAGAAGGAGCAGGAGGTGGAGATAGGGCAGTAGGAGGAGATGGAGCAGGAGGTGGAGAAGGAGCAGGTGGTGGAAAAGGAGCAGGAGGAGGAGAAGCAGAAGGAGGAGGAGAAGCAGCAGGAGGAGGAGAAGGAGCAGGAAGAGGACAAGGAGCAGGATGTGTAGAAGCAGCAGGAGGGAGAGAAGGCGCAGGAGGTGGAGAAGGAGCAGGAGGTTTAGAAGGAGCAGGAGCAGGAGGAGTAGAAGAAGCAGTAGCAGGAGGTGGACAAGGAGCAGGAGGGGGAGAAGCAGGAGGAGGAGGAGAAGCAGCAGGAGGGAGAGAAGGCGCAGGATGTGGATAAGGAGCAGAAGGGGAGAAGGAGGAGGAGGGGGAGAAGGAGCAGGAGTTGGAGAAGGAGCAGGAGGTGGAGAAGGAGCAGGAGGTGGAGACGGAGCAGGAGGTGGAGAAGGAGCAGGTTGGAGAGAAGGCGCAGGAGGTGGATAAGGAGCAGGAAGGGGAGAACGAGCAGCAGGTGGAGAAGGAGCAGGAGGTGGAGAACGAGCAGGAGGTGGAGAAAGAGCAGGAGGTGGAGAAGCAGCAGGAGGAGGCGAAGTATCAGGACGTGGAGAAGGATGAGGAGGTGGAGAAGGAGCAGAAGGAGGAGAAGCAGCAGGAGGAGGAGAAGGAGCAGGATGGAAAGAAGGCGCAGGAGCTGGAGAAGGAGCAGAATTCGGAGCAGGAGCTTGAGAATGATTAGGAGTTGGAGAAGGAGCAGGATTTGGAGCAGGAGCAGGATTTGGAGAAGGAGCAGGTGAACTTACAGGAGCTGGAGAAGGAGAACGATAAAGAGAAGGTTGAGCAGGAGGTGTAGAAGGAGTAGGAGGTGGAGATGGATCAGGAGGGGGAGAACTAGCAGGAGGGGCAGAAGGAGCAGGAGGGATAGAAGGAGCAGGAGGGGGAGAAGAATCAGGAGTGGGAGAAGCAGCAGAAGGAGGAGAAGCAGCAGGAGCGGGAGAAGGAGTATGAGGTGTAAAAGGAGCCGGAGATGGAGAAGGAGCAGGAGGCGGAGAAGTAGCAGGTGGTGAAGATGGAGCAGGAGGTGGAGAAGCAGCAGGAGGAGGAGAAGTAGCTGGAGGAGGAGATGGAACAGAAGGTGGAGAAGGAGCAGGTGGTGGAGAAGGAGCAGTTGATGGAGAAAGAGCAGGAGGTGGAGAAGCAGCAGGAGGTGGAGGGGGAGAAGGAACTGGAATAAAAGGAGCAGGCGGTGGAGAAGGAGCAGGAGGAGTAATAGGAGCAGGAGTTGGAGGAGGAGCTGGAGGAGGAGAAGGAGCAGGAGGTGCAGAAGGAGCAGGCGCAGGAGGAGGAGCATTCGGTGGAGGAGGAGCTGGAGGAGGAGAAGGAGGAAGCGGTGGAGAAAGTGCAGGAGGTGGAGAAGGAGCAAGAGGTGGAGAAGGAGCAGGAGCAGGAGGAGGAGAAAGAGCTGGCGGAGGAACAGGATCTGGAGGGGGAGAAGGAGAAGGAGCAGGAGGAGGAGAAGGAGCTGGAGGACGAGAAGAAGCTAGAGGAGGAGATGGAACAGAAGGTGGAGAAGGAGCAGATTGTGGAGAAGGAGCAGTTGATGGAGAAAGAGCAGGAGGTGGAGAAGCAGCAGGAGGTGGAGGGGGAGAAGGAACTGGAATAAAAGGAGCAGGCGGTGGAGAAGGAGCAGGAGGACGAGAAGAAGCTGGAGGAGGAGATGGAACAGAAGGTGGAGAAGGAGCAGGTGGTGGAGAAGGAGCAGTTGATGGAGAAAGAGCAGGAGGTGGAGAAGCAGCAGGAGGTGGAGGGGGAGAAGGAACTGGAATAAAAGGAGCAGGCGGTGGAGAAGGAGCAGGAGGAGTAATAGGAGCAGGAGTTGGAGGAGGAGCTGGAGGAGGAGAAGGAGCAGGAGGTGCAGAAGGAGCAGGCGCTGGAGGAGGAGCATTCGGTGGAGGAGGAGCTGGAGGAGGAGAAGGAGGAAGCGGTGGAGAAAGTGCAGGAGGTGGAGAAGGAGCAAGAGGTGGAGAAGGAGCAGGAGCAGGAAGAGGAGAAAGAGCTGGCGGAGGAACAGGATCTGGAGGGGGAGAAGGAGCAGGAGGAGGAGAAGGAGCAGGAGGAGGAGAAGAACCCGGAGGAGGAGAAGGAGCAGGAGGTGGAGAAGGAGCAGGAGTTGGAGAAGGAGCAGGAGGTGGAGATAGGGCAGTAGGAGGAGATGGAGCAGGAGGTGGAGAAGGAGCATGTGGTGGAAAAGGAGCAGGAGGAGGAGAAGCAGAAGGAGGAGGAGAAGCAGCAGGAGGAGGAGAAGGAGCAGGAAGAGGACAAGGAGCAGGATGTGTAGAAGCAGCAGGAGGGAGAGAAGGCGCAGGAGGTGGAGAAGGAGCAGGAGGTTTAGAAGGAGCAGGAGCAGGAGGAGTAGAAGAAGCAGTAGCAGGAGGTGGACAAGGAGCAGGAGGGGGAGAAGCAGGAGGAGGAGGAGAAGCAGCAGGAGGGAGAGAAGGCGCAGGATGTGGATAAGGAGCAGAAGGGGAGAAGGAGGAGGAGGGGGAGAAGGAGCAGGAGTTGGAGAAGGAGCAGGAGGTGGAGAAGGAGCAGGAGGTGGAGACGGAGCAGGAGGTGGAGAAGGAGCAGGTTGGAGAGAAGGCGCAGGAGGTGGATAAGGAGCAGGAAGGGGAGAACGAGCAGCAGGTGGAGAAGGAGCAGGAGGTGGAGAACGAGCAGGAGGTGGAGAAAGAGCAGGAGGTGGAGAAGCAGCAGGAGGAGGCGAAGTATCAGGACGTGGAGAAGGATGAGGAGGTGGAGAAGGAGCAGAAGGAGGAGAAGCAGCAGGAGGAGGAGAAGGAGCAGGATGGAAAGAAGGCGCAGGAGCTGGAGAAGGAGCAGAATTCGGAGCAGGAGCTTGAGAATGATTAGGAGTTGGAGAAGGAGCAGGATTTGGAGCAGGAGCAGGATTTGGAGAAGGAGCAGGTGAACTTACAGGAGCTGGAGAAGGAGAACGATAAAGAGAAGGTTGAGCAGGAGGTGTAGAAGGAGTAGGAGGTGGAGATGGATCAGGAGGGGGAGAACTAGCAGGAGGGGCAGAAGGAGCAGGAGGGATAGAAGGAGCAGGAGGGGGAGAAGAATCAGGAGTGGGAGAAGCAGCAGGAGGAGGAGAAGCAGCAGGAGCGGGAGAAGGAGTATGAGGTGTAAAAGGAGCCGGAGATGGAGAAGGAGCAGGAGGCGGAGAAGTAGCAGGTGGTGAAGATGGAGCAGGAGGTGGAGAAGCAGCAGGAGGAGGAGAAGTAGCAGGAGGTCGAGAAGAAGCAGGAGGTGGCGAAGGAGCAGGAGGTGGAGAAGGAGCAGTAGGTGGAGAAGGAGCAGCAGGGGGTGAAGGAGCAGCAGGCGGTGAAGGAGCAGGAGGCGGTGAAGGAGCAGGAGGTGGAGAAGCAGCAGGAGGTGGAGAAGGAGCAGGAGGTGGTGAAGGAGCTGGAGGAGGAGTAGGAGCAGGTGGTGGAGAAGGAGCAGGTGGTGGAGAAGGAGCAGGTGGTGGAGAAGGAGCAGGAGGTGGAGAAGCAGCAGGAGGTGGAGAAGGAGCAGGAGATGGAGAAGGAGCAGGAGGAGGAGAAGTAGCAGGAAGTGGAGAAGGAGCAGGAGTTGGAGAAGGAACAGGAGGTGGAGAATGAGCAGGAGGTGCAGAAAGAGCAAGAGTTGCAGAAGGAGCAGGAGGTGGAGAAGCAGCAGGAGGAGGAAAAGGAGCAGGAGGACGAGAAGGAGCAGGAGGTGGAGAACGAGCAGGAGGTGGAGAAGGAGCAGGAGGTGGAGAAGGAGCAGGAAGAGGAGAATGAGCAGGATGTTTTGGAGGTGCAGCAGGTGGAGGAGGAGCAGGAGGTGGTGAAGGAGATGGAGGAGTAGAAGGAGCTGGAGGAGGGCAAGAATCAGGTGGTGGGGAAGGAGCAGGTGGTGGAGAAGGAGCAGGTGGTGGAGAAGGAGCAGGAGGTGGAGAAAGAGCAGGAGAATTTTGAGCAGGGGGTGGAGAACGAGTCGGAGGTGCAGAAGCAGCAGGAGGTGGAGTAGTGGCAGGAGGTGGAGATGGAGCAGGAGGTGTAGAAGGAGCAGGAGGTGGAGAATGAGCAGGAGGAGGAGGAGCAGAATCAGGAGGAGGAGAAGCAGCAGGAGGAGGACATGGAGCTGGAGGTGGAGAATGAGCAGGAGTGAGAGAAGGCGTAGGAGATGGAGAAGGAGCAGGAGGTGTAGAAGGAGCAGGAGCAGGAGGTGGAGAAGGAGCAGGAGGAGGAGAAGCATCAGGAGGAGGAGAACCAGCAGGAGGGAGAGAAGGCGCAGAAGGTGGATATGGAGCAGGAGGGGGAAAGGTGCAGAAAGTGGAGAAGAAGCAGTAGGTGGAAAAGGAGCAGGAGGTGGAGAAGGAGCAGTAGATAGCGAAGGAGCAGGAGGTGGAGAAGGAGCTGGAGGTGGAGAAGGAGCAGTAGGGTGAGAAGGCGCAGGAGGTGGAGAAGGAGCAGGAAGGTGTGAAGGAGCAGGAGTGGGAGAAGGAGCAGGAGGAGGAGATGGAGCAGCAGGAGGAGAAGGAGCAGGAGGAGGAAAAGGAGCAGGAGGGGGAGAAGGAGCAGGTGGTGGAGAAGGAGCAGGAGGAGTAGAAGCAGCAGGAGCAGGAGGAGTAGAAGCAGCAGGAGCAGGAGAAGCATCAGCAGCGGGAGAAGGAGCAGGAGCAGGAAAAGGAGCAGGAGGAGGAGAAGTAGCAGGAGGAGGAAAAGGAGCAGGAGGTGGAGAAGGAGCAGGAGGGAGACAAGGCGCAGGAGGTGGAGAATGAGCAGGAAGGGGAGAGTATCCTGAGGTGGAGAAGGAGCAGGAGGTGGAGAAGGAGCTGGAGGAGGTGAAGGAGCTGGAGGAGGAGAAGGGGCAGGTGGTGGAGAAGGAGTAGGAGGTAGAGGAGGAGCAGTAGGTGGAGAAGGAGTTGGAGGAGCAGAATGAGCAGGAGGAGGACAAGGAGCAGGAGGAGGAGAAGGAGCAGGCGGTGGAGAAGGTGCAGGAAGAGGAGAAGGAGCAGGAAGTGGAAAAGGAGCAGGATGAGGAGAAGCAGCATGGGTGGGAGAAGGAGCAGGAGCAGGAAAGGGAGCAGGAGGAGGAGAAGGACCAGGAGGAGAAGGAGCGGGAGGAGGACAAGGAGCAGGCGGTTGATAAAGTGCTGGAGGAGGAGAAGGAGCAGGAGGAGGAGAAGGAGCAGAAGGTGGAGAATGAGAAGGAGAATGTTGAGCAGGAGGTGGAGAAGGTGTAGAAGGTGCAGAAGCAGCAGGAGGTGTAAAGGAGCAGGAGGTGTGGAAGGAGCAGGAGGTGGAGAAGGAGCAGGAGGAGGACGAGAAGAAGCGGGAGGTGGAGAAGCAGTCGGAGGAGGAGAAGCAGGAGGAGGTGGAGAAGGAGCAGGAGAATTTTGAGCAGGAGGTGGAGAACGAGCAGGAGGTGCAGAAGCAGCAGGAGTTGTAAAGGAGCAGGAGGTGTAGAAGGAGCAGGAGGTGGAGAAGGAGCAGGAGGAGGAGGAGAAGAAGCAGGAGGTGGAGAAGCAGTCGGAGGAGGAGAAGCAGTAGGATGCGGAGAAGGAGCAGGAGGAGGACAAGAAGCAGGAGGTGGAGAAGGAGCAGAAGGTGGAGTAGGAGCAGGAGAATTTTGAGCAGGAGGTGGAGAACGAGCAGGAGGTGCAGAAGCAGCAGGAGGTGGAAAGGAGCAGGAGGTGGAGAAGGAGCAGGAGGTGGAGCAGTGGCAGGAGGTGGAGATAGAGCAGGAGGTGTAGAAGCAGCAGGAGGTGGAGAAGGAGCAGGAGGAGGAGAAGAAACAGGAGGAGGAGAAGCAGCAGGAGGAGGACAAGGAGCAGGAGGTGGAGAAGGAGCAGGAGGGAGAGAAGGCGTAGGAGATGGAGAAGGAGCAGGAGGTGTCGAAGGAGCAGGAGCAGGAGGTGGAGAAGGAGCAAGACGTGCAGAAGGAGCAAGCGGTGCAGAAGGAGCAGGCGGTTCAGGAGGAGCAGGAAGTGGAGGAGGAACTGGAGAATTAAAAGGAGCAGGCGGTGGATAAAGTGCAGGAGGAGGAGAAGGAGCAGGAGGAGGAGAAGGAGCAGAAGGTGGAGAATGAGCAGGAGAATGTTGAGCAGGAGGTGGAGAAGGAGTAGAAGGTGCAGAAGCAGCAGGAGGTTTAAAGGAGCAGGAGGTGTGGAAGGAGCAGGAGGTGGAGAAGGAGCAGGAGGGAGAGAATGCCTAGGAGATGGAGAAGGAGCAGGAGGTGTAGAAGGAGCAGGAGCAGGAGGTGGAGAAGGAGCAAGACGTGCAGAAGGAGCAGGCGGTGCAGAAGGAGCAGGCGGTGCAGGAGGAGCAGGAAGTGGAGGAGGAGCTGGAGAATGAAAAGGAGCAGGCGGTGGATAAAGTGCAGGAGGAGGAGAAGGAGCAGGAGGAGGAGAAGGAGCAGAAGGTGGAGAATGAGCAGGAGAATGTTGAGCAGGAGGTGGAGAAGGAGTAGAAGGTGCAGAAGCAGCAGAAGGTGTAAAGGAGCAGGAGGTGTGGAAGGAGCAGGAGGTGGAGAACGAGCAGGAGGTGCAGAAGCAGCAGGAGTTGTAAAGGAGCAGGAGGTGTAGAAGGAGCAGGAGGTGGAGAAGGAGCAGGAGGAGAAGGAGAAGAAGCAGGAGGTGGAGAAGCAGTCGGAGGAGGAGAAGCAGTAGGATGCGGAGAAGGAGCAGGAGGAGGACAAGGAGCAGGAGGTGGAGAAGGAGCAGAAGGTGGAGTAGGAGCAGGAGAATTTTGAGCAGGAGGTGGAGAACGAGCAGGAGGTGCAGAAGCAGCAGGAGGTGGAAAGGAGCAGGAGGTGGAGAAGGAGCAGGAGGTGGAGCAGTGGCAGGAGGTGGAGATAGAGCAGGAGGTGTAGAAGCAGCAGGAGGTGGAGAAGGAGCAGGAGGAGGAGAAGAAACTAGAGGAGGAGAAGCAGCAGGAGGAGGACAAGGAGCAGGAGGTGGAGAAGGAGCAGGAGGGAGAGAAGGCGTAGGAGATGGAGAAGGAGCAGGAGGTGTCGAAGGAGCAGGAGCAGGAGGTGGAGAAGGAGCAAGACGTGCAGAAGGAGCAAGCGGTGCAGAAGGAGCAGGCGGTTCAGGAGGAGCAGGAAGTGGAGGAGGAACTGGAGAATGAAAAGGAGCAGGCGGTGGATAAAGTGCAGGAGGAGGAGAAGGAGCAGGAGGAGGAGAAGGAGCAGAAGGTGGAGAATGAGCAGGAGAATGTTGAGCAGGAGGTGGAGAAGGAGTAGAAGGTGCAGAAGCAGCAGGAGGTGTAAAGGAGCAGGAGGTGTGGAAGGAGCAGGAGGTGGAGAAGGAGCAGGAGGGAGAGAATGCCTAGGAGATGGAGAAGGAGCAGGAGGTGTAGAAGGAGCAGGAGCAGGAGGTGGAGAAGGAGCAAGACGTGCAGAAGGAGCAGGCGGTGCAGAAGGAGCAGGCGGTGCAGGAGGAGCAGGAAGTGGAGGAGGAGCTGGAGAATGAAAAGGAGCAGGCGGTGGATAAAGTGCAGGAGGAGGAGAAGGAGCAGGAGGAGGAGAAGGAGCAGAAGGTGGAGAATGAGCAGGAGAATGTTGAGCAGGAGGTGGAGAAGGAGTAGAAGGTGCAGAAGCAGCAGAAGGTGTAAAGGAGCAGGAGGTGTGGAAGGAGCAGGAGGTGGAGAACGAGCAGGAGGTGCAGAAGCAGCAGGAGTTGTAAAGGAGCAGGAGGTGTAGAAGGAGCAGGAGGTGGAGAAGGAGCAGGAGGAGGAGGAGAAGAAGCAGGAGGTGGAGAAGCAGTCGGAGGAGGAGAAGCAGTAGGATGCGGAGAAGGAGCAGGAGGAGGACAAGGAGCAGGAGGTGGAGAAGGAGCAGAAGGTGGAGTAGGAGCAGGAGAATTTTGAGCAGGAGGTGGAGAACGAGCAGGAGGTGCAGAAGCAGCAGGAGGTGGAAAGGAGCAGGAGGTGGAGAAGGAGCAGGAGGTGGAGCAGTGGCAGGAGGTGGAGATAGAGCAGGAGGTGTAGAAGCAGCAGGAGGTGGAGAAGGAGCAGGAGGAGGAGAAGAAACAGGAGGAGGAGAAGCAGCAGGAGGAGGACAAGGAGCAGGAGGTGGAGAAGGAGCAGGAGGGAGAGAAGGCGTAGGAGATGGAGAAGGAGCAGGAGGTGTCGAAGGAGCAGGAGCAGGAGGTGGAGAAGGAGCAAGACGTGCAGAAGGAGCAAGCGGTGCAGAAGGAGCAGGCGGTTCAGGAGGAGCAGGAAGTGGAGGAGGAACTGGAGAATGAAAAGGAGCAGGCGGTGGATAAAGTGCAGGAGGAGGAGAAGGAGCAGGAGGAGGAGAAGGAGCAGAAGGTGGAGAATGAGCAGGAGAATGTTGAGCAGGAGGTGGAGAAGGAGTAAAAGGTGCAGAAGCAGCAGTAGGTGTAAAGGAGCAGGAGGTGTGGAAGGAGCAGGAGGTGGAGAAGGAGCAGGAGGGAGAGAATGCCTAGGAGATGGAGAAGGAGCAGGAGGTGTAGAAGGAGCAGGAGCAGGAGGTGGAGAAGGAGCAAGACGTGCAGAAGGAGCAGGCGGTGCAGAAGGAGCAGGCGGTGCAGGAGGAGCAGGAAGTGGAGGAGGAGCTGGAGAATGAAAAGGAGCAGGCGGTGGATAAAGTGCAGGAGGAGGAGAAGGAGCAGGAGGAGGAGAAGGAGCAGAAGGTGGAGAATGAGCAGGAGAATGTTGAGCAGGAGGTGGAGAAGGAGTAGAAGGTGCAGAAGCAGCAGAAGGTGTAAAGGAGCAGGAGGTGTGGAAGGAGCAGGAGGTGGAGAACGAGCAGGAGGTGCAGAAGCAGCAGGAGTTGTAAAGGAGCAGGAGGTGTAGAAGGAGCAGGAGGTGGAGAAGGAGCAGGAGGAGGAGGAGAAGAAGCAGGAGGTGGAGAAGCAGTCGGAGGAGGAGAAGCAGTAGGATGCGGAGAAGGAGCAGGAGGAGGACAAGGAGCAGGAGGTGGAGAAGGAGCAGAAGGTGGAGTAGGAGCAGGAGAATTTTGAGCAGGAGGTGGAGAACGAGCAGGAGGTGCAGAAGCAGCAGGAGGTGGAAAGGAGCAGGAGGTGGAGAAGGAGCAGGAGGTGGAGCAGTGGCAGGAGGTGGAGATAGAGCAGGAGGTGTAGAAGCAGCAGGAGGTGGAGAAGGAGCAGGAGGAGGAGAAGAAACAGGAGGAGGAGAAGCAGCAGGAGGAGGACAAGGAGCAGGAGGTGGAGAAGGAGCAGGAGGGAGAGAAGGCGTAGGAGATGGAGAAGGAGCAGGAGGTGTCGAAGGAGCAGGAGCAGGAGGTGGAGAAGGAGCAAGACGTGCAGAAGGAGCAAGCGGTGCAGAAGGAGCAGGCGGTTCAGGAGGAGCAGGAAGTGGAGGAGGAACTGGAGAATGAAAAGGAGCAGGCGGTGGATAAAGTGCAGGAGGAGGAGAAGGAGCAGGAGGAGGAGAAGGAGCAGAAGGTGGAGAATGAGCAGGAGAATGTTGAGCAGGAGGTGGAGAAGGAGTAAAAGGTGCAGAAGCAGCAGGAGGTGTAAAGGAGCAGGAGGTGTGGAAGGAGCAGGAGGTGGAGAAGGAGCAGGAGGGAGAGAATGCCTAGGAGATGGAGAAGGAGCAGGAGGTGTAGAAGGAGCAGGAGCAGGAGGTGGAGAAGGAGCAAGACGTGCAGAAGGAGCAGGCGGTGCAGAAGGAGCAGGCGGTGCAGGAGGAGCAGGAAGTGGAGGAGGAGCTGGAGAATGAAAAGGAGCAGGCGGTGGATAAATTGCAGGAGGAGGAGAAGGAGCAGGAGGAGGAGAAGGAGCAGAAGGTGGAGAATGAGCAGGAGAATGTTGAGCAGGAGGTGGAGAAGGAGTAGAAGGTGCAGAAGCAGCAGAAGGTGTAAAGGAGCAGGAGGTGTGGAAGGAGCAGGAGGTGGAGAACGAGCAGGAGGTGCAGAAGCAGCAGGAGTTGTAAAGGAGCAGGAGGTGTAGAAGGAGCAGGAGGTGGAGAAGGAGCAGGAGGAGGAGGAGAAGAAGCAGGAGGTGGAGAAGCAGTCGGAGGAGGAGAAGCAGTAGGATGCGGAGAAGGAGCAGGAGGAGGACAAGGAGCAGGAGGTGGAGAAGGAGCAGAAGGTGGAGTAGGAGCAGGAGAATTTTGAGCAGGAGGTGGAGAACGAGCAGGATGTGCAGAAGCAGCAGGAGGTGGAAAGGAGCAGGAGGTGGAGAAGGAGCAGGAGGTGGAGCAGTGGCAGGAGGTGGAGATAGAGCAGGAGGTGTAGAAGCAGCAGGAGGTGGAGAAGGAGCAGGAGGAGGAGAAGAAACAGGAGGAGGAGAAGCAGCAGGAGGAGGACAAGGAGCAGGAGGTGGAGAAGGAGCAGGAGGGAGAGAAGGCTTAGGAGATGGAGAAGGAGCAGGAGGTGTCGAAGGAGCAGGAGCAGGAGGTGGAGAAGGAGCAAGACGTGCAGAAGGAGCAAGCGGTGCAGAAGGAGCAGGCGGTTCAGGAGGAGCAGGAAGTGGAGGAGGAACTGGAGAATGAAAAGGAGCAGGCGGTGGATAAAGTGCAGGAGGAGGAGAAGGAGCAGGAGGAGGAGAAGGAGCAGAAGGTGGAGAAGGAGCAGATTGTGGAGAAGGAGCAGTTGATGGAGAAAGAGCAGGAGGTGGAGAAGCAGCAGGAGGTGGAGGGGGAGAAGGAACTGGAATAAAATGAGCAGGCGGTGGAGAAGGAGCAGGAGGACGAGAAGAAGCTGGAGGAGGAGATGGAACAGAAGGTGGAGAAGGAGCAGGTGGTGGAGAAGGAGCAGTTGATGGAGAAAGAGCAGGAGGTGGAGAAGCAGCAGGAGGTGGAGGGGGAGAAGGAACTGGAATAAAAGGAGCAGGCGGTGGAGAAGGAGCAGGAGGAGTAATAGGAGCAGGAGTTGGAGGAGGAGCTGGAGGAGGAGAAGGAGCAGGAGGTGCAGAAGGAGCAGGCGCAGGAGGAGGAGCATTCGGTGGAGGAGGAGCTGGAGGAGGAGAAGGAGGAAGCGGTGGAGAAAGTGCAGGAGGTGGAGAAGGAGCAAGAGGTGGAGAAGGAGCAGGAGCAGGAGGAGGAGAAAGAGCTGGCGGAGGAACAGGATCTGGAGGGGGAGAAGGAGAAGGAGCAGGAGGAGGAGAAGGAGCTGGAGGACGAGAAGAAGCTAGAGGAGGAGATGGAACAGAAGGTGGAGAAGGAGCAGATTGTGGAGAAGGAGCAGTTGATGGAGAAAGAGCAGGAGGTGGAGAAGCAGCAGGAGGTGGAGGGGGAGAAGGAACTGGAATAAAAGGAGCAGGCGGTGGAGAAGGAGCAGGAGGACGAGAAGAAGCTGGAGGAGGAGATGGAACAGAAGGTGGAGAAGGAGCAGGTGGTGGAGAAGGAGCAGTTGATGGAGAAAGAGCAGGAGGTGGAGAAGCAGCAGGAGGTGGAGGGGGAGAAGGAACTGGAATAAAAGGAGCAGGCGGTGGAGAAGGAGCAGGAGGAGTAATAGGAGCAGGAGTTGGAGGAGGAGCTGGAGGAGGAGAAGGAGCAGGAGGTGCAGAAGGAGCAGGCGCTGGAGGAGGAGCATTCGGTGGAGGAGGAGCTGGAGGAGGAGAAGGAGGAAGCGGTGGAGAAAGTGCAGGAGGTGGAGAAGGAGCAAGAGGTGGAGAAGGAGCAGGAGCAGGAGGAGGAGAAAGAGCTGGCGGAGGAACAGGATCTGGAGGGGGAGAAGGAGCAGGAGGAGGAGAAGGAGCAGGAGGAGGAGAAGAACCCGGAGGAGGAGAAGGAGCAGGAGGTGGAGAAGGAGCAGGAGTTGGAGAAGGAGCAGGAGGTGGAGATAGGGCAGTAGGAGGAGATGGAGCAGGAGGTGGAGAAGGAGCAGGTGGTGGAAAAGGAGCAGGAGGAGGAGAAGCAGAAGGAGGAGGAGAAGCAGCAGGAGGAGGAGAAGGAGCAGGAAGAGGACAAGGAGCAGGATGTGTAGAAGCAGCAGGAGGGAGAGAAGGCGCAGGAGGTGGGGAAGGAGCAGGAGGTTTAGAAGGAGCAGGAGCAGGAGGAGTAGAAGAAGCAGTAGCAGGAGGTGGACAAGGAGCAGGAGGGGGAGAAGCAGGAGGAGGAGGAGAAGCAGCAGGAGGGAGAGAAGGCGCAGGATGTGGATAAGGAGCAGAAGGGGAGAAGGAGGAGGAGGGGGAGAAGGAGCAGGAGTTGGAGAAGGAGCAGGAGGTGGAGAAGGAGCAGGAGGTGGAGACGGAGCAGGAGGTGGAGAAGGAGCAGGTTGGAGAGAAGGCGCAGGAGGTGGATAAGGAGCAGGAAGGGGAGAACGAGCAGCAGGTGGAGAAGGAGCAGGAGGTGGAGAACGAGCAGGAGGTGGAGAAAGAGCAGGAGGTGGAGAAGCAGCAGGAGGAGGCGAAGTATCAGGACGTGGAGAAGGATGAGGAGGTGGAGAAGGAGCAGAAGGAGGAGAAGCAGCAGGAGGAGGAGAAGGAGCAGGATGGAAAGAAGGCGCAGGAGCTGGAGAAGGAGCAGAATTCGGAGCAGGAGCTTGAGAATGATTAGGAGTTGGAGAAGGAGCAGGATTTGGAGCAGGAGCAGGATTTGGAGAAGGAGCAGGTGAACTTACAGGAGCTGGAGAAGGAGAACGATAAAGAGAAGGTTGAGCAGGAGGTGTAGAAGGAGTAGGAGGTGGAGATGGATCAGGAGGGGGAGAACTAGCAGGAGGGGCAGAAGGAGCAGGAGGGATAGAAGGAGCAGGAGGGGGAGAAGAATCAGGAGTGGGAGAAGCAGCAGGAGGAGGAGAAGCAGCAGGAGCGGGAGAAGGAGTATGAGGTGTAAAAGGAGCCGGAGATGGAGAAGGAGCAGGAGGCGGAGAAGTAGCAGGTGGTGAAGATGGAGCAGGAGGTGGAGAAGCAGCAGGAGGAGGAGAAGTAGCTGGAGGAGGAGATGGAACAGAAGGTGGAGAAGGAGCAGGTGGTGGAGAAGGAGCAGTTGATGGAGAAAGAGCAGGAGGTGGAGAAGCAGCAGGAGGTGGAGGGGGAGAAGGAACTGGAATAAAAGGAGCAGGCGGTGGAGAAGGAGCAGGAGGACGAGAAGAAGCTGGAGGAGGAGATGGAACAGAAGGTGGAGAAGGAGCAGGTGGTGGAGAAGGAGCAGTTGATGGAGAAAGAGCAGGAGGTGGAGAAGCAGCAGGAGGTGGAGGGGGAGAAGGAACTGGAATAAAAGGAGCAGGCGGTGGAGAAGGAGCAGGAGGAGTAATAGGAGCAGGAGTTGGAGGAGGAGCTGGAGGAGGAGAAGGAGCAGGAGGTGCAGAAGGAGCAGGCGCTGGAGGAGGAGCATTCGGTGGAGGAGGAGCTGGAGGAGGAGAAGGAGGAAGCGGTGGAGAAAGTGCAGGAGGTGGAGAAGGAGCAAGAGGTGGAGAAGGAGCAGGATCAGGAAGAGGAGAAAGAGCTGGCGGAGGAACAGGATCTGGAGGGGGAGAAGGAGCAGGAGGAGGAGAAGGAGCAGGAGGAGGAGAAGAACCCGGAGGAGGAGAAGGAGCAGGAGGTGGAGAAGGAGCAGGAGTTGGAGAAGGAGCAGGAGGTGGAGATAGGGCAGTAGGAGGAGATGGAGCAGGAGGTGGAGAAGGAGCATGTGGTGGAAAAGGAGCAGGAGGAGGAGAAGCAGAAGGAGGAGGAGAAGCAGCAGGAGGAGGAGAAGGAGCAGGAAGAGGACAAGGAGCAGGATGTGTAGAAGCAGCAGGAGGGAGAGAAGGCGCAGGAGGTGGAGAAGGAGCAGGAGGTTTAGAAGGAGCAGGAGCAGGAGGAGTAGAAGAAGCAGTAGCAGGAGGTGGACAAGGAGCAGGAGGGGGAGAAGCAGGAGGAGGAGGAGAAGCAGCAGGAGGGAGAGAAGGCGCAGGATGTGGATAAGGAGCAGAAGGGGAGAAGGAGGAGGAGGGGGAGAAGGAGCAGGAGTTGGAGAAGGAGCAGGAGGTGGAGAAGGAGCAGGAGGTGGAGACGGAGCAGGAGGTGGAGAAGGAGCAGGTTGGAGAGAAGGCGCAGGAGGTGGATAAGGAGCAGGAAGGGGAGAACGAGCAGCAGGTGGAGAAGGAGCAGGAGGTGGAGAACGAGCAGGAGGTGGAGAAGGAGCAGGATGGAAAGAAGGCGCAGGAGCTGGAGAAGGAGCAGAATTCGGAGCAGGAGCTTGAGAATGATTAGGAGTTGGAGAAGGAGCAGGATTTGGAGCAGGAGCAGGATTTGGAGAAGGAGCAGGTGAACTTACAGGAGCTGGAGAAGGAGAACGATAAAGAGAAGGTTGAGCAGGAGGTGTAGAAGGAGTAGGAGGTGGAGATGGATCAGGAGGGGGAGAACTAGCAGGAGGGGCAGAAGGAGCAGGAGGGATAGAAGGAGCAGGAGGGGGAGAAGAATCAGGAGTGGGAGAAGCAGCAGGAGGAGGAGAAGCAGCAGGAGCGGGAGAAGGAGTATGAGGTGTAAAAGGAGCCGGAGATGGAGAAGGAGCAGGAGGCGGAGAAGTAGCAGGTGGTGAAGATGGAGCAGGAGGTGGAGAAGCAGCAGGAGGAGGAGAAGTAGCAGGAGGTCGAGAAGAAGCAGGAGGTGGCGAAGGAGCAGGAGGTGGAGAAGGAGCAGTAGGTGGAGAAGGAGCAGCAGGGGGTGAAGGAGCAGCAGGCGGTGAAGGAGCAGGAGGCGGTGAAGGAGCAGGAGGTGGAGAAGGAGCAGTAGGGTGAGAAGGCGCAGGAGGTGGAGAAGGAGCAGGAAGGTGTGAAAGAGCAGGAGTGGGAGAAGGAGCAGGAGGAGGAGATGGAGCAGCAGGAGGAGAAGGAGCAGGAGGAGGAAAAGGAGCAGGAGGGGGAGAAGGAGCAGGTGGTGGAGAAGGAGCAGGAGGAGTAGAAGCAGCAGGAGCAGGAGGAGTAGAAGCAGCAGGAGCAGGAGAAGCATCAGCAGCGGGAGAAGGAGCAGGAGCAGGAAAAGGAGCAGGAGGAGGAGAAGTAGCAGGAGGAGGAAAAGGAGCAGGAGGTGGAGAAGGAGCAGGAGGGAGACAAGGCGCAGGAGGTGGAGAATGAGCAGGAAGGGGAGAGTATCCTGAGGTGGAGAAGGAGCAGGAGGTGGAGAAGGAGCTGGAGGAGGTGAAGGAGCTGGAGGAGGAGAAGGGGCAGGTGGTGGAGAAGGAGTAGGAGGTAGAGGAGGAGCAGTAGGTGGAGAAGGAGTTGGAGGAGCAGAATGAGCAGGAGGAGGACAAGGAGCAGGAGGAGGAGAAGGAGCAGGCGGTGGAGAAGGTGCAGGAAGAGGAGAAGGAGCAGGAAGTGGAAAAGGAGCAGGATGAGGAGAAGCAGCATGGGTGGGAGAAGGAGCAGGAGCAGGAAAGGGAGCAGGAGGAGGAGAAGGACCAGGAGGAGAAGGAGCGGGAGGAGGACAAGGAGCAGGCGGTTGATAAAGTGCTGGAGGAGGAGAAGGAGCAGGAGGAGGAGAAGGAGCAGAAGGTGGAGAATGAGAAGGAGAATGTTGAGCAGGAGGTGGAGAAGGTGTAGAAGGTGCAGAAGCAGCAGGAGGTGTAAAGGAGCAGGAGGTGTGGAAGGAGCAGGAGGTGGAGAAGGAGCAGGAGGAGGACGAGAAGAAGCGGGAGGTGGAGAAGCAGTCGGAGGAGGAGAAGCAGGAGGAGGTGGAGAAGGAGCAGGAGAATTTTGAGCAGGAGGTGGAGAACGAGCAGGAGGTGCAGAAGCAGCAGGAGTTGTAAAGGAGCAGGAGGTGGAGAAGGAGCAAGACGTGCAGAAGGAGCAGGCGGTACAGAAGGAGCAGGCGGTGCAGGAGGAGCAGGAAGTGGAGGAGGAGCTGGAGAATGAAAAGGAGCAGGCGGTGGATAAAGTGCAGGAGGAGGAGAAGGAGCAGGAGGAGGAGAAGGAGCAGAAGGTGGAGAATGAGCAGGAGAATGTTGAGCAGGAGGTGGAGAAGGAGTAGAAGGTGCAGAAGCAGCAGAAGGTGTAAAGGAGCAGGAGGTGTGGAAGGAGCAGGAGGTGGAGAACGAGCAGGAGGTGCAGAAGCAGCAGGAGTTGTAAAGGAGCAGGAGGTGTAGAAGGAGCAGGAGGTGGAGAAGGAGCAGGAGGAGAAGGAGAAGAAGCAGGAGGTGGAGAAGCAGTCGGAGGAGGAGAAGCAGTAGGATGCGGAGAAGGAGCAGGAGGAGGACAAGGAGCAGGAGGTGGAGAAGGAGCAGAAGGTGGAGTAGGAGCAGGAGAATTTTGAGCAGGAGTTGGAGAACGAGCAGGAGGTGCAGAAGCAGCAGGAGGTGGAAAGGAGCAGGAGGTGGAGAAGGAGCAGGAGGTGGAGCAGTGGCAGGAGGTGGAGATAGAGCAGGAGGTGTAGAAGCAGCAGGAGGTGGAGAAGGAGCAGGAGGAGGAGAAGAAACTAGAGGAGGAGAAGCAGCAGGAGGAGGACAAGGAGCAGGAGGTGGAGAAGGAGCAGGAGGGAGAGAAGGCGTAGGAGATGGAGAAGGAGCAGGAGGTGTCGAAGGAGCAGGAGCAGGAGGTGGAGAAGGAGCAAGACGTGCAGAAGGAGCAAGCGGTGCAGAAGGAGCAGGCGGTTCAGGAGGAGCAGGAAGTGGAGGAGGAACTGGAGAATGAAAAGGAGCAGGCGGTGGATAAAGTGCAGGAGGAGGAGAAGGAGCAGGAGGAGGAGAAGGAGCAGAAGGTGGAGAATGAGCAGGAGAATGTTGAGCAGGAGGTGGAGAAGGAGTAGAAGGTGCAGAAGCAGCAGGAGGTGTAAAGGAGCAGGAGGTGTGGAAGGAGCAGGAGGTGGAGAAGGAGCAGGAGGGAGAGAATGCCTAGGAGATGGAGAAGGAGCAGGAGGTGTAGAAGGAGCAGGAGCAGGAGGTGGAGAAGGAGCAAGACGTGCAGAAGGAGCAGGCGGTGCAGAAGGAGCAGGCGGTGCAGGAGGAGCAGGAAGTGGAGGAGGAGCTGGAGAATGAAAAGGAGCAGGCGGTGGATAAAGTGCAGGAGGAGGAGAAGGAGCAGGAGGAGGAGAAGGAGCAGAAGGTGGAGAATGAGCAGGAGAATGTTGAGCAGGAGGTGGAGAAGGAGTAGAAGGTGCAGAAGCAGCAGAAGGTGTAAAGGAGCAGGAGGTGTGGAAGGAGCAGGAGGTGGAGAACGAGCAGGAGGTGCAGAAGCAGCAGGAGTTGTAAAGGAGCAGGAGGTGTAGAAGGAGCAGGAGGTGGAGAAGGAGCAGGAGGAGGAGGAGAAGAAGCAGGAGGTGGAGAAGCAGTCGGAGGAGGAGAAGCAGTAGGATGCGGAGAAGGAGCAGGAGGAGGACAAGGAGCAGGAGGTGGAGAAGGAGCAGAAGGTGGAGTAGGAGCAGGAGAATTTTGAGCAGGAGGTGGAGAACGAGCAGGAGGTGCAGAAGCAGCAGGAGGTGGAAAGGAGCAGGAGGTGGAGAAGGAGCAGGAGGTGGAGCAGTGGCAGGAGGTGGAGATAGAGCAGGAGGTGTAGAAGCAGCAGGAGGTGGAGAAGGAGCAGGAGGAGGAGAAGAAACAGGAGGAGGAGAAGCAGCAGGAGGAGGACAAGGAGCAGGAGGTGGAGAAGGAGCAGGAGGGAGAGAAGGCGTAGGAGATGGAGAAGGAGCAGGAGGTGTCGAAGGAGCAGGAGCAGGAGGTGGAGAAGGAGCAAGACGTGCAGAAGGAGCAAGCGGTGCAGAAGGAGCAGGCGGTTCAGGAGGAGCAGGAAGTGGAGGAGGAACTGGAGAATGAAAAGGAGCAGGCGGTGGATAAAGTGCAGGAGGAGGAGAAGGAGCAGGAGGAGGAGAAGGAGCAGAAGGTGGAGAATGAGCAGGAGAATGTTGAGCAGGAGGTGGAGAAGGAGTAAAAGGTGCAGAAGCAGCAGTAGGTGTAAAGGAGCAGGAGGTGTGGAAGGAGCAGGAGGTGGAGAAGGAGCAGGAGGGAGAGAATGCCTAGGAGATGGAGAAGGAGCAGGAGGTGTAGAAGGAGCAGGAGCAGGAGGTGGAGAAGGAGCAAGACGTGCAGAAGGAGCAGGCGGTGCAGAAGGAGCAGGCGGTGCAGGAGGAGCAGGAAGTGGAGGAGGAGCTGGAGAATGAAAAGGAGCAGGCGGTGGATAAAGTGCAGGAGGAGGAGAAGGAGCAGGAGGAGGAGAAGGAGCAGAAGGTGGAGAATGAGCAGGAGAATGTTGAGCAGGAGGTGGAGAAGGAGTAGAAGGTGCAGAAGCAGCAGAAGGTGTAAAGGAGCAGGAGGTGTGGAAGGAGCAGGAGGTGGAGAACGAGCAGGAGGTGCAGAAGCAGCAGGAGTTGTAAAGGAGCAGGAGGTGTAGAAGGAGCAGGAGGTGGAGAAGGAGCAGGAGGAGGAGGAGAAGAAGCAGGAGGTGGAGAAGCAGTCGGAGGAGGAGAAGCAGTAGGATGCGGAGAAGGAGCAGGAGGAGGACAAGGAGCAGGAGGTGGAGAAGGAGCAGAAGGTGGAGTAGGAGCAGGAGAATTTTGAGCAGGAGGTGGAGAACGAGCAGGAGGTGCAGAAGCAGCAGGAGGTGGAAAGGAGCAGGAGGTGGAGAAGGAGCAGGAGGTGGAGCAGTGGCAGGAGGTGGAGATAGAGCAGGAGGTGTAGAAGCAGCAGGAGGTGGAGAAGGAGCAGGAGGAGGAGAAGAAACAGGAGGAGGAGAAGCAGCAGGAGGAGGACAAGGAGCAGGAGGTGGAGAAGGAGCAGGAGGGAGAGAAGGCGTAGGAGATGGAGAAGGAGCAGGAGGTGTCGAAGGAGCAGGAGCAGGAGGTGGAGAAGGAGCAAGACGTGCAGAAGGAGCAAGCGGTGCAGAAGGAGCAGGCGGTTCAGGAGGAGCAGGAAGTGGAGGAGGAACTGGAGAATGAAAAGGAGCAGGCGGTGGATAAAGTGCAGGAGGAGGAGAAGGAGCAGGAGGAGGAGAAGGAGCAGAAGGTGGAGAATGAGCAGGAGAATGTTGAGCAGGAGGTGGAGAAGGAGTAGAAGGTGCAGAAGCAGCAGAAGGTGTAAAGGAGCAGGAGGTGTGGAAGGAGCAGGAGGTGGAGAACGAGCAGGAGGTGCAGAAGCAGCAGGAGTTGTAAAGGAGCAGGAGGTGTAGAAGGAGCAGGAGGTGGAGAAGGAGGAGGAGGAGGAGAAGAAGCAGGAGGTGGAGAAGCAGTCGGAGGAGGAGAAGCAGTAGGATGCGGAGAAGGAGCAGGAGGAGGACAAGGAGCAGGAGGTGGAGAAGGAGCAGAAGGTGGAGTAGGAGCAGGAGAATTTTGAGCAGGAGGTGGAGAACGAGCAGGAGGTGCAGAAGCAGCAGGAGGTGGAAAGGAGCAGGAGGTGGAGAAGGAGCAGGAGGTGGAGCAGTGGCAGGAGGTGGAGATAGAGCAGGAGGTGTAGAAGCAGCAGGAGGTGGAGAAGGAGCAGGAGGAGGAGAAGAAACAGGAGGAGGAGAAGCAGCAGGAGGAGGACAAGGAGCAGGAGGTGGAGAAGGAGCAGGAGGGAGAGAAGGCGTAGGAGATGGAGAAGGAGCAGGAGGTGTCGAAGGAGCAGGAGCAGGAGGTGGAGAAGGAGCAAGACGTGCAGAAGGAGCAAGCGGTGCAGAAGGAGCAGGCGGTTCAGGAGGAGCAGGAAGTGGAGGAGGAACTGGAGAATGAAAAGGAGCAGGCGGTGGATAAAGTGCAGGAGGAGGAGAAGGAGCAGGAGGAGGAGAAGGAGCAGAAGGTGGAGAATGAGCAGGAGAATGTTGAGCAGGAGGTGGAGAAGGAGTAGAAGGTGCAGAAGCAGCAGGAGGTGTAAAGGAGCAGGAGGTGTGGAAGGAGCAGGAGGTGGAGAAGGAGCAGGAGGGAGAGAATGCCTAGGAGATGGAGAAGGAGCAGGAGGTGTAGAAGGAGCAGGAGCAGGAGGTGGAGAAGGAGCAAGACGTGCAGAAGGAGCAGGCGGTGCAGAAGGAGCAGGCGGTGCAGGAGGAGCAGGAAGTGGAGGAGGAGCTGGAGAATGAAAAGGAGCAGGCGGTGGATAAAGTGCAGGAGGAGGAGAAGGAGCAGGAGGAGGAGAAGGAGCAGAAGGTGGAGAATGAGCAGGAGAATGTTGAGCAGGAGGTGGAGAAGGAGTAGAAGGTGCAGAAGCAGCAGAAGGTGTAAAGGAGCAGGAGGTGTGGAAGGAGCAGGAGGTGGAGAAGTAGCAGGAGGAGGAGGAGAAGAAGCGGGAGGTGGAGAAGCAGTCGGAGGAGGAGAAGCAGGAGGAGGAGAATGAGCAGGAGGAGGACAAGGAGCAGGAGGTGGAGAAGGAGCAGAAGGTGGAGAAGGAGCAGGAGAATTTTGAGCAGGAGGTGGAGAACGAGCAGGAGGTGCAGAAGCAGCAGGAGGTGGAAAGGAGCAGGAGGTGTAGAAGGAGCAGGAGGTGGAGAAGGAGCAGGAGGAGGAGAAGAAGCAGGAGGTGGAGAAGCATTCGGAGGAGCAGAAGCAGGAGGATGCGGAGAAGGAGCAGGAGGAGGACAAGGAGCAGGAGGTGGAGAAGGAGCAGAAGGTGGAGAAGGAGCAGGAGAATTTTGAGCAGGAGGTGGAGAACGAGCAGGAGGTGCAGAATCAGCAGGAAGTGGAAAGGAGCAGGAGGTGGAGCAGTGGCAGGAGGTGGAGCAGTGGCAGGAGGTGGAGATAGAGCAGGAGGTGTAGAAGCAGCAGGAGGTGGAGAAGGAGCAGGAGGAGGAGGAGAAGAAACAGGAGGAGGAGAAGCAGCAGGAGGAGGACAAGGAGTAGGAGGTGGAGAAGGAGCAGGAGGGAGAGAAGGCGTAGGAGATGGAGATGGAGCAGGAGGTGTCGAAGGAGCAGGAGCAGGAGATGGAGAAGGAGCAGGAGGAGGAGAAGCATCAGGAGGAGGAGAACCAGCAGGAGGGAGAGAAGGCGCAGAAGGTGGATATGGAGCAGGAGGGGGAGAAGGTGCAGAAGGAGCAGTAGGTGGAGAAGGAGCAGGAGGTGGAAAAGTTGCAGTAGGTGGAGAAGGAGCAGGAGATAGCGAAGGAGCAGGAGGTGGAGAAGGAGCAGGAGGTGGAGAAGGAGCAGTAGGGTGAGAAGGCGCAGGAGGTGGAGAAGGAGCAGGAAGGTATGAAGGAGCAGGAGTTGGAGAAGGATCAGGAGGAGGAGATGGAGCAGCAGGAGGAGACGGAGCAGGAGGAGGAAAAGGAGCAGGAGGAGGAGAAGGACCAGGAGGAGGAGAAGGAGCAGGTTGTGGAGAAAGAGCAGGAGATGGAGAAGGCACAGTAGGAGCAGATGGAGCATGAAGAGGAGGTTGAGCAGGTCGAGAAGCAGTAGCAGGAGGAGGAGAAGGAGCAGGAGGTGGAGAAGGAGCCCGAGGCAGAGACGCAGCAGGAGGACGAGAATCAGCAGGAGCGGGAGAAGGAGCAGGGGCAGGAAAAGGAGCAGGAGGTGGAGGAAGTTGAGCAGGTGGAGGAGAAGTAGCAGGAGAATGTTGAACAGGAGGTAGAGAAGGAGTAGGAGGTGGAAAAGCAGCAGGAGGTGTATAATTAAATAGTTTAATTGATAATGAATTGTTTAGTTTATTACAAAAATAATTCAAAGTTTAATTTATTGTATAAATAATTAAATAGTTTAATTTATTATAAACATAATTCAAAGTTTAATTTATTATGTAAATAATTAAATAGTTTAATTCATAATGAATTGTTTAGTTTATTATGTAAATAATTCAAAGTTTAATTTATTACATAAATAATTCAAGTGATTATTTTGAAATGATTTGTTCAATTTATTATATAAATAATTCAAGTGATTATTTTAAAATGAATTGTTCAATTTATTATAAAAATAATTGAAATTTTATTTTATTATATAAATAATGAAGTCGTTTAATTTATAATGAATTGTTTAGTTTATTACATAAATATTTCAAGTGATTTTTTTAAATGAACTGTTTAATTTATTATATAAATAGTTCAAAGTTTAATTTATTGCTGAAATAATTCAAGTGATTAATTTAAAATGAATTGTTTAATTTATTATATAAATAGTTCAAGGTTTAATTTATTACATAAATAATGCAAGTGATTATATTAAAATGAATTGTTTAATTTATTATTAAAAAAGTTCAAAGTTTAATTTATTATATAAATAATTCAATGGTTTCATTTAAAATGTATTGTTTAATTTATTATATCAATAATTCAAGTGAGTATTTTAAAATGAATTGTTTAATATATTATAAAAATAATTCAAAGTTTAATTCATTATATAAATCATTAAATATTTTAATTTATGATGTAAATAATTCAATATTTTAATTTAAAATGAATGGTTTAATTTATTATCAAAATAATTCAAAGTTTAATTTATTACATAAATAATTCAATACTTTAATTTATAATGAATTGCTGATTTATTATATAAATAATTCAAGAGATTATTTTAAATTGAATTGTTCAATTTATTATGAAAATAATTCAAATTTAATTTATTACATAAATTATTCAACAGTTTAATTCATCATAAATTGTTTAATTTATTATAAAAATAATTCAAAGTTTAATTTATGGTATAAATAATCCAACAGATTAATTTATAATGTATTGTTGAATTTATTGTATCAATAATTCAAGTTAATATTTTAAAATTGATTGTTTAATTTGTTATAAAAATAATTCAAAGTTTAATTCATTGTATAAATCATTAAATAGTTTAATTTATTATATAAATTATTCAATATTTTAATTAAAATGAATTGTTTAATGCAAGAGGGTGCAAGAGGGAGGGATTCAAATTCCTGGGCCATTGGAACCGGTTCTGGGGGAGGTGGGACCAGTACAAATTGGACGGTCTGCATCTGGGCAGGACTGGAACCAATGTCCTAAGGGGGAGTGTTTGCTAGTGCTGTTGGGGAGGGTTTAAACTAATGTGGCAGGGGGATGGGAACCGATGCAGGAAGTCAGTGGGAAATAAAGTGGTGACAGAAACAAAAGGCAGTAAGGGAGAGTGTACAGAACATGACCGGACAGATGGTCTGAGAAAGCAGGGCAAAGACCAAGGGAAGACTAGATTAAACTGCATTTATTTCAATGCAAGAAGTCTGATGGGCAAGGCAGATGAACTCAGGGCATGGATGGGTACATGGGACTGGGATGTTATAGCTATTACTGAAACATGGCTAAGGGAGGGGCAGGACTGGCAGCTCAATGTTCCAGGGTACAGATGCTATAGGAAAGATAGAGCAGGAGGTAAGAGAGGAGGGGGAGTTGCGTTCTTGATTAGGGAGAACATCACGGCAGTAGTGAGAGGGGATATATCCGAGGGTTCGCCCACTGAGTCCATATGGGTAGAACTGAAAAATAAGAAGGGAGAGATCACTTTGATAGGATTGTACTACAGACCCCCAAATAGTCAACGGGAAATTGAGGAGCAAATATGTAAGGAGATTACAGACAGCTGCAAGAAAAATAGGGTGGTAATAGTAGGGGACTTTAACTTTCCCAACATTGACTGGGACAGCCATAGCATTAGGGGCTTGGATGGAGAGAAATTTGTTGAGTGTATTCAGGAGGAATTTCTCATTCAGTATGTGGATGGCCCGACTAGAGAGGGGGCAAAACTTGACCTCCTCTTGGGAAATAAGGAAGGGCAGGTGACAGAAGTGTTAGTGAGGGATCACTTTGGGACCAGTGATCATAATTCCATTAGTTTTAAGATAGCTATGGAGAAGGATAGGTCTGGCCCAAAAGTTAAAATTCTAAATTGGGGAAAGGCCAATTTTGATGGTATTAGACAGGAACTTTCAGAAGTTGATTGGGAGAGTCTGTTGGCAGGCAAAGGGACGTCTGGTAAGTGGGAGGCTTTCAAAAGTGTGTTAACCAGGGTTCAGTGTAAGCACATTCCTTATAAAGTGAAGGGCAAGGCTGGTAGAAGTAGGGAACCTTGGATGACTCGGGAGATTGAGGCACTAGTCAAAAATAAGAAGGAAGCATATGACATGCATAGGCAGCTGGGATCAAGTGGATCCCTTGAAGAGTATAGAGATTGCCGGAGTAGAGTTAAGAGAGAAATCAGGAGGGCAAAAAGGGGACATGAGATTGCTTTGGCAGATAAGGCAAAGAAGAATCCAAAGAGCTTCTACAAATACATAAAGGGCAAAAGAGTAACTAGGGAGGAAGTAGGGCCTCTGAAGGATCAACAAGGTCATCTATGTGCGGAACCACAAGAGATGGGTGAGATCCTGAATGAATATTTCACATCGGTATTTACGGTTGAGAAAGGCATGGATGTTAGGGAACTTGGGGAAATAAATAGTGATGTCTTGAGGAGTGTACATATTACAGAGAGGGAGGTGCTGGAAGTCTTAACGCGCATCAAGGTAGATAAATCTCTGGGACCTGATGAAATGTATCCCAGGACGTTATGGGAGGTTAGGGAGGAAATTGCGGGTCCCCTAGCAGAGATATTTGAATCATCCACCGCTACAGGTGAGGTGCCTGAAGATTGGAGGGTAGCAAATGTTGTGCCTTTGTTTAAGAAGGGCGGCAGGGAAAAGCCTGGGAACTACAGACCAGTGAGCCTGACATCTGTAGTGGGTAAGTTGTTAGAGGGTATTCTGAGGGACAGAATCTACAGGCATTTGGAGAGGCAGGGACTAATTAGGAACAGTCAGCCTGGTTTTGTGAGAGGTAAATCATGTCTCACGAATTTGATTGAGTTTTTTGAAGGGGTAACCAAGAAGATAGATGAGGGCTGTGCAGTAGACGTGGTCTACATGGACTTCAGCAAAGCATTTGACAAGGTACCGCATGGTAGGTTGTTACATAAGGTTAAATCTCATGGGATCCAAGGTGAGGTAGCCAATTGGATACAAAATTGGCTTGACGACAGAAGACAGAGGGTGGTTGTCGAGGGTTGTTTTTCAAACTGGATGCCTGTGTCCAGCGGTGTGCCTCAGGGATCGGTGCTGGGTCCGCTGTTATTTGTTATTTATATTAATGATTTGGATGAGAATTTAGGAGGCATGGTTAGTAAGTTTGCAGATGACACCAAGATTGGTGGCATTGTGGACAGTGAAGAAGGTTATCTAGGATTGCAACGGGATCTTGATAAATTGGGCCAGTGGGCCGATGAATGGCAGATGGAGTTTAATTTAGATAAATGTGAGGTGATGCATTTTGGTAGATCGAATCGGGCCAGGACCTACTCCGTTAATGGTAGGGCGTTGGGGAGAGTTATAGAACAAAGAGATCTAGGAGTACAGATTCATAGCTCCTTGAAAGTGGAGTCACAGGTGGATAGGGTGGTGAAGAAGGCATTCAGCATGCTTGGTTTCATTGGTCAGAACATTGAATGCAGGAGTTGGGATGTCTTGTTGAAGTTGTACAGGGCATTGGTGAGGCCACACTTGGAGTACTGTGTACAGTTCTGGTCACCCTATTATAGAAAGGATATTATTAAACTAGAAAGAGTGCAGAAAAGATTTACTAGGATGCTACCGGGACTTGATGGTTTGACTTACAGGGAGAGGTTAGACAGACTGGGACTTTATTCCCTGGAGAGTAGGAGGTTAAGGGGTGATCTTATAGAAGTCTATAAAATAATGAGGGGCATAGATAAGGTCGATAGTCAAAATCTTTTCCCAAAGGTAGGGGAGTCTATAACGAGGGGGCACAGATTTAAGGTGAGAGGGGAGAGATACAAAAGGATCCAGAGGGGCAATTTTTTCACTCAAAGGGTGGTGAGTGTCTGGAACGAGCTGCCAGAGGCAGTAGTAGAGGCGGGTACAATTTTGTCTTTTAAAAAGCATTTGGACAGTTACATGGGGAAGATGGGTATCGAGGGATATGGGCCAAGTGCAGGCAATTGGGACTAGCTTAGTGGTATAAACTGGGCGACATGGACATGTTGGGCCGAAGGGCCTGTTTCCATGTTGTAACTTCTATGATTCTATGATTCTATGATTCTATTATGAAAATAATTCAAAGTTTAATTTGTTATCTAAATAATTCAATAGTTTAATTTATAATAAATTTCTAATTTTTTATATAACTAATTCAAGTGATTATTTTAAAATGAATTGTTCAATTTATTATAAAAATAATTCAAAGTTTAATTTATTATATATAATTAAATAGTTTAATTTATAATGAATTGTTTAATTTATTATATAAATAATTCAATTGTTTAATTTATAATGTATTGTTTAATTTATTGTATCAATAATTCAAAGTTTAATTTATTATATAAATAATTAATAGATTAATTTATAATGAATTGTTTAGTTCATTATATAAATAATTCAAGTGATTATTTTAAAATGAATCGTTTAATTTATTATAAAAATAGTTCAAAGTTTAATTTATTCTTTTAATAATTCAAGTGATTATTTTAAAATGAATTGTTTAATTTATTATAAAAGTAGTTCAAGGTTTAATTTATTACATAAGTAATTCAAGTGATTATTTTAAAATGAATTGTTCAATTTATTATATAAATAATTCAATTCTTTAATTTATTATGTAAAAAATTCAATGTTTAATTTATTACATAAATAATTCAAGTGATTATTTAAAAATGAATTGTTCAATTTATTGTATAAATAATTCAAGGTTTAATTTATTACATAAGTAATTCAAGTGATTATTTTAAAATGAATTGTTTAATTTATTATATAAATAATTCAAGTGATTATTTTAAAATGAATTGTTCAATTTATTAAATAAATAATTCAATTCTTTAATTTATTATGTAAGTAATTCAATAGTTTAATTAAGAATGCATTGTTTAATTTATTATATCAATAATTCAAGTGAATATTTTAAAATGAATAGTTTAATTTATTATAAAAATAATTCAAAGTTTAATTTATGATATAAATAATTCAAGTCATTATTTTAAAATGAATTGTTTAATTTATTATATAAATAATTCAATAGTTTCATTTATAATGGATTCTTTAATTTATTATATAAATAATTCAAGTGATTATTTTAAAATGAATTGTTCAATTTATTATATAAATAGTTCAAAGTTTAATTTATTACATAAATAATCCAATTGTTTCATTTAAAATGTATTGTTTAAATTATTATATAAATAATTCAAGTGATTATTTTAAATTGAATTGTTCAATTTATTATCAAAATAATTCAAATTTAATTTATTACATAAATAATTCAACAGTTCAATTCATCATAAATTGTTTAATTTATTATATAAACCATTCAAGTGATTATTTTTAAATGAATTGTTTAATTTATTATAAAAATAATTCAAAGTTTAATTCATTGTATAAATCATTAAATAGTTTAATTTATTATATAAATTATTCAATATTTTAATTTAAATGAATTGTTTAATTTATTATGAAAATAATGCAAAGTTTAATTTATTATATAATAATTCAATAGTTTAATTTATAATAAATTTCTAATTTATTATATAAATAATTCAAGTGATTATTTTAAAATGATTTGTTCAATATATTATAAAAATCATTCAAAGTTTATTTTATTATATAAATAATTCAATACTTTAATTTATCATTAATTGTTTAATTTATTATATAAATAATTCAAGTGATTATTTTTAAATGAATTTTTTAATTTATTATAAAAATTATTCAAATGTAATTTATTGTATAAATAATTCAATCGTTTAAATTTAGAATGAATTGTTTAATATATTATACAAATAATTCAAGTGATTATTTTAAAATGAATTGTTTAATTAATTATAAAAATAATTCAAAGTTTATTTTATTATGAAAATAATTCATAGTTTAATTTATTATATAAATAATTCAATCGTTTAATTTATAATGAATTGTTTAAGTTATTATATAAATCATTCAATAAATTAATTCATAATGAATTGTTTAATTTATTATAAAAATAATTCAAAGTTTAATTCATTGTATAAATCATTAAATAGTTTAATTTATTATATAAATTATTCAATATTTTAATTTAAATGAATTGTTTAATTTATTATGAAAATAATGCAAAGTTTAATTTATTATATAATAATTCAATAGTTTAATTTATAATAAATTTCTAATTTATTATATAAATAAATTAAGTGATTATTTTAAAATGAATTGTTCAATTTATTATAAAAATAATTCAAAGTTTAATTTATTATATAAATAATTCAATAGTTTAATTTATAATGCATTGTTGAATTTATTATAAAAATAATTCAAAGTTTAATTTATTATATAAATAATTAATAGATTAATTTATAATGAGTTGTTTAGTTCATTATATAAATAATTCAAGTGATTATTTTAAAATGAATTGTTTAATTTCTTATAAAAATAGTTCAAAGTTGAATTTATTATATAAATAATTAAATAGTTTAATTTATAATGAATTGTTTAGTTTATTATATAAATAATTCAATAGTTTAATTTATAATGAATTGTTTAATTTATTGTATAAATAGTTCAAGTGATTATTTCAAAATGAATTGTTTAATTTATTATATAAATAATTCAATAGTTTAATTTATAATGTATTGTTTAATTTATTATATCAATAATTCAAAGTTGAATTTATTTTATAAATAATTAAATAGTTTAATTTATTATAAAAATAATTCAAAGTTTAATTTATTATATAAATAATTAATAGATTAATTTATAATGAATTGTTTAGTTCATTAGATAAATAATTCAAGTGATTATTTTAAAATGAATCGTTTAATTTATTATAAAAATAGTTCAAAGTTTAATTTATTCTTTAAATAATTCAAGTGATTATTTTAAAATGAATTGTTTAATTTATTATAAAAATAATTCAAGCTTTAATTTATTATAAAAATAATTAAATAGTTTAATTTATTATATGAATAATTCAAGTGATTATTTTTAAATGAATTGTTTAATTTATTATATAAATAATTCAATTGTTTAATTTATAAAGAATTGTTTAATTTATTGTATAAATAATTCAATAGATCAATTTATTATATGAATAATTCAATAGTTTAATTTATAATGAATTGCTTAATTTATTATATAAATAATTCAAGTGATTATTGTAAAATGAATTGTTTAATTAATTATAAAAATAATTCAAAGTTTATTTTATGATGAAAATAATTCATAGTTTAATTTATGATACATATAATTCAACAGATTAATTTATAATTAATTGTTTAATTTATGATATAAATAATTCAAGTGATTATTTTAAAATGATTTGTTCAATATATTATAAAAATCATTCAAAGTTTATTTTATTATATAAATAATTCAATACTTTAATTTATCATTAATTGTTTAATTTATTATATAAATAATTCAAGTGATTATTTTTAAATGAATTTTTTAATTTATTATAAAAATTATTCAAATGTAATTTATTGTATAAATAATTCAATCGTTTAAATTTAGAATGAATTGTTTAATATATTATACAAATAATTCAAGTGATTATTTTAAAATGAATTGTTTAATTAATTATAAAAATAATTCAAAGTTTATTTTATTATGAAAATAATTCATAGTTTAATTTATTATATAAATAATTCAATCGTTTAATTTATAATGAATTGTTTAAGTTATTATATAAATCATTCAATAAATTAATTCATAATGAATTGTTTAATTTATTATAAAAATAATTCAAAGTTTAATTCATTGTATAAATCATTAAATAGTTTAATTTATTATATAAATTATTCAATATTTTAATTTAAATGAATTGTTTAATTTATTATGAAAATAATGCAAAGTTTAATTTATTATATAATAATTCAATAGTTTAATTTATAATAAATTTCTAATTTATTATATAAATAAATTAAGTGATTATTTTAAAATGAATTGTTCAATTTATTATAAAAATAATTCAAAGTTTAATTTATTATATAAATAATTCAATAGTTTAATTTATAATGCATTGTTGAATTTATTATATCAATAATTCAAAGTTTAATTTATTATATAAATAATTAAATAGTTTAATTTATTATAAAAATAATTCAAAGTTTAATTTATTATATCAATAATTAATAGATTAATTTATAATGAGTTGTTTAGTTCATTATATAAATAATTCAAGTGATTATTTTAAAATGAATTGTTTAATTTCTTATAAAAATAGTTCAAAGTTGAATTTATTATATAAATAATTAAATAGTTTAATTTATAATGAATTGTTTAGTTTATTATATAAATAATTCAATAGTTTAATTTATTCTTTAAATAATTCAAGTGATTATTTTAAAATGAATTGTTTAATTTATTATAAAAATAATTCAAGCTTTAATTTATTATAAAAATAATTAAATAGTTTAATTTATTATATGAATAATTCAAGTGATTATTTTTAAATGAATTGTTTAATTTATTATATAAATAATTCAATAGTTTAATTTATAATTTATTGTTTAATTTATTATATCAATAATTCAAAGTTTAATTTATTATATAAATAATTAAATAGTTTAATTTATTATAAAAATAATTCAATTGATTATTTTAAAATGAATTGTTTAATTTATTATAAAAGTAGTTGAAGGTTTTATTTATTACATAAGTAATTCAATTGATTATTTTAAAATGAATTGTTCAATTTCTATATAAATAATTCAAATATTTAATTTATTATGTAAATAATTCAAAGTTTAATTTATTACATAAATAATTCAAGTGATTATTTTAAAATGAATTATTCAATTTATTGTACAAATAGTTCAAGGTTTAATTTATTACATCAGTAATTCAAGTGATTATTTTAAAATGAATTGTTCAATTTCTATATAAATAATTCAAATATTTAATTTATTATGTAAATAATTCAAAGTTTAATTTATTACATAAATAATTCAAGTGATTATTTTAAAATGAATTGTTTAATTTATTATATAAGTAATTCAATATTTTAATTTATAATGTATTGTTTAATTTATTGTATCAATAATTCAAAGTTTAATTTATTATATAAATAATTAATAGATTAATTTATAATGAATTGTTTAGTTCATTATATAAATAATTCAAGTGATTATTTTAAAATGAATTGTTTAATTTATTATAAAAATAATTCAAACTTTAATTTATTATATAAATAATTAAATAGTTTAATTTATTATATAAATAATTCAATTGATTATTTTAAAATGAATTGTTTAATTTATTATAAAAGTAGTTCAAGGTTTTATTTATTATATAAGTAATTCAATTGATTATTTTAAAATGATTTGTTCAATTTTTATATAAATAATTCAAATATTTAATTTATTATGTAAATAATTCAAAGTTTAATTTATTACATAAATAATTCAAGTGATTATTTTAAAATGAATTATTCAATTTAATGTATAAATAGTTCAAGGTTTAATTTATTACATCAGTAATTCAAGTGATTATTTTAAAATGAATTGTTTAATTAATTATAAAAATAATTCAAAGTTTATTTTATTATATAAATAATTCAATACTTTAATATATAATGAATTGTTTAATTTATTTATAAATATTTCAAGTGATTATTTTAAAATGAATTGTTTAATTTATTATAAATATAATTCAAACTTTAATTTATTATGAAAATAATTCGTAGTTTATTTTATGATATATATAATTCAACAGTTTAATTTATCATGAATTGTTTAATTTATTTTATAAATAGTTCAAGTGAATATTTCAAAATGAATTGTTTTATTTATAAAAAAAAATCAAAGTTTAATTTATTATATAAATGAAGCAATAGTTTAATTTATTACATAAATAATTCAATCGTTTAATTTATAATGAATTATTGAATTTATCATATAAATAATTCAATAGTTTAATTTATAATGAATTATTTAATTTATTTTATAAATAATTCAAGTGATTATTTTTTAATGAATTGTTTAATTTATTTTATAAATAATTCATGTGATTATTTTAAAATGAATTGTTTAATTTATTATAAAAATAATTCAGATTTTATTAATTATATAAATAATTCAATAGTTTTATTGATTATATAAATAATTCAATAGTTTAATATATAATGAATTGATTAATTTATTATATAAATCATGCAATAATTTAATTCATAATGAATTGTTTAATTTATTATATAAATAATTCAAGTGATTGTTTTTAAATGAATTTTTAAATTTATTTTAATAATAATTAGAGGTTTGATTTATGATATAAATAATTCAATTGTTTAATTTATAAAGAATTGTTTAATTTATTGTATAAATAATTCAATAGATCAATTTATTATATGAATAATTTAATAGTTTAATTTATAATGAATTGCTTAATTTATTATATAAATAATTCAAGTGATTATTGTAAAATGAATTGTTTAATTAATTATAAAAATAATTCAAAGTTTATTTTATGATGAAAATAATTCATAGTTTAATTTATGATACATATAATTCAACAGATTAATTTATAATTAATTGTTTAATTTATGATATAAATAATTCAAGTGATTATTTTAAAATGATTTGTTCAATATATTATAAAAATCATTCAAAGTTTATTTTATTATATAAATAATTCAATACTTTAATTTATCATTAATTGTTTAATTTATTATATAAATAATTCAAGTGATTATTTTTAAATGAATTGTTTAATTTATTATAAAAATATTTCAAGCTTTAATTCATTATATAAATAATTCCATCGTTTAATTGATAAAGAATTGTTTAATTTATTTTATAAATAATTCATGTGATTATTTTAAAATGAATTGATTAATTTATTATAAAAATAATTCAAAGTTTAATTTATTACATAAGTAATTCAACAGTTCAATTAATTATATAAATTATTCAATTTTTAAATTTTTAATGCATTGTTTAATTTATTATGTAAATAATTCATAGTTTAATAAATTAAACAATTCATTTTATATTAAATTATTGAATGATTTATGTAATAAATTAAACAATTCAGTTTAAATTAAACTAAATTAAACTATTGAATTATAAAATAAATAAATTAATTATAAACTATTGAATTATTTATATAATTATATAATTAATAAAATCTAAATTAAACAATTCATTTTAAACTAATCACGTGAATTATTTATAAAATAAATAAAATAATTCATTACAAATTTAAAAAATGAATTACTTATATAATAAATTAAACTATTGAATTATTTATATAATAAATTAAACTTTGAATTATTTTTATAATAACTTAAACAATTCATTTAAAAATAATCACAGGAATTATTTTTATAATAAATTAAACAATTCATTTAAAAATAATCACTTGAGTTATTTATAAAATAAATTAAACAATTCATTATAAATTAAACTATTGAATTATTTATATGATAAATTCAATAATTCATTATAAATTAAACGATTGAATTATTTATGTAATAAATTAAACTTTGAATTTTTTTTATAAATAAAACAATTCATTTTAAAATATTCACTTGAATTATTTATAAAATAAATTAAACAATTCATTATCAATTAAACTATTGAATTATTTATATAATAACTTAAATTATTGCATTACTTATATGATAAATTAAACTTTGAATTGTTTTTATAATAAATTAAACTATTGAATTATTTATATAATTCATAAAATTTGAATTATTTTTATAATAAATTAAAGAATTCATTTTAAAATAATCACTTGAATTATTTATAAAATAAATTAAATAATTTAATATAAATTAAACTGTTGTATTATTTATATGATAAAATCAACAATTCATTTTAAAATAATCACATGAATTATTTATATAATAAAATAAACTATTCAATTATTTATATAATAACTTAAATTATTGAATTATTTACATAATAAATTAACCAATCATTATCAATTAAAAAATTGAATTATTTATATAATAAATTGAACTAATGAATTTTTTATATAATAAATTAAACTTTGAATTATTTTTATAATAAATTAAACAATTCATTTTAAAATAACCACTTTAATTATTTATAAAATAAATTAAATAATTCATTATAAATTAAACTGTTGAATTATTTATATGATAAAATCAACAATTCATTTTAAAATAATCACTTGAATTCTTTATATAATAAAATAAACTATTGCATTATTTATATAATAAATTAAATTATTGAATTATTTACACAGTAAATTAAACAATTCATTATAAATTTAAAAATTGAATTATTTATATAATAAATTGAACCATTGAATTGTTTATATAATAAATTAAACTTTGAATAATTTTTATGATAAATTAAACAGTTCATTTAAAAATAATCACTTGAATGATTTATATAATAAATTAAACAAATCATTATAAATTAAACTATTGAATTATTCATACAATAAATTAAACTATTGCTTTATTTATTTAATAAATTAAACTTTGAATTATTTTTATAATAAATTAAACAATTCATTTTAAAATAACCACTTTAATTATTTATAAAATTAAATAAATAATTTAATATAAATTAAACTGTTGTATTATTTATATGATAAAATCAACAATTCATTTTAAAATAATCACTTGAATTCTTTATATAATAAATTAAACAATTCATTTTAAATTAAATTATTGAATGATTTATGTAATAAATTAAACAATTCAGTTTAAATTAAACTATTGAATTATTTATATAATTAATAAAATTTGAATTATTTTTATAATAAATTAAAGAATTCATTTTAAAATAATCACATGAATTATTTATAAAATAAATAAATTAATTAAATATAAATTAAACTATTGAATTATTTATATAATTAATAAAATCTGAATTATTTTTATAATAAATTAAACAATTCATTTTAAACTAATCACATGAATTATTTATAAAATAAATAAAATAATTCATTACAAATTTAAAAAATGAATTACTTATATAATAAATTGAACTATTGAATTATTTATATAATAAATTAAACTTTGAATTATTTTTATAATAACTTAAACAATTCATTTAAAAATAATCACAGGAATTATTTTTATAATAAATTAAACAATTCATTTAAAAATAATCACTTGAGTTATTTATAAAATAAATTAAACAATTCATTATAAATTAAACTATTGAATTATTTATATAATAATTTAAATTATTGCATTACTTATATGATAAATTAAACTTTCAATTGTTTTTATAATAAATTAAACTATTGAATTATTTATATAATTAATAAAATTTGAATTATTTTTATAATAAATTAAAGAATTCATTTTAAAATAATCACATGAATTATTTATAAAATAAATTAAATAATTCAATATAAATTAAACTGTTGAATTATTTATATGATAAAATCAACAATTAATTTTAAAATAATCACTTGAATTATTTATATAATAAAATAAACTATTCAATTATTTATATAATAACTTAAATTATTGAATTATTTACATAATAAATTAAACAATTCATTATCAATTAAAAAATTGAATTATTTATATAATAAATTAAACTTTGAATTATTTTTTCAATAAATTAAACAGTTCATTTAAAAATAATCACTTGAATGATTTATATAATAAATTAAACAAATCATTATAAATTAAACTATTGAATTATTCATACAATAAATTAAACTATTGCTTTATTTATATAATAAATTAAACTTTGAATTATTTTTATAATAAATTAAACAATTCATTTTAAAATAACCACTTTAATTATTTATAAAATAAATTAAATAATTCATTATAAGTTAAACTGTTGAATTATTTATATGATAAAATCAACAATTCATTTTAAAATAATCACTTGAATTATTCATATAATAAAATAAACTATTGCATTATTTATATAATAAATTAAATTATTGAATTATTTACACAATAAATTAAACAATTCATTATGAATTAAAAAATTGAATTATTTATACAATAAATTGAACCATTGAATTATTTATATAATAAATTAAACTTTGAATTATTTTTATGATAAAATAAACAATTCATTTTAAAATAATCACTTGAAATATTCATAAAATAAATTAAACAATCCATTATAAATTAAAGTATTGAATTATCTATACAATAAAATAAACTTTGAATTATTTTTATAATAAATTAAACAAATCATTTTAAAATAATCACTTGAATTATTTATATTATAAATTAAACAATTAATTATAAATTAAACTGTTGAATTATATATATGATCAATTAAACTATGAATTATTTACATAATAAATTAAACAATGCATTAAAAATTTAAAAATTGAATAATTTATATAATTAATTGAACTGTTGAATTATTTATGTAATAAATTAAACTTTGAATTATTTTTATAATAAATTAAACAATTCATTTTAAAATAATCACATGAATTAATTATAAAATAAATTAAACAATTCTTTATCAATTAAACAATGGAATTATTTATCTAATAAATTAAAGCTTGAAATATTTTTATAATAAATTAAACAATTCATTTAAAAATAATCACTTGAATTATTTATATAATAAATTAAACAATTAATTATAAATTAAACTGTTGAATTATATATATCATCAATTAAACTATGAATTATTTACATAATAAATTAAACAATGCATTCAAAATTTAAAAATTGAATAATTTATATAATTAATTGAACTGTTGAATTATTTATGTAATAAATTAAACTTTGAATTATTTTTATAATAAATTAAACAATTCATTTTAAAATAATCACATGAATTATTTATAAAATAAATTAAATAATTCAATATAAATTAAACTGTTGAATTATTTATATGATAAAATCAACAATTCATTTTAAAATAATCACTTGAATTATTTATATAATAAAATAAACTATTCAATTATTTATATAATAACTTAAATTATTGAATTATTTACATAATAAATTAAACAATTCATTATCAATTAAAAAATTGAATTATTTATATAATAAATTGAACTACTGAATTATTTATATAATAAATTAAACTTTGAATTATTTTTTCAATAAATTAAACAGTTCATTTAAAAATAATCACTTGAATGATTTATATAATAAATTAAACAAATCATTATAAATTAAACTATTGAATTATTCATACAATAAATTAAACTATTGCTTTATTTATATAATAAATTAAACTTTGAATTATTTTTATAATAAATTAAACAATTCATTTTAAAATAACCACTTTAATTATTTATAAAATAAATTAAATAATTCATTATAAGTTAAACTGTTGAATTATTTACATGATAAAATCTACAATTCATTTTAAAATAATCACTTGAATTATTCATATAATAAAATAAACTATTGCATTATTTATATAATAAATTAAATTATTGAATTATTTACACAATAAATTAAACAATTTATTATAAATTAAAAAATTGAATTATTTATATAATAAATTGAACCATTGAATTATTTATATAATAAATTAAACTTTGAATTATTTTTATGATAAATTAAACAGTTCATTTAAAAATAATCACTTGCATTATTTATGTAATAAATTAAACAATTCATTATAAATTAAGTTATTGAATTATTTATGTAATAAATTCAAACTTGAATTATTTTTATAATAAATTAAACAATTCATTTAAAAATAATCACTTGAATTATTTTTATAATAAATTAAACAATTCATTTTAAAATAATCACATGAATTATTTATAAAATAAATTAAACAATTCATTATGAATTAATTTATTGAATGATTTGTATAATAACTTAAACAATTCATTATAAATTAAACGATTGAATTATTTATATAATAAATTAAACTATGAATTATTTTCATAATAAAATAAACTTTGAATTATTTTTATAATAAATTAAACAATTCATTTTAAAATAAACACTTTAATTATTTGTATAATAAATTTAACAATTCATTATAAATTATATTATTGAATTATGTACATAATAAATTGAACAATTCATTATAAATTTAAAAATTGAATTATTTATATAACAAATTGAACTATTGAATCATTTATATAATAAATTAAACAATTCTTTATAAATTAAACTGTTGAATTATTTATATAATAAATTAAACCTTGAATTATTTTTTACAATAAATTAAAAAGATCATTTAAAAATAATCACTTGAATTATTTTTATAATAAATTAAACAATTCATTATAAATTAAACGATTGAATTATTTATATAATAAATTAAACTATTACTTTATTTAGAAACAAATTAAACTTTGAAATTTTTTTATAAATAAAAGAACTCATTTTAATATAATCACTTGAAATATTTATAAAATAAATTAAACAATCCATTATAAATTAAAGTATTGAATTATTTATACAATAAAATAAACTTTGAATGATTTTTATAATATGTTAAACAAATCATTTTAAAATAATCACTTGAATTATTTATATAATAAATTAAACAATTAATGATAAATTAAAGTATTGAATTATTTATATAATAAAACAAACTTTGAATGATTTTTATAATATATTGAACAAATCATTTTAAAATAATCACTTGAATTATTTATATCATAAATTAAACAATTAATTATAAATTAATCTGTTGAATTATATGTATCATAAATTAAACGATGAATTATTTTCATAATAAAGAAAACTTTGAATTATCTTTATAATAAATTAAACAATTCATTTTAAAATAATCACTTGAATTATTTGTATAATATATTAAATAATTCATTATAAGTTAAACTGTTGAATTATTTATATGATAAAATCAACAATTCATTTTAAAATAATCACTTGAATTATTCATATAATAAAATAAACTATTGCATTATTTATATAATAAATTAAATTATTGAATTATTTACACAATAAATTAAACAATTCATTATAAATTAAAAAATTGAATTATTTATATAATAAATTGAACCATTGAATTATTTATATAATAAATTAAACTTTGAATTATTTTTATGATAAATTAAACAGTTCATTTATAAATAATCACTTGCATTATTTATGTAATAAATTAAACAATTCATTATAAATTAAGTTATTGAATTATTTATGTAATAAATTCAACCTTGAATTATTTTTATAATAAATTAAACAATTCATTTAAAAATAATCACTGGAATTATTTTTATAATAAATTAAACAATTCATTTTAAAATAATCACATGAATTATTTATAAAATAAATTAAACAATTCATTATGAATTAATTTATTGAATGATTTATATAATAACTTAAACAATTCATTATAAATTAAACGATTGAATTATTTATATAATAAATTAAACTATGAATTATTTTCATAATAAAATAAACTTTGAATTATTTTTATAATAAATTAAACAATTCATTTAAAAATAAACACTTTAATTATTTGTATAATAAATTTAATAATTCATTATAAATTATATTATTGAATTATGTACATAATAAATTGAACAATTCATTATAAATTAAAAAATTGAATTATTTATATAACAAATTGAACTATTGAATCATTTATATAATAAATTAAACAATTCTTTATAAATTAAACTGTTGAATTATTTATATAATAAATTAAACCTTGAATTATTTTTACAATAAATTAAAAAGATCATTTAAAAATAATCACTTGAATTATTTATATAATACACTAACAATTCATTATAAATTAAATTATTGAATTATTCATATAATAAATTAAACCTTGAATTATTTTTATAATAAATTAAACATTCATTATAAATTAAACGATTGAATTATTTATATAATATATTAAACTATTACTTTATTTAGAAACAAATTAAACTTTGAATTTTTTTTATAAATAAAAGAACTTATTTTAAAATAATCACTTGAAATATTTATAAAATAAATTAAACAATCCATTATAAATTAAAGTATTGAATTATTTATACAATAAAATAAACTTTGAATGATTTTTATAATATGTTAAACAAATCATTTTAAAATAATCACTTGAATTATTTGTATAATATATTAAACAATTCATTATAAATTAAACTATTGAATTATTTATACAATAAATTAAAATTTGAATTATTTTTATAATAAATTAAACAATTCATTATGAATTAATTTATTGAATGATTTATATAATAACTTAAACAATTCATTATAAATTAAACGATTGAATTATTTATATAATAAATTAAACTATGAATTATTTTCATAATAAAATAAACTTTGAATTATTTTTATAATTAATTAAACAATTCATTTTAAAATAATCACTTGAATTATTTGTATAATATATTGAACAATTCATTCTAAATTTAAACGATTGAATTATTTATAGAATAAATTACATTTGAATAATTTTTATAATAAATTTAAAAATTCATTTAAAAATAATCACTTGAATTATTTATATAATAAATTAAACAATTCATTATGAATTAAATTATTGCATGATTTATATAATAAATTAATCAATTCATTATGTATTAAACTATTGAATTATTTCTATAATCAATAAAACTATTGAATTATTTATATAATTAATAAAATCTGAATTATTTATATAATAACTTAAACAATTCATTTAAAAATAATCAAAGGAATTATTTTTATAATAAATTAAACAATTCATTTAAAAATAATCACTTGAGTTATTTATAAAATAAATTAAACAATCCATTATAAATTAAAGTATTGAATTATTTATACAATAAAATAAACTTTGAATGATTTTTATAATATGTTAAACAAATCATTTTAAAATAATCACTTGAATTATTTATATAATAAATTAAACAATTAATTATAAATTAAACTGTTGAATTATATATATCATCAATTAAACTATGAATTATTTACATAATAAATTAAACAATGCATCAAAATTTAAAAATTGAATAATTTATATAATTAATTGAACTGTTGAATTATTTATGTAATAAATTAAACTTTGAATTATTTTTATAATAAATTAAACAATTCATTTTAAAATAATCACATGAATTATTTATAAAATTAATTAATCAATTCTTTATCAATTAAACAATGGAATTATTTATCTAATAAATTAAAGCTTGAAATATTTTTATAATAAATTAAACAATTCATTAAAAAATAATCACTTGAATTATTCATATAATAAAATAAACTATTGCATTATTTATATAATAAATTAAATTATTGAATTATTTACACAATAAATTAAACAATTTATTATAAATTAAAAAATTGAATTATTTATATAATAAATTGAACCATTGAATTATTTATATAATAAATTAAACTTTGAATTATTTTTATGATAAATTAAACAGTTCATTTAAAAATAATCACTTGCATTATTTATGTAATAAATTAAACAATTCATTATAAATTAAGTTATTGAATTATTTATGTAATAAATTCAACCTTGAATTATTTTTATAATAAATTAAACAATTCATTTAAAAATAATCACTGGAATTATTTTTATAATAAATTAAACAATTCATTTTAAAATAATCACATGAATTATTTATAAAATAAATTAAACAATTCATTATGAATTAATTTATTGAATGATTTATATAATAACTTAAACAATTCATTATAAATTAAACGATTGAATTATTTATATAATAAATTAAACTATGAATTATTTTCATAATAAAATAAACTTTGAATTATTTTTATAATAAATTAAACAATTCATTTAAAAATAAACACTTTAATTATTTGTATAATAAATTTAACAATTCATTATAAATTATATTATTGAATTATGTACATAATAAATTGAACAATTCATTATAAATTTAAAAATTGAATTATTTATATAACAAATTGAACTATTGAATCATTTATATAATAAATTAAACAATTCTTTATGAATTAAACTGTTGAATTATTTATATAATAAATTAAACCTTGAATTATTTTTACAATAAATTAAAAAGATTATTTAAAAATAATCACTTGAATTATTTATATAATACACTAACAATTCATTATAAATTAAATTATTGAATTATTCATATAATAAATTAAACCTTGAATTATTTTTATAATAAATTAAACATTCATTATAAATTAAACGATTGAATTATTTATATAATATATTAAACTATTACTTTATTTAGAAACAAATTAAACTTTGAATTTTTTTTATAAATAAAAGAACTTATTTTAAAATAATCACTTGAAATATTTATAAAATAAATTTAACAATCCATTATAAATTAAAGTATTGAATTATTTATACAATAAAATAAACTTTGAATGATTTTTATAATATGTTAAACAAATCATTTTAAAATAATCACTTGAATTATTTATATAATAAATTAAACAATTAATTATAAATTAAACTGTTGAATTATATATATCATCAATTAAACTATGAATTATTTACATAATAAATTAAACAATGCATTAAAAATTTAAAAATTGAATAATTTATATAATTAATTGAACTGTTGAATTATTTATGTAATAAATTAAACTTTGAATTATTTTTATAATAAATTAAACAATTCATTTAAAAATAATCACATGAATTAATTATAAAATAAATTAAACAATTCTTTATCAATTAAACAATGGAATTATTTATCTAATAAATTAAAGCTTGAAATATTTTTATAATAAATTAAACAATTCATTTAAAAATAATCACTTGAATTATTTATGTAATAAATTAAACAATTAATGATAAATTAAAGTATTGAATTATTTATATAATAAAATAAACTTTGAATGATTTTTATAATATATTGAACAAATCATTTTAAAATAATCACTTGAATTATTTATATAATAAATCAAACAATTAATTATAAATTAAACTTTTGAATTATATATATCATCAATTAAACTATGAATTATTTACATAATAAATTAAACAATGCATTAAAAATTTAAAAATTGAATAATTTATATAATGAATTGAACTGTTGAATTATTTATGTAATAAATTAAACTTTGAATTATTTTTATAATAAATTAAACAATTCATTTTAAAATAATCACATGAATTATTTATAAAATAAATTAAACAATTCTTTATCAATTAAACGATGGAATTATTGATATAATAAATTAAAGCTTGAAATATTTTTATAATAAATTAAACAATTCATTATAAATTAAAGTATTGAATTATTTATACAATAAAATAAACTTTGAATTATTTTTATAATAAATTAAACAATTCATTTTAAAATAAACACTTTAATTATTTGTATAATAAATTAAACAATTCATTATAAATTATATTATTGAATTATGTACATAATAAATTGAACAATTCATTATAAATTTAAAAATTGAATTATTTATATAACAAATTGAACTATTGAATCATTTATATAATAAATTAAACAATTCTTTATAAATTAAACTGTTGAATTATTTATATAATAAATTAAACCTTGAATTATTTTGATAATAAATTAAACAATTCATTTAAAAATAATCACTTGAATTATTTATATAATAAATTAAACAATTAATGATAAATTAAAGTATTGAATTATTTATATAATAAAATAAACTTTGAATGATTTTTATAATATATTGAACAAATCATTTTAAAATAATCACTTGAATTATTTATATCATAAATTAAACAATTAATTATAAATTAATCTGTTGAATTATATGTATCATAAATTAAACTATGAATTATATTCATAATAATGAAAACTTTGAATTATCTTTATAATAAATTAAACAATTCATTTTAAAATAATCACTTGAATTATTTGTATAATATATTAAACAATTTATTATAAATTAAACTATTGAATTATTTATACAATAAATTAAACTTTGAATTATTTTTTTAATAAATTAAACAGTTCATTTAAAAATAATCACCTGAATGATTTATATAATAAATTAAGCAATTCATTATACATTAAATGATTGAATTATTTATATAATAAATTAATCTATTGCTTTATTTATATAATAAATTAAACTTTGAATTATTTTTATAATAAATTTAACAATTCATTTTAAAATAATCACATGAAATATTTATAAAATAAATTAAACAATTCATTATAAATTAAAGTATTGAATTATTTATACAATAAAATAAACTTTGAATTATTTTTATAATAAATTAAACAATTCATTTTAAAATAAACACTTTAATTATTTGTATAATAAATTAAACAATTCATTATAAATTATATTATTGAATTATGTACATAATAAATTGAACAATTCATTATAAATTTAAAAATTGAATTATTTATATAACAAATTGAACTATTGAATCATTTATATAATAAATTAAACAATTCTTTATAAATTAAACTGTTGAATTATTTATATAATAAATTAAACCTTGAATTATTTTGATAATAAATTAAACAATTCATTTAAAAATAATCACTTGAATTATTTTTATAATAAATTAAACAATTCATTATAAAGTAAACGATTGAATTATTTATATAATAAATTAAACTATTACTTTATTTAGAAACAAATTAAACTTTGAAATTTTTTTATAAATAATAGAACTCATTTTAAAATAATCACTTGAAATATTTATAAAATAAATTAAACAATCCATTATAAATTAAAGTATTGAATTATTTATACAATAAAATAAACTTTGAATGATTTTTATAATATGTTAAACAAATCATTTTAAAATAATCACTTGAATTATTTATATAATAAATTAAACAATTAATTATAAATTAAACTGTTGAATTATATAAATCATCAATTAAACTATGAATTATTTACATAATAAATTAAACAATGCAATAAAAATTTAAAAATTGAATAATTTATATAATTAATTGAACTATTGAATTGTTTATATAATAAATTAAACTTTGAATTATTTTTATGATAAATTAAACAGTTCATTTAAAAATAATCACTTGCATTATTTATGTAATAAATTAAACAATTCATTATAAATTAAGTTATTGAATTATTTATATAATAAATTCAACCTTGAATTATTTTTATAATAAATTAAACAATTCATTTAAAAATAATCACTTGAATTATTTTTATAATTAATTGAACAATTCATTATCAATTAAATGATTGAATTATTTACATAATAAATTGAACAATTCATTATAAATTTAAAAATTGAATTATTTATATAACAAATTGAACTATTGAATCATTTATATAATAAATTAAACAATTCATTATAAATTAAATAATTGAATGATTTATATAATTAATAAAATTTGAATTATTTATAAGATAAATTCAACAATTCATTTATAAAATAATCGCTTGCATTACATATATAATAAATTAATCAACTAATTATGAATTAAATTATTGAATAATTTATATAATAAATTAAACAATTGATTATAAAGTTAAAAATTGAATTATTTATATAATAAATTGAACTATTGAATTATTTATATAATAATTTAAACTTTGAATTAATTTATAATAAATTAAACAATTCATTTTAAAATAATCACTTGAATTATTTATATAATAAATTAAACAATTCATTATGAATTAAATTATTGCATGATTTATATAATAAATTAATCAATTCATTATGTATTAAACTATTGAATTATTTCTATAATCAATAAAACTATTGAATTATTTATATAATTAATAAAATCTGAATTATTTATATAATAACTTAAACAATTCATTTAAAAATAATCAAAGGAATTATTTTTATAATAAATTAAACAATTCATTTAAAAATAATCACTTGAGTTATTTATAAAATAAATTAAACAATCCATTATAAATTAAAGTATTGAATTATTAACACAATAAAATAAACTTTGAATGATTTTTTAATATGTTAAACAAATCATTTTAAAATAATCACTTGAATTATTTATATAATAAATTAAACAATGAATGATAAATTAAAGTATTGAATTATTTATATAATAAATTAAACTATGAATTATTTTCACAATAAAATAAACTTTGAATTATTTTTATAATTAATTAAACAATTCATTTTAAAATAATCACTTGAATTATTTATATAATAAATTAAACAATTCATTATGAATTAAATTATTGCATGATTTATATAATAAATTAATCAATTCATTATGTATTAAACTATTGAATTAATTCTATAGTCAATAAAACTATTGAATTATTTATATAATTAATAAAATCTGAATTATTTATATAATAACTTAAACAATTCATTTAAAAATAATCACAGGAATTATTTTTATAATAAATTAAACAATTCATATAAAAATAATCACTTGAGTTATTTATAAAATAAATTAAACAATTCATTATAAATTAAACTATTGAATTATTTATATGATAAATTCAATAATTCATTATAAATTAAACGATTGAATTATTTATGTAATAAATTAAACTTTGAATTATTTTTATAAATAAAACAATTCATTTTAAAATATTCACTTGAATTATTTATAAAATAAATTAAACAATTCATTATCAATTAAACTATTGAATTATTTATATAATAACTTAAATTATTGCATAACTTATATGATAAATTAAACTTTGAATTGTTTTTATAATAAATTAAACTATTGAATTATTTATATAATTCATAAAATTTGAATTATTTTTATAATAAATTAAAGAATTCATTTTAAAATAAACACATGAATTATTTATAAAATAAATTAAATAATTAAATAACTGTTGAATTATTTATATGATAAAAACAACAATTCATTTTAAAATAATGACTTGAATTATTTATATAATAAAATAAACTATTCAATTATTTATATATTAACTTGAATTATTGAATTATTTACATAATAAATTAAACAATTCATTATCAATTAAAAAATTGAATTATTTATATAATAAATTGAACCATTGAATTGTTTATATAATAAATTAAACTTTGAATAATTTTTATGATAAATTAAACAGTTCATTTAAAAATAATCGCTTGCATTATTTATGTAATAAATTAAACAATTCATTATAAATTAAGTTATTGAATTATTTATGTAATAAATTCAACCTTGAATTATTTTTATAATAAATTAAACAATTCATTTAAAAATAATCACTTGAATTATTTTTATAATTAATTATACAATTCATTATGAATTGTATTATTGAATGATTTCTATAATAAATTAAACAATTCATTATAAATTAAATGATTGAATTATTGATATAATAAATTAATCTATTGCTTTATTTATATAATAAATTAAACTTTGAATTATTTTGATAATAAATTAAACAATTCATTTAAAAATAATCACTTGAATTATTTATATAATAAATTAAACAATTAATGATAAATTAAAGTATTGAATTATTTATATAATAAAATAAACTTTGAATGATTTTTATAATATATTGAACAAATCATTTTAAAATAATCACTTGAATTATTTATATCATAAATTAAACAATTAATTATAAATTAATCTGTTGAATTATATGTATCATAAATTAAACTATGAATTATATTCATAATAATGAAAACTTTGAATTATCTTTATAATAAATTAAACAATTCATTTTAAAATAATCACTTGAATTATTTGTATAATATATTAAACAATTTATTATAAATTAAACTATTGAATTATTTATACAATAAATTAAACTTTGAATTATTTTTTTAATAAATTAAACAGTTCATTTAAAAATAATCACCTGAATGATTTATATAATAAATTAAGCAATTCATTATACATTAAATGATTGAATTATTTATATAATAAATTAATCTATTGCTTTATTTATATAATAAATTAAACTTTGAATTATTTTTATAATAAATTTAACAATTCATTTTAAAATAATCACATGAAATATTTATAAAATAAATTAAACAATTCATTATAAATTAAAGTATTGAATTATTTATACAATAAAATAAACTTTGAATTATTTTTATAATAAATTAAACAATTCATTTTAAAATAAACACTTTAATTATTTGTATAATAAATTAAACAATTCATTATAAATTATATTATTGAATTATGTACATAATAAATTGAACAATTCATTATAAATTTAAAAATTGAATTATTTATATAACAAATTGAACTATTGAATCATTTATATAATAAATTAAACAATTCTTTATAAATTAAACTGTTGAATTATTTATATAATAAATTAAACCTTGAATTATTTTGATAATAAATTAAACAATTCATTTAAAAATAATCACTTGAATTATTTTTATAATAAATTAAACAATTCATTATAAAGTAAACGATTGAATTATTTATATAATAAATTAAACTATTACTTTATTTAGAAACAAATTAAACTTTGAAATTTTTTTATAAATAATAGAACTCATTTTAAAATAATCACTTGAAATATTTATAAAATAAATTAAACAATCCATTATAAATTAAAGTATTGAATTATTTATACAATAAAATAAACTTTGAATGATTTTTATAATATGTTAAACAAATCATTTTAAAATAATCACTTGAATTATTTATATAATAAATTAAACAATTAATTATAAATTAAACTGTTGAATTATATAAATCATCAATTAAACTATGAATTATTTACATAATAAATTAAACAATGCAATAAAAATTTAAAAATTGAATAATTTATATAATTAATTGAACTATTGAATTGTTTATATAATAAATTAAACTTTGAATTATTTTTATGATAAATTAAACAGTTCATTTAAAAATAATCACTTGCATTATTTATGTAATAAATTAAACAATTCATTATAAATTAAGTTATTGAATTATTTATATAATAAATTCAACCTTGAATTATTTTTATAATAAATTAAACAATTCATTTAAAAATAATCACTTGAATTATTTTTATAATTAATTGAACAATTCATTATCAATTAAATGATTGAATTATTTACATAATAAATTGAACAATTCATTATAAATTTAAAAATTGAATTATTTATATAACAAATTGAACTATTGAATCATTTATATAATAAATTAAACAATTCATTATAAATTAAATAATTGAATGATTTATATAATTAATAAAATTTGAATTATTTATAAGATAAATTCAACAATTCATTTATAAAATAATCGCTTGCATTACATATATAATAAATTAATCAACTAATTATGAATTAAATTATTGAATAATTTATATAATAAATTAAACAATTGATTATAAAGTTAAAAATTGAATTATTTATATAATAAATTGAACTATTGAATTATTTATATAATAATTTAAACTTTGAATTAATTTATAATAAATTAAACAATTCATTTTAAAATAATCACTTGAATTATTTATATAATAAATTAAGCAATTCATTATAAATTAAACTATTGAATTATTCATACAATAAATTGATCTATTGAATTATTTATACAATAAATTACATTTGAATTATTTTTATAATAAATTAAAACATTCATTTAAAAAGAATCACTTGAATTATTTATATAATAAATTAAACAATTCATTATGAATTAAATTATTGCATGATTTATATAATAAATTAATCAATTCATTATGTATTAAACTATTGAATTATTTCTATAATCAATAAAACTATTGAATTATTTATATAATTAATAAAATCTGAATTATTTTTATAATAAATTAAACAATTCATTTTAAAATAATGACTTGAATTATTTATATAATAAAATAAACTATTCAATTATTTATATATTAACTTGAATTATTGAATTATTTACATAATAAATTAAACAATTCATTATCAATTAAAAAATTGAATTATTTATATAATAAATTGAACCATTGAATTGTTTATATAATAAATTAAACTTTGAATAATTTTTATGATAAATTAAACAGTTCATTTAAAAATAATCGCTTGCATTATTTATGTAATAAATTAAACAATTCATTATAAATTAAGTTATTGAATTATTTATGTAATAAATTCAACCTTGAATTATTTTTATAATAAATTAAACAATTCATTTATAAATAATCACTTGAATTATTTTTATAATTAATTATACAATTCATTATGAATTGTATTATTGAATGATTTCTATAATAAATTAAACAATTCATTATAAATTAAATGATTGAATTATTGATATAATAAATTAATCTATTGCTTTATTTATATAATAAATTAAACTTTGAATTATTTTTTCAATAAATTAACAGTTCATTTAAAAATAATCACTTGAATGATTTATATAATAAATTAAACAAATCATTATAAATTAAACTATTGAATTATTCATACAATAAATTAAACTATTGCTTTATATATATAATAAATTAAACTTTGAATTAATTTTATAATATATTAAACAATTCATTTTAAAATAACCACTTTAATTATTTATAAAATAAATTAAATAATTCATTATAAATTAAACTGTTGAATTATTTTTATGATAAATTAAACAGTTCATTTAAAAATAATCACTTGCATTATTTATGTAATAAATTAAACAATTCATTATAAATTAAGTTATTGAATTATTTATGTAATAAATTCAACCTTGAATTATTTTTATAATTAATTAAACAATTCATTTTAAAATAATCACTTGAATTATTTGTATAATATATTAAACAATTCATTCTAAATTTAAACTATTGAATTATTTATACAATAAATTACATTTGAATAATTTTTATAATAAATTAAAAAATTCATTTAAAAATAATCACTTGAATTATTTATATAATAAATTAAACAATTCATTATGAATTAAATTATTGCATGATTTATATAATAAATTAATCAATTCATTATGTATTAAACTATTGAATTATTTCTATAATCAATAAAACTATTGAATTATTTATATAATTAATAAAATCTGAATTATTTATATAATAACTTAAACAATTCATTAAAAAATAATCACATGAATTATTTATAAAATAAATAAAATAATTCATTACAAATTTAAAAAATGAATTACTTATATAATAAATTGAACTATTGAATTATTTATATAATAAATTAAACTTTGAATTATTTTTATAATAACTTAAACAATTCAGTTAAAATAATCACAGGAATTATTTTTATAATAAATTAAACAATTCATTTAAAAATAATCAGTTGAGTTATTTATAAAATAAATTAAACAATTCATTATAAATTAAACTATTGAATTATTTATATAATTAATAAAATTTGAATTATTTTTATAATAAGTTAAAGAATTCATTTTAAAATAAATTAAATAATTCAATATAAATTAAAAAATTGAATTATTTATATAATAAATTGAACTACTGAATCATTTATATAATAAATTAAACTTTGAATTATTTTTTCAATAAATTAAACAGTTCATTTAAAAATAATCACTTGAATGATTTATATAATAAATTAAACAAATCATTATAAATTAACCTATTGAATTATTCATACAATAAATTAAACTATTGCTTTATTTATATAATAAATTAAACTTTGAATTATTTTTATAATAAATTAAACAATTCATTTTAAAATAACCACTTTAGTTATTTATAAAATAAATTAAATAATTCATTATAAGTTAAACTGTTGAATTATTTATATGATAAAATCAACAATTCATTTTAAAATAATCACTTGAATTATTCATATAATAAAATAAACTATTGCATTATTTATATAATAAATTTAATTATTGAATTATTTACACAATAAATTAAACAATTCATTATAAATTAAAAAATTGAATTATTTATATAATAAATTGAACCATTGAATTATTTATATAATAAATTAAACTTTGAATTATTTTTATGATAAATTAAACAGTTCATTTAAAAATAATCACTTGCATTATTTATGTAATAAATTCAACAATTCATTATAAATTAAGTTATTGAATTATTTATGTAATAAATTCAACCTTGAATTATTTTTATAATAAATTAAACAATTCATTTAAAAATAATCACTTGAGTTATTTATAAAATAAATTAAACAATCCATTATAAATTAAAGTATTGAATTATTAACACAATAAAATAAACTTTGAATGATTTTTTAATATGTTAAACAAATCATTTTAAAATAATCACTTGAATTATTTATATAATAAATTAAACAATGAATGATAAATTAAAGTATTGAATTATTTATATAATAAATTAAACTATGAATTATTTTCACAATAAAATAAACTTTGAATTATTTTTATAATTAATTAAACAATTCATTTTAAAATAATCACTTGAATTATTTATATAATAAATTAAACAATTCATTATGAATTAAATTATTGCATGATTTATATAATAAATTAATCAATTCATTATGTATTAAACTATTGAATTAATTCTATAGTCAATAAAACTATTGAATTATTTATATAATTAATAAAATCTGAATTATTTATATAATAACTTAAACAATTCATTTAAAAATAATCACAGGAATTATTTTTATAATAAATTAAACAATTCATATAAAAATAATCACTTGAGTTATTTATAAAATAAATTAAACAATTCATTATAAATTAAACTATTGAATTATTTATATGATAAATTCAATAATTCATTATAAATTAAACGATTGAATTATTTATGTAATAAATTAAACTTTGAATTATTTTTATAAATAAAACAATTCATTTTAAAATATTCACTTGAATTATTTATAAAATAAATTAAACAATTCATTATCAATTAAACTATTGAATTATTTATATAATAACTTAAATTATTGCATAACTTATATGATAAATTAAACTTTGAATTGTTTTTATAATAAATTAAACTATTGAATTATTTATATAATTCATAAAATTTGAATTATTTTTATAATAAATTAAAGAATTCATTTTAAAATAAACACATGAATTATTTATAAAATAAATTAAATAATTAAATAACTGTTGAATTATTTATATGATAAAAACAACAATTCATTTTAAAATAATGACTTGAATTATTTATATAATAAAATAAACTATTCAATTATTTATATATTAACTTGAATTATTGAATTATTTACATAATAAATTAAACAATTCATTATCAATTAAAAAATTGAATTATTTATATAATAAATTGAACCATTGAATTGTTTATATAATAAATTAAACTTTGAATAATTTTTATGATAAATTAAACAGTTCATTTAAAAATAATCGCTTGCATTATTTATGTAATAAATTAAACAATTCATTATAAATTAAGTTATTGAATTATTTATGTAATAAATTCAACCTTGAATTATTTTTATAATAAATTAAACAATTCATTTAAAAATAATCACTTGAATTATTTTTATAATTAATTATACAATTCATTATGAATTGTATTATTGAATGATTTCTATAATAAATTAAACAATTCATTATAAATTAAATGATTGAATTATTGATATAATAAATTAATCTATTGCTTTATTTATATAATAAATTAAACTTTGAATTATTTTTTCAATAAATTAACAGTTCATTTAAAAATAATCACTTGAATGATTTATATAATAAATTAAACAAATCATTATAAATTAAACTATTGAATTATTCATACAATAAATTAAACTATTGCTTTATATATATAATAAATTAAACTTTGAATTAATTTTATAATATATTAAACAATTCATTCTAAATTTAAACTATTGAATTATTTATACAATAAATTACATTTGAATAATTTTTATAATAAATTAAAAAATTCATTTAAAAATAATCACTTGAATTATTTATATAATAAATTAAACAATTCATTATGAATTAAATTATTGCATGATTTATATAATAAATTAATCAATTCATTATGTATTAAACTATTGAATTATTTCTATAATCAATAAAACTATTGAATTATTTATATAATTAATAAAATCTGAATTATTTATATAATAACTTAAACAATTCATTAAAAAATAATCACATGAATTATTTATAAAATAAATAAAATAATTCATTACAAATTTAAAAAATGAATTACTTATATAATAAATTGAACTATTGAATTATTTATATAATAAATTAAACTTTGAATTATTTTTATAATAACTTAAACAATTCAGTTAAAATAATCACAGGAATTATTTTTATAATAAATTAAACAATTCATTTAAAAATAATCAGTTGAGTTATTTATAAAATAAATTAAACAATTCATTATAAATTAAACTATTGAATTATTTATATAATTAATAAAATTTGAATTATTTTTATAATAAGTTAAAGAATTCATTTTAAAATAAATTAAATAATTCAATATAAATTAAAAAATTGAATTATTTATATAATAAATTGAACTACTGAATCATTTATATAATAAATTAAACTTTGAATTATTTTTTCAATAAATTAAACAGTTCATTTAAAAATAATCACTTGAATGATTTATATAATAAATTAAACAAATCATTATAAATTAACCTATTGAATTATTCATACAATAAATTAAACTATTGCTTTATTTATATAATAAATTAAACTTTGAATTATTTTTATAATAAATTAAACAATTCATTTTAAAATAACCACTTTAGTTATTTATAAAATAAATTAAATAATTCATTATAAGTTAAACTGTTGAATTATTTATATGATAAAATCAACAATTCATTTTAAAATAATCACTTGAATTATTCATATAATAAAATAAACTATTGCATTATTTATATAATAAATTTAATTATTGAATTATTTACACAATAAATTAAACAATTCATTATAAATTAAAAAATTGAATTATTTATATAATAAATTGAACCATTGAATTATTTATATAATAAATTAAACTTTGAATTATTTTTATGATAAATTAAACAGTTCATTTAAAAATAATCACTTGCATTATTTATGTAATAAATTCAACAATTCATTATAAATTAAGTTATTGAATTATTTATGTAATAAATTCAACCTTGAATTATTTTTATAATAAATTAAACAATTCATTTAAAAATAATCACTTGAGTTATTTATAAAATAAATTAAACAATCCATTATAAATTAAAGTATTGAATTATTAACACAATAAAATAAACTTTGAATGATTTTTTAATATGTTAAACAAATCATTTTAAAATAATCACTTGAATTATTTATATAATAAATTAAACAATGAATGATAAATTAAAGTATTGAATTATTTATATAATAAATTAAACTATGAATTATTTTCACAATAAAATAAACTTTGAATTATTTTTATAATTAATTAAACAATTCATTTTAAAATAATCACTTGAATTATTTATATAATAAATTAAACAATTCATTATGAATTAAATTATTGCATGATTTATATAATAAATTAATCAATTCATTATGTATTAAACTATTGAATTAATTCTATAGTCAATAAAACTATTGAATTATTTATATAATTAATAAAATCTGAATTATTTATATAATAACTTAAACAATTCATTTAAAAATAATCACAGGAATTATTTTTATAATAAATTAAACAATTCATATAAAAATAATCACTTGAGTTATTTATAAAATAAATTAAACAATTCATTATAAATTAAACTATTGAATTATTTATATGATAAAATCAACAATTCATTTCAAAATAATCACTTGAATTATTCATATAATAAAATAAACTATTGCATTATTTATATAATAAATTAAATGATTGAATTATTTACATAATAAATTGAACAATTCATTATAAATTTAAAAATTGAATTATTTATATAACAAATTGAACTATTGAATCATTTATATAATAAATTAAACAATTCATTATAAATTAAATAATTGAATGATTTATATAATTAATAAAATTTGAATTATTTATAAGATAAATTCAACAATTCATTTATAAAATAATCGCTTGCATTACATATATAATAAATTAATCAACTAATTATGAATTAAATTATTGAATAATTTATATAATAAATTAAACAATTGATTATAAAGTTAAAAATTGAATTATTTATATAATAAATTGAACTATTGAATTATTTATATAATAATTTAAACTTTGAATTAATTTATAATAAATTAAACAATTCATTTTAAAATAATCACTTGAATTATTTATATAATAAATTAAGCAATTCATTATAAATTAAACTATTGAATTATTCATACAATAAATTGATCTATTGAATTATTTATACAATAAATTACATTTGAATTATTTTTATAATAAATTAAAACATTCATTTAAAAAGAATCACTTGAATTATTTATATAATAAATTAAACAATTCATTATGAATTAAATTATTGCATGATTTATATAATAAATTAATCAATTCATTATGTATTAAACTATTGAATTATTTCTATAATCAATAAAACTATTGAATTATTTATATAATTAATAAAATCTGAATTATTTTTATAATAAATTAAACAATTCATTTTAAAATAATGACTTGAATTATTTATATAATAAAATAAACTATTCAATTATTTATATATTAACTTGAATTATTGAATTATTTACATAATAAATTAAACAATTCATTATCAATTAAAAAATTGAATTATTTATATAATAAATTGAACCATTGAATTGTTTATATAATAAATTAAACTTTGAATAATTTTTATGATAAATTAAACAGTTCATTTAAAAATAATCGCTTGCATTATTTATGTAATAAATTAAACAATTCATTATAAATTAAGTTATTGAATTATTTATGTAATAAATTCAACCTTGAATTATTTTTATAATAAATTAAACAATTCATTTATAAATAATCACTTGAATTATTTTTATAATTAATTATACAATTCATTATGAATTGTATTATTGAATGATTTCTATAATAAATTAAACAATTCATTATAAATTAAATGATTGAATTATTGATATAATAAATTAATCTATTGCTTTATTTATATAATAAATTAAACTTTGAATTATTTTTTCAATAAATTAACAGTTCATTTAAAAATAATCACTTGAATGATTTATATAATAAATTAAACAAATCATTATAAATTAAACTATTGAATTATTCATACAATAAATTAAACTATTGCTTTATATATATAATAAATTAAACTTTGAATTAATTTTATAATATATTAAACAATTCATTTTAAAATAACCACTTTAATTATTTATAAAATAAATTAAATAATTCATTATAAATTAAACTGTTGAATTATTTTTATGATAAATTAAACAGTTCATTTAAAAATAATCACTTGCATTATTTATGTAATAAATTAAACAATTCATTATAAATTAAGTTATTGAATTATTTATGTAATAAATTCAACCTTGAATTATTTTTATAATTAATTAAACAATTCATTTTAAAATAATCACTTGAATTATTTGTATAATATATTAAACAATTCATTCTAAATTTAAACTATTGAATTATTTATACAATAAATTACATTTGAATAATTTTTATAATAAATTAAAAAATTCATTTAAAAATAATCACTTGAATTATTTATATAATAAATTAAACAATTCATTATGAATTAAATTATTGCATGATTTATATAATAAATTAATCAATTCATTATGTATTAAACTATTGAATTATTTCTATAATCAATAAAACTATTGAATTATTTATATAATTAATAAAATCTGAATTATTTATATAATAACTTAAACAATTCATTAAAAAATAATCACATGAATTATTTATAAAATAAATAAAATAATTCATTACAAATTTAAAAAATGAATTACTTATATAATAAATTGAACTATTGAATTATTTATATAATAAATTAAACTTTGAATTATTTTTATAATAACTTAAACAATTCAGTTAAAATAATCACAGGAATTATTTTTATAATAAATTAAACAATTCATTTAAAAATAATCAGTTGAGTTATTTATAAAATAAATTCAACAATTCATTATAAATTAAACTATTGAATTATTTATATAATTAATAAAATTTGAATTATTTTTATAATAAGTTAAAGAATTCATTTTAAAATAAATTAAATAATTCAATATAAATTAAAAAATTGAATTATTTATATAATAAATTGAACTACTGAATCATTTATATAATAAATTAAACTTTGAATTATTTTTTCAATAAATTAAACAGTTCATTTAAAAATAATCACTTGAATGATTTATATAATAAATTAAACAAATCATTATAAATTAACCTATTGAATTATTCATACAATAAATTAAACTATTGCTTTATTTATATAATAAATTAAACTTTGAATTATTTTTATAATAAATTAAACAATTCATTTTAAAATAACCACTTTAGTTATTTATAAAATAAATTAAATAATTCATTATAAGTTAAACTGTTGAATTATTTATATGATAAAATCAACAATTCATTTTAAAATAATCACTTGAATTATTCATATAATAAAATAAACTATTGCATTATTTATATAATAAATTTAATTATTGAATTATTTACACAATAAATTAAACAATTCATTATAAATTAAAAAATTGAATTATTTATATAATAAATTGAACCATTGAATTATTTATATAATAAATTAAACTTTGAATTATTTTTATGATAAATTAAACAGTTCATTTAAAAATAATCACTTGCATTATTTATGTAATAAATTCAACAATTCATTATAAATTAAGTTATTGAATTATTTATGTAATAAATTCAACCTTGAATTATTTTTATAATAAATTAAACAATTCATTTAAAAATAATCACTTGAGTTATTTATAAAATAAATTAAACAATCCATTATAAATTAAAGTATTGAATTATTAACACAATAAAATAAACTTTGAATGATTTTTTAATATGTTAAACAAATCATTTTAAAATAATCACTTGAATTATTTATATAATAAATTAAACAATGAATGATAAATTAAAGTATTGAATTATTTATATAATAAATTAAACTATGAATTATTTTCACAATAAAATAAACTTTGAATTATTTTTATAATTAATTAAACAATTCATTTTAAAATAATCACTTGAATTATTTATATAATAAATTAAACAATTCATTATGAATTAAATTATTGCATGATTTATATAATAAATTAATCAATTCATTATGTATTAAACTATTGAATTAATTCTATAGTCAATAAAACTATTGAATTATTTATATAATTAATAAAATCTGAATTATTTATATAATAACTTAAACAATTCATTTAAAAATAATCACAGGAATTATTTTTATAATAAATTAAACAATTCATATAAAAATAATCACTTGAGTTATTTATAAAATAAATTAAACAATTCATTATAAATTAAACTATTGAATTATTTATATGATAAATTCAATAATTCATTATAAATTAAACGATTGAATTATTTATGTAATAAATTAAACTTTGAATTATTTTTATAAATAAAACAATTCATTTTAAAATATTCACTTGAATTATTTATAAAATAAATTAAACAATTCATTATCAATTAAACTATTGAATTATTTATATAATAACTTAAATTATTGCATAACTTATATGATAAATTAAACTTTGAATTGTTTTTATAATAAATTAAACTATTGAATTATTTATATAATTCATAAAATTTGAATTATTTTTATAATAAATTAAAGAATTCATTTTAAAATAAACACATGAATTATTTATAAAATAAATTAAATAATTAAATAACTGTTGAATTATTTATATGATAAAAACAACAATTCATTTTAAAATAATGACTTGAATTATTTATATAATAAAATAAACTATTCAATTATTTATATATTAACTTGAATTATTGAATTATTTACATAATAAATTAAACAATTCATTATCAATTAAAAAATTGAATTATTTATATAATAAATTGAACCATTGAATTGTTTATATAATAAATTAAACTTTGAATAATTTTTATGATAAATTAAACAGTTCATTTAAAAATAATCGCTTGCATTATTTATGTAATAAATTAAACAATTCATTATAAATTAAGTTATTGAATTATTTATGTAATAAATTCAACCTTGAATTATTTTTATAATAAATTAAACAATTCATTTAAAAATAATCACTTGAATTATTTTTATAATTAATTATACAATTCATTATGAATTGTATTATTGAATGATTTCTATAATAAATTAAACAATTCATTATAAATTAAATGATTGAATTATTGATATAATAAATTAATCTATTGCTTTATTTATATAATAAATTAAACTTTGAATTATTTTTTCAATAAATTAACAGTTCATTTAAAAATAATCACTTGAATGATTTATATAATAAATTAAACAAATCATTATAAATTAAACTATTGAATTATTCATACAATAAATTAAACTATTGCTTTATATATATAATAAATTAAACTTTGAATTAATTTTATAATATATTAAACAATTCATTCTAAATTTAAACTATTGAATTATTTATACAATAAATTACATTTGAATAATTTTTATAATAAATTAAAAAATTCATTTAAAAATAATCACTTGAATTATTTATATAATAAATTAAACAATTCATTATGAATTAAATTATTGCATGATTTATATAATAAATTAATCAATTCATTATGTATTAAACTATTGAATTATTTCTATAATCAATAAAACTATTGAATTATTTATATAATTAATAAAATCTGAATTATTTATATAATAACTTAAACAATTCATTAAAAAATAATCACATGAATTATTTATAAAATAAATAAAATAATTCATTACAAATTTAAAAAATGAATTACTTATATAATAAATTGAACTATTGAATTATTTATATAATAAATTAAACTTTGAATTATTTTTATAATAACTTAAACAATTCATTTAAAAATAATCACAGGAATTATTTTTATAATAAATTAAACAATTCATTTAAAAATAATCACTTGAGTTATTTATAAAATAAATTAAACAATTCATTATAAATTAAACTATTGAATTATTTATATAATTAATAAAATTTGAATTCTTTTTATAATAAGTTAAAGAATTCATTTTAAAATAAATTAAATAATTCAATATAAATTAAAAAATTGAATTATTTATATAATAAATTGAACTACTGAATCATTTATATAATAAATTAAACTTTGAATTATTTTTTCAATAAATTAAACAGTTCATTTAAAAATAATCACTTGAATGATTTATATAATAAATTAAACAAATCATTATAAATTAACCTATTGAATTATTCATACAATAAATTAAACTATTGCTTTATTTATATAATAAATTAAACTTTGAATTATTTTTATAATAAATTAAACAATTCATTTTAAAATAACCACTTTAATTATTTATAAAATAAATTAAATAATTCATTATAAGTTAAACTGTTGAATTATTTATATGATAAAATCAACAATTCATTTCAAAATAATCACTTGAATTATTCATATAATAAAATAAACTATTGCATTATTTATATAATAAATTTAATTATTGAATTATTTACACAATAAATTAAACAATTCATTATAAATTAAAAAATTGAATTATTTATATAATAAATTGAACCATTGAATTATTTATATAATAAATTAAACTTTGAATTATTTTTATGATAAATTAAACAGTTCATTTAAAAATAATCACTTGCATTATTTATGTAATAAATTCAACAATTCATTATAAATTAAGTTATTGAATTATTTATGTAATAAATTCAACCTTGAATTATTTTTATAATTAATTAAACAATTCATTTAAAAATAATCACTGGAATTATTTTTATAATAAATTAAACAATTCATTTTAAAATAATCACATGAATTATTTATAAAATAAATTAAACAATTCATTATGAATTAATTTATTGAATGATTTATATAATAACTTAAACAATTCATTATAAATTAAACGATTGAATTATTTATATAATAAATTAAACTATGAATTATTTTCATAATAAAATAAACTTTGAATTATTTTTATAATAAATTAAACAATTCATTTAAAAATAATCACTGGAATTATTTTTATAATAAATTAAACAATTCATTTTAAAATAATCACATGAATTATTTATAAAATAAATTAAACAATTCATTATGAATTAATTTATTGAATGATTTATATAATAACTTAAACAATTCATTATAAATTAAACGATTGAATTATTTATATAATAAATTAAACTATGAATTATTTTCATAATAAAATAAACTTTGAATTATTTTTATAATAAATTAAACAATTCATTTAAAAATAATCACTGGAATTATTTTTATAATAAATTAAACAATTCATTTTAAAATAATCACATGAATTATTTATAAAATAAATTAAACAATTCATTATGAATTAATTTATTGAATGATTTACACAATAAATTAAACAATTCATTATAAATTAAAAAATTGAATTATTTATATAATAAATTGAACCATTGAATTATTTATATAATAAATTAAACTTTGAATTATTTTTATGATAAATTAAACAGTTCATTTAAAAATAATCACTTGCATTATTTATGTAATAAATTCAACAATTCATTATAAATTAAGTTATTGAATTATTTATGTAATAAATTCAACCTTGAATTATTTTTATAATAAATTAAACAATTCATTTAAAAATAATCACTGGAATTATTTTTATAATAAATTAAACAATTCATTTTAAAATAATCACATGAATTATTTATAAAATAAATTAAACAATTCATTATGAATTAATTTATTGAATGATTTATATAATAACTTAAACAATTCATTATAAATTAAACGATTGAATTATTTATATAATAAATTAAACTATGAATTATTTTCATAATAAAATAAACTTTGAATTATTTTTATAATAAATTAAACAATTCATTTAAAAATAATCACTGGAATTATTTTTATAATAAATTAAACAATTCATTTTAAAATAATCACATGAATTATTTATAAAATAAATTAAACAATTCATTATGAATTAATTTATTGAATGATTTATATAATAACTTAAACAATTCATTATAAATTAAACGATTGAATTATTTATATAATAAATTAAACTATGAATTATTTTCATAATAAAATAAACTTTGAATTATTTTTATAATAAATTAAACAATTCATTTAAAAATAAACACTTTAATTATTTGTATAATAAATTTAATAATTAATTATAAATTATATTATTGAATTATGTACATAATAAATTGAACAATTCATTATAAATTAAAAAATTGAATTATTTATATAACAAATTGAACTATTGAATCATTTATATAATAAATTAAACAATTCATATAAAAATAATCACTTGAGTTATTTATAAAATAAATTAAACAATTCATTATAAATTAAACTATTGAATTATTTATATGATAAATTCAATAATTCATTATAAATTAAACGATTGAATTATTTATGTAATAAATTAAACTTTGAATTATTTTTATAAATAAAACAATTCATTTTAAAATATTCACTTGAATTATTTATAAAATAAATTAAACAATTCATTATCAATTAAACTATTGAATTATTTATATAATAACTTAAATTATTGCATAACTTATATGATAAATTAAACTTTGAATTGTTTTTATAATAAATTAAACTATTGAATTATTTATATAATTCATAAAATTTGAATTATTTTTATAATAAATTAAAGAATTCATTTTAAAATAAACACATGAATTATTTATAAAATAAATTAAATAATTAAATAACTGTTGAATTATTTATATGATAAAAACAACAATTCATTTTAAAATAATGACTTGAATTATTTATATAATAAAATAAACTATTCAATTATTTATATATTAACTTGAATTATTGAATTATTTACATAATAAATTAAACAATTCATTATCAATTAAAAAATTGAATTATTTATATAATAAATTGAACCATTGAATTGTTTATATAATAAATTAAACTTTGAATAATTTTTATGATAAATTAAACAGTTCATTTAAAAATAATCGCTTGCATTATTTATGTAATAAATTAAACAATTCATTATAAATTAAGTTATTGAATTATTTATGTAATAAATTCAACCTTGAATTATTTTTATAATAAATTAAACAATTCATTTAAAAATAATCACTTGAATTATTTTTATAATTAATTATACAATTCATTATGAATTGTATTATTGAATGATTTCTATAATAAATTAAACAATTCATTATAAATTAAATGATTGAATTATTGATATAATAAATTAATCTATTGCTTTATTTATATAATAAATTAAACTTTGAATTATTTTTTCAATAAATTAACAGTTCATTTAAAAATAATCACTTGAATGATTTATATAATAAATTAAACAAATCATTATAAATTAAACTATTGAATTATTCATACAATAAATTAAACTATTGCTTTATATATATAATAAATTAAACTTTGAATTAATTTTATAATATATTAAACAATTCATTCTAAATTTAAACTATTGAATTATTTATACAATAAATTACATTTGAATAATTTTTATAATAAATTAAAAAATTCATTTAAAAATAATCACTTGAATTATTTATATAATAAATTAAACAATTCATTATGAATTAAATTATTGCATGATTTATATAATAAATTAATCAATTCATTATGTATTAAACTATTGAATTATTTCTATAATCAATAAAACTATTGAATTATTTATATAATTAATAAAATCTGAATTATTTATATAATAACTTAAACAATTCATTAAAAAATAATCACATGAATTATTTATAAAATAAATAAAATAATTCATTACAAATTTAAAAAATGAATTACTTATATAATAAATTGAACTATTGAATTATTTATATAATAAATTAAACTTTGAATTATTTTTATAATAACTTAAACAATTCAGTTAAAATAATCACAGGAATTATTTTTATAATAAATTAAACAATTCATTTAAAAATAATCAGTTGAGTTATTTATAAAATAAATTCAACAATTCATTATAAATTAAACTATTGAATTATTTATATAATTAATAAAATTTGAATTATTTTTATAATAAGTTAAATAATTCATTTTAAAATAAATTAAATAATTCAATATAAATTAAAAAATTGAATTATTTATATAATAAATTGAACTACTGAATCATTTATATAATAAATTAAACTTTGAATTATTTTTTCAATAAATTAAACAGTTCATTTAAAAATAATCACTTGAATGATTTATATAATAAATTAAACAAATCATTATAAATTAACCTATTGAATTATTCATACAATAAATTAAACTATTGCTTTATTTATATAATAAATTAAACTTTGAATTATTTTTATAATAAATTAAACAATTCATTTTAAAATAACCACTTTAGTTATTTATAAAATAAATTAAATAATTCATTATAAGTTAAACTGTTGAATTATTTATATGATAAAATCAACAATTCATTTTAAAATAATCACTTGAATTATTCATATAATAAAATAAACTATTGCATTATTTATATAATAAATTTAATTATTGAATTATTTACACAATAAATTAAACAATTCATTATAAATTAAAAAATTGAATTATTTATATAATAAATTGAACCATTGAATTATTTATATAATAAATTAAACTTTGAATTATTTTTATGATAAATTAAACAGTTCATTTAAAAATAATCACTTGCATTATTTATGTAATAAATTCAACAATTCATTATAAATTAAGTTATTGAATTATTTATGTAATAAATTCAACCTTGAATTATTTTTATAATAAATTAAACAATTCATTTAAAAATAATCACTTGAGTTATTTATAAAATAAATTAAACAATCCATTATAAATTAAAGTATTGAATTATTAACACAATAAAATAAACTTTGAATGATTTTTTAATATGTTAAACAAATCATTTTAAAATAATCACTTGAATTATTTATATAATAAATTAAACAATGAATGATAAATTAAAGTATTGAATTATTTATATAATAAATTAAACTATGAATTATTTTCACAATAAAATAAACTTTGAATTATTTTTATAATTAATTAAACAATTCATTTTAAAATAATCACTTGAATTATTTATATAATAAATTAAACAATTCATTATGAATTAAATTATTGCATGATTTATATAATAAATTAATCAATTCATTATGTATTAAACTATTGAATTAATTCTATAGTCAATAAAACTATTGAATTATTTATATAATTAATAAAATCTGAATTATTTATATAATAACTTAAACAATTCATTTAAAAATAATCACAGGAATTATTTTTATAATAAATTAAACAATTCATATAAAAATAATCACTTGAGTTATTTATAAAATAAATTAAACAATTCATTATAAATTAAACTATTGAATTATTTATATGATAAATTCAATAATTCATTATAAATTAAACGATTGAATTATTTATGTAATAAATTAAACTTTGAATTATTTTTATAAATAAAACAATTCATTTTAAAATATTCACTTGAATTATTTATAAAATAAATTAAACAATTCATTATCAATTAAACTATTGAATTATTTATATAATAACTTAAATTATTGCATAACTTATATGATAAATTAAACTTTGAATTGTTTTTATAATAAATTAAACTATTGAATTATTTATATAATTCATAAAATTTGAATTATTTTTATAATAAATTAAAGAATTCATTTTAAAATAAACACATGAATTATTTATAAAATAAATTAAATAATTAAATAACTGTTGAATTATTTATATGATAAAAACAACAATTCATTTTAAAATAATGACTTGAATTATTTATATAATAAAATAAACTATTCAATTATTTATATATTAACTTGAATTATTGAATTATTTACATAATAAATTAAACAATTCATTATCAATTAAAAAATTGAATTATTTATATAATAAATTGAACCATTGAATTGTTTATATAATAAATTAAACTTTGAATAATTTTTATGATAAATTAAACAGTTCATTTAAAAATAATCGCTTGCATTATTTATGTAATAAATTAAACAATTCATTATAAATTAAGTTATTGAATTATTTATGTAATAAATTCAACCTTGAATTATTTTTATAATAAATTAAACAATTCATTTAAAAATAATCACTTGAATTATTTTTATAATTAATTATACAATTCATTATGAATTGTATTATTGAATGATTTCTATAATAAATTAAACAATTCATTATAAATTAAATGATTGAATTATTGATATAATAAATTAATCTATTGCTTTATTTATATAATAAATTAAACTTTGAATTATTTTTTCAATAAATTAACAGTTCATTTAAAAATAATCACTTGAATGATTTATATAATAAATTAAACAAATCATTATAAATTAAACTATTGAATTATTCATACAATAAATTAAACTATTGCTTTATATATATAATAAATTAAACTTTGAATTAATTTTATAATATATTAAACAATTCATTCTAAATTTAAACTATTGAATTATTTATACAATAAATTACATTTGAATAATTTTTATAATAAATTAAAAAATTCATTTAAAAATAATCACTTGAATTATTTATATAATAAATTAAACAATTCATTATGAATTAAATTATTGCATGATTTATATAATAAATTAATCAATTCATTATGTATTAAACTATTGAATTATTTCTATAATCAATAAAACTATTGAATTATTTATATAATTAATAAAATCTGAATTATTTATATAATAACTTAAACAATTCATTAAAAAATAATCACATGAATTATTTATAAAATAAATAAAATAATTCATTACAAATTTAAAAAATGAATTACTTATATAATAAATTGAACTATTGAATTATTTATATAATAAATTAAACTTTGAATTATTTTTATAATAACTTAAACAATTCATTTAAAAATAATCACAGGAATTATTTTTATAATAAATTAAACAATTCATTTAAAAATAATCACTTGAGTTATTTATAAAATAAATTAAACAATTCATTATAAATTAAACTATTGAATTATTTATATAATTAATAAAATTTGAATTCTTTTTATAATAAGTTAAAGAATTCATTTTAAAATAAATTAAATAATTCAATATAAATTAAAAAATTGAATTATTTATATAATAAATTGAACTACTGAATCATTTATATAATAAATTAAACTTTGAATTATTTTTTCAATAAATTAAACAGTTCATTTAAAAATAATCACTTGAATGATTTATATAATAAATTAAACAAATCATTATAAATTAACCTATTGAATTATTCATACAATAAATTAAACTATTGCTTTATTTATATAATAAATTAAACTTTGAATTATTTTTATAATAAATTAAACAATTCATTTTAAAATAACCACTTTAATTATTTATAAAATAAATTAAATAATTCATTATAAGTTAAACTGTTGAATTATTTATATGATAAAATCAACAATTCATTTCAAAATAATCACTTGAATTATTCATATAATAAAATAAACTATTGCATTATTTATATAATAAATTTAATTATTGAATTATTTACACAATAAATTAAACAATTCATTATAAATTAAAAAATTGAATTATTTATATAATAAATTGAACCATTGAATTATTTATATAATAAATTAAACTTTGAATTATTTTTATGATAAATTAAACAGTTCATTTAAAAATAATCACTTGCATTATTTATGTAATAAATTCAACAATTCATTATAAATTAAGTTATTGAATTATTTATGTAATAAATTCAACCTTGAATTATTTTTATAATAAATTAAACAATTCATTTAAAAATAATCACTGGAATTATTTTTATAATAAATTAAACAATTCATTTTAAAATAATCACATGAATTATTTATAAAATAAATTAAACAATTCATTATGAATTAATTTATTGAATGATTTATATAATAACTTAAACAATTCATTATAAATTAAACGATTGAATTATTTATATAATAAATTAAACTATGAATTATTTTCATAATAAAATAAACTTTGAATTATTTTTATAATAAATTAAACAATTCATTTAAAAATAATCACTGGAATTATTTTTATAATAAATTAAACAATTCATTTTAAAATAATCACATGAATTATTTATAAAATAAATTAAACAATTCATTATGAATTAATTTATTGAATGATTTACACAATAAATTAAACAATTCATTATAAATTAAAAAATTGAATTATTTATATAATAAATTGAACCATTGAATTATTTATATAATAAATTAAACTTTGAATTATTTTTATGATAAATTAAACAGTTCATTTAAAAATAATCACTTGCATTATTTATGTAATAAATTCAACAATTCATTATAAATTAAGTTATTGAATTATTTATGTAATAAATTCAACCTTGAATTATTTTTATAATAAATTAAACAATTCATTTAAAAATAATCACTGGAATTATTTTTATAATAAATTAAACAATTCATTTTAAAATAATCACATGAATTATTTATAAAATAAATTAAACAATTCATTATGAATTAATTTATTGAATGATTTATATAATAACTTAAACAATTCATTATAAATTAAACGATTGAATTATTTATATAATAAATTAAACTATGAATTATTTTCATAATAAAATAAACTTTGAATTATTTTTATAATAAATTAAACAATTCATTTAAAAATAATCACTGGAATTATTTTTATAATAAATTAAACAATTCATTTTAAAATAATCACATGAATTATTTATAAAATAAATTAAACAATTCATTATGAATTAATTTATTGAATGATTTATATAATAACTTAAACAATTCATTATAAATTAAACGATTGAATTATTTATATAATAAATTAAACTATGAATTATTTTCATAATAAAATAAACTTTGAATTATTTTTATAATAAATTAAACAATTCATTTAAAAATAAACACTTTAATTATTTGTATAATAAATTTAATAATTAATTATAAATTATATTATTGAATTATGTACATAATAAATTGAACAATTCATTATAAATTAAAAAATTGAATTATTTATATAACAAATTGAACTATTGAATCATTTATATAATAAATTAAACAATTCTTTATAAATTAAACTGTTGAATTATTTATATAATAAATTAAACCTTGAATTATTTTTACAATAAATTAAAAAGATCATTTAAAAATAATCACTTGAATTATTTATATAATACACTAACAATTCATTATAAATTAAATTATTGAATTATTCATATAATAAATTAAACCTTGAATTATTTTTATAATAAATTAAACATTCATTATAAATTAAACGATTGAATTATTTATATAATATATTAAACTATTACTTTATTTAGAAACAAATTAAACTTTGAATTTTTTTTATAAATAAAAGAACTTATTTTAAAATAATCACTTGAAATATTTATAAAATAAATTAAACAATCCATTATAAATTAAAGTATTGAATTATTTATACAATAAAATAAACTTTGAATGATTTTTATAATATGTTAAACAAATCATTTTAAAATAATCACTTGAATTATTTATATAATAAATTAAACAATTAATGATAAATTAAAGTATTGAATTATTTATATAATAAAATAAACTTTGAATGATTTTTATAATATATTGAACAAATCATTTTAAAATAATCACTTGAATTATTTATATCATAAATTAAACAATTAATTATAAATTAATCTGTTGAATTATATGTATCATAAATTAAACGATGAATTATTTTCATAATAAAGAAAACTTTGAATTATCTTTATAATAAATTAAACAATTCATTTTAAAATAATCACTTGAATTATTTGTATAATATATTAAACAATTCATTATAAATTAAACGATTGAATTATTTATATAATAAATTAAACTATGAATTATTTTCATAATAAAATAAACTTTGAATTATTTTTATAATTAATTAAACAATTCATTTTAAAATAATCACTTGAATTATTTGTATAATATATTAAACAATTCATTCTAAATTTAAACTATTGAATTATTTATACAATAAATTACATTTGAATAATTTTTATAATAAATTTAAAAATTCATTTAAAAATAATCACTTGAATTATTTATATAATAAATTAAACAATTCATTATGAATTAAATTATTGCATGATTTATATAATAAATTAATCAATTCATTATGTATTAAACTATTGAATTATTTCTATAATCAATAAAACTATTGAATTATTTATATAATTAATAAAATCTGAATTATTTATATAATAACTTAAACAATTCATTAAAAAATAATCACATGAATTATTTATAAAATAAATAAAATAATTCATTACAAATTTAAAAAATGAATTACTTATATAATAAATTGAACTATTGAATTATTTATATAATAAATTAAACTTTGAATTATTTTTATAATAACTTAAACAATTCAGTTAAAATAATCACAGGAATTATTTTTATAATAAATTAAACAATTCATTTAAAAATAATCAGTTGAGTTATTTATAAAATAAATTCAACAATTCATTATAAATTAAACTATTGAATTATTTATATAATTAATAAAATTTGAATTATTTTTATAATAAGTTAAAGAATTCATTTTAAAATAAATTAAATAATTCAATATAAATTAAAAAATTGAATTATTTATATAATAAATTGAACTACTGAATCATTTATATAATAAATTAAACTTTGAATTATTTTTTCAATAAATTAAACAGTTCATTTAAAAATAATCACTTGAATGATTTATATAATAAATTAAACAAATCATTATAAATTAACCTATTGAATTATTCATACAATAAATTAAACTATTGCTTTATTTATATAATAAATTAAACTTTGAATTATTTTTATAATAAATTAAACAATTCATTTTAAAATAACCACTTTAGTTATTTATAAAATAAATTAAATAATTCATTATAAGTTAAACTGTTGAATTATTTATATGATAAAATCAACAATTCATTTTAAAATAATCACTTGAATTATTCATATAATAAAATAAACTATTGCATTATTTATATAATAAATTTAATTATTGAATTATTTACACAATAAATTAAACAATTCATTATAAATTAAAAAATTGAATTATTTATATAATAAATTGAACCATTGAATTATTTATATAATAAATTAAACTTTGAATTATTTTTATAATAAATTAAACAATTCATTTAAAAATAATCACTGGAATTATTTTTATAATAAATTAAACAATTCATTTTAAAATAATCACATGAATGATTTATATAATAACTTAAACAATTCATTATAAATTAAACGATTGAATTATTTATATAATAAATTAAACTATGAATTATTTTCATAATAAAATAAACTTTGAATTATTTTTATAATTAATTAAACAATTCATTTTAAAATAATCACTTGAATTATTTGTATAATATATTAAACAATTCATTCTAAATTTAAACTATTGAATTATTTATACAATAAATTACATTTGAATAATTTTTATAATAAATTAAAAAATTCATTTAAAAATAATCACTTGAATTATTTATATAATAAATTAAACAATTCATTATGAATTAAATTATTGCATGATTTATATAATAAATTAATCAATTCATTATGTATTAAACTATTGAATTATTTCTATAATCAATAAAACTATTGAATTATTTATATAATTAATAAAATCTGAATTATTTATATAATAACTTAAACAATTCATTAAAAAATAATCAAAGGAATTATTTTTATAATAAATTAAACAATTCATTTAAAAATAATCACTTGAGTTATTTATAAAATAAATTAAACAATCCATTATAAATTAAAGTATTGAATTATTTATACAATAAAATAAACTTTGAATGATTTTTATAATATGTTAAACAAATCATTTTAAAATAATCACTTGAATTATTTATATAATAAATTAAACAATTAATTATAAATTAAACTGTTGAATTATATATATCATCAATTAAACTATGAATTATTTACATAATAAATTAAACAATGCATTAAAAATTTAAAAATTGAATAATTTATATAATTAATTGAACTGTTGAATTATTTATGTAATAAATTAAACTTTGAATTATTTTTATAATAAATTAAACAATTCATTTTAAAATAATCACATGAATTATTTATAAAATAAATTAAACAATTCTTTATCAATTAAACAATGGAATTATTTATCTAATAAATTAAAGCTTGAAATATTTTTATAATAAATTAAACAATTCATTAAAAAATAATCACTTGAATTATTTATATAATGAATTAAACAATTAATGATAAATTTATCTGTTGAATTATATATATCATCAATTAAACTATGAATTATTTATATAATAAATTAAACAATTAATGATAAATTAAAGTATTGAATTATTTATATAATAAAATAAACTTTGAATGATTTTTATAATATATTGAACAAATCATTTTAAAATAATCACTTGAATTATTTATATCATAAATTAAACAATTAATTATAAATTAATCTGTTGAATTATATGTATCATAAATTAAACTATGAATTATTTTCATAATAATGAAAACTTTGAATTATCTTTATAATAAATTAAACAATTCATTTCAAAATAATCACTTGAATTATTTGTATAATATATTAAACAATTCATTATAAATTAAACTATTGAATTATTTATACAATAAATTAAAATTTGAATTATTTTTATAATAAATTAAACAATTCATTTTAAAATAATCACATGAATCATTTATAAAATAAATTAAACAATTCATTATGAATTAATTTATTGAATGATTTATATAATAACTTAAACAATTCATTATAAATTAAACGATTGAATTATTTATATAATAAATTAAACTATTGCTTTATTTATATAATAAATTAAACTTTGAATTATTTTTATAATAAATTAAACAATTCATTTTAAAAGAACCACTTTAATTATTTCTAAAATAAATTAAATAATTCATTATAAGTTAAACTGTTGAATTATTTATATGATAAAATCAACAATTCATTTTAAAATAATCACTTGAATTATTCATATAATAAAATAAACTATTGCATTATTTATATAATAAATTTAATTATTGAATTATTTACACAATAAATTAAACAATTCATTATAAATTAAAAAATTGAATTATTTATATAATAAATTGAACCATTGAATTATTTATATAATAAATTAAACTTTGAATTATTTTTATGATAAATTAAACAGTTCATTTAAAAATAATCACTTGCATTATTTATGTAATAAATTAAACAATTCATTATAAATTAAGTTATTGAATTATTTATGTAATAAATTCAACTTTGAATTATTTTTATAATAAATTAAACAATTCATTTAAAAATAATCACTGGAATTATTTTTATAATAAATTAAACAATTCATTTTAAAATAATCACATGAATTATTTATAAAATAAATTAAACAATTCATTATGAATTAATTTATTGAATGATTTATATAATAACTTAAACAATTCATTATAAATTAAACAATTGAATTATTTATATAATAAATTAAACTATGAATTATTTTCATAATAAAATAAACTTTGAATTATTTTTATAATAAATTAAACAATTCATTTAAAAATAAACACTTTAATTATTTGTATAATAAATTTAACAATTCATTATAAATTATATTATTGAATTACGTACATAATAAATTGAACAATTCATTATAAATTTAAAAATTGAATTATTTATATAACAAATTGAACTATTGAATCATTTATATAATAAATTAAACAATTCTTTATAAATTAAACAGTTGAATTATTTATATAATAAATTAAACCTTGAATTATTTTTTACAATAAATTAAAAAGATCATTTAAAAATAATCACTTGAATTATTTATATAATACACTAACAATTCATTATAAATTAAATTATTGAATTATTCATATAATAAATTAAACCTTGAATTATTTTTATAATAAATTAAACATTCATTATAAATTAAACGATTGAATTATTTATATAATATATTAAACTATTACTTTATTTAGAAACAAATTAAACTTTGAATTTTTTTTATAAATAAAAGAACTTATTTTAAAATAATCACTTGAAATATTTATAAAATAAATTAAACAATCCATTATAAATTAAAGTATTGAATTATTTATACAATAAAATAAACTTTGAATGATTTTTATAATATGTTAAACAAATCATTTTAAAATAATCACTTGAATTATTTATATAATAAATTAAACAATTAATTATAAATTAAACTGTTGAATTATATATATCATCAATTAAACTATGAATTATTTACATAATAAATTAAACAATGCATTAAAAATTTAAAAATTGAATAATTTATATAATTAATTGAACTGTTGAATTATTTATGTAATAAATTAAACTTTGAATTATTTTTATAATAAATTAAACAATTCATTTTAAAATAATCACATGAATTATTTATAAAATAAATTAAACAATTCTTTATCAATTAAACAATGGAATTATTTATCTAATAAATTAAAGCTTGAAATATTTTTATAATAAATTAAACAATTCATTTAAAAATAATGACTTGAATTATTTATATAATAAATTAAACAATTAATGATAAATTGAAGTATTGAATTATTTATATAATAAAATAAACTTTGAATGATTTTTATAATATATTGAACAAATCATTTTAAAATAATCACTTGAATTATTTATATCATAAATTAAACAATTAATTATAAATTAATCTGTTGAATTATATGTATCATAAATTAAACTATGAATTATTTTCATAATAATGAAAACTTTGAATTATCTTTATAATAAATTAAACAATTCATTTTAAAATAATCACTTGAATTATTTGTATAATATGTTAAACAATTCATTATAAATTAAACTATTGAATTATTTATACAATAAATTAAAATTTGAATTATTTTTATATTAAATTAAACAATTCATTTTAAAATAATCACATGAATTATTTATAAAATAAATTAAACAATTCATTATGAATTAATTTATAATAAATTAAACAATTCTTTATGAATTAATTTATTGAATGATTTATAGAATAACTTAAACAATTCATTATAAATTAAACGATTGAATTATTTATATAATAAATTAAACTATGAATTATTTTCATAATAAAATAAACTTTGAATTATTTTTATAATTAATTAAACAATTCATTTTAAAATAATCACTTGAATTATTTGTATAATATATTAAACAATTCATTCTAAATTTAAACTATTGAATTATTTATACAATAAATTACATTTGAATAATTTTTATAATAAATTAAAAAATTCATTTAAAAATAATCACTTGAATTATTTATATAATAAATTAAACAATTCATTATGAATTAAATTATTGCATGATTTATATAATAAATTAATCAATTCATTATGTATTAAACTATTGAATTATTTCTATAATCAATAAAACTATTGAATTATTTATATAATTAATAAAATCTGAATTATTTATATAATAACTTAAATAATTCATTTAAAAATAATCAAAGGAATTATTTTTATAATAAATTAAACAATTCATTTAAAAATAATCACTTGAGTTATTTATAAAATAAATTAAACAATCCATTATAAATTAAAGTATTGAATTATTTATACAATAAAATAAACTTTGAATGATTTTTATAATATGTTAAACAAATCATTTTAAAATAATCACTTGAATTATTTATATAATAAATTAAACAATTAATTATAAATTAAACTGTTGAATTATATATATCATCAATTAAACTATGAATTATTTACATAATAAATTAAACAATGCATTAAAAATTTAAAAATTGAATAATTTATATAATTAATTGAACTGTTGAATTATTTATGTAATAAATTAAACTTTGAATTATTTTCATAATAAATTAAACAATTCATTTTAAAATAATCACATGAATTATTTATAAAATAAATTAAACAATTCTTTATCAATTAAACAATGGAATTATTTATCTCATAAATTAAAGCTTGAAATATTTTTATAATAAATTAAACAATTCATTTAAAAATAATGACTTGAATTATTTATATAATAAATTAAACAATTAATGATAAATTAAATTATTGAATTATTTATATAATAAAATAAACTTTGAATGATTTTTATAATATATTGAACAAATCATTTTAAAATAATCACTTGAATTATTTATGTCATAAATTAAACAATTAATTATAAATTAATCTGTTGAATTATATGTATCATAAATTAAACTATGAATTATTTTCATAATAATGAAAACTTTGAATTATCTTTATAATAAATTAAACAATTCATTTTAAAATAATCACTTGAATTATTTGTATAATATATTAAACAATTCATTATAAATTAAACTATTGAATTATTTATACAATAAATTAAAATTTGAATTATTTTTATAATAAATTAAACAATTCATTTTAAAATAATCACATGAATTATTTATAAAATAAATTAAACAATTCATTATGAATTAATTTATAATAAATTAAACAATTCTTTATGAATTAATTTATTGAATGATTTATAGAATAACTTAAACAATTCATTATAAATTAAACGATTGAATTATTTATATAATAAATTAAACTATGAATTATTTTCATAATAAAATAAACTTTGAATTATTTTTATAATTAATTAAACAATTCATTTTAAAATAATCACTTGAATTATTTGTATAATATATTAAACAATTCATTCTAAATTTAAACTATTGAATTATTTATACAATAAATTACATTTGAATAATTTTTATAATAAATTAAAAAATTCATTTAAAAATAATCACTTGAATTATTTATATAATAAATTAAACAATTCATTATGAATTAAATTATTGCATGATTTATATAATAAATTAATCAATTCATTATGTATTAAACTGTTGAATTATTTCTATAATCAATAAAACTATTGAATTATTTATATAATTAATAAAATCTGAATTATTTATATAATAACTTAAACAATTCATTTAAAAATAATCAAAGGAATTATTTTTATAATAAATTAAACAATTCATTTAAAAATAATCACTTGAGTTATTTATAAAATAAATTAAACAATCCATTATAAATTAAAGTATTGAATTATTAACACAATAAAATAAACTTTGAATGATTTTTTAATATGTTAAACAAATCATTTTAAAATAATCACTTGAATTATTTATATAATAAATTAAACAATGAATGATAAATTAAAGTATTGAATTATTTATATAATAAATTAAACTATGAATTATTTTCACAATAAAATAAACTTTGAATTATTTTTATAATTAATTAAACAATTCATTTTAAAATAATCACTTGAATTATTTATATAATAAATTAAACAATTCATTATGAATTAAATTATTGCATGATTTATATAATAAATTAATCAATTCATTATGTATTAAACTATTGAATTAATTCTATAATCAATAAAACTATTGAATTATTTATATAATTAATAAAATCTGAATTATTTATATAATAACCTAAACAATTCATTTAAAAATAATCACAGGAATTATTTTTATAATAAATTAAACAATTCATATAAAAATAATCACTTGAGTTATTTATAAAATAAATTAAACAATTCATTATAAATTAAACTATTGAATTATTTATATGATAAATTCAATAATTCATTATAAATTAAACGATTGAATTATTTATGTAATAAATTAAACTTTGAATTATTTTTATAAATAAAACAATTCATTTTAAAATATTCACTTGAATTATTTATAAAATAAATTAAACAATTCATTATCAATTAAACTATTGAATTATTTATATAATAACTTAAATTATTGCATAACTTATATGATAAATTAAACTTTGAATTGTTTTTATAATAAATTAAACTATTGAATTATTTATATAATTCATAAAATTTGAATTATTTTTATAATAAATTAAAGAATTCATTTTAAAATAAACACATGAATTATTTATAAAATAAATTAAATAATTTAATATAAATTAAACTGTTGAATTATTTATATGATAAAAACAACAATTCATTTTAAAATAATGACTTGAATTATTTATATAATAAAATAAACTATTCAATTATTTATATATTAACTTGAATTATTGAATTATTTACATAATAAATTAAACAATTCATTATCAATTAAAAAATTGAATTATTTATATAATAAATTGAACCATTGAATTGTTTATATAATAAATTAAACTTTGAATAATTTTTATGATAAATTAAACAGTTCATTTAAAAATAATCGCTTGCATTATTTATGTAATAAATTAAACAATTCATTATAAATTAAGTTATTGAATTATTTATGTAATAAATTCAACCTTGAATTATTTTTATAATAAATTAAACAATTCATTTATAAATAATCACTTGAATTATTTTTATAATTAATTATACAATTCATTATGAATTGTATTATTGAATGATTTCTATAATAAATTAAACAATTCATTATAAATTAAATGATTGAATTATTGATATAATAAATTAATCTATTGCTTTATTTATATAATAAATTAAACTTTGAATTATTTTTTCAATAAATTAACAGTTCATTTAAAAATAATCACTTGAATGATTTATATAATAAATTAAACAAATCATTATAAATTAAACTATTGAATTATTCATACAATAAATTAAACTATTGCTTTATATATATAATAAATTAAACTTTGAATTAATTTTATAATATATTAAACAATTCATTTTAAAATAACCACTTTAATTATTTATAAAATAAATTAAATAATTCATTATAAATTAAACTGTTGAATTATTTTTATGATAAATTAAACAGTTCATTTAAAAATAATCACTTGCATTATTTATGTAATAAATTAAACAATTCATTATAAATTAAGTTATTGAATTATTTATGTAATAAATTCAACCTTGAATTATTTTTATAATTAATTAAACAATTCATTTTAAAATAATCACTTGAATTATTTGTATAATATATTAAACAATTCATTCTAAATTTAAACTATTGAATTATTTATACAATAAATTACATTTGAATAATTTTTATAATAAATTAAAAAATTCATTTTAAAATAATCACTTGAGTTATTTATAAAATAAATTAAACAATCCATTATAAATTAAAGTATTGAATTATTAACACAATAAAATAAACTTTGAATGATTTTTTAATATGTTAAACAAATCATTTTAAAATAATCACTTGAATTATTTATATAATAAATTAAACAATGAATGATAAATTAAAGTATTGAATTATTTATATAATAAATTAAACTATGAATTATTTTCACAATAAAATAAACTTTGAATTATTTTTATAATTAATTAAACAATTCATTTTAAAATAATCACTTGAATTATTTATATAATAAATTAAACAATTCATTATGAATTAAATTATTGCATGATTTATATAATAAATTAATCAATTCATTATGTATTAAACTATTGAATTAATTCTATAATCAATAAAACTATTGAATTATTTATATAATTAATAAAATCTGAATTATTTATATAATAACCTAAACAATTCATTTAAAAATAATCACAGGAATTATTTTTATAATAAATTAAACAATTCATATAAAAATAATCACTTGAGTTATTTATAAAATAAATTAAACAATTCATTATAAATTAAACTATTGAATTATTTATATGATAAATTCAATAATTCATTATAAATTAAACGATTGAATTATTTATGTAATAAATTAAACTTTGAATTATTTTTATAAATAAAACAATTCATTTTAAAATATTCACTTGAATTATTTATAAAATAAATTAAACAATTCATTATCAATTAAACTATTGAATTATTTATATAATAACTTAAATTATTGCATAACTTATATGATAAATTAAACTTTGAATTGTTTTTATAATAAATTAAACTATTGAATTATTTATATAATTCATAAAATTTGAATTATTTTTATAATAAATTTAAGAATTCATTTTAAAATAAACACATGAATTATTTATAAAATAAATTAAATAATTTAATATAAATTAAACTGTTGAATTATTTATATGATAAAAACAACAATTCATTTTAAAATAATGACTTGAATTATTTATATAATAAAATAAACTATTCAATTATTTATATATTAACTTGAATTATTGAATTATTTACATAATAAATTAAACAATTCATTATCAATTAAAAAATTGAATTATTTATATAATAAATTGAACCATTGAATTGTTTATATAATAAATTAAACTTTGAATAATTTTTATGATAAGTTAAACAGTTCATTTAAAAATAATCGCTTGCATTATTTATGTAATAAATTAAACAATTCATTATAAATTAAACGATTGAATTATTTATATAATAAATTAAACTATGAATTATTTTCATAATAAAATAAACTTTGAATTATTTTTATAATTAATTAAACAATTCATTTTAAAATAATCACTTGAATTATTTGTATAATATATTAAACAATTCATTCTAAATTTAAACTATTGAATTATTTATACAATAAATTACATTTGAATAATTTTTATAATAAATTAAAAAATTCATTTAAAAATAATCACTTGAATTATTTATATAATAAATTAAACAATTCATTATGAATTAAATTATTGCATGATTTATATAATAAATTAATCAATTCATTATGTATTAAACTATTGAATTATTTCTATAATCAATAAAACTATTGAATTATTTATATAATTAATAAAATCTGAATTATTTATATAATAACTTAAATAATTCATTTAAAAATAATCAAAGGAATTATTTTTATAATAAATTAAACAATTCATTTAAAAATAATCACTTGAGTTATTTATAAAATAAATTAAACAATCCATTATAAATTAAAGTATTGAATTATTTATACAATAAAATAAACTTTGAATGATTTTTATAATATGTTAAACAAATCATTTTAAAATAATCACTTGAATTATTTATATAATAAATTAAACAATTAATTATAAATTAAACTGTTGAATTATATATATCATCAATTAAACTATGAATTATTTACATAATAAATTAAACAATGCATTAAAAATTTAAAAATTGAATAATTTATATAATTAATTGAACTGTTGAATTATTTATGTAATAAATTAAACTTTGAATTATTTTCATAATAAATTAAACAATTCATTTTAAAATAATCACATGAATTATTTATAAAATAAATTAAACAATTCTTTATCAATTAAACAATGGAATTATTTATCTCATAAATTAAAGCTTGAAATATTTTTATAATAAATTAAACAATTCATTTAAAAATAATGACTTGAATTATTTATATAATAAATTAAACAATTAATGATAAATTAAATTATTGAATTATTTATATAATAAAATAAACTTTGAATGATTTTTATAATATATTGAACAAATCATTTTAAAATAATCACTTGAATTATTTATGTCATAAATTAAACAATTAATTATAAATTAATCTGTTGAATTATAAGTATCATAAATTAAACTATGAATTATTTTCATAATAATGAAAACTTTGAATTATCTTTATAATAAATTAAACAATTCATTTTAAAATAATCACTTGAATTATTTGTATAATATATTAAACAATTCATTATAAATTAAACTATTGAATTATTTATACAATAAATTAAAATTTGAATTATTTTTATAATAAATTAAACAATTCATTTTAAAATAATCACATGAATTATTTATAAAATAAATTAAACAATTCATTATGAATTAATTTATAATAAATTAAACAATTCTTTATGAATTAATTTATTGAATGATTTATAGAATAACTTAAACAATTCATTATAAATTAAACGATTGAATTATTTATATAATAAATTAAACTATGAATTATTTTCATAATAAAATAAACTTTGAATTATTTTTATAATTAATTAAACAATTCATTTTAAAATAATCACTTCAATTATTTGTATAATATATTAAACAATTCATTCTAAATTTAAACTATTGAATTATTTATACAATAAATTACATTTGAATAATTTTTATAATAAATTAAAAAATTCATTTAAAAATAATCACTTGAATTATTTATATAATAAATTAAACAATTCATTATGAATTAAATTATTGCATGATTTATATAATAAATTAATCAATTCATTATGTATTAAACTATTGAATTATTTCTATAATCAATAAAACTATTGAATTATTTATATAATTAATAAAATCTGAATTATTTATATAATAACTTAAACAATTCATTTAAAAATAATCAAAGGAATTATTTTTATAATAAATTAAACAATTCATTTAAAAATAATCACTTGAGTTATTTATAAAATAAATTAAACAATCCATTATAAATTAAAGTATTGAATTATTAACACAATAAAATAAACTTTGAATGATTTTTTAATATGTTAAACAAATCATTTTAAAATAATCACTTGAATTATTTATATAATAAATTAAACAATGAATGATAAATTAAAGTATTGAATTATTTATATAATAAATTAAACTATGAATTATTTTCACAATAAAATAAACTTTGAATTATTTTTATAATTAATTAAACAATTCATTTTAAAATAATCACTTGAATTATTTATATAATAAATTAAACAATTCATTATGAATTAAATTATTGCATGATTTATATAATAAATTAATCAATTCATTATGTATTAAACTATTGAATTAATTCTATAATCAATAAAACTATTGAATTATTTATATAATTAATAAAATCTGAATTATTTATATAATAACCTAAACAATTCATTTAAAAATAATCACAGGAATTATTTTTATAATAAATTAAACAATTCATATAAAAATAATCACTTGAGTTATTTATAAAATAAATTAAACAATTCATTATAAATTAAACTATTGAATTATTTATATGATAAATTCAATAATTCATTATAAATTAAACGATTGAATTATTTATGTAATAAATTAAACTTTGAATTATTTTTATAAATAAAACAATTCATTTTAAAATATTCACTTGAATTATTTATAAAATAAATTAAACAATTCATTATCAATTAAACTATTGAATTATTTATATAATAACTTAAATTATTGCATAACTTATATGATAAATTAAACTTTGAATTGTTTTTATAATAAATTAAACTATTGAATTATTTATATAATTCATAAAATTTGAATTATTTTTATAATAAATTAAAGAATTCATTTTAAAATAAACACATGAATTATTTATAAAATAAATTAAATAATTTAATATAAATTAAACTGTTGAATTATTTATATGATAAAAACAACAATTCATTTTAAAATAATGACTTGAATTATTTATATAATAAAATAAACTATTCAATTATTTATATATTAACTTGAATTATTGAATTATTTACATAATAAATTAAACAATTCATTATCAATTAAAAAATTGAATTATTTATATAATAAATTGAACCATTGAATTGTTTATATAATAAATTAAACTTTGAATAATTTTTATGATAAATTAAACAGTTCATTTAAAAATAATCGCTTGCATTATTTATGTAATAAATTAAACAATTCATTATAAATTAAGTTATTGAATTATTTATGTAATAAATTCAAACTTGAATTATTTTTATAATAAATTAAACAATTCATTTATAAATAATCACTTGAATTATTTTTATAATTAATTATACAATTCATTATGAATTGTATTATTGAATGATTTCTATAATAAATTAAACAATTCATTATAAATTAAATGATTGAATTATTGATATAATAAATTAATCTATTGCTTTATTTATATAATAAATTAAACTTTGAATTATTTTTTCAATAAATTAACAGTTCATTTAAAAATAATCACTTGAATGATTTATATAATAAATTAAACAAATCATTATAAATTAAACTATTGAATTATTCATACAATAAATTAAACTATTGCTTTATATATATAATAAATTAAACTTTGAATTAATTTTATAATATATTAAACAATTCATTTTAAAATAACCACTTTAATTATTTATAAAATAAATTAAATAATTCATTATAAATTAAACTGTTGAATTATTTTTATGATAAATTAAACAGTTCATTTAAAAATAATCACTTGCATTATTTATGTAATAAATTAAACAATTCATTATAAATTAAGTTATTGAATTATTTATGTAATAAATTCAACCTTGAATTATTTTTATAATTAATTAAACAATTCATTTTAAAATAATCACTTGAATTATTTGTATAATATATTAAACAATTCATTCTAAATTTAAACTATTGAATTATTTATACAATAAATTACATTTGAATAATTTTTATAATAAATTAAAAAATTCATTTAAAAATAATCACTTGAATTATTTATATAATAAATTAAACAATTCATTATGAATTAAATTATTGCATGATTTATATAATAAATTAATCAATTCATTATGTATTAAACTATTGAATTATTTCTATAATCAATAAAACTATTGAATTATTTATATAATTAATAAAATCTGAATTATTTATATAATAACTTAAACAATTCATTAAAAAATAATCAAAGGAATTATTTTTATAATAAATTAAACAATTCATTTTAAAATAATCACATGAATTATTTGTATAATATATTAAACAATTCATTATAAATTAAAATATTGAATTATTTATACAATAAATTAAAATTTGAATTATTTTTATAATAAATTAAACAATTCATTTTAAAATAATCACATGAATTATTTATAAAATAAATTAAACAATTCATTATGAATTAATTTATAATAAATTAAACAATTCTTTATGAATTAATTTATTGAATGATTTATAGAATAACTTAAACAATTCATTATAAATTAAACGATTGAATTATTTATATAATAAATTAAACTATGAATTATTTTCATAATAAAATAAACTTTGAATTATTTTTATAATTAATTAAACAATTCATTTTAAAATAATCACTTGAATTATTTGTATAATATATTAAACAATTCATTCTAAATTTAAACTATTGAATTATTTATACAATAAATTACATTTGAATAATTTTTATAATAAATTAAAAAATTCATTTAAAAATAATCACTTGAATTATTTATATAATAAATTAAACAATTCATTATGAATTAAATTATTGCATGATTTATATAATAAATTAATCAATTCATTATGTATTAAACTATTGAATTATTTCTATAATCAATAAAACTATTGAATTATTTATATAATTAATAAAATCTGAATTATTTATATAATAACCTAAACAATTCATTTAAAAATAATCACAGGAATTATTTTTATAATAAATTAAACAATTCATATAAAAATAATCACTTGAGTTATTTATAAAATAAATTAAACAATCCATTATAAATTAAAGTATTGAATTATTAACACAATAAAATAAACTTTGAATGATTTTTTAATATGTTAAACAAATCATTTTAAAATAATCACTTGAATTATTTATATAATAAATTAAACAATGAATGATAAATTAAAGTATTGAATTATTTATATAATAAATTAAACTATGAATTATTTTCACAATAAAATAAACTTTGAATTATTTTTATAATTAATTAAACAATTCATTTTAAAATAATCACTTGAATTATTTATATAATAAATTAAACAATTCATTATGAATTAAATTATTGCATGATTTATATAATAAATTAATCAATTCATTATGTATTAAACTATTGAATTAATTCTATAATCAATAAAACTATTGAATTATTTATATAATTAATAAAATCTGAATTATTTATATAATAACCTAAACAATTCATTTAAAAATAATCACAGGAATTATTTTTATAATAAATTAAACAATTCATATAAAAATAATCACTTGAGTTATTTATAAAATAAATTAAACAATTCATTATCAATTAAACTATTGAATTATTTATATGATAAATTCAATAATTCATTATAAATTAAACGATTGAATTATTTATGTAATAAATTAAACTTTGAATTATTTTTATAAATAAAACAATTCATTTTAAAATATTCACTTGAATTATTTATAAAATAAATTAAACAATTCATTATCAATTAAACTATTGAATTATTTATATAATAACTTAAATTATTGCATAACTTATATGATAAATTAAACTTTGAATTGTTTTTATAATAAATTAAACTATTGAATTATTTATATAATTCATAAAATTTGAATTATTTTTATAATAAATTAAAGAATTCATTTTAAAATAAACACATGAATTATTTATAAAATAAATTAAATAATTTAATATAAATTAAACTGTTGAATTATTTATATGATAAAAACAACAATTCATTTTAAAATAATGACTTGAATTATTTATATAATAAAATAAACTATTCAATTATTTATATATTAACTTGAATTATTGAATTATTTACATAATAAATTAAACAATTCATTATCAATTAAAAAATTGAATTATTTATATAATAAATTGAACCATTGAATTGTTTATATAATAAATTAAACTTTGAATAATTTTTATGATAAATTAAACAGTTCATTTAAAAATAATCGCTTGCATTATTTATGTAATAAATTAAACAATTCATTATAAATTAAGTTATTGAATTATTTATGTAATAAATTCAACCTTGAATTATTTTTATAATAAATTAAACAATTCATTTATAAATAATCACTTGAATTATTTTTATAATTAATTATACAATTCATTATGAATTGTATTATTGAATGATTTCTATAATAAATTAAACAATTCATTATAAATTAAATGATTGAATTATTGATATAATAAATTAATCTATTGCTTTATTTATATAATAAATTAAACTTTGAATTATTTTTTCAATAAATTAACAGTTCATTTAAAAATAATCACTTGAATGATTTATATAATAAATTAAACAAATCATTATAAATTAAACTATTGAATTATTCATACAATAAATTAAACTATTGCTTTATATATATAATAAATTAAACTTTGAATTAATTTTATAATATATTAAACAATTCATTTTAAAATAACCACTTTAATTATTTATAAAATAAATTAAATAATTCATTATAAATTAAACTGTTGAATTATTTTTATGATAAATTAAACAGTTCATTTAAAAATAATCACTTGCATTATTTATGTAATAAATTAAACAATTCATTATAAATTAAGTTATTGAATTATTTATGTAATAAATTCAACCTTGAATTATTTTTATAATTAATTAAACAATTCATTTTAAAATAATCACTTGAATTATTTGTATAATATATTAAACAATTCATTCTAAATTTAAACTATTGAATTATTTATACAATAAATTACATTTGAATAATTTTTATAATAAATTAAAAAATTCATTTAAAAATAATCACTTGAATTATTTATATAATAAATTAAACAATTCATTATGAATTAAATTATTGCATGATTTATATAATAAATTAATCAATTCATTATGTATTAAACTATTGAATTATTTCTATAATCAATAAAACTATTGAATTATTTATATAATTAATAAAATCTGAATTATTTATATAATAACTTAAACAATTCATTAAAAAATAATCAAAGGAATTATTTTTATAATAAATTAAACAATTCATTTTAAAATAATCACATGAATTATTTATAAAATAAATTAAACAATTCATTATGAATTAATTTATTGAATGATTTATATAATAACTTAAACAATTCATTATAAATTAAACGATTGAATTATTTATATAATAAATTAAACTATGAATTGTTTTCATAATAAAATAGACTTTGAATTATTTTTATAATTAATTAAACAATTCATTTTAAAATAATCACATGAATTATTTATAAAATAAATTAAACAATTCATTATGAATTAATTTATTGAATGATTTATATAATAACTTAAACAATTCATTATAAATTAAACGATTGAATTATTTATATAATAAATTAAACTATGAATTATTTTCATAATAAAATAAACTTTGAATGATTTTTATAATAAATTAAACAATTCATTTAAAATTAAACACTTTAATTATTTGTATAATAAATTAAACAATTCATTATAAATTATATTATTGAATTATGTACATAATGCATTGAACAATTCATTATAAATTTAAAAATTGATTTATTTATATAACAAATTGAACTATTGAATCATTTATATAATAAATTAAACAAATCTTTATAAATTAAACTGTTGAATTATTTATATAATAAATTAAACCTTGAATTATTTTTATAATAAATTAAACAGTTCATTTAAAAATAATGACTTGAATTATTTATGTAATAAATTACACAATTCATTATAAATTAACTTATTGAATTATTTATATAATAAATTCAACCTTGAATTATTTTTATAATAAATTAAACAATTCATTTAAAAATAATCACTTGAATTATTTTTATAATAAATTAAACAATTCATTATAAATTAAACGATTAAATTATTTATATAATAAATTAAACTATTACTTTATTTAGAAACAAATTAAACTTTGAATTTTTTTAATAAATAAAAGAACTCATTTCAAAATAATCACTTGAAATATTTATAAAATAAATTAAACAATCCATTATAAATTAAAGTATTGAATTATTTATACAATAAAATAAACTTTGAATGATTTTTATAATATGTTAAACAAATCATTTTAAAATAATCACTTGAATTATTTATATAATAAATTAAACAATTAATTATAAATTAAACTGTTGAATTATATATATCATCAATTAAACTATGAATTATTTACATAATAAATTAAACAATGCATTAAAAATTTAAAAATTGAATAATTTATATAATTAATTGAACTGTTGAATTATTTATGTAATAAATTAAACTTTGAATTATTTTTATAATAAATTAATCAATTCATTTTAAAATAATCACATGAATTATTTATAAAATAAATTAAACAATTCTTTATCAATTAAACGATGGAATTATTTATATAATAAATTAAAGCTTGAAATATTTTTATAATAAATTAAACAATTCATTTAAAAAGAATCACTTGAATTATTTATATAATAAATTAAACAATTAATGATAAATTAAATTATTGAATTATTTATATAATAAAATAAACTTTGAATGATTTTTATAATATATTGAACAAATCATTTTAAAATAATCACTTGAATTATTTATATCATAAATTAAACAATTAATTATAAATTAATCTGTTGAATTATATGTATCATAAATTAAACTATGAATTATTTTCATAATAATGAAAACTTTGAATTATCTTTATAATAAATTAAACAATTCATTTTAAAATAATCACTTGAATTATTTGTATAGTATATTAAACAATTCATTATAAATTAAACTATTGAATGATTTATACAATAAATTAAAATTTGAATTATTTTTATAATAAATTAAACAATTCATTTTAAAATAATCACATGAATTATTTATAAAATAAATTAGCAATTCATTATGAATTAATTTATTCAATGATTTATATAATAATTTAAACAATTCATTATAAATTAAACGATTGAATTACTTATATAATAAATTAAACTATGAATTATTTTCATAATAAAATAAACTTTGAATTCTTTTTATAATTAATTAAACAATTCATTTAAAAATAATCACTTGAATTATTTGTATAATATATTAAACAATTCATTCTAAATTTAAACTATTGAATTATTTTTTACAATAAATTAAACTTTGAATTATTATTATAATATATTAAACAATTCATTTTAAAATAATCAATTGAATTATTTATATAATAAATTAAACTTTGAATTATTTTTGTAATAAATTAAACAATTCATTCTGAATTAAATTATTGAATGATTTATATAATAAGTTAAACAATTCTTTATCAATTAAACGGTTGAATTATTTATATAATAAATTTAACATTGAATTATTTTTACAATAAATTAAAAAGTTCATTTAAAAATAATCACTTGAATTATTTATATAATACACTAACAATTCATTATAAATTAAATTATTGAATTATTTATATAATGAATTCAACCTTGAATTATTTTTATAATAAATTAAACAATTCATTTAAAAATAATCACTTGAATTATTTTTATAATAAATTAAACAATTCATTATAAAATAATCACATGAATTATTTATAAAATAAATTAAACAATTCATTATGAATTAATTTATTGAATGATTTATATAATAACTTAAACAATTCATTATAAATTAAACTATTGAATTATTTATACAATAAATTAAACTTTGAATTATTTTTATAATAAATTAAACTATTCATTTCAAAATAATCACATGAATTATTTATAAAATAAATTAAACAATTCTTTATCAATTGAACTATGGAATTATTTATATAATAAATTAAACTATTGCTTTGTTTATATAATAAATTAAACTTTGAATTTTTTTAATAAATCAAACAATTCATTTTAAAATTATCACTTGAAATATTTATAAAATAAATTAAACAATTCATTATAAATTAAACTATTGAAATATTTATATAATTAATTAAATTTGAATTATTGTTATAAAAAATTTAACAATTCCTTATAAATAAAACTATTGAATTATTTATATGATAAATTCAACAATTCATTTTAAAATAATCACTTGAATTATTTGTATAATAAATTAAACAATTCATTATGAATTAAAATATTGAATGATTTTTATAATAAATTGAAAAATTCATTATAAATTAAACGATTGAATTATTTATATAATAAATTGAACTATTGCTACATTTATATATTAAATTAAACTTTGAATTTTTTTTAATAAATCAAACAATTCATTTTAAAATAATGACTTGAAATATTTATATAATAAATTAAACAATTCTTTATAAATTAAACGATTGAATTATTTATATAATAAATTCAACCTTGAATTATTTATATAATAAATTAAACAATTAATTATAAATTAATCTGTTGAATTATATAGATCATAATTTAAACTATGAATTATTTTCATAATGAATTAAACTTTGAATTATCTTTATAATAAATTAAACAATTCATTATAAATTAAAGTATTGAATTATTTATATAATTAAATAAGCTTTGAATTATTTTTATAATAAATTAATTCATTAAAAAATAATTCAAGCAATTATTTTTAAATTAATTGTTTAATTTATTATAAATATAATTCAAAGTTTATTTTGTGATATAATTAATTCAATAATTTAATTTATAATGAATTGTTTAATTTATTACATAAATGATTCAAGTGTTTATTTTTAAATGAATTGTTTAATTTATTAAAAAATAATTCAAGTGATTATTATTAAATGAATTGTTTAAACAATTCATTTAATAATAAACACTTGAATTATTTATGTAATAAATTAAACAATTCATTATAAATTAAATTATTGAATTAATTATATCACAAAATAAACTTTGAATTATATTTATAATAAATTAAACAATTCATTATAAATTAAATTATTGAATGATTTATATAATAAATTAAACAATTCATTATAAATTAAACAATTGAATTATTTATAGAATAAATTAAACGATTGCTTCATTTATATAATAAATTAAACATTGAATTTTAAAAAATAAATGAAGCTATTCATGATAAATTAAAGTATTGAATTTATCATACAATAAAATAATCTTTGAATGATATTTATAATAAATTAAACAATTCATATTAAAACAATCACTTGAATTATTTATATAATAAATTAAACAATTCATTATAAATTAAACTATTGAATTATTTATATTATAAATTCATAATTGAATGATTTTTATAATAAATTAAACAATTCATTTAAAAATAATCACTTCAATTATTTTTATAATAAATTAAACAATTCATTCTGAATTAAATTATTGCATGATTTATAAAATAAATTAAACAATTCTTTATAAATTAAACGGTTGAATTATTTATATAATAAATTAAACATTGAATTATTTTTACAATAAATTAAAAAGTTCATTTAAAAATAATCACTTGAATTATTTATATAATACACTAACAATTCATTATAAATTAAATTATTGAATTATTCATATAATAAATTAAACCTTGAATTATTTTTATAATAAATTAAACAGTTCATTTAAAAATAATGACTTGAATTATTTATGTAATAAATTACACAATTCATTATAAATTAACTTATTGAATTATTTATATAATAAATTCAACCTTGAATTATTTTTATAATAAATTAAACAATTCATTTAAAAATAATCACTTGAATTATTTTTATAATAAATTAAACAATTCATTATAAATTAAACGATTAAATTATTTATATAATAAATTAAACTATTACTTTATTTAGAAACAAATTAAACTTTGAATTTTTTTAATAAATAAAAGAACTCATTTCAAAATAATCACTTGAAATATTTATAAAATAAATTAAACAATCCATTATAAATTAAAGTATTGAATTATTTATACAATAAAATAAACTTTGAATGATTTTTATAATATGTTAAACAAATCATTTTAAAATAATCACTTGAATTATTTATATAATAAATTAAACAATTAATTATAAATTAAACTGTTGAATTATATATATCATCAATTAAACTATGAATTATTTACATAATAAATTAAACAATGCATTAAAAATTTAAAAATTGAATAATTTATATAATTAATTGAACTGTTGAATTATTTATGTAATAAATTAAACTTTGAATTATTTTTATAATAAATTAAACAATTCATTTTAAAATAATCACATGAATTATTTATAAAATAAATTAAACAATTCTTTATCAATTAAACAATGGAATTATTTATCTAATAAATTAAAGCTTGAAATATTTTTATAATAAATTAAACAATTCATTTTAAAATAATGACTTGAATTATTTATATAATAAATTAAACAATTAATGATAAATTAAAGTATTGAATTATTTATATAATAAAATAAACTTTGAATGATTTTTATAATATATTGAACAAATCATTTTAAAATAATCACTTGAATTATTTATATCATAAATTAAACAATTAATTATAAATTAATCTGTTGAATTATATGTATCATAAATTAAACTATGAATTATTTTCATAATAATGAAAACTTTGAATTATCTTTATAATAAATTAAACAATTCATTTAAAAATAATCACTTGAATTATTTGTATAGTATATTAAACAATTCATTATAAATTAAACTATTGAATTATTTATACAATAAATTAAAATTTGAATTATTTTTATAATAAATTAAACAATTCATTTTAAAATAATCACATGAATTATTTATAAAATATATTAGCAATTCATTATGAATTAATTTATTCAATGATTTATATAATAACTTAAACAATTCATTATAAATTAAACGATTGAATTACTTATATAATAAATTAAACTATGAATTATTTTCATAATAAAATAAACTTTGAATTATTTTTATAATAAATTAAACAATTCATTTAAAAATAAACACTTTAATTATTTGTATAATAAATTAAACAATCATTATAAATTATATTATTGAATTATGTACATAATAAATTGAACAATTCATTATAAATTTAAAAATTGAATTATTTATATAACAAATTGAACTATTGAATCATTTATATAATAAATTAAACAAATCTTTATAAATTAAACTGTTGAATTATGTATATAATAAATTCAACCTTGAATTATTTTTATAATAAATTAAACAATTCATTTAAAAATAATCACTTGAATTATTTTTATAATAGATTAAACAATTCATTATAAATTAAACGATTAAATTATTTATATAATAAATTAAACTATTACTTTATTTAGAAACAAATTAAACTTTGATTTTTTTTAATAAATAAAAGAACTCATTTTAAAATAATCACTTGAAATATTTATAAAATAAATTAAACAATCCATTATAAATTAAAGTATTGAATTATTTATACAATAAAATAAACTTTGAATGATTTTTATAATATGTTAAACAAATCATTTTAAAATAATCACTTGAATTATTTATATAATAAATTAAACAATGAATTATAAATTAAACTGTTGAATTATATATATCATCAATTAAACTATGAATTATTTACATAATAAATTAAACAATGCATTAAAAATTTAAAAATTGAATAATTTATATAATTAATTGAACTGTTGAATTATTTATGTAATAAATTAAACTTTGAATTATTTTTATAATAAATTAAACAATTCATTTTAAAATAATCACATGAATTATTTATAAAATAAATTAAACAATTCTTTATCAATTAAACAATGGAATTATTTATCTCATAAATTAAAGCTTGAAATATTTTTATAATAAATTAAACAATTAATGATAAATTAAAGTATTGAATTATTTATATAATAAAATAAACTTTGAATGATTTTTATAATATATTGAACAAATCATTTTAAAATAATCACTTGAATTATTTATATCATAAATTAAACAATTAATTATAAATTAATCTGTTGAATTATATGTATCATAAATTAAACTATGAATTATTTTCATAATAATGAAAACTTTGAATTATCTTTATAATAAATTAAACAATTCATTTTAAAATAATCACTTGAATTATTTGTATAGTATATTAACAATTCATTATAAATTAAACTATTGAATTATTTATACAATAAATTAAAATTTGAATTATTTTTATAATAAATTAAACAATTCATTTTAAAATAATCACATGAATTATTTATAAAATAAATTAGCAATTCATTATGAATTAATTTATTCAATGATTTATATAATAACTTAAACAATTCATTATAAATTAAACTATTGAATTATTTATACAATAAATTAAACTTTGAATTATTTTTATAATAAATTAAACTATTCATTTCAAAATAATCACATGAATTATTTATAAAATAAATTAAACAATTCTTTATCAATTGAACTATGGAATTATTTGTATAATATATTAAAGCTTGAATTATTTTCATAATAAATTAAACAATTCATTTAAAAATAATCACTTGAATTATTTATAAAAGATATTAAACAATTCATTATAAATTAAATTAATGAATGATTTATATAATATATTAAACAATTCATTATAAATTAAACAATTGAATTATTTATAGAATAAATTAAACGATTGCTTCATTTATATAATAAATTAAACATTGAATTTAAAAAAAATAAATTAAGCAATTCATGATAAATTAAAGTATTGAATTCATCATACAATAAAATAATCTTTGAATGATTTTTATAATAAATTAAACAATTCATATTAAAACAATCACTTGAATTATTTATATAATAAATTAAACAATTCATTATAAATTAAACTATTGAATTATTTATAAAACAAATTAAATTTTGAATTATTTTTAAAATAAATTAAACAGTTCATTTAAAAATAATCACTTGAATTATTTATATAATAATATATACAATTCATTTTAAATTAAACTATTTAATTATTGATACAATAATTTAAACTATTGCATTATTGATATAATAAATTAAACTTTGAATTATTTTTATAATAAATTAAACAATTCATTATGAATTAAATTATTGAATGATTTATAGAATAAATTAAACTTTGAATTAATTTATAATAAATTAAACAATTCATTTTAAAATAATCACATGAATTATTTATAAAATAAATTAAATAATTCATTATAAATTAAACTATTGAATTATTTATATGATAAATTCAACAATTCATTTAAAAATAATCACTTGAATTATTTATATAATAATTTAAATTATTGAATTATTTATATAATAAATTAAACTATTGAATGATTTATGTAATAAATTAAACCTTGAATTATTTTTATAATAAACTAAACAATTCATTTAAAAATAATCACTTGAATTATTTTTATAATAAATTAAACAATTCATTATGAATTAAAATATTGAATGATTTTTATAATAAATTGAACAATTCATTATAAATTAAACGATTGAATTAATTATATCACAAAATAAACTTTGAATTATATTTATAATAAATTAAACAATTCATTATAAATTAAATTATTGAATTAATTATATCATAAAATAAACTTTGAATTATTTTTATAATAAATTAAACAATTCATATTAAAATAATCACTTGAATTATTTATATAATAAATTAATCAATTCATTATAAATTAAAATATTGAATTATTTATACAATAAATTAAAATTTGAATTATTTTTATAATAAATTAAACAATTCATTTTAAAATAATCACATGAATTATTTATAAAATAAATTAAATAATTAATTATAAATTAAACTATTGAATTATTTATATGATAAATTCAACAATTCATTTAAAAATAATCACTTGAATTATTTATATAATAAATTAAATTATTGAATTATTTATATAATAAATTAAACTATTGAATGATTTATGTAATAAATTAAACCTTGAATTATTTTTATAATAAACTAAACAATTCATTTAAAAATAATCACTTGAATTATTTTTATAATAAATTAAACAATTCATTATGAATTAAAATATTGAATGATTTTTATAATAAATTGAACAATTCATTATAAATTAAACGATTGAATTATTTATATAATAAATTGAACTATTGCTACCTTTATATATTAAATTAACCTTTGAATTTTTTTTGATAAATAAAACAATTCATTTTAAAATAATGACTTGAAATATTTATATAATAAATTAAACAATTCTTTATAAATTAAACTATTGAATTATTTATATAATAAATACAGTCTTGAATTATTTATATAATAAATTAAACAATTAATTATCAATTAATCTGTTGAATTATATAGATCATAAATTAAACTATGAATTATTTTCATAATAAATTACACTTTGAATTATCTTTATAATAAATTAAACAATTCATTATAAATTAAAGTATTGAATTATTTATATAATTAAATAAACTTTGAATTATTTTTATAATAAATTAATTTATTCAAAAATAATTCAAGCAATTATTTTTAAATTAATTGTTTAATTTATTACATAAATAATTCAAGTGATTATTTTAAAATGAATTGTTTAATTTATTATAAATATAATTCAACGTTTATTTTGTGATATAATTAATTCAATAATTTAATTTATAATGAATTGTTTAATTTATTACATAAATAATTCAAGTGTTTATTTTTAAATGAATTGTTTAATTTATTATAAAATAATTCAAGTGATGATTGAATTATTTTATAATAAATTAAACTTTAATTATTTATGTAATAAATTAAACAATTCATTATAAATTAAATTACTGAATTAATTATATCACAAAATAAACTTTGAATTATATTTATAATAAATTAAACAATTCATTATAAATTAAATTATTGAATTAATTATATCATAAAATAAACTTTGAATTATTTTTATAATAAATTAAACAATTCATATTAAAATAATCACTTGAATTATTTATATAATAAATTAATCAATTCATTATAAATTAAAATATTGAATTATTTATACAATAAATTAAAATTTGAATTATTTTTATAATAAATTAAACAATTCGTTTTAAAATAATCACATGAATTATTTATAAAATAAATTAAACAATTCATTATGAATTAATTCATTGAATGATTTATATAATAACTTAAACAATTCATTATAAATTAAACTATTGAATTATTTATACAATAAATTAAACTTTGAATTATTTTTATAATAAATTAAACTATTCATTTCAAAATAATCACATGAATTATTTATAAAATAAATTAAACAATTCTTTATCAATTGAACTATGGAATTATTTGTATAATAAATTAAAGCTTGAATTATTTTCATAATAAATTAAACAATTCATTTAAAAATAATCACTTGAATTATTTATAAAAGATATTAAACAATTCATTATAAATTAAAAAATTGAATTATTTATAGAATAAATTAAACGATTGCTTCATTTATATAATAAATTAAACATTGAATTTTTAAAAATAAATTAAGCAATTCATGATAAATTAAAGTATTGAATTTATCATACAATAAAATAATCTTTGAATGATTTTTATAATAAATTAAACAATTCATATTAAAACAATCACTTGAATTACTTATATAATAAATTATATTCATTATAAATTAAACTATTGAATTATTTATATAATAAATTCATAATTGAATGATTTTTATAATAAATTAAACAATTCATTTAAAAATAATCACTTCAATTATTTTTATAATAAATTAAACAATTCATTCTGAATTAAATTATTGAATGATTTATATAATAAATTAAACAATTGATTATAAATTAAACGATTGAATTATTTATATAATAAATTAAACTATTGCTTTGTTTATATAATAAATTAAACTTTGAATTTTTAAATAAATAAAACAATTCATTTTAAAATTATCACTTGAAATATTTATAAAATAAATTAAACAATTCATTATAAATTAAACTATTGAAATATTGATATAATTAATTAAATTTGAATTATTGTTATAAAAAATTTAACAACTCCTTATAAATAAAACTATTGAATTATTTATATGATAAATTCAACAATTCATTTTAAAATAATCACTTGAATTATTTGTATAATAAATTAAGCAATTCATTATAAATTAAACTATTGTATTATTTATACAATAAATTAAACTTTGAATCATTTTGATAATGAATTGAACAATTCATTTTGAAAATAATCACTTGAATTATTTATATAATAAATTAAACAATTCATTATAAATTATACGATTGAATTATCTATATAATAAATTAAACCTTGAATGATTTTTATGATATATTAAACAAAGCATTTCAAAATAATCACTTGAATTATTTATAAAATAAATTAAACAATTCATTATAAATTAAACTATTGAATTATTTATAAAACAAATTAAATTTCGAATTATTTTTAAAATAAATTAAACAGTTCATTTTAAAATAATCACTTGAATTATTTATATAATAATATATACAATTCATTTTAAATTAAACTATTTAATTATTTATACAATAATTTAAACTATTGCATTATTGATATAATAAATTAAACTTTGAATTATTTTTATAATAAATTAAACAATTCATTATGAATTAAATTATTGAATGATTTATAGAATAAATTAAACTTTGAATTAATTTATAATAAATTAAACAATTGATTTTAAAATAATCACATGAATTATTTATGAAATAAATTAAACAATTCTTTATAAATTTAACTATTGAATTATTTATAGAATAAATTAAACCTTGAATTATTTTTATAATAAATTAAACAATTCATTTTAAAATAATCACATGAATTATTTATAAAATAAATTAAATAATTCATTATAAATTAAACTATTGAATTATTTATATGATACATTCAACAATTCATTTAAAAATAATCACTTGAATTATTTGTATAATAAATTAAATTATTGAATTATTTATATAATAAATTAAACTATTGAATGATTTATGTAATAAATTAAACCTTGAATTATTTTTATAATAAACTAAACAATTCATTTAAAAATAATCACTTGAATTATTTTTATAATAAATTAAACAATTCATTATGAATTAAAATATTGAATGATTTTTATAATAAATTGAACAATTCATTATAAATTAAACGATTGAATTATTTATATAATAAATTGAACTATTGCTACCTTTATATATTAAATTAACCTTTGAATTTTTTTTGATAAATAAAACAATTCATTTTAAAATAATGACTTGAAATATTTATATAATAAATTAAACAATTCTTTATAAATTAAACTATTGAATTATTTATATAATAAATACAACCTTGAATTATTTATATAATAAATTAAACAATTAATTATAAATTAATCTGTTGAATTATATAGATCATAAATTAAACTATGAATTATTTTCATAATAAATTACACTTTGAATTATCTTTATAATAAATTAAACAATTCATTATAAATTAAAGTATTGAATTATTTATATAATTAAATAAACTTTGAATTATTTTTATAATAAATTAATTTATTAAAAAAATAATTCAAGCAATTATTTTTAAATTAATTGTTTAATTTATTATATAAATAATTCAAGTGATTATTTTAATATGAATTGTTTAATTTATTATAAATATAATTCAAAGTTTATTTTGTGATATAATCAATTCAATAATTTAATTTATAATGAATTGTTTAATTTATTACATAAATAATGAAATAGTTTAACGTATTATATAAATAATTCAATAGTTTAATTTATAATGAATAGTTTAATTTATTATATAAATCATTCAATAATTTAATTCAAAATGAATTATTTAATTTATTTTATAAATAATTCATGGGATTATTTTAAAATGAATTGTGTAATTTATTATAAAAATAATTCAAAGTTTATGTTATTTTATAAATAATTCAATACTTTAATTTATAATGAATTGTTTAATTTATTTTATAATTATTTCAAGTGATTATTTTAAAATGAATTGTTTAATTTATTATCAAGATAATTCAATGTTTCATTTATTATAAAAATAATTCAAAGTTTAATTGATGATATATACAATTCAACAGTTTAATTTATATTTAAAAGTTTAATTTATTATTAAAATAATTCAATGTTTATTTTATTAAATAAATAATTCAATAATTTAAATTATATTGAATTGTTTAATTTATGATATAAATAATTCAAGTGATTATTTTTCAATGAATTGTTTAATATATTATAACAATATTTCAAATTTTATTAATTGTATAAATCATTCAATAGTTTAATTTATAATGAATTGTGTAATTTATTATGAAAATAATTCAAAGTTTATGTTATTATATAAATAATTCAATACTTTAATTTATAATGAATTGTTTAATTTATTTTATAAATAATTCAAGTGATTATTTTAAAATAAATTGATTAATTTATTATATAAATAATTCAATACATAAATTAATAATGAATTGTTTAATTTATTTTATAAATAATTCAATAGTTTAATTTATAATGAATAGTTTAATTTCTTTTATAAATAATTCAAGTGATTATTTTAAAATAAATTGATTAATTTATTAAATAAATAATTCAATACTTTAATTAATAATGAATTGTTTAATTTATTTTATAAATAATTAATTTGATTATTTTAAAATGAATTGTTTTATATAATATCAAAATAATTCAAAGTTTAATTTATTATATAAATAAAGCAATAGTTTAATTTATTATATAAATAATTCAATAGTTTAATTTACAATGAATAGTTTAATTTATTATATAAATCATTCAATAATTTAATTCAAAATGAATTATTTAATTTATTTTATAAATAATTCAAGTGATTATTTTAAAATAAATTGATTAATTTATTATATAAATAATTCAATACTTTAATTTATAATGAATTGTTTAATTTATTTTATAAATATTTCAAGTGATTATTTTAAAATGAATTGTTTAATTTATTATCAAGATAATTCAATGTTTCATTTATTATAAAAATAATTCAAAGTTTAATTGATGATATATACAATTCAACAGTTTAATTTATATTTAAAAGTTTAATTTATTATTAAAATAATTCAATGTTTATTTTATTAAATAAATAATTCAATAATTTAAATTATATTGAATTGTTTAATTTATGATATAAATAATTCAAGTGATTATTTTTCAATGAATTGTTTAATATATTATAACAATATTTCAAATGTTATTAATTGTATAAATCATTCAATAGTTTAATTTATAATGAATTGTTTAATTTATTATATAAATCATTCAATAATTTAATTCAAAATGAATTATTTAATTTATTTTATAAATAATTCATGTGATTATTTTAAAATGAATTGTGTAATTTATTATGAAAATAATTCAAAGTTTATGTTATTATATAAATAATTCAATACTTTAATTTATAATGAATTGTTTAATTTATTTTATAAATAATTCAAGTGATTATTTTAAAATAAATTGATTAATTTATTATATAAATAATTCAATACATAAATTAATAATGAATTGTTTAATTTATTTTATAAATAATTCAATAGTTTAATTTATAATGAATAGTTTAATTTCTTTTATAAATAATTCAAGTGATTATTTTAAAATAAATTGATTAATTTATTAAATAAATAATTCAATACTTTAATTAATAATGAATTGTTTAATTTATTTTATAAATAATTAATTTGATTATTTTAAAATGAATTGTTTTATATAATATCAAAATAATTCAAAGTTTAATTTATTATATAAATAAAGCAATAGTTTAATTTATTATATAAATAATTCAATAGTTTAATTTACAATGAATAGTTTAATTTATTATATAAATCATTCAATAATTTAATTCAAAATGAATTATTTAATTTATTTTATAAATAATTCAAGTGATTATTTTAAAATAAATTGATTAATTTATTATATAAATAATTCAATACTTTAATTTATAATGAATTGTTTAATTTATTTTATAAATATTTCAAGTGATTATTTTAAAATGAATTGTTTAATTTATTATCAAGATAATTCAATGTTTCATTTATTATAAAAATAATTCAAAGTTTAATTGATGATATATACAATTCAACAGTTTAATTTATATTTAAAAGTTTAATTTATTATTAAAATAATTCAATGTTTATTTTATTAAATAAATAATTCAATAATTTAAATTATATTGAATTGTTTAATTTATGATATAAATAATTCAAGTGATTATTTTTCAATGAATTGTTTAATATATTATAACAATATTTCAAATGTTATTAATTGTATAAATCATTCAATAGTTTAATTTATAATGAATTGTTTAATTTATTATATAAATCATTCAATAATTTAATTCAAAATGAATTATTTAATTTATTTTATAAATAATTCATGTGATTATTTTAAAATGAATTGTGTAATTTATTATGAAAATAATTCAAAGTTTATGTTATTATATAAATAATTCAATACTTTAATTTATAATGAATTGTTTAATTTATTTTATAAATAATTCAAGTGATTATTTTAAAATAAATTGATTAATTTATTATATAAATAATTCAATACATAAATTAATAATGAATTGTTTAATTTATTTTATAAATAATTCAATAGTTTAATTTATAATGAATAGTTTAATTTCTTTTATAAATAATTCAAGTGATTATTTTAAAATAAATTGATTAATTTATTAAATAAATAATTCAATACTTTAATTAATAATGAATTGTTTAATTTATTTTATAAATAATTAATTTGATTATTTTAAAATGAATTGTTTTATATAATATCAAAATAATTCAAAGTTTAATTTATTATATAAATAAAGCAATAGTTTAATTTATTATATAAATAATTCAATAGTTTAATTTACAATGAATAGTTTAATTTATTATATAAATCATTCAATAATTTAATTCAAAATGAATTATTTAATTTATTTTATAAATAATTCAAGTGATTATTTTAAAATAAATTGATTAATTTATTATATAAATAATTCAATACTTTAATTTATAATGAATTGTTTAATTTATTTTATAAATATTTCAAGTGATTATTTTAAAATGAATTGTTTAATTTATTATCAAGATAATTCAATGTTTAATTTATTATAAAAATAATTCAAAGTTTAATTGATGATATATACAATTCAACAGTTTAATTTATATTTAAAAGTTTAATTTATTATTAAAATAATTCAATGTTTATTTTATTAAATAAATAATTCAATAATTTAATTTATATTGAATTGTTTAATTTATTATATAAATAATTCAAGTGATTTTTTTTCAATGAATTGTTTAATTTATTATAACAATATTTCAAATTTTATTAATTGTATAAATCAATCAATAGTTTAATTTATAATGAATTGTTTCATTTATTATATAAATCATTCAATAATTTAATTTATAATGTATTGTTTAATTTATTATATAAATAATTCAAGTGATTATTTTTATAATGAATTGTTTAATTTATTATAAAAATAATTCGTTTTAATTTATTGTATAAATGATTCAATAGTTTAATTTATAAAGAATTGTCTAATTTATTTTATAAATAATTCATGTTATTATTTTAAAATGAATTGTTTAATTTATTATAAAAATAATTTAAAGTTTAATTTATTATAAAAATAATTCACAGTTTAGATTATGATATATATAATTCAACAGTTTAATTTATAATTAATTGTTTAATTTATTATATAAATAATTTAAGTGATTATTTTAAACTGATTTGTTCAATATATTATAAAAATCATTCAAAGTTTATTTTATTATATAAATAATTCAATACTTTAATTTATCATCAATTGTATAATTTAAGAAAAAAAATCAAAATTTAACTCATTGTATAAATAACGCAATAGTTTAATTTATTATATAAATAATTCAATAGTTTAATTCATAATGAATTGTTTAATTTATTACATAAATAATTGAAGTGATTATTTTAAAATGAATTGTTGAATTTATCATACAAATAATTCAATACTTTAATTTATCATCAATTGTATAATTTATGAAAAAAATTCAAAATTTAACTTGTTGTATAAATAAAGCAATAGTTTAATTTATGATGTATATAATTCAACATTTTAATTTATAATTAATTGTTTAATTCATTATATAAATAATTCAAGGTTGAATTTATTATATAAATAATTCAATAGTTTAATTTATAATGAATTGTTTAATTTATTATATAAATAATTCAAAATTTAATTTATTGTATAAATAATTCAATAGTTTAATTTATACTGAATTGTTTAATTTATTTTTTAAATAATTCATGCTATTATTTTAAAATGAATTGTTTAATTTATTATAAAAATAATTCAAAGTTTAATTTATTATATAAATAATGCAATAGTTTATTATATTTTATTAATAATTCAATAGTTTAATTTATAATGAATTGTTTAATTTTTGATAAAAATAATTCAATTGATTATTTTTAAATGAATTGTTCAATTTAGTATAAAAATAATTAAAGGTTTAATTTATTATATAAATAATTCAATAGTTTAATTTATAATGAATTGTGAATTGTTTAATTTATTATATAAATAATTTAAGTGATTATTTTAAACTGATTTGTTTAATATATTATAAAAATCATTCAAAGTTTATTTTATTATATAAATAATTCAATACTTTAATTTATCATCAATTGTATAATTTATGAAAAAAATTCAAAATTTAACTTGTTGTATAAATAAAGCAATAGTTAAATTTATTATACAAATAATTCAATAGTTTAATTGATAATGAATTGTTTAATTTATTATATAAATAATACAAGTGATTATTTTTAAATGAATTGTTTGATTTATTATAAAAATAATTCAAAGTTTAATTTATTATTTATATAATTCAATAGTTCAATTTATTATATAAATAATTCAATTTTTAAACTCATAATGAATTGTTTAATTTATTACATAAATAATTCAAGTGATTATTTGAAAATGAATTGTTGAATTTATCATACAAATAATTCAATAGTTTAATTGATAATGAATTGTTTAATTTATTATATAAATAATACAAGTGATTATTTTTAAATGAATTGTTTGATTTATTATAAAAATAATTCAAAGTTTAATTTATTATTTATATAATTCAATAGTTCAATTTATTATATAAATAATTCAATTTTTAAATTTATAATGAATTGTTTCATTTATTATGTAAGTAATTCATTTATTTAATTTATAACGAATTGTTTAATTTATTTTATAAATATTTCAAGTGATTATTTTAAAATGAATTGTTTAATTTATTATCAAGATAATTCAATGTTTAATTTATTATAAAAATAATTCAAAGTTTAATTGATGATATATACAATTCAACAGTTTAATTTATATTTAAAAGTTTAATTTATTATTAAAATAATTCAATGTTTATTTTATTAAATAAATAATTCAATAATTTAATTTATATTGAATTGTTTAATTTATTATATAAATAATTCAAGTGATTTTTTTTCAATGAATTGTTTAATTTATTATAACAATATTTCAAATTTTATTAATTGTATAAATCAATCAATAGTTTAATTTATAATGAATTGTTTCATTTATTATATAAATCATTCAATAATTTAATTTATAATGTATTGTTTAATTTATTATATAAATAATTCAAGTGATTATTTTTATAATGAATTGTTTAATTTATTATTAAAATAATTCGTTTTAATTTATTGTATAAATGATTCAATAGTTTAATTTATAAAGAATTGTTTAATTTATTTTATAAATAATTCATGTTATTATTTTAAAATGAATTGTTTAATTTATTATAAAAATCATTCAAAGTTTATTTTACTTTATAAGTAATTCAATACTTTAATTTATCATGAATCGTTTAATTAATTTTATAAATATTTCAAGTGATTATTTTAAAATGAATTGTTTAATTTATTATGAAGATAATTCAAAGTTTAATTTATTATAAAAATAATTCAAAGTTTAATTTATGATATATATAATTCAACAGTTTAATTTATAATTAATTGTATAATTTATTATTGAAATAATTCAAAGTTTATTTTATTATATAAATAATGCATTAGTTTAATTTATTATATAAATAATTCAATAGTTTAATTTATAATGAATTGTTTAATTTATTTTATAAATAATTGAAGTGATTATTTTAAAATAAATTGATTAATTTATCATATAAATAATTCAATACTTTAATTAATAATGAATTGTTTAATTTATTTCATAAATAATTCATTTGATTATTTTAAAATGAATTGTTTTATTTAATATAAAAATAATTCAACGTTTAATTTATTATATAAATAAAGCAATGGTTTAATTTATTATATAAATAATTCATTAGTTTAATTTATAATGAATTGTTTAATTTATTTTATAAATCATTCAATAATTTAATTCATAATGATTTGTTGAATTTTTTATGAAAATAATTCAAAGTTTATGTTATTATATACATAATTCAACAGTTTAATTGATAATGAATTATTTAATTTATTTTATAAATAATTCAAGTGATTATTTTAAAATGAATTCTTTTATTAAATATAAAAATAATTCGAGTGATTATTTTTAAATGAATTGTTTAATTTTTTATAAAAATAATTCAAAATTTAATTTATGATAAAAATAATTCAATATTTAATTTATTGTATAAATAATTCAATAGTTTAATTTATAATGAATTGTTTAATTTATTTTATAAATAATTCAAGTGATTATTTTAAAATGAATTGTTTAATTCGTGACAAAAATATTCAAAGTTTAATTTATTGTATAAATAATTCAATAGTTTAATTTATGAAGAAATGTTTAACTTATTTTTTAAATAATTCATGTGATTATTTTAAAATGAATTGTTCAATTTATTATAAAAATAATTCAATGTTTTAATTTATAATGAACTGTTTAATTTATTATGTAAATAATACAATAATTTAATTTATTACATAAATAATTCAATACTTTAATTTATAATAAATTGTTTAATCTATTTTATAAATATTTCAAGTGATTATTTTAAAATAGATTGTTTAATTTATTATGAAGATAATTCAAAGTTTAATTTATTTTGAAAATAATTCATAGTTTAATTTATGATGTATATAATTCAACATTTTAATTTATAATTAATTGTTTAATTCATTATATAAATAATTCAAGTTTGAATTTATTATATAAATAATTCAATAGTTTAATTTATAATGAATTGTTTAATTTATTATATAAATAATTCAAAATTTAATTTATTGTATAAATAATTCAATAGTTTAATTTATACTGAATTGTTTAATTTATTTTTAAAATCATGCATGCTATTATTTTAAAATGAATTGTTTAATTTATTATAAAAATAATTCAAAGTTTAATTTATTATATAAATATGCAATAGTTTATTATATTTTATTAATAATTCAATAGTTTAATTTATAATGAATTGTTTAATTTTTGATAAAAATAATTCAATTGATTATTTTTAAATGAATTGTTCAATTTATTATAAAAATAATTAAAGGTTTAATTTATTATATAAATAATTCAATAGTTTAATTTATAATGAATTGTTTAATTTATTATATAAATAATTCAATCGTTTAATAAACAATTGAATTATTTAAATAATAATTTCAACTATTGCTTTATTTATACAATAAATTAAATTTTCAATTTTTTTCATAAATTAAACAATTCATGATGAATTAAAGTATTGAATTATTTATATAACAAAATAAACTTTGAATGCTTTTTATAATATATTGAACAAATCAGTTTAAAATAATCACTTGAATTATTTATATAATAAATTAAACAATTAATTATGAATTAAACTGTTGAATTATATATATCATAAATTAAAGTATGAATTATTTTTATAATAAGTTAAACTTTGAATTATTTTTATAATAAATTAAACAATTCATTTTAAAATAATCACATGAATTATTTATAAAATAAATTTAACAATTCTTTATCAATTAAACTATTGAATCATTTATATAATAAATTAAACCTTCAATTATTTTAATAATAAATTAAACAATTCATTATAAATTAAACTATTGAATTATTTATACAATTAATAAAATTTGAATTATTGTTATAATAAATTAAACAATTCATTTTAAAATAATCACATGAATTATTTATATAATAAATTAAACAATTCATTATAAATTAAACTATTGAATTATTTATATGATAAATTCAACAATTCATTTTAAAATAATCACTTGAATTATTTATATAATAAATTAAACAATTCATTATCAATTAAACTATTGAATTATTTATATAATAAATTAAACTATTGCATTATTTATATGATAAATTAAACTTTGAATTATTTTTATAATTAATTAAACAATTCATTATGAATTAAATTATTGAATGATTTATATAATAAATTAAACATTTGATTACAAATTAAATTATTGAATTATTTATATGATAAATTCAACAATTCATTTTAAAATAACAACTTGAATTATTTATATAATAAATTAAACAATTCATTATCAATTAAACTATTGAATTATTTATATAATACATTGAACTATCGAATTATTTATATAATAAATTAAACTTTGAATTAATTTATAATAAATTAAACAATTCATTTTAAAATAATCGCATGAATTATTTATAAAATAAATTAAACAATTCTTTATAAATTAAACTATTGAATTATTTATATAACAAATTAAACAATTCATTTAAAAATAATCACTTGAATTATTTATATAATAAATTAAACATTGAATTATCTTCATAATAAATTAAACAATTCATTTTAAAATAATCACTTGAAATATTTATAAAATAAATTAAACAATTCATTATAAATGAAACTATTGAATTATTTATGTAATAAATTGAACAATTTAATTATTTGTATGATGAATTAAAGTTTGAATTATTTTTTATTAAAAATTAAACAATTCATTTAAAAATAATCACTCGAATTATTTTTATATTTAATAAAACAATTCATTTTAAAATAATCAAATGAATTATTTATAAAATAAATTAAACAATTCATTATTAATTAAAGCATTGAATTATATAACAAATTAAACAATTCATTTAAAAATAATCACTCGAATTATTTATATAATAAATTAAACATTGAATTATCTTCATAATAAATTAAACAATTCATTTTAAAATAATCACTTGAATTATTTATAAAATAAATTAAACAATTAATTATAAATTAAACTATTGAATTATTTATACAATAAATTAAATTTTGAATTATTTTTATCATAAATTAAATTTTGAATTATTTTTATAATAAATTAAACAATTCATTATAAATTAAAGTATTGAATTATTTATATAATAAATTAAACTATTTCATTAATTATATGATAAATTAAACTTTGAATTATTTTTATAATAAATTAAACAATTCATTTAAAAATAATCACTTGAATTATTTATGTAATAAATTATACAATTCATTATGAATTAAACTATTGAATTATTTATATAATAAATTAAACTATTGCTTTATTTATAAAATAAATTAAATGATTCATGATAAATTAAAGTATTGAATTACTTATAAAATAAAATAAACTTTGAATGATTTTTATAATAAATTAAACAAATCATTTTAAAATAATCACTTGAATTATTTATATAATACATTAAACAATTCATTATAAATTAAATAAATGAATTACTTACATAATAAATTAAACAATTCATTATGAGTTTAAAAATTGAATTATTTGTATAATAAATTGAACTATTGAATTATATAAATAATAAATTAAACTTTGAATTATTTTTATAATCAATTAAACAATTCATTTAAAAATAATCACTTGTATTATTTATATAATAAATTAAACAATTCATTATCAATTAAACTATTGAATTATTTGTATGATAAATTCAACAATTCATTTTAAAATAATCACTTGAATTATTTATGTAATAAATTAAACAATTCATTATGAATTAAACTATTGAATTATTTATATAAGAAATTAAACTATTGCTTTATTTATACAATAAATTACACTTTGAATTATTTTTATATGAAATAAAACAATTCATTTTAAAATAATCAAATGAATTATTTATAAAATAAATTAAACAATTCATTATCAATTAAAGTATTGAATTATTTATAAAATAAATTATACAATTCATTATGAATTAAACAATTGAATTATTTAAATAATAATTTCAACTATTGCTTTATTTATACAATAAATTAAATTTTCAATTTTTTTCATAAATTAAACAATTCATGATGAATTAAAGTATTGAATTATTTATATAATAAAATAAACTTTGAATGCTTTTTATAATATATTGAACAAATCAGTTTAAAATAATCACTTGAATTATTTATATAATAAATTAAACAATTAATTATGAATTAAACTGTTGAATTATATATATCATAAATTAAAGTATGAATTATTTTTATAATAAGTTAAACTTTGAATTATTTTTATAATAAATTAAACAATTCATTTTAAAATAATCACATGAATTATTTATATAATAAATTAAACAATAGGGTGGTGAAGAAGGCATTCAGCATGCTTGGTTTCATTGGTCAGAACATTGAATGCAGGAGTTGGGATGTCTTGTTGAAGTTGTACAGGGCATTGGTGAGGCCACTCTTGGAGTACTGTGTACAGTTCTGGTCACCCTATTATAGAAAGGATATTATTAAACTAGAAAGAGTGCAGAAAAGATTTACTAGGATGCTACCGGGACTTGATGGTTTGACTTACAGGGAGAGGTTAGACAGACTGGGACTTTATTCCCTGGAGAGTAGGAGGTTAAGGGGTGATCTTATAGAAGTCTATAAAATAATGAGGGGCATAGATAAGGTCGATAGTCAAAATCTTTTCCCAAAGGTAGGGGAGTCTATAACGAGGGGGCACAGATTTAAGGTGAGAGGGGAGAGATACAAAAGGGTCCAGAGGGGCAATTTTTTCACTCAAAGTGTGGTGAGTGTCTGGAACGAGCTGCCAGAGGCAGTAGTAGAGGCGGGTACAATTTTGTCTTTTAAAAAGCATTTGGACAGTTACATGGGGAAGATGGGTATCGAGGGATATGGGCCAAGTGCAGGCAATTGGGACTAGCTTAGTGGTATAAACTGGGCGACATGGACATGTTGGGCCGAAGGGCCTGTTTCCATGTTGTAACTTCTATGATTCTATGATTCTATGAATTCATTATAAATTAAACTATTGAATTATTTATATGATAAATTCAACAATTCATTTTAAAATAATCACTTGAATTATTTATATAATAAATTAAACAATTCATTATCAATTAAACTATTGAATTATTTATATAATAAATTAAACTATTGCGTTATTTATATGATAAATTAAACTTTGAATTATTTTTATAATTAATTAAACAATTCATTATGAATTAAATTATTGAATGATTTATATAATAAATTAAACAATTGATTATAAATTAAATTATTGAATTCTTTATATGATAAATTCAACAATTCATTTTAAAATAACAACTTGAATTATTTATATAATAAATTAAACAATTCATTATCAATTAAACTATTGAATTATTTATATAATACATTGAACTATCGAATTATTTATACAATAAATTAAACTTTGAATTAATTTATAATAAATTAAACAATTCATTTTAAAATAATCGCATGAATTATTTATAAAATAAATTAAACAATTCTTTATAAATTAAACTATTGAATTATTTATATAACAAATTAAACAATTCATTTAAAAATAATCACTTGAATTATTTATATAATAAATTAAACATTGAATTATCTTCATAATAAATTAAACAATTCATTTTAAAATAATCACTTGAAATATTTATAAAATAAATTAAACAATTCATTATAAATGAAACTATTGAATTATTTATGTAATAAATTGAACAATTTAATTATTTGTATGATGAATTAAAGTTTGAATTATTTTTTATTAAAAATTAAACAATTCATTTAAAAATAATCACTCGAATTATTTTTATATTTAATAAAACAATTCATTTTAAAATAATCAAATGAATTATTTATAAAATAAATTAATCAATTCATTGTTAATTAAAGCATTGAATTATATAACAAATTAAACAATTCATTTAAAAATAATCACTTGAATTATTTATATAATAAATTAAACATTGAATTATCTTCATAATAAATTAAACAATTCGTTTTAAAATAATCACTTGAATTATTTATAAAATAAATTAAACAATTAATTATAAATTAAATTATTGAATTATTTATACAATAAATTAAATTTTGAATTATTTTTATCATAAATTAAATTTTGAATTATTTTTATAATAAATTAAACAATTCATTATAAATTAAAGTATTGAATTATTTATATAATATATTAAACTATTGCATTAATTATATGATAAATTAAACTTTGAATTATTTTTATAATAAATTAAACAATTCATTTAAAAATAATCACTTGAATTATTTATGTAATAAATTATACAATTCATTATGAATTAAACTATTGAATTATTTATATAATAAATTAAACTATTGCTTTATTTGTAAAATAAATTAAACGATTCATGATAAATTAAAGTATTGAATTACTTATAAAATAAAATAAACTTTGAATGATTTTTATAATAAATTAAACAAATCATTTTAAAATAATCACTTGAATTATTTATATAATACATTAAACAATTCATTATAAATTAAATAAATGAATTACTTACATAATAAATTAAACAATTCATTATAAATTTAAAAATTGAATTATTTATATAATAAATTGAACTATTGAATTATTAAAATAATAAATTAAACTTTGAATTATTTTTATAATAAATTAAACAATTCGTTTAAAAATAATCACTCGAATTATTTTTATATTTAATAAAACAATTCATTTTAAAATAATCAAATGAATTATTTATAAAATAAATTAAACAATTCATTATCAATTAAACTATTGAATTATTTATATAATAACTTAAATTATTGCATAACTTATATGATAAATTAAACTTTGAATTGTTTTTATAATAAATTAAACTATTGAATTATTTATATAATTCATAAAATTTGAATTATTTTTATAATAAATTAAAGAATTCATTTTAAAATAAACACATGAATTATTTATAAAATAAATTAAATAATTTAATATAAATTAAACTGTTGAATTATTTATATGATAAAAACAACAATTCATTTTAAAATAATGACTTGAATTATTTATATAATAAAATAAACTATTCAATTATTTATATATTAACTTGAATTATTGAATTATTTACATAATAAATTAAACAATTCATTATCAATTAAAAAATTGAATTATTTATATAATAAATTGAACCATTGAATTGTTTATATAATAAATTAAACTTTGAATAATTTTTATGATAAATTAAACAGTTCATTTAAAAATAATCGCTTGCATTATTTATGTAATAAATTAAACAATTCATTATAAATTAAGTTATTGAATTATTTATGTAATAAATTCAACCTTGAATTATTTTTATAATAAATTAAACAATTCATTTATAAATAATCACTTGAATTATTTTTATAATTAATTATACAATTCATTATGAATTGTATTATTGAATGATTTCTATAATAAATTAAACAATTCATTATAAATTAAATGATTGAATTATTGATATAATAAATTAATCTATTGCTTTATTTATATAATAAATTAAACTTTGAATTATTTTTTCAATAAATTAACAGTTCATTTAAAAATAATCACTTGAATGATTTATATAATAAATTAAACAAATCATTATAAATTAAACTATTGAATTATTCATACAATAAATTAAACTATTGCTTTATATATATAATAAATTAAACTTTGAATTAATTTTATAATATATTAAACAATTCATTTTAAAATAACCACTTTAATTATTTATAAAATAAATTAAATAATTCATTATAAATTAAACTGTTGAATTATTTTTATGATAAATTAAACAGTTCATTTAAAAATAATCACTTGCATTATTTATGTAATAAATTAAACAATTCATTATAAATTAAGTTATTGAATTATTTATGTAATAAATTCAACCTTGAATTATTTTTATAATTAATTAAACAATTCATTTTAAAATAATCACTTGAATTATTTGTATAATATATTAAACAATTCATTCTAAATTTAAACTATTGAATTATTTATACAATAAATTACATTTGAATAATTTTTATAATAAATTAAAAAATTCATTTAAAAATAATCACTTGAATTATTTATATAATAAATTAAACAATTCATTATGAATTAAATTATTGCATGATTTATATAATAAATTAATCAATTCATTATGTATTAAACTATTGAATTATTTCTATAATCAATAAAACTATTGAATTATTTATATAATTAATAAAATCTGAATTATTTATATAATAACTTAAACAATTCATTAAAAAATAATCAAAGGAATTATTTTTATAATAAATTAAACAATTCATTTTAAAATAATCACATGAATTATTTATAAAATAAATTAAACAATTCATTATGAATTAATTTATTGAATGATTTATATAATAACTTAAACAATTCATTATAAATTAAACGATTGAATTATTTATATAATAAATTAAACTATGAATTGTTTTCATAATAAAATAGACTTTGAATTATTTTTATAATTAATTAAACAATTCATTTTAAAATAATCACATGAATTATTTATAAAATAAATTAAACAATTCATTATGAATTAATTTATTGAATGATTTATATAATAACTTAAACAATTCATTATAAATTAAACGATTGAATTATTTATATAATAAATTAAACTATGAATTATTTTCATAATAAAATAAACTTTGAATGATTTTTATAATAAATTAAACAATTCATTTAAAATTAAACACTTTAATTATTTGTATAATAAATTAAACAATTCATTATAAATTATATTATTGAATTATGTACATAATGCATTGAACAATTCATTATAAATTTAAAAATTGATTTATTTATATAACAAATTGAACTATTGAATCATTTATATAATAAATTAAACAAATCTTTATAAATTAAACTGTTGAATTATTTATATAATAAATTAAACCTTGAATTATTTTTATAATAAATTAAACAGTTCATTTAAAAATAATGACTTGAATTATTTATGTAATAAATTACACAATTCATTATAAATTAACTTATTGAATTATTTATATAATAAATTCAACCTTGAATTATTTTTATAATAAATTAAACAATTCATTCAAAAATAATCACTTGAATTATTTTTATAATAAATTAAACAATTCATTATAAATTAAACGATTAAATTATTTATATAATAAATTAAACTATTACTTTATTTAGAAACAAATTAAACTTTGAATTTTTTTAATAAATAAAAGAACTCATTTCAAAATAATCACTTGAAATATTTATAAAATAAATTAAACAATCCATTATAAATTAAAGTATTGAATTATTTATACAATAAAATAAACTTTGAATGATTTTTATAATATGTTAAACAAATCATTTTAAAATAATCACTTGAATTATTTATATAATAAATTAAACAATTAATTATAAATTAAACTGTTGAATTATATATATCATCAATTAAACTATGAATTATTTACATAATAAATTAAACAATGCATTAAAAATTTAAAAATTGAATAATTTATATAATTAATTGAACTGTTGAATTATTTATGTAATAAATTAAACTTTGAATTATTTTTATAATAAATTAATCAATTCATTTTAAAATAATCACATGAATTATTTATAAAATAAATTAAACAATTCTTTATCAATTAAACGATGGAATTATTTATATAATAAATTAAAGCTTGAAATATTTTTATAATAAATTAAACAATTCATTTAAAAAGAATCACTTGAATTATTTATATAATAAATTAAACAATTAATGATAAATTAAATTATTGAATTATTTATATAATAAAATAAACTTTGAATGATTTTTATAATATATTGAACAAATCATTTTAAAATAATCACTTGAATTATTTATATCATAAATTAAACAATTAATTATAAATTAATCTGTTGAATTATATGTATCATAAATTAAACTATGAATTATTTTCATAATAATGAAAACTTTGAATTATCTTTATAATAAATTAAACAATTCATTTTAAAATAATCACTTGAATTATTTGTATAGTATATTAAACAATTCATTATAAATTAAACTATTGAATTATTTATACAATAAATTAAAATTTGAATTATTTTTATAATAAATTAAACAATTCATTTTAAAATAATCACATGAATTATTTATAAAATATATTAGCAATTCATTATGAATTAATTTATTCAATGATTTATATAATAACTTAAACAATTCATTATAAATTAAACGATTGAATTACTTATATAATAAATTAAACTATGAATTATTTTCATAATAAAATAAACTTTGAATTATTTTTATAATAAATTAAACAATTCATTTAAAAATAAACACTTTAATTATTTGTATAATAAATTAAACAATTCATTATAAATTATATTATTGAATTATGTACATAATAAATTGAACAATTCATTATAAATTTAAAAATTGAATTATTTATATAACAAATTGAACTATTGAATCATTTATATAATAAATTAAACAAATCTTTATAAATTAAACTGTTGAATTATGTATATAATAAATTCAACCTTGAATTATTTTTATAATAAATTAAACAATTCATTTAAAAATAATCACTTGAATTATTTTTATAATAGATTAAACAATTCATTATAAATTAAATGATTAAATTATTTATATAATAAATTAAACTATTACTTTATTTAGAAACAAATTAAACTTTGATTTTTTTTAATAAATAAAAGAACTCATTTTAAAATAATCACTTGAAATATTTATAAAATAAATTAAACAATCCATTATAAATTAAAGTATTGAATTATTTATACAATAAAATAAACTTTGAATGATTTTTATAATATGTTAAACAAATCATTTTAAAATAATCACTTGAATTATTTATATAATAAATTAAACAATGAATTATAAATTAAACTGTTGAATTATATATATCATCAATTAAACTATGAATTATTTACATAATAAATTAAACAATGCATTAAAAATTTAAAAATTGAATAATTTATATAATTAATTGAACTGTTGAATTATTTATGTAATAAATTAAACTTTGAATTATTTTTATAATAAATTAAACAATTCATTTTAAAATAATCACATGAATTATTTATAAAATAAATTAAACAATTCTTTATCAATTAAACAATGGAATTATTTATCTCATAAATTAAAGCTTGAAATATTTTTATAATAAATTAAACAATTCATTTCAAAATAATGACTTGAATTATTTATATAATAAATTAAACAATTCATTATCAATTAAACTATTGAATTATTTATATAATACATTGAACTATCGAATTATTTATACAATAAATTAAACTTTGAATTATTTTTATAATAAATTAAACTATTCATTTCAAAATAATCACATGAATTATTTATAAAATAAATTAAACAATTCTTTATCAATTGAACTATGGAATTATTTGTATAATATATTAAAGCTTGAATTATTTTCATAATAAATTAAACAATTCATTTAAAAATAATCACTTGAATTATTTATAAAAGATATTAAACAATTCATTATAAATTAAATTAATGAATGATTTATATAATATATTAAACAATTCATTATAAATTAAACAATTGAATTATTTATAGAATAAATTAAACGATTGCTTCATTTATATAATAAATTAAACATTGAATTTTAAAAAATAAATTAAGCAATTCATGATAAATTAAAGTATTGAATTCATCATACAATAAAATAATCTTTGAATGATTTTTATAATAAATTAAACAATTCATATTAAAACAATCACTTGAATTATTTATATAATAAATTAAACAATTCATTATAAATTAAACTATTGAATTATTTATAAAACAAATTAAATTTTGAATTATTTTTAAAATAAATTAAACAGTTCATTTAAAAATAATCACTTGAATTATTTATATAATAATATATACAATTCATTTTAAATTAAACTATTTAATTATTGATACAATAATTTAAACTATTGCATTATTGATATAATAAATTAAACTTTGAATTATTTTTATAATAAATTAAACAATTCATTATGAATTAAATTATTGAATGATTTATAGAATAAATTAAACTTTGAATTAATTTATAATAAATTAAACAATTCATTTTAAAATAATCACATGAATTATTTATAAAATAAATTAAATAATTCATTATAAATTAAACTATTGAATTATTTATATGATAAATTCAACAATTCATTTAAAAATAATCACTTGAATTATTTATATAATAATTTAAATTATTGAATTATTTATATAATAAATTAAACTATTGAATGATTTATGTAATAAATTAAACCTTGAATTATTTTTATAATAAACTAAACAATTCATTTAAAAATAATCACTTGAATTATTTTTATAATAAATTAAACAATTCATTATGAATTAAAATATTGAATGATTTTTATAATAAATTGAACAATTCATTATAAATTAAACGATTGAATTAATTATATCACAAAATAAACTTTGAATTATATTTATAATAAATTAAACAATTCATTATAAATTAAATTATTGAATTAATTATATCATAAAATAAACTTTGAATTATTTTTATAATAAATTAAACAATTCATTTTAAAATAATCACATGAATTATTTATAAAATAAATTAAATAATTAATTATAAATTAAACTATTGAATTATTTATATGATAAATTCAACAATTCATTTAAAAATAATCACTTGAATTATTTATATAATAAATTAAATTATTGAATTATTTATATAATAAATTAAACTATTGAATGATTTATGTAATAAATTAAACCTTGAATTATTTTTATAATAAACTAAACAATTCATTTAAAAATAATCACTTGAATTATTTTTATAATAAATTAAACAATTCATTATGAATTAAAATATTGAATGATTTTTATAATAAATTGAACAATTCATTATAAATTAAACGATTGAATTATTTATATAATAAATTGAACTATTGCTACCTTTATATATTAAATTAACCTTTGAATTTTTTTTGATAAATAAAACAATTCATTTTAAAATAATGACTTGAAATATTTATATAATAAATTAAACAATTCTTTATAAATTAAACTATTGAATTATTTATATAATAAATACAGTCTTGAATTATTTATATAATAAATTAAACAATTAATTATCAATTAATCTGTTGAATTATATAGATCATAAATTAAACTATGAATTATTTTCATAATAAATTACACTTTGAATTATCTTTATAATAAATTAAACAATTCATTATAAATTAAAGTATTGAATTATTTATATAATTAAATAAACTTTGAATTATTTTTATAATAAATTAATTTATTCAAAAATAATTCAAGCAATTATTTTTAAATTAATTGTTTAATTTATTACATAAATAATTCAAGTGATTATTTTAAAATGAATTGTTTAATTTATTATAAATATAATTCAACGTTTATTTTGTGATATAATTAATTCAATAATTTAATTTATAATGAATTGTTTAATTTATTACATAAATAATTCAAGTGTTTATTTTTAAATGAATTGTTTAATTTATTATAAAATAATTCAAGTGATGATTGAATTATTTTATAATAAATTAAACTTTAATTATTTATGTAATAAATTAAACAATTCATTATAAATTAAATTACTGAATTAATTATATCACAAAATAAACTTTGAATTATATTTATAATAAATTAAACAATTCATTATAAATTAAATTATTGAATTAATTATATCATAAAATAAACTTTGAATTATTTTTATAATAAATTAAACAATTCATATTAAAATAATCACTTGAATTATTTATATAATAAATTAATCAATTCATTATAAATTAAAATATTGAATTATTTATACAATAAATTAAAATTTGAATTATTTTTATAATAAATTAAACAATTCATTTTAAAATAATCACATGAATTATTTATAAAATAAATTAAACAATTCATTATGAATTAATTCATTGAATGATTTATATAATAACTTAAACAATTCATTATAAATTAAACTATTGAATTATTTATACAATAAATTAAACTTTGAATTATTTTTATAATAAATTAAACTATTCATTTCAAAATAATCACATGAATTATTTATAAAATAAATTAAACAATTCTTTATCAATTGAACTATGGAATTATTTGTATAATAAATTAAAGCTTGAATTATTTTCATAATAAATTAAACAATTCATTTAAAAATAATCACTTGAATTATTTATAAAAGATATTAAACAATTCATTATCAATTAAATTAATGAATGATTTATATAATAAATTAAACAATTCATTATAAATTAAAAAATTGAATTATTTATAGAATAAATTAAACGATTGCTTCATTTATATAATAAATTAAATATTGAATTTTTAAAAATAAATTAAGCAATTCATGATAAATTAAAGTATTGAATTTATCATACAATAAAATAATCTTTGAATGATTTTTATAATAAATTAAACAATTCATATTAAAACAATCACTTGAATTACTTATATAATAAATTATATTCATTATAAATTAAACTATTGAATTATTTATATAATAAATTCATAATTGAATGATTTTTATAATAAATTAAACAATTCATTTAAAAATAATCACTTCAATTATTTTTATAATAAATTAAACAATTCATTCTGAATTAAATTATTGAATGATTTATATAATAAATTAAACAATTGATTATAAATTAAACGATTGAATTATTTATATAATAAATTAAACTATTGCTTTGTTTATATAATAAATTAAACTTTGAATTTTTAAATAAATAAAACAATTCATTTTAAAATTATCACTTGAAATATTTATAAAATAAATTAAACAATTCATTATAAATTAAACTATTGAAATATTGATATAATTAATTAAATTTGAATTATTGTTATAAAAAATTTAACAACTCCTTATAAATAAAACTATTGAATTATTTATATGATAAATTCAACAATTCATTTTAAAATAATCACTTGAATTATTTGTATAATAAATTAAGCAATTCATTATAAATTAAACTATTGTATTATTTATACAATAAATTAAACTTTGAATCATTTTGATAATGAATTGAACAATTCATTTTGAAAATAATCACTTGAATTATTTATATAATAAATTAAACAATTCATTATAAATTATACGATTGAATTATCTATATAATAAATTAAACCTTGAATGATTTTTATGATATATTAAACAAAGCATTTCAAAATAATCACTTGAATTATTTATAAAATAAATTAAACAATTCATTATAAATTAAACTATTGAATTATTTATAAAACAAATTAAATTTTGAATTATTTTTTAAATAAATTAAACAGTTCATTTTAAAATAATCACTTGAATTATTTATATAATAATATATACAATTCATTTTAAATTAAACTATTTAATTATTTATACAATAATTTAAACTATTGCATTATTGATATAATAAATTAAACTTTGAATTATTTTTATAATAAATTAAACAATTCATTATGAATTAAATTATTGAATGATTTATAGAATAAATTAAACTTTGAATTAATTTATAATAAATTAAACAATTGATTTTAAAATAATCACATGAATTATTTATGAAATAAATTAAACAATTCTTTATAAATTTAACTATTGAATTATTTATAGAATAAATTAAACCTTGAATTATTTTTATAATAAATTAAACAATTCATTTTAAAATAATCACATGAATTATTTATAAAATAAATTAAATAATTCATTATAAATTAAACTATTGAATTATTTATATGATACATTCAACAATTCATTTAAAAATAATCACTTGAATTATTTGTATAATAAATTAAATTATTGAATTATTTATATAATAAATTAAACTATTGAATGATTTATGTAATAAATTAAACCTTGAATTATTTTTATAATAAACTAAACAATTCATTTAAAAATAATCACTTGAATTATTTTTATAATAAATTAAACAATTCATTATGAATTAAAATATTGAATGATTTTTATAATAAATTGAACAATTCATTATAAATTAAACGATTGAATTATTTATATAATAAATTGAACTATTGCTACCTTTATATATTAAATTAACCTTTGAATTTTTTTTGATAAATAAAACAATTCATTTTAAAATAATGACTTGAAATATTTATATAATAAATTAAACAATTCTTTATAAATTAAACTATTGAATTATTTATATAATAAATACAACCTTGAATTATTTATATAATAAATTAAACAATTAATTATAAATTAATCTGTTGAATTATATAGATCATAAATTAAACTATGAATTATTTTCATAATAAATTACACTTTGAATTATCTTTATAATAAATTAAACAATTCATTATAAATTAAAGTATTGAATTATTTATATAATTAAATAAACTTTGAATTATTTTTATAATAAATTAATTTATTAAAAAAATAATTCAAGCAATTATTTTTAAATTAATTGTTTAATTTATTATATAAATAATTCAAGTGATTATTTTAATATGAATTGTTTAATTTATTATAAATATAATTCAACGTTTATTTTGTGATATAATTAATTCAATAATTTAATTTATAATGAATTGTTTAATTTATTACATAAATAATTCAAGTGTTTATTTTTAAATGAATTGTTTAATTTATTATAAAATAATTCAAGTGATGATTGAATTATTTTATAATAAATTAAACTTTAATTATTTATGTAATAAATTAAACAATTCATTATAAATTAAATTACTGAATTAATTATATCACAAAATAAACTTTGAATTATATTTATAATAAATTAAACAATTCATTATAAATTAAATTATTGAATTAATTATATCATAAAATAAACTTTGAATTATTTTTATAATAAATTAAACAATTCATATTAAAATAATCACTTGAATTATTTATATAATAAATTAATCAATTCATTATAAATTAAAATATTGAATTATTTATACAATAAATTAAAATTTGAATTATTTTTATAATAAATTAAACAATTCATTTTAAAATAATCACATGAATTATTTATAAAATAAATTAAACAATTCATTATGAATTAATTCATTGAATGATTTATATAATAACTTAAACAATTCATTATAAATTAAACTATTGAATTATTTATACAATAAATTAAACTTTGAATTATTTTTATAATAAATTAAACTATTCATTTCAAAATAATCACATGAATTATTTATAAAATAAATTAAACAATTCTTTATCAATTGAACTATGGAATTATTTGTATAATAAATTAAAGCTTGAATTATTTTCATAATAAATTAAACAATTCATTTAAAAATAATCACTTGAATTATTTATAAAAGATATTAAACAATTCATTATCAATTAAATTAATGAATGATTTATATAATAAATTAAACAATTCATTATAAATTAAAAAATTGAATTATTTATAGAATAAATTAAACGATTGCTTCATTTATATAATAAATTAAATATTGAATTTTTAAAAATAAATTAAGCAATTCATGATAAATTAAAGTATTGAATTTATCATACAATAAAATAATCTTTGAATGATTTTTATAATAAATTAAACAATTCATATTAAAACAATCACTTGAATTACTTATATAATAAATTATATTCATTATAAATTAAACTATTGAATTATTTATATAATAAATTCATAATTGAATGATTTTTATAATAAATTAAACAATTCATTTAAAAATAATCACTTCAATTATTTTTATAATAAATTAAACAATTCATTCTGAATTAAATTATTGAATGATTTATATAATAAATTAAACAATTGATTATAAATTAAACGATTGAATTATTTATATAATAAATTAAACTATTGCTTTGTTTATATAATAAATTAAACTTTGAATTTTTAAATAAATAAAACAATTCATTTTAAAATTATCACTTGAAATATTTATAAAATAAATTAAACAATTCATTATAAATTAAACTATTGAAATATTGATATAATTAATTAAATTTGAATTATTGTTATAAAAAATTTAACAACTCCTTATAAATAAAACTATTGAATTATTTATATGATAAATTCAACAATTCATTTTAAAATAATCACTTGAATTATTTGTATAATAAATTAAGCAATTCATTATAAATTAAACTATTGTATTATTTATACAATAAATTAAACTTTGAATCATTTTGATAATGAATTGAACAATTCATTTTGAAAATAATCACTTGAATTATTTATATAATAAATTAAACAATTCATTATAAATTATACGATTGAATTATCTATATAATAAATTAAACCTTGAATGATTTTTATGATATATTAAACAAAGCATTTCAAAATAATCACTTGAATTATTTATAAAATAAATTAAACAATTCATTATAAATTAAACTATTGAATTATTTATAAAACAAATTAAATTTTGAATTATTTTTTAAATAAATTAAACAGTTCATTTTAAAATAATCACTTGAATTATTTATATAATAATATATACAATTCATTTTAAATTAAACTATTTAATTATTTATACAATAATTTAAACTATTGCATTATTGATATAATAAATTAAACTTTGAATTATTTTTATAATAAATTAAACAATTCATTATGAATTAAATTATTGAATGATTTATAGAATAAATTAAACTTTGAATTAATTTATAATAAATTAAACAATTGATTTTAAAATAATCACATGAATTATTTATGAAATAAATTAAACAATTCTTTATAAATTTAACTATTGAATTATTTATAGAATAAATTAAACCTTGAATTATTTTTATAATAAATTAAACAATTCATTTTAAAATAATCACATGAATTATTTATAAAATAAATTAAATAATTCATTATAAATTAAACTATTGAATTATTTATATGATACATTCAACAATTCATTTAAAAATAATCACTTGAATTATTTGTATAATAAATTAAATTATTGAATTATTTATATAATAAATTAAACTATTGAATGATTTATGTAATAAATTAAACCTTGAATTATTTTTATAATAAACTAAACAATTCATTTAAAAATAATCACTTGAATTATTTTTATAATAAATTAAACAATTCATTATGAATTAAAATATTGAATGATTTTTATAATAAATTGAACAATTCATTATAAATTAAACGATTGAATTATTTATATAATAAATTGAACTATTGCTACCTTTATATATTAAATTAACCTTTGAATTTTTTTTGATAAATAAAACAATTCATTTTAAAATAATGACTTGAAATATTTATATAATAAATTAAACAATTCTTTATAAATTAAACTATTGAATTATTTATATAATAAATACAACCTTGAATTATTTATATAATAAATTAAACAATTAATTATAAATTAATCTGTTGAATTATATAGATCATAAATTAAACTATGAATTATTTTCATAATAAATTACACTTTGAATTATCTTTATAATAAATTAAACAATTCATTATAAATTAAAGTATTGAATTATTTATATAATTAAATAAACTTTGAATTATTTTTATAATAAATTAATTTATTAAAAAAATAATTCAAGCAATTATTTTTAAATTAATTGTTTAATTTATTATATAAATAATTCAAGTGATTATTTTAATATGAATTGTTTAATTTATTATAAATATAATTCAAAGTTTATTTTGTGATATAATCAATTCAATAATTTAATTTATAATGAATTGTTTAATTTATTACATAAATAATGAAATAGTTTAACGTATTATATAAATAATTCAATAGTTTAATTTATAATGAATAGTTTAATTTATTATATAAATCATTCAATAATTTAATTCAAAATGAATTATTTAATTTATTTTATAAATAATTCATGGGATTATTTTAAAATGAATTGTGTAATTTATTATAAAAATAATTCAAAGTTTATGTTATTTTATAAATAATTCAATACTTTAATTTATAATGAATTGTTTAATTTATTTTATAATTATTTCAAGTGATTATTTTAAAATGAATTGTTTAATTTATTATCAAGATAATTCAATGTTTCATTTATTATAAAAATAATTCAAAGTTTAATTGATGATATATACAATTCAACAGTTTAATTTATATTTAAAAGTTTAATTTATTATTAAAATAATTCAATGTTTATTTTATTAAATAAATAATTCAATAATTTAAATTATATTGAATTGTTTAATTTATGATATAAATAATTCAAGTGATTATTTTTCAATGAATTGTTTAATATATTATAACAATATTTCAAATGTTATTAATTGTATAAATCATTCAATAGTTTAATTTATAATGAATTGTTTAATTTATTATATAAATCATTCAATAATTTAATTCAAAATGAATTATTTAATTTATTTTATAAATAATTCATGTGATTATTTTAAAATGAATTGTGTAATTTATTATGAAAATAATTCAAAGTTTATGTTATTATATAAATAATTCAATACTTTAATTTATAATGAATTGTTTAATTTATTTTATAAATAATTCAAGTGATTATTTTAAAATAAATTGATTAATTTATTATATAAATAATTCAATACATAAATTAATAATGAATTGTTTAATTTATTTTATAAATAATTCAATAGTTTAATTTATAATGAATAGTTTAATTTCTTTTATAAATAATTCAAGTGATTATTTTAAAATAAATTGATTAATTTATTAAATAAATAATTCAATACTTTAATTAATAATGAATTGTTTAATTTCTTTTATAAATAATTAATTTGATTATTTTAAAATGAATTGTTTTATATAATATCAAAATAATTCAAAGTTTAATTTATTATATAAATAAAGCAATAGTTTAATTTATTATATAAATAATTCAATAGTTTAATTTACAATGAATAGTTTAATTTATTATATAAATCATTCAATAATTTAATTCAAAATGAATTATTTAATTTATTTTATAAATAATTCAAGTGATTATTTTAAAATAAATTGATTAATTTATTATATAAATAATTCAATACTTTAATTTATAATGAATTGTTTAATTTATTTTATAAATATTTCAAGTGATTATTTTAAAATGAATTGTTTAATTTATTATCAAGATAATTCAATGTTTAATTTATTATAAAAATAATTCAAAGTTTAATTGATGATATATACAATTCAACAGTTTAATTTATATTTAAAAGTTTAATTTATTATTAAAATAATTCAATGTTTATTTTATTAAATAAATAATTCAATAATTTAATTTATATTGAATTGTTTAATTTATTATATAAATAATTCAAGTGATTTTTTTTCAATGAATTGTTTAATTTATTATAACAATATTTCAAATTTTATTAATTGTATAAATCAATCAATAGTTTAATTTATAATGAATTGTTTCATTTATTATATAAATCATTCAATAATTTAATTTATAATGTATTGTTTAATTTATTATATAAATAATTCAAGTGATTATTTTTATAATGAATTGTTTAATTTATTATAAAAATAATTCGTTTTAATTTATTGTATAAATGATTCAATAGTTTAATTTATAAAGAATTGTCTAATTTATTTTATAAATAATTCATGTTATTATTTTAAAATGAATTGTTTAATTTATTATAAAAATAATTTAAAGTTTAATTTATTATAAAAATAATTCACAGTTTAGATTATGATATATATAATTCAACAGTTTAATTTATAATTAATTGTTTAATTTATTATATAAATAATTTAAGTGATTATTTTAAACTGATTTGTTCAATATATTATAAAAATCATTCAAAGTTTATTTTATTATATAAATAATTCAATACTTTAATTTATCATCAATTGTATAATTTAAGAAAAAAAATCAAAATTTAACTCATTGTATAAATAACGCAATAGTTTAATTTATTATATAAATAATTCAATAGTTTAATTCATAATGAATTGTTTAATTTATTACATAAATAATTGAAGTGATTATTTTAAAATGAATTGTTGAATTTATCATACAAATAATTCAATACTTTAATTTATCATCAATTGTATAATTTATGAAAAAAATTCAAAATTTAACTTGTTGTATAAATAAAGCAATAGTTTAATTTATGATGTATATAATTCAACATTTTAATTTATAATTAATTGTTTAATTCATTATATAAATAATTCAAGGTTGAATTTATTATATAAATAATTCAATAGTTTAATTTATAATGAATTGTTTAATTTATTATATAAATAATTCAAAATTTAATTTATTGTATAAATAATTCAATAGTTTAATTTATACTGAATTGTTTAATTTATTTTTTAAATAATTCATGCTATTATTTTAAAATGAATTGTTTAATTTATTATAAAAATAATTCAAAGTTTAATTTATTATATAAATAATGCAATAGTTTATTATATTTTATTAATAATTCAATAGTTTAATTTATAATGAATTGTTTAATTTTTGATAAAAATAATTCAATTGATTATTTTTAAATGAATTGTTCAATTTAGTATAAAAATAATTAAAGGTTTAATTTATTATATAAATAATTCAATAGTTTAATTTATAATGAATTGTTTAATTTATTATATAAATAATTTAAGTGATTATTTTAAACTGATTTGTTTAATATATTATAAAAATCATTCAAAGTTTATTTTATTATATAAATAATTCAATACTTTAATTTATCATCAATTGTATAATTTATGAAAAAAATTCAAAATTTAACTTGTTGTATAAATAAAGCAATAGTTAAATTTATTATACAAATAATTCAATAGTTTAATTGATAATGAATTGTTTAATTTATTATATAAATAATACAAGTGATTATTTTTAAATGAATTGTTTGATTTATTATAAAAATAATTCAAAGTTTAATTTATTATTTATATAATTCAATAGTTCAATTTATTATATAAATAATTCAATTTTTAAACTCATAATGAATTGTTTAATTTATTACATAAATAATTCAAGTGATTATTTGAAAATGAATTGTTGAATTTATCATACAAATAATTCAATAGTTTAATTGATAATGAATTGTTTAATTTATTATATAAATAATACAAGTGATTATTTTTAAATGAATTGTTTGATTTATTATAAAAATAATTCAAAGTTTAATTTATTATTTATATAATTCAATAGTTCAATTTATTATATAAATAATTCAATTTTTAAATTTATAATGAATTGTTTCATTTATTATGTAAGTAATTCATTTATTTAATTTATAACGAATTGTTTAATTTATTTTATAAATATTTCAAGTGATTATTTTAAAATGAATTGTTTAATTTATTATCAAGATAATTCAATGTTTAATTTATTATAAAAATAATTCAAAGTTTAATTGATGATATATACAATTCAACAGTTTAATTTATATTTAAAAGTTTAATTTATTATTAAAATAATTCAATGTTTATTTTATTAAATAAATAATTCAATAATTTAATTTATATTGAATTGTTTAATTTATTATATAAATAATTCAAGTGATTTTTTTTCAATGAATTGTTTAATTTATTATAACAATATTTCAAATTTTATTAATTGTATAAATCAATCAATAGTTTAATTTATAATGAATTGTTTCATTTATTATATAAATCATTCAATAATTTAATTTATAATGTATTGTTTAATTTATTATATAAATAATTCAAGTGATTATTTTTATAATGAATTGTTTAATTTATTATTAAAATAATTCGTTTTAATTTATTGTATAAATGATTCAATAGTTTAATTTATAAAGAATTGTTTAATTTATTTTATAAATAATTCATGTTATTATTTTAAAATGAATTGTTTAATTTATTATAAAAATCATTCAAAGTTTATTTTACTTTATAAGTAATTCAATACTTTAATTTATCATGAATCGTTTAATTAATTTTATAAATATTTCAAGTGATTATTTTAAAATGAATTGTTTAATTTATTATGAAGATAATTCAAAGTTTAATTTATTATAAAAATAATTCAAAGTTTAATTTATGATATATATAATTCAACAGTTTAATTTATAATTAATTGTATAATTTATTATTGAAATAATTCAAAGTTTATTTTATTATATAAATAATGCATTAGTTTAATTTATTATATAAATAATTCAATAGTTTAATTTATAATGAATTGTTTAATTTATTTTATAAATAATTGAAGTGATTATTTTAAAATAAATTGATTAATTTATCATATAAATAATTCAATACTTTAATTAATAATGAATTGTTTAATTTATTTCATAAATAATTCATTTGATTATTTTAAAATGAATTGTTTTATTTAATATAAAAATAATTCAACGTTTAATTTATTATATAAATAAAGCAATGGTTTAATTTATTATATAAATAATTCATTAGTTTAATTTATAATGAATTGTTTAATTTATTTTATAAATCATTCAATAATTTAATTCATAATGATTTGTTGAATTTTTTATGAAAATAATTCAAAGTTTATGTTATTATATACATAATTCAACAGTTTAATTGATAATGAATTATTTAATTTATTTTATAAATAATTCAAGTGATTATTTTAAAATGAATTCTTTTATTAAATATAAAAATAATTCGAGTGATTATTTTTAAATGAATTGTTTAATTTTTTATAAAAATAATTCAAAATTTAATTTATGATAAAAATAATTCAATATTTAATTTATTGTATAAATAATTCAATAGTTTAATTTATAATGAATTGTTTAATTTATTTTATAAATAATTCAAGTGATTATTTTAAAATGAATTGTTTAATTCGTGACAAAAATATTCAAAGTTTAATTTATTGTATAAATAATTCAATAGTTTAATTTATGAAGAAATGTTTAACTTATTTTTTAAATAATTCATGTGATTATTTTAAAATGAATTGTTCAATTTATTATAAAAATAATTCAATGTTTTAATTTATAATGAACTGTTTAATTTATTATGTAAATAATACAATAATTTAATTTATTACATAAATAATTCAATACTTTAATTTATAATAAATTGTTTAATCTATTTTATAAATATTTCAAGTGATTATTTTAAAATAGATTGTTTAATTTATTATGAAGATAATTCAAAGTTTAATTTATTTTGAAAATAATTCATAGTTTAATTTATGATGTATATAATTCAACATTTTAATTTATAATTAATTGTTTAATTCATTATATAAATAATTCAAGTTTGAATTTATTATATAAATAATTCAATAGTTTAATTTATAATGAATTGTTTAATTTATTATATAAATAATTCAAAATTTAATTTATTGTATAAATAATTCAATAGTTTAATTTATACTGAATTGTTTAATTTATTTTTAAAATAATGCATGCTATTATTTTAAAATGAATTGTTTAATTTATTATAAAAATAATTCAAAGTTTAATTTATTATATAAATATGCAATAGTTTATTATATTTTATTAATAATTCAATAGTTTAATTTATAATGAATTGTTTAATTTTTGATAAAAATAATTCAATTGATTATTTTTAAATGAATTGTTCAATTTATTATAAAAATAATTAAAGGTTTAATTTATTATATAAATAATTCAATAGTTTAATTTATAATGAATTGTTTAATTTATTATATAAATAATTCAATCGTTTAATAAACAATTGAATTATTTAAATAATAATTTCAACTATTGCTTTATTTATACAATAAATTAAATTTTCAATTTTTTTCATAAATTAAACAATTCATGATGAATTAAAGTATTGAATTATTTATATAACAAAATAAACTTTGAATGCTTTTTATAATATATTGAACAAATCAGTTTAAAATAATCACTTGAATTATTTATATAATAAATTAAACAATTAATTATGAATTAAACTGTTGAATTATATATATCATAAATTAAAGTATGAATTATTTTTATAATAAGTTAAACTTTGAATTATTTTTATAATAAATTAAACAATTCATTTTAAAATAATCACATGAATTATTTATAAAATAAATTTAACAATTCTTTATCAATTAAACTATTGAATCATTTATATAATAAATTAAACCTTCAATTATTTTAATAATAAATTAAACAATTCATTATAAATTAAACTATTGAATTATTTATACAATTAATAAAATTTGAATTATTGTTATAATAAATTAAACAATTCATTTTAAAATAATCACATGAATTATTTATATAATAAATTAAACAATTCATTTTAAAATAATCACTTGAATTATTTATATAATAAATTAAACAATTCATTATCAATTAAACTATTGAATTATTTATATAATAAATTAAACTATTGCATTATTTATATGATAAATTAAACTTTGAATTATTTTTATAATTAATTAAACAATTCATTATGAATTAAATTATTGAATGATTTATATAATAAATTAAACATTTGATTACAAATTAAATTATTGAATTATTTATATGATAAATTCAACAATTCATTTTAAAATAACAACTTGAATTATTTATATAATAAATTAAACAATTCATTATCAATTAAACTATTGAATTATTTATATAATACATTGAACTATCGAATTATTTATATAATAAATTAAACTTTGAATTAATTTATAATAAATTAAACAATTCATTTTAAAATAATCGCATGAATTATTTATAAAATAAATTAAACAATTCTTTATAAATTAAACTATTGAATTATTTATATAACAAATTAAACAATTCATTTAAAAATAATCACTTGAATTATTTATATAATAAATTAAACATTGAATTATCTTCATAATAAATTAAACAATTCATTTTAAAATAATCACTTGAAATATTTATAAAATAAATTAAACAATTCATTATAAATGAAACTATTGAATTATTTATGTAATAAATTGAACAATTTAATTATTTGTATGATGAATTAAAGTTTGAATTATTTTTTATTAAAAATTAAACAATTCATTTAAAAATAATCACTCGAATTATTTTTATATTTAATAAAACAATTCATTTTAAAATAATCAAATGAATTATTTATAAAATAAATTAAACAATTCATTATTAATTAAAGCATTGAATTATATAACAAATTAAACAATTCATTTAAAAATAATCACTTGAATTATTTATATAATAAATTAAACATTGAATTATCTTCATAATAAATTAAACAATTCATTTTAAAATAATCACTTGAATTATTTATAAAATAAATTAAACAATTAATTATAAATTAAACTATTGAATTATTTATACAATAAATTAAATTTTGAATTATTTTTATCATAAATTAAATTTTGAATTATTTTTATAATAAATTAAACAATTCATTATAAATTAAAGTATTGAATTATTTATATAATAAATTAAACTATTTCATTAATTATATGATAAATTAAACTTTGAATTATTTTTATAATAAATTAAACAATTCATTTAAAAATAATCACTTGAATTATTTATGTAATAAATTATACAATTCATTATGAATTAAACTATTGAATTATTTATATAATAAATTAAACTATTGCTTTATTTATAAAATAAATTAAATGATTCATGATAAATTAAAGTATTGAATTACTTATAAAATAAAATAAACTTTGAATGATTTTTATAATAAATTAAACAAATCATTTTAAAATAATCACTTGAATTATTTATATAATACATTAAACAATTCATTATAAATTAAATAAATGAATTACTTACATAATAAATTAAACAATTCATTATGAGTTTAAAAATTGAATTATTTGTATAATAAATTGAACTATTGAATTATATAAATAATAAATTAAACTTTGAATTATTTTTATAATCAATTAAACAATTCATTTAAAAATAATCACTTGTATTATTTATATAATAAATTAAACAATTCATTATCAATTAAACTATTGAATTATTTGTATGATAAATTCAACAATTCATTTTAAAATAATCACTTGAATTATTTATGTAATAAATTAAACAATTCATTATGAATTAAACTATTGAATTATTTATATAAGAAATTAAACTATTGCTTTATTTATACAATAAATTACACTTTGAATTATTTTTATATGAAATAAAACAATTCATTTTAAAATAATCAAATGAATTATTTATAAAATAAATTAAACAATTCATTATCAATTAAAGTATTGAATTATTTATAAAATAAATTATACAATTCATTATGAATTAAACAATTGAATTATTTAAATAATAATTTCAACTATTGCTTTATTTATACAATAAATTAAATTTTCAATTTTTTTCATAAATTAAACAATTCATGATGAATTAAAGTATTGAATTATTTATATAATAAAATAAACTTTGAATGCTTTTTATAATATATTGAACAAATCAGTTTAAAATAATCACTTGAATTATTTATATAATAAATTAAACAATTAATTATGAATTAAACTGTTGAATTATATATATCATAAATTAAAGTATGAATTATTTTTATAATAAGTTAAACTTTGAATTATTTTTATAATAAATTAAACAATTCATTTTAAAATAATCACATGAATTATTTATATAATAAATTAAACAATAGGGTGGTGAAGAAGGCATTCAGCATGCTTGGTTTCATTGGTCAGAACATTGAATGCAGGAGTTGGGATGTCTTGTTGAAGTTGTACAGGGCATTGGTGAGGCCACTCTTGGAGTACTGTGTACAGTTCTGGTCACCCTATTATAGAAAGGATATTATTAAACTAGAAAGAGTGCAGAAAAGATTTACTAGGATGCTACCGGGACTTGATGGTTTGACTTACAGGGAGAGGTTAGACAGACTGGGACTTTATTCCCTGGAGAGTAGGAGGTTAAGGGGTGATCTTATAGAAGTCTATAAAATAATGAGGGGCATAGATAAGGTCGATAGTCAAAATCTTTTCCCAAAGGTAGGGGAGTCTATAACGAGGGGGCACAGATTTAAGGTGAGAGGGGAGAGATACAAAAGGGTCCAGAGGGGCAATTTTTTCACTCAAAGTGTGGTGAGTGTCTGGAACGAGCTGCCAGAGGCAGTAGTAGAGGCGGGTACAATTTTGTCTTTTAAAAAGCATTTGGACAGTTACATGGGGAAGATGGGTATCGAGGGATATGGGCCAAGTGCAGGCAATTGGGACTAGCTTAGTGGTATAAACTGGGCGACATGGACATGTTGGGCCGAAGGGCCTGTTTCCATGTTGTAACTTCTATGATTCTATGATTCTATGAATTCATTATAAATTAAACTATTGAATTATTTATATGATAAATTCAACAATTCATTTTAAAATAATCACTTGAATTATTTATATAATAAATTAAACAATTCATTATCAATTAAACTATTGAATTATTTATATAATAAATTAAACTATTGCGTTATTTATATGATAAATTAAACTTTGAATTATTTTTATAATTAATTAAACAATTCATTATGAATTAAATTATTGAATGATTTATATAATAAATTAAACAATTGATTATAAATTAAATTATTGAATTCTTTATATGATAAATTCAACAATTCATTTTAAAATAACAACTTGAATTATTTATATAATAAATTAAACAATTCATTATCAATTAAACTATTGAATTATTTATATAATACATTGAACTATCGAATTATTTATACAATAAATTAAACTTTGAATTAATTTATAATAAATTAAACAATTCATTTTAAAATAATCGCATGAATTATTTATAAAATAAATTAAACAATTCTTTATAAATTAAACTATTGAATTATTTATATAACAAATTAAACAATTCATTTAAAAATAATCACTTGAATTATTTATATAATAAATTAAACATTGAATTATCTTCATAATAAATTAAACAATTCATTTTAAAATAATCACTTGAAATATTTATAAAATAAATTAAACAATTCATTATAAATGAAACTATTGAATTATTTATGTAATAAATTGAACAATTTAATTATTTGTATGATGAATTAAAGTTTGAATTATTTTTTATTAAAAATTAAACAATTCATTTAAAAATAATCACTCGAATTATTTTTATATTTAATAAAACAATTCATTTTAAAATAATCAAATGAATTATTTATAAAATAAATTAATCAATTCATTGTTAATTAAAGCATTGAATTATATAACAAATTAAACAATTCATTTAAAAATAATCACTTGAATTATTTATATAATAAATTAAACATTGAATTATCTTCATAATAAATTAAACAATTCATTTTAAAATAATCACTTGAATTATTTATAAAATAAATTAAACAATTAATTATAAATTAAACTATTGAATTATTTATACAATAAATTAAATTTTGAATTATTTTTATCATAAATTAAATTTTGAATTATTTTTATAATAAATTAAACAATTCATTATAAATTAAAGTATTGAATTATTTATATAATATATTAAACTATTGCATTAATTATATGATAAATTAAACTTTGAATTATTTTTATAATAAATTAAACAATTCATTTAAAAATAATCACTTGAATTATTTATGTAATAAATTATACAATTCATTATGAATTAAACTATTGAATTATTTATATAATAAATTAAACTATTGCTTTATTTGTAAAATAAATTAAACGATTCATGATAAATTAAAGTATTGAATTACTTATAAAATAAAATAAACTTTGAATGATTTTTATAATAAATTAAACAAATCATTTTAAAATAATCACTTGAATTATTTATATAATACATTAAACAATTCATTATAAATTAAATAAATGAATTACTTACATAATAAATTAAACAATTCATTATAAATTTAAAAATTGAATTATTTATATAATAAATTGAACTATTGAATTATTAAAATAATAAATTAAACTTTGAATTATTTTTATAATAAATTAAACAATTCGTTTAAAAATAATCACTCGAATTATTTTTATATTTAATAAAACAATTCATTTTAAAATAATCAAATGAATTATTTATAAAATAAATTAAACAATTCATTATCAATTAAACTATTGAATTATTTATATAATAACTTAAATTATTGCATAACTTATATGATAAATTAAACTTTGAATTGTTTTTATAATAAATTAAACTATTGAATTATTTATATAATTCATAAAATTTGAATTATTTTTATAATAAATTAAAGAATTCATTTTAAAATAAACACATGAATTATTTATAAAATAAATTAAATAATTTAATATAAATTAAACTGTTGAATTATTTATATGATAAAAACAACAATTCATTTTAAAATAATGACTTGAATTATTTATATAATAAAATAAACTATTCAATTATTTATATATTAACTTGAATTATTGAATTATTTACATAATAAATTAAACAATTCATTATCAATTAAAAAATTGAATTATTTATATAATAAATTGAACCATTGAATTGTTTATATAATAAATTAAACTTTGAATAATTTTTATGATAAATTAAACAGTTCATTTAAAAATAATCGCTTGCATTATTTATGTAATAAATTAAACAATTCATTATAAATTAAGTTATTGAATTATTTATGTAATAAATTCAACCTTGAATTATTTTTATAATAAATTAAACAATTCATTTATAAATAATCACTTGAATTATTTTTATAATTAATTATACAATTCATTATGAATTGTATTATTGAATGATTTCTATAATAAATTAAACAATTCATTATAAATTAAATGATTGAATTATTGATATAATAAATTAATCTATTGCTTTATTTATATAATAAATTAAACTTTGAATTATTTTTTCAATAAATTAACAGTTCATTTAAAAATAATCACTTGTATGATTTATATAATAAATTAAACAAATCATTATAAATTAAACTATTGAATTATTCATACAATAAATTAAACTATTGCTTTATATATATAATAAATTAAACTTTGAATTAATTTTATAATATATTAAACAATTCATTTTAAAATAACCACTTTAATTATTTATAAAATAAATTAAATAATTCATTATAAATTAAACTGTTGAATTATTTTTATGATAAATTAAACAGTTCATTTAAAAATAATCACTTGCATTATTTAAGTAATAAATTAAACAATTCATTATAAATTAAGTTATTGAATTATTTATGTAATAAATTCAACCTTGAATTATTTTTATAATTAATTAAACAATTCATTTTAAAATAATCACTTGAATTATTTGTATAATATATTAAACAATTCATTCTAAATTTAAACTATTGAATTATTTATACAATAAATTACATTTGAATAATTTTTATAATAAATTAAAAAATTCATTTAAAAATAATCACTTGAATTATTTATATAATAAATTAAACAATTCATTATGAATTAAATTATTGCATGATTTATATAATAAATTAATCAATTCATTATGTATTAAACTATTGAATTATTTCTATAATCAATAAAACTATTGAATTATTTATATAATTAATAAAATCTGAATTATTTATATAATAACTTAAACAATTCATTAAAAAATAATCAAAGGAATTATTTTTATAATAAATTAAACAATTCATTTTAAAATAATCACATGAATTATTTATAAAATAAATTAAACAATTCATTATGAATTAATTAATTGAATGATTTATATAATAACTTAAACAATTCATTATAAATTAAACGATTGAATTATTTATATAATAAATTAAACTATGAATTGTTTTCATAATAAAATAGACTTTGAATTATTTTTATAATTAATTAAACAATTCATTTTAAAATAATCACATGAATTATTTATAAAATAAATTAAACAATTCATTATGAATTAATTTATTGAATGATTTATATAATAACTTAAACAATTCATTATAAATTAAACGATTGAATTATTTATATAATAAATTAAACTATGAATTATTTTCATAATAAAATAAACTTTGAATGATTTTTATAATAAATTAAACAATTCATTTAAAATTAAACACTTTAATTATTTGTATAATAAATTAAACAATTCATTATAAATTATATTATTGAATTATGTACATAATGCATTGAACAATTCATTATAAATTTAAAAATTGATTTATTTATATAACAAATTGAACTATTGAATCATTTATATAATAAATTAAACAAATCTTTATAAATTAAACTGTTGAATTATTTATATAATAAATTAAACCTTGAATTATTTTTATAATAAATTAAACAGTTCATTTAAAAATAATGACTTGAATTATTTATGTAATAAATTACACAATTCATTATAAATTAACTTATTGAATTATTTATATAATAAATTCAACCTTGAATTATTTTTATAATAAATTAAACAATTCATTTAAAAATAATCACTTGAATTATTTTTATAATAAATTAAACAATTCATTATAAATTAAACGATTAAATTATTTATATAATAAATTAAACTATTACTTTATTTAGAAACAAATTAAACTTTGAATTTTTTTAATAAATAAAAGAACTCATTTCAAAATAATCACTTGAAATATTTATAAAATAAATTAAACAATCCATTATAAATTAAAGTATTGAATTATTTATACAATAAAATAAACTTTGAATGATTTTTATAATATGTTAAACAAATCATTTTAAAATAATCACTTGAATTATTTATATAATAAATTAAACAATTAATTATAAATTAAACTGTTGAATTATATATATCATCAATTAAACTATGAATTATTTACATAATAAATTAAACAATGCATTAAAAATTTAAAAATTGAATAATTTATATAATTAATTGAACTGTTGAATTATTTATGTAATAAATTAAACTTTGAATTATTTTTATAATAAATTAATCAATTCATTTTAAAATAATCACATGAATTATTTATAAAATAAATTAAACAATTCTTTATCAATTAAACGATGGAATTATTTATATAATAAATTAAAGCTTGAAATATTTTTATAATAAATTAAACAATTCATTTAAAAAGAATCACTTGAATTATTTATATAATAAATTAAACAATTAATGATAAATTAAATTATTGAATTATTTATATAATAAAATAAACTTTGAATGATTTTTATAATATATTGAACAAATCATTTTAAAATAATCACTTGAATTATTTATATCATAAATTAAACAATTAATTATAAATTAATCTGTTGAATTATATGTATCATAAATTAAACTATGAATTATTTTCATAATAATGAAAACTTTGAATTATCTTTATAATAAATTAAACAATTCATTTTAAAATAATCACTTGAATTATTTGTATAGTATATTAAACAATTCATTATAAATTAAACTATTGAATGATTTATACAATAAATTAAAATTTGAATTATTTTTATAATAAATTAAACAATTCATTTTAAAATAATCACATGAATTATTTATAAAATAAATTAGCAATTCATTATGAATTAATTTATTCAATGATTTATATAATAATTTAAACAATTCATTATAAATTAAACGATTGAATTACTTATATAATAAATTAAACTATGAATTATTTTCATAATAAAATAAACTTTGAATTCTTTTTATAATTAATTAAACAATTCATTTTAAAATAATCACTTGAATTATTTGTATAATATATTAAACAATTCATTCTAAATTTAAACTATTGAATTATTTTTTACAATAAATTAAACTTTGAATTATTATTATAATATATTAAACAATTCATTTTAAAATAATCAATTGAATTATTTATATAATAAATTAAACTTTGAATTATTTTTGTAATAAATTAAACAATTCATTCTGAATTAAATTATTGAATGATTTATATAATAAGTTAAACAATTCTTTATCAATTAAACGGTTGAATTATTTATATAATAAATTTAACATTGAATTATTTTTACAATAAATTAAAAAGTTCATTTAAAAATAATCACTTGAATTATTTATATAATACACTAACAATTCATTATAAATTAAATTATTGAATTATTTATATAATGAATTCAACCTTGAATTATTTTTATAATAAATTAAACAATTCATTTAAAAATAATCACTTGAATTATTTTTATAATAAATTAAACAATTCATTATAAAATAATCACATGAATTATTTATAAAATAAATTAAACAATTCATTATGAATTAATTTATTGAATGATTTATATAATAACTTAAACAATTCATTATAAATTAAACTATTGAATTATTTATACAATAAATTAAACTTTGAATTATTTTTATAATAAATTAAACTATTCATTTCAAAATAATCACATGAATTATTTATAAAATAAATTAAACAATTCTTTATCAATTGAACTATGGAATTATTTATATAATAAATTAAACTATTGCTTTGTTTATATAATAAATTAAACTTTGAATTTTTTTAATAAATCAAACAATTCATTTTAAAATTATCACTTGAAATATTTATAAAATAAATTAAACAATTCATTATAAATTAAACTATTGAAATATTTATATAATTAATTAAATTTGAATTATTGTTATAAAAAATTTAACAATTCCTTATAAATAAAACTATTGAATTATTTATATGATAAATTCAACAATTCATTTTAAAATAATCACTTGAATTATTTGTATAATAAATTAAACAATTCATTATGAATTAAAATATTGAATGATTTTTATAATAAATTGAACAATTCATTATAAATTAAACGATTGAATTATTTATATAATAAATTGAACTATTGCTACATTTATATATTAAATTAAACTTTGAATTTTTTTTAATAAATCAAACAATACATTTTAAAATAATGACTTGAAATATTTATATAATAAATTAAACAATTCTTTATAAATTAAACGATTGAATTATTTATATAATAAATTCAACCTTGAATTATTTATATAATAAATTAAACAATTAATTATAAATTAATCTGTTGAATTATATAGATCATAATTTAAACTATGAATTATTTTCATAATGAATTAAACTTTGAATTATCTTTATAATAAATTAAACAATTCATTATAAATTAAAGTATTGAATTATTTATATAATTAAATAAGCTTTGAATTATTTTTATAATAAATTAATTTATTAAAAAATAATTCAAGCAATTATTTTTAAATTAATTGTTTAATTTATTATAAATATAATTCAAAGTTTATTTTGTGATATAATTAATTCAATAATTTAATTTATAATGAATTGTTTAATTTATTACATAAATGATTCAAGTGTTTATTTTTAAATGAATTGTTTAATTTATTAAAAAATAATTCAAGTGATTATTATTAAATGAATTGTTTAAACAATTCATTTAATAATAAACACTTGAATTATTTATGTAATAAATTAAACAATTCATTATAAATTAAATTATTGAATTAATTATATCACAAAATAAACTTTGAATTATATTTATAATAAATTAAACAATTCATTATAAATTAAATTATTGAATGATTTATATAATAAATTAAACAATTCATTATAAATTAAACAATTGAATTATTTATAGAATAAATTAAACGATTGCTTCATTTATATAATAAATTAAACATTGAATTTTTAAAAATAAATGAAGCTATTCATGATAAATTAAAGTATTGAATTTATCATACAATAAAATAATCTTTGAATGATATTTATAATAAATTAAACAATTCATATTAAAACAATCACTTGAATTATTTATATAATAAATTAAACAATTCATTATAAATTAAACTATTGAATTATTTATATTATAAATTCATAATTGAATGATTTTTATAATAAATTAAACAATTCATTTAAAAATAATCACTTCAATTATTTTTATAATAAATTAAACAATTCATTCTGAATTAAATTATTGCATGATTTATAAAATAAATTAAACAATTCTTTATAAATTAAACGGTTGAATTATTTATATAATAAATTAAACATTGAATTATTTTTACAATAAATTAAAAAGTTCATTTAAAAATAATCACTTGAATTATTTATATAATACACTAACAATTAATTATAAATTAAATTATTGAATTATTCATATAATAAATTAAACCTTGAATTATTTTTATAATAAATTAAACAGTTCATTTAAAAATAATGACTTGAATTATTTATGTAATAAATTACACAATTCATTATAAATTAACTTATTGAATTATTTATATAATAAATTCAACCTTGAATTATTTTTATAATAAATTAAACAATTCATTAAAAAATAATCACTTGAATTATTTTTATAATAAATTAAACAATTCATTATAAATTAAACGATTAAATTATTTATATAATAAATTAAACTATTACTTTATTTAGAAACAAATTAAACTTTGAATTTTTTTAATAAATAAAAGAACTCATTTCAAAATAATCACTTGAAATATTTATAAAATAAATTAAACAATCCATTATAAATTAAAGTATTGAATTATTTATACAATAAAATAAACTTTGAATGATTTTTATAATATGTTAAACAAATCATTTTAAAATAATCACTTGAATTATTTATATAATAAATTAAACAATTAATTATAAATTAAACTGTTGAATTATATATATCATCAATTAAACTATGAATTATTTACATAATAAATTAAACAATGCATTAAAAATTTAAAAATTGAATAATTTATATAATTAATTGAACTGTTGAATTATTTATGTAATAAATTAAACTTTGAATTATTTTTATAATAAATTAAACAATTCATTTTAAAATAATCACATGAATTATTTATAAAATAAATTAAACAATTCTTTATCAATTAAACAATGGAATTATTTATCTAATAAATTAAAGCTTGAAATATTTTTATAATAAATTAAACAATTCATTTAAAAATAATGACTTGAATTATTTATATAATAAATTAAACAATTAATGATAAATTAAAGTATTGAATTATTTATATAATAAAATAAACTTTGAATGATTTTTATAATATATTGAACAAATCATTTTAAAATAATCACTTGAATTATTTATATCATAAATTAAACAATTAATTATAAATTAATCTGTTGAATTATATGTATCATAAATTAAACTATGAATTATTTTCATAATAATGAAAACTTTGAATTATCTTTATAATAAATTAAACAATTCATTTAAAAATAATCACTTGAATTATTTGTATAGTATATTAAACAATTCATTATAAATTAAACTATTGAATTATTTATACAATAAATTAAAATTTGAATTATTTTTATAATAAATTAAACAATTCATTTTAAAATAATCACATGAATTATTTATAAAATATATTAGCAATTCATTATGAATTAATTTATTCAATGATTTATATAATAACTTAAACAATTCATTATAAATTAAACGATTGAATTACTTATATAATAAATTAAACTATGAATTATTTTCATAATAAAATAAACTTTGAATTATTTTTATAATAAATTAAACAATTCATTTAAAAATAAACACTTTAATTATTTGTATAATAAATTAAACAATTCATTATAAATTATATTATTGAATTATGTACATAATAAATTGAACAATTCATTATAAATTTAAAAATTGAATTATTTATATAACAAATTGAACTATTGAATCATTTATATAATAAATTAAACAAATCTTTATAAATTAAACTGTTGAATTATGTATATAATAAATTCAACCTTGAATTATTTTTATAATAAATTAAACAATTCATTTAAAAATAATCACTTGAATTATTTTTATAATAGATTAAACAATTCATTATAAATTAAACGATTAAATTATTTATATAATAAATTAAACTATTACTTTATTTAGAAACAAATTAAACTTTGATTTTTTTTAATAAATAAAAGAACTCATTTTAAAATAATCACTTGAAATATTTATAAAATAAATTAAACAATCCATTATAAATTAAAGTATTGAATTATTTATACAATAAAATAAACTTTGAATGATTTTTATAATATGTTAAACAAATCATTTTAAAATAATCACTTGAATTATTTATATAATAAATTAAACAATGAATTATAAATTAAACTGTTGAATTATATATATCATCAATTAAACTATGAATTATTTACATAATAAATTAAACAATGCATTAAAAATTTAAAAATTGAATAATTTATATAATTAATTGAACTGTTGAATTATTTATGTAATAAATTAAACTTTGAATTATTTTTATAATAAATTAAACAATTCATTTTAAAATAATCACATGAATTATTTATAAAATAAATTAAACAATTCTTTATCAATTAAACAATGGAATTATTTATCTCATAAATTAAAGCTTGAAATATTTTTATAATAAATTAAACAATTCATTTAAAAATAATGACTTGAATTATTTATATAATAAATTAAACAATTAATGATAAATTAAAGTATTGAATTATTTATATAATAAAATAAACTTTGAATGATTTTTATAATATATTGAACAAATCATTTTAAAATAATCACTTGAATTATTTATATCATAAATTAAACAATTAATTATAAATTAATCTGTTGAATTATATGTATCATAAATTAAACTATGAATTATTTTCATAATAATGAAAACTTTGAATTATCTTTATAATAAATTAAACAATTCATTTTAAAATAATCACTTGAATTATTTGTATAGTATATTAAACAATTCATTATAAATTAAACTATTGAATTATTTATACAATAAATTAAAATTTGAATTATTTTTATAATAAATTAAACAATTCATTTTAAAATAATCACATGAATTATTTATAAAATAAATTAGCAATTCATTATGAATTAATTTATTCAATGATTTATATAATAACTTAAACAATTCATTATAAATTAAACTATTGAATTATTTATACAATAAATTAAACTTTGAATTATTTTTATAATAAATTAAACTATTCATTTCAAAATAATCACATGAATTATTTATAAAATAAATTAAACAATTCTTTATCAATTGAACTATGGAATTATTTGTATAATATATTAAAGCTTGAATTATTTTCATAATAAATTAAACAATTCATTTAAAAATAATCACTTGAATTATTTATAAAAGATATTAAACAATTCATTATAAATTAAATTAATGAATGATTTATATAATATATTAAACAATTCATTATAAATTAAACAATTGAATTATTTATAGAATAAATTAAACGATTGCTTCATTTATATAATAAATTAAACATTGAATTTTAAGAAATAAATTAAGCAATTCATGATAAATTAAAGTATTGAATTCATCATACAATAAAATAATCTTTGAATGATTTTTATAATAAATTAAACAATTCATATTAAAACAATCACTTGAATTATTTATATAATAAATTAAACAATTCATTATAAATTAAACTATTGAATTATTTATAAAACAAATTAAATTTTGAATTATTTTTAAAATAAATTAAACAGTTCATTTAAAAATAATCACTTGAATTATTTATATAATAATATATACAATTCATTTTAAATTAAACTATTTAATTATTGATACAATAATTTAAACTATTGCATTATTGATATAATAAATTAAACTTTGAATTATTTTTATAATAAATTAAACAATTCATTATGAATTAAATTATTGAATGATTTATAGAATAAATTAAACTTTGAATTAATTTATAATAAATTAAACAATTCATTTTAAAATAATCACATGAATTATTTATAAAATAAATTAAATAATTCATTATAAATTAAACTATTGAATTATTTATATGATAAATTCAACAATTCATTTAAAAATAATCACTTGAATTATTTATATAATAATTTAAATTATTGAATTATTTATATAATAAATTAAACTATTGAATGATTTATGTAATAAATTAAACCTTGAATTATTTTTATAATAAACTAAACAATTCATTTAAAAATAATCACTTGAATTATTTTTATAATAAATTAAACAATTCATTATGAATTAAAATATTGAATGATTTTTATAATAAATTGAACAATTCATTATAAATTAAACGATTGAATTAATTATATCACAAAATAAACTTTGAATTATATTTATAATAAATTAAACAATTCATTATAAATTAAATTATTGAATTAATTATATCATAAAATAAACTTTGAATTATTTTTATAATAAATTAAACAATTCATATTAAAATAATCACTTGAATTATTTATATAATAAATTAATCAATTCATTATAAATTAAAATATTGAATTATTTATACAATAAATTAAAATTTGAATTATTTTTATAATAAATTAAACAATTCATTTTAAAATAATCACATGAATTATTTATAAAATAAATTAAATAATTAATTATAAATTAAACTATTGAATTATTTATATGATAAATTCAACAATTCATTTAAAAATAATCACTTGAATTATTTATATAATAAATTAAATTATTGAATTATTTATATAATAAATTAAACTATTGAATGATTTATGTAATAAATTAAACCTTGAATTATTTTTATAATAAACTAAACAATTCATTTAAAAATAATCACTTGAATTATTTTTATAATAAATTAAACAATTCATTATGAATTAAAATATTGAATGATTTTTATAATAAATTGAACAATTCATTATAAATTAAACGATTGAATTATTTATATAATAAATTGAACTATTGCTACCTTTATATATTAAATTAACCTTTGAATTTTTTTTGATAAATAAAACAATTCATTTTAAAATAATGACTTGAAATATTTATATAATAAATTAAACAATTCTTTATAAATTAAACTATTGAATTATTTATATAATAAATACAGTCTTGAATTATTTATATAATAAATTAAACAATTAATTATCAATTAATCTGTTGAATTATATAGATCATAAATTAAACTATGAATTATTTTCATAATAAATTACACTTTGAATTATCTTTATAATAAATTAAACAATTCATTATAAATTAAAGTATTGAATTATTTATATAATTAAATAAACTTTGAATTATTTTTATAATAAATTAATTTATTCAAAAATAATTCAAGCAATTATTTTTAAATTAATTGTTTAATTTATTACATAAATAATTCAAGTGATTATTTTAAAATGAATTGTTTAATTTATTATAAATATAATTCAACGTTTATTTTGTGATATAATTAATTCAATAATTTAATTTATAATGAATTGTTTAATTTATTACATAAATAATTCAAGTGTTTATTTTTAAATGAATTGTTTAATTTATTATAAAATAATTCAAGTGATGATTGAATTATTTTATAATAAATTAAACTTTAATTATTTATGTAATAAATTAAACAATTCATTATAAATTAAATTACTGAATTAATTATATCACAAAATAAACTTTGAATTATATTTATAATAAATTAAACAATTCATTATAAATTAAATTATTGAATTAATTATATCATAAAATAAACTTTGAATTATTTTTATAATAAATTAAACAATTCATATTAAAATAATCACTTGAATTATTTATATAATAAATTAATCAATTCATTATAAATTAAAATATTGAATTATTTATACAATAAATTAAAATTTGAATTATTTTTATAATAAATTAAACAATTCATTTTAAAATAATCACATGAATTATTTATAAAATAAATTAAACAATTCATTATGAATTAATTCATTGAATGATTTATATAATAACTTAAACAATTCATTATAAATTAAACTATTGAATTATTTATACAATAAATTAAACTTTGAATTATTTTTATAATAAATTAAACTATTCATTTCAAAATAATCACATGAATTATTTATAAAATAAATTAAACAATTCTTTATCAATTGAACTATGGAATTATTTGTATAATAAATTAAAGCTTGAATTATTTTCATAATAAATTAAACAATTCATTTAAAAATAATCACTTGAATTATTTATAAAAGATATTAAACAATTCATTATCAATTAAATTAATGAATGATTTATATAATAAATTAAACAATTCATTATAAATTAAAAAATTGAATTATTTATAGAATAAATTAAACGATTGCTTCATTTATATAATAAATTAAACATTGAATTTTTAAAAATAAATTAAGCAATTCATGATAAATTAAAGTATTGAATTTATCATACAATAAAATAATCTTTGAATGATTTTTATAATAAATTAAACAATTCATATTAAAACAATCACTTGAATTACTTATATAATAAATTATATTCATTATAAATTAAACTATTGAATTATTTATATAATAAATTCATAATTGAATGATTTTTATAATAAATTAAACAATTCATTTAAAAATAATCACTTCAATTATTTTTATAATAAATTAAACAATTCATTCTGAATTAAATTATTGAATGATTTATATAATAAATTAAACAATTGATTATAAATTAAACGATTGAATTATTTATATAATAAATTAAACTATTGCTTTGTTTATATAATAAATTAAACTTTGAATTTTTAAATAAATAAAACAATTCATTTTAAAATTATCACTTGAAATATTTATAAAATAAATTAAACAATTCATTATAAATTAAACTATTGAAATATTGATATAATTAATTAAATTTGAATTATTGTTATAAAAAATTTAACAACTCCATATAAATAAAACTATTGAATTATTTATATGATAAATTCAACAATTCATTTTAAAATAATCACTTGAATTATTTGTATAATAAATTAAGCAATTCATTATAAATTAAACTATTGTATTATTTATACAATAAATTAAACTTTGAATCATTTTGATAATGAATTGAACAATTCATTTTGAAAATAATCACTTGAATTATTTATATAATAAATTAAACAATTCATTATAAATTATACGATTGAATTATCTATATAATAAATTAAACCTTGAATGATTTTTATGATATATTAAACAAAGCATTTCAAAATAATCACTTGAATTATTTATAAAATAAATTAAACAATTCATTATAAATTAAACTATTGAATTATTTATAAAACAAATTAAATTTCGAATTATTTTTAAAATAAATTAAACAGTTCATTTTAAAATAATCACTTGAATTATTTATATAATAATATATACAATTCATTTTAAATTAAACTATTTAATTATTTATACAATAATTTAAACTATTGCATTATTGATATAATAAATTAAACTTTGAATTATTTTTATAATAAATTAAACAATTCATTATGAATTAAATTATTGAATGATTTATAGAATAAATTAAACTTTGAATTAATTTATAATAAATTAAACAATTGATTTTAAAATAATCACATGAATTATTTATGAAATAAATTAAACAATTCTTTATAAATTTAACTATTGAATTATTTATAGAATAAATTAAACCTTGAATTATTTTTATAATAAATTAAACAATTCATTTTAAAATAATCACATGAATTATTTATAAAATAAATTAAATAATTCATTATAAATTAAACTATTGAATTATTTATATGATACATTCAACAATTCATTTAAAAATAATCACTTGAATTATTTGTATAATAAATTAAATTATTGAATTATTTATATAATAAATTAAACTATTGAATGATTTATGTAATAAATTAAACCTTGAATTATTTTTATAATAAACTAAACAATTCATTTAAAAATAATCACTTGAATTATTTTTATAATAAATTAAACAATTCATTATGAATTAAAATATTGAATGATTTTTATAATAAATTGAACAATTCATTATAAATTAAACGATTGAATTATTTATATAATAAATTGAACTATTGCTACCTTTATATATTAAATTAACCTTTGAATTTTTTTTGATAAATAAAACAATTCATTTTAAAATAATGACTTGAAATATTTATATAATAAATTAAACAATTCTTTATAAATTAAACTATTGAATTATTTATATAATAAATACAACCTTGAATTATTTATATAATAAATTAAACAATTAATTATAAATTAATCTGTTGAATTATATAGATCATAAATTAAACTATGAATTATTTTCATAATAAATTACACTTTGAATTATCTTTATAATAAATTAAACAATTCATTATAAATTAAAGTATTGAATTATTTATATAATTAAATAAACTTTGAATTATTTTTATAATAAATTAATTTATTAAAAAAATAATTCAAGCAATTATTTTTAAATTAATTGTTTAATTTATTATATAAATAATTCAAGTGATTATTTTAATATGAATTGTTTAATATATTATAAATATAATTCAAAGTTTATTTTGTGATATAATCAATTCAATAATTTAATTTATAATGAATTGTTTAATTTATTACATAAATAATGAAATAGTTTAACGTATTATATAAATAATTCAATAGTTTAATTTATAATGAATAGTTTAATTTATTATATAAATCATTCAATAATTTAATTCAAAATGAATTATTTAATTTATTTTATAAATAATTCATGTGATTATTTTAAAATGAATTGTGTAATTTATTATCAAGATAATTCAATGTTTCATTTATTATAAAAATAATTCAAAGTTTAATTGATGATATATACAATTCAACAGTTTAATTTATATTTAAAAGTTTAATTTATTATTAAAATAATTCAATGTTTATTTTATTAAATAAATAATTCAATAATTTAATTTATATTGAATTGTTTAATTTATGATATAAATAATTCAAGTGATTATTTTTCAATGAATTGTTTAATATATTATAACAATATTTCAAATTTTATTAATTGTATAAATCATTCAATAGTTTAATTTATAATGAATTGTTTAATTTATTATATAAATCATTCAATAATTTAATTCAAAATGAATTATTTAATTTATTTTATAAATAATTCATGTGATTATTTTAAAATGAATTGTGTAATTTATTATGAAAATAATTCAATACATAAATTAATAATGAATTGTTTAATTTATTTTATAAATAATTCAATAGTTTAATTTATAATGAATAGTTTAATTTCTTTTATAAATAATTCAAGTGATTATTTTAAAATAAATTGATTAATTTATTAAATAAATAATTCAATACTTTAATTAATAATGAATTGTTTAATTTATTTTATAAATAATTAATTTGATTATTTTAAAATGAATTGTTTTATATAATATCAAAATAATTCAAAGTTTAATTTATTATATAAATAAAGCAATAGTTTAATTTATTATATAAATAATTCAATAGTTTAATTTACAATGAATAGTTTAATTTATTATATAAATCATTCAATAATTTAATTCAAAATGAATTATTTAATTTATTTTATAAATAATTCAAGTGATTATTTTAAAATAAATTGATTAATTTATTATATAAATAATTCAATACTTTAATTTATAATGAATTGTTTAATTTATTTTATAAATATTTCAAGTGATTATTTTAAAATGAATTGTTTAATTTATTATCAAGATAATTCAATGTTTAATTTATTATAAAAATAATTCAAAGTTTAATTGATGATATATACAATTCAACAGTTTAATTTATATTTAAAAGTTTAATTTATTATTAAAATAATTCAATGTTTATTTTATTAAATAAATAATTCAATAATTTAATTTATATTGAATTGTTTAATTTATTATATAAATAATTCAAGTGATTTTTTTTCAATGAATTGTTTAATTTATTATAACAATATTTCAAATTTTATTAATTGTATAAATCAATCAATAGTTTAATTTATAATGAATTGTTTCATTTATTATATAAATCATTCAATAATTTAATTTATAATGTATTGTTTAATTTATTATATAAATAATTCAAGTGATTATTTTTATAATGAATTGTTTAATTTATTATAAAAATAATTCGTTTTAATTTATTGTATAAATGATTCAATAGTTTAATTTATAAAGAATTGTCTAATTTATTTTATAAATAATTCATGTTATTATTTTAAAATGAATTGTTTAATTTATTATAAAAATAATTTAAAGTTTAATTTATTATAAAAATAATTCACAGTTTAGATTATGATATATATAATTCAACAGTTTAATTTATAATTAATTGTTTAATTTATTATATAAATAATTTAAGTGATTATTTTAAACTGATTTGTTCAATATATTATAAAAATCATTCAAAGTTTATTTTATTATATAAATAATTCAATACTTTAATTTATCATCAATTGTATAATTTAAGAAAAAAAATCAAAATTTAACTCATTGTATAAATAACGCAATAGTTTAATTTATTATATAAATAATTCAATAGTTTAATTCATAATGAATTGTTTAATTTATTACATAAATAATTGAAGTGATTATTTTAAAATGAATTGTTGAATTTATCATACAAATAATTCAATACTTTAATTTATCATCAATTGTATAATTTATGAAAAAAATTCAAAATTTAACTTGTTGTATAAATAAAGCAATAGTTTAATTTATGATGTATATAATTCAACATTTTAATTTATAATTAATTGTTTAATTCATTATATAAATAATTCAAGGTTGAATTTATTATATAAATAATTCAATAGTTTAATTTATAATGAATTGTTTAATTTATTATATAAATAATTCAAAATTTAATTTATTGTATAAATAATTCAATAGTTTAATTTATACTGAATTGTTTAATTTATTTTTTAAATAATTCATGCTATTATTTTAAAATGAATTGTTTAATTTATTATAAAAATAATTCAAAGTTTAATTTATTATATAAATAATGCAATAGTTTATTATATTTTATTAATAATTCAATAGTTTAATTTATAATGAATTGTTTAATTTTTGATAAAAATAATTCAATTGATTATTTTTAAATGAATTGTTCAATTTAGTATAAAAATAATTAAAGGTTTAATTTATTATATAAATAATTCAATAGTTTAATTTATAATGAATTGTTTAATTTATTATATAAATAATTTAAGTGATTATTTTAAACTGATTTGTTTAATATATTATAAAAATCATTCAAAGTTTATTTTATTATATAAATAATTCAATACTTTAATTTATCATCAATTGTATAATTTATGAAAAAAATTCAAAATTTAACTTGTTGTATAAATAAAGCAATAGTTAAATTTATTATACAAATAATTCAATAGTTTAATTGATAATGAATTGTTTAATTTATTATATAAATAATACAAGTGATTATTTTTAAATGAATTGTTTGATTTATTATAAAAATAATTCAAAGTTTAATTTATTATTTATATAATTCAATAGTTCAATTTATTATATAAATAATTCAATTTTTAAACTCATAATGAATTGTTTAATTTATTACATAAATAATTCAAGTGATTATTTGAAAATGAATTGTTGAATTTATCATACAAATAATTCAATAGTTTAATTGATAATGAATTGTTTAATTTATTATATAAATAATACAAGTGATTATTTTTAAATGAATTGTTTGATTTATTATAAAAATAATTCAAAGTTTAATTTATTATTTATATAATTCAATAGTTCAATTTATTATATAAATAATTCAATTTTTAAATTTATAATGAATTGTTTCATTTATTATGTAAGTAATTCATTTATTTAATTTATAACGAATTGTTTAATTTATTTTATAAATATTTCAAGTGATTATTTTAAAATGAATTGTTTAATTTATTATCAAGATAATTCAATGTTTAATTTATTATAAAAATAATTCAAAGTTTAATTGATGATATATACAATTCAACAGTTTAATTTATATTTAAAAGTTTAATTTATTATTAAAATAATTCAATGTTTATTTTATTAAATAAATAATTCAATAATTTAATTTATATTGAATTGTTTAATTTATTATATAAATAATTCAAGTGATTTTTTTTCAATGAATTGTTTAATTTATTATAACAATATTTCAAATTTTATTAATTGTATAAATCAATCAATAGTTTAATTTATAATGAATTGTTTCATTTATTATATAAATCATTCAATAATTTAATTTATAATGTATTGTTTAATTTATTATATAAATAATTCAAGTGATTATTTTTATAATGAATTGTTTAATTTATTATTAAAATAATTCGTTTTAATTTATTGTATAAATGATTCAATAGTTTAATTTATAAAGAATTGTTTAATTTATTTTATAAATAATTCATGTTATTATTTTAAAATGAATTGTTTAATTTATTATAAAAATCATTCAAAGTTTATTTTACTTTATAAGTAATTCAATACTTTAATTTATCATGAATCGTTTAATTAATTTTATAAATATTTCAAGTGATTATTTTAAAATGAATTGTTTAATTTATTATGAAGATAATTCAAAGTTTAATTTATTATAAAAATAATTCAAAGTTTAATTTATGATATATATAATTCAACAGTTTAATTTATAATTAATTGTATAATTTATTATTGAAATAATTCAAAGTTTATTTTATTATATAAATAATGCATTAGTTTAATTTATTATATAAATAATTCAATAGTTTAATTTATAATGAATTGTTTAATTTATTTTATAAATAATTGAAGTGATTATTTTAAAATAAATTGATTAATTTATCATATAAATAATTCAATACTTTAATTAATAATGAATTGTTTAATTTATTTCATAAATAATTCATTTGATTATTTTAAAATGAATTGTTTTATTTAATATAAAAATAATTCAACGTTTAATTTATTATATAAATAAAGCAATGGTTTAATTTATTATATAAATAATTCATTAGTTTAATTTATAATGAATTGTTTAATTTATTTTATAAATCATTCAATAATTTAATTCATAATGATTTGTTGAATTTTTTATGAAAATAATTCAAAGTTTATGTTATTATATACATAATTCAACAGTTTAATTGATAATGAATTATTTAATTTATTTTATAAATAATTCAAGTGATTATTTTAAAATGAATTCTTTTATTAAATATAAAAATAATTCGAGTGATTATTTTTAAATGAATTGTTTAATTTTTTATAAAAATAATTCAAAATTTAATTTATGATAAAAATAATTCAATATTTAATTTATTGTATAAATAATTCAATAGTTTAATTTATAATGAATTGTTTAATTTATTTTATAAATAATTCAAGTGATTATTTTAAAATGAATTGTTTAATTCGTGACAAAAATATTCAAAGTTTAATTTATTGTATAAATAATTCAATAGTTTAATTTATGAAGAAATGTTTAACTTATTTTTAAATAATTCATGTGATTATTTTAAAATGAATTGTTCAATTTATTATAAAAATAATTCAATGTTTTAATTTATAATGAACTGTTTAATTTATTATGTAAATAATACAATAATTTAATTTATTACATAAATAATTCAATACTTTAATTTATAATAAATTGTTTAATCTATTTTATAAATATTTCAAGTGATTATTTTAAAATAGATTGTTTAATTTATTATGAAGATAATTCAAAGTTTAATTTATTTTGAAAATAATTCATAGTTTAATTTATGATGTATATAATTCAACATTTTAATTTATAATTAATTGTTTAATTCATTATATAAATAATTCAAGTTTGAATTTATTATATAAATAATTCAATAGTTTAATTTATAATGAATTGTTTAATTTATTATATAAATAATTCAAAATTTAATTTATTGTATAAATAATTCAATAGTTTAATTTATACTGAATTGTTTAATTTATTTTTAAAATAATGCATGCTATTATTTTAAAATGAATTGTTTAATTTATTATAAAAATAATTCAAAGTTTAATTTATTATATAAATATGCAATAGTTTATTATATTTTATTAATAATTCAATAGTTTAATTTATAATGAATTGTTTAATTTTTGATAAAAATAATTCAATTGATTATTTTTAAATGAATTGTTCAATTTATTATAAAAATAATTAAAGGTTTAATTTATTATATAAATAATTCAATAGTTTAATTTATAATGAATTGTTTAATTTATTATATAAATAATTCAATCGTTTAATAAACAATTGAATTATTTAAATAATAATTTCAACTATTGCTTTATTTATACAATAAATTAAATTTTCAATTTTTTTCATAAATTAAACAATTCATGATGAATTAAAGTATTGAATTATTTATATAACAAAATAAACTTTGAATGCTTTTTATAATATATTGAACAAATCAGTTTAAAATAATCACTTGAATTATTTATATAATAAATTAAACAATTAATTATGAATTAAACTGTTGAATTATATATATCATAAATTAAAGTATGAATTATTTTTATAATAAGTTAAACTTTGAATTATTTTTATAATAAATTAAACAATTCATTTTAAAATAATCACATGAATTATTTATAAAATAAATTTAACAATTCTTTATCAATTAAACTATTGAATCATTTATATAATAAATTAAACCTTCAATTATTTTAATAATAAATTAAACAATTCATTATAAATTAAACTATTGAATTATTTATACAATTAATAAAATTTGAATTATTGTTATAATAAATTAAACAATTCATTTTAAAATAATCACATGAATTATTTATATAATAAATTAAACAATTCATTTTAAAATAATCACTTGAATTATTTATATAATAAATTAAACAATTCATTATCAATTAAACTATTGAATTATTTATATAATAAATTAAATTATTGCATTATTTATATGATAAATTAAACTTTGAATTATTTTTATAATTAATTAAACAATTCATTATGAATTAAATTATTGAATGATTTATATAATAAATTAAACATTTGATTACAAATTAAATTATTGAATTATTTATATGATAAATTCAACAATTCATTTTAAAATAACAACTTGAATTATTTATATAATAAATTAAACAATTCATTATCAATTAAACTATTGAATTATTTATATAATACATTGAACTATCGAATTATTTATATAATAAATTAAACTTTGAATTAATTTATAATAAATTAAACAATTCATTTTAAAATAATCGCATGAATTATTTATAAAATAAATTAAACAATTCTTTATAAATTAAACTATTGAATTATTTATATAACAAATTAAACAATTCATTTAAAAATAATCACTTGAATTATTTATATAATAAATTAAACATTGAATTATCTTCATAATAAATTAAACAATTCATTTTAAAATAATCACTTGAAATATTTATAAAATAAATTAAACAATTCATTATAAATGAAACTATTGAATTATTTATGTAATAAATTGAACAATTTAATTATTTGTATGATGAATTAAAGTTTGAATTATTTTTTATTAAAAATTAAACAATTCATTTAAAAATAATCACTCGAATTATTTTTATATTTAATAAAACAATTCATTTTAAAATAATCAAATGAATTATTTATAAAATAAATTAAACAATTCATTATTAATTAAAGCATTGAATTATATAACAAATTAAACAATTCATTTAAAAATAATCACTTGAATTATTTATATAATAAATTAAACATTGAATTATCTTCATAATAAATTAAACAATTCATTTTAAAATAATCACTTGAATTATTTATAAAATAAATTAAACAATTAATTATAAATTAAACTATTGAATTATTTATACAATAAATTAAATTTTGAATTATTTTTATCATAAATTAAATTTTGAATTATTTTTATAATAAATTAAACAATTCATTATAAATTAAAGTATTGAATTATTTATATAATAAATTAAACTATTTCATTAATTATATGATAAATTAAACTTTGAATTATTTTTATAATAAATTAAACAATTCATTTAAAAATAATCACTTGAATTATTTATGTAATAAATTATACAATTCATTATGAATTAAACTATTGAATTATTTATATAATAAATTAAACTATTGCTTTATTTATAAAATAAATTAAATGATTCATGATAAATTAAAGTATTGAATTACTTATAAAATAAAATAAACTTTGAATGATTTTTATAATAAATTAAACAAATCATTTTAAAATAATCACTTGAATTATTTATATAATACATTAAACAATTCATTATAAATTAAATAAATGAATTACTTACATAATAAATTAAACAATTCATTATGAGTTTAAAAATTGAATTATTTGTATAATAAATTGAACTATTGAATTATATAAATAATAAATTAAACTTTGAATTATTTTTATAATCAATTAAACAATTCATTTAAAAATAATCACTTGTATTATTTATATAATAAATTAAACAATTCATTATCAATTAAACTATTGAATTATTTGTATGATAAATTCAACAATTCATTTTAAAATAATCACTTGAATTATTTATGTAATAAATTAAACAATTCATTATGAATTAAACTATTGAATTATTTATATAAGAAATTAAACTATTGCTTTATTTATACAATAAATTACACTTTGAATTATTTTTATATGAAATAAAACAATTCATTTTAAAATAATCAAATGAATTATTTATAAAATAAATTAAACAATTCATTATCAATTAAAGTATTGAATTATTTATAAAATAAATTATACAATTCATTATGAATTAAACAATTGAATTATTTAAATAATAATTTCAACTATTGCTTTATTTATACAATAAATTAAATTTTCAATTTTTTCATAAATTAAACAATTCATGATGAATTAAAGTATTGAATTATTTATATAATAAAATAAACTTTGAATGCTTTTTATAATATATTGAACAAATCAGTTTAAAATAATCACTTGAATTATTTATATAATAAATTAAACAATTAATTATGAATTAAACTGTTGAATTATATATATCATAAATTAAAGTATGAATTATTTTTATAATAAGTTAAACTTTGAATTATTTTTATAATAAATTAAACAATTCATTTTAAAATAATCACATGAATTATTTATATAATAAATTAAACAATAGGGTGGTGAAGAAGGCATTCAGCATGCTTGGTTTCATTGGTCAGAACATTGAATGCAGGAGTTGGGATGTCTTGTTGAAGTTGTACAGGGCATTGGTGAGGCCACTCTTGGAGTACTGTGTACAGTTCTGGTCACCCTATTATAGAAAGGATATTATTAAACTAGAAAGAGTGCAGAAAAGATTTACTAGGATGCTACCGGGACTTGATGGTTTGACTTACAGGGAGAGGTTAGACAGACTGGGACTTTATTCCCTGGAGAGTAGGAGGTTAAGGGGTGATCTTATAGAAGTCTATAAAATAATGAGGGGCATAGATAAGGTCGATAGTCAAAATCTTTTCCCAAAGGTAGGGGAGTCTATAACGAGGGGGCACAGATTTAAGGTGAGAGGGGAGAGATACAAAAGGGTCCAGAGGGGCAATTTTTTCACTCAAAGTGTGGTGAGTGTCTGGAACGAGCTGCCAGAGGCAGTAGTAGAGGCGGGTACAATTTTGTCTTTTAAAAAGCATTTGGACAGTTACATGGGGAAGATGGGTATCGAGGGATATGGGCCAAGTGCAGGCAATTGGGACTAGCTTAGTGGTATAAACTGGGCGACATGGACATGTTGGGCCGAAGGGCCTGTTTCCATGTTGTAACTTCTATGATTCTATGATTCTATGAATTCATTATAAATTAAACTATTGAATTATTTATATGATAAATTCAACAATTCATTTTAAAATAATCACTTGAATTATTTATATAATAAATTAAACAATTCATTATCAATTAAACTATTGAATTATTTATATAATAAATTAAACTATTGCGTTATTTATATGATAAATTAAACTTTGAATTATTTTTATAATTAATTAAACAATTCATTATGAATTAAATTATTGAATGATTTATATAATAAATTAAACAATTGATTATAAATTAAATTATTGAATTCTTTATATGATAAATTCAACAATTCATTTTAAAATAACAACTTGAATTATTTATATAATAAATTAAACAATTCATTATCAATTAAACTATTGAATTATTTATATAATACATTGAACTATCGAATTATTTATACAATAAATTAAACTTTGAATTAATTTATAATAAATTAAACAATTCATTTTAAAATAATCGCATGAATTATTTATAAAATAAATTAAACAATTCTTTATAAATTAAACTATTGAATTATTTATATAACAAATTAAACAATTCATTTAAAAATAATCACTTGAATTATTTATATAATAAATTAAACATTGAATTATCTTCATAATAAATTAAACAATTCATTTTAAAATAATCACTTGAAATATTTATAAAATAAATTAAACAATTCATTATAAATGAAACTATTGAATTATTTATGTAATAAATTGAACAATTTAATTATTTGTATGATGAATTAAAGTTTGAATTATTTTTTATTAAAAATTAAACAATTCATTTAAAAATAATCACTCGAATTATTTTTATATTTAATAAAACAATTCATTTTAAAATAATCAAATGAATTATTTATAAAATAAATTAATCAATTCATTGTTAATTAAAGCATTGAATTATATAACAAATTAAACAATTCATTTAAAAATAATCACTTGAATTATTTATATAATAAATTAAACATTGAATTATCTTCATAATAAATTAAACAATTCATTTTAAAATAATCACTTGAATTATTTATAAAATAAATTAAACAATTAATTATAAATTAAACTATTGAATTATTTATACAATAAATTAAATTTTGAATTATTTTTATCATAAATTAAATTTTGAATTATTTTTATAATAAATTAAACAATTCATTATAAATTAAAGTATTGAATTATTTATATAATATATTAAACTATTGCATTAATTATATGATAAATTAAACTATTGAATTATTTTTATAATAAATTAAACTATTGCTTTATTTGTAAAATAAATTAAACGATTCATGATAAATTAAAGTATTGAATTACTTATAAAATAAAATAAACTTTGAATGATTTTTATAATAAATTAAACAAATCATTTTAAAATAATCACTTGAATTATTTATATAATACATTAAACAATTCATTATAAATTAAATAAATGAATTACTTACATAATAAATTAAACAATTCATTATAAATTTAAAAATTGAATTATTTATATAATAAATTGAACTATTGAATTATTAAAATAATAAATTAAACTTTGAATTATTTTTATAATAAATTAAACAATTCGTTTAAAAATAATCACTCGAATTATTTTTATATTTAATAAAACAATTCATTTTAAAATAATCAAATGAATTATTTATAAAATAAATTAATCAATTCATTATTAATTAAAGCATTGAATTATATAACAAATTAAACAATTCATTTAAAAATAATCACTTGAATTATTTATATAATAAATTAAACATTGAATTATCTTCATAATAAATTAAACAATTCATTTTAAAATAATCACTTGAATTATTTACAAAATAAATTAAACAATTAATTATAAATTAAACTATTGAATTATTTATACAATAAATTAAATTTTGAATTATTTTTATCATAAATTAAATTTTGAATTATTTTTATAATAAATTAAACAATTCATTATAAATTAAAGTATTGAATTATTTATATAATAAATTAAACTATTGCATTAATTATATGATAAATTAAACTTTGAATTATTTTTATAATAAATTAAACAATTCATTTAAAAATAATCACTTGAATTATTTATGTAATAAATTATACAATTCATTATGAATTAAACTATTGAATTATTTATATAATAAATTAAACTATTGCTTTATTTGTAAAATAAATTAAACGATTCATGATAAATTAAAGTATTGAATTACTTATAAAATAAAATAAACTTTGAATGATTTTTATAATAAATTAAACAAATCATTTAAAAATAATCACTTGAATTATTTATATAATACATTAAACAATTCATTATAAATTAAATAAATGAATTACTTACATAATAAATTAAACAATTCATTATAAATTTAAAAATTGAATTATTTATATAATAAATTGAACTATTGAATTATTAAAATAATAAATTAAACTTTGAATTATTTATATAATGAATTAAACAATTCATTATCAATTAAACTATTGAATTATTTGTATGATAAATTCAACAATTCATTTTAAAATAATCACTTGAATTATTTATGTAATAAATTAAACAATTCATTATGAGTTTAAAAATTGAATTATTTATATAATAAATTGAACTATTGAATTATATAAATAATAAATTAAACTTTGAATTATTTTTATAATAAATTAAACAATTCATTTAAAAATAATCACTTGTATTATTTATATAATAAATTAAACAATTCATTATCAATTAAACTATTGAATTATTTGTATGATAAATTCAACAATTCATTTTAAAATAATCACTTGAATTATTTATGTAATAAATTAAACAATTCATTATGAATTAAACTATTGAATTATTTATATAAGAAATTAAACTATTGCTTTATTTATACAATAAATTACACTTTGAATTATTTTTATATGAAATAAAACAATTCATTTTAAAATAATCAAATGAATTATTTATAAAATAAATTAAACAATTCATTATCAATTAAAGTATTGAATTATTTATAAAATAAATTATACAATTCATTATGAATTAAACAATTGAATTATTTAAATAATAATTTCAACTATTGCTTTATTTATACAATAAATTAAATTTTCAATTTTTTTCATAAATTAAACAATTCATGATGAATTAAAGTATTGAATTATTTATATAATAAAATAAACTTTGAATGCTTTTTATAATATATTGAACAAATCAGTTTAAAATAATCACTTGAATTATTTATATAATAAATTAAACAATTAATTATGAATTAAACTGTTGAATTATATATATCATAAATTAAAGTATGAATTATTTTTATAATAAGTTAAACTTTGAATTATTTTTATAATAAATTAAACAATTCATTTTAAAATAATCACATGAATTATTTATATAATAAATTAAACAATTCATTATAAATTAAACTATTGAATTATTTATATGATAAATTCAACAATTCATTTTAAAATAATCACTTGAATTATTTATATAATAAATTAAACAATTCATTATCAATTAAACTATTGAATTATTTATATAATAAATTAAACTATTGCATTATTTATATGATAAATTAAACTTTGAATTATTTTTATAATTAATTAAACAATTCATTATGAATTAAATTATTGAATGATTTATATAATAAATTAAACAATTGATTATAAATTAAATTATTGAATTATTTATATGATAAATTCAACAATTCATTTTAAAATAACAACTTGAATTATTTATATAATAAATTAAACAATTCATTATCAATTAAACTATTGAATTATTTATATAATACATTGAACTATCGAATTATTTATATAATAAATTAAACTTTGAATTAATTTATAATAAATTAAACAATTCATTTTAAAATAATCGCATGAATTATTTATAAAATAAATTAAACAATTCTTTATAAATTAAACTATTGAATTATTTATATAACAAATTAAACAATTCATTTAAAAATAATCACTTGAATTATTTATATAATAAATTAAACTTTGAATTAATTTATAATAAATTAAACAATTCATTTTAAAATAATCGCATGAATTATTTATAAAATAAATTAAACAATTCTTTATAAATTAAACTATTGAATTATTTATATAACAAATTAAACAATTCATTTAAAAATAATCACTTGAATTATTTATATAATAAATTAAACATTGAATTATCTATAATAATAAATTAAACAATTCATTTTAAAATAATCACTTGAAATATTTATAAAATAAATTAAACAATTCATTATAAATGAAACTATTGAATTATTTATGTAATAAATTGAACAATTTAATTATTTATATGATGAATTAAAGTTTGAATTATTTTTTATTAAAAATTAAACATTTCATTTAAAAATAATCACTCGAATTATTTTTATATTTAATAAAACAATTCATTTAAAAATAATCACTTGTATTATTTATATAATAAATTAAACAATTCATTATCAATTAAACTATTGAATTATTTGTATGATAAATTCAACAATTCATTTTAAAATAATCACTTGAATTATTTATGTAATAAATTAAACAATTCATTATGAATTAAACTATTGAATTATTTATATAAGAAATTAAACTATTGCTTTATTTATACAACAAGTTAAATTTTGAATTTTTTTCATAAATTATACAATTGATGATAAATTAAAGTATTGAATTATTTATATAATAAAATAAAGTTTGAATTATTTTTATAATAAATTAAACAATTCATTTAAAAATAATCACTCGAATTATTTTGATAACAAATTAAACAATTCATTATGAATTAAATTATTGAATGATTTATGTAATAAATTAAACAATTCATTATAAATTAAACTAGTGAATTATATATATAATAAATTAATCAATTTATTTTAAAATAATCACTTGAATTATTTATAAAATAAATTAAACAATTCATTATAAATTAAACTATTGAATTATTTATACAATGAATTAAATATTGAATTATTTTTATCATAAATTAAATTTTGAATTATTTTTATAATAAATTCAACAATTCATTTTAAAATAATCACATGAATTATTTATAAAATCAATTAAATAATTCATTATCAATTAAACTGTTGAATTATGTATATAATAACATAAACTTTGAATTATTTTCATAAAAAATTAAACAATTCATTATGAATTAAATTATTGAATGATTTATAAAATAAATTAAACAATTCATTATAAATTAAACTAATGAATTATTTATATAATAAATTACACTATTGCTTTATTTATATAATAAATTAAACTTTGAATTATTTTTATATTAAATAAAGCAATTCATTTTAAAATAATCAAATGAATTATTTATGAAATAAATTAAACAATTCATTATTAATTAAAGTATTGAATTATTTATATGATAAATTAATCAATTTATTTTAAAATAATCACTTCAATTATTTATAAAATTAATTAAACAATTCATTATAAATTAAACTATTGAATTATTTATATAATAAATTAAACTAATGCATTATTTATATAATAAAATAAACTTTGAATTATTTCAATAATAAATTATACAATTAATTATAAATTAAACTGTTGAATTATATATATCATAAATTAAACTTTGAATTATTTTTATAATAAATTAAACTTTGAATTAACTTCATAATAAATTAAACAATTCATTTTAAAATAATCACTTGAAATATTTATAAAATAAATTAAACGATTCATGATAAATTAAAGTATTGAATTACTTATAAAATAAAATAAACTTTGAATGATTTTTATAATAAATTAAACAAATCATTTTAAAATAATCACTTGAATTATTTATATAATACATTAAACAATTCATTATAAATTAAATAAATGAATTACTTACATAATAAATTAAACAATTCATTATAAATTTAAAAATTGAATTATTTATATAATAAAATAAACTTTGAATGATTTTTATAATATATTAAACAAATCAGTTTAAAATAATCACTTAAATTATTTATATAATAAATTAAACAATTAATTATAAATTAAACTGTTGAATTATTTATATCATAAATTAAACTATGAATTATTTTTATAATAAATTGAACTTTAAATTATTTTTATAACAAATTAAACAATTCATTTTAAAATAATAACATGAATTATTTATAAAATAAATTAAACAATTCTTTATAAATTAAACTATTGAATCATTTATACAATAAATTAAAACTTGAATTATTTTTATAATAAATTAAACAATTCATTATAAAATTAATCACTTGAATTATTTATATAATAAATTAAACAATACATTATAAATTAAATTATTGAATGATTTATATAATAAATGAAACAATTTATTATAAATTAAACTATTGAATGATTTATACAATTAATAAAATTTGAAATATTGTTATAATAAATTAAACAATTCATTGAAAAATAATCACTTGATTTATTTATATAATAAATTAAACAATTCAATATAAATTAAATTATTGAATTATTTATTTAATAAAATAAACATTGAATTATTTTAATAATAAATTAAACTTTTAAATATAAATTAAACTGTTGAATTGTATATATCATAAATTAAACTTTGAATTATTTTTATAATAAATGAAACATTGAATTATCTTGATAATAAATTAAACAATTCATTTTAAAATATTCACTTGAAATAATTATAAAATAAATTAAACAATTCATTATAAATTAAAGTATTGAATTATTTATATAATAACATAAACTTTGAATTATTTTGATATTAAATAAAACAATTCATTTTAAAATAATCAAATGAATTATTTATAAAATAAATTAAACAATTCATTATTAATTAAAGTATTGAATTATTTATTTATTAAATGAATCCATTTATTTTAAAATAATCACTTGAATTATTTATAAAAGAAATTAAACTATTCATTATAAATTAAACTATTGAATTATTTATAAAATAAATTAAATTTTGAATTATTTTTATGATAAATTAAATTTTGAATTATTTTTATAATAAATTAAACAATTCATTTTAAAATAATCAAATGAATTATTTATAAAATAAATTAAACAATTCATTATAAATTAAAGTATTGAATTATTTATATAATAACATAAACTTTGAATTATTTTCATAATAAATTACACAATTCATTTTAAAATAATCACATGAATTATTTATAAAATAAATTAAATAATTCATTTTGAATTAAATTATTGAATGATTTATATAATAAATTAAACAATTCATTATTAATTAAACTATTGAATTACTTATATAATAAATTAAACTAATGCATTATTTTATCATGAATTGTTTAATTTATTATATGAATAATTCCATTGATTATTTAAAAACGAATTTTAAAATTTATTATACAAATAATTCAAAGTTTATTTTATAATGAATAATTTAATTTATTATATAAATAATTCAAGTGATTATTTTGAAATGAATTGTTTAATTTATTGAATTATTTATATAATAAATTATAACTTGAATTATTTTACAATAAATTAAAGAATTCCTTTTAAAATAAACACTTGAATTATTTATATAATAAATTTAAAAATTCATTGTAAAATAAACTATTGAATTATTTATATAATAAACAAAACTTTGAATTAATTTTATAATAAATTAAACAATTCATTTGAAGTTAATCACTTGAATTATTTACATAATAAATTAAACAATTCATTTCAAATTAAACTATTGAATTATTTACACAATAAATTAAAATATTGAATTATTTTTTAAAAATTAAACTTTGAATTTTTTTTACAATAAATTAAACAATTCATTTTAAAATAATCACTTGAATTATTTTTATAATAAATTAAACAATTTATTTAAAAATAATCACTTGAATTATATATAAAATACATTAAGCAATTCATTTTCAATTAAACTGTGAATTATTTATATAATTAATTTACCTTTGAATTAATTTTATAATAAATTAAACAATTCATTTTAAAATAATCATTTGAATTATTTATATAATAAAATAAACATTGACATTTTTAAAATTATAAATAGAAGAATTCATTTCAAACTAATCACATGAATTATTTATATAATAAATTAAACAATTCATGATAAATTAAACTATTGAATTATGTACATACTAAATTAAACTTTGAATTATTTTCTTAATAAAAATTAGTTCATTTTTAAATAATCAATTGAATTATTTATATAATAAATTAAACATTGAATTATTTTTTATTATAAATAGAAGAATTCATTTCAAAATAATCACTTGAATTATTTATATAATAAATTAAACAATTCATTATAAATTAAACTATTGAATTATTTATATAATACATTAAACTATTTCATTATTTATGTAATAAATTAAACAGTGAAATATTTTTACAATAAATTAAACAATTCATTTTAAAATAATCACTTGAATTATTTATATAATAAATTAAACATTTAATTATTTTTATTACAAGTAAACCAATTCATTTCGAAATAATGACTTTAATTATTTATAAAATAAATTAAACAATTCATTATCAATTAAACTGTTGAATTATTTATATAATAAATTAAACTATTGAATTATTTATTTCATAAATTAAACTTCGAATTATTTTTATAATAAATTAAACCTTGAATTATTTTTATTATAAATAAAACAATTCATTTCAAAATAATCACTTGAATTATTTATACAATAAATTCAACAATCATTATAAATTAAAATATTGAAATGTATAGTTGATATATGAAACTATTTAATTATTTATATAATAAATTAAACTTTGAATTATTTATATAATAATTTAAACAGTTCATTTTAAAATAATCACTTGAATTATTCATATAATAAATTAAACAATTCATTAGAAATTAAACTGTGAATTATTTATGTAATTAATTTACCTTTGAATTAATTATATAAGAAATTAAACAATTCATTTTAAAATAATCAATTGAATTATTTATATAATAAATTAAACATTGAATTATTTTTTATTATAAATAGAAGAATTCATTTCAAAATAATCACTTGAATTATTTATATAATAAATTAAACAATTCATTATAAATTAAACTATTGAATTATTTATATAATACATTAAACTTTGATTTTTAAAAATAATATATTAAACAATTCATTTAAAAATAATCACTTGAATTATTTATACAATAAGTTCAACAATTCATTATAAATTAAAATATTGAAATGTATAGTTGATATTTGTTATTTATATTAATGATTTGGATGAGAATTTAGGAGGCATGGTTAGTAAGTTTGCAGATGACACCAAGATTGGTGGCATTGTGGACAGTGAAGAAGGTTATCTAGGATTGCAACGGGATCTTGATAAATTGGGCCAGTGGGCCGATGAATGGCAGATGGAGTTTAATTTAGATAAATGTGAGGTGATGCATTTTGGTAGATCGAATCGGGCCAGGACCTACTCCGTTAATGGTAGGGCATTGGGGAGAGTTATCGAACAAAGAGATCTAGGAGTACAGATTCACAGCTCCTTGAAAGTGGAGTCACAGGTGGATAGGGTGGTGAAGAAGGCATTCAGCATGCTTGGTTTCATTGGTCAGAACACTGAATGCAGGAGTTGGGATGTCTTGTTGAAGTTGTACAGGGCATTGCTGAGGCCACACTTGGAGTACTGTGTACAGTTCTGGTCACCCTATTATAGAAAGGATATTATTAAACTAGAAAGAGTGCAGAAAAGATTTACTAGGATGCTACCGGGACTTGATGGTTTGACTTACAGGGAGAGGTTAGACAGACTGGGACTTTATTCCCTGGAGAGTAGGAGGTTAAGGGGTGATCTTATAGAAGTCTATAAAATAATGAGGGGCATAGATAAGGTCGATAGTCAAAATCTTTTCCCAAAGGTAGGGGAGTCTATAACGAGGGGGCACAGATTTAAGGTGAGAGGGGAGAGATACAAAAGGATCCAGAGGGGCAATTTTTTCACTCAAAGGGTGGTGAGTGTCTGGAACGAGCTGCCAGAGGCAGTAGTAGAGGCGGGTACAATTTTGTCTTTTAAAAAGCATTTGGACAGTTACATGGGTAAGATGGGTATCGAGGGATATGGGCCAAGTGCAGGCAATTGGGACTAGCTTAGTGGTATAAACTGGGCGACATGGACATGTTGGGCCGAAGGGCCTGTTTCCATGTTGTAACTTCTATGATTCTATGATTCTATATATGAAACTATTTAATTATTTATATAATAAATTAAACTTTGAAATATTTATGTAATAAGTTAAACAATTCATTTTAAATTAAACACTTGAATTATTTATATAATAATTTAAACAGTTCATTTTAAAATAATCACTTGAATTATTTATATAATAAATTAAACAATTCATTAGAAATTAAACTGTGAATTATTTATACAATTAATTGACCTTTGAATTATTTTTATAATAAATTTTAAAATTCGTTTTTAAATAATCAATTGAATTATTTATGTAATAAATTAAACAATTCATTATAAACTAATAACTTGAATTATTTATATGATAAATTGAACAATTAATTATAATTAAAGTATTGAATTATTTATATAATTAGTTAAACTTTGAATTAATTTTATAATAAATAAAACAATTCATTTATAATTAATCACTTGAATTATTTATATAACAAATTAATCAATTCATTATAAATTAAAATTTTTAATTATTTATGTAATAAATTAAACTGTGAATTATTTTGACAATAAATTAAACAATTCATTTTAAAATAATCACTTGAATTATTTATATAATAAATTAAACAATTCATTATAAATTAAACTATTGAATTATGTATATAATAAATTAAATTATTTCATTATTTATGTAATAAATTAAACAGTGAATTATTTTTACAATAAATTAAACAATTCATTTTAAAATAATCACTTGAATTATTTATATAATAAATTAAACAATTCATTAGAAATTAAACTGTGAATTATGTATATAATTAATTTAGCTAAGAATTATTTTTATAATAAATGAAACAATTCATTTTAAAATAATCACTTGAATTATTTATATATTAAATTAAACAATTCATTATAAATTAAACTATTGAATTATGTATATAATAAATTAAACTTTGAATTATTTTTATAATAAATTAAACAATTCATTTTAAAATAACCACTTGAATTATTTATATATTAAATTAAACAATTCACTATAAATTAAAATATTGAATTATTCATTTAACTAATTAATTTCATTATAAATTAAACTATTGAATTATGTATATCATAAATTAAACTTTGAATTATTTTTATAATAAATTTTAAAATTCGTTATAAATTAATCAATGTAATTATTTATATAATAAATTAAACTTTGAAATATTTATGTAATAAGTTAAACAATTCATTTTAAATTAAACACTTGAATTATTTATATAATAATTTAAACAGTTCATTTTAAAATAATCACTTGAATTATTTATATAATAAATTAAACAATTCATTAGAAATTAAACTGTGAATTATTTATACAATTAATTGACCTTTGAATTATTTTTATAATAAATTTTAAAATTCGTTTTTAAATAATCAATTGAATTATTTATGTAATAAATTAAACAATTCATTATAAACTAATAACTTGAATTATTTATATGATAAATTGAACAATTAATTATAAATTAAAGTATTGAATTATTTATATAATTAGTTAAACTTTGAATTAATTTTATAATAAATAAAACAATTCATTTATAATTAATCACTTGAATTATTTATATAACAAATTAATCAATTCATTATAAATTAAAATTTTTAATTATTTATGTAATAAATTAAACTGTGAATTATTTTGACAATAAATTAAACAATTCATTTTAAAATAATCACTTGAATTATTTATATAATAAATTAAACAATTCATTATAAATTAAACTATTGAATTATGTATATAATAAATTAAATTATTTCATTATTTATGTAATAAATTAAACAGTGAATTATTTTTACAATAAATTAAACAATTCATTTTAAAATAATCACTTGAATTATTTATATAATAAATTAAACAATTCATTAGAAATTAAACTGTGAATTATGTATATAATTAATTTAGCTAAGAATTATTTTTATAATAAATGAAACAATTCATTTTAAAATAATCACTTGAATTATTTATATATTAAATTAAACAATTCATTATAAATTAAACTATTGAATTATGTATATAATAAATTAAACTTTGAATTATTTTTATAATAAATTAAACAATTCTTTTTAAAATAACCACTTGAATTATTTATATATTAAATTAAACAATTCACTATAAATTAAAATATTGAATTATTCATTTAACTAATTAATTTCATTATAAATTAAACTATTGAATTATGTATATCATAAATTAAACTTTGAATTATTTTTATAATAAATTTTAAAATTCGTTATAAATTAATCAATTGAATTATTTATATAATAAATTAAACATTTCATGACAAATTAAACTATTGAATTATGTATGTACTAAATTAAACTTTGAATTATTTTTATAATAAAAATTAAAGTTCATTTTTAAATAATCAATTGAATTATTTATATAATAAATTAAACATTGAATTATTTTTTTATTATAAATAGAAGAATTCATTTCAAGATAATCACTTGAATTATTTATATAATAAATTAAACAATTCATGATAAATTAAACTATTGAATTATGTATATACTAAATTAAACTTTGAATTATTTTTATAATAAAAATTAAAATTCATTTTTAAATAATCAATTGAATTATTTATATAATAAATTAAACATTGAATTATTTTTTATTATAAAAAGAAGAATTCATTTCAAAATAATCACTTGAATTATTTATATAATAAATGAAACAATTCATTTTCAATTAAACTATTGAATTATTTATATAATACATTAAACTATTTCATTATTTATGTAATGAAACTATTTAATTATTTATATAATAAATTAAACTTTGAAACATTGATGTAATAAGTTAAACAATTCATTTTAATTAAACAATTGAATTATTTATATAATAATTTAAACAGTTCATTTTAAAATAATCACTTGAATTATTTATATAATAAATTAAACAATTCATTAGAAATTAAACTGTGAATTATTTAGGTAATTAATTTACCTTTGAATTAATTATATAAGAAATTAAACAATTCATTTTAAAATAGTCACTCGAATTATTTATATAATAAATTAAACATTGAATTATTTTTTATTATAAATAGAAGAATTCATTTCAAAATAATCACTTGAATTATTTATATAATAAATTAAACAATTCATGATAAATTAAACTATTGAATTATGTATATACTAAATTAAACTTTGAATTATTTTTATAATAAAAAATAAAGTTCATTTTTAAATAATCAATTGAATTATTTATATAATAAATTAAACATTGCTTTTTTTGTTATAAATAGAAGAATTCATTTCAAAATAATCACTTGAATTATATATAAAATATATTATGCAATTCATTATAAATTGAACTGTGAATTATTTATATAATTAATTAACCTTTGAATTATTTTTATAATAAAAATTAAAGTTCATTTTTAAATAATCAATTGAATTATTTATATAATAAATTAAACGTTGAATTATTTTTTATTATAAAAAGAAGAATTCATTTCAAAATAATCACTTGAATTATTTATATAATAAATGAAACAATTCATTATAAATTAAACTATTGAATTATTTATATAATACATTAAACTATTTCATTATTTATGTAATAAATTAAACAGTGAATTATTTTTACAATAAATTAAACAATTCATTTTAAAATAATCACTTGAATTATTTATATAATAAATTAAACAATTCATTAGAAATTAAACTGTGAATTATGTATATAATTAATTTAGCTAAGAATTATTTTTATAATAAATGAAACAATTCATTTTAAAATAATCACTTGAATTATTTATATAATAAATTAAACAATTCATTATCAATTAAACTGTTGAATTATTTTTATAATAAATTAAACTATTGAATTATTTATTTCATAAATTAAACTTCGAATTATTTTTATAATAAATTAAACCTTGAATTATTTTTATTATAAATAAAACAATTCATTTCAAAATAATCACTTGAATTATATGTATAATAAATTAAGCAATTCATTATCAATTAAACTATAGAATTATTTATATAATAAATTATGCTTTGAATTATTTATATAATAAATTTAACAATTCATTATAAATTAAACTATTGAATTATTTATATAATAAATTAAACTTTGAATTATTTTTATTATAAATAAAATAATTCATTTCAAAATAATCACTTGAATTATATATATAATAAATTAAGCAATTCATTATCAATTAAGTATAGAATTATTTATAAAATAAATTAAACTATTTAATTATTTATGTAATAAATTAAACTTCAAATTATTTTTATAATAAATTAAACTATTCATTTTAATATAATCACTTGAATTATTTATATAATAAATTAAACCTTGAATTATTGTCATTATAAATAAAACAATTCATTTCAAAATAATCACTTGAATGATATATATAATAAATTAAGCAATTCATTATCAATTAAACTATTTAATTATTTATGTAATAAATTAAACTATTTAATTATTTATGTAATAAATTAAACTGTGAATTATTTTTACAATAAATTAAACAATTCATTTTAAAATAATTACTTGAATTATTTATCTAATAAATTAAACAATTAATTATAAATTAAACAGTTGAATTATTTATTTAATACATTAAAATTTGATTTTTTAAAATAATATATTAAACAATTCATTTAAAAATAATCACTTGAATTATTTATACAATACATTCAACAATTCATTATAAATTAAAATATTGAAATGTATAGTTGATATATGAAACTATTTAATTATTTATATAATAAATTAAACTTTGAAATATTTATGTAATAAGTTGAACAATTCATTTTAAATTAAACACTTGAATTATTTATATAATAATTTAAACAGTTCATTTTAAAATAATCACTTGAATTATTTAAATAATAAATTAAACAATTCATTAGAAATTAAACTGTGAATTATTTATACAATTAATTGACCTTTGAATTATTTTTATAATAAATTTTAAAATTCGTTTTTAAATAATCAATTGAATTATTTATATAATGAATTAAACGATTCATTATAAATTAAACTATTGAATTATGTATACAATAAATTAAACTTTGAATTATTTTTATAATAAATTTTAAAATTCGTTTTTAAATAATCAATTGAATTATTAATATAATAAATTAAACCATTCATTATAAAATAATAACTTGAATTATTTATATGATAAATTGAACAATTAATTATAAATTAAAGTATTGAATTATTTATATAATTAGTTAAACTTTGAATTAATTTTATAATAAATAAAACAATTCATTTATAATTAATCACTTGAATTATTTATATAACAAATTAAACAATTCATTATAAATTAGAATATTTAATTATTTATGTAATAAATTAAACTGTGAATTATTTTGACAATAAATTAAACAATTCATTTTAAAATAACCACTTGAATTATTTATATATTAAATTAAACAATTCATTATAAAATAATCACTTGAATTATATATAAAATAAATTAAAGAATTCATTATAAATTAAACTATTGAATTATTTGCGTCATAAATTAAGCTATTGAATTATTTGTTTAATAAATGAAAAAATTCATTATAAATTAAACGATTGAATTGTATGTATGATATATTAAACTATTTAATTATTATATAATAAATGAAACTTTGAATTATTTATACAATAAATTAAACTTTGAATTATTCATATAATAAATTAAGCAATTCATTTTAAAATAATCACTTGAATTATTAAAATAATCAATTAAACTATTCATTATAAATTAAATTATTGAATTACTTATATCATACATTATACCTTGAATTATTTATTTATAAATAAAACAATTCATTTCAAAATAATCACTTGAATTATTTATATAATAAATTAAACAATTCATTATAAATTAAACTATAGAATTATTGATGTAATAAATTAAACTTTGAATTATTTTTATAATACATTAAACAATTAATTAAAAAATAATCACAAATTATTTATATAATAAATTCAACAGTTCATTATAAATTAAAATATTGAATTATGTATATAATAAAATAAACTATTGAATTATTTATTCAATAAATTAAACTTTGAATTATTTATATAATCAATTAAACATCGAATTATTTATATAATAAATTAAGATATTGAATTATTTATAAATAAATTAAACTTTGAATTATTTTTTATAATACATTAAACAATTCATTTAAAAATAATCACTTGAATTATTTATATAATAAATTAAACTATTTGATTATTTATATAATACATTAAACAATTAATTTTTTTATATAATACATTAAACTTTGATTTATTTTTATAATAAATGAAACAATTCTTTCTAAATTAAAATATTGAACCATTTACATAATAAATTAAACTGTTGAATTATTTATTTAATAAATTAAACTTATTATTTTTATAATAAATTAAACTATTCATTTTAATATAATCACTTGAATTATTTATATAATAAATTAAACTTTGAATTATTTATATAATTAATTAAACAACTCATCATAAAATAAACTGTTGAATAATTTATATCATAAATTAAACTTTGATTTTTTTAAATAATAAATTAAACAATTCATTTTTAAATAATCACTTCAATTATTTATATAATAAATGAAATATTCATAATAAATTAAATGATTGAATTGTATATATGATATATTAAACTATTTAATTATTATATAATAAATGAAACTTTGAATTATTTATACAATAAATTAAACTTTGAATTATTCATATAATAAATTAAACAATTCATTTTAAAATAATCAATAGAATTATTTTTATAATAAATTAAACAATTCATTATAAATTAGCTTTTGAATTACTTATATCATATATTATACCTTGAATTATTTTTATAATAAATTAAACAATTCATTTTGAAATAATCACTTGAATTATTTATATATTAAATTAAACAATTCATTATAAATTAAACTATTGAATTTTGTATATAATAAATTAAACTTTGAATTATTTTTATAATAAATTAAACAATTCATTTTAAAATAACCACTTGAATTATTTATATATTAAATTAAACAATTCATTATAAAATAATCACTTGAATTATATACAAAATAAATTGAAGAATTCATTATAAATTAAACTATTGAATTATGTATGTAATAAATTAAACTTTGAATTATTTTTATAATAAATTTTAAAATTCGTTATAAATTAATCAATTGAATTATTTATATAATAAATTAAACAATTCATTATAAAATAATCACTTGAATTATATATAAAATAAATTAAAGAATTAATTATAAATTAAACTATTGAATTATTTGCGTCATAAATTAAACTATTGAATTATTTGTTTATTAAATGGATCAATTCATTATAAATTAAACGATTGAATTGTATGTATGATATATTAAACTATTTAATTATTATATAATAAATGAAACTTTGAATTATTTATACAATAAATTAAACTTTGAATTATTCATATAATAAAATAAGCAATTCATTTTAAAATAATCATAGAATCATAGAAGTTACAACATGGAAACAGGCCCTTCGGCCCAACATGTCCATGTCGCCCAGTTTATACCACTAAGCTAGTCCCAATTGCCTGCACTTGGCCCATATCCCTCGATACCCATCTTCCCCATGTAACTGTCCAAATGCTTTTTAAAAGACAAAATTGTACCCGCCTCTACTACTGCCTCTGGCAGCTCGTTCCAGACACTCACCACCCTTTGAGTGAAAAAATTGCCCCTCTGGATCCTTTTGTATCTCTCCCCTCTCACCTTAAATCTGTGCCCCCTCGTTATAGACTCCCCTACCTTTGGGAAAAGATTTTGACTATCGACCTTATCTATGCCCCTCATTATTTTATAGACTTCTATAAGATCACCCCTTAACCTCCTACTCTCCAGGGAATAAAGTCCCAGTCTGTCTAACCTCTCCCTGTAAGTCAAACCATCAAGTCCCGGTAGCATCCTGGTAAATCTTTTCTGCACTCTTTCTAGTTTAATAATATCCTTTCTATAATAGGGTGACCAGAACTGTACACAGTACTCCAAGTGTGGCCTCACCAATGCCCTGTACAACTTCAACAAGACATCCCAACTCCTGCATTCAATGTTCTGACCAATGAAACCAAGCATGCTGAATGCCTTCTTCACCACCCTATCCACCTGTGACTCCACTTTCAAGGAGCTATGAATCTGTACTCCTAGATCTCTTTGTTCTATAACTCTCCCCAACGCCCTACCATTAACGGAGTAGGTCCTGGCCCGATTCGATCTACCAAAATGCATCACCTCACATTTATCTAAATTAAACTCCATCTGCCATTCATCGGCCCACTGGCCCAATTTATCAAGATCCCGTTGCAATCCTAGATAATCTTCTTCACTGTCCACAATGCCACCAATCTTGGTGTCATCTGCAAACTTACTAACCATGCCTCCTAAATTCTCATCCAAATCATTAATATAAATAACAAATAACAGCGGACCCAGCACCGATCCCTGAGGCACACCGCTGGACACAGGCATCCAGTTTGAAAAACAACCCTCGACAACCACCCTCTGTCTTCTGTCGTCAAGCCAATTTTGTATCCAATTGGCTACCTCACCTTGAATTATTAAAATAATCAATTAAACTATTCATTATAAATTAAATTATTGAATTACTTATATCATACATTATACCTTGAATTATTTTTATAATAAATTAAACAATTCATTTTCAAATAATCACTTGAATTATTTATATAATAAATTAAACAATGCATTATAAAATAAACTATTGAATTATTTATATAATAAATTAAACCTTGAATTATTTATTTATAAATAAAACAATTCATTTCAAAATAATCACTTGAATTATTCATATAATAAATTAAACAATTCATTATAAATTAAACTGTGAGTTATTTATATAATAAATTAAACAATTCATTATAAATTAAACTGTTGAATTATTTATATAATTCATTAAACTATTAAATTTTTTATATATTACATTAAACTTTGAATTATTTTTATAATAAATTAAACAATTCATTTTAAAATAATCACTTGAATTATTTTTATAATAAATTAAACAATTCATTATAAATTAAAATATTGAATTATGTATCTAATAAATTAAACTATTGAATTATTTATTGAATAAATTCAACTTTGAATTATTTATATAATAAATTAAGATATTGAATTATTTTTTAACTAAATTAAACTTTGAAATATTTTTATAATAAATTAAACTATTCATTTTAATATAATCACTTGAATAATTTATATAATAAATTAAACAATTCACTGCAAATTAAACAATCGAATTATTTATATAATGAATTAAACTTTTAATTATTATTTAACAATTCATTTAAAAATAATTACGTGAATTATTTATATAATAAATTAAACTATTTAATTATTTATATAATACATTAAACAATTACATTTTTTATAATACATTAAACTTTGAATTATTTTTATAATAAATGAAGCAATGCATTATAAATTAAAATATTGAATCATTTGTATAATAAATTATACTATTGAATGATTTATTTAATAAATTAAACTTTTTATTATTTTTATAATAAATTAAACTATTCATTTTAATATAATCACTTGAATAATTTATATAATAAATTAAACAATTCATTTTAAAATAATCACTTGAATTATTTATATAATAAATTAAACAATTCATTATAAAATAAACTATTGAATTATTTATATAATAAATTAAACCTTGAATTATTTATTTACAAATAAAACAATTCATTTCCAAATAATCACTTGAACTATTTATATAATAAATTTAACAATTCATTATAAAATAAACTATTGAATTATTCATATAATAAATTCAACTATTTAATTATTTATGTGATAAATTAAACTGTGAATTATTTTTACAATAAATTAAACAATTCATTTTGAAATAATCACTTGAATTATATATATAATAACTTAAACAATTCATTATAAATTAAACGATTGAATTGTATATATGATATATTAAACTATTTAATTATTATATAATAAATGAAACTTTGAATTATTTATACAATAAATTAAACTTTGAAATATTCATATAATAAATTAAACAATTCATTTTAAAATAATCAATAGAATTAATAAAATAATAAATTAAACAATTCATTATGAATTAAACTATTGAATTGCTTATATCATACATTATACCTTGAATTATTTTTATAATTAATTAAACAATTCATTTTAAAATAATCACTTGAATTATTTATATAATAAATTAAACAATTCATTATAAAATAAACTATTGAATTATTTATATAATAAATTAAACCTTGAATTATTTATTTACAAATAAAACAATTCATTTCCAAATAATCACTTGAACTATTTATATAATAAATTTAACAATTCATTATAAAATAAACTATTGAATTATTCATATAATAAATTCAACTATTTAATTATTTATGTGATAAATTAAACTGTGAATTATTTTTACAATAAATTAAACAATTCATTTTGAAATAATCACTTGAATTATATATATAATAACTTAAACAATTCATTATAAATTAAACGATTGAATTGTATATATGATATATTAAACTATTTAATTATTATATAATAAATGAAACTTTGAATTATTTATACAATAAATTAAACTTTGAAATATTCATATAATAAATTAAACAATTCATTTTAAAATAATCAATAGAATTAATAAAATAATAAATTAAACAATTCATTATGAATTAAACTATTGAATTGCTTATATCATACATTATACCTTGAATTATTTTTATAATTAATTAAACAATTCATTTTAAAATAATCACTTGAATTATTTATATAATAAATTAAACAATTCATTATAAAATAAACTATTGAATTATTTATATAATAAATTAAACCTTGAATTATTTATTTACAAATAAAACAATTCATTTCCAAATAATCACTTGAACTATTTATATAATAAATTTAACAATTCATTATAAAATAAACTATTGAATTATTCATATAATAAATTCAACTATTTAATTATTTATGTGATAAATTAAACTGTGAATTATTTTTACAATAAATTAAACAATTCATTTTGAAATAATCACTTGAATTATATATATAATAACTTAAACAATTCATTATAAATTAAACGATTGAATTGTATATATGATATATTAAACTATTTAATTATTATATAATAAATGAAACTTTGAATTATTTATACAATAAATTAAACTTTGAAATATTCATATAATAAATTAAACAATTCATTTTAAAATAATCAATAGAATTAATAAAATAATAAATTAAACAATTCATTATGAATTAAACTATTGAATTGCTTATATCATACATTATACCTTGAATTATTTTTATAATTAATTAAACAATTCATTTTAAAATAATCACTTGAATTATTTATATAATAAATTAAACAATTCATTATAAAATAAACTATTGAATTATTTATATAATAAATTAAACCTTGAATTATTTATTTACAAATAAAACAATTCATTTCCAAATAATCACTTGAACTATTTATATAATAAATTTAACAATTCATTATAAAATAAACTATTGAATTATTCATATAATAAATTCAACTATTTAATTATTTATGTGATAAATTAAACTGTGAATTATTTTTACAATAAATTAAACAATTCATTTTGAAATAATCACTTGAATTATATATATAATAACTTAAACAATTCATTATAAATTAAACGATTGAATTGTATATATGATATATTAAACTATTTAATTATTATATAATAAATGAAACTTTGAATTATTTATACAATAAATTAAACTTTGAAATATTCATATAATAAATTAAACAATTCATTTTAAAATAATCAATAGAATTGATAAAATAATAAATTAAACAATTCATTATGAATTAAACTATTGAATTGCTTATATCATACATTATACCTTGAATTATTTTTATAATTAATTAAACAATTCATTTTAAAATAATCACTTGAATTATTTATATAATAAATTAAACAATTCATTAGAAATTAAACTGTGAATTATTTATATAATTAATTTAGCTTTGAATTATTTTTATAATAAATTAAACAATTCATTTTAAAATAATCACTTGAATTATTTATATAATAAATTAAACATTTCATTATAAAATAAACTATTGAATTATTTACATAATAAATTAAACCTTGAATTATTTATGTATAAATAAAACAATTCATTTCAAAATAATCACTTGAATTATGTATATAATAAATTAAACAATTCATTATAAAATAAACTATTTAATTTTTTATATAATACATTAAACTTTGAATTATTTATATAATAAATTCAACAATTCATTATAAATTAAACTATTGAATCATTTATGTCATAAATTAAACTTTGAATGATTTATATAAAAAAATAAACGTCGAATTATTTATATAATAAATTAAAATATTGAATTCTTTTTTAACTAAATTAAACTTTGAAATATTTTTATAATAAATTAAACTATTCATTTTAATATAATCACTTGAATAATTTATATAATAAATTAAACAATTCGCTATAAATTAAACGATTGAATTATTTATACAATGAATTAAACTTTGAATTATTATTAAAAAATTCATTTAAAAATAATCACTTGAATTATTTATATAACAAATTAAACTATTTAATTATTTCTATAATACATTAATCAATTACATTTTTTATATAATAATTTAAACTTTGAATTAGTTTTATAATAAATGAAACAATTCTTTCTAAATTAAAATATTGAATCATTTATATAATAAATTAAACTATTGAATTATTTGTTTAATAAATTAAACTTCGAATTATTTTTATAATAAATTGAACTATTCATTTTAATATAATCACTTGAATAATTTATATAATAAGTTAAACAATTCACTATAAATTAAACTATTGAAATATTTATACAATAAATTAAACTTTGAATTATTTTTATAATACATTAAACAATTCATTTAAAAATAATCACGTGAATTATTTATATAATAAATTAAACTATTTAATTATTTATATAATACATTAAACAATTAAATTTTTTTATAATACATTAAACTTTGAATTATTTTTATAATAAATGAAGCAATGCATTATAAATTAAAATATTGAATAATTTATATAATAAATTATACCATTTAATCATTTATTTAATAAATTAAACTTTTTATTATTTTTATAATAAATTAAACTATTCATTTTAATATAATCACTTGAATAATTTATATAATAAATTAAACATTTCATTATAAAATAAATTATTGAATTATTTACATAATAAATTAAACCTGGAATTATTTATGTACAAATAAAACAATTCATTTCAAAATAATCACTTGAATTATTTATATAATAAATTAAACAATTCATTATAAAATAAACTATTTAATTTTTTATATAATACATTAAACTTTGAATTATTTTTATAATAAATTAAACAATTCATTTTAAAATAATCACTTGAATTATTTATATAATAAATTCAACAATTCATTATAAATTAAACTATTGAATCATTTATGTCATAAATTTAATTTGAATTATTTTTATAATAAATTAAACAATTCATTTAAAAATAATCACTTGAATTATTTATATAATAAATTAAACAATTCATGTTAAAATAATCACTTGAATTATTTATATAATAAATTAAACAATTCATTATAAAATAAACTATTGAATTTTTTATATAATACATTAAACTTTGAATTATTTTTATAATAAATTAAACAATTCATTATAAATTAAACTATTGAATTATTTATGTCATAAATTAAACTTTGAATTATTTTCATAATAAATTAAACAATTCATTATAAATTAAAATATTGAATTATGTATATAATAAATTAAACTATTGAATTGTTTATTTAATAAATTAAACTTTGAATTATTTATATAATAAATTAAACATCAAATTATTTATATAATCAATTAAGATATTGAATTATTTTTTAAATAAATTAAACTTTGAATAATTTTTTATAATACATTAAACAATTCATTTAAAAATAATCACTTGAATTATTTATATAATAAATTAAACTATTCAATTATTTATATAATACATTAAACAATTAAATGTTTTATATAATACATTAAACTATTTTCATAATAAATGAAACAATTCTTTCTAAATTAAAATATTGTATCATTTATGTAATAAATTAAACTATTGAATTATTTATTTAATAAATTACACTATTCATTTTAATATAATCACTTGAAGAATAATTTATATAATAAATTAAAGAATTCATTATAAATTAAACTATTGAATTATTTATATAATAAATTAAACTTTGAATTATTTTATAATAGATCAAACAATTCATTTAAAAATAATCACTTGAATCATTTATTCAATAAATTAAACTATTTAATTATTTATATAATACATTAAACAACTAATTTTTAAAAATAATACATTAAACTTTGAATTATTTTAATAATAAATGAAACAATTCTTTCTAAATTAAAATATTGAATCATTTATATAATAATTTAAACTATTGAATTATTTATATAATAAATTAAACTTTGAATTATTTTTATAATACATTAAAAAATTCATTTAAAAATAATCACTTGAAATATTTAGATAATAAATTAAACAATTCATGTTAAAATAATCACTTGAATAATTTATATAATAAATTAAACATTGAATTATTTTTCATAATAAATTAAACAATTCAATTTTAAACAATCACTTCAATTATTTATATAATTAATGAAACAATTCATTATAAATTAAACGATTGAATTGTATATATGATATATTAAACTATTTAATTATTATATAATAAATGAAACTTTGAATTATTTATACAATAAATTAAACTTTGAATTAGTCATATAATAAATTAAGCAATTCATTTTAAAACAATCACTTGAATTATTAAAATAATCAATTAAACTATTCATTATAAATTAAACTATTGAATTACTTATATCATACATTATACCTTGAATTATTTTTATAATAAATTAAACAATTCATTACAAATTAAACTGTGAATTATTTATATAATTAATTTAGCTTTGAATTATTTTTATAATAAATTAAACAATTAATTATAAAATAAACTATTGAATTATTTATATAATATATTAAACCTTGAATTATTTCTTTATAAATAAAACAATTCATTTCAAAATAATCACTTGAATTATTCATATACTAAATTAAACAATTCATTATAAATTAAACTATTGAATTATTTATATAATAAATTCAACTATTTAATTATTTATGTAATAAATTAAACTGTGAATTATTTTTACAATAAATTAAACAATTCATTTTTAAATAATCACTTCAATTATTTATATAATAAATTGTACAATTCATTACAAATTAAACTATTGAATTATTTTTTTATAAATTAAACTGTTGAATTACATATATATAATAAATTAAACTGTGAATTATTTTTACAATAAATTAAACAATTCTTTTTAAAATAATCACTTGAATTATCTATATAATGAATTGAACAATTCATTATAAATTAAAATATTGAATGATTTATAAAATAAATTAATCCTTGAATTATTTTTATCATAAATAAAACAATTAATTTTAAAATAATCACTTGAATTATGTATATAATAATTTAAACAACCTCCTGCTCCTTCTCCACCTCCTTCTCAACATCCCCCTGCTCGTCCTCCTGCTCAACCTCCTCCTGATCCTCCTCCTCCTTCTCAACTTCCTCCTGCTGCTCCTTCTTCACGTCCTGCTCAACCTCCTCCTGTTGCACTTTCACCCCCTCCTGCCCCCTCCCCCTTCTGCTCAACCTCCTCCTCCTACTCAACCTCCTCCTCCTGGTCCTTCTCTACCTCCTGCTCCTTCATCCCCTCCTGCTCCTTATCCTCCTCTTGCTCCTTATCCACCTCCTGCTCCTTTGTCCCCTCCTGCTCCTTCGCACCCTCCTGCTCCTTCGCCCCTCCTACTCCTCCACTTCCACCTCCTGGTCAACCTCCTCCTCCTGCTCCTTCTCCTCTTAATGCTCCTTCTCAACCTCCTGTTCCTTCTCCAGCTTCTGCTCCTACTTCTCCTCCTGCTACGTATCCACATCCTGCTCCTTCTCCTCCTGCTGCACCTTTTCCATCTCCCGCTCCTTCTCCATCTCCCGCTCCTTCTCCTCCTCCTGCTCCTTCTGCCCCATCTGCTCCTTATCCACCTCCTGCTGATTTTAACATTCTGCTCCTTCTCCACCTTCTGCTCCTTCTCCAACTCCTGCTCCTTCTCCTCCTCCAACTCCTTCTCCTCCTCCTGCTCCTTTTCCTCCTCATGCTCCTTCTCCTCCTCATGCTACTTGTCCTCCTCCAGCTCGTTCTCCACCTCGTGCTCCTTCTCCTCCTCCTGCTAGTTCTCAAAGTCCTGCTCCATCTCCACCTCCTGCTCAACATCCTCCGACTCCTTCTCCAACTCCTGCTCAATCTTCACCTCATGCTCTTTACCATCCTCCTGCTGCTTCTCCCCCTCCGGCTCCTTCTCCTCCTCCTGCTCCTTCTTCTCCTCTTGCTCCTTTTCCTCCTCATGCTCCTTCTCCTCATCATGCTACTTCTCCTCCTCCTGCTCGTTCTCCACCTCGTGCTCCTTCTCCTGCTCCTTCTCAACGTTGTCTGGAACGAGCTGCCAGATGGGTAAGATGGGTATAGAGGGATACCAGTTGCATGGTATAGATGCCAGTTACATGTGTAAGATGGGTATAGAGGGATATAGGCCAAGTGCAGGCAATTGGGACGAGCTTAGTGGTATAAACTGGGCGACATGGATATGGTGGGCCGAAGGGCCTGTTTCCATGTTGTAAACTTCTAACGTTCTGCTCCATCTCCACCTCCTGCTCAACATCCTCCTGCTCCTTCTCAACCTCCTGCTCCATCTCCATCTCCTGCTCAACCTCCTCCTGCTCCTTCTCCACCTCTTGCTTCGTCTCCTCCTCCTGCACCTTTTCCTCCTCCTGCTCCTTCGCACCTTGCTGCTCCTTCGCCCCTTCCTGCTCCTTCGCCCCGTCCTGCTCCTTCGCCCCTTGCTGCTCCATCGCCCCCTCCTGCTCCTTCGGCCCCTCCTGTTCCTTCACCCTCCCTTGCTCCTTCTTCTCCTCCTGTTCCTTCTCCACATTGTGCGCATTCTCCCCCTCCTGCTCAACCTCATCCTCCAGATCAACCTCCTCCTCTTGCTCCTTCTTCTCCTCCTGTTCCTTCTCCAGCTCCAGCTCCATCAACCTCCTCCAGCTCCTTCTCCAGATCCTGCTGCTTCTCCTCCTCCTGCTCCTTCTCCATCTTCTTCTCCACATCCTGCGTACCCTCTTCCTCCAGCTCCATAGAGTCATAGAGTCATAGAGTTATACAGCACGGATAGAGGCCCTTCAGACCATCGTGTCCGCGCCGGCCATCAAGCCCAGTCTAATCTAATCCCATATTCCAGCATTTGGTCCGTAGCCTTGTATGCTATGGCATTTCAAGTGCTCATCCAAATGCTTCTTGAATGTTGTGAGGGTTCCTGCCTCCACAACCCTCTCAGGCAGTGAGTTCCAGACTCCAACCAGACTCCAGGGTGAAAAAGTTCTTTCTCAAATCCCCTCTAAACCTCCCGCCTTTTACCTTGAATCTATGCCCCCTTGTTATAGAACCCTCAACGAAGGGAAAAAGCTCCTTATTATCCATCCTATCTATGCCCCTCATAATTTTGTACACCTCAATCATGTCCCCCTCCAGGTAGAGGAGATGTATCCATCTCCTCCACCTGCTCCTTCTCGACCTCCTGATCATTTTAACCTCCTGCTCCTTCTCCACCTTCTGCTCCTTCTCCTGCTCCTTCTCCACTTCCTGCTCCTTCTCCCCCTCTTGCTCCTTCTCCACCTCCTGCTCCGTCTCGACTTCCTGCTCCTTCTCCACCTCCTGCTCCTTCTCCACGTCCTGCTGCTTCTCGCCCTGCTTCTCCTTTTCCAACACCTGCTGCTCCTTCTCCACCTCCTGCTCCTCCACCTCCACCTACTGCTACTCCTTCAACTCCTGCTCGTTCTCCTCCTCCTTTTCCATCTCCTCCTCCTGCTCCATCTCCACCTCCTGCTCCTACGTCTCCTCCTGCTCCTTCTCCACCTCCTGCTCCTTCTCCTCCAACTCCACCTCCTGCTCTTTCTCCTCCTCTGCCTGCTCCTTCTCCTCCTCCAGCTCCTTCTCCAGCTCCAGCTCCTTCACCTCCTCCAGCTCCTTCTCCAGCTCCTGCTCCTTGTCCTCTTCCTACTCCTTCTCCATCTCCTGCTCCTTCTCCTCCTCCTGCTCCTTCTCCACAGCCTGCTTACCTTCCTCCTCCAGCTCCTTCTCCTCCACCTGCTCCTTCTCGACCTCCTGGTAATTTTAACCTCCTGCTCCTTCTCCACCTTCTGCTCCTTCTCCACCTCTTGCTCCTTCTCCACTTCCTGCTCCTTCTCCCCCTCTTGCTCCTTTTCCACCTCCTGCACCTTCTCCCCCTCCTGCTCCTTCTCCACGTCCTGCTGCTTCTCTCCCTGCTTCTCCTTTTCCACCTCCTGCTGCTCCTTCTCCACCTCCTGCTCCTTCTCCACCTCCAGCTCCCTCTCCCCCTCATTCGCCTTCGACCCGTCCTGCTCCATCGCCGCCTCCTGCTCCTTCTCCTTCTCCCCGTCCTGCTCCTTCTCCCCCTCCTGCTCCTTCTCCCCCTCCTGCTCCTTCTTCCACCTTCTGCTCCTTCTCCACCTCCTCCTGCTCCTTCTCCAACTCCTGCTCCTTCTCCACCTCCCAATCCTTCTCCACCTCCTGCTCCTTCTCCAACTCCAGCTACATTTACTCCTCCTGCTCCTTCTTCTCCTCCTGTTCCTTCTCCCCCTCCTGCTCCTTATTGCACCTCCTGCTCCTTACACCAATTGCCCCTCCTCCAGCTCCTGCCCGTTCTTCCCCTTCTGCTCGTTCTCCGCCTCCTGCTCCATCTCACCCTCCTGCTCCTTCTCCGCCTCATGCTCCATCTCACCCTCCTGCTCCTTCATCCCCTCATGCTCCATCTCCCCCTCCTGCTCCTTCTTCTAACTCCTGCTCCTTCTGCACCGACTACCCCTTCTCCAGCTCCTGCTCCTTCTTCTCTTCCTTCTCGTTCTCCACCTCGTGCTCCTTCTCCTCCTCCTGCTCCTTCTCAACCACCTGCTCCATCTCCACATACTGCTCAACCTCCTCATGCTCCTTCTCCAACTCCTGCTTCTTCTCCACCTCCTGATCAACCTCCTCCTGCTAGTCCTCTTGCTCACCCTCCTCCTGCTCCTCCTCCTCCTTCTCAACTTCCTCCTCCTGCCCCTTCGTCACGTCCTGCTCAACCACCTCCTCTTGCTCCTTCTCCCCCTCCTGCTCTTTCTCCCCCTCCTGATCCTTCTCCTTCTCAGCATCCTGCTCCTTCTGCCTCTCCTGCTCTTTCTCCCCGTCCTGCTCCGACTCCCCCTCCTGCCCCTCCTCCCGGTCCTCTTCCCCTTCCTGCTCTTCCCCCCTCCTGCTCCAGCTCCTTCTTCACGTCCTTCTCAAACTCCTCCTGCTGCATCTTCACCCCCTTCTGCTCCTTATCCCCCTCCTGCTCTTTCTCCCCCTCCTGCTCCTTCACCCCCTCCTGCTCCTTCTGCCCCTCTTGCTCCTTCTACCCCTCCTGCTCCTTCGCCCCCTCCTGCTACGTCGCCCCCTCCTACTCCTCCACTTCCACCTCCTTCTACTGCTCCTTCTCCTCTTACTGCTCCTTCTCCAACTCCTGCTCCTTCTCCAGCTTCTGCTCCGACTTCTCCTCCTGCTCCGTATCCACATCCTGCTCCTTCTTCACCTCTTGCTCCTTCTCCCGCTCCTGCTCCTACTCCACCTCCTGCTCCTTCTCCACTTCCTGCTCCTGCTCAACCTCCTGCTGCTCCTTCTCCACCTCCTGCTTCTTCTCGAACTCCGCCTCCTTCTCCTCCCCCTGCTCCTCCTCCACCTCCTGCTCCGTCTCCACCTTCTGCTCCTTCTCTACTTCCTGCTCCTTCTCCACCTCCTGCTTCTTCTCCACCTTCAGTTCCTACTCCAGCTCCTCCTCCTTCTCCACCTCCTGCTCCTTATCCTTCTCCTGCTCCTTCTCCTCCTCCTCCTCCCGCTCCTTCTCCACGTCCTGCTCCTTCTCCTCCTCCTGCTCCTTCTCCACCTCCTGCTCCTTCTACACCTGCTGCTCCTTCGCCCCCTCCTGCTCCTTCTCCACGTCCTGCTGCTTCTCCCCCTGCTTCTCCTACTCCACCTCCTGCTGCTCCTTCTCCACCTCCTGCTGCTCCTCCACCATCTACTGCTACTCCTCCTCCTCTTGCTCCTTCTGCCCCTCCTGCCCCTCATCCCCCTCCTGCATAACCTCCTCCTCCTGCTCAACCACCTCCTCCTGCTCAACCTCCTCCTCCTGCTCCTTCTGTACCTGCTGCTCCTTCATCCCCATCTGCTCCTTCTGCCTCTCTTGCTCCTTCTACCCCTCCTGCTCCTTCGCACACTCCTGGAACTTCGCCCCCTTCCACTCATCCAGTTCCACCTCATGGTGAGCCTCCTCCTCCTGCTCCTTCTGCTCTTACTGCTCTTTCTCCACCTCCTGCTCCTTCTCCAGTTTCTGCACCTACTTCTCCTCCTGCTCCGTATCCACATCCAGCTCCTTCTCCACCTGCTGCTCCTTCTCCTCCACCTCCAACTCCTGATCCTTCTCCTCCTCCTGCTCCTTCTCCAGCTCCTGCTCCTTCTCCTCATCCTTCTCCTTCTCCATCTCCTGCTCCTTCTCCTCCTCCTGCTCCTTCTCCACGTTCTGCTCACCCTCCTCCTCCTGCTCCTGCTGCTCCATCTGCTCCTTCTCCACCTCCAGCTCATTTTAACATTCTGCTCCTTCTCCACCTTCTGCTCCTTCTCCAACTCCTGCTCCTTCTACACCTCCTGCACCTTCTCCTCCTCCTGCTCCTTCTCCTCCTCCTGCTCCTTCTCCACCTCCTGCTCCTTCTTCTGCATCTGCTCCTTCTCCTCCTCATGCCCCTTCTCCTCCTCCTGCTCGTTCTCCACCGCGTGCTCCTTCTCCTCCTCCTGCTCCTTCTCAACCTCCTGCTCCATCTCCGCCTCCTGCTCAACCTCCTCCTGCTCCTTCGCCTCCTCCTGCTCCTTCTTCTCCTCCTGATCCTTCTTCTCCTCCTGATCCTTCTCCACATTGTGCGCATTCTCCCCCTCCTGCTCAACCTCATCCTCCAGATAAACCTCCTCCTCCTGCTCCTTTTCCACCTCCTGCTCCTTCTTCACCTCCTGCTCTTTCCCACCTCCAGCTCCTTCTCCTCTTCCTGCTCCTCCTCCACCTCCTGCTCCGTCTCCACCTTCTGCTCCTTCTCCGCCTCCTGCTCCTTTTCCACCTCCTGTTCCTACTTCACCTCCTCCTCCTTCTCCACCTCCTGCTCCTTCTCCACGTCCTGCTCCTGCTCCTTCTCCTGCTTCTTCTCCTCCTCCTGATCAACCTCCTCCTCCTGCTCCTTCTCCACCTCCAGCTCCCTCTCCCCCTCCTGCTCCTTCTCCACGTCCTGCTCCTGCTCCTTCTCCTGCTTCTTCTCCTCCTCCTGCTCAACCTCGTCCTCCTGATCCTTCTCTACCTCCTGCTCCTTCATCCCCTCCTGCTCCTTCTGCCTCTCTTGCTCCTTCTACCACTCCTGCTCCATCGCCCCCTCCTGCTACTTCGCCCCCTTCTACTCCTCCAGTTCCACCTCATGGTCAACCTCCTCCTCCTGCTCCTTCTGCTCTTACTGCTCTTTCTCCACCTCATGCTCCTTCTCCAGCTTTTGCTCCTACTTGTCCTCCTGCTCCGTATCCACATCCTGCTCCTTCTCCACATCCTGCTCCTTCTCCTCCTCCTGCTCCTTCTCAACCTGCTGCTCCATCTCCGCCTCCTGCTCAACCTCCTCCTGCTCCTTCGCCTCCTCCTGCTCCTTCTTCTCCTCCTGCTCCTTCTTCTCCTCCTGATCCTTCTCCACATTGTGCGCATTCTCCCCCTCCTGCTCAACCTCATCCTCCAGATAAACCTCCTCCTTCTGCTCCTTCTCCACCTCCTGCTCCTTCTTCACCTCCTGGTCTTTCCCACCTCCAGCTCCTTCTCCTCTTCCTGCTCCTCCTGCACCTCCTGCTCCGTCTCCACCTTCTGCTCCTTCTCCGCCTCCTGCTCCGTTTCCACCTCCTGTTCCTACTCCACCTCCTTCTCCTTCTCCACCTCCTGCTCCTTCTCCACGTCCTGCTCCTGCTCCTTCTCCTGCTTCTTCTCCTCCTCCTGATTAATCTCCTCCTCCTGCTCCTTCTCCACCTCCAGCTCCCTCTCCCCCTCCTGCTCTTTCTCCCCCTCCTGATCCTTCTCCTTCTCAGCATCCTGCTCCTTCTGCCTCTCCTGCTCTTTCTCCCCGTCCTGCTCCGACTCCCCCTCCTGCCCCTCCTCCCGGTCCTCTTCCCCTTCCTGCTCTTCCCCCCTCCTGCTCCTGCTCCTTCTTCACGTCCTTCTCAACCTCCTCCTGCTGCATCTTCTCCCCCTTCTGCTCCTTATCCCCCTCCTGCTCTTTCTCCCCCTCCTGCTCCTTCACCCCCTCCTGCTCCTTCTGCCCCTCTTGCTCCTTCTACCCCTCCTGCTCCTTCGCCCCCTCCTGCTACGTCGCCCCCTCCTACTCCTCCACTTCCACCTCCTTCTACTGCTCCTTCTCCTCTTACTGCTCCTTCTCCAACTCCTGCTCCTTCTCCAGCTTCTGCTCCGACTTCTCCTCCTGCTCCGTATCCGCATCCTGCTCCTTCTTCACCTCTTGCTCCTTCTCCCGCTCCTGCTCCTACTCCACCTCCTAATCCTTCTCCACTTCCTGCTCCTGCTCAACCTCCTGCTGCTCCTTCTCCACCTCCTGCTTCTTCTCGAACTCCGCCTCCTTCTCCTCCCCCTGCTCCTCCTCCACCTCCTGCTCCGTCTCCACCTTCTGCTCCTTCTCTACTTCCTGCTCCTTCTCCACCTCCTGCTTCTTCTCCACCTTCAGTTCCTACTCCAGCTCCTCCTCCTTCTCCACCTCCTGCTCCTTATCCTTTTCCTGCTCCTTCTCCTCCTCCTCCTCCCGCTCCTTCTCCACGTCCTGCTCCTTCTCCTCCTCCTGCGCCTTCTCCACCTCCTGCTCCTTCTACACCTGCTGCTCCTTCGCCCCCTCCTGCTCCTTCTCCACGTCCTGCTGCTTCTCCCCCTGCTTCTCCTACTCCACCTCCTGCTGCTCCTTCTCCACCTCCTGCTGCTCCTCCACCATCTACTGCTACTCCTCCTCCTCTTGCTCCTTCTGCCCCTCCTGCCCCTCATCCCCCTCCTGCATAACCTCCTCCTCCTGCTCAACCTCCTCCTCCTGCTCAACCTCCTCCTCCTGCTCCTTCTGTACCTCCTGCTCCTTCATCCCCATCTGCTCCTTCTGCCTCTCTTGCTCCTTCTACACCTCCTGCTCCTTCGCACACTCCTGGAACTTCGCCCCCTCCTACTAATCCAGTTCCACCTCATGGTGAGCCTCCTCCTCCTGCTCCTTCTGCTCTTACTGCTCTTTCTCCACCTCCTGCTCCTTCTCCAGTTTCTGCACCTACTTCTCCTCCTGCTCCGTATCCACATCCAGCTCCTTCTTCACCTGCTGCTCCTTCTCCTCCACCTCCAACTCCTGATCCTTCTCCTCCTCCTGCTCCTTCTCCAGCTCCTGCTCCTTCTCCTCATCCTTCTCCTTCTCCATCTCCTGCTCCTTCTCCTCCTCCTGCTCCTTCTCCACGTTCTGCTCACCCTCCTCCTCCTGCTCCTGCTGCTCCATCTGCTCCTTCTCCACCTCCAGCTCATTTTAACATTCTGCTCCTTCTCCACCTTCTGCTCCTTCTCCAACTCCTGCTCCTTCTACACCTCCTGCACCTTCTCCTCCTCCTGCTCCTTCTCCTCCTCCTGATCCTTTTCCTCCTCATGCTCCTTCTCCTCCTCATGCCCCTTCTCCTCCTCCTGCTCGTTCTCCACCTCGTGCTCCTTCTCCTCCTCCTGCTCCTTCTCAACCTCCTGCTCCATCTCCGCCTCCTGCTCAACCTCCTCCTGCTCCTTCGCCTCCTCCTGCTCCTTCTTCTCCTCCTGCTCCTTCTTCTCCTCCTGATCCTTCTCCACATTGTACGCATTCTCCCCCTCCTGCTCAACCTCATCCTCCAGATATACCTCCTCCTCCTGCTCCTTCTCCACCTCCTGCTCCTTCTTCACCTCCTGCTCTTTCCCACCTCCAGCTCCTTCTCCTCTTCCTGCTCCTCCTCCACCTCCTGCTCCGTCTCCACCTTCTGCTCCTTCTCCGCCTCCTGCTCCTTTTCCACCTCCTGTTCCTACTCCACCTCCTCCTCCTTCTCCACCTCCTGCTCCTTCTCCACGTCCTGCTCCTGCTCCTTCTCCTGCTTCTTCTCCTCCTCCTGATCAACGTCCTCCTCCTGCTCCTTCTCCACCTTCAGCTCCCTCTCCCCCTCCTGCTCCTTCTCCACGTCCTGCTGCGTCTCCCCCTGCTTCTCCTTCTCCACCTCCTGCTCTTCCTTCTCCACCTCCTGCTGCTCCTTCTCAACCTAGTACTGCTCCTACTCCCCCTCCTGCCCCTGCTCTCCTCCTGCTCAACCTCGTCCTCCTGATCCTTCTCTACCTCCTGCTCCTTCATCCCCTCCTGCTCCTTCTGCCTCTCTTGCTCCTTCTACCACTCCTGCTCCATCGCCCCCTCCTGCTACTTCGCCCCCTTCTACTCCTCCAGTTCCACCTCATGGTCAACCTCCTCCTCCTGCTCCTTCTGCTCTTACTGCTCTTTCTCCACCTCATGCTCCTTCTCCAGCTTTTGCTCCTACTTGTCCTCCTGCTCCGTATCCACATCCTGCTCCTTCTCCACATCCTGCTCCTTCTCCTCCTCCTGCTCCTTCTCAACCTCCTGCTCCATCTCCGCCTCCTGCTCAACCTCCTCCTGCTCCTTCGCCTCCTCCTGCTCCTTCTTCTCCTCCTGCTCCTTCTTCTCCTCCTGATCCTTCTCCACATTGTGCGCATTCTCCCCCTCCTGCTCAACCTCATCCTCCAGATAAACCTCCTCCTTCTGCTCCTTCTCCACCTCCTGCTCCTTCTTCACCTCCTGCTCTTTCCCACCTCCAGCTCCTTCTCCTCTTCCTTCTCCTCCTCCACCTCCTGCTCCGTCTCCACCTTCTGCTCCTTCTCCGCCTCCTGCTCCGTTTCCACCTCCTGTTCCTACTCCACCTCCTCCTCCTTCTCCACCTCCTGCTCCTTCTCCACGTCCTGCTCCTGCTCCTTCTCCTGCTTCTTCTCCTCCTCCTGATCAATCTCCTCCTCCTGCTCCTTCTCCACCTCCAGCTCCCTCTCCCCCTCCTGCTCCTTCTCCACGTCCTGCTGCGTCTCCCCCTGCTTCTCCTTCTCCACCTCCTGCTGCTCCTTCTCCACCTCCTGCTGCTCCTTCTCAACCGAGTACTGCTCCTCCTCCACCTACTGCTACTCCTCCAAATCCTGCTCCTTCTCCTCCTCCTGCTCCTTCTCCTTCTCCGCATCCTACTCCTTTTCCTCCTCCTGCTCTTTCTCCACCTCCTGCTCCTACTCCCCCTCCTGCCCCTGCTCTCCTCCTGCTCAACCTCCTCCTCCTGATCCTTCTCTACCTCCTGCTCCTTCATCCCCTCCTGCTCCTTCTGCCTCTCTTGCTCCTTCTACCCCTCCTGCTCCATCGCCCCCTCCTGCTACTTCGCCCCCTTCCACTCCTCCAGTTCCACCTCATGGTCAACCTCCGCCTCCTGCTCCTTCTGCTCTTACTGCTCTTTCTACACCTCATGCTCCTTCTCCAGTTTCTGCTCCTACTTGTCCTCCTGCTCCGTATCCACATCCTGCTCCTTCTCCACATCCTGCTCCTTCTCCTCCACCTCCACCACCTGATCCTTCTCCTCCTCCTACTCCTTCTCGAGCTCCTGCTCCTTCTCCTCTTCCTTCTCCTCCTCCATCTCCTGCTCCTTCTGCTCCATCTGCTCCTTCTCCACCTTCTGCTCCTTCTCCAACTCCTGCTCCTTCAACACCTCCTGCTCCTTCTCCACCTTCTGCTCCTTCTCCTCCTCCTGCTCCCTTTCCTGCTCATGCTCCTTCTCCTCCTCATGCTCCGTCTCCTCCTCATGCTCCTTCTCCACCTCATGCTCGTTCTCCACATCGTGCTCCTTCCCCTCCTCCTGCTCCTTCTCAACCGACTGCTCCATCTCCGCCTCCTGCTCAACCTCCACCTGCTCATTCTCCTCCTCCTGCTTCTTCTCCACCTCCTGCTCCTTCTCCTCCTCCTGCTCCTATTCCTCCTCATGCTCCTTCTCCTACTCATGCTGCTTCTGCTCCTCCTGCTCGTTCTCCACCTCGTGCTCCTTCTCCACCACCTGCTCCTTCTCAACCTCCTGCTCCTTCTCAACCTCCTGCTCCTTCTCCTCCTCCTGCTCCTTCTTCTCCCCCTGCTCCTTCTTCTCCTCCTGCTCCTTCTCCACATTGTGCGCATTCTCCACCTCCTGCTCAACCTCATCCTCCAGATCAACCTCCTCCTCCTGCTCCTTCTCCACCTCCTGCTCTTTCTCCACCTCCTGCTCTTTCCCACCTCCTGCTCCTTTACCCCCTTCTGCTCCTTCGCCCATTGCTGCTCCTTCGCCCATTGCTGCTCCTTCGCCCCTTGCTGCTCCTTCGCCCCCTCCTGTTCCGTCGCCCCCTCTTGCTCCTTCGTCCCCTCCTGCTCCCTCGCCCACTCCTGATCCCTTGCCCACTCCTGCTCTTTGTCCACCTGCAGCTCTTTCTCCGCCTCCTGCTCCTATTCCCCCTCCTGCTCCTAACCCCATCCTGCTCCTCCTCCACCTCCAGCTCCTGCTCAACGTCCTCCTCCTGCTCCTTCTCCTCTTCCTGCTCCTTCTCCTCCTCCAGCTCCTTCTCCAGCTCCTGCTCCTTCTCCTCCTCCTGCTCATTCTCCATCTCCTGCTCCTTCTCCTCCTCCTGCTCCTTCTCCACATCCTGCTCCTTCTCCTCCTCCAGCTCCTTCTCCTCCACCTGCTCCTTCTCGACCTCCTGGTCATGTTAACCTCCTGCTCCTTCTCCACCTTCTGCTCCTTCTCCAACTCCAACTCCTTCTCCACATTCTGCTGCTTCTCGACCTCCTGCTCCTTCTCCACCTCCTGCTCCTTCTCCCCTTCCTGCTCCTTCTCCACGTCCTGCTGCTTCTTCCCCTGCATCTCCTTCTCTACCTCCTGCTGCTCCTTCTCCACCTCCTGCTCCTCCGACTCCACCTACTGCTACTCCTCCAACTCCTGCTCCTTCTAATCCTCCTTTTCCTTCTCCTCCTCCTGCTCCTTCTCCTCCTCCTGCTCCTTCGCCTTCTGGTACTCCTTCTCCTCCTCCTGCTCCTTCACCTGCTGGTGCTCCTTCTCCTCCTCGTGCTCCATCTCCACCTCCTGCTCCTTCTTCTCCTCCTGCTCCATCTCCCCCTCCTGCTCCTTCTTTTTCTACCTGCTGTTCCTTCTTTTTCTACCACCTGCTCCTTCTGCACCTCTTGCCCCTTTTCCAGCTCCTGCTCCTCCTTCCCCTTCTGCTCCTTCTCCTCCTACTACTCGTTCTGCACACCTTGCTCCATCTCCACCTCCTGCTCATTCTCCACCTCCTCCTGCTAGTCCTCCTGCTCACCCTCCTCCTGCTCCTCCTCCTCCTCCTCAACTTCCTACTCGTGCTCCTTCTTCACGTCCTGCTCAACCTGCTCCTCTTGCTCCTTTTCTCCCTCCTGCTCCTTCTCCACCGCCTGCTCCTCCTCCGCCTCCTGCTCCTCCACCGCATCCTGGTCCTCCTCCCCTTCCCGCTCCTCCCCCCTCCTGCTCAATCTCCTCCTCCTGCTCAATCTCCTCCTCCTGCTCAACCTCCTCCTCCTGCTCCTTCTTCCCCTCATTCTCCTTCTCCCCCTCTTGCTCCTTGCACCCCTCTTGCTCCTTGTCCCACTAATGCTCCTTGACCCACTCCAGCTCCTTCGCCCCCTCCTGCTCCTTCACCCCCACCTCCTCCTCCACCTCCACCTCCTGCTCAAACTCCTCCTCCTGCTCCTTCGCCTCTTATTGCTCCTTCTCCACCTCCTGCTCCTTCTCCTTCTGCTCCTTCTCCTGCTCCTGCTTTGTACCCACCTCCTGCTCCGTCTCCACCTGCTGCTCCTTCTCCTCCTCCAGCTCCTTCTCCTCCACCTGCTCCTTCTCGACCTCCTGGTCATGTTAACCTCCTGCTCCTTCTCCACCTTCTGCTCCTTCTCCAACTCCAACTCCTTCTCCACATTCTGCTGCTTCTCGACCTCCTGCTCCTTCTCCACCTCCTGCTCCTTCTCCCCTTCCTGCTCCTTCTCCACGTCCTGCTGCTTCTTCCCCTGCATCTCCTTCTCTACCTCCTGCTGCTCCTTCTCCACCTCCTGCTCCTCCGACTCCACCTACTGCTACTCCTCCAACTCCTGCTCCTTCTAATCCTCCTTTTCCTTCTCCTCCTCCTGCTCCTTCTCCTCCTCCTGCTCCTTCGCCTTCTGGTACTCCTTCTCCTCCTCCTGCTCCTTCACCTGCTGGTGCTCCTTCTCCTCCTCGTGCTCCATCTCCACCTCCTGCTCCTTCTTCTCCTCCTGCTCCATCTCCCCCTCCTGCTCCTTCTTTTTCTACCTGCTGTTCCTTCTTTTTCTACCTCCTGCTCCTTCTGCACCTCTTGCCCCTTTTCCAGCTCCTGCTCCTCCTTCCCCTTCTGCTCCTTCTCCTCCTACTACTCGTTCTGCACCCCTTGCTCCATCTCCACCTCCTGCTCATTCTCCACCTCCTCCTGCTAGTCCTCCTGCTCACCCTCCTCCTGCTCCTCCTCCTCCTACTCAACTTCCTACTCGTGCTCCTTCTTCACGTCCTGCTCAACCTGCTCCTCTTGCTCCTTTTCTCCCTCCTGCTCCTTCTCCACCGCCTGCTCCTCCTCCGCCTCCTGCTCCTCCACCGCATCCTGGTCCTCCTCCCCTTCCCGCTCCTCCCCCCTCCTGCTCAATCTCCTCCTCCTGCTCAATCTCCTCCTCCTGCTCAACCTCCTCCTCCTGCTCCTTCTTCCCCTCATTCTCCTTCTCCCCCTCTTGCTCCTTGCACCCCTCTTGCTCCTTGTCCCACTAATGCTCCTTGACCCACTCCAGCTCCTTCGCCCCCTCCTGCTCCTTCACCCCCACCTCCTCCTCCACCTCCACCTCCTGCTCAAACTCCTCCTCCTGCTCCTTCGCCTCTTATTGCTCCTTCTCCACCTCCTGCTCCTTCTCCTTCTGCTCCTTCTCCTGCTCCTGCTTTGTACCCACCTCCTGCTCCGTCTCCACCTGCTGCTCCTTCTTCTACCACCTGCTCCTTCTGCACCTTCTGCTCCTTCTCCTCCTCCTATTCGTTCTCCACCTCGTGCTCCTTCTCCTCCTTCTGCTCCTTCTCAACCACCTGCTCCATCTCCACATCCTGCTCAACCTCCTCATGCTCCTTCTCCACCTCCTGCTCCTTCTCCATCTGCTCCTTCTCCTGCTCCTACTCTGTACCCACCTCCTGCTCCTGCTCCACCTGCTGCTCCTTCTCCAACTGCTGCTCCTTCCCCTCCTCTTGCGCCTTCACCACCTCCTGCTCCTTCTCCTCCTCCTGCTCCTTCTCCACCTCTTGCTCCTTGTCTTCCTCCTGCTCCTTTTCTCCCTCTTGCTCCTTCTCCAGCTCCTGCTCCTTCTGCACCTCCTGCTCCTTGGCCACCTCCTGCTCCTTGTCCACCTCATGCTCCTTCTCGCCCTCCTGCTCCTTACAGCCCTCCTGCTCCTTCTCCACTTCCTGCTACTTCTCCACTCCTGCTCATTCACCACCTCCTGCTCCTTCTTCACATCCTGCTCCTGCTCCTCCTCATGTTTCTTCTACAACTCCTTCTCCTACTCCCCCTTCTGGTCCTCCTCCACCTCCTGCTCCTTCTCCTTCTCCTGCTCCTTCTCCACTCCTACTCCTTCTCCTGCTCCTTCTCCTCCTCCTACTCCTTCTCCACCTCCTGCTACTTGTCCACCTCCTGCTCCTTGTCCCCCTACTGCTCCTTATCCAAATGTTGCTCCTTGTCCACATCCTGCTCCTTGTCCACCTCCTGCTCCTTCTCGCCCACCTGCTACTTCCTGCCCTGCTGCTCCTTCTCCACCTCCTGCTCCTTCTCCACTCCTGCTGATTCACCACCTCCTGCTCCTTCTTCTCCTCCTTCTCCTCCTCTTGCTCCTTCTCCACATCCTGCTCTTTGTCTTCCTCCTGCTCCTTATCTCCCTCCTGCTCCTTCTCCACCTCCTGCTCCTTCTCAACCTCCTGCTCCATCTCCACCTCCTGCTCCTTCTCCACCTCCTGCTCCATCTCCACCTCCTGCTCCTTCTCCTTCTCCTTCTCCACCTCCTGCTCCTTCTCCACCTGCTGCTCCTTGTCCAACTCCTGCTCCGTGTCCACCTCCTGACTCTTGTCCACCTCCTGCTCTTGTCCACCTCCTGCTCCTTGTCCACCTCCTGCTTCTTAGAGCCCTCCAACTCCTTCTCGCCCTCCTGCTCCTTCTCGCCCTCCTGCTCCTTCTCCACCTCCTGCTCCTTTTCCACTCCTGCTCATTCACCACCTCCTGCTCCTTCTTCTCTTCCTTCTCCTCCTCCTGTTCCTTGTCTCCCTCCTGCTCCTTCTCCACCTCCTGCTCCTTCTCCAACTTCTGCTCCTTGTCCACCTCCTGCTCCTTCTCCACCTCCTGCTCGTTCTCCTCATCTTGCGCCGTCTCCTCCTCCTGCTCCTGCTCCTCCTTCTGCTCCTTCTACTTCTGCTGCTCCTTCTCCACTTCTGCTCCATCTCCACCTCCTGCTGCTTGTCCACCTCCTGCTCCTTGTCAACCTCCTGCTCCTTCTCGCCCTCCTGCTCCTTCTCACCCTCCTGCCACTTCTCGCCCTCCTGCTCTTTCTCGCCCTCCTGCTCCTTCTCCACCTCCGGCTTCTTCTCCTCCTCCTGCTCCTTCTACACCTCCTGCTCCTTCTCCTGCTCCTTCTCCTTCTCCTGCCTCTTCTACTCCGCCTACTCCTTCTTCTCCTCCAGCCCCTTCTCAATTCCTGCTCCATCTCCAGGTCCTGCTCCTTCTCCTCCTCCTCCTCCTCCCCATCCTGCTCCTTCTCCACATCCTGCTCCTTCTCCCCCTCCTGCTCCTTCTCCACCTCCTACTCAACCTCGTCCTCCTGCTCCTTCTCCACTTCATGCTCCTTCTCCCGCTCCTGCTCCTACTCCCGCTTCTGCACCATCTCCCGCTTCTGATCCTTGTCCCGCTTCTGCTCCTTCTCCACCTCCTGCTCCTTCTCCTCCTCCTGCTCCTTCTCCACCTCTTGCTCCTTCTCCCCCTCCTGTTCCTTCTCCACCTCCTGCTCAACCTCCTCCTGCTCCTTCTCCACTTCCTGCTCAACCTCCTCCTACTGCTTCTCCACATCCTGCTCAACCTCCTCCTCTTATTCCTTCTCCACATCCAGCTCCTAATCCACCTCCTGCTCCTTCTCCACCTCCGGCTCAACCTCCTCCAACTGCTCCTTCTCCACCTGCTCCTTCTTCTCCTCCTGTTCCTGCTCATTCTCCAACTCCTCCTCCTTCTCCTCCTCCTGCTCAACCTCCTCCTGCTGCTTCTCCTCATCCTGCTCAACCTCCTCCTCTTATTCCTTCTCCACAGCCAGCTCCTAATCCACCTCCTGATCCTACTCCTCCTCCTGCTCTTTCTCCACCATCTACTCCTGCTCCTTCTCCACCTCCTGCTCAACCTCCTCCAACTGCTCCTTCTCCACCTGCTCCTTCTCCTCCTGCTCCTGCTCATTCTCCAACTCCTACTCCTTCTCCTCCTCCTGCTACATCTTCACCTCCTACTCCTTCTCCATCTCCTGCTCCTTCTCCCCCTCCTGCTCCCACTCCCCCTCCTTCAGCTCCTCCAGCTCACCCACCTGCTGTTGCTCACCCTCCTGCTGCTGCTCCTTCCCCACCTCCTTCTCAATCTCCTCCTCCTTCTTGTTCTCCACCCCTGCTCCCTCTCCACCTCCTGCTCCTTCTCCACCTCCTGCTCAACCTCCTCCTGCTCCTTCTCCTCCTCCTGCTCAACCTCCTCCAACTGCTTTTTCTCCACCTGCTCCTCCTGCTCCTTCTTCTCATCCTGCTCCTGCTCCTTCTCCAACTCCTACTCCTTCTCCTCCTCCTACAACATCGTCACCTCCTGCTCCTTGTCCACCTCCTGCTCCTTCTCCTCATCTTGCACCTTCTCCACCTCCTGCTCCATCTCCTCCTCCTACTCAACCTCCTCCTGCTCCTTCTCCTCCTCCTGCTCAACCTCCCCCTACTGCTTCTCCTCATCCTGCTCAACCTCCTCCTCTTATTCCATCTCCACATCCAGCTCCTAATCCACCTCCTGATCCTGAGCGGCGGCGGACCTGATCGGGAGCAGAGGAGAGAGATCGAGAGCGGGGATAAAAGAGCGGCGGACCGAGGCCCGAGCCCAGAGCGGCGGCGGACCTGATCGGGAGCAGAGGAGAGAGACCGAGAGCGGGGATAAAAGAGCGGCGGACCGAGGCCCGAGACCAGAGCGGCGGCGGACCTGATCGGATCAAAAACAACAACAGAAAACCAAGGAGTGACGTCACAGGTAAGTGATTGGTTGGTGAGTATTACTGTTTTTTTATTCTTCTCTAAATTAGGGCATTGGTTTAAACTAAGAGCTGGGAAACTCAACAGCTTTTATAGCAGGTAGTTTTTTTTTAGTGAACCTAGGTCCCTGGTAAAGTTAACATTTTCAAATTTCAACGTAATTTAAAAGGGGTAACTAAGCTAAGGCAAATCATGGCAGCAGACCTCGCACCCGTGATATGCCCCTCCTGCAAGATGTGGGAAGTAATGGACACCACCAGTGTCCCTGCCGACCATGTGTGCAGGAAGTGTGTCCACCTGCAGCTACTGACCGTTCGTATCTCGGAGCTGGAGCTGCGGGTGGACTCACTGTGGAGCATCCGCGATGCAGAGAAACTCGTGGATAGCACATTTAGCGAGTTGGTCACACCGCAGGTAAAGGCAATACAGGCAGGAAGTGAATGAGTGACCACCAGGAAGAGTAAGAGGTGCAGGCAGGTAGTGCAGGGGTCCCCTGTGGCCATCCCCCTCTCAAACAGGTATACCGTTTTGGATACTGTTGTGGGAGATGGCTCACCAGGGGAAGGTGGCAGCGGCCAGGTTCATGGCACCGTGGCTGGCTCTGCTGCACAGGAGGGCAGGAAAAAGAGTGGCCAGAGCTATAGTGATAGGGGACTCGATTGTAAGGGGAATAGACAGGCGTTTCTGCGGACGCAACCGAGACTCCAGGATGGTATGTTGCCTCCCTGGTGCAAGGGTCAGGGATGTCTCGGAGCGGCTGCAGAACATTCTGGAGGGGGAGGGTGAACAGCCAGTTGTCGTGGTGCATATAGGTAACAAAGATATAGGCAAAAAATGGGATGAGGTCCCACAAGCTGAATTTAGGGAGTTAGAAGTTAAACTAAAAAGTATGACCTCAAAGGTAGTAATCTCAGGATTGCTACCAGTGCCACGGGCTAGTCAGAGTAGGAATGACAGGATAGCTAGGATGAATACGTGGCTTCAGAGAGGGAGGGATTCAAATTCCTGGGACATTGGAACCGGTTCTGGGGGAGGTGGGACCAGTACAATTTGGACGGTCTGCATCTGGGCAGGACTGGAACCAATGTCCTAGGGGGAGTGTTTGCTAGTGCTGTTGGGGAGGGTTTAAACTAAAGTGGCAGGGGGATGGGAATCGATGCAGGAAGTCAGTGGGAAGTAAAGTGGTGACAGAAACAAAAGGCAGTAAGGGAGAGAGTACAAAACATGACCGGACAAATGGTGTGAGAAAGCACGGCAAAGACCAAGGGAAGTCTAGATTAAACTGCATTTATTTCAATGCAAGAAGTCTGATGGGCAAGGCAGATGAACTCAGGGCATGGATGGGTACATGGGACTGGGATGTTATAGCTATTACTGAAACATGGCTAAGGGAGGGGCAGGGCTGGCAGCTAAATATTCCAGGGTACAGATGCTATAGGAAAGATAGAGCAGGAGGTAAGAGAGGAGGGGGAGTTGCGTTCTTGATTAGGGAGAACATCACGGCAGTAGTGAGAGAGGATATATCCGAGGGTTCGCCCACGGAGTCGATATGGGTAGAACTGAAAAATAAGAAGGGAGAGATCACGTTGATAGGATTGTACTACAGACCCCCAAATTGTCAACGGGAAATTGAGGAGCAAATATGTAAGGAGATTACAGACAGCTGCAAGAAAAATAGGGTGGTAATAGTAGGGGACTTTAACTTTCCCAACATTGACTGGGACAGCCATAGCATTAGGGGCTTGGATGGAGAGAAATGTGTTGAGTGTATTCAGGAGGAATTTCTCATTCAGTATGTGGATGGACCGACTAGAGAGGGGGCAAAACTTGACTTCCTCTTGGGAAATAAGGAAGGGCAGGTGACAGAAGTGTTAGTGAGGGATCACTTTGGGAGCAGTGATCATAATTCCATTAGTTTTAAGATAGCTATGGAGAAGGATAGGTCTGGCCCAAAAGTTAAAATTCTAAATTGGGGAAAGGCCAATTTTGATGGTATTAGACAGGAACTTTCAGAAGTTGATTGGGAGAGTCTGTTGGCAGGCAAAGGGTAAGTGGGAGTCCTTCAAAAATGTGTTAACCAGGGTTCAGGGTAAGCACATTCCTTATAAAGTGAAGGGCAAGGCTGGTAGAAGCAGGGAACATTGGATGACTCGGGAGATTGAGGCCCTAGTCAGAAAGAAGAAGGAGGCATATGACATGCATAGGCAGCTGGGATCAAGTGGATCCCTTGAAGAGTATAGAGATTGCCGGAGTAGAGTTAAGAGAGAAATCAGTAGGGCAAAAAGGGGACATGAGATTGCTTTGGCAGATAAGGCAAAGGTGAATCCAAAGAGCTTCTACAAATACATAAAGGGCAAAAGAGTAACGAGGGAGAAAGTAGGGCCTCTGAAGGATCAACAAGGTCATCTATGTGCGGAACCACAAGAGATGGGTGATATCCTGAATGAATATTTCGCATCGGTATTTACGGTTGAGAAAGGCTTGGATGTTGGGGAACATGGGGAAATAAATAGTGATGTCTTGAGGAGTGTACATAATACAGAGAGGGAGGTGCTGGAAGTTTTAACGCGCATCAAGGTAGATAAATCTCCGGGACCTGATGAAATGTATCCCAGGACGTTATGGGAGGTTAGGGAGGAAATTGCGGGTCCCCTAGCAGAGATATTTGAATCATCCACCGCTACAGGTGAGGTACCTGAAGATTGGAGGGTAGCAAATGTTGTACCTTTGTTTAAGAAGGGCGGCAGGGAAAAGCCTGGGAACTACAGACCGGTGAGCCTGACATCTGTCGTGGGTAAGTTGTTAGAGTGTATTCTGAGAGACAGGATCTACGGGCATTTGGAGAGGCAGGGACTGATTAGGAACAGTCAGCATGGTTTTGTGAGAGGAAAATCATGTCTCACGAATTTGATTGAGTTTTTTGAAGGGGTAACCAAGAAGATAGATGAGGGCTGTGCAGTAGACGTGGTCTACATGACTTTAGCAAAGCCTTTGACAAGGTACCGCATGGTAGGTTGTCACATAAGGTTCAATCTCACGGGATCCAAGGTGAGGTAGCCAATTGGATACAACATTGGCTTGACGACAGAAGACAAAGGGTGGGTGTAGAGGGTTGTTTTTCAAATTGGAGGCCTGTGACCAGCGGTGTGCCTCAGGGATCGGTGCTGGGTCCGCTGTTATTTGTTATTTTTATGAATGATTTGGATGAGAATTTCGGAGGCATGGTTAGTAAGTTTGCAGATGACACCAAGATTGCTGGCATCGTGGACAGTGCAGAAGGTTATCCAGGATTGCAACGGGATCTTGTTAAATTGGGCCAGTGGGCCGATGAATGGCAGATGGAGTTTAATTTAGATAAATGTGAGGTGATGCATTTTGGGAGATCGAATCGGGCCAGGACCTACTTCGTTAATGGTAGGGCGTTGGGGAGAGTGAAAGAACAAAGAGATCTAGGAGTACAGGTTCATAGCTCCTTGAAAGTGGAGTCACAGGTGGAGAGGGTGGTGATGAAGGCATTCAGCTTGCTTGGTTTCATTGGTCAGAACATTGAATACAGGAGTTGGGATGTCTTGTTGAAGTTGTACAAGACATAAGTTCGGCCAGACTTGGAATACTGTTTACAGTTCTGGTCACCCTATTATAGAAAGGATATTATTAAACTAGAAAGAGTGCAGAAAAGATTTACTGGGATGCTGCCGGGACTTGATGGTTTGACTTATAGGGAGAGGTTAGACAGACTGGGACTTTTTTCCCTGGACAGTAGGAGGTTGAGGGGTGATCTTTTTTTTTTATTCGTTCACGGATTGTGGGCGTCGCTGGCAAGGCCGGCATTTATTGCCCATCCCTAATTGCCCTCGAGAAGGTGGTGGTGAGCCGCCTTCTTGAACCGCTGCAGTCCGTGTGGTGACGGTTCTCCCACAGTGCTGTTAGGAAGGGAGTTCCAGGATTTTGACCCAGCGACAATGAAGGAACGGCGATATATTTCCAAGTCGGGATGGTGTGTGACTTGGAGGGGAACGTGCAGGTGTTGTTGTTCCCATGCGCCTGCTGCCCTTGTCCTTCTAGGTGGTAGAGGTGGATGGTGGATGGTGCACACTGCAGCCACAGTGCGCCGGTGGTGAAGGGAGTGAATGTTTAGGGTGGTGGATGGGGTGCCAATCAAGCGGGCTGCTTTATCTTGGATGGTGTCGAGCTTCTTGAGTGTTGTTGGAGCTGCACTCATCCAGGCAAGTGGAGAGTATTCCATCACACTCCTGACTTGTGCCTTGTAGATGGTGGAAAGGCTTTGGGGAGTCAGGAGGTGAGTCACTCGCCGCAGAATACCCAGCCTCTGACCTGCTCTCGTAGCCACAGTATTTATATGGCTGGTCCGGTTAAGTTTCTGTTCAATGGTGACCCCCAGGATGTTGATGGTGGGGGATTCGGCGATGGTAATGCCGTTGAATGTCAAGGGGAGGTGGTCAGACTCTCTCTTGTTGGAGATGGTCATTGCCTGGCACTTGTCTGGCGCGAATGTTACTTGCCACTTATGAGCCCAAGCCTGGATGTTGTCCAGGTCTTGCTGCATGCGGGCTCGGACTGCTTCATTATCTGAGAGGTTGCGAATGGAACTGAACACTGTGCAGTCATCAGCGAACATCCCCATTTCTGACCTTATGATGGAGGGAAGGTCATTGATGAGGCAGCTGAAGATGGTTGGGCCTAGGACACTGCCCTGAGGAACTCCTGCAGCAATGCCCTGGGGCTGAGATGATTGGCCTCCAACAACCAATACCATCTTCCTTTGTGCTCGGTATGACTCCAGCCACTGGAGAGTTTTCCCCCTGATTCCCATTGACTTCAATTTTACTAGGGCTCCTTGGTGCCACACTCGGTCAAATGCTGCCTTGATGTCAAGGGCAGTCACTCTCACCTCACCTCTGGAATTCAGCTCTTTTGTCCATGTTTGGACCAAGGCTGTAATGAGGTCTGGAGCCGAGTGGTCCTGGCGGTACCCAAACTGAGCATCGGTGAGCAGGTTATTGGTGAGTAAGTGCCTCTTGATAGCACTGTCGACGACACCTTCCATCACTTTGCTGATGATTGAGAGTAGACTGATGGGGCGGTAATTGGCCGGATTGGATTTGTCCTGCTTTTTGTGGACAGGACAGACCTGGGCAAGTTTCCACATTGTCGTTTGGATGCCAGTGTTGTAGCTGTACTGGAACAGCTTGGCGAGAGGCGCAGCTAGTTCTTATACAAGTCTATAAAATAATGAGGGGCATAGATAAGGTAGATAGTCAAAATCTTTTCCGAAAGGTAGGGGAGTCTACAACGAGGGGTCATAGATTTAAGGTGAGAGGGGAGAGATACAAAAGGGTCCAGAGGGGCAATTTTTTCACTCAAAGGGTGGTGAGTGCCTGGAACGAGCTGCCAGAGGCAGCAGTAGAGGCGGGTACAATTTTGTCTTTTAAAAAGCATTTGGACAGTTTCATGGGTAAGATGGGTATAGAGGGATATGGGCCAAGTGCAGGCAATTGGGACTAGCTTAGTGGTATAAACTGGGCGACATGGACATGTTGGGCCGAAGGGCCTGTTTCCATGTTGTCAACTTCTATGATTCTATGATTCTATGCTCTTTCTCCACAGCCAACTCCTGCTCCTTCTCACCCTCCTGCTCCGTCACCCCTCCTGGCCCTTCTCCTCCTCCTGCTCCTTCCCCCCTCCTTATCCCCCTCCTGCTCCTTCTCCTCCTCCTTCTGCTCCTTCTCCCGCTTCTGCTGCTTCTCCTCCTGCTGCGACTTCTCCTCCTGCTACTTCTTCTCCTCCTGCTGCAACTTCTCCATCTCCATCTCCTGTTCCATCTCCTCCTCCTGCTCAACCTCCTGCCCCTGCTCTTTCTCCACCTCCACAACCTTCTCCAACTGCTCCTTCTCCACCTGCTCCGCCTGCTCCTTCATCTCCTCCTACTCCTGCTCCAACTCCACGACCTGCTCCTTCTCCTCCTCCTATTCCTTCTCCACCTTCTGCTCCTTCCCCCCTTCATGCAACTTCTCCACCTCCTGCTCCTTCTCCACCTCCTGCTCCTTCTCCACCTCCTGCTCCTTCTCCTCCTCCTGCTCCTACTCATCTTCCTGCTCCTTCTTGTTCTCCTCGTCCTTCCCCACTCCTGCTCCTTCTCCTCCTCCTGCTCCTTCTCCTCCTCCTGCTCCTTCTCCTCCTCCTGCTCCTTCTCCACCTCCTGCTCCTTCTTCTCCTTCTGCTCCTGCTCCTCCTCCTGCTTCTTCTCCAACACCTTCTCCTACTCCCCATCATGGTCCTTCTCCGCCTACTGCTCCTTCTCCACCTATTGATTCTTCTCTACCTCCTGTTCCTTCTCCTGCTCCTCTTCCACCTCCTTCTCCTCCTCCACCTCCTTCTTCTCCTCCTTCTCCTCCTCCAGCTCCTGCTCCTTCACCACCTCCTGCTCCTTGTCCACCTCCTGCTCCTTGTCCACCTCCTGCTCCTTGTCCATCTCCTGCTCCTTCTCGCCCTCCTCCTCCTTCTCGCCCGACTGCTACTTCTCGCGCTCCTGCTCCTTCTCGCCCTCCTGCTCCTTATCGCCCTTTTGCTCCTACTCCACCTCCTGTTCCTCCTCCACCTGCTGCTCCTTATCCACTCCTGCTCATTCACCACCTCCTGCTCCTTCTTCTCCTCCTTCTCCTCCTCCTGCTCCTTGTCTCCTTCCTGCTCCTTCTCCACCTCCTGCTCCTTCTCCACCTCCTGTTCCTTCTCCATCTCCTGCTTCTTCTCCTCCTCCTGCCCCAACTCCTGCTCCTGCTCCTCCTCCTGCTCCTTCTTCTTCTGCTGCTCCTTCTCCACTCCTGCTCCATCTCCACCTCCTGTTCCTTCTCCTCCTCCTGCTTCATCTCCGCCGCCTGCTCCTTCTTCTCCTCCTGCTCCTTCTCAATTCCTGCTCCATCTCCAGCTCCTGCTCCTTCTCCTCCTCCTCGTTCTCCTCCTTCCCCTACCCCTACTTCTCCACCACCTGCTCCTTCTACCCCTCCTGCTCCTTCTGCCACTCCTGCTCCTTCTCCCCCTCCTGCTCCTTCTCCCCCTCCTGCTCCTTCTCGCCCTCCTGATCCTTCCTATCCTCCTGCTCCTTGTCCACCTCCTGCTCCTTCTCCACTCCTGCTCATTCACCACCTCCTGCTCCTTCTTCTCCTCCTTCCCCTCCTCCTGCTCCTTCTTTGCCTGCTGCTCCTTGTCTTCCTCCTGCTCCTTTTCTCCCTCCTGCTCCTTCTCCCCCTCCTGCTCCTTCTCCCCCTCCTGCTATTTCTCTCCCTTCTTCTCCTCATCCACCTCATTCTCCTCCTCCTGCTTCTTCTCCACCTCCTGCGCCTTGTCCACCTCCTGCTCCTTCTCGCCCTCCTGCTCCCTCCTGCCCTCCTGCTCCTTCTGCACCTCCTGCTCCTTCTTCTCCTCCTCCTGCTCCTTCTTCGCCAGTTGCTCCTTGTCTTCCTCCTCCTCCTTTTCTCCCTCCTGCTCATTCTCCTCCTCCTGCTCCTTCTCCTCCTCCTGCTCCGTCTCCACCTCCTGCTCCTTCTCCTCCTCCTCGTTCTCCTCCTTCCCCTCCCCCTACATCTCCACCACCTGATCCTTCTACCCCTCCTGCTCCTTCTCCCCCTCCTGCTCCTTCTCGCCCTCCTGATCCTTCCTATCCTCCTGCTCCTTGTCCACCTCCTGCTCCTTCTCCACTCCTGCTCATTCACCACCTCCTGCTCCTTCTTCTCCTCCTTCCCCTCCTCCTGCTCCTTCTTTGCCTGCTGCTCCTTGTCTTCCTCCTGCTCCTTTTCTCCCTCCTGCTCCTTCTCCCCCTCCTGCTCCTTCTCCCCCTCCTGCTATTTCTCTCCCTTCTTCTCCTCATCCACCTCATTCTCCTCCTCCTGCTTCTTCTCCACCTCCTGCGCCTTGTCCACCTCCTGCTCCTTCTCGCCCTCCTGCTCCCTCCTGCCCTCCTGCTCCTTCTCCACCTCCTGCTCCTTCTTCTCCTCCTCCTGCTCCTTCTTCGCCTGCTGCTCCTTGTCTTCCTCCTGCTCCTTTTCTCCCTCCTGCTCATTCTCCTCCTCCTGCTCCTTCTCCTCCTCCTGCTCCGTCTCCACCTCCTGCTCCTTCTCCTTCTCCTGCTCCTTCTCCTTCTCATGCTCCTTCTTCTCTGCCTGCCCCTTCTTCTCCTCCTGCTCCTTCTCAATTCCTGCTCCATCTCCAGCTCCTGCTCCTTTTCCTCTTCCTCGTACTCCTTCTCCCCCTGCTCCTCCTTCTCCACCTCCTGCTCCTTCTTCCCCTCCTGCTCCTTCTTCCCCTCCTGCTCCTTCTCCTCCTCCTGCTCAAACACCTCCTCCTGCTCCTTCTCCTCCTACTCCTCCTGCTCCTTCAGCTCCTCCAGCTCACACTCGTGCTGTTGCTCACCCTCCTGCTGCTGCTCCCACCCCACCTCCTGCTCAATCTCCTCCTCCCTCTTGTACTCCACCCCTGCTCCCTCTCCGCCGCCTCATCATTCTCCACCTCCTCATCATTCTCCACCTCCTGCTCAACCTCCTCCTCCTGCTCCATCTCCACTTCATGCTCGTTCTCCCGCTCCAGCTCCTACTCCCGCTTCTGCTCCTTCTCCTCCTGCTGCTACTTCCCCTCCTGCTGCTTCTCCTCCTCCTGCTCCTTCTCCACCTCCTGCTCCTTCTCCTCATCTTGCGCCTTCTCCACCTCCTGCTTCTTGTCCTACTCCTGCTCCTCCTTCTTCTGCTCCTTCTTCTTCTGCTGCTCCTTCTCCACTCCTGCTCTTTCTCCTCGTCCTGCTTCTTCTCCTCCTCCCGCTCCTTCTCCACCTCCTGCTCCTTCTCCTGCTCTTTCTTCTCCGCCTGCTCCTTCTTCTCCTCCTGCTCCTTCTCAATTCCTGCTCCATCTCCAGCTCCTTCTTCTTCTCCTCCTCCGCGCTCTCCCACTCCTGCTCCTTCTTCTCCTCCTGCTCAACCTCCCCCTACTGATTCTCCTCATCCTGCTCAACCTCCTCCTCTTATTCCTTCTCCACATCCAGCTCCTAATCCACCTCCTGATCCTTCTCCTCCTCCTGCTCTTTCTCCACCTCCTACTCCTGCTCCTTCTCCACCTCCTGCTCAACCTCCTTCAACTTCTCCTTCTGCACCTGCTCCTCCTGCTCCTTCTTCGTCTCCTGCTCCTGATCCTTCTTCTTCTCCTGCTCCTTCTCCACTCCTGCTCCGTCTAAACCTCCTGCTCCTTCATCTCCTCCTGCGCCTTCTCCTCCTCCTTCTCCTGCTCCTGCTCCTTCTCCTTCTCCTGCTCCTTCATCACCGCCTGCTCCTTCTACTCCTCCTGCTCCTTCTCAATTCCCGCTCCATCTCCAGCTCCTTCTCCTTCTCCTGCGCTTTCTCCCCCTCCTGCTCTTTCTCCCCCTCCTGCTCCTTCTCCCCCTCATGCTCCTTCTCCCCCTCCTGCTGTTTCTCCCCCTTCTTCTCCTCATCCTCCTCCTCCTGCTTCTTGTCCACGTCCTGCGCCTTGTCCACCTCCTGCTCCTTCTCGCCCTCCTGCTCCTTCCTGCCCTCCTGCTCCTTCTCCACTCCTGCTCATTCACCACCTCCTGCTCCTTCTTCTCCTACTTCTCCTCCTCCTGCTCCTTCTTCGCCTGCTGCTCCTTGTCTTCCTCCTGCTCCTTTTCTGCCTCCTGCTCGTTCTCCACATCCTGGTCCTTCTCCACCTCCTGCTCCTTCTCCTCCTCCTGCTCCTTCTCCTCCTCCTGCTCCTTCTCCACCTCCTGCTCCTTCTCCTTCTCCTGCTCCTTCTCATTCTCATACTCCTTCTTCTCCGCATGCCCCTTCTTCTCCTTCTGCTCCTTCTTCTCCTCCTGCTCCTTCTCAATTCCTGCTCCATCACCACCTCCTGCTCCTTCTTCTCCTCCATCTCCTCCTCCTGCTCCTTCTTCGCCTGCTGCTCCTTGTCTTCCTCCTGCTCCTTTTCTCCCTCCTGCTCGTTCTCCACCTCCTGGTCCTTCTCCCCCTCCTGCTCCTTCTCCCCCTCCTGCTCCTTCTCCTCCTCCTGCTCAAACTCCTACACCTGCTCCTTCAGCTCCTCCAGCTCACAGTCCTGCTGTTGCTCACCCTCCTGCTGCTGATCCTACCCCACCTCCTGCCAATCTCCTCTTACCTCTTGTTCTCCACCCCTGCTCCCTCTCCACCGCCTCATCATTCTCCACCTCCTCATCATTCTCCACCTCCTGCTCAACCTCCTCCTCCTGCTCCTTCTCCACTTCATGTTCATTCTCCCGCTTCAGCTCCTACTGCTGCTTCTGCTCCATCTCCCGCTTCTGCACCTTCTCGCGCTTCTGCTCCTTCTCCTCCTGCTGCTATTTCCCCTCCTGATACTTCTTCTCCTCCTGCCGCAACTTCTCCACCTCCTCCTCCTGCTCCTTCTCCTCCCCCTGCTCCTTCTCCTCCTCCTGCTCCTTCTGTTCCTCCTGCTCCTTCTCCATCTCCTGCTCCTTCTCCACCTCCTGCTCCTTCTCCTCATCTTGCGCCTTCTCCACCTCCTGCTCCTTGTCCTCCTCCTACCCCTCCTCCTCCTTCTCCACCTCCTGCTCCATCTCCTCCTCCTGCTCCTTCTCCCACTCCTGCTCCTTCTTCTCCTCCTCCCCCTCCTGCTCCCTGTCCACATCCTGCTCCTTCACCCCCTGCTGCTCCTTCTCCCCCTCCTGCTCCTTCTCCTCTCCTGCTCTTTCTCCCCCTTCTTCTCCTCATCCACCTCATTCTCCTCCTCCTGCTTCTTGTCCACCTCCTGCTCCTTGTCCCCCTCCTGCTCCATGTCCACCTCTTGCGCCTTGTCCACCTACTGCTCCTTCTCTCCCTCCTGCTCTTTCCTGCCCTCCTGCTCCTTCTCCTCCTCCTGCTTCTTCTTCGCCTGCTGTTCATTGTCTTCCTCCTGCTCCTTTTCTCCCTCCCGCTCATTCTCCACCACCTGCTCCTTCTGCACCTCCTGCTCCTTCTCCTCCTCCTGCTCCTTCTCCTCCTCCTGCTCCTTCTCCACTTCCTGCTCCTTCTCCTTGTCCTGCTCCTTCTACTTCTCATGCTCCTTCTTCTCCGCCTGCCCCTTCTTCTCCTCCTGCTCCTTCTCAATTCCTGCTCCATCTGCAGCTCCTGCTCGTTCTCCTCCTCGTCCTCCTCCTCCTCCCCCTCCTGCTCCTTGTTCACCTCCTTGTCCTTCTCCCCCTACTGCTCCTTCTCCCGCTGCTGCTCCTTCTCCCCCTCCTTCTCCTTCTCCCCCTCCTGCTCTTCCACCCCTCCTACTCCTCATCCACCTCCTTCTCCTCCTCCTGCTCCTTGTCCACCTCCTGCTCCATGTCCACCTCCTGCTCCTTGTCCAGCTCATGCTCCTTGTCCACCTCCTGCTCCTTGTCCACCCCCTGCTCCTTCTCCACCTCCTGCTCCTTCTCCACACCTGCTCCTTCTCCACCTCCTGCTCCTTCTCCACACCTGCTCATTCACCACCTCCTGCTCCTTGTTCTCCTCCTTCTCCTCCTTCTGCTCCTTTTCTTCCTCCTGCTCCTTTTCTCCCTCCTGCTCATTCTCCACCTACTGCTCGTTCTCCACCTCCTGCTCCATCTCCTTCTCCTGCTCCTTCTCCACCTCCTGCTCCTCCTCCACCACCTGGTCCTTCTCCTCATCTTGCGCCTTCTCGACCTCCTGCTCCTTCTCCTCCTCCTGCTCCTACTCCTCATCCGGCTCCTTCTTCTTCACCTGCTCCTGCTCCACTCCTGATCCTTCTCCACCTCCTGCTCCTTCTCCGCCTCCTGCTCATTCTCCACCAATTGCTTCTTCTCCACCTACTGTTCCTTCTCCTACTCCTGCTCCTTGTCCACCACCTGCTCCTTGTCCACCTCCCGCTCCTTGTCCACCTCCTGCTCCTTGTCCACCTCCTGCTCCTTGTCCACCTCCTGCTCCTTGTGCACCTCCTGCTCCGTGTCCACCCGCTGATTCTTGTCCACCTCCTGCTGTTTGTCAACCTCCTGCTCCTTGTCCACCTCCTGCTTCTTCCAGCGCTCCTGCTTCTTCTCGCCCTCCTGCGCCTTCTCGCCTTCCTGATTCTTCTCGCCCTCCTGCTCCTTCTCGCCCGCCTGTTCCATCTCGACATCCTGCTCCGTCTCCACCTGTTGCTCCTTCTCCACTCCTGCTCATTCACCACCTCCTGCTCCTTCTTCTCCTCTTTATCCTCCCCCTGCTCTATATCCACCTCCCGCTCCTTGTCTCCCTTCTGCTCCTTCTCCACCTCCTGCTCCTTCTCTACCTCCTGTTCCTTCTCCGCCTCCTGCTCCTGCGCCTCATCTTGCTCCATCTCCACCTCCTGCTCCATCTCCTCCTCCTGCTCCTTCTTCTTCTCCTGCTCCTTCTCCACTCCTGCTCAATCTTCACCTCCTGCTCCTTCTCCTCCTCCTGCTCCTTCTCCTCCTCCTGCTCCTTCTCCACCTCCTGCTCTTTCTCCTTCTCCGTCTCCTGCTCCTTCTCCTTCTCCTCCTCCTTTTTCTCCGCCTGCTCCTTATTCGCCTCCTCCTCCTTTCCAATTGCTGCTCCATCTCCAGCTCCTGCTCCTTCTCCTCCTCCTCCTCATCCTCCACCTCCTGCTCCTTGTCCACCTCCTGCTCCTTCTCCTCCTCCTGCTCCTTCTCCTCCTCATGCTCCTTCTCCCCCTCCTGCTGTTTCTCCCCCTTCTTCTCCTCATCCTTCTCCTCCTGCTTCTTGTCCACGTCCTGCGCCTTGTCCACCTCCTGCTCCTTCTCGCCCTCCTGCTCCTTCCTGCCCTCCTGCTCCTTCTCCACTCCTGCTCATTCACCACCTCCTGCTCCTTCTTCTCCTCCTTGTCCTCCTCCTGCTCCTTCTTCGCCTGCTGCTCCATGTCTTCCTCCTGCTCCTTTTCTGCCTCCTGCTCGTTCTCCACATCCTGGTCCTTCTCCACCTCCTGCTCCTTCTCCTCCTCCTGCTCCTTCTCCTCCTCCTGCTGCTTCTCCACCTCCTGCTCCTTCTCCTTCACCTGCTCCTTCTCCTTCTCATACTCCTTCTTCTCCGCATGCCCCTTCTTCTCCTCCTGCTCCTTTTTCTCCTCCTGCTACTTCTCAATTCCTGCTCCATCACCACCTCCTGCTCCTTCTTCTCCTCCTTCTCCTCCTCCTGCTCCTTCTTCGCCTGCTGCTCCTTGTCTTCCTCCTGCTCCTTTTCTCCCTCCTGCTCGTTCTCCACCTCCTGGTCCTTCTCCCCCTCCTGCTCCTTCTCCCCCTCCTGCTCCTTTTCCTCCTCCTGCTCAAACTCCTCCTCCTCTCCTTCAGCTCCTCCAGCTCACAGTCCTGCTGTTGCTCACCCTCCTGCTGCTGATCCTACCCCACCTCCTGCCAATCTCCTCCTCCCTATTGTTCTCCACCCCTGCTCCCTCTCCACCGCCTCATCATTCTCCACCTCCTCATCATTCTCCACCTCCTGCTCAACCTCCTCCTCCTGCTCCTTCTCCACTTCATGTTCATTCTCCCGCTCCAGCTCCGACTCCTGCTTCTGCTCCATCTCCCGCTTCTGCACCTTCTCCCGCTTCTGCTCCTTCTCCTCCTGCTGCTACTTCTCCTCCTGCCGCAACTTCTCCACCTACTCCTCCTGCTCCTTCTCCTCCCCCTGCTCCTTATCCTCCTCCTGCTCCTGCGCCTCATCTTGCACCATCTCCACCTCCTGCTCCATCTCCTCCTCCTGCTCCTTCTTCTTCTCCTGCTCCTTCTCCACTCCTGCTCCATCTTCACCTCCTGCTCCTTCTCCTCCTCCTGCTCCTTCTCCTCCTCCTGCTCCTTCTCCACCTCCTGCTCTTTCTCCTTCTCCGTCTCCTGCTCCTTCTCCTTCTCCTCCTCCTTTTTCTCCGCCTGCTCCTTCTTCTCCTCCTCCTCCTTTGCAATTGCTGCTCCATCTCCAGCTCCTGCTCCTTCTCCTCCTCCTCCTCATCCTCCACCTCCTGCTCCTTGTCCACCTCCTGCTCCTTCTCCTCCTCCTGCTCCTTCTCCTCCTCATGCTCCTTCTCCCCCTCCTGCTGTTTCTCCCCCTTCTTCTCCTCATCCTCCTCCTCCTGCTTCTTGTCCACGTCCTGCGCCTCGTCCACCTCCTGCTCCTTCTCGCCCTCCTGCTCCTTCCTGCCCTCCTGCTCCTTCTCCACTCCTGCTCATTCACCACCTCCTGCTCCTTCTTCTCCTCCTTGACCTCCTCCTGCTCCTTCTTCGCCTGCTGCTCCATGTCTTCCTCCTGCTCCTTTTCTGCCTCCTGCTCGTTCTCCACATCCTGGTCCTTCTCCACCTCCTGCTCCTTCTCCTCCTCCTGCTCCTTCTCCTCCTCCTGCTGCTTCTCCACCTCCTGCTCCTTCTCCTTCACCTGCTCCTTCTCCTTCTCATACTCCTTCTTCTCCGCATGCCCCCTTCTTCTCCTCCTGCTCCTTCTTCTCCTCCTGCTACTTCTCAATTCCTGCTCCATCACCACCTCCTGCTCCTTCTTCTCCTCCTTCTCCTCCTCCTGCTCCTTCTTCGCCTGCTGCTCCTTGTCTTCCTCCTGCTCCTTTTCTCCCTCCTGCTCGTTCTCCACCTCCTGGTCCTTCTCCCCCTCCTGCTCCTTCTCCCCCTCCTGCTCCTTCTCCTCCTCCTGCTCAAACTCCGCCTCCTCTCCTTCAGCTCCTCCAGCTCACAGTCCTGCTGTTGCTCACCCTCCTGCTGCTGATCCTACCCCACCTCCTGCCAATCTCCTCCTCCCTATTGTTCTCCACCCCTGCTCCCTCTCCACCGGCTCATCATTCTCCACCTCCTCATCATTCTCCACCTCCTGCTCAACCTCCTCCTCCTGCTCCTTCTCCACTTCATGTTCATTCTCCCGCTCCAGCTCCGACTCCTGCTTCTGCTCCATCTCCCGCTTCTGCACCTTCTCCCGCTTCTGCTCCTTCTCCTCCTGCTGCTATTTCCCCTCCCGCTACTTATTCTCCTCCTGTCGCAACTTCTCCACCTACTCCTCCTGCTCCTTCACCTCCCCCTGCTCCTTATCATCCTCCTGCTCCTTCTCCTCCTCCTGCTCCTTCTCCATCTCCTGCTCCTTCTCCACCTCCTGCTCCTTCTCCTCATCTTGTGCCTTCTCCACCTCCTGCTCCCTGTCCTCCTCCTAACCCTCCTCCTCCTTCTCCACCTCCTGCTCCATCTCCCCCTCCTGCTCCTTCTCCCACTCCTGCTCCTTCTTCTACTCCACCCCCTCCTGCTCCTTGTCCACATCCTGCTCCTTCACCCCCTGCTGCTCCTTCTCCCCCTCCTGCTCCTTCTCCCCTCCTGCTCTTTCTCCCCCTTCTTCTCCTCATCCACCTCATTCTCCTCCTCCTGCTTCTTGTCCACCTCCTGCTCCTTGTCCCCCTCCTGCTCCATATCCACCTCCTGCGCCTTGTCCACCTACTGCTCCTTCTCTACCTCCTGCTCTTTCCTGCCCTCCTGCTCCTTCTTCACCTCCTGCTCCTTCTCCACTCCTGCTCATTCACCACCTCCTGCTCCTTCTTCTCCTCCTTCTCCTCCTCCTGCTCCTTCTCCACCTCCTGCTCATTCTCCACCACATGCTCCTTCTGCACCTCCTGCTCCTTCTCCTCCTCCTGCTCCTTCTCCTCCCCCTGCTCCTTCTCCACTTCCTGCTCCTTCTCCTTGTCCTGCTCCTTCTACTTCTCATGCTCCTTCTTCTCCGCCTGCCCCTTCTTCGCCTCCTGCTCCTTCTCAATTCCTGCTCCATCTGCAGCTACTGCTCGTTCTCCTCCTCGTCCTCCTCCTCCTCCCCCTCCTGCTCCTTGTTCACCTCCTTGTCCTTCTCCCCCTACTGCTCCTTCTCCCCCTACTGCTCCTTCTCCCCCGCCTTCTCCTTCTCTCCCTCCTGCTCTTCCACCCCTCCTACTCCTCATCGACCTCCTTCTCCTCCTCCTGCTCCTTGTCCACCTCCTGCTCCTTGTCCAGCTCATGCTCCTTGTCCACCTCCTGCTCCTTGTCCACCCCCTGCTCCTTCTCCACCTCCTGCTCCTTCTCCACACCTGCTCATTCACCACCTCCTGCTCCTTGTTCTCCTCCTTCTCCTCCTCCTGCTCCTTGTCTTCCTCCTGCTCCTTCTCCACCTCCTGCTCCTTCTCCATCACCTGGTCCTTCTCCTCATCTTGCGCCTTCTCGACCTCCTGCTCCTTCTCCTCCTCCTGCTCCTACTCCTCATCCGGCTCCTTCTTCTTCTCCTGCTCCTGCTCCACTCCTGATCCTTCTCCTCCTCCTGCTCCTTCTCCACCTCCTGCTCCTCCTCCTGCTTCTTCTCCAACTCCTTCTTCCACTACCCCTCCTTATCCTTCTCCGCCTCCTGCTCATTCTCCACCTATTGCTTCTTCTCCACCTACTGTTCCTTCTCCTACTCCTGCTCCTTGTCCACCTCCTGCTCCTTGTCAACCACCCGCTCCTTGTCCACCTCCTGCTCCTTGTCCACCTCCTGCTCCTTGTCCACCTCCTGCTCCGTGTCCACCCGCTGATTCTTGTCCACCTCCTGCTATTTGTCAACCTCCTGCTCCTTGTCCACCTCCTGCTTCTGCTAGCGCTCCTGCTTCTTCTCGCCCTCCTGCGCCTTCTCGCCTTCCTGATTCTTCTCGCCCTCCTGCTCCTTCTCGCCCGCCTGTTCCATCTCGACATCCTGCTCCGTCTCCACCTGTTGCTCCTTCTCCACTCCTGCTCATTCACCACCTCCTGCTCCTTCTTCTCCTCTTTATCCTCCCCCTGCTCCATATCCACCTCCCGCTCCTTGTCTCCCTTCTGCTCCTTCTCCACCTCCTGCTCCTTCTCTACCTCCTGTTCCTTCTCCGCCTCCTGCTCCTGCGCCTCATCTTGCGCCATCTCCACCTCCTGCTCCATCTCCTCCTCCTGCTCCTTCTTCTTCTCCGGCTCCTTCTCCACTCCTGCTCCATCTTCACCTCCTGCTCCTTCTCCTCCTCCTGCTCCTTTTTCTCCACCTGCTCCTTCTTCGCCTCCTCCTCCTTTCCAATTGCTGCTCCATCTCCAGCTCCTGCTCCTTCTCCTGCTCCTCCTCATCCTCCACCTCCTGCTCCATGTCCACCTCCTGCTCCTTCTCCTCCTCCTGCTCCTTCTCCTCCTCCTCCTCCTGCTCCTTCAGCTCCTCCAGCTCACCACCCTACTGTTGCTTACCCCCCTGCTGCTGCTCCTTCCCCACCTCCTGCTCAATCTCCTCCTTCTTCTTGTTCTCCATCCCTGCTGCCTCTCCACCTCCTCATCATTCTCCACCTCCTGCTCCTTCTCCACCTCCTGCTCAACCACCTCCTCCTGCTCCTTCTCCACTTCATGCTCCTGCTCCTGCTCCTTCTCATTCTCCTGCTCTTTCTTCTCCGCCTGCTCCTTCTTCTCCCAATGCTCCTTCTCAATTCCTGCTCCATCTCCAGCACCTGCTCCTTCTCCTCCTCCTCCTCCTCCTCCTCCCCCTCCTCCTCCTTCTCTGCCTCTTAATCCTTCTCCACATCCAGCTCCTAATCCACCTCGTAATCCTTCTCCTCCTCCTGCTCTTTCTCCACCTCCTACTCCTGCTCCTTCTCCACCTCCTGCTCAACCTCCTCCAAATGCTCCCTCTCCACCTGCTCATCCTGCTCCTTCTTTCCTCCTGCTCCTGTCCTTCTTCTACTCCTGCTCCTTCTCCACTCCTGCTCCTTCTCCACTCCTGCTCCATCTCCACCTCCTGCTCCATCACATCCTCCTGCTCCTGATCCTCCTCCTGCTCCTTCTCCTCCTCCTGCTCCTTCTCGACCTCCTGCTCCTTCTCCTTCCCCTGCTCCTTCTCCTGCTCCTTCTTCTCTGCCTGCTCCTTATTCTCCTCCTGCTCCTTCTCAATTCCTGCCCCATCTCCAGCTCCTTCTCCTTCTCTGGCTCGTCCTCCCCCTCCCCCTCCTGCCCCTTGTCCACCTCCTGCGCCTTATCCACCACCTGCTCCTTCTCGCCCTCCTGCTCCTTCCTGCCCTCCTGCTCTTTCTCCACCTCCTGCTCGTTCTCCAGTCCTGCTCATTCACCACCTCCTGTTCCTTCTTCTCCTCCTTCTCCTACTCCTGCTCCTTCTTCGCCTGCTGCTCCTTGTCTTCCTCCTTCCCTTTTTCTCCCTCCTGCTCCTTCTCCACATCCTGCTCCTTCTCCACCTCCTGCTCCTTCTCCTCCTCATGCTCCTTTTCCTACTTCTGCTCCTTCTCCACTTCCTGCTCCTTCTCCTCCTCCTGCTCCTTCTCCAGCTCCTGCTCCTTCTCCCCCTCCTGCTCCTTCTCCCCCTCCTGCTCCTTCTCCCCCTCCTGCTCCTTCTCCCCCTCCTGCTCTTCCACCCCTCCTTCTCCTCATCCACCTTCTTCTCCTCCTCCTGCTCCTTGTCCACCTCCTGCTCCTTGTCCAGCTCCTGCTCATTGTCCAGCTCCTGCTCATTGACCACCTCCTGCTCCATGTCCACCCCCTGCTCCTTGTCCCCCTCCTGCTCCATGTCCACCTCCTGCGCCTTGTCCACCTACTGCTCCTTCTCTCCCTCCTGCTCTTTCCTGCCCTCCTGCTCCTTCTCCACCTCCTGCTCCTTCTCCACTCCTGCTCATTCACCACCTCCTGCTCCTTCTTCTCCTCCTTCTCCTCCTCCTGCTCCTTCTTCGCCTGCTGCTCATTGTCTTCCTCCTGCTCCTTTTCTCCCTCCTGCTCATTCTCCACCACCTGCTCCTTCTGCACCTCCTGCTCCTTCTCCTCCTCCTGCTCCTTCTCCTCCTCCTGCTCCTTCTCCACTTCCTGCTCCTTCTCCTTGTCCTGTTCCTTCTACTTCTCATGCTCCTTCTTCTCCGCCTGCCCCTTCTTCTCCTCCTGCTCCTTCTCAATTCCTGCTCCACCTGCAGCTCCTGCTCGTTCTCCTCCTCGTCCTCCTCCTCCTCCCCCTCCTGTTCCTTGTTGACCTCCTTGTCCTTCTCCCCCTACTGCTCCTTCTCCCCCTCCTGCTCCTTCTCCCCCTCCTTCTCCTTCTCTCCCTCCTGCTCTTCCACCCCTCCTACTCCTCATCCACCTCCTTCTCCTCCTCCTGCTCCTTGTCCACCTCCTACTCCTTGTCCAGCTCATGCTCCTTGTCCACCTCCTGCTCATTGTCCACCCCCTGCTCATTCTCCACCTCCTGCTCCTTCTCCACACCTGCTCATTCACCACCTCCTGCTCCTTGTTCTCCTCCTTCTCCTCCTCCTGCTCCTTGTCTTCCTCCTGCTCGTTCTCTACCTCCTGCTCCATCTACTTCTCCTGCTCCTTCTCCACCTCCTGCTGTTTCTCCATCACCTGGTCCTTCTCCTCATCTTGCGCCTTCTCGACCTCCTGCTCCTTCTCCTCCTCCTGCTCCTACTCCTCATCCGGCTCCTTCTCCTCCTCCTGTTCCTTCTCCAACTCCTGCTCCTTCTCCACCTCCTGCTCCTCCTCCTGCTTCTTCTCCAACTCCTTCTTCTACTACCCCTCCTGGTCCTTCTCCGCCACCTGCTCATTCTCCAACTATTGCTTCTTCTCCACCTACTGTTCCTTCTCCTACTCCTGCTCCTTGTCCACCTCCTGCTCCTTGTCCACCACCCGCTCCTTTCCACCTCCTGCTCCTTGTCCACCTCCTGCTCCTTGTCCACCTCCTGCTCCGTGTCCACCCGCTGATTCTTGTCCACCTCCTGCTATTTGTCAACCTCCTGCTCCTTGTCCACCTCCTGCTTCTGCTAGCGCTCCTGCTTCTTCTCGCCCTCCTGCGCCTTCTCGCCTTCCTGATTCTTCTCGCCCTCCTGCTCCTTCTCGCCCGCCTGTTCCATCTCGACATCCTGCTCCGTCTCCACCTGTTGCTCCTTCTCCACTCCTGCTCATTCACCACCTCCTGCTCCTTCTTCTCCTCTTTATCCTCCCCCTGCTCCATATCCACCTCCCGCTCCTTGTCTCCCTTCTGCTCCTTCTCCACCTCCTGCTCCTTCTCTACCTCCTGTTCCTTCTCCGCCTCCTGCTCCTGCGCCTCATCTTGCGCCATCTCCACCTCCTGCTCCATCTCCTCCTCCTGCTCCTTCTTCTTCTCCTGCTCCTTCTCCACTACTGCTCCATCTTCACCTCCTGCTCCTTCTCCTCCTCCTGCTCCTTTTTCTCCGCCTGCTCCTTCTTCGCCTCCTCCTCCTTTCCAATTGCTGCTCCATCTCCAGCTCCTGCTCCTTCTCCTCCTCCTCCTCATCCTCCACCTCCTGCTCCATGTCCACCTCCTGCTCCTTCTCCTCCTCCTGCTCCTTCTCCTCCTCCTCCTCCTGCTCCTTCAGCTCCTCCAGCTCACCACCCTACTGTTGCTTACCCCCCTGCTGCTGCTCCTTCCCCACCTCCTGCTCAATCTCCTCCTTCTTCTTGTTCTCCACCCCTGCTGCCTCTCCACCTCCTCATCATTCTCCACCTCCTGCTCCTTCTCCACCTCCTGCTCAACCACCTCCTCCTGCTCCTTCTCCACTTCATGCTCCTGATCCTGCTCCTTCTCCTTCTCCTGCTCTTTCTTCTCCGCCTGCTCCTTCTTCTCCCAATGCTCCTTCTCAATTCCTGCTCCATCTCCAGCTCCAGCTCCTTCTCCTCCTCCTCCTCCTCCTCCTCCCCCTCCTCCTCCTTCTCCGCCTCTTAATCCTTCTCCATATCCAGCTCCTAATCCACCTCGTGATCCTTCTCCTCCTCCTGCTCTTTCTCCACCTCCTACTCCTGCTCCTTCTCCACCTCCTGCTCAACCTCCTCCAACTGCTCCCTCTCCACCTGCTCATCCTGCTCCTTCTTCTTCTCCTGCTCCTGTCCTTCTTCTACTCCTGCTCCTTCTCCACTCCTGCTCCATCTCCACCTCCTGCGCCTTCACATCCTCCTGCTCCTTCTCCTCCTCCTGCTCCTTTTCCTCCTCCTGCTCCTTCTCGACCTCCTGCTCCTTCTCCTTCTCCTGCTCCTTCTCCTGCTCCTTCTTCTCTGCCTGCTCCTTATTCTCCTCCTGCTCCTTCTCAATTCCTGCCCCATCTCCAGCTCCTTCTCCTTCGCCTGCTCGTCCTCCTCCTCCCCCTTCTGCCCCTTGTCCACCTCCTGCGCCTTGTCCACCACCTGCTCCTTCTCGCCCTCCTGCTCCTTCCTGCCTTCCTGCTCTTTCTCCACCTACTGCTCGTTCTCCAGTCATGCTCATTCACCACCTCCTGTTCCTTCTTCTCCTCCTTCTCCTACTCCTGCTCCTTCTTCGCCTGCTGCTCCTTGTCTTCCTCCTTCCCTTTTTCTCCCTCCTGCTCCTTTTCCTACTTCTGCTCCTTCTCCCCCTCCTGCTCCTTCTCCCCATCATGCTCTTCCACCCCTCCTTCTCCTCATCCACCTTCTTCTCCTCCTCCTGCTCCTTGTCCACCTTCTGCTCCTTGACCACCTCCTGCTCCATGTCCACCCCCTGCTCCTTGTCCACCTCCTGCTCATTCTCGCCCTCCTTCTTCTCCTCCTGCTCCTTCTCCACCTCTTGGTCCTTGTCTCCCTCCTGCTCCTTTTCTCCCTCCTGCTCCTTCTCCACCTCCTGCTCCTTCTCCACCACCTGCTCCTTCACCTCATCTTGCGCCTTCTCCAACGCGTGCCCATCTCCTCCTCCTGCTCCTATTCCTCCTACTGCTCCTACTCCTCCTCCGGCTCCGTCTTCTTCTCCGGCTCCTTCTCCACTCCTGATCCTTCTCCCCCTCCTGCTCCTTCTCCCCCTCCTGCTCCCTCTCCCCCTCCTGCTCCTTCTCCCCCTCCTGCTCTTCCACCCCTCCTTCTCCTCATCCACCTTCTTCTCCTCCTCCTGCTCCTTGTCCACCTCCTGCTCCCTGTCCAGCTGCTGCTCCTTGTCCAGCTCCTGCTCCTTGACCACCTCCTGCTCCATGTCCACCCCCTGCTCCTTGTCCACCTCCTTCTCCACTACCCCTCCTGGTCCTTCTCTGCCTCCTGCTCTTTCTCCACCGATTGCTTCTTCTCCACCTCTTGTTCCTTCTCCTCCGCCTGCTCCATCTCCACCTCCTGCTCCTTGTCGAACTATTGCTCCATCTCCACCTACTTCTCCACTACCCCTCCTGGTCCTTCTCTGCCTCCTGCTCTTTCTCCACCGATTGCTTCTTCTCCACCTCTTGTTCCTTCTCCTCCTCCTGCTCCTACTCCTCATCCGGCTCCTTCTCCTCCTCCTGTTCCTTCTCCTACTCCTGGTCCACCTCCTGCTCCTTCTCCACCACCCGCTCCTTTCCACCTCATGCTCCTTGTCCACCTCCTGCTCCTTGTCAACCTCCTGCTCCGTGTCCACCTCCTGATTCTTGTCCACCTCCTGCTACTTGTCCACCTCCTGCTCCTTGTTCACCTCTTGCTTCTTCCAGCCCTCCTGCTCCTTCTCGCAATGCTGCTTCTTCCAGCCCTCCTGCTCCTTCTCGCCATCCTGTTCCATCTCCACCTCCTGCTCCGACTCCAGCTGCTGCTCCTTCTCCACTCCTGCTCATTCACCACCTCCTGCTCCTTCTTCTCCTCCTTCTCCTCCCCCTGCTCCATATCCACCTCCCGCTCCTTGTCTCCCTTCTGCTCCTTCTCCACCTCCTGCTCCTTCTCCACCTCCTGCTCCTTCTCCACCTCCTGTTCCTTCTCCACCTCCTGCTCCTTCTCCGCCTCCTGCTCCTGCTCCTCATCTTGCACCGTCTCCACCTCCTGCTCCTTCTCCACCTCCTGCTCCTACTCCTCCTCCTCCTCCTGCTCCTCGTCCTGCTCCTTCATCTTCTCCTGCTCCTTCTCCACTCCTGCTCCATCTCCACCTCCTGCTCCTTCTCCTCCTCCTGCTCATTCTCCTCCTGCTCCTTCTCCACCTCCTGCTTTTTCTCCACCTCCTGCTCCTTCTCCGCCTCCTGCTCCTGCGACTCATCTTGCGCCTTCTCCACCTCTTGCTCCTTCTCCACCTCCTGCTCCTTCTCCATCTCCTGCTCCTTCTCCACCTCCTGCTTTTTCTCCTTCTCATTCTCCTGCTCCTTCTCCACCTCCTGCTCCTTCTCCGCCTCCTGCTCCTGCGACTCATCTTGCGCCTTCTCCACCTCTTGCTCCTTCTCCACCTCCTGCTCCTACTCCTCCTCCTCCTCCTGCTCCTCCACCTGCTCCTTCATCTTCTCCTGCTCCTTCTCCACTCCTGCTCCATCTCCACCTCCTGCTCCTTCTCCTCCTCCTGCTCCTTCTCCTCCTGCTCCTTCTCCACCTCCTGCTTTTTCTCCTTCTCCTTCTCCTGCTCCTTCTCCATCTCCTGATGCTTCTTCTCCGCCTGCTCCTTCTTCGACTCCTGCTCCTTGTCCAAATCCTGCTCCTTGTCCACCACCTGCTCCTTGTCCACCTCCTGCTCCTTGTCCAACTCTTGCTTCTTCTAGCCCTCCTGCTTCTTCTCGCCCACCTGCTCCTTCTCGCAATCCTGCTCCTTCTCCACTCCTGCTCATTCACCACCTCCTGCTTCTTATTCTCCTCCTTCTCCGCCTCCTGCTCCCGCTCCCCGTCTTGCGCCTTCTCCACCTCCTGCTCCTTCTCCACCTCTCGCTCCTACTCCTCCTCCTCCTCCTGCTCCACCTCCTGCTCCTTCTCCTCCCCCTGCTCCTTATCCTCCTCCTGCTCCTTCTCCAGCTCCTGCTTTTTCTCCTTCTCCTTCTCCTGCTCCTTCTCCATCTCCTGCTCCTTCTTCTCCGACTGCTCGTTCTTCTCCTCCTGCTCCTTCTCAATTCCTGCCCCATCTCCAGCTCCTTCTCCTTCTCCTGCTCGTCCTCCTCCTCCCCCTCCTGCCCCTTGTCCACCTCCTGCGCCTTGTCCACCTTCTGCTCCTTCGCGCCCTCCTGCTCCTTTATGCCCTCCTGCTCTTTCTCCACCTCCTGCTCGTTCTCCAGTCCTGCTCATTCACCACCTCCTGCTCCTTCTTCTCCTCCTTCTCCTCCTCCTGCTCCTTCTTCGCCTGCTGCTCCTTGTCTTCCTCCTTCTCTTTTTCTCCCTCCTGCTCCTTCTCCACCTCCTGCTCCTTCTCCACCTCCTGCTCCTTCTCCTCCTCATTCTCCTTTTCCTACTTCTGCTCCTCCTCCACCTCCTGCTCCTTCTCCTCCTCCTGCTCCTTCTCCAGCTCCTGCTCCTTCTCCCCCTCCTGCTCCTTCTCCCCCTACTGCTCCTTCTCCCCCTCCTGCTCCTTCTCCCCCTCCTGCTCTTCCAACCCTCCTTCTCCTCATCCACCTTCTTTTCCTCCTCCTGCTCCTTGTCCACCTCCTGCTCCTTGTCCAGCTCCTGCTCCTTATCCAGCTCCTGCTACTTGTCCACCTCCTGCTCCTTGACCACCTCCTGCTCCATGTCCACCCCCTGCTCCTTGTCCACCTCCTGCTCATTCTCGCCCTCCTTCTCCTCCTCCTGCTCCTTCTCCACCTCTTGCTCCTTGTCTCCCTCCTGCTCCTTTTCTCCCTCCTGCTCCTTGTCCACCTCCTGCTCCTTGTCCACCTCCTGCTCCTTGTCCACCTCCTGCTCCGTGTCCACCTCCTGATTCTTGTCCACCTCCTGCTACTTGTCCACCTCCTGCTCCTTGTTCACCTCTTGCTTCTTCTAGCCCTCCTGCTTCTTCTCGCCCTCCTGCTCCTTCTCGCAATGCTGCTTCTTCTAGCCCTCCTGCTCCTTCTCGCCATCCTGTTCCATCTCCACCTCCTGCTCCGACTCCAGCTGCTGCTACTTCTCCACTCCTGCTCATTCACCACCTCCTGCTCCTTCTTCCCCTCCTTCTCCTCCCCCTGCTCCATATCCACCTCCCGCTCCTTGTCTCCCTTCTGCTCCTTCTCCACCTCCTGCTCCTTCTCCACCTCCTGTTCCTTCTCCACCTCCTGCACCTTCTCCGCCTCCTGCTCCTGCTCCTCATCTTGCGCCTTCTCCACCTCCTGCTCCTTCTCCACCTCCTGCTCCTACTCCTCCTCCTCCTCTTGCTCCTCGTCCTGCTCCTTCAACTTCTCCAGCTCCTTCTCCACTCCTGCTCCATCTCCACCTCCTGCTCCTTCTCCTCCTCCTGCTCATTCTCCTCCTGCTCCTTCTCCACCTCCTGCTTTTTCTCCTTCTCCTTCTCCTGCTCCTTCTCCATCTCCTGCTCCTTCTTCTCCGCCTGCTCCTTCTCCAGCTCCTGCTCCTTCTCCGCCTCCTGCTCCTGCTCCTCATCTTGCGCCTTCTCCACCTCTTGCTCCTTCTCCACCTCCTGCTCCTACTCCTCCTCCTCCTCCTGCTCCTCCACCTGCTCCTTCATCTTCTCCTGCTCCTTCTCCACTCCTGCTCCATCTCCACCTCCTGCTCCTTCTCCTCCTGCTGCTCCTTCTCCTCCTGCTCCTCCTCCACCTCCTGCTTTTTCTCCTTCTCCTTCTCCTTCTCCTTCTCCATCTCCTGATCCTTCTTCTCCGCCTGCTCCTTCTTCGACTCCTGCTCCTTGTCCAAATCCTGCTCCTTGTCCACCACCTGCTCCTTGTCCACCTCCTGCTCCGTGTCCACCTCCTGATTCTTGTCCACCTCTTGCTTCTTCTAGCCCTCCTGCTCCTTCTCGCCCTCTTGCTCCTTCTCGCCCTCCTGCTTCTTCTCGCCCACCTGCTCCTTCTCGCCCTCCTGCTCCTTCTCCACTCCTGCTCATTCACCACCTCCTGCTTCTTATTCTCCTCCTTCTCCGCCTCCTGCTCCTGCTCCCCGTCTTGCGCCTTCTCCACCTCCTGCTCCTTCTCCACCTCGTGCTCCTTATCCTCCTCCTGCTCCTTCTCCAGCTCCTGCTTTTTCTCCTTCTCCTTCTCCTGCTCCTTCTCCATCTCCTGCTCCTTCTTCTCCGACTGCTCCTTCTACTCCTCCTGCTCCTTCTCAATTCCTGCCCCATCTCCAGCTCCTTCTCCTTCTCCTGCTCGTCCTCCTCCTCCCCCTCCTGCCCCTTGTCCACCTCCTGCGCCTTGTCCACCTCCTGCTCCTTCGCGCCCTCCTGCTCCGACCTGCCCTCCTGCTCTTTCTCCACCTCCTGCTCGTTCTCCAGTCCTGCTCATTCACCACCTCCTGCTCCTTCTTCTCCTCCTTCTCCTCCTCCTGCTCCTTCTTCGCCTGCTGCTCCTTGTCTTCCTCCTTCTCTTTTTCTCCCTCCTGCTCCTTCTCCACCTCCTGCTCCTTCTCCACCTCCTGCTCCTTCTCCTCCTCATGCTCCATTTCCTACTTCTGCTCCTCCTCCACCTCCTGCTCCTTCTCCTCCTCCTGCTCCTTCTCCAGCTCCTGCTCCTTCTCCCCCTCCTGCTCCTTCTCCCCCTCCTGCTCCTTCTCCCCCTCCTGCTCCTTCTCCCCCTCCTGCTCTTCCAACCCTCCTTCTCCTCATCCACCTTCTTCTCCTCCTCCTGCTCTTTGTCCACCTCCTGCTCCTTGTCCAGCTCCTGCTCCTTTTCCAGCTCCTGCTCCATGTCGAGCTCCTGCTCCTTGACCACCTCCTGCTCCATGTCCAACCCCTGCTCCTTGTCCACCTCCTGCTCATTCTCGCCCTCCTTCTCCTCCTCCTGCTCCTTCTCCACCTCTTGCTCCTTGTCTCCCTCCTGCTTCTTTTCTCCCTCCTCCTGCTCCTTCTCCACCTCCTGCTCCTTCTCCACCACCTGCTCCTTCACCTCATCTTGCGCCTTCTCCACCTCGTGCTCCATCTCCTCCTCCTGCTCCTACTCCTCCTCCTGCTCCTACTCCTCCTCCGGCTCCGTCTTCTTCTCCTGCTCCTTCTCCACTCCTGATCCTTCTCCTCCTCCTGCTCCTTTTCCTCCTCCTTCTCCTTCTCCTCCTTCTTCTCCTTCTCCACCTCCTTCTCCTTCTCCACCTCCTGCTCCTTCTTCTCCTACTGCTCCCTCTCCTCCTCCTGCTTCTTCTCCAACTCATTCTCCACTACCCCTACTGGTCCTTCTCTGCCTCCTGCTCTTTCTCCACCGATTGCTTCTTCTCCACCTCTTGTTCCTTCTCCTCCTCCTGCTCCTTCTCCACCTCCTGCTCCTTGTCGAACTATTGCTCCTTGTCCACCTCCTGCTCCTTGTCCACCTCCTGCTACATGTCCACCTCCCGCTCCTTGTCCACCTCCTGCTCCGTGTCCACCTCCTGATTCTTGTCCACCTCCTGCTACTTGTCCACCTCCTGCTCCTTGTTCACCTCTTGCTTCTTCTAGCCCTCCTGCTCCTTCTCGCCATCCTGGTCCATCTCCACCTCCTGCTCCGACTCCAGCTGCTGCTCCTTCTCCACTCCTGCTCATTCACCACCTCCTGCTCCTTCTTCTCCTCCTTCTCCTCCCCCTGCTCCATATCCACCTCCCGCTCCTTGTCTCCCTTCTGCTCCTTCTCCACCTCCTGCTCCTTCTCCACCTCCTGTTCCTTCTCCACCTCCTGCTCCTTCTCCACCTCCTGCTCCTACTGCTCCTCCTCCTCCTGCTCCTCCTCCTGCTCCTTCATCTTCTCCTGCTCCTTCTCCACTCCTGCTCCATCTCCACCTCCTGCTCCTTCTCCTCCTCCTGCTCATTCTCCTCCTGCTCCTTCTCCATCTCCTGCTCCTTCTTCGCCGGCTGCTCCTTCTACACCTCCTGCTCCTTCTCCATCTCCTGCTCCTTCTCCGCCTCCTGCTCCTGCTCCTCATCTTGCGCCTTCTCCACCTCTTGCTCCTTCTCCACCTCCTGCTCCTACTCCTCCTCCTCCTCCTGCTCCTCCACCTGCTCCTTCATCTTCTCCTGCTCCTTCTCCACTCCTGCTCCATCTCCACCTGCTGCTCCTCCTCCTCCTCCTGCTCCTCCTCCTGCTCCTTCATCTTCTCCTGCTCCTTCTCCACCCCCTGTTCCTTCTCCACCTCTTGCTCCTTCTCCACCTCCTGCTCCTACTCCTCCTCCTCCTCCTGCTCCTCCACCTGCTCCTTCATCTTCTCCTGCTCCTTCTCCACTCCTGCTCCATCTCCACCTGCTGCTCCTCCTCCTCCTCCTGCTCCTCCTCCTGCTCCTTCATCTTCTCCTGCTCCTTCTCCACCCCCTGTTCCTTCTCCACCTCCTGCTCCTTCTCCACCTCCTGCTCCTACTCCTCCTCCTCCTCCTGATCCTCCTCCTGCTCCTTCATCTTCTCCAGCTCCTTCTCCACTCCTGCTCCATCTCCACCTCCTGCTCCTCCTCCTCCTCCTGCTCTTTCTCTTCCTGCTCCTTCTCCACCTCCTGCTTTTTCTCCTTCTCCTTCTCCTGCTCCTTCTCCATCTCCTGCTCCTTCTTCCGCCTGCTCCTTCTCCACCTCCTGCTCCTTCTCCACCTCCTGCTCCTTCTCCGCCTCCTGCTCCTGCTCCTCATCTTGCGCCTTCTCCACCTCTTTCTCCTTCTCCACATCCTGCTCCTTCTCCTCCTCATGCTCCTTCTCCAGCTCCTGCTCCTTCTCCCCCTCCTGCTCCTTCTCCCCCTCCTGCTCCTTCTCCCCCTCCTGCTCCTTCTCCCCCTCCTGCTCTTCCAACCCTCCTTCTCCTCATCCACCTTCTTCTCCTCCTCCTGCTCCTTGTTCACCTCCTGCTCCTTGTCCAGCTCCTGCTCCTTGTCCAGCTCCTGCTCCTTGTCCAGCTCCTGCTCCTTGACCACCTCCTGATTGATCCGGGACTGACAGCACACCCCTTTTAAACAGACAAAGAATGATCCGGGACTGACAGCACACCCCTTTTAAACAGGCACGGAATGATCAGGGACTGACAGCACATCCCCATAAACAGATCCAGAATGATCAGGGACTGACAGCACATCCCCTTTAAACAGACACAGATTTTTCCTGAACTGACAGCACATCCCTTTTAAACAGGGACAGAATGATCCGGGACTGAGAGCACACCCCTTTTAAACAAACACAGAATGATCCGGGACTCACAGCACATCGCTTTTATACAGAAATAGAGTGATTCGGGAGTGACAGCACATCCCTTTTAAACAGACAAGGCATGATCCGGGACTGACAGCAAACCCCTTTTAAATAGACCCAGAATGATCCCAGAATGACAGCATACACCTTTCAAACGGACAGAGAGTGATCCGGGACTGACAGCACATCCTTTTTAAACAGACACAGAATGAATCAGAGACTGACAAGACATCACTTTTAAACAGACACAGAATGCTCCTGGACTGAAAGCACAAACCTTTTAAACAGACACAGAATGCTCCTGGACTTACAGCACATCCCTATTAAACAGGGACAGAATGATCCTGGACTGACAGCACATCCGTTGTAAACAGGCACAGAATGATCAGGGACTGACAGCATATCCCTTTTCAACAGACACAGAATGATCCTGGACTGACAGCAAATCCCTTTTAAACTGACGCGGAATGATCCGAGACAGACAGCACATCCCTTTTGAACAGACACAGAAGGATCAGGGACTGACAGCACACCCCTTTTAAATAGACCCAGAATGATCCGGGACTGACAACACATCCCTTTTAAACAGACACAGAATGATCCGGGACTGACAGCACATCCCTTTTAAACAGACACAGAATGGTCAGGGACTGACAGCACATCCCTTTTAAACAGAGTCAGAATAATGCGGGACTGACAGCACATCCCTTTTAAACAGATGAAGAATGATCCGGGACTGACAGCACACCCCTTTGAAACAGACACAGAATGATCCGGGACTGACAGCACACCCCTTTTAAACAGGCACAGAATGATCAGAGACTGACAGCACATCCCCATAAACAGATCCAGAATGATCAGGGACTGACAGCACATCCGTTTTAAACAGACACAAATTGATCTTGGAGTGACAGCAAATCCATTTTAAACAGACACAGAATGATCCGGGACTGACAGCACATCCCTTTTAAACAGACACTGAATGATCCGTGACTGACAGCACATCCTTTGTAAACAGGCACAGAATGATCCGGGACTGACAGCACATCCCTGTTAATCAGGCACAGAATGATCCGGGACTGATAGCACATCCCTCTTAATCAGACACAGAATGATCCTGGACTGAAAGCACATCCCTTTTAAACAGACACAGAATGATCAGGGACTGACAGCGCATCCCTTTTGAACAGACACAGAATGATCAGGTACTGACAACACATCCCTTTTAAACAGACACAGAATGATCTGGGAATGACAGCACACCCCTTTTAAATAGACACAGAATGATCCGCGACTGACAGCACACCCCTTATAAATAGACACAGGATGATCGGGGAGTGACAGCACATCCCTTTTGAACAGACACAGAATGATCCTGGATTGACAGCACATCCCTTTTAAACAGACACTGAATTATCCGGGACTGACAGCATATCCGTTGTAAACAGGCACAGAATGATCAGGGACTGACAGCACATCCCCATAAACAGATCCAGAATGATCAGGGACTGACAGCGCATCCGTTTTAAACAGACACAGATTGATCTTGGAGTGACAGCACATCCCTTTTAAACAGACACAGAATGATCGGAGACTTACAACACATCCCTTTTAAACAGACACAGAATGATCCGGGACTGACAGCACATCCCTTTTAAACAGACACAGAATGGTCAGGGACTGACAGCACATCCCTTTTAAACAGACACAGAATGATCCGGGACTGACAGCGCCTCCGTTTAAAACAGACACAGAATGATCCGGGACTGATAGCACATCCCTTTTAAACAGAGTCAGAATAATGCGGGACTGACAGCACATCCCTTTTAAACAGATGAAGAATGATCCGAGACTGACAGCACACCCCTTTTAAACAGGCACAGAATGATCAGGGACTGACAGCACATCCCCATAAACAGATCCAGAATGATCAGGGACTGACAGAACATCCGTTTTAAACAGACACAGATTGATCTTTGAGTGACAGCACATCCCTTTTAAACAGACACAGAATGATCCGGGACTGACAGCACATCCCTTTTAAACAGACACTGAATGATCCGTGACTGACAGCACATCCTTTGTAAACAGGCACAGAACGATCCGGTACTGACAGCACATCGCTCTTAATCAGACACAGAATGATCCGGGACTGACAGCACATCCCTCTTAATCAGACACAGAATGATCCTGGACTGACAACACATCCCTTCTAAACAGACACTGAGTGATCCGGGACTGACAGCACCTCTCTTTTAAACAGACACACATTGATCCGGTACTAACAGCACACCTCTTATAATCAGACACAGAATAATCCTGGAGTCACAGCACATCCCTTTTAAACAGACGCAGAATTATTCTGGACTGAAAGCACATCCCTTTTAAACAGACACAGAATGATCAGGGACTGACAGCGCATCCCTTTTAAACAGACACAGAATGATCCGGGAATGACAGCACACCCCTTTTAAATAGACACAGAATGATCCGGGAATGACAGCACACCCCTTTTAAATAGACACAGAATGATCCGCGACTGACAGCACACCCCTTATAAATAGACACAGGATGATCAGGGACTGACAGCACATCCCTTTTGAACAGACACAGAATGATCAGGTACTGACAACACATCCCTTTTAAACAGACACAGAATGATCCGGGAATGACAGCACACCCCTTTTAAATAGACACAGAATGATCCGTGACTGACAGCACACCCCTTATAAATAGACACAGGATGATCGGGGAGTGACAGCACATCCCTTTTAAACGGACACAGAATGATCAGGGACTGAAAACACACCCCTTTTGAACAGACACTGAATGATCCTGGATTGACAGCACATCCCTTTTAAACAGACACTGAATTATCCGGGACTGACAGCACCTCTCTTTTAAACAGGGACAGAATGATCCGGGACTGACAGCATATCCGTTGTAAACAGGCACAGAATGATCAGGGACTGACAGCATATCCCTTTTAAACAGACACACATTGATCCGGAACTGACAGCACACCTCTTATAATCAGACATAGAATAATCCTGGACTGACAGCACATCCCTTTTAAACAGACGCAGAATGATTCTGGACTGACAGCACATCCCTTTTAAATAGATCCAGAATGATCCGGGACTGACAGCACACCCCTTTTTAACAGACGCAGAATGATCCCGGACTGACAACGCATTCCTTTTAAACAGACACAGAATGATCCGGGACTGACAACACATCCCTTTTAAACAGACACAGAATGATCAGGGACTGGCAGCAAATCCCATTTAAACAGACACAGAACGATAATGGACTGACAGCACACCCCTTTTAAACAGACACAGAATGATCCTGGACTGACAGCACAGCCCTTTTAAACAGGCACAGAAAGATCCGGGACTGACAGCACAGCCCTTTTAAACAGACACAGAAAGATCCGGGACTGATAGCACACCCCTTTGAAACAGACACAGAATGATCCGGGAATGACAGCACATCCCTTTTAAACAAATGAAGAATGATCCGGGACTGACAGCACACCCCTTTGAAACAGACACAGAATGATCCGGGACTGACAGCACACCCCTTTTAAACAGGCACAGAATGATCAGGGACTGACAGCACATCCCCATAAACAGATCCAGAATGATCATGGACTGACAGCACATCCGTTTCAAACAGACACTGAATGATCCGTGACTGACAGCACATCCTTTGTAAACAGGCACAGAATGATCCGGGACTGACAGCACATCCCTCTTAATCAGACACAGAATGATCCGGGACTGACAGCACATCCCTCTTAATCAGACACAGAATGATCCTGGACTGACAACACATCCCTTCTAAACAGACACTGAGTGATCCGGGACTGACAGCACCTCTCTTTTAAACAGACACACATTGATCCGGAACTAACAGCACACCTCTTATAATCAGACACAGAATAATCCTGGAGTGACAGCACATCACTTTTAAACAGACGCAGAATTATTCTGGACTGAAAGCACATCCCTTTTGAACAGACACAGAATGATCAGGTACTGACAACACATCCCTTTTAAACAGACACAGAATGATCCGGGAATGACAGCACACCCCTTTTAAACAGACACAGAATGTTCCGGGACTGACAGCATACCCCATTTAAACAGACACAGAATGATCCGGGACTGACAGCACATCCATTTTAAACAGACACAGAATGATCAGAGACTTACAACACATCCCTTTTAAACAGACACAGAATGATCCGGGACTGACAGCACATCCCTTTTAAACAGACACTGAATGATCAGGGACTGACAGCACATCCGTTGTAAACAGGCACAGAATGATCCGGGACTGACAGCATATCCCTTTTAAATAGACACAGAATGATTCGCGACTGAAAGCACACCCCTTATAAATACACACAGGATGATCGGGGACTGACAGCACATCCCGTTTAAACGGTCACAGAATGATCAGGGACTGAAAACACACCCCTTTTGAACAGACATAGAATGATCCTGGATTGACAGCACATCCCTTTTAAACAGACACTGAATTATCCGGGACTGACAGCACCTCTCTTTTAAACAGGGACAGAATGATCCGGGACTGACAGCATATCCGTTGTCAACAGGCACAGAATGATCAGGGACTGACAGCATAAACCTTTTAAACAGACACACATTGATCCGGAACTGAGAGCACACCTCTTAAAATCAGACACAGAATAATCCTGGACTGACAGCACATCCCTTTTAAACAGAAGCAGAATGATTCTGGACTGACAGCACATTCCTTTTAAATAGATCCAGAATGATCCGGGACTGAGAGCACACCACATTTTAACAGACACAGAATGATCAGGGACTAACAATGCATGCCTTTTAAACAGAGACAGAATGATCCTGGATTGACAGCACATCCCTTTTAAACAGACACTGAATTATCCGGGACTGACAGCACCTCTCTTTTAAACAGGAACAGAATGATCCGGGACTGACAGCATATCCGTTGTCAACAGGCACAAAATGATCAGGGACTGACAGCATAAACCTTTTAAACAGACAAACGTTGATCCGGAACTGACAGCACACCTCTTAAAATCAGACACAGAATAATCCTGGACTGACAACACATCCCTTTTAAACAGAAGCAGAATGATTCTGGACTGACAGCACATTCCTTTTAAATAGATCCAGAATGATCCGGGACTGAGAGCACACCACTTTTTAACAGACACAGAATGATCAGGGACTAACAATGCATCCCTTTTAAACAGACACAGAATGATCCGGGACTGACAGCACATCCCTTTTAAACAGACACAGAATGATCAGGGACTGACAGCAAATCCCTTTTAAACAGACACAGAATGATCCTGGACTGACAGCACAGCCCTTTTAAACAGACACAGAAAGATCCGGGACTGACAGCACAGCCCTTTCAAACAGACACAGAAAAATCCGGGACTGATAGCACACCCCTTTTAAACAGAGACAGAATGATCCGGGACTGAAAGCACATCCGTTGTAAACAGACACAGAATAATCCTGGACTGACTGCACATCCCTTTTAAACAGACGCAGAATGATTCTGGACTGAAAGCACATCCCTTTTAAACAGACACAGAATGATCAGGGACTGACAGCGCATCCCTTTTAAACGGACACAGAATGATCAGGGACAGACAGCACATCCCTTTTAAACAGACACAGAATGATCAGGGACTGACAACACATCCCTTTTAAACAGACACAGAATGATCCGGGAATGACAGCACACCCCTTTAAAACAGACACAGAATGATCAGGGACTGACAGCATACCCCATTTAAACAGACACAGAATGATCAGGTACTGACAACACATCCGTTTTAAACAGACACAGAATGATCCGGGACTGACAGCAGACTCCTTTTAAACAGACACAGAATGATCCGGGACTGACAACACACCCCTTTTGAACAGACACAGAATGATCCGGGACTGACAGCACCTCTCTTTTAAACAGGGACAGAATGATCCAGGACTGAAAGCACATTCGTTGTAAACAGGCACAGAATGATTAGGGACTGACTGCATATCCCTTATAAACAGACACACATTGATCCGGAACTGACAGCACATCTCTTATAATCAGACACAGAAAAGTCGTGGACTGACAGCACATCCCTTTTAAACAGACGCAGAATGATTCTGGAGTGAAAGCACATCCCTTTTAAACAGACACAGAATGATCAGGGACTGACAGCGCATCCCTTTTAAACAGACACAGAATGATCCGGGAATGACAGCACACCCCTTTTAAACAGACACAGAATGATCAGGGACTGACAGCACATCCCTTTTCAACAGACACAGAATGATCCGGGACTGACAGCATACCCCATTTAAACAGACACAGAATGATCCGGGACTGACAGCACACCCCTTTTAAATAGACCCAGAATGATCCGGGACTGACAGCACATCCGTTGTAAACAGGCACAGAATGATCAGGGACTGACAGCATATCCCTTTTAAACAGAAACTCATTGATACGGAACTGACAGCACACCTCTTATAATCAGACACAGAATAATCCTGGACTGACAGCACATCCCTTTTAAACAGACGCAGAATGATTCTGGACTGGCAGCACATCCCTTTTAAATAGATCCAGAATGATCCGGGACTTACAGCACACCCCTTTTAAACAGACGCAGAATGATCCGGGACTGACAACGCATCCCTTTTAAACAGACACAGAATGATCCGGGACTGACAGCACATCCCTTTTTAACAGACACAGAATGATCAGGGACTGACAGCAAATCCCTTTTAAACAGACACAGAATGATCAGGGACTGACAACACATCCCGTTTAAACCGACACAGAATGATCAGGGACTGACAGCACATCCCTTTTAAACAGACACAGAATGATCCTGGACTGACAGCACATCCCTTTTAAACAGACACATAATGATCCGGGACTGACAGCACATCCCTTTTAAACAGGGACAGAATGATTCGGGACTGACAGCACCTCCTTTTTAAACAGACACAGAATGATCAGGGACTGACAGTGCATCCCTTTTAAACAGGGACAGAATGATCCGGGACTGACAGCACATCCCTTTTAAACAGAGACGGAATGTTCCGGGACTGACAGCACATCCCTTTTAAACAGACACAGAATGATCCGGGACTGACAGCGCACCCCTTTTAAAGAGACACAGAATGATCCTGGACTGACAGCACATCCCTTTTAAACAGGGACAGAATGATCCGGGATCGACGCTTTCCCTGATCTTTCTCTGAAAATATGCGGAAGATCTTCACTTCCTAGACGGTAACTCCGACCACAGACTCCAGTGGGTCCAGTTAGTGACCAGACTGTTTTGGGCAAAGTAAGGCGCAGCTCAATCAACAACCATTGTCCCAAACCCCAACCACAAAACTGTCTCCTACAAGGGCAACAAAGAATGATTGGTCTTGACCTCATCTATCCGTCTCAATGTGGAAAATCATTTTGAGTGAACTCGCGTTCGGCAAAAACAGAGGAAATCAGGAAGAAAATGGAGATCCAGAGAAAGTGGGAATGGAAGAGGGAGATTGACAGACAGAGAAGTTTGGGAGACAAGTCGAACGAGGGTCTGTGAGTGAGGGAGACGTGGACACTGAGGCACAGAAAGAGAGGGAATGTCTGAAACTATGTGATTGATTGCAGTAAAGTGTATAGTGGGGCGGTCGGGGAATCGCAGGACCAGCCTGGGATTTGCAGCACGGAAAATTAAAGTAAAAATGACCCATTGGTGAACGAGGTTTCGATATTTCTTACACTCTGTCCTTGTGGTTGCAATTTTCATTTATTACATTAAATTTAGAAATTGTGGCTTTGTCATTGTACAATTCATTGTCCCAAAAGGCTACTCAGCTGGTCGATATGTAAAAGTGTGATTGTTAACGGTCAGATGGCACCATCACTCATTTGTTCAAGAGTCTGCAATTAATGTCAGTAGGTCGGTCCATTAGGGGTTTATTACACTATAATTATCCCACTGTTTTATCTTCGTTACCTGACTATTGCAGTCTGCATTCCTTTTTGCAGCAGCAAAATAAATCGCCTTCACTGAGAAATGCGTTCGTCTCTAAATGCGGAGATAGAATTCGTTTATTACCCTATTCTGGCAGCAATTGGAGTACCTGGTAGGTCATTACCAGCACGTCTGCTGTAAGTAACATATTGGGCCAGAAATCGCTCCCGATTAACGCCCAACAGTGCGCTCCATTTTTAGTGGCGAATTGAAGGAGAGCCCGCAGTAACTTTTTGGTGAGCGTTGCCTCGCGGCTCTGCACGATTTCTGGCCCAACGTTTAATTATATTGTTTGTTGTGCTCTGAGTCTGGCAAACATAATATGATGATCCTCAACGCTTTGTGATACAGTTAAAACTTTCATTCCTGTCTGGTTGGTAAATACACACAGTAACTCGTGCTCGCTCTGTGCTGAGCCGTCGAGTCTGCGGGTTAAGTGTGTTCTTGGTGCTCACTGGCCAGGAATGGGGAACACGGGCAGGGCGCTCAGTCCTGAGTGGAATCCATTGACTCCTGGTGGAAAGCGCGCTTGTCCTGGAGATCGGGTTAAGAAGAACTGGGTGAGATTGTCGTGTTTCCTGAGGACCGATCGCCTGAGAGCAGATTGCTGCTGTGTACCTCGGCATGAGTCAGTGCCTTCAGGATAGAAGGTCAGTGAACAAACGGAATATGCATCAGATAGGCAAACCCATATTACAGCACCTGTCCTGCTGGCTTAAAGGTACGATCTTGTGTTCCCATCAAATGTTCGCCTCAGGTCATAACTATGTTTCTGGAAAATGGCTTTATAGGACTGTTTATGTACTTGATGGTTCAAGTATTGTAAGGACTAGTGGTAAAAAAGATGTCTGCGAACTTCAATCCAAGTCTTGGCATATTGATTAGGGAGGGGGATTAACTGGAGAACATTAGTGAGGATTGGTGGTGATTTGTACTTCTACAGTGCGGCTTCTGGGATCGATCACTTTTTCTGAAGATTCGACTGTCCTTTGATTTTCTCATGCCTTGTGCTGAGGTATAAAAACTGCACCTCGTTAAGAAAATAAGAAATGGGAGCAGGATTCGGCCATATGGCCCCTCGACCCGACTCCGCCATTCCATAAGATCCTGACTGACCTTTTACCTCAACTCCACTTTCCCGCCCGATCTCTTGATTCCCTTATTTACCAAAATCTATCGATCTCAGTTTTGAACATACTCAACGACTGAGCATCCCAGCCCTGTGGGGTAGAGAATTCCAAAGATTCACAACCTGCTGAGTGAAGAAATTCCTCCCCATCTCAGTCCTAAATGACCGCTCCCTTATTCTGAGACGATGACCTCTAGTTCTACACTGTCCAGCCAGGGGAAACAGCCTCTCAGCATCTACCCTGTCAAGCCCCCTCAGAATCTTGTATGTTTCAATGAGATCACCTTTCATTCATCGAAACTCCAGAGAGTATAGGCCCTTTCTACTCAATCTCTCCTCATAGGACAACCCTCTCATCCCAGGAATCAATCTAGTGAACCTTTGCTGCACCGCCTCTAAGGCAAGATTCCTTGGATAAGGAGACCAAAACTGTACACAGTACTCCAGGTGTGGTCTCACTAAAGCCCTGTACAATTGTAACAAGTTTTCCTTACTCTTGAAATAAAGGCCAACATACCATTTCCTTTCCTAATTGCTTGCCGGACCTGCATGTTAACTTTCAATGTTTCGTGTACAAGGACACCCAAATCTCTCTGAACACCAACGTTAAATAATTTCTCACCTTTTAAAACATATTCTGTTTTTCGATTCTTCCTACCAAAGCGAATAACCTCACATTTCCCCAAATTATACTTCAACTGTCACCTTCTTGCCACTCACGTAAACTGTCTATATCCCTTTTCAGACTCTTTGTGTCCTCCTCACAGCTTACTTCCCCACCTTGCTATGTTTCGTCAGCAAACTTGGATACATTACGCTCGGTCCCTTCACCCAATTCATTAATATCGATTGTAAATAGCTGAGGCCCAAGCACCGATCCCTGCGGCACCCCACTAGTTACAGCCTGCCAACCTGAGAATGACCCGTTTATCCCTACCCTCTGTTTTCTGTCCATTAACCAATCCTCTATCCATGCTAATATATTATCCCAAACCCAATGAGCACTTATCTCAAGAAGAATCATAGACTCATAGAAGTTTACAACATGGAAACAGGCCCTTCGGCCCAACATGTCCATGTCGCCCAATTTATACCACTAAACTAGTTCCACTTGGCCCATATCCCTCTATACCCATCTTACCCATGTAACTGTCCAAATGCTTTTTAAAAGACAACATTGTACCCGCCTCTACTACTGCCTCTGGCAGCTCGTTCCAGACACTCACCACCCTTTGAGTGAAAAAATTGCCCCTCTGGACCCTTTTGTATCTCTCCCCTCTCACCTTAAATCTATGCCCCCTCGTTATAGACTCCCCTACCTTTAGGAAAAGATTTTGACTATCTACCTTATCTATGCCCCTCATTATTTTATAGACTTCTATAAGATCACCCCTAAACCTCCTACTCTCCAGGGAAAAAAGGCTCAGTCTATCCAACCTCTCCCTATAAGTCAAACCATCAAGTCCCGGTAGCATCCTAGTAAATCTTTTCTGCACTCTTTCTAGTTTAATAATATCCTTTCTATAATAGGGTGACCAGAACTGTACACAGTATTCCAAGTGTGGCCTTACAAGTCTTGGACAACTTCAACAAGACATCCCAACTCCTGTATTCAATGTTCTGACCAATGAAACCAAGCATGCTGAATGCCTTCTTCACCACCCTATCCATCTGTGACTCCATTTTCAAGGAGCTATGAACCTGTACTCCTAGATCTCTTTGTTCTATAACTCTCCCCAACGCCCTACCATTAACGGAGTAGGCCCTGGTGCGATTCGATCTCCCAAAATGCATCACCTCACATTTATCTAAGTTAAACTCCATCTGCCATTCATCGGCCCACTGGCCCAATTCATCAAGATCCCGTTGCAATCCTAGATAACCTTCTTCACTGTCCACAATGCCACCAATCTCGGTTTCATCTGCAAACTTACTAACCATGCCTCCGAAATTCTCATCCAAATCATTGATATAAATAACAAATAACAGCGGACCCAGCACCGATCCCTGAGGCACACCGCTGGTCATAGGCCTCCAGTCCAAAAAACAACCTTCCACAACCACCCTGTGTTTCCTGTCGTCAATCCAATTTTGTATCCAATTGGCTACCTCACCTTGGATCCCGTGAGATTTAACCTTATGTAACAACCTACCATGCGGTACCTTGTCAAAGGCTTTGCTAAAGTCCATGTAGACCACGTGTACTGCACAGCCCTTATCTATCTTCTTGGTTACCCCTTCAAAAAACTCAATCAAATTCGTGAGACATGATTTTCCACTCACAAAACCATGCTGACTGTTCCTAATCAGTCCCTGCCTCTCCAAATGCCTGTAGATCCTGTCTCTCTGAATGCCCTCGAACAACTTACCCACTACAGATGTCAGGCTCACCGGTCTGTAGTTCCCAGGCTTTTCCCTGCCGCCCTTCTTAAACAAAGGCACAACATTTGCTACCCTCCAATCTTCAGGCACCTCACCTGTAGCTGTCGATGATTCAAATATCTCTGCTAGGGGGCCCCTCAATTCCCTCCCTAACCTCCCATAACGTCCTGGGATACATTTCATCAGGTCCCGGAGATTTATCTACCTTGATGCGCGTTAAGACTTCCAGCACCTCCCTCTCTGTATTATGTACACTCCTCAAGACATCACTATTTATTTCCCCAAGTTCCTTAACATCCATGCCTTTCTCAACCGTAAATACCGATGTGAAATACTCATTTAGGATCTCACCCATCGCTTGTGGTTCCGCACATAGATGACCTTGTTGATCCTTAAGAGGACCTACTCTCTCTTTAGTTACTCTTTTGCCCTTTATGTGTTTGTAGAAGCTCTTTGGATTCTCCTTTGCCTTATCTGCCAAAGCAATCTCATGTCCCCTTTTTGCCCTCCTGATTTCTCTCTTAACTCAACTCTGGCAATCGCTATACTCTTCAAGGGATCCACTTGATCACAGTTGCCTATGCATGTCATATGCCTCCTTCTTCTTTTTGACTGGGGCCTCAATCTCTCGAGTCATTTTATAAGGAATGTGCTTACCTTGAACCCTGGTTAACACACTTTTTAATGCCTCCCACTTACTAGACGTCCCTTTGCCTGCCAACAGACTCTCCCAATCAACTTCTGAAAGTTCCTGTCTAATACCATCAAAATTGGCCTTTCCCCAATTTAGAATTTTAACTTTTGGGCCAGACCTATCCTTCTCCATAGCTATCTTACAACTAATGGAATTATGATCACTGGTCCCAAAGTGATCCCTCACTAACACTTCTGTCACCTGCCCTTCCTTATTTCCCAAGAGGAGGTCAAGTTTTGTCCCCCCTTTAGTCGGGCCATCCACATACTGAATGAGAAATTCCTCCTGAATGCACTCAACAAATTTCTCTCCATCCAAGCCCCTAATGCTATGGCTGTCCCAGTCAATGTTGGGAAAGTTAAAGTCCCCTACTATTACCACCCTATTTTTCTTGCAGCTGTCTGTAATCTCCTTACATATTTGCTCCTCAATTTCCCGTTGACTATTTGGGGGTCTGTCGTACAATCCTATCAAAGTGATCTCTCCCTTCTTATTTTTCAGTTCTACCCATATAGACTCAGTGGGCGAACCCTCGGATATATCCCCTCTCACTACTGCCGTGATGTCCTCCCTTATCAAGAACGCAACTCCCCCTCCTCTCTTACCTCCTGCTCTATCTTTCTTATAGCATCTGTACCCTGGAACATTGAGCTGCCAGTCCTGCCCCTCCCTTAGCCATGTTTCAGTAATAGCTATAACATCCCAGTCCCATTTACCCATCCATGCCCTGAGTTCATCTTCCTTGCCCATCAGACTTCTTGCATTGAAATAAATGCAGTTTAATCTATACTTCCCTTGGTCTTTGCCTTGCTTTCTCAGACCATCTGTCCGGTCATGTTTTGTACACTCTCCCTTACTGCCTTTTGTTTCTGTCACCACTTTACTTCACACTGACTTCCTGCATCGGTTCCCATCCCCCTGCCACATTAGTTTAAACCCTCCCCAACAGCAATAGCTAACACTCCCCCGAGGACATTGGTTCCAGTCCTGCCCAGATGCAGACCGTCCAATTTGTACTGGTCCCACCGCCTTCAGAACCGGTTCCAATTCCCAGGAATTTGAATCCCTCGAGCCACGTATTCATCCTAGCTATCCTGTCATTTGTACTCTGACGAGCCCGTGGCACTGGTAGCAATCCTGAGGTGACTATCTTTGAGGTCCTACTTTTCAGTTTAACTCCTAACTCCCTAAATTCAGATGTAGGACCTCATCCCGTTTCTAACCTATATCATTGGTGCCTATATGCACCACGACAACTGGCTGTTCACCCTCCCTTCGTCTGCGACCGCTGTTCAGTGGAGGTGACTGAGCCGACTTCACTCAAAATGCCCCTCTGTCTCTTCTGCTGGATGCTTTTCCTGCGAGAAGTCACTGAAGGGCTTCTTCTGCTGCGCACTGTTCAGTGAAGGTGACTGTGCCGACTTCTCCCAGAATGCACCTCTGTCTCCTCTGCTGGATGCTTTTCCTCCAAGAAGTCACTGAAGGGCTTCTTCTGCTACCCACTGTTCAGTGGAGATGACTGAGCCGACTTCTCCCAGCATGCCCCTCTTCTGTATGCTTTTCCTTCTGGTCGTCACTGAAGGGCTTCTTCTGCAACCCACTGTTCAGTGGATATGACTGTGCCGACTTCTCCCAGAATGCACCTCTGTCTCCACTGCAGGATGCCTGTCCTCCAGGTCGTCACTGAAGGGCTTCTTCTGCTACCCGCTGCTCAATGGAGGTGACTGAGCCGACTTCTCCCAGAATGCCGCCATGCTGGATGCTTTTCCTCCTGGTAGTCACTGAATGGCTTCTTCTGCTACCCACTGTTCAGTGGAGGTGACTGAGCCGACTTCTCCCGGAATGCCCCTCTGTATCCTTCCCCTCGTGAGCCATCTCCAACAACAGTATCCAAAACGGTGTACCTGTTTTGGAGGGAGATGACCGCAGGGGACCCCTGCACTGCCTTCTAACTCTTCCTCGGTCTGTTGGTCACCCATTCACTATCTACCTCAGTAATTTTTATCTGATATAACTGCTTCTCGACACCAATTCTTCTGCTACCCACTACTCAGTGGAGTTGACTGAGCCAACGTCTCGCAGAACGCCCCTCTGTCGGATGCTTTTCATCCTGGTCGTCACTGAAGGGGTTCTTCTACTACCCACTGTTCACTGGAGATGACTGAGGCGACTTCTCCCAGAATGCCCGTCTTCTTGATGCTTTGCCTCCTGGTCGTCACTGAAGGACTTCTTCTGCTACCCACTGTTCAGTGGAAGTGACTGAGCCGACTTCTCCCAGAATGCCCCTCTGTCACCTCTGCTGGTTGCTTTTCCTCCTGATAGTCACTGAAGGGCTTCTTCTGCTACCCACTGTTCAGTCGAGGTGACTGAGACGACTTCTCCCAGAATGCCCCTCTTTCTCCTTCCCCTGGTGAGCCATCTCCCGCAACAGTATCCATAACGGTATAACTGTTTTGGAAGGAGATGAACGCAGGGGAACCCTGCACTGCCTTCTTCCTCTTCCTCTGTCTGTTGGTCATGCATTCACTATCTACCTCAGTAATTTTTATCTGATATAACTGCTTCTCGACACCAGTTCTTCTGCTACCCACTACTCAGTGCAGGTGACTGAGCCGAATTCTCCCAGAATGACCCTCTGCTGGATGCTTTTCCTCCTGGTGGTCACTGAAGGGCTTCTTCAGCAACCCGCTGTTCAGTGTCGGTGACTGAGCCGAATTCTCCTGGAACGACCCTCTGTCTCCTCTGCTGGATGCATTTCCTCCTGGTAGTCAGTAAAGGGCTTCATCTGAAACCAACTGTTCAGTGCAGGTGACTGAGCCGACTTCTCCCAGAATGCCCCCCTGCTGGATGCATTTCCTCCTGGTAGTCAGCAAAGGGCTTCATCTGAAACCCACTGTTCAGTGGACGTGACGAAGACGACTTCTCCCAAAATACCCCTCTGTCTCCTTCCCCTGGTGAGCCGACTTCTCCCAGCATGCCCCTCTTCTGTATGTTTTTCCTTCTGGTCGTCACTGAAGGGCTTCTTCTGCAACCCACTGTTCAGTGGAGATGACTGTGCCGACTTCTCCCAGAATGCATCTCTGTCTCCACTGCTGGACACCTTTTTTCCTGGGTGTCACTGAAGGGCTCCCCAATGTTCAGTCGCGGTGACTGAGCCGACTTTGCCCAGAACGTCCCTCTGGCTCCTCTGCTGGATGCTTTTCTTCCTGGTTGCCACTGAAGGGTTTCTTCCGCTCCCCACTGTTCAGTGGAGGTGACTGAGCCGACTTCTCCCAGAATGCCCCTCTGCTGGATGCTTTTCCTCCTGGTCGTCACTTCACCTCACGACTGTTCAGCGGAGGTGACTGAGCCGACTTCTCCCAAAATGCCCCTCTGTCTCCTCTGCTGGATGCCTTTCCTCCTGGTAGTCACTGAAGGGAATCTTCTGCTATCCACTGTTCTGTGGAGGTGAATGAGCCGACTCTCCCAGAATGCCCCTCTGCTGGATGCTTTTCTTCGTGGTCGTCACTGGAGGACTTCTTCTGCTAAACGGTGTTCTGTGGAGAGGACACAGAGCCGACTTCTCCGAGAATGCCCCTCGGTAGGATGCTTTTCCTTCTACTACCCACTGTTCAGTGGAGGTGACTGAGCCGACTTCTCCCAGAATGCCCCTCTGTCTTCTCTGCTGTATGCTTTTCCTCCTGGTATTTACTGAAGGGCTTCTTCTGCTCCCGACTGTTCAGTGGAGGTGACTGAGCCGATTACCCCGAGAATGCCCCTCGGCTGGATGCTTTTCCTTCTGCTACCCACTGTTCACTGGAAGTGACTGAGCCGACTTCTCCCAGAATGCCCCTCTGCTGGACGCTTTTCCTCCTGGTCGTCACTGAAGGGAATCTTCTGCGACCCACTGTTCAGTGGAGGTGAATGAGCCGACTCTCCCAGAATGCCACTCTGCTGGATGCTTTTCTTCGTGGTCGTCATTGGAGAACTTCTGCTAAACGGTGTCCTGTGGAGGTGACTGAGCCGACATCTCCAGGAAAACCCCACTGTCTCCATTGCTGGAAGCTTTTACTGCTGGTAGTCAATGAAGGGCTTCTTCTGCTACCCACTATTAAGTGGAGGTGACTGAGCCAACTTCTCCCAGAAAGCACCACTGCTGTTTTTTTTTCCTCCTGGTCGTCGCTGAAGGGCTTCTTCTGCTCACCGCTGTTCAGTGGAGGTGACTGAGCCGACTTCTCCCAGAATACCCCTCTTCTGTATGCTTTTCCTTCTGGTCGTCACTGAAGGGCTTCTTCTGCAACCCACTGTTCAGTGGATATGACTGTGCCGACTTCTCCCAGAATGCACCTCTGTCTCCACTGCAGGATGCCTGTCCTCCAGGTCGTCACTGAAGGGCTTCTTCTGCTACCCGCTGCTCAATGGAGGTGACTGAGCCGACTTCTCCCAGAATGCCGCCATGCTGGATGCTTTTCCTCCTGGTAGTCACTGAATGGCTTCTTCTGCTACCCACTGTTCAGTGGAGGTGACTGAGCCGACTTCTCCCGGAATGCCCCTCTGTATCCTTCCCCTCGTGAGCCATCTCCAACAACAGTATCCAAAACGGTGTACCTGTTTTGGAGGGAGATGACCGCAGGGGACCCCTGCACTGCCTTCTAACTCTTCCTCGGTCTGTTGGTCACCCATTCACTATCTACCTCAGTAATTTTTATCTGATATAACTGCTTCTCGACACCAATTCTTCTGCTACCCACTACTCAGTGGAGTTGACTGAGCCAACGTCTCGCAGAACGCCCCTCTGTCGGATGCTTTTCATCCTGGTCGTCACTGAAGGGGTTCTTCTACTACCCACTGTTCACTGGAGATGACTGAGGCGACTACTCCCAGAATGCCCGTCTTCTTGATGCTTTGCCTCCTGGTCGTCACTGAAGGACTTCTTCTGCTACCCACTGTTCAGTGGAAGTGACTGAGCCGACTTCTCCCAGAATGCCCCTCTGTCACCTCTGCTGGTTGCTTTTCCTCCTGATAGTCACTGAAGGGCTTCTTCTGCTACCCACTGTTCAGTCGAGGTGACTGAGACGACTTCTCCCAGAATGCCCCTCTTTCTCCTTCCCCTGGTGAGCCATCTCCCGCAACAGTATCCATAACGGTATAACTGTTTTGGAAGGAGATGAACGCAGGGGAACCCTGCACTGCCTTCTTCCTCTTCCTCTGTCTGTTGGTCATGCATTCACTATCTACCTCAGTAATTTTTATCTGATATAACTGCTTCTCGACACCAGTTCTTCTGCTACCCACTACTCAGTGCAGGTGACTGAGCCGAATTCTCCCAGAATGACCCTCTGCTGGATGCTTTTCCTCCTGGTGGTCACTGAAGGGCTTCTTCAGCAACCCGCTGTTCAGTGTCGGTGACTGAGCCGAATTCTCCTGGAACGACCCTCTGTCTCCTCTGCTGGATGCATTTCCTCCTGGTAGTCAGTAAAGGGCTTCATCTGAAACCAACTGTTCAGTGCAGGTGACTGAGCCGACTTCTCCCAGAATGCCCCCCTGCTGGATGCATTTCCTCCTGGTAGTCAGCAAAGGGCTTCATCTGAAACCCACTGTTCAGTGGACGTGACGAAGACGACTTCTCCCAAAATACCCCTCTGTCTCCTTCCCCTGGTGAGCCGACTTCTCCCAGCATGCCCCTCTTCTGTATGTTTTTCCTTCTGGTCGTCACTGAAGGGCTTCTTCTGCAACCCACTGTTCAGTGGAGATGACTGTGCCGACTTCTCCCAGAATGCATCTCTGTCTCCACTGCTGGACACCTTTTTTCCTGGGTGTCACTGAAGGGCTCCCCAATGTTCAGTCGCGGTGACTGAGCCGACTTTGCCCAGAACGTCCCTCTGGCTCCTCTGCTGGATGCTTTTCTTCCTGGTTGCCACTGAAGGGTTTCTTCCGCTCCCCACTGTTCAGTGGAGGTGACTGAGCCGACTTCTCCCAGAATGCCCCTCTGCTGGATGCTTTTCCTCCTGGTCGTCACTTCACCTCACGACTGTTCAGCGGAGGTGACTGAGCCGACTTCTCCCAAAATGCCCCTCTGTCTCCTCTGCTGGATGCCTTTCCTCCTGGTAGTCACTGAAGGGAATCTTCTGCTATCCACTGTTCTGTGGAGGTGAATGAGCCGACTCTCCCAGAATGCCCCTCTGCTGGATGCTTTTCTTCGTGGTCGTCACTGGAGGACTTCTTCTGCTAAACGGTGTTCTGTGGAGAGGACACAGAGCCGACTTCTCCGAGAATGCCCCTCGGTAGGATGCTTTTCCTTCTACTACCCACTGTTCAGTGGAGGTGACTGAGCCGACTTCTCCCAGAATGCCCCTCTGTCTTCTCTGCTGTATGCTTTTCCTCCTGGTATTTACTGAAGGGCTTCTTCTGCTCCCGACTGTTCAGTGGAGGTGACTGAGCCGATTACCCCGAGAATGCCCCTCGGCTGGATGCTTTTCCTTCTGCTACCCACTGTTCACTGGAAGTGACTGAGCCGACTTCTCCCAGAATGCCCCTCTGCTGGACGCTTTTCCTCCTGGTCGTCACTGAAGGGAATCTTCTGCGACCCACTGTTCAGTGGAGGTGAATGAGCCGACTCTCCCAGAATGCCACTCTGCTGGATGCTTTTCTTCGTGGTCGTCATTGGAGAACTTCTGCTAAACGGTGTCCTGTGGAGGTGACTGAGCCGACATCTCCAGGAAAACCCCACTGTCTCCATTGCTGGAAGCTTTTACTGCTGGTAGTCAATGAAGGGCTTCTTCTGCTACCCACTATTAAGTGGAGGTGACTGAGCCAACTTCTCCCAGAAAGCACCACTGCTGTTTTTTTTTCCTCCTGGTCGTCGCTGAAGGGCTTCTTCTGCTCACCGCTGTTCAGTGGAGGTGACTGAGCCGACTTCTCCCAGAATACCCCTCTGCTGGATGCTTTTCCTCCTCGTCGTCACTGAACGGCTACTTCTGTGACCCACTGTTCAGTGGAGATGACAGAGCCGACTTCTCCCACAATGCTCCTCTGCTGGATGCTTTACATCCTGGTAGTCACTGAAGGGCTTCTTCTGCTATCCACTGTTCAGTGGAGGTGACTGAGTCGACCACTCCCAGAATGCCCCTCTGTTTTCTCTGCTCGATCCTTTTCCTCCTGGTGGTCACTGAAGGGCTTCGTCTGCTCCCCAGTGTTCAGTGGAGGTGACTGAGCCGACTTCTCCCAGAATGCCCCTCTGTCTCCTTCCCCTGGTGAGTCATCTCCCCCAACACTACTCAAAACGGTATACCTGTTTTGGAGGGAGATGACCGCAGGGGACCCCTGCACTGCCTTCTAACTCTTCCTCTGTCTGTTGGTCACCCATTCACTATCAATCTCAGTAATTTTTTTCTGATATAACTGCTTCTCGACAACAGTTCTTCTGCTACCCACGACTCAGTGGAGTTGACTGAGCCAACGTCTCGCAGAACGCCCCTCTGTCGGATGCTTTTCATCCTGGTCGTCACTGAAGGGGTTCTTCTGCTACCCACTGTTCACTGGAGATGACTGAGGCGACTTCTCCCAGAATGCCCGTTTTCTGGATGCTTTGCCTCCTGGTCGTCACTGAAGGACTTCTTCTGCTACCCACTGTTCAGTGGAAGTGACTGAGACGACTTCTCCCAGAATGCCCCTCTGTCGCCTCTGCTGGTTGCTTTTCCTCCTGATAGTCACTGAGGGGCTTCTTCTGCTACCCACTGTTCAGTCGAGGTGACTGAGACGACTTCTCCCAGAATGCCCCTCTTTCTCCTTCCCCTGGTGAGCCATCTCCCGCAACAGTATCCAAAACGGTATAGCTGTTTTGGAAGGAGGTGACCGCAGGGTACCACTGCACTGCATTCCAACTGTTCCTCTGTCTGGTGGTCAACAATTCACAACCTCCCTCAGTAATTTTTATCGGATTTAACTGCTGCTCGATACCAGTTCTGCTGCTACCCACTGTTCAGTGGAGGTGACTGAGCCAACTTCTCCCAGAATGCCCCTCTGCTGGATGCTTTTCCTTCTGATAGTCACTGAAGGGCTTCTTCTGCAACCCACTATTCAGTGGAGGGGACTGAGCCGACATGTCCCATTATTCTTCTCTGACTCCTCTGCTGGATGATTTTCCTCCTGGTAGTCACTGAAGGACTCCTTCTGCTACCCACTGTTCAGTTGTGGTGAATGAGCCGATTTCTCCCAGAATGCCCCTCTGTCTCCTCTACTGGATGCTTTTCCTCCTGGTCGTCACTGAAGGGCTTCTTCTGCTACCCACTGTTCAGTGGAGGTGACTGAGCCGACTTCTCCCCTGGTGAGCCATCTCCCCCAACAGTATGCAAGACGATATACCTGTTTTTGAGGGAGATGACCGCAGGGGACCCCTGCACTGCCTTCGAACTCTTCCTCCGTCTGTTGGTCACCCATTCCCTATCTCCGTCATTAATTTTTATCTGATTCAACTGCTCCTCGACACCAGTTCTTCTACTACCCACTGTTCAGTGGAGTTTACTGACCCGTCTTCTCCCAGAATGCCCCTCTGTCTCAATGCTTTTCCTCCTGGTCGTCACTGAAGGACTTCTTCGGCTACCCACTGGACAGTGGAGGTGACTGGGCTGACTTCTCCCAGAATGCCCCTCTGTCTCCTTCCCCTCGTGAGCCATCTCCCCCAACAGTATCCAAAACGGTATACCTGTTTTGGATGGAGATGACCGCAGGGGAACCCTGCACTGCTTCTAACTCTTCCTCTGTCTGTTGGTCACCCATTCAGTATCGCCCTCAGTAATTTTTATCTGATTTAACTGTTCCTCCACACCACTTCTTCTGCTACCCATTGTTCAGTGGAGTTGACTGAGCCGACTTCTCTGAGAATGCTCCTCTGCTGGATGCTTTTCCTCTTAGTAGTCACTGAAGGGCTTCTTCTGCTACCCACTGTTCAGTGGAGGTGACTGAGGCGACTTCTCCCTGAATGATCCTCTGTCTCCTCTGCTGGATACTTTCCCTGCTGGTACACACTGAAGGGCATCTTCTGCTACCCACTGATCAGTGGATGTGACTGAGACGACTTCTCCCAGAATGCCCCTCTGCTGGATGCTTTTCCTCCCGGTAGTCACTGAAGGGCTTCTTCTGCTACCGGCTGTTCAATGGAGGTGACTGAGCCGACTTCTGCAAGAATGCCGTTCTGCTGGACGCTTTTCCTTGTGGTAGTTACTGAAGGACTCCTTCTGCTACACACTTTTCAGTGGAGGTGAATGAGCCGATTTCTCCCAGAATGCCCCTCTGTCTCCATCCCCTGGTGAGCCATCTCCCCCAACAGTATCCAAGATGGTATACCTATTTTGGAGGGAGATGACCACAGGGGACCCCTGCACTGCCTTCTAACTCTTCCTCTGTCTGTTGGTCACCCATTCACTATCTCCCTCAGTAATTTTTATCTGATTTAACTGTTCCTCCACACCAGTTCTTCTGCTACCCATTGTTCAGTGGAGTTGACTGAGCCGACTTCTCCGAAAATGCTCCTCTGCTGGATGCTTTTCCTCTTAGTAGTCACTGAAGGGCTTCTTCTGCTACCCACTGTTCAGTGGAGGTGACTGAGGCGACTTCTCCCAGAATGATCCTCTGTCTCCTCTGCTGGATACTTTCCCTGCTGGTAGTCACTGAAGGGCATCTTCTGCTACCCACTGATCAGTGGATGTGACTGAGACGACTTCTCCCAGAATGCCCCTCTGCTGGATGCTTTTCCTCCCGGTAGTCACTGAAGGGCTTCTTCTGCTACCGGCTGTTCAATGGAGGTGACTGAGCCGACTTCTGCAAGAATGCCGTTCTGCTGGACGCTTTTCCTTGTGGTAGTTACTGAAGGACTCCTTCTGCTACACACTTTTCAGTGGAGGTGAATGAGCCGATTTCTCCCAGAATGCCCCTCTGTCTCCATCCCCTGGTGAGCCATCTCCCCCAACAGTATCCAAGATGGTATACCTGTTTTGGAGGGAGATGACCGCAGGGGACCCCTGCACTGCCTTCTAACTCTTCCTCTGTCTGTTGGCCACCCATTCGCTATCTCCCTCAGTAATTTTTATCTGATTTAACTGTTCCTCGACACCAGTTCTTCTGCTACCCACTGTTCAGTGCAGTTGACTGAGCTGACTTCTCCCAGATTCCCCTCTGTTTGATGTTTGTCCTTGTGGTAGTCACTGAAGGGCTTCTTCTGCAACCCAGTGTTCAGTGGAGGTGACTGAGAAGACTTCTCCCAGAATGCACCTCTGCTGGATGTTTTTCTTCCTGGTCGTCACTGGAGGGCTTCATCTGCTACCCACTGTTCAGAGGAGGTGACTGAGCCGACTTCTCCCAAAATGCCCCTCTGTCTCCTTCCCCTGGTGAGCCATCTCCTCCAACATTACCCAAAACGGTATATCTGTTTTGGAGGGAGATGACCGCAGGGGACCGCTGCACTGCCTTCTGTTTCTTTCTCTGTCACCCATTCACGACATTCACTGCTCCTCGACACCAGTTCTTCTGCTACCGACTGTTCAGTGGAGGTGACGAGGCAGACCTCTCCCAGAATGCCCCTCTGTTGGATGCTTTTCCATCTGCTACCCACTGTTCAGTGGTGGCAACTGAGCCGACTTCTCCCAGAATCCCCTCTGTCTCCTCTGCTGGATGTTTTTCGTCGTGGTCGTCACTGAAGGGCTTCTTCTGCAACCCACTGTTCAGTGGAGGTGATTGAGCCCATTTCTCCCAGAATCCCCTCTGTCTCCTCTGCTGGATATTTTTCTTCGTGGTAGTCACTGAAGGGCCTCTTCTGCAACCCACTGTTCACTGGAGGTGACTGAGCCGACTACTCTCAGAATGCCCCTGTTTCCTCGGCTGGATGCTTTTCCTCCTACTAGTCACTGAAGGGCTTCTTCCGCTACCCACTATTCAGTGGAGGTGACTGAACCGACTTCACCCTGAATGCCCCTCTGCTGGATGCTTATCCTCCTGGGAGTCACTGAAGGGTTTCTTCTGCGACCCGCTGTTCAGTTGAGATGAATGAGCCGACATCTCCCAGAATACCCCACTGTCTCCATTGCTGAATGCTTTTACTCCTGGTAGTCAATAAAGGGCTTCTTCTGCTACCCACTTTTCAGTGGAGGTGACTGAGTCGACTTCTCCCAGAATGCCCCACTGCTGTTTTTTTTCCTCCTGGTCGTCGCTGAAGGGCTTCTTCTGTTCAGTGGAGGTGACTGAGCCGACTTCTCCCAGGATATCCCTCTGCTGGATGCTTTTCCTCCTGGTGGTCACTGAAGGGCATCTTCTGCTACCCACTGTTCATTGGATGTGACTGAGCCGACCTCTCCCAGAATGCCCCTCTGCTGGATGCTTTTCCTCCTGGTCGTCACTTCACCTCCCGACTGTTCAGCGGAGGTGACTGAGCAGACTTGTCCCAAAATGGCCCTCTGCTGAATGCTTTCCCTCCTGGTAGTCACTGAAGAGCTCCTTCCGCTACCCACTGTTCAGTGGAGATGACTGAGCCGACTTCTCCCAAAATGCCCCTCTGTCTCCTCTGCTGGATGCCTTGCCTCCTGGTAGTCACTGAAGGGAATCTTCTGCTGCCCACTGTTCAGTGGAGGTGACTGAGCCGACTTCTCCGAGAATGCCCCTCGGCTGGATGCTTTTCCTTCTGCTACCCACTGTTCAGTGGAGGTGACTGAGCCGACTTCTCCCAGGATGCCCCTCTGTCTTCTCTGCTGTATGCTTTTCCTCCTGGTCGTCACTGAAGGGAATCTTCTGCGACCCACTGTTCAGTGGAGGTGAATGATCCGACTCTCCCAGAATGCCCCTCTGCTGGATGCTTTTCTTCGTGGTCGTCACTGGAGAACTTCTGCTAAACGGTGTCCTGTGGAGGTGACTGAGCCGACATCGCGCAAAAAGCCCCACTACTATTTTTTTCCCCTCCTGGTCGTCGCTGAAGGGCTTCTTCTACTCACCGCTGTTCAGCGGAGGTGAGTGAGCCGACTTCTCCCAGAATACCCCGCTGCTGGATGCTTTTCCTCCTCGTCGTCACTGAACGGCTTCTTCTGTGACCCACTGTTCAGTGGAGATGACAGAGCCGACTTCTCCCACAATGCCCCTCTGCTGGATGCTTTTCCTCCTCGTCGTCACTGAACGGCTTCTTCTGTGACCCACTGTTCAGTGGAGATGACTGAGCCGACTTCCCCCACAATGCCCCTCTGCTGGATGCTTTACATCCTGGTAGTCACTGAAGGGCTCCTTCTGCTATCCACTGTTCAGTGGAGGTGACTGAGTCGACCACTCCCAGAATGCCCCTCTGTTTTCGCTGCTGGATGCTTTTCCTCCTGGTGGTCACTGAAGGGCATCTTCTGCTACCCACTGTTCATTGGATGTGACTGAGCCGGCCTCTCCCAGAATGCATCTCTGTCTCCACTGCTGGACGCCTTTTTTCCTGGGTGTCACTGAAGGGCTTCTTCTGCTAACCGGTGTTCTGTGGAGGTGACTGAGCCGACTTCTCCAACAATGCCCCTCGGCTGGACGCTTTTCTTTCTGCTACCCATTGTTCAGTCGTGGTGACTGATCCGACTTCCTCCAGAATGCTCCTGTGTATCCTCTGCTGAATGCTTTTCCTCGTGGTTGTCACTGAAGGGTTTCATCTGCAACCCACTGTTCAGTGGAGGTGACTGAGCCGACTTCTCCCAAAATGCACCTCTGTCTTCTCTGCTGGATGCTTTTCCTCCTGGTCGTCACTGAAGTGTATCTTCTGCTACCCGCTGCTCAATGGAGGTGACTGAGCCAACGTCTCGCAGAACGCCCCTCTTTCTCCTTCCCCTGGTGAGCCATCTCCCGCAACAGTATCCAAAACGGTATAACTGTTTTGGAAGGAGATGACCGCAGGGGAACCCTGCACTGCCTTCTACCTCTTTCTCTGTCTGTTGGTCACGCATTCACTATCTACCTCAGTAATTTTTATCTGATATAACTGCTTCTCGACACCAAACTTCTGCTACCCACCACTCAGTGGAGGTGACTGAGCCGACTTCTCCCAGAATGCCCCTCTTTCTCCTTCCCCTGGTGAGCCATCTCCCGCAACAGTATCCAAAACGGTATAACTGTTTTGGAAGGAGATGACCGCAGGGGACCCCTGCACTGCCTTCTAACTCTTCCTATGTCTGTTGGTCACCCATTCCCTATCTCCGTCATTAATTTTTATCTGATTCAACTGCTCCTCGACACCAATTCTTCTGCTACCCACTACTCAGTGGAGTTTACTGACCCGTCTTCTCCCAGAATGCCCCTCTGTCTCGATGCTTTTCCTCCTGGTCGTCACTGAAGGGCTTCTTCGGCTACCCACTGGACAGTGGAGGTGACTGAGCTGACTTCTCCCAGAATGCCCCTCTGTCTCCTTCCTCTCGTGAGCCATCTCCCCCAACAGTATCCAAAACGGTATACCTGTTTTGGAGGGAGATGACCGCAGGGGAACCCTGCACTGCTTCTAACTCTTCCTCTGTCTGTTGGTCACCCATTCAGTATCGCCCTCAGTAATTTTTATCTGATTTAACTGTTCCTCCACACCAGTTCTTCTGCTACCCATTGTTCAGTGGAGTTGACTGAGACGACTTCTCCGAGAATGGTCCTCTGTCTCCCCTGCTGGATGATTTTCCTCTTAGTAGTCACTGAAGGGCTTCTTCTGCTACCCACTGTTCAGTGGAGGTGACTGAGCCGACTTCTCCCACAATGCCCCTCTGCTGGATGCTTTACATCCTGGTAGTCACTGAAGGGCTTCTTCTGCTATCCACTGTTCAATTAAGGTGACTGAGTCGACCACTCCCAGAATGCCCCTCTGTTTTCTCTGCTGGATCCTTTTCCTCCTGGTGGTCACTGAAGGGCATCTTCTGCTACCCACTGTTCATTGGATGTGACTGAGCCGGCCTCTCCCAGAATGCATCTCTGTCTCCACTGCTGGACGCCTTTTTTCCTGGGTGTCACTGAAGGGCTTCTTCTGCTACGCACTGTTCAGTGGAAGTGACTGAGCCGACTTCTCCCAGAATGCCCCTCTGGCGCCTCCGCTGGTTGCTTTTTCTCCTGATAGTCACTGAAGGGCTTCTTCTGCTCCCCACTGTTCAGTCGAGGTGACTGAGACGACTTCTCCCAGAATGCCCCTCTTTCTCCTTCCCCTGGTGAGCCATCTCCCGCAACAGTATCCAAAACGGTATAACTGTTTTGGAAGGAGATGACCGCAGGGGAACCCTGCACTGCCTTCTACCTCTTCCTCTGTCTGTTGGTCACGCATTCACTATCTACCTCAGTAATTTTTATCTGATATTACTGCTTCTCGACACCAGTTCTTCTGCTACCCACTACTCAGTGGAGGTGACTGAGCCGAATTCTCCCAGAATGACCCTCTGCTGGATGCTTTTCCTCCTGGTGGTCACTGAAGGGCTTCTTCAGCAACCCGCTGTTCAGTGTCAGTGACTGAGCCGACTTCTCCCAGAATGCCCCCCTGCTGGATGCATTTCCTCCTGGTCGTCAGTAAAGGGCTTCATCTGAAACCCACTGTTCAGTGGACGTGACTAAGACGACTTCTCCCAAAATACCCCTCTGTCTCCTTCCCCTGGTGAGCCATCTCCCCCAACAGTATCCAAAACGGTATAGCTGTTTTGGAAGGAGATGACCGCAGGGGACCACTGCACTGTATTCCAACTGTTCCTCTGTCTGGTGGTCAACAATTCACAACCTCCCTCAGTAATTTTTATCTGATATAACTGCTGCTCGACACCAGTTCTTCTGCCACCCACTACTCAGTGGAGGTGACTGAGACGAATTCTCCCAAAATGCCCCTCTGCTGGATGCTTTTCCTTCTGATCGTCACTGAAGGGCTTCTTCGGCTACCCACTGGACAGTGGAGGTGACTGGGCTGACTTCTCCCAGAATGCCCCTCTGTCTCCTTCCCCTCGTGAGCCATCTCCCCCAACAGTGTCCAAAACAGTATACCTGTTTTGGATGGAGATGACCGCAGGGGAACCCTGCACTGCTTCTAACTCTTCCTCTGTCTGTTGGTCACCCATTCAGTATCGCCCTCAGTAATTTTTATCTGATTTAACTGTTCCTCCACACCAGTTCTTCTGCTACCCATTGTTCAGTGGAGTTGACTGAGCCGACTTCTCCGAGAATGCTCCTCTGCTGGATGCTTTTCCTCTTAGTAGTCACTGAAGGGCTTCTTCTGCTACCGGCTGTTCAATGGAGGTGACTGAGCCGACTTCTGCAAGAATGCCGTTCTGCTGGACGCTTTTCCTTGTGGTAGTTACTGAAGGACTCCTTCTGCTACACACTTTTCAGTGGAGTTGAATGAGCCGATTTCTCCGAAGAATGCCCCTCTGTCTCCATCCCCTGGTGAGCCATCTCCCCCAACAGTATCCAAGATGGTATACCTGTTTTGGAGGGAGATGACCGCAGGGGACCCCTGCACTGCCTTCTAACTCTTCCTCTGTCTGTTGGTCACCCATTCACTATCTCCCTCAGTAATTTTTATATGATTTAACTGTTCCTCGACACCAGTTCTGTGGAGGTGACTGAGCCGTCTTCTCCGAAAATGCCCCTCGGCTGGATGCTTTTCCTTCTGCTACCCACTGTTCAGTGGAGGTGACTGAGCCGACTTCTCCCAGAATGCCCCTCTGCTGGATGCTTTTCTTCGTGGTCGTCACTGGAGGACTTCTTCTGCTAAACGGTGTCCTGTGGAGGTGACTGAGCCGACATCTCGCAGAAAGCACCACTGCTGTTTTTTTTCCCTCCTCGTCGTCACTGAACGGCTTCTTCTGTGACCCACTGTTCAGTGGAGATGACAGAGCCGACTTCTCCCACAATGCCCCTCTGCTGGATGCTTTTCCTCCTCGTCGTCACTGAACGGCTTCTTCTGTGACCCACTGTTCAGTGGAGATGACAGAGCCGACTTCTCCCACAATGCCCCTCTGCTGGATGCTTTACATCCTGGTGGTCACTGAACGGCTTCTTCTGCTATCCACTGTTCAGTGGAGGTGACTGAGTCGACCACTCCCAGAATTCCCCTCTGTTTTCTCTGCTGGATGCTTTTCCTCCTTGTTGTCACTGAAGGGCATCTTCTGCTACCCACTGTTCATTGGATGTGACTGAGCCGGCCTCTCCCAGAATGCATCTCTGTCTCCACTGCTGGACGCCTTTTTTCCTGGGTGTCACTGAAGGGCTTCTTCTGCTCCCCAGTGTTCAGTGGAGGCGACTGAGCCGACTTCTCCCAGAATGACCCTCTGCTGGATGCTTTTCTTCGTGGTGGTCACTGGAGGACTTCTTCTGCTAACCGGTATTCTGTGGAGGTGACTGAGCCGATTTCTCCAACAATGCCCCTCGGCTGGACGCTTTTCTTTCTGCTACCCAATGTTCAGTCGAGGTGACTGAGCCGACTTCCCCCACAATGCTCCTATGTCTCCTCTGGTGAATGCTTTTCCTCGTGGTTGTCACTGAAGGGTTTCTTCTGCAACCCACTGTTCAGTGGAGATGACTGAGCCGACTTCTACCAGAATGCACCTCTGTCTTCTCTGCTGGATACTTTTCCTCCTGGTCGTCAGTGAAGTGCATCTTCTGCTACCCACTGTTCAGTGGAGGTGAATGAGCCGACTTCTCCCAGAATGCACCTCTGCTGGATGCTTTTCTTCCTGGTTGTCACTGAAGGGCTTCATCTGCTACCCACTGTTCAGAGGAGGTGACTGAGCCGACTTCTCCCAGAATGCCCCTCTGTCTCCTTCCCCTGGTGAGTCATCTCCCCCAACACTGCCCAAAACGGTATACCTGTTTTGGAGGGAGATGACCGCAGGAGACCCCTGCACTGCCTTCTAACTCTTCCTCTGTCTGTTGGTCACCCATTCACAAACCCTCTCAGTAATTTTTATCTGATTTAACTGCTCCTCGACACCAGTTCTTCTGCTACCCATTGTTCAGTGGAGGTGACTGAGCCGACTTCTCCCAGAATGCCCCTCTCTCTCCTCTGCTGGATGCTTTTCATCCTGGTAGTCTTTGAAGGGCTTCTTCTGCGACCCACTGTGCAATGAAGGTGGCTGAGTCGACTTCTCCCAGAATACCCCTCTGCTGGACACTTTTCCTCCTGGTCGTCACTGAAGGTCTTCTTCTGCTACCCACTTTTGAGTGGAAGTGACTGAGCCGACTTCTCCCAGAATACCACGCTGTCTCCTCTGCTGGATGCTTTTCCTCCTGGTCGTCGCTGAAGGGCTTCTTCAGCAACCCACTCTGTAATGAAGGTGACTGAGCCGACTGCTCCAAGAATGCCGCTCTGCCGGATGCTTTTCCTCCTTGTCGTCACTGAAGGGCTTCTTCTGCTACCCACTGTTCAGTGGAGGTGAATGAGCCGACTCACCCAGAATGCCCCTCTGCTGGATGCTTTTCTTCGTGGTCGTCACTGGAGGACTTCTGTTAAACGGTGTTCTGTGGAGGTGACTGAGCCGACTTCTCCGAGAATGCCTCTCGGCTGGATGCTTTTCCTTCTGCTACCCACTGTTCGGTGGAGGTGACTGAGCCGACATCTCCCAGAAATCCCCACTGTCTCCATTGCTGGATGCTTTTCCTCCTGGTTGTCACTGAAGGGCATCTTCTGCTACCCACTGTTCATTGGATGTGACTGAGCCGGCCTCTCCCAGAATGCATCTCTGTCTCCACTGCTGGACGCCTTTTTTCCTGGGTGTCACTGAAGAGCTTCTTCTGCTCCCCAGTGTTCAGTGGAGGCGACTGAGCCGACTTCTCCCAGAATGACCCTCTGCTGGATGCTTTTCTTCGTGGTGGTCACTGGAGGACTTCTTCTGCTAACCGGTGTTCTGTGGAGATGACTGAGCCGATTTCTCCAACAATGCCCCTCGGCTGGACGCTTTTCTTTCTGCTACCCAATGTTCAGTCGAGGTGACTGAGCCGACTTCCCCCACAATGCTCCTATGTCTCCTCTGGTGAATGCTTTTCCTCGTGGTTGTCACTGAAGGGTTTCTTCTGCAACCCACTGTTCAGTGGAGGTGACTGAGCCGACTTCTACCAGAATGCACCTCTGTCTTCTCTGCTGGATGCTTTTCCTCCTGGTCGTCAGTGAAGTGCATCTTCTGCTACCCACTGTTCAGAGGAGGTGACTGAGCCGACTTCTCCCAGAATGCCCCTCTGTCTCCTTCCCCTGGTGAGTCATCTCCCCCAACACTACCCAAAACGGTATACCTGTTTTGGAGGGAGATGACCGCAGAAGACCCCTGCACTGCCTTCTAACTCTTCCTCTGTCTGTTGGTCACCCATTCACAAACCCTCTCAGTAATTTTTATCTGATTTAACTGCTCCTCGACACCAGTTCTTCTGCTACCCATTGTTCAGTGGAGGTGACTGAGCCGACTTCTCCCAGAATGCCCCTCTCTCTCCTCTGCTGGATGCTTTTCATCCTGGTAGTCTTTGAAGGGCTTCTTCTGCGACCCACTGTGCAATGAAGGTGGCTGAGTCGACTTCTCCCAGAATACCCCTCTGCTGGACACTTTTCCTCCTGGTCGTCACTGAAGGTCTTCTTCTGCTACCCACTTTTGAGTGGAAGTGACTGAGCCGACCTCTCCCAGAATACCACTCTGTCTCCTCTGCTGGATGCTTTTCCTCCTGGTCGTCGCTGAAGGGCTTCTTCAGCAACCCACTCTGCAATGAAGGTGACTGAGCCGACTGCTCCAAGAATGCCGCTCTGCCGGATGCTTTTCCTCCTGGTCGTCACTGAAGGGCTTCTTCTGCTACCCACTGTTCAGTGGAGGTGAATGAGGCGACTCACCCAGAATGCCCCTCTGCTGGATGCTTTTCTTCGTGGTCGTCACTGGAGGACTTCTGTTAAACGGTGTTCTGTGGAGGTGACTGAGCCGACTTCTCCGAGAATGCCTCTCGGCTGGATGCTTTTCCTTCTGCTACCCACTGTTCAGTGGAGGTGACTGAGCCGACATCTCCCAGAAATCCCCACTGTCTCCATTGCTGGATGCTTTTACTCCTGGTAGTCAATGAAGGGCTTCTTCTGCTACCCACTGTTCAGTGGAAGTGACTGAGCCGACTTCTCCCAGAATGCCCCTCTGTCTCCTTCCCCTGGTGAGTCATCTCCCCCAACACTACCCAAAACGGTATACCTGTTTTGGAGGGAGATGACCGCAGGGGACCCCTGCACTGCCTTCTAACTCTTCCTCTGTCTGTTGGTCACCCATTCACTAAACCTCCCAGTAATTTTTATCTGATTTAACTGCTCCTCGACACCAGTTCTTCTGCTACCCACTGTTGAGTGGAGGTGACTGAGCCGACTTCTCCCAGAATGCCCCTCTATCTCCTCTGCTGGAGCAACCTTTTATGTGGCACCTTATCGAATGCCTTTTGAAAATCCAAATATACTCCATCCACTGGTTCCCCTTTATCTACCCTGCTGGTTACATCCTCAAAAAACTTTAATAAATTTGTCAAACATGGTTTCCTTTTCAAAAAGCCACGTTGACTCTGCCTAATCATATTATGATTTTCTAAGTGCCCTGTTACCACTTCCTTAATAATGGATTCCAGCATTTTCCCGATGACTGATGTCAGGCTAACTGGCCTGTCGTTCCCTGTTTTCTCCCTCCCTCGTTTTTTGAAAAGCAGATTTGCATTTGCCGACATCCAATCCACGGGGACTGTTCTAGAATCTAGGGAATTCTGGAAGATCACAACCAATGCATCCACTATCTCTGCAGCCACCTCTTTTAGAACCCTCGGATGTCGGCCATCAGGTCTAGGGGATTTAGTCCCATTAATTTCTCCAGTACTTTTCCTTTACTGATATTAATTACTTTAATTTCCTCACTCTCATTGGACCATTGTTTTCCCATTATTTACGGCATATATTGTGTGTCTTCTACTGTGGAGACAGATACAAAAAATGTTTTTACCGTCTCTGCCATTTCTTTATCTTCCATTATAATTTCTCTTGTCTATGCCTCTAAGGCACCCGCGTTTACTTTCGCTAATCTCTTCCTTTTTACGTACTTGTGATGTGGACATTTTCAAATAAAACTGTTGGACTGTAACCTGGTGTTGTAAGATTCCTTACATTTTTACCTTTTAGAAGCTCGTACAATCTGTTTTTATGTTTCTCACTAGTTTACTCTCACATTATCTAAGATGCGAAGGCCTTACAGAGGGTGCAGAAAAGATTTATTAGAATGGTTCCAGGGATGAGGGACTTCAGTTGCGTGGATAGACTGGAGAAACTGGGATTTTTCTCCTTAGAGCAGAGAAGTTTGAGAGGAGATTTGTTGGAGACGTTCAAAATCATGTGGGGTCTGGACTGAGCAGATAGAGAGAAACTGTTTCCATTGGCGGAAGGGTCGAGAACAACAGGACGCAGATTTAAGGTGACTGGCAAAAGAAGCAAAGGCGACATGTGGAAAAAACCTTTTTTCTGCAGCGAGTGGTTAGGATCTGGAATACACTGCCTCAAATGGAGGTGGAGGCAGATTCAATCCTGCCTTTCAAAAGGGGATTGGGTAAGTACTTCAAGGGTGAAAATTGCAGGGCTATGGTGAAAGGGAGGTACAATGGGGCAAGCTGGATTGCTCTTGCAGAGAGCTGACATGGACTCGACGGGCCGAATGGCCTCCTTCTTTCTATAATTCTATTTACTCCCTCTTTATTAATTTTTGGTCATCATTTCCTGATTTATAAAACCCTCCCAATCATCAGGCTTACTATATTTTTAGCAACATTGCAAGCCTCTTCTTTTAATCTAATACTATCTTTAACTTCACTAGTTAGCCACTTTTCCTTTATATTCGTTGAGAATTATGAATTCTTTCTTAAATGTTCACCATTTCCAAACTACCGTCACATCTTTTAATCTAATTTCCAAATCCACCTGAGCCAACTCGGCGCTCATTTCTACGTAATTGGCTTTGTTTAATTTAAGACCTCAATTTCCGACTTAACTACATCACTGTCAAACTCAATGTGAAATTCTATCATATTATGATTACTCTTTCCCATAGGATCCTTTATTATAAAATTACTAATTAACCCTGCCTCATCACACAATACCTGATCTAAAATAACCTATTCCCTATTTGGTTCCTCGACATATTGTTCAAGAAAACTTCCTCGAATGCATTCCACCAACTAGTCCTCCAAACTACTTTTGACAATTTGGTTTGTCCAGTCTATATGAAGATTAAAATTCCCACGATTATTGCATTACCTTTGTTATATGCCTCTCTAATTTCCTGATTTTTACTCTGTTCAATACTGTTAAACGATTACAACCTGTGATTTCTGCCCCTTGTTATTTGTTAGCTCCACCCATACTGATTCTACATCCTGATTTTCTGAACTATGATCCGTTCTTACTACTCTCTTTATCTCATCCTTTATTTTCAGTGCTACCTCCCTCTTTTTCCATTTTGCCTATCTTTTCTAAAAGTCAAGTACCTTGGAATATTTAGTTCCCAAGCTTGGTCACACTGCAACCACCTCTCAGTAATGGTCACTGGATCAAACCCATTTATCTCCAATTCTATTCATTTATCTTGTTACGAATGCTTCGGGCATTCAGATATTGTGCCTTTAATTTGAACTTTGCACTACTTTTCTCTGACCTCAGTCATTAATGCCCTGTTACCTTTGTTAAACTCTCTGTCCCTTTCTGATACACTCGGCTTGTTTTCTTACCCAAATCACTCCTCTACTCTTCAACCTTAACTTTGCTCTTTAGAGTGATACATTTACCATTATCTTAAACCCCCGCTTCTCCTTATCGGTTTAAATCCCTATCTACGACCCTAGTTATTCGATTCACCAGGACACTGGTCCCAGCCTGGTTTAAGCGGGCACCGTCCCAACAGAACAGCTCCCTCGCTCCCCAGTACCAGTGCCAGTGCCCCATGAATCGAAACCCCTGCAATAAAAACAGAAAATGTTGGAAATACTCAGCAAATCAGGCAGCCTCTGTGGAGAAAGAAGCAGACCTTTCGTCTGAACTGGAAGAAGTTGGAACCGCCGCCTCCCACTTCACCCTTTCAGCCATGCATTTCACCATTTAATCTGTTTCACCCTATGCCAATTTGCGTGTGGTTCGGGTAGTAATTCAGAGGTTATCACCTTTGAGGTTCTGATTTTTAATTTGGAGCCTAGCTCCTCGAACGCCCGTAGCAGAACCCCATTCCTAGTTCTACTTTTGACATTGCTTCCTACGTTTACCAGGACAACTGGATCCTCTCTCTCATGCTCCAAGCTCTTCTCCAGCCATGAGAAGATGTCCTTAACCCTGGCACTGGGCAGGCAACACAGTCTTTGGGAATCCCGGTCGTGGCTGAAGAGAATAATATCTATCCACCTGACCACACTGTAACCTACCACTACCACATTCCTTTTTACTCCCCCCACTCGAATGGCCTCCTGTAGTGGGGTTCTGTGGTCAGTTTATCCATCCTCCCTGCAGTCTTTGTTCCCATCCACACAGGTAGTAAGAACCTCGTATCTGTTGGACAAGGGCATAGACTGAGCCTCCTCCACCACTGCATCTGGGGTCCCCATACCTGCCTGACTTTCAGGCAAATCCTCCTGTCCCTGGGCCACTAACCAAATCTAAACTACTACCTAACATAAGAGATATGATTGCCTTCTGGATCAAAGTGTCCAGATAACTCTTCCCCCTGCATGATGCATCGCAATGTCGGCAGATCGGACGCCAGCTCAACAATTCTGAGCCGAAATTCCTCCAGTTGCAGAAACTTACTGCAGATGTGATGGTTCAGGACCTCACTGGTCTCCACAAACTCCCACATGATGCAGTCACAACACACAATCTGCACTGCCATCTCTATCTAACCTTGTTTTATTTATTTAAATAATTTTATGTCGTTAATTCACTTGATTTGTTTTTAGTATTAGCAAGTTATAGGTTCCTAGTTGAAACCACTCCCTGAGCTTAGAGAGTATAAAATATATATTAATCACCAAACTCCTGTCCTGTGACGTCACCGGGTCTGGAAGATCTTGACCCAGCCGAATGGACGCTTTTGGTAAAATCTCACCCATATTAAACTCGGTTTAATTATTTCACTTCTTTATCTTCGATCTTTACCTCAATTCTTCTCCCCCATAATTACCTTACTTCCCTCGGGTTCTGCCTCTCCTGCCTCTCTGCGCTGATTCTGACCTCACTCTGACGTTAATCTTTCAAATTTCTGCCTGTGTTTGAGTTGATCTCGGCTCCCGCTCCGTCCAGTCTCGGCTCCCGCTCCGTCTGGTCTTGGCCCTCCGCACATCATATTCCCATTCCTTCTAACCTCAGCTCTCCGCTGCCTCCACACTTTATATCCCCGCTCTCGCCACAATCCTGATCCTTTTAGGTCTAAATTTTAATTCCACAAATGGGATGTTGGGTAAATCTTGTCAAAAACTAAAATCCGACCCCAACTGGCCTCCAACCCGCCGACTTCCGGTTTTAATGGGTGTGGGTCTGGGGGGTGGGGGCGGGCGACCAACGCGCTATCAGGAGGCGGGTCGGTCACCAACTGCATATAAGGAGGCTGCCGGCCTCCATTTTTACAGCTTTATTATTTTTAACTCCTGGGGGCCTGGGTTCCCAGGCCTTCTGATTAATGCCACATCAGAGGAGGTGAGAAGGCCCGGATCTGCAGGGAAGTGCCTTTGTTGCACTGCTTGTGGGCCCGAAGGAGCAGTGGTGCTTCCCTGAAGCTCAACAAGCCGATCTGCAGTGCCATCCCCTCTCGGATCCCTTTATACTTCCAAGTCAGGATGATGTTTGACTTGGAGGGGAACGTGCAGGTTGTGTTGTTCCCATGTGCCTGCTGCTCTTGTCCTTCCAGGTGGTAGAGGTCGCGGGTTTGGGAGGTGCTGTCGAAGAAGCCTTGGCAAGCTGCTGCAGTACATCCTGTGGATGGTACACACTGCAGCCACAGTGCGCTGGTGGTGAAGGGAGTGAATGTTTAGGGTGGTGGATGGGGTGTCAATCAAGCGGGCTGTTTTGTCCTGGATGGTGTCGAGCTTCTTGAGTGTTGTTGGAGCTGCACTCATCCAGGCAAGTGGAGAGTATTCCATCACACTCCTGACTTGTGCCTTGTAGATGGTGGGAAGGCTTTGGGGAGTCAGGAGGTGAGTCACTTGCTTTAGAATATCCAGCCTCTGACCTGCTCTCGTAGCCACAGTATTTATATGGCTGGTCCAGTTAAATTTCTGGTCAATGGTGACCCCCAGGATGTTGCTGGGGACACGCTGTGGGGTACCTACCGCCATTTTGTCCAAGGTGGCCGCCTTGGCTGCCACGATTTTGTCCAAGATGTCGACCGCAATTGCCTCTATTTGGTCCAACCGGCTGCCGTACTTGCCGCCATTCTGTCCGTGTGCAGATACACACATATCGAGAGAAATATATTATAAATACAAGTTGCTGTTGTTGTAATAATTGTGGTGATGGTCTAAATGCCACTCTGGGATCAATCTGGAGTGACTGGGTGCAATCTGGGATCCGTGGCTGCACTCTGTATCGCTTTGGAGTGACTGAGTGCACTCTGGGATCCCTGGCTGCAATCTGTGATCACTCTGGCGTGACTGAGTGCAGTCTGGGATCTCTGGCTGCTCTCTGGGATCATTGTGGGGTGACTGGGTGCACTCTGGGATTCCTGGCTGGACTCTGGGTCGCTCTGGGGTGACTGATTGCACTCTGGGATCCCTGGGTGCACTCTAGGTCGCTCTGGGGTGAATGGGTGCACTCTTGGATCCCTGGCCGCACTCTGGGATAATTGTGGGGTGACTAGGTGCACTCCAGGATCCCTGGCTGCATTCTGGGATCAATCTGAGGTGACTATGTGCACTCTGGGATCCCTGGCTGCACTCTGGGATCATTGTGGGGTTACTGGTTGCACTCTGGGATCCCTGGCTGCACTCTGGGATCATTGTGGGGTGACTGGGTGCAATCCGGTATCCCTGGGTGCACTCTGGGATCAATGTGGGATGGCTGGGTGCAATCTGGGATCCCTGGCTGCACTCTGGGATCATTGTGGGGTGATTGGGTGCACTCTGGGATCCCTAGGTGCACTCTGGGATCATTGTGGCGTGACTGGGTGCACTCTGGGATCACTGGGTGCACTCTGGGATCATTGTGGGGTGACTGGGTGCATTCTGGGATGCCTAACTGCACTCTGGGATCAATCTGGGGTGACTGGGTGCACTCTGGGATCATTGTGTGGTGACTGGTTGCACTCTGGGATTCCTAGCTGCACTCTGGGATCAATCTGGGGTGACTGGGTGCGATCTGGGATCCCTGGGTGCACTCTGGATTAATGTGGGGTGAATCGGTGCAATCTGGGTCGCTCTGGGGTGACTGGGTGTACTCTGGGATCCCTGAATGCACTCTGGGTCCCTCTGGGGTGACTGGGTGTACTCTGGGATCCCTGGGTGCACTCCAGGTCGCTCGGGGGTGACTGGGTGCACTCCGGGATCCCTGGCTGCACTCTGGGATCAATCTGAGGTGACTGGGTGCAGTCTGGGATCCCTAGGTGCACTCTGGGATCATTGTGGGGTGCTTGGTGCATTCTGGGATCCCTGGCTGCATTCTGGGATCATTGTGGTGTGCCGGGGTGCACTCTGGGATCCCTGTGTGCACTGTGGGTCGCTCTGGGGTGACTGGGTGCACTCTGGGATCCCTAGGTGCACTCTGGGATCATTGTGGGGTGCTTGGTGCACTCTGGGATCCGTGGCTGCACTCTGGGATCATTGTGGGGTGACTGGGTACACTCTGGGATCCCTGGCTACACTCTGGGATCATTGTGGGGTGCTTGGTGCACTCTGGGATCAATCTGAGGTGACTGGGTGCACTCTGGGATCCCTGGCTGCACTCTGGGATCAATCTGAAGTGACTGGGTGCACTCTGGGATCCCTAGGTGCACTCTGGGATCATTGTGGGGTGCTTGGTGCATTCTGGGATCCCTGGCTGCATTCTGGGATCATTGTGGGGTGACGGGGTGCACTCTGGGATCCCTGTGTGCACTGTGGGTCGCTCTGGGGTGACTGGGTGCACTCTGGGATCCCTAGGTGCACTCTGGGATCATTGTGGGGTGCTTGGTGCACTCTGGGATCCGTGGCTGCACTCTGGGATCATTGTGGGGTGACTGGGTACACTCTGGGATCCCTGGCTGCACTCTGGGATCATTGTGGGGTGCTTGGTGCACTCTGGGATCCGTGGCTGCACTCTGGGATCAATCTGAGGTGACTGGGTGCACTCTGGGATCCCTGGCTGCACTCTGGGATCAATCTGAAGTGACTGGGTGCACTCTGGGATCCCTAGGTGCACTCTGGGATCATTGTGGGGTGCTTGGTGCATTCTGGGATCCCTGGCTGCATTCTGGGATCATTGTGGGGTGACGGGGTGCACTCTGGGATCCCTGTGTGCACTGTGGGTCGCTCTGGGGTGACTGGGTGCACTCTGGGATCATTGTGGGGTGCTTGGTGCACTCTGGTATCCGTGGCTGCACTCTGGGATCATTGTGGGGTGACTGGGTACACTCTGGGATCCCTGGCTGCACTCTGGGATCATTGTGGGGTGACTGGGTGTACTCTGGGATCCCTGGCTGCTCTCTGGGATAATTGTGTGGTGACTGGGTGCACTCCGGGATCCCTGCTGCACTCTGGGATCAATCTGGGGTGACTGTGTGCACTCTGGGATCATTGTGGGGTGACTGGGTGCGCTCTGGGATCCCTAGGTGCACTCTGGGATCATTGTGGGGTGCTTGGTGCATTCTGGGATCCCTGGCTGCATTCTGGGATCATTGTGGGGTGACGGGGTGCACTCTGGGATCCCTGTGTGCACTGTGGGTCGCTCTGGGGTGACTGGGTGCACTCTGGGATCATTGTGGGGTGCTTGGTGCTCTCTGGGATCCGTGGCTGCACTCTGGGATCATTGTGGGGTGACTGGGTACACTCTGGGATCCCTGGCTGCACTCTGGGATCATTGTGGGGTGACTGGGTGTACTCTGGGATCCCTGGCTGCTCTCTGGGATAATTGTGTGGTGACTGGGTGCACTCCGGGATCCCTGCTGCACTCTGGGATCAATCTGGGGTGACTGTGTGCACTCTGGGATCATTGTGGGGTGACTGGGTGCGCTCTAGGATTCCTGGCTCCACTCTGGGATTCCTGGCTGCATTCTGGAATCATTGTGGGTGACTGGTTGCACTCTGGGAGCCCTAGCAACACTCTGGCATCAATCTGGGGTGACTGGGTGCACTCTGGGATCCCTGGCTGCACTCTGGGATAATGTGGGGTGACGAGGTGCACTTTGGGATCCGTGGCTGCAATCTGGGTCGCTCTGGGGTGACTGGGTGCACTCTGGGGCCCTCTGGGGTTACTGGTTGCACTCTGGGATCCCTGGGTGCACTCTAGGTCGCTCTGGGGTGACTGGGTGCACTCTTGGATCCCTGGCCGCACTCTGGGATAATTGTGGGGAGACTGGGTGCACTCCGGGATCCCTTGCTGCACTCTGGGATCAATCTGAGGTGACTAGGTGCACTCTGGGATCCCTGGCTGCACTCTGGGATCATTGAGGGGTGACAGGGTGCACGCTGGGATCCCTGGGTGCATTCTGGGATCATTGCGGGGTGACTGGGTGCACTCCGGGATCAAATGGGGTGACTAGGTGCACTCTGGTATTCGTGGCTGCAATCTGGGTCGCTCTGGGGTTACTGGGTGCACTCTGGGATCCCTCGGTGCACTCTGGGATCATTATGGGGTGACTGGGTGCACTCTGTGATCACTGGGTGCACTCTGGGATCATTGTGTGGTGACTGGGTGCACTCTGGGATTCCTAGCTGCACTCTGGGATCAATCTGGGGTGGTTGGGTGCGATCTGGGATCCCTGGGTGCACTCTGAATTAATGTGGGTTGAATCGGTGCACTCTGGGGTCCGTGGCTGCAATCTGGTTCGCTCTGGGGTGACTGGGTGTACTCTGGGATCCCTGGGTGCACTCCAGGTCGCTCTGGGGTGACTGGGTACACTCTGGGATCCATGGCTGCACTCTGGGATCATTGTGGGGTGACTGGGTGCACTCCGGGATCCCTGGCTGCACTCTGGGATCAATCTGAGGTGACTGGGTGCACTCTGGGATCCCTGGCTGCATTCTGGGATCATTGTGGGTGACGGGGTGCACTCTGGGATCCCTGTGTGCACTGTGGGTCGCTCTGGGGTGACTGGGTGCACTCTGGGATCCCTAGGTGCACTCTGGGATCATTGTGGGGTGCTTGGTGCACTCTGGGATCCCTGGCTGCACTATGGGATCATTGTGGGGTGACTGGGTGTACTCTGGGATCCCTGGCTGCTCTCTGGGATAATTGTGTGGTGACTGGGTGCACTCCGGGATCCCTGCTACACTCTGGGATCAATCTGGGGTGTCTGTGTGCACTCTGGGATCATTGTGGGGTGACTGGGTGCGCTCTAGGATTCCTGGCTGCACTCTGGGATGACTGGGTATATTCTGGGATTCCTGGCTGCACTCTGGGATCATTGTGGGTGACTGGTTGCACTCTGGGAGCCCTAGCTGCACTCTGGCATCAATCTGGGGTGACTGGGTGCACTCTGGGAACCCTGGCTGCACTCTGGGATAATGTGGGGTGACGAGGTGCACTTTGGGATCCGTGGCTGCAATCTGGGTCGCTCTGGGGTGACTGGGTGCACTCTGGGATCCCAGGGTGCACTCTGGGGCCCTCTGGGGTGACTGGCTTTACCCTGGGATCCCTGCGTGCACTCCGGGTCGCTCTGGGGTGAATGGGTGCAATCTGGGATCCCTGGCTGCACTCTGGGATCAATCTGGGGTGACTGGGTGCACTCTGGGATCCCTGGCTGCACTCTGGGATAATGTGGGGTGACGAGGTGCACTTTGGGATCCGTGGCTGCAATCTGGGTCGCTCTGGGGTGACTGGGTGCACTCTGGGATCCCAGGGTGCACTCTGGGGCCCTCTGGAGTGACTGGCTGCACCCTGGGATCCCTGCGTGCACTCCGGGTCGCTCTGGGGTGAATGGGTGCAATCTGGGATCCCTGGCTGCACTCTGGGATCAATCTGGGGTGACTGGGTGCACTCTGGGATCATTGTGGGGTGACTGGGTGCACTCTGGGATCCCTGGCTGCACTCTGGGATCATTGTGTGGTTACTGTGTGCACTCTGGGATCATTGTGGGGTGACTGGGTGCATTCTGGGATTCCTAGCTGCACTCTGGGATCAATGTGGGGTGACTGGGTGCACTCTGGGTTAATGTGGGGTGACTAGGTGCACTCTGGGATCCCTGGCTGCTCACTGGGATAATTGTGGGGTGACTGGGTGCACTCCGGGATCACTGGGTTCACTCTAGGTCGCTCTGGGGTGACTGGGTGCACTTTGGGATCCCTGGCTGCGTTCTGGGATCATTGTGGGGTGACAGGGTGCAATCTGGGATCCCTGGGTGCAATCTGGGATCATTGTGGGGTGACTGGGTGCAATCTGGGATAATGTGGGGTGACGAGGTGCACTCTGGGTTCCGTGGCTGCACACTGGGATAATGTGTGGTGACAGGGTGCACTCTGGGATCCCTGGGTGCACTCTGGGATCATTGTGGGGTGACTGGTTGCAATCTGGGATAATGTGGGGTGACTAGGTACACTCTTGGATCCGTGGTTGCAATCTGGGTCGCTCTCGGGTGACTGGGTGCACTCTGGGATCCCTGTGTGCACTCCGGGTCGCTTTGGGGTGACTGGGTGCACTCTGGGATCCCTGTGTGCACTCTGGGTCGCTCTGGGGTGACTGGGTGGACTCTGGGTTCCCTGGGTGAACTCTGGGATCATTTTGGGGTGACAGGTTGCACTCTGGGATCCCTGGGTGCACTCTGGGATCATTGTGGGGTGAGTGGGTACACTCTGGGTTCCTTGGCTGCTCTCTGGGATAATTGTGGGGTGACTGGGTGCACTCTAGGATTCCTGGCTGCACTCTGGCTCGCTCTGGGTTAACTGAGTATATTCTGGGATTCCTGGCTGCACTCTGGGATCATCGTGGTGTGACTGGTTGCACCCTGGGAGCCCTAGCTGCACTCTGGGATCAATCTGGGGTGACTCGGTGCACTCTGGGATCCCTGGCTGCACTCTGCGATAATGTGGGGTGACTAGGTGCACTTTGGGATCCGTGGCTGCAATCTGGGTCTGGAGTAGGTAAATAAAGAGTGAGGAGTGGAGCAGGTAAATAAAGAGTGAGGAGAGGAGCAGGTAAATAAAGAGTGAGGGGTGGAGCAGATAAATAAAGAGTGAGGAGAGGAGCAGGTAAATAAAGAGCGAGGAGCGGAAGAGGTAAATAAAGAGCGATGAGTGGATAAGGTAAATGGAGCAGGGAAATAAAGAGTGAGGAGTGGAGCAGTTAAATAAAGTGAGGAGCGGTGCAGGTAAATAAAGAGCGAGGAGTGGAGCATGTAAATAAAGAGTGAGGAGAGGAGCAGATAAATAAAGAGCGAGGAGAGGAGCAGTTAAATAAAGAGTGAGGGGTGGAGCAGATAAATAAAGAGTGAGGAGAGGAGCAGATAAATAAAGAGTGAGGAGAGGATCAGGTAAATAAGGAGTGAGGAGAGGAGCAGATAAATAAAGAGCGAGGTGTGGAGCAGGTAAATAAAAAGCGAGGAGAGGAGCAGGTAAATAAAGAGCGAGGAGTAGAGCAGGTAAACAAAGAGTGAAGAGAGGAGCAGATAAATAAAGAGCGAGGAGAGAAGCAGGGAAATAAAGATTGAGGACAAGAGCAGTTAAATAAAGAGTGAGGAGAGGAGCAGGTAAATAAAGAGCGTGGAGAGGCGCAGATATATAAAGAGCGAGGATCATAGCAGCTAAACAATGAGTGAAGAGAGGAGCAGATAAATAAAGAGTGAGGAGCGGAGCAGGTAAATGAAGAGTGAGGATGGAGCAGCTAAATAAAGAGTGAGGAGTGGAGCAGGTCAATAAAGAGTGAGGAGAGGAGCAGGAAAATAAAGAGTGAGGAATGGAGCAGGTAAATGAAGAGTGAGGATGGAGCAGGTAAATAATGAGTGAGGAGAGGAGCAGGTAAATAAAGAGTGAGGTGAGGAGCTGGGAAATAAAGAGTGAGGAGCGGAGCAGGTAAATGAAGAGAGATGATCGAGCAGGGAAATAAAGAGTGACGAGAGGAGCAGGTAAATAACGAGTGAGAATGGAGCAGGTAAATAAAGAGTGAGGAGAGGAGCAGGTAAATAAAGAGCGATGAGCAGAGCAGGTAAATGAAGAGTGAGGATATAGCAGGTAAATAAAGAGTGAGGAGAGGAGCAGGTAAATAAAGAGCGATGAGCAGAGCAGGTAAATGAAGAGTGAGGATATAGCAGGTAAATAAAGAGTGAGGAGAGGAGCAGGTAAATAAAGAGTGAGGTGAGGAGCTGGGAAATAAAGAGTGAGGAGCGGAGCAGGTAAATAAAGAGTGAGGAGCGGAGCAGGAAAATGAAGAGAGATGATCGAGCAGGTAAATAAAGAGTGACGAGCGGAGCAGGTAAATAACGAGTGAGAATGGAGCAGGTAAATAAAGAGTGAGAAGAGGAGCAGGTAAATAAAGAGCGATGAGCAGAGCAGGTAAATGAAGAGTGAGGAGAGCAGCAGGTAATAAAAGAGTGAGGAGAGGAGCAGACAAATAAAGTGCGATGAAAGGAGCAGTTAAATAAAGAGTGAGGAGAGGAGAAGATAAATAAAGAGTGAGGAGAGGAGCAGATAAATAACGAGCGAGGAGTGGAGCAGGTAAATAAAGAGTGAGGAGTGGAGCTGATAAATAAAGAGCGAGGAGTGGAGCAGGTAAATAAAGAGTGATGAGAGGAGCAGGTAAATAAAGCGTGAAGAAAGGAGCAGGTAAATAAAGAGTGAGGAGAGGAGCAGGTAAATACAGAGCGAGGAGAGGAGCAGGTAAATAAAGAGCGAGGAGTAGAGCAGCTAAATAAAGAGTGTAGAGCGGAGCAGGTAAATAAAGAGCGAGGAGTAGAGCAGGGAAATAAAGAGCGAGGAGTAGAGCAGGGAAATAAAGAGTGAGGAGAGGAGCAGGTAAATAAAGAGTAAGGAGAGGAGCAGGTCAATAAAGAGTGAGGATCGGAACAGGTAATGGAAGAGTGAGGATGGAGCAGGTAATTAAAGAGTGAGGAGCGGAGCAGGTAAATAATGAGTGAGAATGGAGCAGGTAAATAAAGAGCGAGGAGAGGAAGAGGTAAATAAAGAGCGATGAGTGGATAAGGTAAATGAATAGTGAGGATGGAGCAGGGAAATAAAGAGTGAGGAGTGGAGCAGTTAAATAAAGTGAGGAGCGGTGCAAGTAAATAAAGAGCGAGGAGTGGAGCATGTAAATAAAGAGTGAGGAGAGGAGCAGATAAATAAAGAGTGAGGAGAGGAGCAGGTAAATAAAGAGTGAGGAGAGGAGCAGATAAATAAAGAGCGAGGTGTGGAGCAGGTAAATAAAAAGCGAGGAGAGGAGCAGGTAAATGAAGAGCGAGGAGTAGAGCAGGTAAATAAAGAGTGAGGAGAGGAGCAGATAAATAAAGAGCGAGGAGAGAAGCAGGGAAATAAAGATTGAGGACAAGAGCAGTTAAATAAAGAGTGAGGAGAGGAGCAGGTAAATAAAGAGCGTGGAGAGGAGCAGATATATAAAGAGCGAGGATCAGAGCAGCTAAGTAATGAGTGAAGAGAGGAGCAGGTAAATAAAGAGTGAGGAGCGGAGCAGGTAAAGTAAGAGTGAGGATGGAGCAGGTAAATAAAGAGTGAGGAGTGGAGCAGGTCAATAAAGAGTGAGGAGAGGAGCTGGAAAATAAAGAGTGAGGAGTGGAGCAGGTAAATGAAGAGTGAGGATGGAGCAGGTAAATAAAGAGTGAGGTGTGGAGCAGGTAAATAAAGAGTGAGGAGTGGAGCAGGTAAATGAAGAGTGAGGATGGAGCAGGTAAATAAAGAGTGAGGACAGGAGCAGGTAAATAAAGAGTGAGGTGAGGAGCTCGGAAATAAAGAGTGAGGTGAGGAGCAGGTAAATAAAGAGTGAGGAGCGGAGCAGGAAAATGAAGAGAGATGATCGAGCAGGAAAATAAAGAGCGAGGAGAGGAGTAGGTAAATAAAGAGTGAGGAGAGGAGCAGGGAAATAAAGAGTGAGGCGTGGAGCAGATAAAAAAGAGCGAGGAGCGGTGTTGGTAAATATAGAGCGAGGATAGGAGCAGGTAAATAAAGAGTGAGGAGAGGAGCAGGTAAATAAAGAGTGAGGAGAGGAGCAGATAAATAAAGAGCGAGGTGCAGTGCAGGTAAATAAAGAGTGAGGAGAGGAGCAGATAAATATCGAGCGAGGAGTGGAGCAGGTAAATAAACAGTGAAGAGAGGAGCTGATAAATAAAGAGCGAGGAGTGGAGCAGGGAAATAAAGAGTGAGGAGAGGAGCAGGTAAATATAGAGTGAGGAGCGTAGCAGATATTTAAGATTGAGGAGTGGAGCAGATAAAGAAAGAGCGAGGATCGGAGTAGGTAAATAAAGAGCGAGGAGAGGAGCAGGTAAATAAAGAGTGAGGAGTGTAGCAGGTAAATAAAGAGTGACGAGCGGAGCAGGTAAGGAAAGAGCGAAGAGAGGAGGTGATCAATAAAGAGCGAGGAGCAGAGCAGGAAAATAAAGAGTGAGGAGAGGAGCAGGTATGTCAAGGGTGAGGAGCGGAGCAGGAAATTTAAGAGCACATCGCGGAGCTGGTAAATATAGAGTGAGTGGCGGATGAGATCAATAAAGAGCGAGGAGTGGAACAGTTTAATAAAGAGTGAGGAGAGGAGCAGGTAAAGAAAGAGTGAGGAGCGGAGCAGGTAAATAAAGAGCGAGGAGTGCAGCAGGTAAATAAAGAGCGAGGAGAGCAGCAGGTGAATAAAGAGCGAGGAGAGGAGCAGGTAAATAAAGAGTGAGGATGGAGCAGGGAAATGAAGAGTGAGGAGTGGAGCAGGTAAATAAAGAGTGAGGAGTGGAGCAGGTAAATAAAGAGTGAGGATGGAGCACGGAAATGAAGAGTGAGGAGTGGAGCAGGTAAATAAAGAGTGAGGATGGAGCAGGGAAATAAAGAGTGAGGAGCGGTGCAGGTAAATAAAGAGCGATGAGTGGAGCAGGTAAATAAAGAGTGAGGAGAGGACCAGGTAATTAAAGAGCGAGGAGAGGAGCAGGTAAATAAAGAGTGAGGAGTAGAGCAGGTAAATAAAGAGTGAAGAGAGGAGCAGGTAAATAAAGTGCAAGAATGCCGCTCTGCTGGATGCTTTTCCTCCTGGTCGTCACCGAAGGGCTTCTTCTGCTTCCCTCTGTTCAGTGGGGATGATTGAGACGATTTCTCCCAGAATGCCGTTCAGCTGGATGCTTTTCCTCCTGGTCGTCACTGAAGGGCTTCTTCTGCTGCCCACTGTTCAGTGGAGGTGATTGAGCCGAATTCTGCCAGAATGAGCCTCTGCTGGATGCTTTTCCTCTTGGTCGTCACTGAAGGGCTTCTTCAGCTCCCCGCTGTTCAACGGAGGTGACTGAGCCGACTTCTCCAAGAATGCTGTTCTGCTGGATGCTTTTCCTCCTGGCAGTCACTGAAGGGCTTCTTCTGCTACCCACTGTTCAGTGCAGGTGACTGAGCAGACTTCTCCCAGAATGCCCCCCTGCTAGATGCTTTTCGTCCTGGTAGTCAGTAAAGGGCTTCATCTGCTACCCACTGTTCAGTGGAGGTGACTGAGCCGACTTCTTCCAAAATACCCCTCTGTCTCCTTCCCCTGGTGAGCCATCTTCCCCAACAGTATCCAAAACGGTATAGCTGTTTTGGAAGGAGTTGACCGCAGGGGACCACTGCACTGTCTTCTAACTGTTCCTCTGTTTGTTGGTCAATAATTCATTATCTCCCTCAGTAATTTTTATCTGATTTAACTGCTGCTCGATACCAGTTCTTCTGCTGCCCACTGTTCAGTGCAGGTGACTGAGCCGACTTCTCCCAGAATGCTCCTCTGCTGGATGTTTTTCCTTCTGGTCGTCACTGAAGGGCTTCTTCTGCAACCCACTCTTCATTGGAGGGGGCTGAGCCGACATGTCCCATAATTCTTCTCTGACTCCTCTGCTGGATGCTTTTCCTCCTGGTCGTCACTGAAGGACTCCTTATGCGACCCACTGTTCAGTTGTGATGAATGAGCCGATTTCACCCAGAATGCCCCTCTGTCTCCTCGACTGGATGCTTTTCCTCCTGCGAGTAACTGAAGGGCTTCTTCTGCAACCCACTGTTCAATGGAGGTGACTGAGCCGACTTCTCCCAGAATGCCCCTCTGTCTCCTTCCCCTGGTGAGCCATCTCCCCCAACATTACCCAAAACGGTATACCTGTTTTGGAGGGAGATGACCGCAGGGGACCGCTGCACTGCCTTCTAACTCTTTCTTTGTCTGTTGGTGACCCATTCACGAACACCTTCAGTAATTTTTATCTGATTTCACTGCTCCTCGACACCAGTTCTTCTGCTACCCGCTGTCCAGTGGAGGTGACTGAGCCGACTTCTCCCAGAATGGCCCTCTGTCGCCTCGGCTGGATGCTTTTCTTCCTGGTAGTCACTGAACGGCTTCTTCTGCTACCCACTGTTCAGTGGAGGCGACTGAGCCGACTTCTCCCAGAATGCCCCTCTGTCGCCTCTGCTGGATGCTTTTCTTCCTGGTAGTCACTGAAGGGCATCTTCTGCTACCGACTGTTCAGTGGAGGTGATTGAGCCGACTTCTGCAAGAATGCCCCTCTGCTGGATGCTTTTCCTCCCGGTAGGCATTGAAGGGCTTCTTCTGCTACCCGCTGTTCAATGGAGGTGACTGAGCCGACTTCTGCAAGAATGCCGCTCTGCTTGATGCTTTTCCTCCTGGTAGTCACCGAAGGGCTTCTTCTGCTACCCGCTGTTCAGTGGAGATGACTGAGCCGAATTCTCCCAGAATGACCCTCTTCTGGATGTTTTCCCCCTGGTGGTCACTGAAGGGCTTCTTCAGCTACCCGCTGTTCAACGGAGGTGACTGAGCCGACTTCTCCAAGAATGCTGTTCTGCTGGATGCTTTTCCTCCTGGCAGTCACTAAAGGGCTTCTTCTGCTACCCACTGTTCAGTGGTGGTGACTGAGCCGACTTCTACCAAAATACCCCTCTGTCTCCTTCCCCTGGTGAGCCATCTCCCCCAACAGTATCCAAAACGGTATAGCTGTTTTGGAAGGATTTGACCGCAGGGGACCACTGCACTGTCTTCTAACTGTTCCTCTGTTTTTTGGTCAATAATTAATTATCTCCCTCAGTAATTTTTATCTGATTTAACTGCTGCTCGATACCAGTTCTTCTGCTACCCACTGTTCAGTGCAGGTGACTGAGCCAACATCTCCCAAAATGCTCCTCTGTCTCCTCTGCCGGATGCTTTTCCTTCTGGTAGTCACTGAAGGGCTTCTTCTGATACCCACTGTTCAGTGGAGGTGACTGAGCTGACTTCTCCCCTGGTGAGCCATCTCCCCCAACAGTATCCAAGACGGTACACCTGTTTTTGAGGGAGATGACCGCAGGGGACCCCTGCACTGTCTTCGAACTCTTCCTCCGTCTGTTGGTCACCCATTCACAATCTCCCTCATTAATTTTTATGTGATTCCACTGCTCCTCGACACCAGTTGATCGACTACCCACTGTTCAGTGGAGTTCACTGACCCGTCTTCTCCCAGAATGCCCCTTTGTCTCGATGCTTTTCATCCTGGTAGTCACTGAATGCTTCTTCTGCTACCCACTTTTCAGTGGAGTTGACTACCCTGACTTCGCCCAGAATGCTCCTCTGTCTCCGATGCTGGATGCTTTTCTGCCTGGTTGTCACTGAAGGGTTTCTTCGGCGACCCACTGGACAGTGGAGGTGACTGAGCTGACTTCTCCTGTACCGACCCTCTGTCTCCTCTGCTCGATGCTTTTCCTTCAAGGAGTCACTGAAGGGCTTCTACGGCTACCCACTGTTCAGTGGAGTTGACTGAGCCGACTTCTCCCAGAATGCCCCTCTGTCTCCTTCCCCTCATGAGCCATCTCCCCCAACAGTATCCAAAACGGTATACCTGTTTTGGAGGGAGGTGACCGCAGGGGAACCCTGCACTGCTTCTCACTCTTCCTCTGTCTGTTGGTCACCCATTCACTATCGCCATCAGTAATTTTTATCTGATTTAACTGTTCCTCGACACCAGTTCTTCTGCTACCCACTGTTCAGTGGAGTTGACTGAACCGACTTCTCCGAGAATTCTCCTCTGTCTCCTCTGTTGGATGCTTTTCCTCTTAGAAATCACTGAAGGGCTTCTTCTACTACCCACTGTTCAGTGGAGGTGACTGAGGCGACTTCTCCCAGAATGCCCCTCTGCTGCATGCTTTTCCTCCCGGTTGTCACTGAAGGGCTTCATCTGCTACCCGCTGTTCAATGTAGGTGACTGAGCCGACTTCTGCAAGAATGCCGCTCTGCTGGATGCTTTTCCTCCTGGTCGTCACCGAAGGGCTTCTTCTGCTTCCCACTGTTCAGTGGAGACGATTGAGCCAACTTCTCCCAGAATGCCCTTCAGCTGGCTGCTTTTCCTCCTGGTCGTCACTGAAGGGATTCTTCTGCTGCCCACTGTTCAGTGGAGATGACTGAGCCGACTTCACCCAGAATGCCTCTCTGATGGATGCTTTTCCTTGTGGTAGTTGCTGAAGGATCCTTCTGCTACCCACTTTTCAGTGGAGGTGAATGAGCCGATTTCTCCCAGAATGCCCCTCTGTCTCCATCCCCTGGTGAGCCATCTCCCCCAACAGTATCCAAAATGGTATACCTGTTTTGGAGGGAGATGACCGCAGGGGACCCCTGCACTGCCTTCTAACTCTTCCTCTGTCTGTTGGTCACCCATTCACTGTCTCCCTCAGTAATTTTTATCTCATTTAACTGTTCCTCGACACCAGTTCTTCTGCTACCCACTGTTCAGTGGAGCTGACTGAGCCGACTTCTCCCAGATTCCCCTGTTGGATGTTTTTACTCGTGGTCGTCACTGAAGGGCTTCTTCCAGCTACGCGCTGTTCAGTTGAGATGACTGAGCCGACATCTCCCAGAATGCCCCATTGTTCAGTGGAGGTGACAGAGCCGACTTCTCCCACAATGTCCCTCTGCTGGATGCTTTACATCCTGATAGTCACTGAAGGGCTTCTTCTACTATCCACTGCTCAGTGGAGGCGACTGAATCGACCACTCCCAGAATGCCCCTCTGTCTTCTCTGCTGGATGCTTTTCCTCCTCGTCGTCACTGAAGGGCTTCTTCTGTGACCCACTGTGCAATGAAGGTGACTGAGCCGACTTCTCCCAGAATACCCCTCTGCTGGATGCTTTTCTTACTGGTCGTCACTGAGGGGCTACTTCTGCTACCCACTATTCAGTGGAAGTGACTGAGCCGACTTCTCCCAGAACGCTCCTCTGCTGGATACTTTTCCTCCTTGTAGTCACTGAAGGGCTTCTTCTGGTACCCACTGTGCAGTGGAGGTGACTAAACCGACTTCTCCCAGAATGCCGCTCTGCCGGATGCTTTTCCTCCTGCTCGTCACTGAGGGGCTCCTTCTGCTACCCAGTCTTCAGTGGAGGAGACTGAGCCGACATCTCCAAAAATGCCGCTCTGCCGGATGCTTTTCCTCCTGCGAGTCACTGAAGGGCTTCTTCTGCTGCCCAATGTTCAGTGGAGATGACTTGGAGGACTTCTCCCAGAATTCCCTTCTGTCTCCTCTGCTGGATGCTTTTCCTCCTGGTAGTCACTGAAGGGGTTCTTCTGCTACCCACTGTTCAGTGGAGCTGACTGAACCGACTTCTCCCAGAATGCCCCTCGGCTGGATGCTTTTCCTTCTGCGACCCACTGTTCAGTTGAGGTAACTGAGCAGACTTCCCCCAGAATGCCCCTGTGTCTGCTCTGCTGAATGCTTTTCCTTCTGGTAGTCACTGCAGGGCTTCTTCTGCAACCCACTGTTCAGTGGAGGTGACTGAGCCGATTTCCCCCAGAATGCTCATGTGCCTCCTCTGCTGAATGCTTTTCCTTCTGGTCGTCACTGAAGTGCATCTTCTGCTACCCACTGTTCAGTGGAGGTGACTGAGCCGACTTCTCCCAGAATGCACCTCTGCTGGATGCTTTTCTTCCTGGTTGTCACTGAAGGGCTTCATCTGCTACCCACTCTTCAGAGGCGGTGACTGAGCCGACTTCTCCCAAAATGCCCCTCTATCTCCTCTGCTGGAGCAACCTTTCATGTGGCACCTTATCGAATGCCTTTTGAAAATCCAAATATACTCCATCCACTCGTTCCCCTTTATCTACCCTGCTGGTTACATCCTCAAAAAACTCTAATAAATTTGTCAAACATGGTTTCCTTTTCAAAAAACCACGTTGACTCTGCCTAATCATGTTATGATTTTCTAAGTGCCCTGTTACCACTTCCTTAATAATGGATTCCAGCATTTTCCCGATGACTGACTGGCCTGTAGTTCCCTGTTTTCTCCCTCCCTCGTTTTTTGAATAGCAGATTTGCATTTGCCGACATCCAATCCACGGGGACTGTTCTAGAATCTAGGGAATTCTGGAAGATCACAACCAATGCATCCACTATCTCTGCAGCCACCTCTTTTAGAACCCTCGGATGTCGGCCATCAGGTCTAGGGGATTTATCGGCTTTTAGTCCCATTAATTTCTCCAGTACTTTTCCTTTACTGATATTAATTACTTTAAGTTCCTCACTCTCATTGGACCATTGGTTTCCCATTATTTACGGCATATATTGTGTGTCTTCTACTGTGGAGACAGATACAAAAATTTTTTTTACCGTCTCTGCCATTTCTTTATCTTCCATTATAATTTCTCTTGTCCATGCCTCTAAGGCACCCGCGTTTACTTTCGCTAATCTCTTCCTTTTTACGTACTTGTGATGTGGACATTTTCAAATAAAACTGTTGGACTGTAACCTGGTGTTGTAAGATTCCTTACATTTTTACCTTTTAGAAGCTCGTACAATCTGTTTTTATGTTTCTCACTAGTTTACTCTCACATTATCTAAGATGTGAAGGCCTTACAGAGGGTGCAGAAAAGATTTATTATAATGGTTCCAGGGATGAGGGACTTCAGTTGCGTGGATAGACTGGAGAAACTGGGATTTTTCTCCTTAGAGCAGAGAAGTTTGAGAGGAGATTTGTTGGAGATGTTCAAAATCATGTGGGGTCTGGACTGAGCAGATAGAGAGAAACTGTTCCCATTGGCGGAAGGGTCGAGAATAACAGGACGCAGATTTAAGGTGACTGGCAAAAGAAGCAAAGGCGACATGTGGAAGAAACCTTTTTTCCGCAGCGAGTGGTTAGGATCTGGAATACACTGCCTCAAATGGAGGTGGAGGCAGATTCAATCCTGCCTTTCAAAAGGGGATTGGGTAAGTACTTCAAGGGTGAAAATTGCAGGGCTATGGTGAAAGGGAGGGACAATGGGGCAAGCTGGATTGCTCTTGCAGAGAACTGACATGGACTCGACGGGCCGAATGGCCTCCTTCTTTCTATGATTCTATTTACTCCCTCTTTATTAATTTTTGGTCATCATTTCCTGATTTATAAAACCCTCCCAATCCTCAGGCTTACTATATTTTTAGTAACATTGCAAGCCTCTTCTTTTAATCTAATACTATCTTTAACTTCATTAGTTAGCCACTTTTCCTTTATATTCGTTGAGAATTATGAATTCTTTCTTAAATGTTCACCATTTCCAAACTACCGTCACATCTTTTAATCTAATTTCCAAATCCACCTGAGCCAACTCGGCGCTCATTTCTACGTAATTGGCTTTGTTTAATTTAAGACCTCAATTTCCGACTTAACGACATCACTGTCAAACTCAATGTGAAATTCTATCATATTATGATTACTCTTTCCAATAGGATCCTTTATTATAAAATTACTAATTAACTCTGCCTCATCACACAATACCTGATCTAAAATAACCTATTCCCTATTTGGTTCCTCGACATATTGTTCAAGAAAACTTCCTCGAATGCATTCCACCAACTAGTCCTCCAAACTACTTTTGACAATTTGGTTTGTCCAGTCTATATGAAGATTAAAATTCCCACGATTATTGCATTACCTTTGTTATATGCCTCTCTAATTTCCTGATTTTTACTCTGTTCAATACTGTTAAACGATTACAACCTGTGATTTCTGCCCCTTGTTATTTGTTAGCTCCACCCATACTGATTCTACATCCTGATTTTCTGAACTATGATCCGTTCTTACTACTCTCTTTATCTCATCCTTTATTTTCAGTGCTACCTCCCTCTTTTTCCATTTTGCCTATCTTTTCTAAAAGTCAAGTACCTTGGAATATTTAGTTCCCAAGCTTGGTCACACTGCAACCACCTCTCAGTAATGGTCACTGGATCAAACCCATTTATCTCCAATTCTATTCATTTATCTTGTTACGAATGCTTCGGGCATTCAGATATTGTGCCTTTAATTTGAACTTTGCACTACTTTTCTCTGACCTCAGTCATTAATGCCCTGTTACCTTTGTTAAACTCTCTGTCCCTTTCTGATACACTCGGCTTGTTTTCTTACCCAAATCACTCCTCTACTCTTCAACCTTAACTTTGCTCTTTAGAGTGATACATTTACCATTATCTTAAACCCCCGCTTCTCCTTATCGGTTTATATCCCTATCTACGACCCTAGTTATTCGATTCACCAGGACACTGGTCCCAGCCTGGTTTAAGCGGGCACCGTCCCAACAGAACAGCTCCCTCGCTCCCCAGTACCAGTGCCAGTGCCCCATGAATCGAAACCCCTGCAATAAAAACAGAAAATGTTGGAAATACTCAGCAAATCAGACAGCCTCTGTGGAGAAAGAAGCAGACCTTTCGTCTGAACTGGAAGAAGTTGGAACCGCCGCCTCCCACTTCACCCTTTCAGCCATGCATTTCACCATTTAATCTGTTTCACCCGATGCCAATTTGCGTGTGGTTCGGGTAGTAATTCAGAGGTTATCACCTTTGAGGTTCTGATTTTTAATTTGGAGCCTAGCTCCTCGAACGCCCGTAGCAGAACCCCATTCCTAGTTCTACTTATGACATTGCTTCCTACGTTTACCACGACAACTGTATCCTCTCTCTCATGCTCCAAGCTCTTCTCCAGCCATGAGAAGATGTCCTTAACCCTGGCACTGGGCAGGCAACACAGTCTTTGGGAATCCCGGTCGTGGCTGAAGAGAATAATATCTATCCACCTGACCACACTGTAACCTACCACTACCACATTCCTTTTTACTCCCCCCACTCGAATGGCCTCCTGTAGTGGGGTTCTGTGGTCAGTTTATCCATCCTCCCTGCAGTCTTTGTTCCCATCCACACAGGTAGTAAGAACCTCGTATCTGTTGGACAAGGGCATAGACTGAGCCTCCTCCACCACTGCATCTGGGGTCCCCATACCTGCCTGACTTTCAGGCAAATCCTCCTGTCCCTGGGCCACTAACCAAATCTAAACTACTACTTAACCTAAGAGATATGATTGCCTTCTGGATCAAAGTGTCCAGATAACTCTTCCCCCTGCATGATGCATCGCAATGTCGGCAGATCGGACGCCAGCTCAACAACTCTGAGCCGAAATTCCTCCAGTTGCAGAAACATACTGCAGATGTGATGGTTCAGGACCTCACTGGTCTCCACAAACTCCCACATGATGCAGTCACAACACACAATCTGCACTGCCATCTCTATCTAACCTTGTTTTATTTATTTAAATAATTTTATGTCGTTAATTCACTTGATTTATTTTTAGTATTAGCAAGTTATAGGTTCCTAGTTGAAACCACTCCCTGAGCTTAGAGAGTATAAAATATATATTAATCACCAAACTCCTGTCCTGTGACGTCACCGGGTCTGGAAGATCTTGACCCAGCCGAATGGACGCTTTTGGTAAAATCTCACCCATATTAAACTCGGTTTAATTATTTCACTTTTTTATCTTCGATCTTTACCTCAATTCTTCTCCTCCATAATTACCTTACTTCCCTCGGGTTCTGCCTCTCCTGCCTCTCTGCGCTGATTCTGACCTCACTCTGACGTTAATCTTTCAAATTTCTGCCTGTGTTTGAGTTGATCTCGGCTCCCACTCCGTCCAGTCTCGGCTCCCGCTCCGTCTGGTCTTGGCCCTCCGCACATCATATTCCGACTCCTTCTAACCTCAGCTCTCCGCTGCCTCCACACTTTATATCCCCGCTCTCGCCACAATCCTGATTCTTTTAGCTCTAAATTTTAATTCCACAAATGGGATGTTGGGTAAATCTTGTCAAAAACTAAAATACGACCCCAACTGGCCTCCAACCCGCCGACTTCCGGTTTTAATGGGTGTGGGTCTGGGGGGTGGGGGCGGGCGACCAACGCGCTATCAGGAGGCGGGTCGGTCACCAATTGCATATAAGGAGGCTGCCAGCCTCCATTTTTACAGCTTTATTATTTTTAACTCTTGGGGGCCTGGGTTCCCAGGCCTTCTGATTAATGCCACATCAGAGGAGGTGAGAAGGCCCGGATCTGCAGGGAAGTGCCTTTGTTGCACTGCTTGTGGGCCCGAAGGAGCAGGAGTGCTTCCCTGAAGCTCAACAAGCCGATCTGCAGTGCCATCCCCTCTCGGATCCCTTTATACTTCCAAGTCAGGATGATGTTTGACTTGGAGGGGAACGTGCAGGTTGTGTTGTTCCCATGTGCCTGCTGCTCTTGTCCTTCCAGGTGGTAGAGGTCGCGGGTTTGGGAGGTGCTGTCGAAGAAGCCTTGGCAAGCTGCTGCAGTACATCCGGTGGATGGTACACACTGCAGCCACAGTGCGCTGGTGGTGAAGGGAGTGAATGTTTAGGGTGGTGGATGGGGTGCCAATCAAGCGGGCTGTTTTGTCCTGGATGGTGTCGAGCTTCTTGAGTGTTGTTGGAGCTGCACTCATCCAGGCAAGTGGAGAGTATTCCATCACACTCCTGACTTGTGCCTTGTAGATGGTGGGAAGGCTTTGGGGAGTCAGGAGGTGAGTCACTTGCTTTAGAATATCCAGCCTCTGACCTGCTCTCGTAGCCACAGTATTTATATGGCTGGTCCAGTTAAATTTCTGGTCAATGGTGACCCCCAGGATGTTGCTGGGGACACGCTGTGGGGTACCTACCGCCATTTTGTCCAAGGTGGCCGCCTTGGCTGCCACGATTTTGTCCAAGATGTCGACCGCAATTGCCTCTATTTGGTCCAACCGGCTGCCGTACTTGCCCCCATTCTGTCCGTATGCAGATACACACATATCGAGAGAAATATATTATAAATACAAGTTGCTGTTGTTGTAATAATTGTGGTGATGGTCCAAATGCCACTCTGGGATCAATCTGGAGTGACTGGGTGCAATCTGGGATCCGTGGCTGCACTCTGTATCGCTTTGGAGTGACTGAGTGCACTCTGGGATCCCTGGCTGCAATCTGTGATCGCTCTGGCGTGACTGAGTGCAGTCTGGGATCTCTGGCTGCTCTCTGGGATCATTGTGGGGTGACTGGGTGCACTCTGGGATTCCTGGATGCACTCTGGGATCAATCTGGGGTGACTGGGTGCACTCTGGAATCCCTGGCTGCACTCTGGGATCATTGTGGGGTGGCTGGGTGCACTCTGGGATCCGTGCGTGCACTCCGGGTCGCTCTGGGGTAACAGGGTGCAATCTGGGATCACTGGGTGCACTCTGCCTTCATTGGGGGGTGACTGGGTGCAATCTGGGATCACTGGCTGCACTCTGGGATCATTGTGGAGTGACTGGGTGCACTCTGGGATCTCTGGGTGCACTCCGGGTGGCTCTGGGGTGACCGGGTGCACTCTGGGATTCCTGGCTGCACTCTGCGATCAATCTGTGGTGACTGGGTGCACTCTGGGATCCCTGGGTGCACTCTGGATTAATGTGGGGTGATTCGGTGCATCTGGGATCCGTGGCTGCAATCCGGGTCGCTCTGGGGTGACTGGGCGTACTCTGGCATCCTTGGGTGCACTCTCGGTCGCTCTGGGGTGACTGGTTGCTCTCTGGGATCCCTGGGTGCACTCTAGGTCGCTCTGGGGTGACTGGGTGCACTCTGGGATAATTGTGCGTTGACTGGGTGCATTCCGGGATCCCTGGCTGCACTCTGGGATCAATCTGAGGTGACTAGGTGCACTCTGGGATCCCTGGCTGCACTCTGGGATCATTGTGGGGTGACTGGGTGCACTCTGGGATCCCTGGCTGCACTCTGGGATCATTGTGGGGTGACTGGGTGCAATCCGGGATCCCTGGGTGCACTCTGGGATCAATGTGGGATGGCTGGGTGCAATCTGGGATCCCTGGCTGCACTCTGGGATCATTGTGGGGTGATTGGGTGCACTCTGGGATCACTGGGTGCACTCTGGGATCATTGTGGGGTGACTGGGTGCATTCTGGGATGCCTAACTGCACTCTGGGATCAATCTGGGGTGACTGGGTGCACTCTGGGATCATTGTGTGGTGACTGGTTGCACTCTGGGATTCCTAGCTGCACTCTGGGATCAATCTGGGGTGACTGGGTGCGATCTGGGATCCCTGGGTGCACTCTGGATTAATGTGGGGTGAATCGGTGCAATCTGGGGTCCGTGGCTGCAATCTGGGTCGCTCTGGGGTGACTGGGTGTACTCTGGAATCCCTGAATGCACTCTGGGTCCCTCTGGGGTGACTGGGTGTACTCTGGGATCCCTGGGTGCACTCCAGGTCGCTCTGGGGTGACTGGGTGCATTCCGGGATCCCTGGCTGCACTCTGGGATCAATCTGAGGTGACTGGGTGCACTCTGGGAACCCTGGCTGCATTCTGGGATCATTGTGGGGTGACGGGGTGCACTCTGGGATCCCTGTGTGCACTGTGGGTCGCTCTGGGGTGACTGGGTGCACGCTGGGATCCCTAGGTGCACTCTGGGATCATTGTGGGGTGCTTGGTGCACTCTGGGATCCCTGGCTGCACTATGGGATCATTGTGGGGTGACTGGGTGCACTCCGGGATCCCTTGCTGCTCTCTGGGATAATTGTGTGGTGACTGGGTGCACTCCGGGATCCCTGCTGCATTCTGGGATCAATCTTGGGTGACTGTGTGCACTCTGGGATCATTGTGGGGTGACTGGGTGCGCTCTAGGATTCCTGGTTGCACTCTGGGCTGACTGGGTATACTCTGGGATTCCTGGCTGCACTCTGGGATCATTGTGGGGTGACTGGTTGCACTCTGGGATCCCTGGCTGCATTCTGGGATCATTGTGGGGTGACGAGGTGCACTTTGGGATCCGTGGCTCAATCTGGGTCGCTCTGGGGTGACTGGGTGCACTCTGGGATCCCAGGGTGCACTCTGGGGCCCTCTGGGGTGATTGGCTGCACCCTGGGATCCCTGCGTGCACTCCGGGTCGCTCTGGGGTGAATGGGTGCAATCTGGTATCCCTGGCTGCAATCCTGGATCATTGTGGGGTGACTGGGTGCACTCTGGGATCCCTGGCTGCATTCTGGGATCATTGTGTGGTTACTGTGTGCACTCTGGGATCATTGTGGGGTGACTGGGTGCATTCTGGGATTCCTAGCTGCACTCTGGGTTCAATCTGGGGTGACTGGGTGCACTCTGGGATCATTGTGGGGTGACTGGGTGCACTCTGGGATTCCTAGCTGCACTCTGGGATAATTGTGGGGTGACTGGGTGCACTCCGGCATCCCTGCGTTCACTCGAGGTCGCTCTGGGGTGACTGGGTGCACTCTGGGATCCCTGGCTGCATTCTGGGATCATTGTGGGGTGACAGGGTGCAATCTGGGATCCCTGGGTGCAATCTGGGATCATTGTGGGGTGACTGGGTGCACTCTGGGATAATGTGGGGTGACGAGGTGCACTCTGGGTTCCGTGGCTGCACACTGGGATAATGTGTGGTGACAGGGTGCACTCTGGGATCCCTGGGTGCACTCTGGGATCATTGTGGGGTGACTGGGTGCAATCTGGGATAATGTGGGGTGACTAGGTACACTCTGGGATCCGTGGCTGCAATCTGGGTCGCCCTGGGGTGACTGGGTGCACTCTGGGATCCCTGTGTGCACTCCGGGTCGCTCTGGGGTGACTGGGTGCACTCTGGGATCCCTGTGTGCACTCTGGGTCGCTCTGGGGTGACTGGGTGCACTCTGGGTTCCCTGGGTGAACTCTGGGATCATTGTGGGGTGACAGGTTGCACTCTGGGATCCCTGGGTGCACTCTGGGATCATTGTGGGGTGACTGGGTACACTCTGGGATCCTTGGCTGCTCTCTGGGATAATTATGGGGTGACTGGGTGCACTCTAGGTTTCCTGGCTGCAATCTGGGTCGCTCTGGGTTGACTGAGTATATTCTGGGATTCCTGGCTGCACTCTGGGATCATCGTGGTGTGACTGGTTGCACTCTGGGATCCCTGGTTGCACTCTGCGATAATGTGGGGTGACTCGGTGCAGTTTGGGATCCGTGGCTGCAATCTGGGTCGCTCTGGGGTGACTGGGTGCACTCTGGGATCCCTGGGTGCACTCTGGAATCATTGTGGGGTCACCGGGTACAATCTGGGAAACCTGGGTGCACTCTGGGATCATTGTGGGGTGATCGGGTGCATTCTGGGATCCCTGGCTGCACTCCGGGATCATTGTGGGGTGATTGGGTGCCTTTGGGATCATTGTTTGGTGATTCGTGCATTCTGGGATCCCGAGCCGCTCTGAGGGTCGTTCTGGGGTGGCTGTGTGTACGCTGGGATCATAGTGGGGTGACTTGGTGCAATCTGGTATCCCTGGCTGCTCTCTGGGAGCAGGAAAATAAAGAGCGACGAGCAGAGCAGGTAAATAAAGAGTGAGGAGCGGAGCAGGGAAATAAAGGGCGAGGAGTGGAGCACGTAAATAAAGAGCGAGGAGTAGAGCAGATAAATAAAGCGTGAGGAGCGGAGCAGGTAAATAATGAGCGAGGAGTAGAGCAGGTAAATAAAGAGTGAGGAGTGGAGCAGGTAAATGAAGAGTGAGGATGGAGCAGGAAAATAAAGAGAGGAGAGGAGCAGGTAAATAAAGAGTAAGGAGAGGAGCAGGTAAATAAAGAGTGAGGAGCGGAGCAGATAAATAAAGAGCGAGGAGCGGAGCAGGTAAATAAAGGGCGAGGAGAGGAGCAGGTAAATAAAGAGCGAGGAGTAGAGCAGGTAAATAAAGAGTGAGGAGCGGAGCAGGTAAATAAAGAGCGAGGAGTAGAGCAGGGAAATAAAGAGTGAGGAGTGGAGCAGGTAAATGAAGAGTGAGGATGGAGTAGGTAAATAAAGAGTGAGAATGGAGCAGGTAAATAAAGAGGAAGGAGAGGAGCAGGTAAATAAAGAGCGAGGATAGGAACAGTTAAATAAAGGGCGAGTAGTGGAGCACGTAAATAAAGAGCAAGGAGTAGAGCAGGTAAATAAAGAGTGAGGAGCGGAGCAGGTAAATAATGAGTGAGGAGTAGAGCAGGTAAATAAAGACTGAGGAGTGGAGCAGGTAAATGAAGAGTGAGGATGGAGCAGGTAAATAAAGAGTGAGGAGAGGAGCAGGTAAATAAAGAGTAAGGAGAGGAGCAGGTAAATAAAGGGTGAGGAGCGGAGCAGATAAATAAAGAGCGAGGAGCGGAGCAGGTAAATAGAGGGCGAGGAGAGGAGCAGGTAAATAAAGAGCGAGGAGTAGAGCAGGTAAATAAAGAGTGAGGAGCGGAGCAGGTAAATAAAGAGTGAGGAGAGGAGCAGGTAAATAAAGAGCGAGGAGCGGAGCAGGTAAATAAAGAGTGAGGAGCGGAGCAGGAAAATAATGAGTGAGAATGGAGCAGGTAAATAAAGAGGAAGGAGAGGAGCAGGTAAATAAAGAGCGAGGAGAGGAACAGGTAAATAAAGAGTGTAGAGCAGAGCAGGTAAATAAAGAGCGATGAGCGCAAGAGGTAAATAAAGAGCGATGAGTGGATCAGGTAAATGAATAGTGAGGACAGAGCAGGGAAATAAAGAGTGAGGAGTGGAGCAGGAAAATAAAGTGAGGAGCGGTGCAGGTAAATAAAGAGCGAGGAGTCGAGCAGGGAAATAAAGAGCGAGGAGTAGAGCAGGGAAATAAAGAGTGAGGAGAGGAGCAAGTAAATAAAGAGTAAGGAGAGGAGCACGTAAATAAAGAGTGAGGAGCGGAGCAGGTAAAGGAAGAGTGAGGATGGAGCAGGGAAATAAAGAGTGATGAGCGGTGCAGGTAAATAAAGAGCGAGGAGTGGAGCATGTAAACAAAGAGTGTGCAGTGGAGCAGATAAAAAAAGAGTGAAGATGGAGCAGGGAAATAAAGAGTGAGGAGCGGTGCAGGTAAATAAAGAGCGATGAGTGGAGCATGTAAGCAAAGAGTGAGAAGAGGAGCAGATAAATAAAGAATGAGGAGTAGAGCAAGTAAATAAAAAGTGAGGAGAGGAGCAGTTAACTAAAGTGTGAGGTGAGGAGCAGGGAAATAAAGAACGAGTAGAGGAGCAGGTAAATAAAGAGTGAGGAGAGGAGCAGTTCAGGAAAGACCGAAGAGAGGAGCAGGTAAATAGAGAGCGAGGAGAGGAGCAGATAAATAAAGAGCGAGGAGCAGAGCAGGGAAAGAAAGAGTGAGGAGAGGAGCAGTTAAATAAAGAGCGAGGAACGGAGTCGGTAAATAAAGCGCGAGGAGTGAAGCATGTAAATAAAGAGTGAGGAGAGGAGACGATAAATAACGAGCGAGGAGTGGAGCAGGTAAATAAAGAGTGAGGAGAGGAGCTGACAAATAAAGTGCGAGGAGTGGACCAGGAAAATAGAGTGAGGAGCGGAGCAGGTAAATAAAGAGTGAGGAGAGGAGCAGGTAAATAAAGAGCGAGGAGCGGAGCAGGTAAATAAAGAGTGAGGAGCGGAGCAGGAAAATAATGAGTGAGAATGGAGCAGGTAAATAAAGAGGAAGGAGAGGAGCAGGTAAATAAAGAGCGAGAAGAGGAACAGGTAAATAAAGAGTGTAGAGCAGAGCAGGTAAATGAAGAGCGAGGAGCGGCAGAGGTAAATAAAGAGCGATGAGTGGATCAGGTATTTGAATAGTGAGGATAGAGCAGGGAAATAAAGAGTGAGGAGTGGAGCAGGAAAATAAAGTGAGGAGCGGTGCAGGGAAATAAAGAGCGAGGAGTAGAGCAGCGAAATAAAGAATGAGGAGAGGAGCAGGTAAATAAAGAGTAATGAGAGGAGCAGGTATATAAAGAGTGAGGAGCGGAGCAGGTAAAGGAAGAGTGAGGATGGAGCAGGTAAATAAAGAGTGAGGAGCGGAGCAGGTAAATAATGAGTGAGAATGGAGCAGGTAAATAAAGAGGAAGGAGAGGAGCAGGTAAATAAAGAGCGAGGAGAGGAACAGGTAAATAAAGAGTGAAGAGCAGAGCAGGTAAATAAAGAGCGAGGATCAGAAGAGGTAAATAAAGAGCGATGAGTGGATAAGGTAAATGAATAGTGAGGATGGAGCAGGGAAATAAAGAGTGAGGAGTGGAGAAGGTGAATAAAGAGCGAGGAGAGGAGCAGGTAAATAAAGAGCGAGTAGTGGAGCAGGTAAATAAAGAGTGAGGATGGAGCAGGGAAATAAAGAGTGAGGAGCGGTGCAGGTAAATAAAGAGCGAGGAGTGGAGCATGTCAACAAAGAGTGAGAAGAGGAGCAGATAAATAAAGAATGAGGAGTAGCGCAGGTAAATATAGAGTGAGGAGAGGAACAGGTAAATAAAGAACGAGGATTGGAGCAGATAAATAAAGAGTGAGGAGTGGAGCAGATAAAAAAAATAGTGAGGATGGAGCAGGGAAATAAAGAGTGAGGAGCGGTGCAGGTAAATAAAGAGCGAGGAGTGGAGCATGTAAACAAAGAGTGAGAAGAGGAGCAGATAAGTAAAGAATGAGGAGTAGAGCAGATAAATAAAGAATGAGGAGTAGAGCAGGTAAATAAAAAGTGAGGAGAGGAGCAGTTAACTGAAGTGTGAGGTGAGGAGCAGATAAATAAAGAGCGAGGAGAGGATCAGGGAAATAAAGAGTGAGATGATGAGCAGGTAAATAAAGAGTGAGGAGAGGAGCAGGTCAGGAAAGACCGAAGAGAGGAGCAGGTAAATAGAGAGCGAGGAGAGGAGCAGATAAGTAAAGAGCGAGGAACGGAGTAGGGAAATAAAGCCCGAGGAGTGGAGCATGTAAATAAAGAGTGAGGAGAGGAGAAGATAAATAACGAGCGAGGAGTGGAGCAGGTAAATAAAGAGTGAGGAGAGGAGCTGACAAATAATGTGCGAGGAGTGGAGCAGGAAAATAAAGAGTGAGGAAAGGAGCAGGTAAATAAATGGTGAGGAGTGGAGCAGTTTCACAAAGAGCGAGGAGAGGAGCAGGTAAATAAAGAGTGAGGAGTGGAGCAGTTAAATAAAGAGCGAGGAGAGGAGCAGGTAAATAAAGTGTGAGGAGAGGAGCTGAAAAAATAAAGAGCGAGGAGAGGAGCTGATAAAAAAGAGGGAGGAGAGGAGCAGGTAAATAAAGAGTGAGGAGTGGATCTGATAAATAAAGAGCGAGGAACGGAGTAGGTAAATAGGAGTGAGGAGTGGAGCAGTTAAATAAAAAGCGAGGAGAGGAGCAGGTAAATAAAGTGTGAGGAGAGGAGCTGATAAATAAAGAGCGAGGAGAGGAGCTGATAAAAAAGAGGGAGGAGAGGAGCAGGTAAATAAAGAGTGAGGAGTGGAGCTGATAAATAAAGAGCGAGGAACGGAGGAGGTAAATAAAGAGTGAGGGGTGGAGCAGGTAAATCAAGAGCGAGGAGAGGAGTAGGTAAGGAAAGAGTGAGGAGTGGAGCTGGTAAATGAAGAGGGAGGAGCGGAGTTGGTAAGGAAAGAATGATGAGTGCAGCAGGTCAATAAAGAGCGAGGAGCGGAGCAGTTAAATAAAGAGCGAGGAGCGGATCAGGTAAATAAAGAGTGAGGAGACGAGCAGGTAAATAAAGAGTGAGGAGTGGAGCAGATAAATAATGAGCGAAGAGAGGAGGAGGTAAATAAATAGTGAGGAGAAGACCAGGTAAATAAAGAGTGAGGAGCGGAGCAGATAAATAAAGAGCGACGAGAGTAGCAGGGAATAAAGAGCGAGGAGAGGAGCAGATAAATAATGAGCGAGGAGAGGAGCAGGTAAAGAAATAGTGAGGATAGGAGCAGATGAATAAAGAGTGAGGAGAGGAGCAGGTAAATAAAGAGCGACGAACGGAGCATGTAAATAAAGAGTGAGGACAAGAGCAGTTAAATAAAGAGTGAGGAGAGGGGCTGGTAAATAAAGAGCTTGGAGAGGAGCAGATATATAAAGAGCGAGGAGAGGAGCAGGTAAGTAAAGAGCGAGGAGAGGAGCAGATAAATCAAGAGTGAGGAGTGGAGCAGGTAAACAAAGAGCGAGGAGAGGAGCAAGTAAATAACGAGTGAGGAGCGTAGCAGGAAATTTAAGAGCACATCGTCGAGCTGGTAAATCTCGAGTGAGGAGCGGATCAGATAAAATAAAGAGCGAGGAGTGGAGCAGGTTTATAAAGAGTGAGGAGCGGAGCAGGTAAATAAAGAGCGAGGAGCGGAGCAGTGAAATATAGAGCGAGGAGCGGAGCAGTTAAATAAATAGCGAGGAGTGGAGCAGATAAATAAAGAGCGAGGAGAGGAGCAGGTTAATAAAGAGCGACTAGCGGAGTAGGGAAGGAAAGAGTGAGGAGTGGAGCAGGTAAATAAAGAGCGAGGAGAGGAGCAGTTAAATAAAGAGTGAGGAGAGGAGCAGGTAAATAAAGAGTGAGGAGTCGAGCAGGTAAATAAAGAGTGAGGAGTGGAGCAGATAAACAAAGAGCGAGGCGAGGAGCAGTTATAAAGAGGGAGGAGTCGAGCAGGTAAATGAAGAGTGAGGAGTGGAGCAGTTAATTAAAGTGTGAGTAGAGGGGCGGGTAAATAAAGAGCGTGGAGAGGAGCAGATATATAAAGAGCGAGGAGAGGAGCAGGTAAGTAAAGAGCGAGGAGAGGAGCAGAAAAATCAAGAGTGAGGAGTGGAGCAGGTAAATAAAGAGCGAGGAGAGGAGCAAGTAAATAAAGAGTGAGGAGAGGAGCATGTAAATAAAGGGTGAGGAGCGGAGCAGATAAATAAAGAGCGAGGAGAGGAGCAGGTAAATAAAGAGCGAGATGAGCAGATAAATGAAGAGCGAGGAGTGGAGCTGATAAATAAAGTGCGAGAAGAGGAGCTAATAAATAAAGAGCGAGGTGAAGAGCAGATAAATAAAGAGTAAGGAGTGGATTCGGTAAATAAAGCGCGAGGAGAGGGGCAGGTAAATAAAGAGCATGGATAGGAGCAAATATATGAAGAGTGAGGAGATGAGCAGATAAATAAAGAGCGAGGAGAGCAGCAGGTAAATAAAGAGCGAGGAGAGGATCAGGTAAATAAAGAGCGAGGAGAGGATCAGGTAAATAAAGAGCGAGGAGAGGATCAGGTAAATAAAGAGCGAGGAGAGGAGCAGGGAAATAAAGAGTGAGGACTTGAGCATGAAATAAAGAGTGAGGAGAGGAGCAGGTAAATAATGGGGGAGGAGAGGAGCAGGTAAATAAAGAGTGAGGAGTGGAGCAGGTAAATAAAGAGCGAGGAGAAGAGCAGGGAAATAAAGAGCGAGGAGAGAAGCAGGGAAATAAAGAGTGAGGACTTGAGCATGAAATAAAGAGTGAGGAGAGGAGCAGGTAAATAATGGGGGAGGAGAGGAGCAGGTAAATAAAGAGTGAGGAGAGGAGCAGGTAAATAAAGAGCGAGGAGAGGAGCAGGGAAATAAAGAGTGAGGACTTGAGCATGAAATAAAGAGTGAGGAGAGGAGCAGGTAAATAATGGGGGAGGAGAGGAGCAGGTAAATAAAGAGTGAGGAGTGGAGCAGGTAAATAAAGAGCGAGGAGAAGAGCAGGAATATAAATAGTGAGGAGTGGAGCTGATAAATAAAGAGCGAGGAAAGGAGCAGGTAAATAAAGAGCGAGGAGAGGAGCAGGTAAATAAAGAGTGAGGAGTGGAGCAGGTAAATAAAGAGCGAGGAGAGGAGCAGGTAAATAAAGAACGAGGAGAGGAGCAGGTAAATAAAGAGTTAGGAGAGGAGCAGATAAATAAAGAGCGAGGAGAGGAGCAGGGAAACAAAGAGGGAGGAGAGGAGCAGATAAATAAAGAGCGAGGAGAGGAGCAGGTAAATAAAGAGTGAGGAGAGGAGCAGATAAATTAAGAGCGAGGAGAGGAGCAGGTAAATAAAGAGCGAGGAGAGGAGCAGGTAAACAAAGAGTGAGGAGCGGAGCAGATACATAATGACCGAGGAGAGGAGCAGGGAAATAAAGAGTGAGGACTTGAGCATGAAATAAAGAGTGAGGAGAGGAGCAGGTAAATAATGGGGGAGGAGAGGAGCAGGTAAATAAAGAGTGAGGAGTGGAGCAGGTAAATAAAGAGCGAGGAGAAGAGCAGGAATATAAACAGTGAGGAGTGGAGCTGATAAATAAAGAGCGAGGAGAGGAGCAGGTAAATAAAGAGCGAGGAGAGGAGCAGGTAAATAAAGAGTGAGGAGTGGAGCAGGTAAATAAAGAGCGAGGAGAGGAGCAGGTAAATAAAGAACGAGGAGAGGAGCAGGTAAATAAAGAGTTAGGAGAGGAGCAGATAAATAAAGAGCGAGGAGAGGAGCAGGGAAACAAAGAGGGAGGAGAGGAGCAGATAAATAAAGAGCGAGGAGAGGAGCAGGTAAATAAAGAGTGAGGAGAGGAGCAGATAAATTAAGAGCGAGGAGAGGAGCAGGTAAATAAAGAGCGAGGAGAGGAGCAGGTAAACAAAGAGTGAGGAGCGGAGCAGATCCATAATGACCGAGGAGAGTCGCAGGTAAATAAAGAGCGAGGAGAGGAGCAGCTGAATAAAGAGCGAGGAGAGTAGCAGTTAAATAAAGAGCGAGGAGTAGAGCAGGTAAATTAAGAGTGAGGAGTGGAGCAGGTAAATGAAGACTGAGGAGCGGAGTCGGTAAGGAAAGAGTGAGGAGTGGAACAGGTAAGTAAATAGCGAGGAGAGGAGCAGATAAATAGAGTGAGGAGTGGAGCAGGTAAATAAAGAGCGAGGAGTGGAGCAGGAAATTAAAGAGTGAGGAGTGGAGCAGGTAAATAAAGAGCGAGGAGAGGAGCAGGTAAATAAAGAGTGAGGAGTAGAGCAGGTAAATAAAGAGTGAGGAGTGGAGCAGATAAACAAAGAGCGAGGAGCGGAGCAGCTCAATAAATAGCGAGCAGAGGAGCAGGTAAATAAAGAGTGAGGAGAGGAGCAGATAAATAAAGAGCGAGGAGAGGAGCAGGTAAATAAAGAGCGACGAACGGAGCAGGTAAATAAAGAGTGAGGACAAGAGCAGTTAATAAAAGAGTGAGGAGAGGAGCAGGTTCGTAAAGAGCGAGGAGAGGAGCAGATACATAAAGAGTGAGGAGTGGAGCAGGTAAATAAAGAGCGAGGAGAGGAGTAAGTAAATAAAGAGCGAAGAGAGGAGCAGGTAAATAAAGAGCGAGGAGAGGAGCAGGTAAGTAAAGAGTGAGGAGTGGAGCTGATAAATAAAGAGCGAGGAGATTAGCAGGTAAATGAAGAGCGCGGAGCGGAGAAGGTAAATAAAGAGCGAGGAGCGGAGCAGGTAAATAAAGAGTGAGGACTTGAGCAGTTAAATAAAGAGTGAGGAGAGGAGCAGGTAAATAAAGAGTGAGGAGTGGAGCAGAGAAATAAAGAGCGAGGAGAGGAGCAGGTAAATAAAGAGCGAGGGGAAGAGCAGATAAATAAAGAATGAGGAGTGGAGCAGATAAATATAGAGCGAGGAGAGGAGCAGATCAATAAAGAGCGAGGAGAGGAACAGGTAAATAAAGATCGACGAACGGAGCAGGTAAATAAAGAGTGAGGACAAGAGCAGTTAAATAAATAGTGAGGAGAGGAGCTGGTAAATAAAGAGTGAGGAGAGGAGCAGGTAAATAAAGAGCGAGGAGAGGATCAGGTAAATAAAGATCGAGAAACGGAGCAGGTAAATGAAGAGAGAGGACTTGAGCAGTTAAATAAAGAGTGAGGAGAGGAGCAGGTAAATAAAGAGTGAGGAGAGGAGCAGGTCAATAAAGAATGAGGAGAGGAGCAGGTAAATAAAGAGTGAGGAGTGGAGCAGATAAATAAAGAGCGAGGCGGAGAGCAGGTAAATAAAGAGTGAGGAGAGGAGCAGGTAAATAAAGAGTGAGGAGAGGAGCAGGTAAATAAAGAGCGAGGAGTAGAGCAGGTAAATGAAGAGCGAGGAGCGGAGCAGGTAAATAAAGAGTGAGGAGAGGAGCAGGTAAATAAAGAGTGAGGAGCGGAGCAGATAAATAAAGAGCGACGAGAGTAGCAGCTCAATAAAGAGCGAGGAGAGGAGCAGGTAAATAAAGAGTGAGGAGCGAAACAGATAAATAATGAGCGAGGAGAGGAGCAGGTCACTAAATAGTGAGGAGAGGAGCAGATAAATAAAGAGCGAGGTGAGGAGCAAGTAAATAAAGAGCGTGGAGTAGAGCAGGGAAATAAAGAGCGAGGAGAGCAGCAGATAAATAATGAGCGAGGAGAGGAGCAGGTCACTAAATAGTGAGGAGAGGAGCAGATAAATAAAGAGCGAGGTGAGGAGCAAGTAAATAAAGAGCGTGGAGTAGAGCAGGGAAATAAAGAGCGAGGAGAGCAGCAGATAAATAAAGAGCGAGGAGTGGAGCAGATAAATAAAGAGCGAGGAGAGGAGCAGATAAATAAAGAGCGAGGAGCAGAGCAGGTAAGTAAAGAGTGAGGAGAGGAGCAGGTAAATAAAGAGTGAGGAGCGGAGAAGGAAATTTAAGAGCACATCGTGGAGCTGGTAAATATAGAGTGAGGAGAGCAGCAGATAAGTCAAGAGCGAGGAGTGGAGCAGATAAATAAAGAGGGAGGAGCGGAGCAGGTAAATAAAGAGCGGGGAGCGGAGCAGTTAAATAAAAAGCGAGGAGCGGAGCAGGTAAATTAAGAGTGAGGAGCGGAGCAGGTAAATAAAGACCGAGTAGAGCAGCAGGTGAATAAAGAGCGAGGAGTGCAGCAGGTGAATAAAGAGCGAGGAGAGGAGCAGGCAAAGAAATGGCGAGGAATGGAGCAGATAAATAAAGAGCGAGGAGAGGAGCAGGTAAATAAAGAGTGAGGAGTGGAGCTGTTAAATAAAGAGTGAGGAGTGGAGCTGATAAATAAAGAGTGAGGAGTGGAGCTGATAAATAAAGAGTGACGAGTGGAGCAGGTAAATGAAGAGGGAGGAGCGGAGTCGGTAAGGAAAGAATGAGGAGTGGAGCAGGCAAATGAAGTGGGAGGAGAGGAGCAGTTAAATAAAGAGTGAGGAGTGGAGCAGTTTAATAAAGAGCGAGGAGAGGAGCAGGCAAATAAGGTGTGAGGAGAGGAGCAGATAAATAAAGAGCGAGGAGAGGAGCTGATAAAAAAGAGGGAGGAGAGGAGCAGGGAAATAAAGAGTGAGGAGTGGAGCTGATAAATAAAGAGCGAGGAACGGAACAGTTAAATAAAGAGTGAGGAGTGGAGCAGGTAAATAAAGAGCGATGAGAGGAGCAGGTAAATAAAGAGTGAGGAGTGGAGCAGATAAATTTAGAGCGAGTGGCGGAGTCGGTAAGGAAAGAGTGAGGAGTGGAGCAGGTAAATAAAGAGCGAGGAGAGGAGCAGACAAGTAAAGAGCCAGGAGAGGAGCAGATAAATAAAGAGTGTGGAGTGGAGCAGCTAAATAAAGAGCGTGGAGTGGAGAGATAAATAAAGAGCGAGGAGAGTAGCAGGTAAATAATGAGTGAGGAGTGGAGCAGTTAAATAAAGAATGTGGAGTGGAGCTGATAAATAAAGAGCGAGGAGAGGAGCAGGTAAATAAAGAGCGAGGAGTGGAGCAGGTACATAAAGAGCGAGGAGAGGAGCAGGTAAATAAAGAGTGAGGAGTGGAGCTGATAAACAAAGAGCGAGGAGAGGAGCAGGTAAATATAGAGTGAGGAGAGGAGCAGGTAAATAAAGAGTGAGGATGAGGAGCAGGGAAATAATGTGTGAGGAGAGGAGCAGATAAATTAAGAGCGAGGAGTGGAGCTGATAAATAAAGAGCGAGGAGAGGAGCAGGTAAATAAAGAGCGAGGAGAGGACCAGGTAAATAAAGAGTGAGGAGTGGAGCTGATAAACAAAGAGCGAGGAGAGGAGCAGGTAAATATAGAGTGAGGAGAGGAGCAGGTAAATAAAGAGTGAGGAGAGGAGCAGGTAAATAAAGAGCGAGGAGAGGAGCAGGGAAATAAAGAGCGAGGAGAGGAACAGGTAAATACTGCGCGAGGAGAGGAGCAGATAAATAAATAGTGAGGAGAGCAGCAGATAAATAATGAGCGAGGAGAGGAGCAGGTAAATAAATAGTGAGGAGAGGACCAGATAAATAAAGAGCGAGGAGAGGAGCTGTTAAATAAGGAGCGAGGAGTAGAGCAGGTAAATTCAGAGTGAGGAGAGTAGCAGGTAAATAAAGAGTGAGGAGAGGAGCAGGTAAATAAAGAGTGAGGAGAGGAGCAGATAAATAAAGAGTGAGGAGCGGAGCAGATAAATAAAGAGCGAGGAGAGTAGCAGCTAAATAAAGAGCGAGGAGAGTAGCTGGTAAATAAAGAGTGAGGAGAGGAGCAGATTACTTCTGAGCGAGGAGAGGAGCAGGTAAATAAATAGTGAGGAGAGGAGCAGATAAATCAAGAGCGAGGAGAGGAGCAGTTAAATTAAGAGCGAGGAGCGGAGCAGTTAAATAAAGAGCGAGGAGTGGAGCAGGTAAATAAAGAGTGAGGAGTGGAGCAGATAAATTTAGAGCGAGTGGCGGAGTAGGTAAGGAAAGAGTGAGGAGTGGAGCAGGTAAATAAAGAGCGAGGAGAGGAGCAGACAAGTAAAGAGCCAGGAGAGGAGCAGATAAATAAAGAGTGTGGAGTGGAGCAGCTAAATAAAGAGCGTAGAGTGGAGAGATAAATAAAGAGTGAGGAGAGTAGCAGGTAAATAATGAGTGAGGAGTGGAGCAGTTAAATAAAGAATGTGGAGTGGAGCTGATAAATAAAGAGCGAGGAGAGGAGCAGGTAAATAAAGAGCGAGGAGTGGAGCAGGTACATAAAGAGCGAGGAGAGGAGCAGGTAAATAAAGAGTGAGGAGTGGAGCTGATAAACAAAGAGCGAGGAGAGGAGCAGGTAAATATAGAGTGAGGAGAGGTGCAGGTAAATAAAGAGTGAGGATGAGGAGCAGGGAAATAATGTGTGAGGAGAGGAGCAGATAAATTAAGAGCGAGGAGTGGAGCTGATAAATAAAGAGCGAGGAGAGGAGCAGGTAAATAAAGAGTGAGGAGTGGAGCAGGTAAATAAAGAGCGAGGTGAGGAGCAGGTAAATAAAGAGTGAGGAGTGGAGCTGATAAACAAAGAGCGAGGAGAGGAGCAGGTAAATAAAGAGTGAGGAGAGGAGCAGGTAAATAAAGAGTGAGGAGAGGAGCAGGTAAATAAAGAGCGAGGAGAGCAGCAGGGAAATAAAGAGTGAGGAGAGGAGCAGGTAAATAAAGAGTGAGGAGAGGAGCAGGTAAATAAAGAGCGAGGAGAGCAGCAGGGAAATAAAGATCGAGGAGAGGAGCAGATAAAAAAGAGCGAGGAGAGGAGCAGGTAAATACTGAGCGAGGAGAGGAGCAGATAAATAAATAGTGAGGAGAGCAGCAGATAAATAATGAGCGAGGAGAGGAGCAGGTAAATAAATAGTGAGGAGAGGACCAGATAAATAAAGAGCGAGGAGAGGAGCAGTTAAATAAGGAGCGAGGAGTAGAGCAGGTAAATTCAGAGTGAGGAGAGGAGCAGGTAAATAAAGAGTGAGGAGAGGAGCAGGTAAATAAAGAGTGAGGAGAGGAGCAGATAAATAAAGAGTGAGGAGCGGAGCAGATAAATAAAGAGCGAGGAGAGTAGCAGCTAAATAAAGAGCGAGGAGAGTAGCTGGTAAATAAAGAGTGTGGAGTGGAGCAGCTAAATAAAGAGCGTAGAGTGGAGAGATAAATAAAGAGCGAGGAGAGTAGCAGGTAAATAATGAGTGAGGAGTGGAGCAGTTAAATAAAGAATGTTGAGTGGAGCTGATAAATAAAGAGCGAGGAGAGGAGCAGGTAAATAAAGAGCGAGGAGTGGAGCAGGTACATATAGAGCGAGGAGAGGAGCAGGTAAATAAAGAGTGAGGAGTGGAGCTGATAAACAAAGAGCGAGGAGAGGAGCAGGTAAATATAGAGTGAGGAGAGGAGCAGGTAAATAAAGAGTGAGGATGAGGAGCAGGGAAATAATGTGTGAGGAGAGGAGCAGATAAATTAAGAGCGAGGAGTGGAGCTGATAAATAAAGAGCGAGGAGAGGAGCAGGTAAATAAAGAGTGAGGAGGGGAGCAGGTAAATAAAGAGCGAGGTGAGGAGCAGATAAATAAAGAGTGAGGAGTGGAGCTGATAAACAAAGAGCGATGAGAGGAGCAGGTAAATATAGAGTGAGGAGAGGAGCAGGTAAATAAAGAGTGAGGAGAGGAGCAGGTAAATAAAGAGCGAGGAGAGCAGCAGGGAAATAAAGATCGAGGAGAGGAGCAGATAAATAAAGAGCGAGGAGAGGAGCAGGTAAATACTGAGCGAGGAGAGGAGCAGATAAATAAATAGTGAGGAGAGCAGCAGATAAATAATGAGCGAGGAGAGGAGCAGGTAAATAAATAGTGAGGAGAGGACCAGATAAATAAAGAGCGAGGAGAGGAGCAGTTAAATAAGGAGCGAGGAGTAGAGCAGGTAAATTCAGAGTGAGGAGAGGAGCAGGTAAATAAAGAGTGAGGAGAGGAGCAGGTAAATAAAGAGTGAGGAGAGGAGCAGATAAATAAAGAGTGAGGAGCGGAGCAGATAAATAAAGAGCGAGGAGAGTAGCAGCTAAATAAAGAGCGAGGAGAGTAGCTGGTAAATAAAGAGTGAGGAGAGGAGCAGATTACTTCTGAGCGAGGAGAGGAGCAGGTAAACAAATAGTGAGGAGAGGAGCAGATAAATCAAGAACGAGGAGAGGAGCAGTTAAATTAAGAGCGAGGAGCAGAGCAGCTAAATAATGAGTGAGGAGAGGAGCAGATAAATAAAGAGCGTGGAGAGGAGCAGGTCAATAAAGAGCGAGGAGAGGATCAGGGAAATAAAGAGCGAGGAACGGAGCAGGTAAATAAAGAGTGAGGACTTGAGCATTAAATAAAGAGTGAGGAGAGGAGCAGGTAAATAAAGAGTGAGGAGAGGAGCAGGTCAATAAAGAGTGAGGAGTGGAGCAGATAAATAATGAGCGAGGAGAGGAGCAGGTAAATAAAGAGTGAGGAGAGGAGCAGGTAAATAAAGAGTGAGGAGCGGAGCAGATAAATAAAGAGCGACGAGAGGAGCAGGGAAGTAAAAAGCTAGGAGAGGAGCAGATAAATAAAGAGTGAGGAGTGGAGCAGATAAATAAAGAGCGAGGAGAGGAGCTGATAAAAAAGAGGGAGGAGAGGATCAGGGAAATAAAGAGTGAGGAGTGGAGCTGATAAATAAAGAGCGAGGAACGGAGCAGGTAAATAAAGAGTGAGGAGTGGAGCAGATAAATTTAGAGCGAGTGGCGGAGTAGGTAAGGAAAGAGTGAGGAGTGGAGCAGGTAAATAAAGAGCGAGGAGAGGAGCAGACAAGTAAAGAGCCAGGAGAGGAGCAGATAAATAAAGAGTGTGGAGTGGAGCAGCTAAATAAAGAGCGTGGAGTGGAGAGATAAATAAAGAGCGAGGAGAGTAGCAGGTAAATAATGAGTGCGGAGTGGAGCAGTTAAATAAAGAATGTGGAGTGGAGCTGATAAATAAAGAGCGAGGAGAGGAGCAGGTAAATAAAGAGCGAGGAGTGGAGCAGGTAAATAAAGAGCGAGGAGAGGAGCAGGTAAATAAAGAGTGAGGAGTGGAGCTGATAAACAAAGAGTGAGGAGAGGAGCAGGTAAATAAAGAGTGCGGATGAGGAGCAGGGAAATAATGTGTGAGGAGAGGAGCAGATAAATTAAGAGCGAGGAGTGGAGCTGATAAATAAAGAGCGAGGAGAGGAGCAGGTAAATAAAGAGTGAGGAGTGGAGCAGGTAAATAAAGAGCGAGGAGAGGAGCAGGTAAATATCGAGTGAGGAGAGGAGCAGGTAAATAAAGAGTGAGGAGAGGAGCAGGTAAATAAAGAGCGACGAGAGGAGCAGGGAAATAAAGAGCGAGGAGAGGAGCAGATTAATAAAGAGCGAGGAGAGGAGCAGGTAAATACTGAGCGAGGAGAGGAGCAGATAAATAAATAGTTTTGAGAGCAGCAGATAAATAATGAGCGAGGAGAGGAGCAGATAAATAAATAGTGAGGAGAGGACCAGATAAATAAAGAGCGAGGAGAGGAGCAGTTAAATAAAGAGCAAGGAGTAGAGCAGGTAAATTCGGAGTGAGGAGAGGAGCAGGTAAATAAAGAGTGAGGAGAGGAGCAGGTAAATAAATATTAGTGAGGAGAGGAGCAGATAAATAAAGAGTGAGGAGCGGAGCAGATAAATAAAGAGCGAGGAGAGTAGCAGCTAAATAAAGAGCGAGGAGAGTAGCTGGTAAATAAAGAGTGAGGAGAGGAGCAGATTACTTCTGAGCGAGGAGAGGAGCAGGTAAATAAACAGTGAGGAGAGGAGCAGATAAATAATGAGCGAGGAGAGGAGCAGGTAAATAAAGAGTGAGGAGAGGAGCAGGTAAATAAAGAGTGAGGAGCGGAGCAGATAAATAAAGAGCGACGAGAGCAGCAGGGAAGTAAAGAGATAGGAGAGGAGCAGATAAATAAAGAGTGAGGAGTGGAGCAGGTAAATAAAGAGCGATGAGAGGAGCAGGTAAATAAAGAGTGAGGAGAGGAGCAGGGAAATAAAGAGTGAGTTGCGGAGCAGATAAATAAAGAGCTAGGAGAGGAGCAGGTAAATAAAGAGCGAGGAGAGGAGTCGGTTATTAAAGAGCAAGGAGAGGAGCAGGTAAATAAAGAGCGAGGAACGGAGCAGGTAAATAAAGAGTGAGGAGAGGAGCTGATAGAAAAAGAGGGAGGAGAGGAGCAGGTCAAGAAAGAGCGAGGAGCGGAGCAGGTAAATAAAGAGCGAGGAGACGATCAGGTAAATAAAGAGCGAGGAACGGAGCAGGTAAATAAAGACTGAGGACTTGAGCATTAAATAAAGAGTGAGGAGAGGAGCAGGTAAATAAAGAGTGAGGAGAGGAGCAGGTAAATAAAGAGTGAGGAGTGGAGGAGATAAATAATGAGCGAGGAGAGGAGCAGGTAAATAAAGAGCGAGGAGTGGAGCAGATCAATAATGAGCGAGGAGAGGAGCAGGTAAATAAAGAATGAGGAGAGGAGCAGGTAAATAAAGAGTGAGGAGCGGAGCAGATAAATAAAGAACGACGAGAGTCGCAGGTAAATAAAGAGCGAGGAGAGGAGCAGATAAATAATGAGCGAGGAGTAGAGCAGGTAAATAAAGAGCGTGGAGTAGAGCAGGTAAATAAAGAGCGAGGAGAGGAGCAGGTAAATAAAGAGCGTGCAGTAGAGCAGGTAAATAAAGAGCGTGGAGTAGAGCAGATAAATAAAGAGCGAGGAGAGGAGCAGGTAAATAATGAGCGTGGAGTAGAGCAGGTAAATAAAGAGCGAGGAGAGGAGCAGGTAAATAAAGAGCGACGAGAGGAACAGGTAGATAAAGAGTGAGGAGCGGAGCAGATAAATAAAGAGCGAGGAGAGGAGCAGTTAAATAAAGAGCGAGGAGCGGAGCAGTTAAATAAAGAGCGAGGAACGGAGCAGGTGAATAAAGAGTTAGGACTGGAGCAGTTAAAAAAAGATTTAGATGAGCAGGTAAATAAAGAGCGACGAGCAGAGCAGGTGAAGAAAGAGCGAGGAGCGGAGCAGGTAAATAAAGAGCGAGGAGACGATCAGGTAAATAAAGAGCGAGGAACGGAGCAGGTAAATAAAGAGTGAGGACTTGAGCATTAAATAAAGAGTGAGGAGAGGAGCAGGTAAATAAAGAGTGAGAGGAGGAGCAGGTAAATAAAGAGTGAGGAGTGGAGGAGATAAATAATGAGCGAGGAGAGGAGCAGGTAAATAAAGTGTGAGGAGATGAGCAGGTAAATAAAGAGTGAGGAGTGGAGCAGATCAATAATGAGCGAGGAGAGGAGCAGGTAAATAAAGAGTGAGGAGAGGAGCATTTAAATAAAGAGTGAGGAGCGGAGCAGATAAATAAAGAGCGACGAGAGTCGCAGGTAAATAAAGAGCGAGGAGAGGAGCAGATAAATAATGAGCGAGGAGTAGAGCAGGTAAATAAAGAGCGTGGAGTAGAGCAGGTAAATAAAGAGCGAGGAGAGGAGCAGGTAAATAAAGAGCGAGGAGAGGAGCAGGTAAATAAAGAGCGTGGAGTAGAGCAGGTAAATAAATAGTGAGGAGAGGAGCAGGTAAATAAAGAGCGTGGAGTAGAGCAGGTAAATAAAGAGCGAGGAGAGGAGCAGGTAAATAAAGAGCGACGAGAGGAACAGGTAGATAAAGAGCGAGGAACGGAGCAGGTAAATAAAGAGTGAGGACTAGAGCAGTTAAATAAACAGTGAGGAGAGCAGCAGGTAAATAAATAGCGTGTCGAGGAGCAGTTATACAAAGAGCGAGGAGCAGAGCAGCTAAATAAAGAGTGAGGATTGGAGCAGGTAAATAAAGAGCGTGGAGTAGAGCAGGTAAATAAATAGTGAGGAGAGGAGCAGGTAAATAAAGAGCGTGGAGTAGAGCAGGTAAATAAAGAGCGTGGAGTAGAGCAGGTAAATAAAGAGCGAGGAGAGGAGCAGGTAAATAAAGAGCGAGGAGAGGAGCAGGTAAATATTGAGCGTGGAGTAGAGCAGGTAAATAAAGAGCGAGGAGAGGAGCAGGTAAATAAAGAGCGACGAGAGGAACAGGAAGATAAAGAGTGAGGAGCGGTGCAGATAAATAAATAGCGAGGAGAGGAGCAGTTAAATAAAGAGCGAGGAGCGGAGCAGTTAAATAAAGAGCGAGGAGCGGAGCAGGTGAATAAAGAGTTAGGACTGGAGCAGTTAAAAAAAGATTTAGAGGAGCAGGTAAATAAAGAGCGACGAGCAGAGCAGGTCAAGAAAGAGCGAGGAGCGGAGCAGGTAAATAAAGAGCGAGGAGACGATCAGGTAAATAAAGAGCGAGGAACGGAGCAGGTAAATAAAGAGTGAGGACTTGAGCATTAAATAAAGAGTGAGGAGAGGAGCAGGTAAATAAAGAGTGAGAGGAGGAGCAGGTAAATAAAGAGTGAGGAGTGGAGGAGATAAATAATGAGCGAGGAGAGGAGCAGGTAAATAAAGAGTGAGGGGAGGAGCAGGTAAATAAAGAGTGAGGAGTGGAGCAGATCAATAATGAGCGAGGAGAGGAGCAGGTAAATAAAGAGTGAGGAGAGGAGCATTTAAATAAAGAGTGAGGAGCGGAGCAGATAAATAAAGAGCGACGAGAGTCGCAGGTAAATAAAGAGCGAGGAGAGGAGCAGATAAATAATGAGCGAGGAGTAGAGCAGGTAAATAAAGAGCGTGGAGTAGAGCAGGTAAATAAAGAGCGAGGAGAGGAGCAGGTAAATAAAGAGCGAGGAGAGGAGCAGGTAAATAAAGAGCGTGGAGTAGAGCAGGTAAATAAATAGTGAGGAGAGGAGCAGGTAAATAAAGAGCGTGGAGTAGAGCAGGTAAATAAAGAGTGTGGAGTAGAGCAGGGAAATAAAGAACGAGGAGAGGAGCAGGTAAATAAAGAGCGAGGAGAGGAGCAGGTAAATAAAGAGTGTGGAGTAGAGCAGTTAAATAAAGAGCGAGGAGAGGAGCAGCTAAATAAAGAGCGACGAGAGGAACAGGTAGATAAAGAGCGAGGAACGGAGCAGGTAAATAAAGAGTGAGGACTAGAGCAGTTAAATAAACAGTGAGGAGAGCAGCAGGTAAATCAATAGCGTGTCGAGGAGCAGTTATACAAAGAGCGAGGAGCAGAGCAGCTAAATAAAGAGTGAGGATTGGAGCAGGTAAATAAAGAGCGAGGAGAGGAGCAGATAAATAAAGAGCGCGGAGACGAGCAGGTAAATAAAGAGCGAGGAGAGGAGCAGATAAATAAAGAGCGCGGAGAGGAGCAGGTAAATAAAGAGTGAGGAGAGGAGCAGGTAATCAAAGAGCGAGGAGAGGAGCAGGGAAATAAAGAGCGAGGAGAGGAGCAGGTAAATAAAGAGTGAGGAGAGCAGCAGGTAAATAAATAGCGTGTCGAGGAGGAGATATGCAAAGAGCGAGGAGCAGAGCAGCTAAATAAAGAGTGAGGATTGGAGCAGGTAAATAAAGAGGGAGGAGAGGAGCAGATAAATAAAGAGCGCGGAGACGAGCAGGTAAATAAAGAGCGAGGAGAGGAGCAGATAAATAAAGAGCGCGGAGAGGAGCAGGTAAATGAAGAGCGAGGATATGAGCAGGTAAATAAAGAGTGAGGAGAGCAGCAGATAAATAATGAGCGAGGAGCGGAGCATGTAAATAAAGGGTGAGGAGCGGAGCACATAAATAAAGAACGAGGAGAGGAGCAGGTAGATAAAGAGTGAGGAGAGGAGCAGGTAAATAAATAGTGAGGAGAGGGGCAGATAAATAAAGAGCGACGAGAGTAGCAGGTCAATAAAGAGCGAGGAGAGGAGCAGGTAAATAAAGAGTGAGGAGAGGAGCAGGTAAATAAATAGTGAGGAGAGGGGCAGGTAAATAATGAGCGAGGAGAGGAGCAGGTGAATAAAGAGTTAGGACTGGAGCAGTTAAAAAAAGATTTAGAGGAGCAGGTAAATAAAGAGCGACGAGCAGAGCAGGTCAAGAAAGAGCGAGGAGCGGAGCAGGTAAATAAAGAGCGAGGAGACGATCAGGTAAATAAAGAGCGAGGAACGGAGCAGGTAAATAAAGAGTGAGGACTTGAGCATTAAATAAAGAGTGAGGAGAGGAGCAGGTAAATAAAGAGTGAGAGGAGGAGCAGGTAAATAAAGAGTGAGGAGTGGAGGAGATAAATAATGAGCGAGGAGAGGAGCAGGTAAATAAAGAGTGAGGAGAGGAGCAGGTAAATAAAGAGTGAGGAGTGGAGCAGATCAATAATGAGCGAGGAGAGGAGCAGGTAAATAAAGAGTGAGGAGAGGAGCATTTAAATAAAGAGTGAGGAGCGGAGCAGATAAATAAAGAGCGACGAGAGTCGCAGGTAAATAAAGGGCGAGGAGAGGAGCAGAGAAATAATGAGCGAGGAGTAGAGCAGGTAAATAAAGAGCGTGGAGTAGAGCAGGTAAATAAAGAGCGAGGAGAGGAGCAGGTAAATAAAGAGCGAGGAGAGGAGCAGGTAAATAAAGAGCGTGGAGTAGAGCAGGTAAATAAATAGTGAGGAAAGGAGCAGGTAAATAAAGAGCGTGGAGTAGAGCAGGTAAATAAAGAGTGTGGAGTAGAGCAGGGAAATAAAGAACGAGGAGAGGAGCAGGTAAATAAAGAGCGAGGAGAGGAGCAGGTAAATAAAGAGCGTGGAGTAGAGCAGTTAAATAAAGAGCGAGGAGAGGAGCAGCTAAATAAAGAGCGACGAGAGGAACAGGTAGATAAAGAGCGAGGAACGGAGCAGGTAAATAAAGAGTGAGGACTAGAGCAGTTAAATAAACAGTGAGGAGAGCAGCAGGTAAATCAATAGCGTGTCGAGGAGCAGTTATACAAAGAGCGAGGAGCAGAGCAGCTAAATAAAGAGTGAGGATTGGAGCAGGTAAATAAAGAGCGAGGAGAGGAGCAGATAAATAAAGAGCGCGGAGAGGAGCAGGTAAATAAAGAGTGAGGAGAGGAGCAGGTAATCAAAGAGCGAGGAGAGGAGCAGGGAAATAAAGAGCGAGGAGAGGAGCAGGTAAATAAAGAGTGAGGAGAGGAGCAGGTAAACAAAGAGCGAGGAGAGGAGCAGGTAAATAAAGAGTGAGGAGAGGAGCAGATCAATTAAGAGCGAGGAGAGGAGCAGTGAAATCGAGAGCGAGGAGAGGAGCAGGTAAATAAAGAGTGAGGAGCGGAGCAGATAAAGAATGACCGAGGAGAGTAGCAGGTAAATAAAGAGCGAGGAGAGGAGCAGCTAAATAAAGAGTGAGGAGAGGAGCAGATAAATACTGAGCCAGGAGAGGAGCAGGTAAATAAATCGTGAGGAGAGGAGCAGGTAAATAAATAGTGAGGAGTGAAGCAGATAAATAAAGAGCGAGGAGAGGAGCAGTTAATTAAAGAGCGAGGAGCGGAGCAGTTAAATAAAGAGCGAGGAGCGGAGCAGGTGAATAAAGAGTTAGGACTGGAGCAGTTAAAAAAAGATTGAGAGGAGCAGGTAAATAAAGAGCGACGAGCAGAGCAGGTCAAGAAAGAGCGAGGAGCGGAGCAGGTAAATAAAGAGCGAGGAGAGGATCAGGTAAATAAAGAGCGAGGAACGGAGCAGGTAAATAAAGAGTGAGGACTTGAGCATTAAATAAAGAGTGAGGAGAGGAGCAGGTAAATAAAGAGTGAGGAGAGGAGCAGGTAAATAAAGAGTGAGGAGTGGAGGAGATCAATAATGAGCGAGGAGAGGAGCAGGTAAATAAAGAGTGAGGAGAGGAGCAGGTAAATAAAGAGTGAGGAGTGGAGCAGATCAATAATGAGCGAGGAGAGGAGCAGGTAAATAAAGAGCGAGGAGAGGAGCAGATAAATAATGAGCGAGGAGCAGATCAGGTAAATAAAGAGCGTGGAGTAGAGCAGGTAAATAAAGAGCGAGGAGAGGAGCAGGTAAATCAAGAGCGAGGAGAGGAGCAGGTAAATAAAGAGCGTTGAGTAGAGCAGGTAAATAAATAGTGAGGAGAGGAGCAGGTAAATAAAGAGCGTGGAGTAGAGCAGGTAAATAAAGAGCGTGGAGTAGAGCAGGTACATAAAGAGCGAGGAGAGGAGCAGGTAAATAAAGAGCGAGGAGAGGAGCAGGTAAATAAAGAGCGTGGAGTAGAGCAGGTAAATAAAGAGCGAGGAGAGGAGCAGGTAAATAAAGAGTGAGGACTAGAGCAGTTAAATAAACAGTGAGGAGAGCAGCAGGTAAATAAATAGCGTGTCGAGGAGGAGATATGCAAAGAGCGAGGAGCAGAGCAGCTAAATAAAGAGTGAGGATTGGAGCAGGTAAATAAAGAGGGAGGAGAGGAGCAGATAAATAAAGAGCGCGGAGACGAGCAGGTAAATAAAGAGCGAGGAGAGGAGCAGATAAATAAAGAGCGCGGAGAGAAGCAGGTAAATGAAGAGCGAGGATATGAGCAGGTAAATAAAGAGTGAGGAGAGCAGCAGATAAATAATGAGCGAGGAGCGGAGCATGTAAATAAAGGGTGAGGAGCGGAGCACATAAATAAAGAACGAGGAGAGGAGCAGGTAAATGAAGAGCGAGGAGACGAGCAGGTCAATAAAGAGCGAGGAGAGGAGCAGGTAGATAAAGAGTGAGGAGAGGAGCAGGTAAATAAATAGTGAGGAGAGGGGCAGATAAATAAAGAGCGACGAGAGTAGCAGGTCAATAAAGAGCGAGGAGAGGAGCAGGTAAATAAAGAGTGAGGAGAGGAGCAGGTAAATAAATAGTGAGGAGAGGGGCAGGTAAATAATGAGCGAGGAGAGGAGCAGGTAAATAAATAGTGAGGAGCGGATCAGATCAATAAAGAGCGAGGAGTGGAGCAGGTTTATAAAGAGAGAGGAGCGGAGCAGGTAAATAAAGAGCATGGAGCGGAGCAGTTAAATAAAGAGCGAAGAGCGGAGGAGGTAAATAAAGAGCGAGGAGCGGAGGAGGTAAATAAAGATTGAGGAGCGGAGCAGGGAAATTAAGAGTCAGGAGCGGAGTAGGGAAGGAAAGAGTGAGGAGTGGAACAGGTAAGTAAAGAGCCAGGAGAGGAGCAGATAAATAAAGAATGAGGAGTGGAGCTGGTAAATAAAGAGCGAGGAGAGGAGCAGTTAAATAAAGAGTGAGGAGTGGAGCAGGTGAATAAAGAGCGAGGAGAGGAGCAGGTAAATAAAGAGTGAGGAGTAGAGCAGGTAAATAAAGAGTGAGGATTGGAGCAAATAAACAAAGAGCGAGGAGCGGAGCAGCTCAATAAATAGCTAGCAGAGGAGCAGCTAAATATAGAGTGAAGAGAGGAGCAGATAAATAATGAGCGAGGCGAGGAGCAGGTAAATAAAGAGGGAGGAGTAGAGCAGGTAAATAAAGAGCGACGAACGGAGCAGATAAATAAAGAGTGAGGACAAGAGCAGTTAAATAAAGGGTGAGGAGAGGGGCAGGTAAATAAAGAGCGTGGAGAGGAGCAGATATATAAAGAGCGAGGAGAGGAGCAGTTAAGTAAAGAGCGAGGAGAGGAGCAGATAAAGAAAGAGTGAGGAGTGGGGCAGTTAAATAAAGAGCGAGGAGCGGAGCATGTAAATAAAGGGTGAGGAGCGGAGGAGATAAATAAAGAACGATGAGAGGAGCAGCTAAATAAAGAGCGACGAGAGGAGCAGGTAAATAAAGAGCGAGGAGATGAGCAGATAAATGAAGAGCGAGGAGAGCAGCAGGTAAATGAAGAGCGAGGAGAGGAGCAGATAAATAATGAGCGAGGAGAGGAGCAGGTAAATAAATTGTGACGAGAGGAACAGATAAATAAAGAGCGAGGAGAGGAGCAGGTAAATAAAGTGCGTGGAGTAGAGCAGGTAAATAAAGAGCGACGAGAGGAGCAGGTAAATAAAGAGTGAGGACTAGAGCAGTTAAATAAAGAGTGAGGAGAGGAGCAGGTAAATAATGAGTGAGGAGAGGAGCAGGTACATCAAGAGTGAGGAGTGGAGCAGGTAAATAAAGAGTGAGGAGTAGAGCAGGTAAATGAAGAGCGACGAGAGGAGCAGGTAAATAAAGAGTGAGGACTAGAGCAGTTAAATAAACAGTGAGGAGAGGAGCAGGTAAATAGATAGCGTGTCGAGGAGCAGATATACAAAGAGCGAGGAGCAGAGCAGCTAAATAATGAGTGAGGAGATGAGCAGGTACATCAAGAGTGAGGAGTGGAGCAGGTAAATAAAGAGTGAGGAGTAGAGCAGGTAAATGAAGAGCGACGAGAGGAGCAGGTAAATAAAGAGTGAGGACTAGAGCAGTTAAATAAAGAGTGAGGAGAGGAGCAGGTAAATAGATAGCGTGTCGAGGAGCAGATATACAAAGAGCGAGGAGCAGAGCAGCTAAATAATGAGTGAGGAGAGGAGCAGGTACATCAAGAGTGAGGAGTGGAGCACGTAAATAAAGAGTGCGGATTGGAGCAGGTAAATAAAGAGCAAGGAGAGGAGCCGATAAATAAAGAGCGAGGAGACGAGCAGGTAAATAAAGACTGAGGAGAGGAGCTGGTAAATAAAGAGTGAGGAGCGTAGCAGGACATTTAAGAGCACATCGTCGAGCTGGTAAATGTGGAGTGAGGAGCGGATCAGATCAATAAAGAGCGAGGAGAGGAGCAGGTAAATAAAGAGCGAGGAGAGGAGCAGGTAAATAAAGAGTGAGGAGTGCTGGAGGTGGATTACGAGGACAGTTTGGAGCAGGTAAATAAGGAGTGACGAGTGGAGGAGGTCAATAAAGTGTGAAGAGAGGAGCAGGTAATTGAAGAGCGAGGAGCGGTGCAGGTAAATAAAGAGAGAGGAGATTAGCAGGTAAATAAAGAGTGAGGAGCGGAGCAGGTAAATAAAGAGCGAGGAGTGGAGCAGGTAAATAAAGAGTGAGGAGTGAAGCAGATAAATTCAGAGCGAGGAGCGGAGCGGGTAAATAAAAGCGAGGAGCGGAGCAGGTAAATCAAGAACGAGGAGCAGAGCAGGTAATTAAAGAGTGAGGAGCGTAGGAGGTGTATCAAGAGCGAGCAGTGGAGCAGGAAAATAAAGCGTGAGGAATGGAGACGGTAAATAAAGAGGAGTGGAGCAGGTAAATAAAGAGTGAGGAGTGCTGGAGGTGGATTAAGAGCACAGTTTGGAGCATGTGAATAAAGAGTGACGAGTGGAGGAGGTAAATAAAGTGTGAGGAGAGGAGCAGGTAATTTATGAGCGAGGAGAGTAGCAGGCAAATAAAGAGTGAGGAGCGGAGCAGATAAATAAAGAGCGAGGAGAGGAGCAGATAAATAAAGAGTGAGGATTGGAGCAGGTAAATAAACAGCTAGGAGAGGAGCAGATAAATAAAGAGCGAGGAGAGGAGCAGGTAAATAAAGAGTGAGGAGAGGAGCAGGTAAATAAAGAATGAGGAGAGGAGCAGGTAATTTAAGAGCGAGGAGAGGAGCAGGTAAATAAAGAATGAGGAGAGGAGCAGGTAAATTAAGAGCGAGGAGAGGTGCAGATAAATAAAGAGCGTGGAGAGGAGCAGGTAAATTAAGAGCGAGGAGCAGAGCAGGTAAATAAAGAGTGAGGAGATGAGCAGGGAAATAAAGAGTGAGGAGAGGAGCAGGGAAATAAAGAGTGAGGAACGGAGCAGGAAATATAAGAGCATATCGTGGAGCTGGTAAATATAGAGTGTGGAGCGGGTCAGATCAACAAAGAGCGAGGAGTGGAGCAGGTTAATAAAGAGTGAGGAGAGGAGCAGGTAAATAAAGAGTGAGGAGCGGAGCAGGTGAAGAAAGAGCGAGCAGCGGAGCAGGGAAATGAAGAGCGAGGAGAGGAGCAGGTAAATAAAGAACAAGGAGTGGAGCAGATAAATAAAGAACGAGGAGTGGAGCAGGTAAAGAAAGAGGGAGGAGCAGAGCAGGTAAATAATGAGCGAGGAGAGGATCAGGTAAATGAAGTGTGAGGAGAGGAGCAGGCAAAAAAAGAGCGAGGAGAGGAGCAGGTAAATAAAATGTGAGGAGTGCAGCAGGTAAATAAAGAGCGATGAGAGGAGTAGATAAATAAAGAGCGAAGAGAGGAGCAGATAAATAATTGGCGCGGAGAGGAGCAGGTAAATAAAGAATAAAGAGCGGAGCAGATAAATAAAGAGTGAGGAGAGGATCAGGTAAATAAAGAGCGAGGAGCAGAGCTGGTAAATAAAGAGTGAGGAGAGGAGCAGGGAAATAATGAGTGAGTTGCGGAGCAGGAAATATAAGAGCACATCGTGGAGCTGTTCAATACAGAGTGAGGAGCGGATTAGATCAACAAAGAGCGAGGAGTGGAGCAGGAAAATAAAGTGAGGAGCCGAGCAGGTAAATAAAGAGCGAGGAGTGGAGCAGGTAAATAAAGAGTGAGGAGCAGAGCAGGTAAATAAAGAGCGAGGAGAGGTGCAGGTAAATACAGAGCGACGAGAGTAGCAGGTCAATAAAGAGCGAGGAGAGGAGCAGGTAAATAAAGAGTGAGGAGAGGAGCAGGTAAATAAAGAGTGAGGAGAGGAGCAGGTAAATAAATAGTGAGGAGAGGGGCAGATAAATAAAGAGCGACGAGAGTAGCAGGTCAATAAAGAGCGAGGAGAGGAGCAGGTAAATAAAGCGTGAGGAGAGGAGCAGGTAAATAAATAGTGAGGAGCGGATCAGATCAATAAAGAGCGAGGAGTGGAGCAGGTTTATAAAGAGAGAGGAGCGGAGCAGGTAAATAAAGAGCATGGAGCGGAGCAGTTAAATAAAGAGCGAAGAGCGGAGGAGGTAAATAAAGAGCGAGGAGCGGAGGAGGTAAATAAAGATTGAGGAGCGGAGCAGGGAAATTAAGAGTCAGGAGCGGAGTAGGGAAGGAAAGAGTGAGGAGTGGAACAGGTAAGTAAAGAGCCAGGAGAGGAGCAGATAAATAAAGAATGAGGAGTGGAGCTGGTAAATAAAGAGCGAGGAGAGGAGCAGTTAAATAAAGAGTGAGGAGTGGAGCAGGTGAATAAAGAGCGAGGAGAGGAGCAGGTAAATAAAGAGTGAGGAGTAGAGCAGGTAAATAAAGAGTGAGGATTGGAGCAAATAAACAAAGAGCGAGGAGCGGAGCAGCTCAATAAATAGCTAGCAGAGGAGCAGCTAAATATAGAGTGAAGAGAGGAGCAGATAAATAATGAGCGAGGCGAGGAGCAGGTAAATAAAGAGGGAGGAGTAGAGCAGGTAAATAAAGAGCGACGAACGGAGCAGATAAATAAAGAGTGAGGACAAGAGCAGTTAAATAAAGGGTGAGGAGAGGGGCAGGTAAATAAAGAGCGTGGAGAGGAGCAGATATATAAAGAGCGAGGAGAGGAGCAGTTAAGTAAAGAGCGAGGAGAGGAGCAGATAAAGAAAGAGTGAGGAGTGGGGCAGTTAAATAAAGAGCGAGGAGCGGAGCATGTAAATAAAGGGTGAGGAGCGGAGGAGATAAATAAAGAACGATGAGAGGAGCAGCTAAATAAAGAGCGACGAGAGGAGCAGGTAAATAAAGAGCGAGGAGATGAGCAGATAAATGAAGAGCGAGGAGAGCAGCAGGTAAATGAAGAGCGAGGAGAGGAGCAGATAAATAATGAGCGAGGAGAGGAGCAGGTAAATAAATTGTGACGAGAGGAACAGATAAATAAAGAGCGAGGAGAGGAGCAGGTAAATAAAGTGCGTGGAGTAGAGCAGGTAAATAAAGAGCGACGAGAGGAGCAGGTAAATAAAGAGTGAGGACTAGAGCAGTTAAATAAAGAGTGAGGAGAGGAGCAGGTAAATAATGAGTGAGGAGAGGAGCAGGTACATCAAGAGTGAGGAGTGGAGCAGGTAAATAAAGAGTGAGGAGTAGAGCAGGTAAATGAAGAGCGACGAGAGGAGCAGGTAAATAAAGAGTGAGGACTAGAGCAGTTAAATAAACAGTGAGGAGAGGAGCAGGTAAATAGATAGCGTGTCGAGGAGCAGATATACAAAGAGCGAGGAGCAGAGCAGCTAAATAATGAGTGAGGAGAGGAGCAGGTACATCAAGAGTGAGGAGTGGAGCAGGTAAATAAAGAGTGAGGAGTAGAGCAGGTAAATGAAGAGCGACGAGAGGAGCAGGTAAATAAAGAGTGAGGACTAGAGCAGTTAAATAAAGAGTGAGGAGAGGAGCAGGTAAATAGATAGCGTGTCGAGGAGCAGATATACAAAGAGCGAGGAGCAGAGCAGCTAAATAATGAGTGAGGAGAGGAGCAGGTACATCAAGAGTGAGGAGTGGAGCACGTAAATAAAGAGTGCGGATTGGAGCAGGTAAATAAAGAGCAAGGAGAGGAGCCGATAAATAAAGAGCGAGGAGACGAGCAGGTAAATAAAGACTGAGGAGAGGAGCTGGTAAATAAAGAGTGAGGAGCGTAGCAGGACATTTAAGAGCACATCGTCGAGCTGGTAAATGTGGAGTGAGGAGCGGATCAGATCAATAAAGAGCGAGGAGAGGAGCAGGTAAATAAAGAGCGAGGAGAGGAGCAGGTAAATAAAGAGTGAGGAGTGCTGGAGGTGGATTACGAGGACAGTTTGGAGCAGGTAAATAAGGAGTGACGAGTGGAGGAGGTCAATAAAGTGTGAAGAGAGGAGCAGGTAATTGAAGAGCGAGGAGCGGTGCAGGTAAATAAAGAGAGAGGAGATTAGCAGGTAAATAAAGAGTGAGGAGCGGAGCAGGTAAATAAAGAGCGAGGAGTGGAGCAGGTAAATAAAGAGTGAGGAGTGAAGCAGATAAATTCAGAGCGAGGAGCGGAGCGGGTAAATAAAAGCGAGGAGCGGAGCAGGTAAATCAAGAACGAGGAGCAGAGCAGGTAATTAAAGAGTGAGGAGCGTAGGAGGTGTATCAAGAGCGAGCAGTGGAGCAGGAAAATAAAGCGTGAGGAATGGAGACGGTAAATAAAGAGGAGTGGAGCAGGTAAATAAAGAGTGAGGAGTGCTGGAGGTGGATTAAGAGCACAGTTTGGAGCATGTGAATAAAGAGTGACGAGTGGAGGAGGTAAATAAAGTGTGAGGAGAGGAGCAGGTAATTTATGAGCGAGGAGAGTAGCAGGCAAATAAAGAGTGAGGAGCGGAGCAGATAAATAAAGAGCGAGGAGAGGAGCAGATAAATAAAGAGTGAGGATTGGAGCAGGTAAATAAACAGCTAGGAGAGGAGCAGATAAATAAAGAGCGAGGAGAGGAGCAGGTAAATAAAGAGTGAGGAGAGGAGCAGGTAAATAAAGAATGAGGAGAGGAGCAGGTAATTTAAGAGCGAGGAGAGGAGCAGGTAAATAAAGAATGAGGAGAGGAGCAGGTAAATTAAGAGCGAGGAGAGGTGCAGATAAATAAAGAGCGTGGAGAGGAGCAGGTAAATTAAGAGCGAGGAACAGAGCAGGTAAATAAAGAGTGAGGAGATGAGCAGGGAAATAAAGAGTGAGGAGAGGAGCAGGGAAATAAAGAGTGAGGAACGGAGCAGGAAATATAAGAGCATATCGTGGAGCTGGTAAATATAGAGTGTGGAGCGGGTCAGATCAACAAAGAGCGAGGAGTGGAGCAGGTTAATAAAGAGTGAGGAGAGGAGCAGGTAAATAAAGAGTGAGGAGCGGAGCAGGTGAAGAAAGAGCGAGCAGCGGAGCAGGGAAATGAAGAGCGAGGAGAGGAGCAGGTAAATAAAGAACAAGGAGTGGAGCAGATAAATAAAGAACGAGGAGTGGAGCAGGTAAAGAAAGAGGGAGGAGCAGAGCAGGTAAATAATGAGCGAGGAGAGGATCAGGTAAATGAAGTGTGAGGAGAGGAGCAGGTAAATGAAGTGTGAGGAGAGGAGCAGGTAAATAAAGAGCGATGAGAGGAGCAGATAAATAAAGAGCGAAGAGAGGAGCAGGTAAATAATTGGCGCGGAGAGGAGCAGGTAAATAAAGAATAAAGAGCGGAGCAGATAAATAAAGAGTGAGGAGAGGATCAGGTAAATAAAGAGCGAGGAGCAGAGCTGGTAAATAAAGAGTGAGGAGAGGAGCAGGGAAATAATGAGTGAGTTGCGGAGCAGGAAATATAAGAGCACATCGTGGAGCTGTTAAATACAGAGTGAGGAGCGGATTAGATCAACAAAGAGCGAGGAGTGGAGCAGGAAAATAAAGTGAGGAGCCGAGCAGGTAAATAAAGAGCGAGGAGTGGAGCAGGTAAATAAAGAGTGAGGAGCAGAGCAGGTAAATAAAGAGCGAGGAGAGGTGCAGGTAAATACAGAGCGAGGAGAGGAGCAGGTAAATAAAGAGCGAGGAGTGGAGCAGGTAAATAAAGAGTGAGGAGCAGAGCAGGTGAATACAGTGCGAGGAGATGAGCAGATAAATAAAGAGCGAGGAGAGGAGCGGGTAAATAAAGTGTGAGGAGCAGAGCAGGTAAATAAGGAGCGAGGAGAGGAGCAGGTAAATAGAGTGAGGAGAGGAGCAGGTAAATAAAATGTGAGGAGTGCTGCAGGTAAATAAAGAGCGAGGAGAGGAGCAGGTATTTAAAGAGCGTGAAGAGGAGCAGGTAAATAAAGAGAGAGGAGTGGAGCAGGTAAATCAAGAGTGAGGAGTGGAGGGGGTAAATAAAGAGTAAGGAGAGGAGCAGGTATTTAAAGAGCGTGAAGAGGAGTAGGTAAATAAAGAGAGAGGAGTGGAGCAGGTAAATTAAGAGCGAGGAGCGGAGCAGGTAAATAAAGAGCGAGGAGAGGAGCAGGTAAATAAAGAGTGAGGAGTGGAGCAGGTCAATAAAAAGTGAGGAGTGGAGCAGGTAATTAAAGAGTGAGGATCAGAGCAGGTGAATACAGAGCGAGGAGATGAGCAGATAAATAAAGAGCGAGGAGAGGAGCGGGTAAATAAAGTGTGAGGAGCAGATCAGGTAAATAAGTAGCGAGGAGAGGAGCAGGTAAATAGAGTGAGGAGAGGAGCAGGTAAATAAAATGTGAGGAGTGCTGCAGGTAAATAAAGAGCGAGGAGAGGAGCAGGTAAATAAAGAGCGATGAGTGCAGCAGATAAATAAAGGGCGAGGAGAGGAGCAGGTAAATAAAAAGTGAGAAGCAGAGCTGGTAAAAAAAGAGCGAGGAGAGGAGCAGGTAAATACAGATCGAGGAGATGAGCCGGTAAACAAAGAGTGAGGAGAGTTGCAGGTAAACATAGACTGAGGAGCGGAGCAGGTAAATAAAGAGCGAGGAGCGGAGCAGGTAAATAAAGAGCGAGGAGTGGAGCAGGTAAATAAAGGGTGAGGAGCGAAGCAGGTAAACAAACAGTGAGGAGTGGTGGAGGTAAACAATGACTGAGCAGAGGAGCAGGTAAATAAAGAGAGAGGAGAGTAGCACGGAAACAAAAAGCGTGGAGCGGAGCAGTAAATAAAGAGTGAGGAGAGGAGCAGGTATTTAAAGAGCGTGAAGAGGAGCAGGTAAGTAAAGAGAGAGGAGTGGAGCAGGTAAATCAAGAGTGAGGAGTGGAGGGGGTAAATAAAGAGTAAGGAGAGGAGCAGGTATTTAAAGAGCGTGAAGAGGAGCAGGTAAGTAAAGAGAGAGGAGTGGAGCAGGTAAATCAAGAGTGAGGAGTGGAGGGGGTAAATAAAGAGTAAGGAGAGGAGCAGGTATTTAAAGAGCGTGAAGAGGAGCAGGTAAATAAAGAGTGAGGAGCAGAGCAGGTGAATACAGTGCGAGGAGATGAGCAGATAAATAAAGAGCGAGGAGAGGAGCGGGTAAATAAAGTGTGAGGAGCAGAGCAGGTAAATAAGGAGCGAGGAGATGAGCAGGTAAATAAAATGTGAGGAGTGCTGCAGGTAAATAAAGAGCGAGGAGAGGAGCAGGTATTTAAAGAGCGTGAAGAGGAGCAGTGTAAATAAAGAGAGAGGAGTGGAGCAGGTAAATTAAGAGCGAGGAGCGGAGCAGGTAAATAAAGAGCTAGGAGAGGAGCAGGTAAATAAAGAGTGAGGAGTGGAGCAGGTCAATAAAAAGTGAGGAGTGGAGCAGGTAATTAAAGAGTGAGGAGCAGAGCAGGTGAATACAGAGCGAGGAGATGAGCAGATAAATAAAGAGCGTGAAGAGGAGCAGGTAAATAAAGAGAGAGGAGTGGAGCAGGTAAATCAAGAGTGAGGAGTGGCGGGGGTAAATAAAGAGTAAGGAGAGGAGCAGGTATTTAAAGAGCGTGAAGAGGAGTAGGTAAATAAAGAGAGAGGAGTGGAGCAGGTAAATTAAGAGCGAGGAGCGGAGCAGGTAAATAAAGAGCTAGGAGAGGAGCAGGTAAATAAAGAGTGAGGAGTGGAGCAGGTCAATAAAAAGTGAGGAGTGGAGCAGGTAATTAAAGAGTGAGGAGCAGAGCAGGTGAATACAGAGCGAGGAGATGAGCAGATAAATAAAGAGCGAGGAGAGGAGCGGGTAAATAAAGTGTGAGGAGCAGATCAGGTAAATAAGTAGCGAGGAGAGGAGCAGGTAAATAGAGTGAGGAGAGGAGCAGGTAAATAAAATGTGAGGAGTGCTGCAGGTAAATAAAGAGCGAGGAGAGGAGCAGGTAAATAAAGAGCGATGAGTGCAGCAGATAAATAAAGGGCGAGGAGAGGAGCAGGTAAATAAAAAGTGAGAAGCAGAGCTGGTAAAAAAAGAGCGAGGAGAGGAGCAGGTAAATACAGATCGAGGAGATGAGCAGGTAAACAAAGAGTGAGGAGAGTTGCAGGTAAACATAGACTGAGGAGCGGAGCAGGTAAATAAAGAGCGAGGAGCGGAGCAGGTAAATAAAGAGCGAGGAGTGGAGCAGGTAAATAAAGAGTGAGGAGCGAAGCAGGTAAACAAACAGTGAGGAGTGGTGGAGGTAAACAATGAGCAGAGGAGCAGGTAAATAAAGAGAGAGGAGAGTAGCACGGAAACAAAGAGCGTGGAGCGGAGCAGTAAATAAAGAGTGAGGAGAGGAGCAGGTATTTAAAGAGCGTGAAGAGGAGCAGGTAAGTAAAGAGAGAGGAGTGGAGCAGATAAATCAAGAGTGAGGAGTGGAGGGGGTAAATAAAGAGTAAGGAGAGGAGCAGGCATTTAAAGAGCGTGAAGAGGAGCAGGTAAATAAAGAGAGAGGAGTGGAGCAGGTAAATAAAGAGTGAGGAGAGGAGCAGGTGAATAAAGAGCTAGGAGAGGAGCAGGTAAATAAAGAGTGAGGAGTGGAGCAGATCAATAAAAAGTGAGGAGTGAAGGAGGTGAACAAAGAGCACAGTGTGGAGCAGGTAAATAAATAGTGAGAAGTGAAGCAGGTCAATAAAGAGCGAGGAGCGTAGCCGGTAAATATGATGTGGAGATGCCGGTGATGGACTGGGGTTGACAATTGTAAACAATTTTACAACACCAAGTTATAGTCCAGCAATTTTATTTTAAATTCACAAGCTTTCGGAGGCTTCCTCCTTCCTCATTTACCTGAGGAAGGAGGAAGCCTCCGAAAGCTTTTGAATTTAAAATAAAATTGTTGGACTATAACTTGGTGTTGTAAAATTGTTTACAACCGGTAAATATAGAGCGAGGAGTGGAGCAGGTAAATAAAGAGTGAGGAGCAGAGCAGGTAAATAAAGAGTGAGGAGTGGAGGAGGTCTATAAAGAGCGAGTAGTGGAGCAGGAAAATAAAGAGCGAGGAGCGGTGCCGGGAAATAAAGAGTGAGGAGAGGAGTGGTAAATATAGAGCGAGTCGTGGAGCAGGAAAATAAAGAGCGAGGAGCGGTGCCGGTAAATAAAGAGTGAGGAGTGGAGGAGGTGAATAAAGAGCACAGAGTGGAGCACGTAAATAAATAGTGAGAAGTGGAGGAGGTAAATAAAGAGTGAGGAGAGGAGCAGGTAAATAGAGAGGAGAGGAGCAGGTAAATAAAGAGCGAAGTACGGAGCAGGTAAATAAAGAGCGAGGAGTGGAGCAGGTTAATAAAGAGTGAGGAGCGGAGCAGGTAAATAAATAGCGAGGTGTGGAGCTGGGAAATAAAGTGAGGAGCGGAGCAGGGAGATAAAGAGCGAGTAATGGAGCAGGTAAACAAAGAGTGAGGAGAGGAGCAGGTAAATAAAGAGTGAGGAGTGGAGCAGGTAAATAAAGAGCGAGGAATAGAGCAGGTAAATAAAGAGTGAGTAGAGGAGCAGGTAAATGAAGAGTGAGGAGTGGATCAGGGAAATAAAGAGTGAGGAGTGGAGCAGGTAAATAAAGTGAGGAGCGGAGCAGGAAAATAAAGAGCGAGGAGTGGAGCAGGTAAATAAAGTGTGAGGAGTGGAGCAGGGAGATAAAGAGCGAGGAATGGAGCAGGTAAACAAAGAGCGTGGAGAGGAGCAGGTAAATAAAGAGCGAGGAGCGGGGCAGGTCAATAAAGAGCGAGGAGCGGGGCAGGTAAATAAAGATCGTGGAGAGGAGCAGGTAAATAAAGAGCGAGGAGCGGGGTAGGTAAATAAAGAGCGAGGAGCGGGGCAGGTAAATAAAGATCGTTGAGAGGAGCAGGTAAATTAAGAGCGAGGAGAGGAGCAGGTAAACAAAGAGTGAGGAGGGGAGCAGGTAAACAACGAGCGAGGAGTGGAGCAGGTGAACAAAGACTGAGGAGCGGAGCAGGTAAATGAAGAGTGAGGAGTGGAGCAGGTAAATAAAGAGTGAGGAGTGGAGCAGGTAAATAAAGAGCGAGGAGTGGAGGAGGTAAAGAAAGAGCGAGGAGAGTAGGAGGTAAATAATGAGCGAATAGTGGAGCTGGTAAATGAAGAGTGAGGAGAGGAGCAGGTAAATAAAGATAGAGGAGCGGAGCAGGTAAATAAAGAGCGAGGAGCGGAGCAGGTAAATAAAGAGTGAAGAGCGGAGGAGGTGAATAAAGAGCACAGTGTGGAGCAGGAACATAAAGAGTGAGGAGTGGAGGAGGTAAATAAAGAGTGAGGAGAGGAGCAGGTAGATAAAGAGCGAGGAGAGGAGCAGGCAAATAAAGAGCTAGGAATAGAGCAGGTAAATAAAGAGAGGAGCGGGGCAGGTAAATAAAGAGTGAGGAGAGGAGCAGGTTATTTAAGAGAGAGGAGCGGGGCAGGGAGATAAAGAGCGAGGAGAGGAGCAGGTAAATGAAGAGTGAGGATGGAGCAGGTAAATAAAGTGAGCAGCGGAGCAGGTAAATAATGAGTGAGGAGAGGAGGAGCTAAATAAAGAGCGAGGAGCGGGGCAGGTAAATTAATAGCGAGGAGCTGGGCAGGTAAATAAAGAGTGAGGAGTGGAGCAGGGAAATAAAGAGCGAGGATTGGAGCAGTGAAACAAAGAGTGAGGAGAGGAGCAGGTAAATAAAGAGCGAGGAGAGGAGTAGTTAAATAAAGGGCGAGGTGTGGAGCTCGTAAATGAAGAGCGAGGATTGGAGCAGGGAAACAAAGAGTGAGGAGAGGAGCAGGTAAATAAAGAGCGAAGAGCGGAGCAGGAAAATAAAGAGCGAGGAGTGGGGTAGGTAAATAAAGAGCGAGGAGCGGGGCAGGTCAATAAAGATCGTGGAGAGGAGCAGGTAAATTAAGAGTGAGGTGCGGAGCAGGTAAATAAAGGGAGAGGAGCGGAGCAGGTAAATAAAGAGCGAGGGGAGGAGCAGGTAAAAAATGAACGATGAGTGGAGCAGTTAAAAAAAGAGTGAGGAGCGGAGCAGGTAGATAAAGAGCGAGAAGAGGAGCAGGCAAATAAAGAGAGAGGAATAGAGCAGGGACATAAAGAGTGTGGAGAGGAGCAGGTAAATAGAGTGCGGAGTGGTGTCGGGAGATAAAGAGCGAGGAATAGAGCAGGTAAATAAAGAGTGAGGAGCGCAGCAGGTAAATGAAGAGCGAGGAGCGGAGCAGGAAAATAAAGTGAGGGGCGGAGCAGGTAAATAAAGAGTGAGGAGCAGAGCAGGTAAATAAAGAGCGAGGAGAGGTGCAGGTAAATACAGAGCGAGGAGATGAGCAGATAAATAAAGAGCGAGGAGTGGAGCAGGTAAAGAAAGAATGAGGAGCGGACCAGGTAAATAAAGAGTGAGGAGAGGAGCAGGTAAATAATGAGTGAGTAGTGGAGCAGGTAGTTAAATAGTGAGGCGCTGGGCAGGTAAAAAATAAGCGAGGAGTGGAGCAGCTAAATAAAGAGTGAAGAGTGGAGCAGCTGAATAAAGAGCGAGGAGCGGAGCAGGTAAATAAAGAGTGAGGAGAGGAGCAGGTAAATTAAGAGCGAGGAGCGGAGCAGGTAAATAAAGAGTGTGGAGTGGAACAGGTAAATTAATAGCGAGGAGCTGGGCAGGTAAATAAAGGGTGAAGAGTCGAGTAGTTGAATAAAGAGTGTGGAGCGGAGCAGGTAAATAAAGAGTGAGGTGCGGAGCAGGTAAATAAAGGGAGAGGAGCGGAGCAGGTTAATAAAGAGCGAGGGGAGGAGCAGGTAAAAAATGAACGATGAGTGGAGCAGTTAAAAAAAGAGTGAGGAGCGGAGCAGGTCGATAAAGAGCGAGGAGAGGAGCAGGCAAATAAAGAGAGAGGAATAGAGCAGGGAAATAAAGAGTGTGGAGAGGAGCAGGTAAATAGAGTGCGGAGTGGTGTCGGGAGATAAAGAGCGAGGAATAGAGCAGGTAAATAAAGAGTGAGGAGCGCAGCAGGTAAATGAAGAGCGAGGAGTGGAGCAGGTAAATAGTGAGGAGCAGAGCAGGTAAATAAAGAGCGAGGAGAGGTGCAGGTAAATACAGAGCGAGGAGATGAGCAGATAAATAAAGAGCGAGGAGTGGAGCAGGTAAATAAAGAGTGAGGAGAGGAGCAGGTAAATAATGAATGAGTAGTGGAGCAGGTAGATAAATAGTGAGGCGCTGGGCAGGTAAAAAATAAGCGAGGAGTGGAGCAGCTAAATAAAGAGTGAAGAGTGGAGCAGCTAAATAAAGAGTGAAGAGTGGAGCAGCTAAATAAAGAGCGAGGAGCGGAGCAGGTAAATAAAGAGTGAGGAGAGGAGCAGGTAAATAAAGAGCGTGGAGTGGAACAGGTAAATTAATAGCGAGGAGCTGGGCAGGTAAATAAAGAGTGAGGAGCGGAGCAGGTAAATAAAGAGTGACGAGCGCAGCAGTTTAATGAAGGGAGAGGAGCGGAGCAGGTAAATAATGATCGAGGGTATGAGCAGGTAAATAAAGAGCGAGGGGAGGAGCAGATAAATTAAGAGCCAGGAGCGGTGCAGGTAAATAAAGGGTGAAGAGTGGAGTAGTTTAATAAAGAGTGTGGAGCGGAGCAGGTAAATAAAGAGTGAGGTGCGGAGCAGGTCCATGAAGGGAGAGGAGCGGAGCAGGTAAATAAAGAGCGAGGGGAGGAGCAGGTAAGAAATGAACGATGAGTGGAGCAGTTAAAAAAAGAGTGAGGAGCGGAGCAGGTAGATAAAGAGCGAGGAGAGGAGCAGGCAAATAAAGAGAGAGGAATAGAGCAGGGAAATAAAGAGTGTGGAGAGGAGCAGGTAAATAGAGTGCGGAGTGGTGTCGGGAGATAAAGAGCGAGGAATAGAGCAGGTAAATAAAGAGTGAGGAGCGCAGCAGGTAAATGAAGAGCGAGGAGCGGAGCAGGAAAATTAAGTGAGGGGCGGAGCAGGTAAATAAAGAGCGAGGAGTGGAGCAGGTAAATAAAGAGTGAGGAGCAGAGCAGGTAAATAAAGAGCGAGGAGAGGTGCAGGTAAATACAGAGCGAGGAGATGAGCAGATAAATAAAGAGCGAGGAGTGGAGCAGGTAAAGAAAGAGTGAGGAGTGGACCAGGCAAATAAAGAGTGAGGAGAGGAGCAGGTAAATAATGAGTGAGCAGAGGAGCAGGTAAATAAAGAGTGAGGAGTGGAGCAGTTAACTGAAGAGAGAGGATTGGAGCAGATAAATAAATAGAGAGGAGCGGGGCAGGTAAATACAGAGCGAGGAGTGGAGAAGATAAAGAAAGAGTGAGGAGCGGAGCAGGTAAATAAAGAGTGAGCAGAGCAGCAGGTAAATAAAGAGTGAGGAGTGGAGGAGTTTACTGAAGAGAGAGGAGTGGAGCAGATAAATAAATAGAGAGGAGCGGGGCAGGTAAATGAAGAGCGAGGAGTGGAGCTGGTAAATAAAGATTGAGCAGCGGGGCAGGTTAAAAAGACTGAGGAGCGGAGCAGGCAAATAAAGAGAGCGGAGCGGAGCAGGTAAATAAAGAGCGAGGAGAGGAGCAGGTAAATAAAGAGCGAGGAGCGGAGCAGGCAAATAAAGAGTGAAGAGTGGAGCAGGCAAATACATTACGAAGAGTGGAGCAGGTAAATAAAGTGTGAGGAGAGGAGCAGGTGAACAAAGAGTGAGGAGCGATGCAGGTAACTAAAGAGTGAAGAGTGGAGCAGTTCAGTAAAGAGAGAGCAGTTGATCAGGTTCATAAAGACCGAGGAGTGGAGCAGGTAAATAAAGAGCGAGGAGCGGAGCAGGCAAATAAAGAGCTAGGAGTGGAGCAGGTAAATAAAGAGTGAAGAGTGGAGCAGGTAAATGAAGAGTGAGGAGTGGAGCAGGTAAATACAGAGCGAGGGGAGGAGCAGGTAAGAAATGAACGATGAGTGGAGCAGTTAAAAAAAGAGTGAGGAGCGGAGCAGGTAGATAAAGAGCGAGGAGAGGAGCAGGCAAATAAAGAGAGAGGAATAGAGCAGGGAAATAAAGAGTGTGGAGAGGAGCAGGTAAATAGAGTGCGGAGTGGTGTCGGGAGATAAAGAGCGAGGAATAGAGCAGGTAAATAAAGAGTGAGGAGCGCAGCAGGTAAATGAAGAGCGAGGAGCGGAGCAGGAAAATTAAGTGAGGGGCGGAGCAGGTAAATAAAGAGCGAGGAGTGGAGCAGGTAAATAAAGAGTGAGGAGCAGAGCAGGTAAATAAAGAGCGAGGAGAGGTGCAGGTAAATACAGAGCGAGGAGATGAGCAGATAAATAAAGAGCGAGGAGTGGAGCAGGTAAAGAAAGAGTGAGGAGTGGACCAGGCAAATAAAGAGTGAGGAGAGGAGCAGGTAAATAATGAGTGAGCAGAGGAGCAGGTAAATAAAGAGTGAGGAGTGGAGCAGTTAACTGAAGAGAGAGGATTGGAGCAGATAAATAAATAGAGAGGAGCGGGGCAGGTAAATACAGAGCGAGGAGTGGAGAAGATAAAGAAAGAGTGAGGAGCGGAGCAGGTAAATAAAGAGTGAGCAGAGGAGCAGGTAAATAAAGAGTGAGGAGTGGAGGAGTTTACTGAAGAGAGAGGAGTGGAGCAGATAAATAAATAGAGAGGAGCGGGGCAGGTAAATGAAGAGCGAGGAGTGGAGCTGGTAAATAAAGATTGAGCAGCGGGGCAGGTTAAAAAGACTGAGGAGCGGAGCAGGCAAATAAAGAGAGCGGAGCGGAGCAGGTAAATAAAGAGCGAGGAGAGGAGCAGGTAAATAAAGAGCGAGGAGCGGAGCAGGCAAATAAAGAGTGAAGAATGGAGCAGGCAAATACATTACGAAGAGTGGAGCAGGTAAATAAAGTGTGAGGAGAGGAGCAGGTGAATAAAGAGTGAGGAGCGATGCAGGTAACTAAAGAGTGAAGAGTGGAGCAGTTCACTAAAGAGAGAGCAGTTGATCAGGTTCATAAAGACCGAGGAGTGGAGCAGGTAAATAAAGAGCGAGGAGCGGAGCAGGCAAATAAAGAGCTAGGAGTGGAGCAGGTAAATAAAGAGTGAAGAGTGGAGCAGGTAAATGAAGAGTGAGGAGTGGAGCAGGTAAATACAGAGCGAGGAGTGGAGAAGATAATGAAAGAGTGAGGAGCGGAGCAGGTAAATAAAGAGTGAGCAGAGGAGCAGGTAAATAAAGAGTGAGGAGTGGAGCAGTTAAATAAAGAGAGAGGAGTGGAGCAGATAAATAAACAGAGAGGAGCGGGGCAGGTAAATGAAGAGCGAGGAGTGGAGCTGGTAAATAATGAGTGAGCAGCGGGGCAGGATAAAAAGACTGAGGAGCGGAGCAGGCAAATAAAGAGAGCGGAGAGGAGCAGGTAAAAAAAGAGCGAGGAGCGGAGCAGGCAAATAAAGAGCGAGGAGTGGAGCAGGTATATAAAGAGTGAAGAGTGGAGCAGGCAAATACATTACGAAGAGTGGAGCAGGTCAATAAAGAGTGAGGAGAGGAGCAGGTGAATAAAGAGTGAGGAGCGGAGCAGGTAACTAAAGAGTGAGGAGCGGAGCAGCTGAATAAAGAGCGAGGAGAGGAGCAGGTAAATTAAGATCGAGGAGAGGAGCAGGTGAATAAAGAGCGAGGAGAGGAGCAGGTAAATAAAGATCGAGGAGAGGAGCAGGTAAATAAAGATCGAGGAGCGGAGCAGGCAAATAAAGAGTGAAGAGTGGAGCAGGCAAATACATTACGAAGAGTGGAGCAGGTAAATAAAGAGTGAGGAGAGGAGCAGGTGAATAAAGAGTGAGGAGCGATGCAGGTAACTAAAGAGTGAAGAGTGGAGCAGTTCACTAAAGAGAGAGCAGTTGATCAGGTTCTTAAAAACCGAGGAGTGGAGCAGGTAAATAAAGAGGGAGGAGAGGAGCAGGCAAATAAAGAGCTAGGAGTGGAGCAGGTAAATAAAGAGTGAAGAGTGGAGCAGGTAAATGAAGAGTGAGGCGTGGAGCAGGTAAATACAGAGCGAGGAGTGGAGAAGATAATGAAAGAGTGAGGAGCGGAGCAGGTAAATAAAGAGTGAGCAGAGGAGCAGGTAAATGAAGAGTGAGGAGTGGAGCAGTTAAATAAAGAGAGAGGAGTGGAGCAGATAAATAAACAGAGAGGAGCCGGGCAGGTAAATGAAGAGCGAGGAGTGGAGCTGGTAAATAAAGAGTGAGCAGCGGGGCAGGTTAAAAAGACTGAGGAGCGGAGCAGGCAAATAAAGAGAGCGGAGAGGAGCAGGTAAATAAAGAGCGAGGAGAGGAGCAGGTAAATAAAGAGCGAGGAGCGGAGCAGGCAAATAAAGAGTGAAGAGTGGAGCAGGCAAATACATTACGAAGAGTGGAGCAGGTAAATAAAGAGTGAGGAGAGGAGCAGGTGAATAAAGAGTGAGGAGCGGAGCAGGTGAATAAAGAGTGAGGAGCGGAGCAGGTAACTAAAGAGTGAAGAGTGGAGCAGTTCACTAAAGAGAGAGCAGTGGATCAGGTTAATAAAGACCGAGGAGTGTAGCAGGTAAATAAAGAGCGAGGAGCGGAGCAGGCAAATAAAGAGTGAAGAGTGGAGCAGGCAAATACATTACGAAGAGTGGAGCAGGTAAATAAAGAGTGAGGAGAGGAGCAGGTGAATAAAGAGTGAGGAGCGATGCAGGTAACTAAAGAGTGAAGAGTGGAGCAGTTCACCAAAGAGAGAGCAGTTGATCAGGTTCTTAAAAACCGAGGAGTGGAGCAGGTAAATAAAGAGGGAGGAGAGGAGCAGGCAAATAAAGAGCTAGGAGTGGAGCAGGTAAATAAAGAGTGAAGAGTGGAGCAGGTAAATGAAGAGTGAGGAGTGGAGCAGGTAAATACAGAGCGAGGAGTGGAGAAGATAATGAAAGAGTGAGGAGCGGAGCAGGTAAATAAAGAGTGAGCAGAGGAGCAGGTAAATGAAGAGTGAGGAGTGGAGCAGTTAAATAAAGAGAGAGGAGTGGAGCAGATAAATAAACAGAGAGGAGCGGGGCAGGTAAATGAAGAGCGAGGAGTGGAGCTGGTAAATAAAGAGTGAGCAGCGGGGCAGGTTAAAAAGACTGAGGAGCGGAGCAGGCAAATAAAGAGAGCGGAGAGGAGCAGGTAAATAAAGAGCGAGGAGAGGAGCAGGTAAATAAAGAGCGAGGAGCGGAGCAGGCAAATAAAGAGTGAAGAGTGGAGCAGGCAAATACATTACGAAGAGTGGAGCAGGTAAATAAAGAGTGAGGAGAGGAGCAGGTGAATAAAGAGTGAGGAGCGGAGCAGGTAACTAAAGAGTGAAGAGTGGAGCAGTTCACTAAAGAGAGAGCAGTGGATCAGGTTAATAAAGACCGAGGAGTGTAGCAGGTAAATAAAGAGCGAGGAGCGGAGCAGGCAAATAAAGAGTGAAGAGTGGAGCAGGCAAATACATTACGAAGAGTGGAGCAGATAAATAAAGAGTGAGGACAGGAGCAGGTGAATAAAGAGTGAGGAGAGGAGAAGGTAAATAAAGAGTGAGGAGCGGAGCAGCTGAATAAAGAGCGAGGAGAGGAGCAGGTAAATTAAGATCGAAGAGAGGAGCAGGTGAATAAAGAGCGAGGAGAGGAGCAGGTAAATTAAGATCGAGGAGAGGAGCAGGTGAATAAAGAGCGAGGAGAGGAGCAGGTAAATAAAGATCGAGGAGAGGAGCAGGTGAATAAAGAGCGATGAGCGGAGCAGGCAAATAAAGTGAGGAGCGGAGCAGGTCAATAAAGAGAGCGGAGCGGAGGAGGTAAATAAAAAGCGAGGAGCGGAGCAGGTAAATAAAGTTCGAGGAGCGGAGCAGGTAAATAAAGAGTGAGGAGAGGAGCAGGTAAATAAAGAGAGAGAAGTAGAGCAGGTAAATTAAGAGCGAGGAGTAGAGCAGGTAAATAAAGAGCAAGGAGCGGAGCAGGTAAATAAAGAGCCAGGAGCGGAGCAGGTCAACAAAGAGAGAGGATTGGAGCAGGTAAATAATGAGCGAGGAGTGGAGCAGGTAAACAAAGAGCGAGGAGCGGAGCAGGTAAACAAAGAGAGAGGATTGGAGCAGGTAAATAATGAGCGAGGAGTGGAGCAGGAAAACAAAGAGCGAGGAACGGAGCAGTTGAACAAAGATCGTGGAGAGGAGCAGGTCAATAAAGAGCGAGGAGAGAAGCAGGTAAATTTAGAGCGTGGAGCGGAGCAGGTCAATAAAGAGTGAGGAGCGGAGCAGGTAAATAAAGAGTGAGGAGAGGAGCAGGTAAATAAAGAGAGAGAAGTGTACCTGGTTAATGAAGAGCGAGGAGTGGAGCAGGTAAATAAAGAGCGAGGAGTAGAGCAGGTGAATAAAGAGCGAGGAGCGGAGCAGGTAAACAAAGAGAGAGGATTGGAGCAGGTAAATAATGAGCGAGTAGTGGAGCAGGTAAATAAAGAGCGAGGAGCGGAGCAGGTAAACAAAAATCGTGGAGAGGAGCAGGTAAATTAAGAGCGAGGAGCTGGGCAGTTAAATAAAGATCGAGGAGAGGAGCAGGTAATTTCAGAGCAAGGAGCTGGGCAGGTAAATAAAGATCGAGGAGACTGAGCAGGTAAACAAAGAGTGAGGAGAGGAACGGGTAAACAACGAGCGAGGAGTGGAGCAGGTGAACAAAGACTGAGGAGCGGAGCAGGTAAATGAAGAGCGAGGAGTGGAGCAGGTAAGCAAAGTGTGAGGAGTGGAGGAGGTAAATAAAGAGCGAGGAGTGGAGGAGGTAAATAAAGAGTGAGCAGAGTAGCAGCTAAATAAATAGCGATGAGAGCAGCAGGAAAACAAAGAGCGTGGAGCGGAGCAGTAAATAAAGAGTGAGGAGAGGAGCCTGTAAATAATGAGCGAATAGTGGAGCAGGTAATTAAAGAGCGAGAAGCGGAGCAGTTAAATAAAGAGCGAGGAGCGGAGCAGGTAAATAAAGAGCGAGGAGCGGAGTCGGCAAATAAAGAGTGAGGAGATGAGCAGGTCAATAAAGAGAGCGGAGCAGAGCAGGTCATAAAAGAGCGAGGAGAGGAGCAGGAAATAAAGAGCGAGGAGAGGAGCAGGTAAATAAAGAGCGAAGAGAGGAGCAGATAAATAATTAGCGCGGAGAGGAGCAGTTAAATAAAGAGTGCGAGCGGAGCAGGAAATTTATGAGCACATCGTGGAGCTGGTAAATAAAGTGTGAGGAGCGTATCAGATCAATAAAGAGCGAGGAGTGGAGCAGGTTAATAAAGAGTGAGGAGAGGAGCAGGTAAATGAAGAGCGAAGAGAGGAGCAGCTAAATAAAGAGCGATGTGCGGAGCAGGTAAATAAAGAGTGAGGAGTGGAGCTGATAAATAAAGAGAGAGGAGAGGAGCAGGTGAATAAAGTGAGGAGTGGAGCAGGGAGATAAAGAGCGAGGAATGGAGCAGGTAAATAAAGAGCGAGGTGTGGAGCTCGCAAATGAAGAGTGAGGAGTGGAGCAGGTAAATAAAGTGAGGAGCGGAGCAGGAAAATAAAGAGCGAGGAGCGGGGTAGGTAAATAAAGAGCGAGGAGAGGAGCAGGTAAATTAAGAGCGAGGAGCTGGGCAGGTAAATAAAGAGTGAGGAGCGGAGCAGGTAAATAAAGAGTGACGAGCGGAGCAGGTTAATGAAGGGAGAGGAGCGGAGCAGGGAAATAAAGAGCGAGGAGAGGAGCAGGCAAATAAAGAGCGCGGAATAGAGCAGGTAAATAAAGAGTGAGGAGAGGAGCAGGTAAATAGAGTGCGGAGTGGAGCAGGGAGATAAAGAGCGAGGAATAGCGCAGGTAAATAAAGAGTGAGGCGCGGGGCAGGGTGATAAAGAGCGAGGAATAGAGCAGGTAAATAAAGAGAGAGGAGCGGGCACATAAATAAAGATTGAGGAGAGGAGCAGGTAATTGAAGAGAGAGGATGGAGCAGGTAAATAAAGAGTGAGGAGTGGGGCAGCTAAATAAAGAGCGAGGAGCTGAGCAGGTAAATAAAGAGTGAGGAGAGGAGCAGGTTAATAAAGAGTGAGGAGAGGAGCAGGTAAATAAAGTGAGGAGTGGAGCAGGTAAAGAAAGAGTGAGGAGCGGAGCAGGTAAAGAAAGAGTGAGGAGTGGAGCAGGTAAATAAAGAGTGAGGAGTGGAGCAGGTAACTAAAGAGAGAGGAGTGGAGCAGATAAATAAAGAGAGAGGAGTGGGGCAGGTAAATGAAGAGAGAGCAGTGGGGCAGCTAAATGAAGAGCGAGGAGTGGAGCTGGTAAACAAAGAGTGAGCAGCGGGGCAGGTTAATAAAGACTGAGGAGCGGAGCAGGCAAATAATGAGCGAGGAGAGGAGCAGGTAAACAAAGAGCGAGGAGCGGAGCAGGTAAATAAAGAGTGAAGAGAGGAGCAGGTCAATAAAGAGCGTGTTGCGGAGCAGGTAAATAAAGTGAGGAGAGGAGCAGGTAAACAAAGAGCGAGGAGTGGAGCAGTTTAATAAAGAGCGAGGAGTGGAGCAGGTAAATAAATAGCGAGGAGAGGAGCAGGCAAATAAAGAGCGAGGAGTGGAGCAAGTAAATAAAGGGTGAAGAGTGGTGCAGGCAAATACATTACGAAGAGTGGAACAGGTAAATAAAGAGTGAGGAGAGGAGCAGGTAAATAAAGAGTGAGGAGCGGAGAAGGTAAATAAAGAGAGAGGAGCGGAAAAGGTTAATAAAGAGCGAGGAGAGGAGCAGGTAAATAAAGAGCGAGGAGTGGAGCAGGTAAATAAAGATCGAGGAGAGGAGCAGGTCAATAAAGAGCGTGTAGCGGAGCAGGTAAATAAAGTGAGGAGAGGAGCAGGTGAACAAAGAGCGAGGAGAGGACCAGGTAAATAAAGATCGAGGAGAGAAGCAGGTAAATTAAGAGAGAGAAGTGTATCAGGTTAATAAAGAGTGAGGAGCGGAGCAGGTAAATAAAGAGTGAGGAGAGGAGCAGGTAAATAAAGAGCGAGGAGAGAAGCAGGTCAATTAAGAGAGAGAAGTGTATCAGGTTAATAAAGAGTGAGGAGCGGAGCAGGTAAATAAAGAGTGAGCAGAGGAGCAGGTAATTAAAGAGAGAGGAGCGGGGCAGGGAGATCAGGAGCGAGGAGAGGAGCAGGTAAATAATGAGTGAGGATGGAGCAGGTAAATAAAGTGAGGAGCGGAGCAGCTGAATAAAGAGTGAGGAGAGGAGCAGCTAAATAAAGAGCGAGGAGCAGGGCAGGTAAATACAGAGTGAGGAGAGGAGCAGGATAATAAATAGTGAGGAGAAGAGCAGGTGAATAAAGAGCGAGGAGCGGAGCAGGTAAATAAAGAGCGAAGGCGGAGCAGGAAAATTAAGAGTGAGGAGAGGAGCAGGTAAATAAAGAGCTTAGAGTGGAGCAGGTAAATAAAGAGTGAGAAGAGGAGCAGGGAAATAATGTGTGAGGAGAGGAGCAGGTAAATAAAGAGCGAGGAGCGGTGGAGGTAAATAAAGAGCGAGGAGCGGAGCAGCTATATATAGAGCGAGGAGAGGAGCAGGGAAATAAAGAGTGAGGAGCAGAGCACTTGAATAAAGAACGAGGAGCGGTGCAGGTAAATAAAGAGTGAGGAGCGGAGAAGGTAAATAAAGAGCGAGGAGAGGAGCAGGTAAATAAAGAGCGAGGAGTGGAGCAGGTAAATAAAGATCGAGGAGAGGAGCAGGTCGATAAAGAGCGAGTAGCGGAACAGGTAAATAAAGTGAGGAGAGGAGCAGGTAAACTAAGAGCTAGGAGAGGAGCAGGTAAATAAAGAGCGAGGAGAGAAGCAGGTAAATTAAGAGAGAGAAGTGTATCAGGTTCATAAAGAGTGAAGAGCGGAGCAGGTAAATAAAGAGTGAGGAGAGGAGCAGGTAAATAAAGAGAGAGCGGTGTAGCAGGTTAATAAAGAGCGAGGAGAGGAGCAGGTAAATAAAGAGCGAGGAGAGGAGCAGGTAAATAAAGAGTGAGGAGTGGAGGTGGTAAATGAAGAGTGAGGAGAGGAGCAGGTAAATAAAGAGCGAGGAGTGGAGCAGGTAAATAAAGAGCGAGGAATGGAGCAGGGAAATTAAGAGTGAGGAGAAGAGCAGGTAAATAAAGAGCTTAGAGTGGAGCAGGTAAATAAAGAGTGAGCAGAGGAGCAGGGAAATAAAGTGTGAGGAGAGGAGCAGGTCAATAAAGAGCGAGGAGCGGAGCAGGTAAATAAAGAGCGAAGAGCGGAGCAGGAAAATTAAGAGTGAGGAGAGGAGCAGGTAAATAAAGAGCTTAGAGTGGAGCAGGTAAATAAAGAGTGAGGAGCGGAGCAGGTAAATAAAGAGTGAGCAGAGGAGCAGGTAATTAAAGAGAGAGGAGCGGGGCACGGAGATAAGGAGCGAGGAGAGGAGCAGGTAAATGATGAGTGAGGATGGAGCAGGTAAATAAAGTGAGGAGCGGAGCAGCTGAATAAAGAGTGAGGAGAGGAGCAGCTAAATAAAGGGCGAGGAGCGGGGCAGGTAAATACAGAGTGAGGAGAGGAGCAGGATAATAAATAGTGAGGAGAACAGCAGGTAAATTAAGAGCGAGGAGCGGAGCAGGTAAATAAAGAGCGAAGAGCGGAGCAGGAAAATTAAGAGTGAGGAGAGGAGCAGGTAAATAAAGAGCTTAGAGTGGAGCAGGTAAATAAAGAGTGAGAAGAGGAGCAGGGAAATAAAGTGTGAGGAGAGGAGCAGGTAAATAAAGAGCGAGGAGCGGTGCAGGTAAATAAAGAGCGAGGAGAGGTGCAGGTAAATAAAGAGCGAGGAGCGGAGCAGCTAAATACAGAGCGAGGAGAGGAGCAGGGAAATAAAGAGTGAGGAGCAGAGCACATGAATAAAGAACGAGGAGCGGTGCAGGTAAATAAAGAGTAATGAGCGGAGCAGGTAAATAAAGAACGAGGAGAGGAGCAGGTAAACAAAGAGTGAGGAGAGGAGAAGGTAAATAAAGAACGAGGAGCGGAGCAGGTAAATAAAGAGTGAGGAGACAAGCAGGAAATTAAAGAGTGAGGAGAGGAGCAGGTAAATAAAGAACGAGGAGAGGAGCAGGTAATTAAAGAGTGAGGAGAGGAGCAGGAAATTAAAGAGTGAGGAGAGGAGCAGGTAAATAAAGAGTGAGGGGAGGAGCAGGTAAACCATGAACGAGGAGTGGAGCAGTTAAAAAAAGAGTGAGGAGCGGTGCAGGTAAATAAAGAGTGAGGAGAGGAGCAGGTAAATAAAGAGTGAGGAGTGGAGCAGGTCAATAAAGGGTGAGGAGCGGAGCAGGAAAATGAAGAGCGAGGAGCGGAGCAGCTAAATATAGAGCGAGGAGAGGAGCAGGGAATTAAAGAGTGAGGAGCAGAGCAGGTAAAGAAAGAGCGAAGAGCGGAGCAGTTAAATAAAGAGCGAAGAGCGGAGCAGGTAAATGAAGAGTGAGGAGAGGAGCAGCGAAATAAAGAGTGAGGAGCGGTGCACGTAAATAAAGAGTGAGGAGAGGAGCAGGTAAATAAAGAGCGAGGAGAGGAGAAGGTAAATAAAGAGTGAGGAGTGGAGCAGTTTAATAAAGTGAGGAGTGGAGCAGGGAAAGAAAGAGCGAGGAGAGGAGCAGGTAAATTGAGAGCGAGGAGCGGAGCAGGTAAATAAAAAGCGAGGAGAGGAGCAGGTAAATAAAGATTGAGGAGCGGAGCAGGTAAATAAAGAGTGAGGAGCGGAGCAGATAAATAAAGAGTGAGGAGAGGAGCAGGCAAATAAAGAGAGAGAAGTGTAGCAGGTTAATAAATAGCGACGAGTGGAGCAGGTAAATAGAGAGGAGCGTGGCATGTAAATAAAGATTGAGGAGAGGAGCAGGTATTTGAAGAGAGAGGAGTGGATCACAAAAATAAAGAGCGAGGAGAGGAGCATATAAATTAAGAGCGAGGAGAGTATCGGGTAAATAAATAGCGAGGAACGGAGCAGGTAAATACAGAGCGAGGAGAGTATCAGGTAAATTAAGAGCGAGGAACGGAGCAGGTAAATAATGATTGAGGACTTGAGCAGTTAAATAAAGAGTGAGGAGAGGAGCAGGTAAATGAAGAGTGAGGATTGGAGCAGATCAATAAAGAGCGAGGAGAGGAGCAGCCAGATAAAGAGCGAGGGACGGAGCAGGTAAATAATGAGTGAGGGGAGGAGCAGATAAATCAAGAGTGAGGAGAGGAGCAGATAAATAAAGAGCGAGGAGAGGAGCAGATAAATAAAGAGCGAGGAGAGGAGCAGATAAATAAAGAGCGAGGAGAGGAGCAGGTAAATAAAGAGGCAGGAGCGGAGCAGCCAAATAAAGAGCGAGGAGCGGAGCAGGTGAATAAAGAGCGAGGAGTGCAGCAGGTAAATAAAGTGTGAGGAGCAGACCAGATAAATAAAGTGCGAGGAACGGAGCAGGTAAATAAAGAGCGAGGACTGGATCAGTTAAATAAAGAGTGAGGAGTGGAGCAGGTAAATGAAGAGTGAGTAGAGGAGCAGGTTAATAAAGAGTGAGGAGAGGAGCAGGTTAATAAAGAGTGATGATTGGAGCAGATAAATTAAGAGCGAGGAGAGGAGCAGGTAAATAAAGAGTGAGGACGAGAGCAGTTAAATAAAGAGTGAGTAGAGGATCAGGTAAATAAAGAGCGTGGAGAGGAGCAGATATTTTAAGAGCGAGGAGAGGAGCAGGTAAATAAAGAGTGAGGAGAGGAGCAGCTAAATAAAGAGCGAGGAGCGGAGCAGTTAAATGAAGAGCAAGGAGCGGAGGAGGTAAATAAAGAGCGAGGAGAGCAGCGGATGAATAAAGAGCGAGGAGTGCAGCAGGTAAATAAAGAGCGAGGAGAGCAGCAGGTGAATAAAGAGCGAGGAGTGCAGCAGGTAAATAGTGAGGAGCAGAGCAGATAAATAAAATGCGAGGAACGGAGCAGGTAAATAAAGAGTGAGGAGAGGAGCAGGTAAATAGTGAGGAGCAGAGCAGATAAATAAAATGCGAGGAACGGAGCAGGTAAATAAAGAGTGAGGAGAGGAGCAGGTAAATAAAGAGCGTGTAGAGGAGCATATATATATAAAGATCGAGGAGCAGAGCAGCTAAATTATGAGTGAGGAGAGGAGCAGATAAATCAAGAGTGAGGAGTGGAGCAGGTAAATACAGAGTGAAGAGAGGAGCAGGTAAATAAATAGCGAGGAGCGGAGTAGGTAAATAAAGAGTGAGGAGTGGAGCAGATAAACAAAGAGCGAGGAGCTGAGCAGCTAAATAAATATCGAGCAGAGGAGCAGGTAAATAAAGAGTGAGGAGAGGAGCTGATAAATAAAGAGCGAGGCGAGGAGCAGGTAAATAAAGAGGGAGGATTGGAGCAGATAAATAAAGAGCGAGGAGAGGAGCAGGTGAATAAAGAGTGAGTAGCGGAGCAGATAAATAAACAGCGAGGAGAGGAGCAGGTGGATAAAGAGCGAGGGACGGAGCAGGTGAATAATGAGTGAGGGGAGGAGCAGATCAATCAAGAGTGAGGAGTGGAGCAGGAAAATAAAGAGCGAGGAAAGGAGCAGATAAATAAAGAGCGAGGAGAGGAGCAGGTAAATAAACAGCAAGGAGAGGAGCAGATAAATAAAGAGCGAGGAGCGGAGCAGCCAAATAAAGAGCGAGGAGCGGAGCAGTTAAATAAAGAGCGAGGAGCGGAAGAGGTCAATAAACAGCGAGGAGAGCAGCGCATGAATAATGAGCGAGGAGTGCAGCAGGTAAATAAAGAGCGAGGAGAGCAGCAGGTGAATAAAGAGCGAGGAGAGGAGCAGGTAAATAAAAAGCGAGGAGAGGAGCAGGTCAATAAAGAGTGAGGAGCAGAGCAGATAAATAAAGAGCGAGGAACGGAGCAGGTAAATAAAGAGTGAGGAATGGAGCAGTTAAATAAAGAGTGAGGAGAGGAGCAGGTTAATAAAGAGTGAGGAGAGGAGCAGGTTAATAAAGAGTGAGGAGAGGAGCAGGTAAATAAAGAGTAAGGATTGGAGCAGATAAATAAAGAGTGAGTAGCGGAGCAGGTAAATAAAGAGCGAGTAGAGGAGCAGATAAATAAAGAGCGAGGAGAGGAGCAGGTAAATAAAGAGTGAGGAGAGGAGCAGGTAAATAAAGTGCGATGAATCGGAGCAGCTAAATAAAGAGCGAGGAGCGGAGCAGTTAAATAAAGAGCATGGAGCGGAGGAGGTAAATAAAGAGCGAGGAGAGCAGCGGATGAATGAAGAGCGAGGAGTGCAGCAGGTAAATAAAGAGCGAGGAGAGCAGCAGTTGAATAAAGAGCGAGGAGTGCAGCAGGTAAAAAAAGAGCGAGGAGAGGAGCAGGTTAATAGTGAGGAGCAGAGCAGATAAATAAAGAGCGAGGAACGGTTCAGGTAAATAAAGAGTGAGGACTAGAGCAGTTTAATAAAGAGTGAGGAGAGGAGCAGGTAAATAAAGAGCGTGTGGAGGAGCATATATAAAAAGAGCGAGGAGCAGAGCAGCTAAATTATGAGTGAGGAGAGGAGCATATAAATCAAGAGTGAGGAGTGTAGCAGGTAAATCCAGAGTGAAGAGAGGAGCAGGTAAATAAAGAGTGATGAGCGGAGCAGGAAATTTAAGAGCACATCGTGGAACAGGGAAATAAAGAGTGAGGAGTGGAGCAGTTAAATAAAGAGCGAAGATACGAGCAGGTGAATAAAGAGTGAGGATTGGAGCTGATTAATAAAGAGCGAGGAGAGGAGCTGTTAAATAAAGAGTGAGGAGTGGAGCAGGTAAATAAAGAGCGAGGAGAGGAGCAGGTAAATAAAAAGTGAGGAATGGAGCAGGTAAATAAAGAGCGAGGAGTGGAGAGATAAACAAAGAGCTAGGAGCGGAGCAGCTAAATAAATAGCGAGCAGAGGAGCAGGTAAATAAAGAGGGAGGAGTAGAGCAGGTAAATAAAGAATGAGGAGAGGAGCAGATAAATAAAGAGCTGGGCGAGGATCAGGTAAATAAAGAGGGAGGAGTAGAGCAGGTAAATAAAGAATGAGGAGAGGAACAGATAAATAAAGAGCGAGGAGAGGAGCAGGTAAATAAAGAGCGAGGAGCGGAGCAGGTAAATAAAGAGAGAGGAGAGGAGGAGGAAAATAAAGAGTGAGGAGTGGAGCAGCTAAATAATGAGTGAGGGGAGGAGCAGATAAATCAAGAGTGAGGAGTGGAGCAGGTAACTAAATAGTGAGGAGTGGAGCAGATCAATAAAGAGTGAGGAGTGGAGTAGATAAATAAAGAGTGAGGAGAGGAGCAGGTAAATAAAGAATGAGGAGAGGAGCAGGTAATTTAAGAGCGAGGAGAGGAGCAGATAAATAATGAGTGAGGGGAGGAGCAGATAAATCAAGAGTGAGGAGTGGAGCAGGTAAATAAAGAGTGAGGAGAGGAGCAGGTAAATAAAGAATGAGGAGAGGAGCAGGGAAATTCAGAGCGTGGAGCAGAGCAGGGAAATAAAGAGTGAGGAGAAGAGCAGGAAAATAAAGAGCGTGGCACGGAGCAGGTAAATGAAGAGCGAGGAGCGGAGCAGGGAAATGAAGAGCGAGGAGTGGAGCAGATGAATAAAGAGTGAGGAGAGGAGCAGTTCAATAAAGAGTGAGGAGTCGAGCAGATAAATAAAGAGTTAGGAGCGTAGCAGGAAATTTAAGAGTGCATCGTGGAGCTGGTAAATATAGAGTGAGGAGCGGATCAGATCAATAAAGAGCGAGGAGTGGAGCAGGTAAATAAAGAGTGAATCGCGGAGCAGATAAATAAAGAGTGAGGAGAGGAGCACAAAAATAAAGAGCGAGGAGAGGAGCATGTAAATAAAGAGCGAGGAGAGTATCAGGTAAATAAAGAGCGAGGAACGGAGCAGGTAAATACAGAGCGAGGAGAGTATCAGGTAAATTAAGAGCGAGGAACGGAGCAGGTAAATAATGATTGAGGACTTGAGCTGTTAAATAAAGAGTGAGGAGAGGAGCAGGTCAATAATGAGTGAGGATTGGAGCAGATAAATAAAGAGCGAGGAGAGGAGCAGGTGAATAAAGAGTGAGTAGCGGAGCAGATAAATAAACAGCGAGGAGAGGAGCAGGTGGATAAAGAGCGAGGGACGGAGCAGGTGAATAATGATTGAGGGGAGGAGCAGATCAATCAAGAGTGAGGAGTGGAGCAGGAAAATAAAGAGCGAGGAAAGGAGCAGATAAATAAAGAGCGAGGAGAGGAGCAGGTAAATAAACAGCAAGGAGAGGAGCAGATAAATAAAGAGCGAGGAGCGGAGCAGCCAAATAAAGAGCGAGGAGTGGAAGAGGTCAATAAACAGCGAGGAGAGCAGCAGGTGAATAAAGAGCGAGGAGTGCAGCAGGTAAATAAAAAGCGAGTAGAGGAGCAGGTCAATAAAGAGTGAGGAGCAAAGCAGATAAATAAAGAGCGAGGAACGGAGCAGGTAAATAAAGAGTGAGGAATGGAGCAGTTAAATAAAGAGTGAGGAGAGGAGCAGGTTAATAAAGAGTGAGGAGAGGAGCAGGTTAATAAAGAGTGAGGAGAGGAGCAGGTAAATAAAGAGTGAGGATTGGAGCAGATAAATAAAGAGCGAGGAGAGGAGCAGGTAAATAAAGAGTGAGTAGCGGAGCATTTAAATAAACAGCGAGGAGAGGAGCAGGTAGATAAAGAGCGAGGGACGGAGCAGGTAAATAAAGAGTGAGGACGAGAGCAGTTAAATAAAGAGTGAGGAGAGGAGCAGGTAAATAAAGAGCGTGGAGAGGAGCAGATATTTTAAGAGCGAGGAGCAGAGCAGCTAAATAATGAGTGAGGGGAGGAGCAGATAAATCAAGAGTGAGGAGTGGAGCAGGTAAATATAGAGCGAGGAGAGGAGCAGACAAATAAAGAGCGAGGAGAGGAGCAGGTAAATAAAGAGTGAGGAGAGGAGCAGGTAAATAAAGAGCGATGAATCGGAGCAGCTAAATAAAGAGCGAGGAGCGGAGCAGTTAAATAAAGAGCATGGAGCGGAGGAGGTAAATAAAGAGCGAGGAGAGCAGCGGATGAATGAAGAGCGAGGAGTGCAGCAGGTAAATAAAGAGCGAGGAGAGCAGCAGGTGAATAAAGAGCGAGGAGTGCAGCAGGTAAAAAAAAGAGCGAGGAGAGGAGCAGGTTAATAGTGAGGAGCAGAGCAGATAAATAAAGAGCGAGGAACGGATCAGGTAAATAAAGAGTGAGGACTAGAGCAGTTTTATAAAGAGTGAGGAGAGGAGCAGGTAAATAAAGAGCGTGTGGAGGAGCATAAATATAAAGAGCGAGGAGCAGAGCAGCTAAATTATGAGTGAGGAGAGGAGCAGATAAATCAAGAGTGAGGAGTGGAGCAGGTAAATACAGATTGAAGAGAGGAGCAGGTAAATAAAGAGTGATGAGCGGAGCAGGAAATTTAAGAGCACATCGTGGAACAGGGAAATAAAGAGTGAGGAGTGGAGCAGTTAAATAAAGAGCGAGGATACGAGCAGGTGAATAAAGGGTGAGGATTGGAGCTGATTAATAAAGAGCGAGGAGAGGAGCTGTTAAATAAAGAGTGAGGAGTGGAGCTGGTAAATAAAGAGCGAGGAGTGGAGAGATAAACAAAGAGCGAGGAGCGGAGCAGTTAAATAAATCGCGAGCAGAGGAGCAGGTAAATAAAGAGGGAGGAGTAGAGCAGGTAAATAAAGAATGAGGAGAGGAGCAGATAAATAAAGAGCGAGGCGAGGATCAGGTAAATAAAGAGGGAGGAGTAGAGCAGGTAAATAAAGAATGAGGAGAGGAGCAGATAAATAAAGAGCGAGGAGAGGAGCAGGAAAATAAAGAGCGACGAACGGAGCAGGGAAATAAAGAGCGAGGAGAGGATCAGTTAAATAAAGAGCGAGGAACGGAGCAGGTGAATAAAGAGTGAGGACTTGAGCAGTTTAATAAAGAGTGAGGAGAGGAGCAGATAAATAAAGAGCGAGGAGAGGAGCAGTTAAATAAAGAGCGAGGAGAGGAGCAGTTAAATAAAGAGCGAGGAGAGGAGCAGGTAAATGAAGAGCGAGGAGCGGAGCAGGGAAATAAAGAGCGAGGAGAGGAGCAGGTCGATAAAGAGCGAGGAACGGAGCATCGAGTCATAGAGTCATACAGTTATGCAGCACGGATGGAGGCCCTTCGGCCCATCGTGTCCGCGCCGGCCATCAGCCCTGTCTCCTCTCATCCCATATTCCAGCATTTGGTCCGTAGCCTTGTATGCTATGGCATTTCAAGTGCTCATCCAAATGCTTCTTGAATGTTGTGAGGGTTCCTGCCTCCACAACCCTTTCAGGCAGTGAGTTCCAGACTCCAACCACCCTCTGGGTGAAAAAGTTCTTTCTCAAATCCCCTCTAAACCTCCCGCCTTTTACCTTGAATCTATGCCCCCTTGTTATAGAACCCTCAACGAAGGGAAAAAGCTCCTTCGTATCCATCCTATCTGTGCCCCTCATAACTTTGTACACCTCAATCATGTCCCCCCTCAGCCTCCTCTGCTCCAAGGAAAACAAGCCCAATCTTCCCAGTCTCTCTTCATAGCTGAAGCGCTCCAGCCCTGGTAACATCCTGGTGAATCTCCTCTGCACCCTCTCCAAAGCGATCACATCCTTCCTGTAGTGTGGCGACCAGAACTGCACACAGTACTCCAGCTGTGGCCTAACCAGTGTTTTATACAGCTCCATCATAACCTCCTTGCTCTTGTATTCTATGCCACGGCTAATAAAGGCAAGTATCCCATATGCCTTCTTTACCACCTTATCTACCTGTTCCGCCGCCTTCAGGGATCTGTGACCTTGCACACCAAGATCCCTCTGACCCTCTGTCTTGCCTAGGGTCCTCCCATTCATTGTGTATTCCCTTGCCTTGTTCGTCCCTCCAAAGTGCATCACCTCGCACTTTTCCGGGTTAAATTCCATTTGCCACTGTTCCGCCCATCTGACCAACCCATCTATATCGTCCTGCAGACTGAGGCTATCCTCCTCGCTATTTAACACCCTACCAAATTTTGTATCATCAGCGAACTTACTGATCATACAGATTAATAAAGAGTGAGGACAAGAGCAGTTAAATAAAGAGTGAGGAGAGGAGCAGGTAAAAAAAGAGTGAGGAGTGGAGCAGATAAATAAAGAGTGAGGAGAGGAGAAGGTAAATAAAGAATGAGGAGAGGAGCAGGTAATTTAAGAGCGAGGAGAGGAGCAGATAAATAAAGAGCGAGGAGAGGAGCAGGTAAATTAAGTGCGTGGAGCAGAGCAGGGAAATAAAGCGTGAGGAGAAGTGCAGGGAAATAAAGAGTGAGGAGCGGAGCAAATAAATAAAGAGCGAGGAGCGGAGCAGGTAAATAAAGAGAGAGGAGAGGAGGAGGAAAATAAAGAGTGAGGAGTGGAGCTGATAAATAAAGAGCGAGGAGAGGAGCAGTTCAATAAAGAGTGAGGAGTGGAGCAGGTAAATAAAGAGCGAGGAGAGGAGCAGGTAAATAAAGAGTGAGGAGTGGAGCAGGTAAATAAAGAGCGAGGAGTGGAGAGATGAAAAAAGAGCGAGGAGCTGAATAGGTAAATAAAGAGCGAGGAGAGGAGCAGGTAAATAAAGAGTGAGGAGTAGAGCAGGTAAATAAAGAGCGAGGAGTGGAGAGATAAATAAAGAGCGAGGAGCGGAGTAGGTGAATAAAGAGCGAGGAGAGGAGCAGGTAAATAAAGAGCGAGGAAAGGAGCAGATAAATAAAGAGCGCGGAGACGAGCAGGTGAATAAAGAGTGAGGAGAGGAGCAGGTAAATAAAGAGCGAGGAGCGGATCAGATCAATAAATATCGAGGAGTGGAGCAGGTTAATAAAGAGTGAGGAGCGGAGCAGGTAAATAAAGAGCGAGGAGCGGAGCAGTTAAATAAAGAGCGAGGAGCGGAGCAGGGAAATAAAGAGTGAGGAGCGGAGCAGATAAATAAAGAGTGAGGAGAGGAGCAGAAAAATAAAGAGCGAGGAGAGGAGCAGGTAAATAAAGAGTGAGGAGAGTAGCAGATAAATAATGAGCGAGGAGAGGAGCAGGTAAATGAAGAGCGAGGACTTGAACAGTTAAATAAAGAGTGAGTGGAGGAGCATGTAAATAAAGAGCGAGGAGAGTATCAGGTAAATAAAGAGCGAGGAACGGAGCAGGTAAATACAGAGCGAGGAGAGTATCAGGTAAATAAATAGCGAGGAACGGAGCAGGTAAATAAAGATTGAGGTCTTGAGCAGTTAAATAAAGAATGAGTAGAGGAACAGGTGAATGAAGAGTGAGTAGAGGATCAGGTTAATATAGAGTGAGGAGAGGAGCAGGTAAATAGTGAGGATTGGAGCAGATAAATAATGAGTCTGGCGAGGAGCAGGGAAATGAAGAGGGAGGAGTAGAGCAGGTAAATAAAGAATGAGGAGTGGTGCAGATAAATAAAGAGCGAGGAGAGGAGCAGGTAAATAAAGAGCGACGAACGGAGATGGTAAATAAAGAGTGAGGAGAAGAGCAGTTAAATAAAGACTGAGGAGAGGTACAGGTAAACAAAGAGCGTGGAGAGAAGCAGATATATAAAGAGCGATGAGAGGAGCAGATAAATAAAGAATGAGGAGAGGGGCATGTAAATAAAGAGTGAGGAGCGGAGCAGTTGAATAAAGAGTGAGGAATTGAGCAGTTAAATAAAGAGTGAGGAGAGGAGCAGATAAATAAAGAACGAGGAGAGGAGCAGGGAAGTAAAGAGCGAGGAGTAGAGCAGATAAATAAAGAGCGAGGAGCGGAGCAGGGAAATATAGAGCGAGGAGAGGAGCAGGTAGATAAAGAGCGATGAACGGAGCAGAATAATAAAGAGTGAGGTCTAGAGCAGTTAAATAAAGAGTGAGTCGAGTAGCAGGTTAATAAAGAGTGAGTAGAGGAGCAGGTGAATGAAGAGTGAGTCGAGGAGCAGGTTAATAAAGAGTGAGGAGAGGAGCAGGTAAATAAAGAGTGAGGATTGGAACAGATAAATAAAGAGCGAGGAGAGGAGCAGGTAAATAAAGAGTGAGTAGCGGAGCAGATAAATAAACAGGGAGGAGAGGAGCAGGTAGCTGTAGAGCGAGGAACGGAGCAGGTAAATAAAGAGTGAGGACGAGAGCAGGTAAATAAAGAGCGTGGAGAGGAGCAGATATTTTAAGAGCGAGGAGCAGAGCAGGTAAATAAAGAGTGAAGAGAGGAGCAGGTAAATAAAGATCGAGAAGAGGAGCAGATAAATAAAAAGCGAGGAGCAGAGCAGGAAAGTTAAGAGCTCATCGTGGAACAGGGAAATAAAGAGTGAGGAGCGGAGCAGGTAAATAAAGACCGAGGAGAGCAGCAGGTGAATAAAGAGCAAGGAGTGGAGCTGATAAAGAAAGAGCGAGGAGAGGAGCAGGTAAATAAAGAGTGAGGAGCGTAGCAGGTAAATAAAGAGCGAGGAGAGGAGCCGGAAAATAAAGAGTGAGGAGTGGAGCTGTTAAATAAAGAGCGAGGAGAGGTGCAGGTAAATAAAGAATGAGGAGCGTAGCAGGTAAATAAAGAGCGAGGAGAGGAGCCGGAAAATAAAGAGTGAGGATTGGAGCTGATAAACAAAGAGCGAAGAGAGGAGCAGTTAAATAAAGAGTGAGGAGTGGAGCAGGTAAATAAAGAGCGAGGAGGGGAGCAGTTAAATAAAGAGTGAGGAATGGAGCAGGTAAATAAAGAGCGAGGAGTGGAGAGATAAATAAAGAGCGAGGAGCGGAGTTGGTAAATAAAGAGCGAGGAGGGGAGCAGGTAAATAAAGAGTGAGGAGTGGAGCAGCGAAACAAAGAGCGAGGAGCGGAGCAGCTAAATAAATAGCGAGCAGAGGAGCAGGTAAATAAAGAGTGAGGAGAGGAGCAGATAAATAAATAGCGAGGAGAGGAGCAGGTAAATAAAGAGCGACGAACGGAGCTGGCAAATAAAGAGTGAGGAGAAGAGCAGTTAAATAAAGAGTGAGGAGAGGGGCAGGTAAACAAAGAGCGTGGAGAGGAGCAGATATATAAAGAGCGAGGAGAGGAGCAGATAAATAAAGAGTGAGGAGTGGAGCAGTTAAATAAAGAGCGAGGAGAGGAGCAAGTAAATAAAGAGTGAGGAGAGGAGCATGTAAATAAAGAGTGAGGAGCGGAGCAGTTGAATCAAGAGTGAGGAATTGAGCAGTTCAATAAAGAGTGAGGATAGGAGCAGATAAATAAAGAGCGAGGAACGGAGCAGGTTAATAAAGGGTGAAGAGTGGAGCAGTTAAATAAAGAGCGAGGAGAGGAGCAGGGAAATAAAGTGTGAAGAGAGGAGGAGGTAAATAAAGAGCGAGGAGAGGAGCTGATAAAAAAAGAGCGAGGAGATGAGCATTTCAATGAAGAGATAGGAGTGGAGCAGGTAAATAAAGAGCGAGGAGAGGAGCAGGTAAATAAAGAGATAGGAGTGGAGCAGGTAATTTAAGAGCGAGGAGAGGAGCAGATAAATATAGAGCGAGGAGAGGAGCAGGTAAATAAAGAGTGAGGAGCAGTGCAGGTAAATAAAGAGCGAGGAGAGGAGCAGGTAAATGAAGAGCGAGGAGCGGAGCAGGGAAATGAAGAGCGAGGAGTGGAGCAGGTAAATAAAGAGCGAGGAGTGGAGCAGATAAAGAAAGAGCGAGGAGAGGAGCAGGTAAATAAAGAGTGAGGAGCAGTGCAGGTAAATAAAGAGCGAGGAGAGGAGCAGGTAAATAAAGAGCGAGGAGAGCAGCAGATAAATAAAGAGCGAGGAGAGGAGCAGGTAAGTAAAGAGTGAGGAGATTAGCGGGTCAATAAAGAGTGAGGAGCGGAGCAGGTAAATAACGAGCGAGGAGTGGAGAAGGTAAATATAGAGCGAGGAGCGGAGCAGGTAAATAAAGAGTGAAGAGTGGAGCAGTTAAATAAAGAGCGAGGAGAGGAGCAGGTAAATTAAGTGTGAGGAGTGGAGCTGATAAATAAAGAGAGAGGAACGGAGCAGGTAAATAAAGAGATAGGAGTGGAGCAGGTAAATAAAGAGTGAGGAGTGGAGCAGATAAATATAGAGCGAGTAGCGGAGTAGGTAAGGAAAGAGTGAGGAGAGGAGCAGTTCAATAAAGAGTGAGGAGTGGAGCAGGTAAATAAAGAGCGAGGAGAGGAGCAGGTAAATAAAGAGTGAGGAGTGGAGCAGGTAAATATAGAGCGAGGAGTGGAGAGATAATTAAAGAGCGCGGAGACGAGCAGGTAAATAAAGAGTGAGGAGAGGAGCAGGTAAATAAAGAGTGAGGAGCGCAGCAGGAAATTTAAGAGCACATCGTGGAGCTGGTCAATATGGAGTGAGGAGCGGATCAGATAAATAAAGGGCGAGGAGTGGAGCAGGTTAATAAAGAGTGAGGAGCGGAGCAGGTAAATAAAGAGCGGGGAGCGGAGCAGTTAAATAAAGAGCGAGGAGCGGAGCCATAAAATAAAGAGCGAGGCGCGGAGGAGATAAATAAAGAGTGAGGAGAGGAGCTGAAAAATAAAGAGCGAGGAGCGGAGCAGGGAAATAAAGAGTGAGGAGCGGAGCAGATAAATAAAGAGTGAGGAGAGGAGCTGAAAAATAAAGAGCGAGGAGAGGAGCAGGTAAATAAAGAGTGAGGAGAGTATCAGGTAAATGAAGAGCGAGGAACGGAGCAGGTAAATAAAGAGCGAGGACTTGAGCAGTTAAATAAAGAGTGAGTCGAGGAGCATGTAAATAAAGAGCGAGGAACGGAGCAGGTAAATAAAGATTGAGGACTTGAGCAGTTAAATAAAGAGTGAGTAGAGGAGCAGGTGAATGAAGAGTGAGTAGAGGAGCAGGTAAATAAAGAGTGAGGATTGGAGCAGATAAATAAAGAACGAGGAGAGGAGCAGGTAAATAAAGAGTGAGTAGCGCAGCAGATAAATAAAGAGTGAGGACGAGAGCAGTTAAATAAAGAGTGAGGAGAGGAGCGGGTAAATAAAGAGCGTGGAGAGGAGCAGATATTTTAAGAGCGAGGAGCAGAGCAGGTAAATAAAGAGTGAGGAGAGGATCAGGGAAATAAAGAGTGAGGAGAGGAGCAGATAAATAAAGATCGAGGAGAGGAGCAGATAAATAAAGATCGAGGAGAGGAGCAGATAAATGAAGAGCGAGGAGCAGAACAGGTAAATAAAGAGTGAAGAGAGGAGCAGGTAAATAAAGAGTGAGGAGCGGAGCAGGAAATTTAAGAGCACATCGTGGCACAGGGAAATAAAGAGTGAGGAGCGGAGCAGGTAAATAAAGACCGAGGAGAGCAGCAGGTGAATAAAGAGCGAGGAGTGGAGCTGATAAAGAAAGAGCGAGGAGAGGATCAGTTAAATAAAGAGTGAGGAGTGGAGCAGGTAAATAAAGAGCGAGGAGAGGAGCAGTTGAATAAAGAGTGAGGAATGGAGCAGGTAAATAAAGAGCGAGGAGTGGAGAGATAAATAAAGAGCGAGGAGCGGAGTAGGTAAATAAAGAGCGATGAGGGGAGCAGGTAAATAAAGAGTGAGGAGTAGAGCTGGTAAATCAAGAGTGAGGAGTGGAGCAGCTAAACAATGAGCGAGGAGCGGAGCAGCTGAATAAATAGCGAGCAGAGGAGCAGGTAAATAAAGAGTGAGGAGAGGAGCAGATAAATTAAGAATGTGGCGAGGAGCAGGTAAATAAAGAGGGAGGAGCAGAGCAGGTAAATAAAGAGTGAGGAGAGGAGCAGATAAATAAAGAGCGAGGAGAGGAGCAGGTAAACAAACAGCGACTAACGGAGCTGGTAAATAAAGAGTGAGGAGAAGAGCAGTTAAATAAAGAGTGAGGAGAGGGGCAGGTAAACAAAGAGCGTGGAGAGGAGCAGATAAATAAAGAGTGAGGAGAGGAGCATGGAAATAAAGAGCGAGGAGAGGAGCAAGTAAATAAAGAGTGAGGAGATGAGCATGTAAATTAAGAGTGAGGAGCGGAGCATTTGAATAAAGAGTGAGGAATTGAGCAGTTAAATAAAGAGTGAGGAGAGGAGCAGATAAATAAAGAGCGAGGAGAGGAGCAGGTAATTAAGAGCGAGGAGGAGAGCAGGTAAATAAAGAGCGAGGAGCGGAGCAGGGAAATAAAGAGCGAGGAGAGGAGCAGGTAAAAAAAGAGTGAGGAGTGGAGCAGATAAATAAAGAGCGAGGAGAGGAGAAGGTAAATAAAGAGCGAGGAGAGGAGCAGGTAAATTAAGAGCGAGGAGCAGAGCAGGTGAATAAAGAGCGAGGAGAAGAGCAGGGAAATAAAGAGTGAGGAGATTCGCAGGTAAATAAAGAGTGAGGAGTGGAGAGATGAAAAAAGAGCGAGGAGCGGATTAGGTAAATAAAGAGTGAGGAGTAGAGCAGGTAAATATAGAACGAGGAGTGGAGAGATAAATAAAGAGCGAGGAGCGGATTTGGTGAATAAAGAGCGAGGAGAGGAGCAGATAAATAAAGAGCGCGGAGACGAGCAGGTAAATAAAGAGCGAGGAGGGGAGCAGGTTAATAAAGAGTGAGGAGCGGAGCAGGTAAATAAAGAGCGAGGAGCGGAGCAGTTAAATAAAGAGCGAGGAGCAGAGCCATAAAATAAAGAGCGAAGCGCGGAGGAGGTAAATAAAGAGCGAGGAGCGGAGCAGGGAAATAAAGAGTGAGGAGAGGAGCTGAAAAATAAAGAGCGAGGAGAGGAGCAGGTAAATAAAGAGTGAGGAGAGTAGCAGATAAATAATGAGCGAGGAGAGGAGCAGGGAAATAAAGAGCGAGGAGAGTATCAGGTAAATAAAGAGCGAGGAACGGAGCAGGTAAATAAAGATTGAGGACTTGAGCAGTTAAATAAAGAGTGAGTAGAGGAGCAGGTAAATGAAGAGTGAGTATAGGAGCAGGTGAATAAAGAGTGAGGAGAGGAGCAGGTAAATAAAGAGTGAGGATTGGAGCAGATAAATAAAGAGTGAGGAGAGGAGCAGGTAAATAAAGTGTGAGTAGCGGAGCAGATAAATAAAGAGTGAGGACGAGAGCAGTTAAATAAAGAGTGAGGAGAGGAGCGGGTAAATAAAGAGCGTGGAGAGGAGCAGATATTTTAAGAGCGAGGAGCAGAGCAGGTAAATAAGGAGTGAAGAGAGGAGCAGGTAAATAAAGAGTGAGGAGAGGAGCATATAAATAAAGATCGAGGAGAGGAGCAGATAAATGAAGAGCGATGAGCAGTGCAGGTAAATAAAGAGTGAAGAGAGGAGCAGGCAAATAAAGAGTGAGGAGCGGAGCAGGAAATTTAAGAGCACATCGTGGAACAGGGAAATAAAGAGTGAGGAGCGGAGCAGTTAAATAAAGACCGAGGAGAGCAGCAGGTGAACAAAGTGTGAGGAGTGGAGCAGTTAAATAAAGAGCGAGGAGAGGAGCCGGAAAATAAAGAGTGAGGATTGAAGCTGATAAATAAAGAGCGAGGAGAGGATCAGTTAAATAAAGAGTGAGGAGTGGAGCAGGTAAATAAAGAGCGAGGAGAGGAGCATTTGAATAAAGAGTGAGGAATGGAGCAGGTAAATAAAGAGCGAGGAGTGGAGCATTTGAAGAAAGAGTGAGGAATGGAGTAGGTAAATAAAGAGCGAGGAGGGGAGCAGGTAAATAAAGAGTGAGGAGTAGAGCAGGTAAATAAAGAGTGAGGAGGGGAGCAGGTAAATAAAGAGTGAGGAGTAGAGCAGGTATATCAAGAGTGAGGAGTGGAGCAGCTAAAAAAAGAGCGAGGAGCGGGTAGATAAAGAGCGAGGAACGGAGCAGATTAATAAAGAGTGAGGAGAGGAGCAGGTAAAAAAAGAGTGAGGAGTGGAGCAGATAAATAAGAGCGAGGAGAGGAGAAGGTAAATAAAGAGCGAGGAGAGGAGCATTTAAATTAAGAGCGAGGAGCAGAGCAGGTAAATAAAGAGCGAGGAGAAGAGCAGGGAAATAAAGAGCGAGGACAGCAGCACATAAATAAAGAGCGAGGAGAGGAGCAGGTTAATAAAGAGTGAGGAGATTCGCAGGTAAATAAAGAGTGAGGAGCGGAGAAGGTAAATAAAGAGCGAGGAGCGGAGAGATGAAAAAAGAGCGAGGAGCGGAGTAGGTAAATAAAGAGTGAGGAGTAGAGCAGGTAAATATAGAACGAGGAGTGGAGAGATAAATAAAGAGCGAGGAGCGGATTTGGTGAATAAAGAGCGAGGAGAGGAGCAGATAAATAAAGAGCGCGGAGACGAGCAGGTAAATAAAGAGCGAGGAGGAGAGCAGGTTAATAAAGAGTGAGGAGCGGAGCAGGTAAATAAAGAGCGAGGAGCGGAGCAGTTCAATAAAGAGCGAGGAGCGGAGCCATAAAATAAAGAGCGAAGCGCGGAGGAGGTAAATAAAGAGCGAGGAGCGGAGCAGGGAAATAAAGAGTGAGGAGAGGAGCTGAAAAATAAAGAGCGAGGAGAGGAGCAGGTAAATAAAGAGTGAGGAGAGTAGCAGATAAATAATGAGCGAGGAGAGGAGCAGGGAAATAAAGAGCGAGGAGAGTATCAGGCAAATAAAGAGCGAGGAACGGAGCAGGTAAATCAAGATTGAGGACTTGAGCAGTTAAATAAAGAGTGAGTAGAGGAGCAGGTGAATGAAGAGTGAGTAGAGGAGCAGGTGAATAAAGAGTGAGGAGAGGAGCAGGTAAATAAAGTGTGAGTAGCGGAGCAGATAAATAAAGAGTGAGGACGAGAGCAGTTAAATAAAGAGTGAGGAGAGGAGCGGGTAAATAAAGAGCGTGGAGAGGAGCAGATATTTTAAGAGCGAGGAGCAGAGCAGGTAAATAAGGAGTGAAGAGAGGAGCAGGTAAATAAAGAGTGAGGAGAGGAGCATATAAATAAAGATCGAGGAGAGGAGCAGATAAATGAAGAGCGATGAGCAGTGCAGGTAAATAAAGAGTGAAGAGAGGAGCAGGTAAATAAAGAGTGAGGAGCGGAGCAGGAAATTTAAGAGCACATCGTGGAACAGGGAAATAAAGAGTGAGGAGCGGAGCAGTTAAATAAAGACCGAGGAGAGCAGCAGGTGAACAAAGTGTGAGGAGTGGAGCAGTTAAATAAAGAGCGAGGAGAGGAGCCGGAAAATAAAGAGTGAGGATTGAAGCTGATAAATAAAGAGCGAGGAGAGGATCAGTTAAATAAAGAGTGAGGAGTGGAGCAGGTAAATAAAGAGCGAGGAGAGGAGCATTTGAATAAAGAGTGAGGAATGGAGCAGGTAAATAAAGAGCGAGGAGTGGAGCATTTGAATAAAGAGTGAGGAATGGAGTAGGTAAATAAAGAGCGAGGAGGGGAGCAGGTAAATAAAGAGTGAGGAGTAGAGCAGGTAAATAAAGAGTGAGGAGTAGAGCAGGTAAATCAAGAGTGAGGAGTGGAGCAGCTAAAAAAAGAGCGAGGAGCGGAGCAGCTGAATAAATAGCGAGCATAGGAGCAGGTAAATAAAGAGTGAGGAGAGGAGCAGATAAATAAAGAGTGTGGCGTGGTGCAGGTAAATAAAGAGCGAGGAGAGCAGCAGGTAAATAAAGAGTGAGGAGATGAGCAGATAAATAAAGAGCGAGGAGAGGAGCAGGTAAATAAAGACCGAGGAGCGGAGCAGTTAAATAAAGGGTGAAGAGTGGAGCAGTTAAATAAAGAGCGAGGAGAGGAGCAAGTAAATAAAGTGTGAGGAGAGGAGCAGGTAAATAAAGAGCGAGGAGAGGAGCTGATAAAAAAAGAGCGAGGAGAGGAGCATTTCAATAAAGAGTGAGGAGTGGAGCTGATAAATAAAGAGCGAGGAACGGAGCAGGTAAATAAAGAGATAGGAGTGGAGCAGGTAAATAAAGAGCGAGGAGAGGAGCAGGTAAATAAAGAGTGAGTAGAGGAGCAGGTAAATAAAGAGTGAGGAGTGGAGCAGGTAAATAAAGAGCGAGGAGAGGAGCAGGAAAATAAAGAGTGAGGAGTGGAGCTGATAAATAAAGAGCGAGGATAGGAGCAGTTAAATGAAGAGTGAGGAGTGGAGCAGGTAAATAAAGAGCGAGGAGAGGTGCAGGTAAATAAAGAGTGAGGAATGGAGCAGGTAAATAAAGAGCGAGGAGTGGAGAGATAAATAAAGAGCGAGGAGCGGAGTAGGTAAATTAAGAGTGAGGAGTCGAGCAGGTAAATAAAGAGCGAGGAGAGGAGCAGTTAAATGAAGAGTGAGGAGTGGAGCAGGTAAATAAAGAGCGAGGAGAGGTGCAGGTAAATAAAGAGTGAGGAATGGAGCAGGTAAATAAAGAGCGAGGAGTGGAGAGATAAATAAAGAGCGAGGAGCGGAGTACGTAAATAAAGAGCGAGGAGAGGAGCAGGTAAATAACGAGCGAGTAGTAGAGCAGATAAATAATGAGTGAGGAGAGGAGCAGATAAATAAAGAGCGACGAACGGAGCAGGTATATAAAGAGTGAGGACAAGAGCAGTTAAATGAAGAGTGAGGAGAGGAGCTGGCAAATAAATAGCGAGGAGAGGAGCAGGTAAATAAAGATCGAAGAGTGGAGCTGATGAATAAAGAGCGAGGAGAGGAGCAGGTAAAAAAAAGAGCGAGGAAAGTAGCAGGTAAATAAAGAGCGAAGAGTGGAGCTGATAAAGAAAGAGCGAGGAGAGGAGCAGGTAAATAAAGAGTGAGGAGAGGAGCATGTAAATAAAGAGTGAGGAGTGGTGCAGGTAAATAAAGTGTGAGGAGAGGAGCAGGGAAATAAATAGTGAGGAGTGGAGCACTTCAATAAAGAGTGAGGAGTGGAGCAGTTAAATAAAGAGCGAGGAGAGGAGCAGGTAAATAAAGAGTGAGGAGTGGAGCAGTTCAATAAAGAGCGAGGAGAGGAGCAGGTAAATAAAGAGTGAGGAGTGGAGCAGGTAAATCAAGAGTGAGGAGTGGAGCAGCTAAACAAAGAGCGAGGAGCGGAGCAGCTGAATAAATAGCGAGCAGAGGAGCAGGTAAATAAAGAGTGAGGAGAGGAGCAGATAAATAAAGAGTGTGGCGTGGTGCAGGTAAATCAAGAGGGATGAGTAGAGCAGGTAAATAAAGATTGAGGAGAGGAGCAGGTAAATAAAGACCGAAGAGCGGAGCAGTTAAATAAAGGGTGAAGAGTGGAGCAGTTCAATAAAGAGCGAGGAGAGGAGCAGGCAAATAAGGTGTGAGGAGAGGAGCAGATAAAAAAGAGGGAGGAGAGGAGCAGGGAAATAAAGAGTGAGGAGTGGAGCTGATAAATAAAGAGCGAGGAACGGAGCAGGTAAATAAAGAGATAGGAGTGGAGCAGGTAAATAAAGAGCGAGGAGAGGAGCTGGTAAATAAAGAGTGAGTAGAGGAGCAGGTAAATAAAGAGTGAGGAGTGGAGCAGATAAACATAGAGCGAGTAGCGGAGTCGGTAAGGAAAGAGTGAGGAGTGGAGCAGGTAAGTAATGAGCGAGGAGAGGAGCAAATAAATAAAGAGCGAGGAGAGGAGCAGGAAAATAAAGAGTGAGGAGTGGAGCTGATAAATAAAGAGCGAGGATAGGAGCAGTTAAATGAAGAGTGAGGAGTGGAGCAGGTAAATAAAGAGCGAGGAGAGGTGCAGGTAAATAAAGAGTGAGGAGTGGAGCAGTTAAATAAAGAGCGAGGAGTGGAGCAGGAAAATAAAGAGTGAGGAGTGGAGCTGATAAATAAAGAGCGAGGATAGGAGCAGTTAAATGAAGAGTGAGGAGTGGAGTCGGTAAGGAAAGAGTGAGGAGTGGAGCTGATAAATAAAGAGCGAGGATAGGAGCAGTTAAATGAAGAGTGAGGAGTGGAGCAGGTAAATAAAGAGCGAGGAGTGGAGCAGGTAAATAAAGAGCGAGGAGCGGAGTAGGTAAATAAAGAGTGAGGAGTGGAGCAGGTAAATAAAGAGCGAGGAGTGGAGCAGGTAAATAAAGAGCGAGGAGTGGAGAGATAAATAAAGAGCGAGGAGCGGAGCAGATAAATAAAGAGTGAGGACAAGAGCAGTTAAATGAAGAGTGAGGAGACGTGCAGGTAAATAAATAGCGAGGAGAGGAGCAGGTAAATAAAGATCGAAGAGTGGAGCTGATGAATAAAGAGCGAGGAGAGGAGCAGGTAAAAAAAGAGCGAGGAAAGTAGCAGGTAAATAAAGAGTGAAGAGTGGAGCATGTAAATAAAGAGTGAGGAGTGGTGCAGGGAAATAAAGTGTGAGGAGAGGAGCAGCTAAATAAAGAGTGAGGAGTGGAGCACTTAAATAAAGAGTGAGGAGTGGAGCAGTTAAATAAAGAGTGAGGAGATGAGCAGATAAGTAAAGAGTGAGGAGATGAGCAGGTAAATAAAGAGCCAGGAGAGGAGCAGGTAAATAAAGAGAGAGGAGCGGAGCAGGAAATTTCAGAGCACATCGTGGAGCTGGTAAGTGCAGAGTGAGGAGCGGATCAGATCAATAAAGAGCGATGAGTGGAGCAGTTAAATAAAGAGCGAGGAGCGGAGCAGTTAAATACAGAGCGAGGAGCGGAGCAGGGATATGAAGTGTGAGCACTATAGCAGTTAAATAATGATTGAGGAGAGGAGCAGGTCAATAAAGAGCGTGGAGAGGAGCAGATATTTCAATAGCGAGGAGCAGAGTAGCTAAATAATGAGTCAGGAGAGGAGCAGATAAATAAAGAGTGAGGATTGGAGCAGGTAAATAAAGAGTGAGGAGAGGAGCATGTCAATAAAGAGCGAGGAGAGGAGCAGATAAATAAAGAGTGAGGAGTGGAGCAGGTCAATCAAGAGCGAGGAGAGGAGCAGATAAATAAAGAGCGTGTAGAGGGGCAGGTAAATAAATTGCGACGAGAGGAGCAGGTCGAAAAAGAGCGAGGAACGGAGCAGGTAAATAAAGAGTGAGGACGAGAGCATTTAAATAAAGAGTGAAGAGAGGATCAAGTAAATAAAGAGCGTGGAGAGGATCAGATATATAAAGAGCGAGGAGCAGAGCAGCTAAATAATGAGTGAGGAGAGGAGCAGATAAAACAAGAGTGAGGAGTGGAGCAGGTTAATAAAGAGTGAGGATTGGAGCAGGTAAATAAAGAGCGAGGAGAGGAGCAGGTAAATAAAGAGTGCGGAGCGGAGCAGAAAATTTAAGAGCACATCGTGGAGCTGGTGAGCATAGAGTGAGGAGCGGATCAGATCAATAAAGAGCGAGGAGTGGAGCTGGTTAATTATGAGTGAGGAGCGGAGCAGGTAAATAAATAGCGAGGAGCGGAGCAGTTAAATAAAGAGCGAGGAGCGGAGCAGTTAAATACAGAGCGAGGAGCGGAGCAGGGAAATGAAGAGTGAGGTCTATAGCAGTTAAGTAATGATTGAGGAGAGGAGCAGATAAATAAAGAGCGTGTAGAGGAGCAGATAATTCAAGAGCGAGGAGCAGAGCAGCTGAATAATGAATGAGGAGTGGATCAGGTAAATAAAGAGTGAGGAGAGGAGTATGTCAATAAAGAGCGAGGAGAGGAGCAGATAAATAAAGAGCGTGGAGAGGGGCAGGTAAATAAAGAATGAGGAGAGGAGCAGATAAATAAAGAGCGAGGAGCGGAGCAGGTAAATAAAGAGCGACGAGAGGAGCAGGTAAATAAAGAGTGAGGACAAGCGCAGTTAAATGATGAGTGAGGAGACGTGCAGGTAAATAAAGAGCGTGGAGAGGAGCAGGTAAATAAAAATCGAAGAGTGGAGCTGATGAATAAAGAGCGAGGAGAGGAGCAGGTAAAAAAAGAGCGAGGAAAGCAGCAGGTAAATAAAGAGTGAAGAGTGGAGCTGATAAAGAAAGAGCGAGGAGAGGAGCAGTTAAATAAAGAGTGAGGAGAGGAGCAGGTAAATAAAGAGTGAGGAGTGGTGCAGGTAAATAAAGTGTGAGGAGAGGAGCAGCTAAATAAAGAGCGAGGAGCGGAGCAGTTAAATACAGAGCGAGGAGCGGAGCAGGGAAATGAAGAGTGAGCACTATAGCAGTTAAATAATGATTGAGGAGAGGAGCAGATAAATAAAGAGTGAGGATTGGAGCAGGTAAATAAAGAATGAGGAGAGGAGCATGTCAATAAAGAGCGAGGAGAGGAGCAGATAAATAAAGAGTGAGGAGTGGAGCAGGTCAATCAAGAGCGAGGAGAGGAGCAGATAAATAAAGAGCGTGGAGAGGGGCAGGTAAATAAAGAGTGAGGAGTGGAGCAGGTAAATAAAGAGTGAGGAGAGGAGCATGTCAATAAAGAGCGAGGAGAGGAGCAGATAAATAAAGAGTGAGGAGTGGAGCAAGTCAATCAAGAGCGAGGAAAGGAGCAGATAAATAAAGAGCGTGGAGAGGGGCAGGTAAGTAAAGAGCGAGGAGAGGAGCAAATCAATTAAGAGTGAGGAGTGAGCAGGTAAATGAAGAGCGAGGAGAGGAGCAGGAAAATAAAGAGTGAGGAGTGGAGCAGGTCAATAAAGAGCGGGAAGAGGAGCAGGTAAATAAAGAGTGAGGAGAGGAGCAGGTAAATAAATTGCGACGAGAGGAGCAGGTCGATAAAGAGCGAGGAACGGAGCAGGTAAATACAGAGTGAGGAGCGGATCAGATCAATAAAGAGCGAGTAGTGCAGCAGGTTAATAACGAGTGAGGAGAGGAGCAGGTAAATAAAGATTGACGAGCGGAGCAGATAAATAAAGAGCGAGGAGCGGAGCAGTTCAATAAAGAGCGAGGAGCGGAGCAGGGAAATAAAGACCGAGGAGAGCAGAAGGTGAATCAAGAGCGAGGAGTGCAGCAGGTAAATAAAGAGCAAGGAGAGCAGCAGGTGAATAAAGAGCGAGGAGACGAGCTGGCAAATAAATAGCGAGGAGAGGAGCAGGTAAATAAAGAGTGAAGAGTGGAGCTGATGAATCAAGAGCGAGGAGAGGAGCAGTTAAATACAGAGTGTGGAGTGGAGCTGATAAAAAAGAGGGAGGAGAGGAGCAGGTAAATAAAGAGTGAGGAGTGGAGCTGACAAATAAAGAGCGAGGAGAGGAGCAGGTAAATAAAGAGTGAGGAGTGGAGCAGGTAAATAAAGAGTGAGGAGTGGAGCATATAAACATAGAGCGAGTAGCGGGGTAGGTAAGGAAAGAGTGAGGAGTGGAGCAGGTAAATAAAGAGCGAGGAGAGGAGCAGGAAAATAAAGAGTGAGGAGTGGAGCTGATAAATAAAGAGCGAGGATAGGAGCAGTTAAATGAAGAGTGATGAGTGGAGCAGGTAAATAAAGAGCGGGGAGAGGTGCAGGTAAATAAAGAGTGAGGAGTGGAGCAGTTAAATAAAGAGCGAGGAGTGGAGCAGGTAATTAAAGAGCGAGGAGAGGTGCAGGTAAATAAAGAGTGAGGAGTGGAGCAGGTAAATAAAGAGCGAGGAGTGGAGAGATAAATAAAGAGCGAGGTGCGGAGTAGGTAAATAAAGAGCGAGGAGAGGAGCAGGTAAATAAGGAGCGAGTAGTAGAGCAGATAAATAAAGAGTGAGGAGAGGAGCAGATAAATAAAGAGCGATGAGAGGAGCAGGTAAATAAAGAGCGATGAACGGAGCAGGTAAATAAATAGTGAGGACAAGAGCAGTTAAATGAAGAGTGAGGAGACGTGCAGGTAAATAAAGAGCGTGGAGAGGAGCTGGCAAATAAATAGCGAGGAGAGGAGCAGGTAAATAAAGAGCGAGGAGCGGAGCAGTTCAATAAAGAGCGAGGAGCGGAGCAGGTAAAAAAAGAGCGAGGAAAGGAGCAGGTAAATAAAGAGTGAAGAGTGGAGCAGTTAAATAAAGAGCGAGGAGAGGAGCAGGTAAATAAAGAGTGAAGAGAGGAGCAGGTAAATAAAGAGTGAGGAGTGGTGCAGTTAAATAAAGTGTGAGGAGAGGAGCAGGTAAATAAAGAGTGAGGAGTTGAGCAGTTAAATAAAGAGTGAGGAGTGGAGCAGTTAAATAAAGAGCGAGGAGAGGAGCAGGTAAATAAAGAGTGAGGAGTTGAGCAGTTAAATAAAGAGTGAGGAGTGGAGCAGTTAAATAAAGAGTGAGGAGATGAGCAGATAAATAAAGAATGAGGAGATGAGCAGATAAATAAAGAATGAGGAGATGAGCAGCTAAATAAAGAGTGAGGAGCGGAGCATGTAAATAAAGAATGAGGAGATGAGCAGATAAATAAAGAATGAGGAGATGAGCAGCTAAATAAAGAGTGAGGAGCGGAGCATGTAAATAAAGAGCGACGAGAGGAGCAGGTAGATAAAGAGCGAGGAACGGAGCAGGTAAATAAAGAGTGAGGAGATGAGCAGATAAATAAAGAATGAGGAGATGAGCAGCTAAATAAAGAGTGAGGAGCGGAGCATGTAAATAAAGAGCGACGAGAGGAGCAGGTAGATAAAGAGCGAGGAACGGAGCAGGTAAATAAAGAGTGACGACTAGAGCAATTAAATAATGAGTGAGGAGAGGATCAGATATATAAAGAGCGAGGAGCAGAGCTGCTAAATAATGAGTGAGGAGAGGAGCAGATAAATCAAGAGTGAGGAGCGGAGCTGGAAATTTCAGAGCACATCGTGGAGCTGGTAAGTGCAGAGTGAGGAGCGGATCAGATCAATAAAGAGCGATGAGTGGAGCAGTTAAATAAAGAGCGAGGAGCGGAGCAGTTAAATACAGAGCGAGGAGCGGAGCAGGGAAGTGAAGAGTGAGGAGAGGAGCATGTCAATAAAGAGCGAAGAGAGGAGCAGATAAATAAAGAGTGAGGAGTGGAGCAGGTCAATCAAGAGCGAGGAGAGGAGCAGATAAATAAAGAGCGTGGAGAAGGGCAGGTAAATAAAGAGTGAGGAGAGGAGCAGGTAAATAAATTGCGACGAGAGGAGCAGGTCGATAAAGAGCGAGGAACGGAGCAGGTAAATACAGAGTGAGGACTAGAGCAGTTAAATAAAGATTGAGAGGAGCAGGTAAATAAAGAGCGTGTGGAGGAGCAGATATCTCAAGAGCGAGGAGCAGAGCAGCTAAATTATGAGTGAGGAGAGGAGCAGATAAATAAAGAGTGAGGAGTGGAGCAGGTCAATAAAGAATGAGGAGAGGAGCAGATAAATAAAGAGTGAGGAGAGGAGCAGGTCAATAAATAGTGAGGAGTGGAGCAGATAAATAAATAGCGAGGAGAGCAACAGGTAAATAAAGAGTGAGGAGAGGAGCAGCGAAATAAAGAGTAAGGAGAGGAGCAGATAAATAAAGAGCGAGGAGAGGATCAGGTAAATAAAGAGCGAGGAGAGGATCAGGTAAATAAAGAGCGAGGAACGGAGCAGGTAAATAAAGAGTGAGGAGTGGAGCTGATAATGAAAGATCGAGGAGAGGAGCAGGTAAATCAAGAGTGAGGAGTGGAGCAGTTAAATAAAGAGCGAGGAGAGGAGCAGGTAAATAAAGAGTGAGGAGTGGAGCAGTTAAATAAAGAGTGTGGATTGGAGCTGATAAATAAAGAGCGAGGAGAGGAGCAGGTAAATAAAGTGTGAGGACAGGAGCAGATCAATAAAGAGCGAGGAGAGGAGCTGATAAAAAAAGAGGGAGGAGAGGAGCAGGTAAATGAAGAGTGAGGAGTGGAGCAGGGAAATAAAGAGCGAGGAGAGGAGCAGTTAAATAAAGAGTTCAGGAGCGGATCAACTCAATAATGATCGAGGAGTGGAGCAGGTTAATAAAGAGTGAGGAGAGGAGCAGGTAAATAAAGAGTGAGGAGCGGAGCAGGTAAATAAAGAGTGAGGAATAGAGCAGTTAAATAAAAATTGAGAGGAGCAGGTGAATAAAGAGCGTGCAGAGGAGCAGATGTATGAAGAGCGAGGAGCACAGCAGCTAAATAATGAGTGAGGAGAGGAGCAGATAAATAAAGAGTGAGGAGTGGAGCAGGTAAATAAAGAGTGAGGAGAGGAGCAGATAAATAAAGAGCGTGGAGAGGAGCAGGTAAATAAAGCGTGAGGAGAGGAGCAGGTCAATCAGTGGTGAGGAGAGGAGCAGATAAATAAAGAGCGAGGAGAGGAGCAGGGAAATAAAGAGCGAGGAGCAGAGCAGGTAAATAAAGAGCGAGGAGCGGAGCAGTTAAATATAGAGCGAGGAGAGGATCAGGCAAATGAAGCGCGAGGAACGGAGCAGGTAAATAAAGAGTGAGGAGTGGAGCTGATAAAGAAAGATCGAGGAGAGGAGCAGGTAAATCAAGAGTGAGGAGTGGAGCAGGTAAATAAAGAGCGAGGAGAGGAGCAGGTGAATAAAGAGTGAGGAGTGGAGCAGGTAAATAAAGAGCGAGGAGAGGAGCAGGTAAATAAAGAGTGAGGAGTGGAGCTGGTAAATGAAGAGTGAGGAGCGGAGGAGATAAGGAAACAGGGAGGAGTGGAGCAGATAAATAAAGAGCGAGGAGAGGACCAGGTAGGTGAAGAGCGACGAGAGGAGCAGTGAAATAAAGAGTGTGGATTGGAGCTGATAAATATAGAGCGAGTAGCGGAGTAGGTAAGGAAAGAGTGAGGAGTGGAGCTGGTAAATGAAGAGTGAGGAGAGGAGCAGGTAAGTGAAGAGCCAGGAGAGGAGCAGATAAATAAAGAGTGAGGAGTGGAGCAGGTAAATAAAGAGCGAGGAGAGGAGCAGGTAAATAAAGAGCGAGGAATAGAGCAGGTAAATAAAGAGCGAGGAGCAGAGCAGGTCAATAAAGTTTGAGGAGAGGAGCAGGTAATTAAAGAGAGAGGAGCGGGGCAGGGAGATAAAGAGCGAGGAGAGGAGCAGGTCAATGAAGAGTGAGGATGGAGCAGGTAAATAAAGAGTGAGGAGAGATGCAGCTAAATAAAGAGCGAGGAGCGGGGCAGGTAAGTAAAGAGTGAGGAGAGGAGCAGGTAAATAAAGATTGAGGAGTGGAGCAGGTAAATAAAGTGAGGAGTGGAGCAGGTAAGGAAAGAGTGAGGAGCGGAGCAGGTAGATAAAGAGTGAGGAGCGGGCAGGTAAAAAATGAGCGAGGAGTGGTGCAGTTAAAATAAGAGTGAGGAGCGGAGCAGGTGAATAAAGAGCGAGGAGAGGAGCAGGTAAATAAAGAGCGAGGAATAGAGCAGGTAAATAAAGAGTGAGTGGAGGAGCAGGTAAATAATGAGTGAGGAGTGGAGCAGGGAGATAAAAAGCGAGGAATAGAGCAAGTAAATGAAGAGAGTGGAGCGGGGCATGTAAATAAATACTGAGGAGAGGAGCAGGTAATTAAAGAGAGAGGAGCGGAACGGGGAGATAAAGAGCGAGGAGAGGAGCAGGTAAATGAAGAGTGAGGAGAGGAGCAGGTAAATAAATTGCGACGAGAGGAGCAGGTCGATAAAGAGCGAGGAACGGAGCAGGTAAATACAGAGTGAGGAGCGGATCAGATCAATAAAGAGCGAGTAGTGCAGCAGGTTAATAACGAGTGAGGAGAGGAGCAGGTAAATAAAGATTGACGAGCGGAGCAGATAAATAAAGAGCGAGGAGCGGAGCAGTTCAATAAAGAGCGAGGAGCGGAGCAGGGAAATAAAGACCGAGGAGAGCAGAAGGTGAATCAAGAGCGAGGAGTGCAGCAGGTAAATAAAGAGCAAGGAGAGCAGCAGGTGAATAAAGAGCGAGGAGACGAGCTGGCAAATAAATAGCGAGGAGAGGAGCAGGTAAATAAAGAGTGAAGAGTGGAGCTGATGAATCAAGAGCGAGGAGAGGAGCAGTTAAATACAGAGTGTGGAGTGGAGCTGATAAAAAAGAGGGAGGAGAGGAGCAGGTAAATAAAGAGTGAGGAGTGGAGCTGACAAATAAAGAGCGAGGAGAGGAGCAGGTAAATAAAGAGTGAGGAGTGGAGCAGGTAAATAAAGAGTGAGGAGTGGAGCATATAAACATAGAGCGAGTAGCGGGGTAGGTAAGGAAAGAGTGAGGAGTGGAGCAGGTAAATAAAGAGCGAGGAGAGGAGCAGGAAAATAAAGAGTGAGGAGTGGAGCTGATAAATAAAGAGCGAGGATAGGAGCAGTTAAATGAAGAGTGATGAGTGGAGCAGGTAAATAAAGAGCGGGGAGAGGTGCAGGTAAATAAAGAGTGAGGAGTGGAGCAGTTAAATAAAGAGCGAGGAGTGGAGCAGGTAATTAAAGAGCGAGGAGAGGTGCAGGTAAATAAAGAGTGAGGAGTGGAGCAGGTAAATAAAGAGCGAGGAGTGGAGAGATAAATAAAGAGCGAGGTGCGGAGTAGGTAAATAAAGAGCGAGGAGAGGAGCAGGTAAATAAGGAGCGAGTAGTAGAGCAGATAAATAAAGAGTGAGGAGAGGAGCAGATAAATAAAGAGCGATGAGAGGAGCAGGTAAATAAAGAGCGATGAACGGAGCAGGTAAATAAATAGTGAGGACAAGAGCAGTTAAATGAAGAGTGAGGAGACGTGCAGGTAAATAAAGAGCGTGGAGAGGAGCTGGCAAATAAATAGCGAGGAGAGGAGCAGGTAAATAAAGAGCGAGGAGCGGAGCAGTTCAATAAAGAGCGAGGAGCGGAGCAGGTAAAAAAAGAGCGAGGAAAGGAGCAGGTAAATAAAGAGTGAAGAGTGGAGCAGTTAAATAAAGAGCGAGGAGAGGAGCAGGTAAATAAAGAGTGAAGAGAGGAGCAGGTAAATAAAGAGTGAGGAGTGGTGCAGGTAAATAAAGTGTGAGGAGAGGAGCAGGTAAATAAAGAGTGAGGAGTTGAGCAGTTAAATACAGAGTGAGGAGTGGAGCAGTTAAATAAAGAGCGAGGAGAGGAGCAGGTAAATAAAGAGTGAGGAGTTGAGCAGTTAAATAAAGAGTGAGGAGTGGAGCAGTTAAATAAAGAGTGAGGAGATGAGCAGATAAATAAAGAATGAGGAGATGAGCAGATAAATAAAGAATGAGGAGATGAGCAGCTAAATAAAGAGTGAGGAGCGGAGCATGTAAATAAAGAATGAGGAGATGAGCAGATAAATAAAGAATGAGGAGATGAGCAGCTAAATAAAGAGTGAGGAGCGGAGCATGTAAATAAAGAGCGACGAGAGGAGCAGGTAGATAAAGAGCGAGGAACGGAGCAGGTAAATAAAGAGTGAGGAGATGAGCAGATAAATAAAGAATGAGGAGATGAGCAGCTAAATAAAGAGTGAGGAGCGGAGCATGTAAATAAAGAGCGACGAGAGGAGCAGGTAGATAAAGAGCGAGGAACGGAGCAGGTAAATAAAGAGTGACGACTAGAGCAATTAAATAATGAGTGAGGAGAGGATCAGATATATAAAGAGCGAGGAGCAGAGCTGCTAAATAATGAGTGAGGAGAGGAGCAGATAAATCAAGAGTGAGGAGCGGAGCTGGAAATTTCAGAGCACATCGTGGAGCTGGTAAGTGCAGAGTGAGGAGCGGATCAGATCAATAAAGAGCGATGAGTGGAGCAGTTAAATAAAGAGCGAGGAGCGGAGCAGTTAAATACAGAGCGAGGAGCGGAGCAGGGAAGTGAAGAGTGAGGAGAGGAGCATGTCAATAAAGAGCGAAGAGAGGAGCAGATAAATAAAGAGTGAGGAGTGGAGCAGGTCAATCAAGAGCGAGGAGAGGAGCAGATAAATAAAGAGCGTGGAGAAGGGCAGGTAAATAAAGAGTGAGGAGAGGAGCAGGTAAATAAATTGCGACGAGAGGAGCAGGTCGATAAAGAGCGAGGAACGGAGCAGGTAAATACAGAGTGAGGACTAGAGCAGTTAAATAAAGATTGAGAGGAGCAGGTAAATAAAGAGCGTGTGGAGGAGCAGATATCTCAAGAGCGAGGAGCAGAGCAGCTAAATTATGAGTGAGGAGAGGAGCAGATAAATAAAGAGTGAGGAGTGGAGCAGGTCAATAAAGAATGAGGAGAGGAGCAGATAAATAAAGAGTGAGGAGAGGAGCAGGTCAATAAATAGTGAGGAGTGGAGCAGATAAATAAATAGCGAGGAGAGCAACAGGTAAATAAAGAGTGAGGAGAGGAGCAGCGAAATAAAGAGTAAGGAGAGGAGCAGATAAATAAAGAGCGAGGAGAGGATCAGGTAAATAAAGAGCGAGGAGAGGATCAGGTAAATAAAGAGCGAGGAGTGGAGCTGATAATGAAAGATCGAGGAGAGGAGCAGGTAAATCAAGAGTGAGGAGTGGAGCAGTTAAATAAAGAGCGAGGAGAGGAGCAGGTAAATAAAGAGTGAGGAGTGGAGCAGTTAAATAAAGAGTGTGGATTGGAGCTGATAAATAAAGAGCGAGGAGAGGAGCAGGTAAATAAAGTGTGAGGACAGGAGCAGATCAATAAAGAGCGAGGAGAGGAGCTGATAAAAAAAGAGGGAGGAGAGGAGCAGGTAAATGAAGAGTGAGGAGTGGAGCAGGGAAATAAAGAGCGAGGAGAGGAGCAGTTAAATAAAGAGTTCAGGAGCGGATCAACTCAATAATGATCGAGGAGTGGAGCAGGTTAATAAAGAGTGAGGAGAGGAGCAGGTAAATAAAGAGTGAGGAGCGGAGCAGGTAAATAAAGAGTGAGGAATAGAGCAGTTAAATAAAAATTGAGAGGAGCAGGTGAATAAAGAGCGTGCAGAGGAGCAGATGTATGAAGAGCGAGGAGCACAGCAGCTAAATAATGAGTGAGGAGAGGAGCAGATAAATAAAGAGTGAGGAGTGGAGCAGGTAAATAAAGAGTGAGGAGAGGAGCAGATAAATAAAGAGCGTGGAGAGGAGCAGGTAAATAAAGCGTGAGGAGAGGAGCAGGTCAATCAGTGGTGAGGAGAGGAGCAGATAAATAAAGAGCGAGGAGAGGAGCAGGGAAATAAAGAGCGAGGAGCAGAGCAGGTAAATAAAGAGCGAGGAGCGGAGCAGTTAAATATAGAGCGAGGAGAGGATCAGGCAAATGAAGCGCGAGGAACGGAGCAGGTAAATAAAGAGTGAGGAGTGGAGCTGATAAAGAAAGATCGAGGAGAGGAGCAGGTAAATCAAGAGTGAGGAGTGGAGCAGGTAAATAAAGAGCGAGGAGAGGAGCAGGTGAATAAAGAGTGAGGAGTGGAGCAGGTAAATAAAGAGCGAGGAGAGGAGCAGGTAAATAAAGAGTGAGGAGTGGAGCTGGTAAATGAAGAGTGAGGAGCGGAGGAGATAAGGAAACAGGGAGGAGTGGAGCAGATAAATAAAGAGCGAGGAGAGGACCAGGTAGGTGAAGAGCGACGAGAGGAGCAGTGAAATAAAGAGTGTGGATTGGAGCTGATAAATATAGAGCGAGTAGCGGAGTAGGTAAGGAAAGAGTGAGGAGTGGAGCTGGTAAATGAAGAGTGAGGAGAGGAGCAGGTAAGTGAAGAGCGAGGAGAGGAGCAGATAAATAAAGAGTGAGGAGTGGAGCAGGTAAATAAAGAGCGAGGAGAGGAGCAGGTAAATAAAGAGCGAGGAATAGAGCAGGTAAATAAAGAGCGAGGAGCAGAGCAGGTCAATAAAGTTTGAGGAGAGGAGCAGGTAATTAAAGAGAGAGGAGCGGGGCAGGGAGATAAAGAGCGAGGAGAGGAGCAGGTCAATGAAGAGTGAGGATGGAGCAGGTAAATAAAGAGTGAGGAGAGATGCAGCTAAATAAAGAGCGAGGAGCGGGGCAGGTAAGTAAAGAGTGAGGAGAGGAGCAGGTAAATAAAGATTGAGGAGTGGAGCAGGTAAATAAAGTGAGGAGTGGAGCAGGTAAGGAAAGAGTGAGGAGCGGAGCAGGTAGATAAAGAGTGAGGAGCGGGCAGGTAAAAAATGAGCGAGGAGTGGTGCAGTTAAAATAAGAGTGAGGAGCGGAGCAGGTGAATAAAGAGCGAGGAGAGGAGCAGGTAAATAAAGAGCGAGGAATAGAGCAGGTAAATAAAGAGTGAGTGGAGGAGCAGGTAAATAATGAGTGAGGAGTGGAGCAGGGAGATAAAAAGCGAGGAATAGAGCAAGTAAATGAAGAGAGTGGAGCGGGGCATGTAAATAAATACTGAGGAGAGGAGCAGGTAATTAAAGAGAGAGGAGCGGAACGGGGAGATAAAGAGCGAGGAGAGGAGCAGGTAAATGAAGAGTGAGGAGCGGAGCAGCTAAATAAAGAGTGAGGAGAGGAGCAGCTAAATAAAGAGCGAGGAGAGGAGCAAGTAAATAAAGAGTGAGGAGTGGAGACGGTAGATAAAGAGTGAGGAGCGGGGCAGGTAAAAAATGAGCGAGGAGTGGAGCAGTTAAAATAAGAGTGAGGAGCGGAGCAGGTAAATAAAGAGCGAGGAGAGGAGCAGCTCAATAAAGAGCGAGGAATAGAGCAGGTAAATAAAGAGTGAGTGGAGGAGCAGGTCATTAAAGAGTGAGGAGTGGAGCAGGGAGATAAAGAGCGAGGAATAGAGCAGGTAAATGAAGAGTGAGGAGAGGAGCAGTTAAACAAAGAGCGAGGAGAGGTGCAGGTAAATATAGAGTGAGTGCTGGAACAGGTAAATAAAGATTGAGGAGCGGATTAGGTAAATAAAGAGCGAGGTGTGGAGCAGGTGAATAATGAATGAGGAGTGGAGCAGATAAATAAAGAGTGAGGAGCGGGGCAGGTAAATGAAGAGCTAGGAGAGGAGCAGGTAAATAAAGAGTGAGGAGCGGGGCAGGTAAATGAAGAGCTAGGAGAGGAGCAGGTAAATAAAGAGTGAGCAGCGGGGCAGGTTCATAAAGAATGAGGAGCGGAGCAGATCAATAAAGAGAGCAGAGTGGAGCAGGTAAATGAAGAGCGAGGAGCGGAGCAGGTAAATAAAGAGTGAGGAGCGGGGCAGGTAAATGAAGAGTGAGGAGCGGGGCAGGTAAAAAATGAGCGAGGAGTGGAGCAGTTAAAATAAGAGTGAGGAGCGGAGCAGTTAAATGAAGAGCGAGGTGCGGAGCAGGTAAATAAAGAGTGAGGAGAGGAGCAGGTAAATGAAGAGCGAGGAGTGGAGCAGGTAAATAAAGAGCGAGGAGGGGAGCAGGTAAATAAAGAGTGAGGAACGGAGCAGGTAAATAAAGAGTGAGGAGTGAAGCAGGTAACTAAACAGCGAAGAGCGGAGCAGGTAAATAAAGAGCGAGGAGTGGAGCAGGTAAATGAAGAGCGAGGAGAAGAACAGGTAAATAAAGAGAGAGGAGTGGAGCAGGTAAATAAAGAGTGAAGAATGGAGGAGGTGGATTAAGAGCACAGTTTGGAGCAGGTAAATAAAGAGTGAGGCGTGGAGCAGGTAAATAAAGAGCGAGGAGCAGAGCAGGTAAATAAAGAATGAGGAGCGGAGCAGGAAAATAAAGAGCGAGGAGTGGAGCAGGTAAATAAAGAGCGAGGAGAGGAGAAGGTAAATAAAGAGTGAGGCGTGGAGCAGGTAAATAAAGAGCGAGGAGCAGAGCAGGTAATTAAAGAGTGAGGAGCGGAGGAGGTGTAGAAAGAGCGAGTCGTGGAGCAGGAAAATAAAGAGTGAGGAGTGGAGACGGTAAATAAAGAGTGAGGAATGAAGGAGGTGGATTAAGAGCACAGTTTGGAGCAGGTAAATCAAGAGTGACGAGTAGAGGAGGTAAATAAAGAGTGAGGAGAGGAGCAGGTAAATAAAGAGCGAGGAGAGGAGTAGGTAAATAAAGAATGAGGAGTGGAGCAGGGAAATAAGGAGCGAGGAGAGGAGCAGGCAAATAAAGAGCGAGGAGTGGAGCAGGTAAATAAAGCGAGAGGAGTGGAGCAGGTAAATAATGAGCGAGGGGAGGAGCAGGTAAATAAAGAGTGAGGAGCGGAGAAGGTAAATCAAGAGTGAGGAGCGGTGCAGGTAAATAAATGGAGAGGAGCGGAGCAGGTAAATAAAGAGCGAGGGGAGGAGCAGGTAAGTTATGAGCCAGGAGCGGTGCAGGTAAATAAAGAGTGACGAGCGGAGCAGGTGAATAAAGAGCGAGGAGAGGAGCAGGTAAAAAATGAGCGAGGAGTGGAGCAGTTAAAAAAAGAATGAGGAGCGGAGCAGGTAAATAAAGAGCGAGGAGAGGAGCAGGTAAATAAAGAGCGAGGAATAGAGCAGGTAAATCAAGAGTGAGGAGAGGAGCAGGTAAATAAAGAGTGAGGAGTGGAGCAGGGAGATAAAGAGCGAGGAATAGAGCAGGGAAATAAAGAGTGAGGAGAGGAGCAGGTAAATAAAGAGCGAGGCGTGGAGGACGTTAATAAAGAGCACAGTGCGGAGCAGGAAAATAAAGAGTGATGAGTGGAGGAGGGAAAAAGATTGAGGAGACGAGCAGGTAATAAGGAGTGAGGAGAGGATCAGGTAAATAAAGTGCGAGGAGCGGAGCAGGGAGATAAAGAGCGAGGAGCGGAGCAGGGAGATAAAGAGCGAGGAGAGGAGCAGGTATATGAAAAGTGGGGAGAGGAACAGGTAAATAAAGAGTGAGGAGTGGAGCAGGGAGATAAAGAGCGAGGAATGGAGCAAGTAAATAGATAGGAGTGGGGCATGTAAATAAAGATTGAGGAGAGGAGCAGGTAATTAAAGAGAGAGGAGCGGGGCAGGGAGATAAAGAGCGAGGAGTGGAGCAGGTAAATAAAGATCGAGGAGAGGAGCAGGTAAATAAAGAGTGAGGAGTGGAGCAGGGAGATAAAGAGCGAGGAATAGAGCAGGTAAATAAAGAGTGAGGAGTGGAGGAGGTCAATAAAGAGCACAGTGTGGAGCAGGTAAATAAAGAGTGAGGAGTGGAGGAGATAAATAAAGAGTGAAGAGAGGAGCAGGTAAATAAAGAGCGAGGAGCAGAGCAGGTAAATAAAGAGTGAGGAGAGGAGCAGGTAAATAAAGAGTGAGGAGTGGAGCAGATAAATAAAGAGCGAGGAGAGGAGCAGATCAATGAAGAGCTAGGAGAGGAGCAGGTCAATAAAGAGTGAGCAGCGGGGCAGGTTCATAAAGAGTGAGGAGAGGAGCAGGTAAATAAAGAGAGCGGAGTGGAGCAGGTAAATAAAGAGCGAGGTGCGGAGCAGGTAAATAAAGAGCGAGGAGCAGAGCAGGTAAATAAAGAGTGAGGAGCGGAGCAGGTAAATTAAGAGTTGGAGAGGAGCAGGTAAATAAAGAGCGAGGAGCAGAGCAGGTAAATTAAGAGTGAGGAGAGGAGCAGGTAAATAAAGAGTGAGGAGTGGAGGAGGTGGAATAAGAGCACAGTTTGGAGCAGGTAAATAAAGAGTGACGAGAGGAGGAGGTAAATAAAGAGCGAAGAACGGAGCAGGAAAATAAAGAGTGAGAAGAGGAGCAGGTGAATAAAGAGTGAGGAGCAGAGCAGGTAAATAAAGAGCGAGGAGCGGAGCAGTAAATAAAGAGCGAAGAGCAGAGCAGGAAATAAAGAGCGAAGAACGGAGCAGGTAAATAAAGAGTGAGGAGAGGAGCAGGGAAATAAAGAGTGAGGAGAGGAGCAGGTAAATAAAGAGCGAAGAGCGGAGCAGGTCAATAAAGAGCGAAGAACGGAGCAGGTAAATAAAGAGTGAGGAGACGAGCAGGTAAATAAAGAGCGAAGAGCGGAGCAGGAAAATAAAGAGTGAGGAGAGGAGCAGGTAAATAAAGAGCGAGGAGTGGAGCAGGAAAGATAGAGCGAAGAGCGGAGCAGGTAAATAAAGAGCGAGGAGCGGAGCAGGAAAGATAGAGCGAACAGCGGAGCAGGAAAATAAATAGCGAGGAGCGGAGCAGCTAAATATAGAGCCAGGAGGGGAGCAGGGAAATAAAGAGTGAGTAGCAGAGCAGGTAAATAAGGAGCGAGGAGCGGAGCTGCAAAGAAAGAGCGAAGAGCGGAGCAGGTAAATAAAGAGCGAAGACGGAGGAGGGAAATAAAGAGAGACGAGCGGAGCAGGAAAATAAATAGTGAGGAACAGAGCAGGTAAATTAAGAGCGAAGAGCGGAGCAGGTAAATAAAGAGTGAGAAGAGGAGCAGGGAAATAAAGAGTGAGGAGCGGAGCAGGTAAATAAGGAACCAGGAGCGGAGCAGGAAAATAAAGAGCGAGGAGTGGAGCAGGTAAATAAACAGCGTAGAGCGGAGCAGGAAAATAAAGAGTGAGGAGATGAGCAGGTAAATAAAGAGCGAAGAGCGGAGCAGGTAAATAAAGTGAGAGGAGAGGAGCAGGTAAATACAGAGTGAGGAGCGGAGCAGGTAAATAAAGAGAGAGGAGAGGAGCAGGTGAATAAAGAGTGAGGAGCGGAGCAGGAAAATAAAGAGCGAGGAGCGGAGCAACTAAATGCAGAGCCAGGAGAGGAGCAGGGAAATAAAGAGTGAGGAGCAGAGCAGGTAAATAAAGAGCGAGGAGCGGAGCAGTAAAGACGGAGCGAAGAGCGGAGCAGGTAAATAAAGAGCGAAGAGCGGAGAAGGAAAATAAAGACTGAGGAGAGGAGCAGGTAAATAAAGAGTGAGGAGCGGAACAGCTCAATCAAGAGTGAGGAGAGGAGCAGGTAAATAAAGAGAGTGGAGTGGAGCATGTCAATAAAGAGTGAGGAGTGGAGCAGGTAAAGAAAGAGTGAGGAGCGGAGCAGGTAAATAAAGAGTGAGGACAGGAGCAGGTAAATAAAGAGTGAGGAGTGGAGCAGGTAAATAAAGAGTGAGGAGAGGAGCAGCTAAATAAAGAGTTAAGAGTGGACCAGGTAACTAAAGAGCGAGGAGTGAAGCAGATTAATAAAGAGCGAGGAGTGGAGCAGGGAAATAAAGAGCGAGGAGCGGAGCAGGCAAATAAAGAGCGAGGAGAGGAGCAGGCAAATAAAGAGCGAGGAGTGGAGCAGGTAAATAAAGAGTGAGGAGCGGAGAAGGTAAATCAAGAGTGAGGAGCGGTGCAGGTAAATAAATGGAGAGGAGCGGAGCAGGTAAATAAAGAGCGAGGGGAGGAGCAGGTAAGTTATGAGCCAGGAGCGGTGCAGGTAAATAAAGAGTGACGAGCGGAGCAGGTGAATAAAGAGCGAGGAGAGGAGCAGGTAAAAAATGAGCGAGGAGTGGAGCAGTTAAAAAAAGAATGAGGAGCGGAGCATGTAAATAAAGAGCGAGGAGAGGAGCAGGTAAATAAAGAGCGAGGAATAGAGCAGGTAAATCAAGAGTGAGGAGAGGAGCAGGTAAATAAAGAGTGAGGAGTGGAGCAGGGAGATAAAGAGCGAGGAATAGAGCAGGGAAATAAAGAGTGAGGAGAGGAGCAGGTAAATAAAGAGTGAGGAGAGGAGCAGGTAAATAAAGAGCGAGGCGTGGAGGACGTTAATAAAGAGCACAGTGCGGAGCAGGAAAATAAAGAGTGATGAGTGGAGGAGGGAAAAAGATTGAGGAGACGAGCAGGTAATAAGGAGTGAGGAGAGGATCAGGTAAATAAAGTGCGAGGAGCGGAGCAGGGAGATAAAGAGCGAGGAGCGGAGCAGGGAGATAAAGAGCGAGGAGCGGAGCAGGGAGATAAAGAGCGAGGAGAGGAGCAGGTATATGAAGAGTGGGGAGAGGAGCAGGTAAATAAAGAGTGAGGAGTGGAGCAGGGAGATAAAGAGCGAGGAATAGAGCAGGTAAATAAAGAGTGAGGAGTGGAGGAGGTCAATAAAGAGCACAGTGTGGAGCAGGTAAATAAAGAGTGAGGAGTGGAGGAGATAAATAAAGAGTGAGGAGAGGAGCAGGTAAATAAAGAGCGAGGAGCAGAGCAGGTAAATAAAGAGTGAGGAGAGGAGCAGGTAAATAAAGAGCGAGGAGCGGAGCAGTAAAGAATCAGCGAAGAGCGGAGCAGGAAAATAAAGAGTGAGGAGAGGAGCAGGTAAATAAAGAGCGAGGAGTGGAGCAGGAAAGATAGAGCGAAGAGCGGAGCAGGTAAATAAAGAGCGAGGAGCGGAGCAGGAAAGATAGAGCGAACAGCGGAGCAGGAAAATAAATAGCGAGGAGCGGAGCAGCTAAATATAGAGTCAGGAGGGGAGCAGGGAAATAAAGTGTGAGTAGCAGAGCAGGTCAATAAAGAGCGAGTAGCGGAGCTGCAAAGAAAGAACGAAGAGCGGAGCAGGTAAATAAAGAGCGAAGACGGAGGAGGGAAATAAAGAGAGACGAGCGGAGCAGGAAAATAAATAGTGAGGAGCAGAGCAGGTAAATTAAGAGCGAAGAGCGGAGCAGGTAAATAAAAAGTGAGAAGAGGAGCAGGGAAATAAAGAGTGAGGAGCGGAGCAGGTAAATAAGGAACCAGGAGCGGAGCAGGAAAATAAGGAGCGAGGAGTGGAGCAGGTAAATAAACAGCGTAGAGCGGAGCAGGAAAATAAAGAGTGAGGAGATGAGCAGGTAAATAAAGAGCGAAGAGCGGAGCAGGTAAATAAAGAGAGAGGAGAGGTCAGGTAAATACAGAGTGAGGAGCGGAGCAGGTAAATAAAGAGAGAGGAGAGGAGCAGGTGAATAAAGAGTGAGGAGCGGAGCAGGAAAATAAAGAGCGAGGAGCGGAGCAACAAAATGCAGAGCCAGGAGAGGAGCATGGAAATAAAGAGTGAGGAGCAGAGCAGGTAAATAAAGAGCGAGGAGCGGAGCAGTAAAGACGGAGCAAAGAGCGGAGCAGGTAAATAAAGAGCGAAGAGCGGAGAAGGAAAATAAAGATTGAGGAGAGGAGCAGGTAAATAAAGAGCGAAGAGCGGAGCAGTAAAGAAAGAGCGAAGAGCGGAGCAGGTAAATAAAGAGCGAAGTGCGGAGCAGGAAAATAAAGAGTGAGGAGAGGAGCAGGTTAAATAAAGAGTGAGGAGCGGAGCAGGTCAATAAAGAGCGAGGAGCGGAGCAGTAAAGATAGAGCGAAGAGCGGAGCAGGTAAATAAAGAGCGAAGAGCGGAGCAGTGAAGAAAGAGCGAAGAGCGGAGCAGTAAAGGAACAGCGGAGCAGGTAAATAAAGAGCGAAGAGCGGAGCAGGAAGATGAAGAGTGAGGAGCAGAGCAGGTAAATAAAGAGCGAGTAGCGGTGCAGGTAAATAAAGAGCGAGTAGCGGTGCAGGTAAATAAAGAGCGAGGAGCGGAGCAGGTAAATAAAAAGTGAGGAGCGGAGCAGGTAAATAAAGAGAGAGGAGAGGAGCATTAAAATAAAGAGTGAGGAGCGGTGCAGGAAAATAAAGAGCGAGGAGCGGAGCAGCTAAACATGGAGCGAGGAGAGGAGCAGGGACATAAAGAGTGAGGAGCACATCAGGTAAATAAAGAGCGAGGAGCGGAGCAGTAAAGAAAGAGCAAAGAGCGGAAAAGGTAAATAAAGAGCGAAGAGCGGAGCATGTAAATAAAGAGTGAGGAGAGGAGCAGGTAAATAAAGAGTGAGGAGCGGAGCAGTAAAGAAAGAGGGAAGAGCGGAGAAGATAAATAAAGAGTGAGGAGCGGAGCAGGGAAATATAGAGCCAGGAGAGGAGCAGGGAAATGAAGAGCGAGGAGCGGAGCAGTAAAGAAAGAGCGAAGAGCGGAGCAGGTAAATAAAGAGCGAAGAACGGAGCAGGTAAATAAAGAGTGAGGAGAGGAGCAGGCAATTAAAGAGTGAGGAGTGGAGCAGGAAATAAACAGCGAGGAGTGGAGCAGGTAAAAAAAAAGAGGGAGGAGTGGAGCACTTAAATAAAGAGTGAGGAGCGGAGCAGGTAAATAAAGAGCGAGGAGAGGAGCAGTAAATAAAGAGCGAGGAGCGGAGCAGGTAAAAAAAAGAGCGAGGAGTGGAGCAGGTTCATAAATAGCGAGGAGAGGAGCAGGTAAATAAAGAGAGAGGAGGTGGGCAGGTAAATAAAGAGTGAGGAGAGGAGCAGGTAATTAATGAGAGAGGAGCGGGGCTGGGAGATAAAGAGCGAGGAGAGGTGCAGGTAAATGAAGAGTGAGGGTGGAGCAGGTAAATAAAGGGTGAGGAGCGGGGCAGGTAAAAAATGAGCGAGGAGAGGAGCAGGTAAATAAAGAGTGAGGAGCGGAACAGCTCAATCAAGAGTGAGGAGAGGAGCAGGTAAATAAAGAGAGTGGAGTGGGGCATGTCAATAAAGAGTGAGGAGTGGAGCAGGTAAATAAAGTGAGGAGTGGAGCAGGTAAAGAAAGAGTGAGGAGCGGAGCAGGTAAATAAAGAGTGAGGACAGGAGCAGGTAAATAAAGAGTGAGGAGTGGAGCAGGTAAATAAAGAGTGAGGAGAGGAGCAGCTAAATAAAGAGTTAAGAGTGGACCAGGTAACTAAAGAGAGAGGAGTGGAGCAGATTAATAAAGAGCGAGGAGTGGAGCAGGGAAATAAAGAGCGAGGAGCGGAGCAGGCAAATAAAGAGCGAGGAGAGGAGCAGGCAAATAAAGAGCGAAGGGAGGAGCAGGTAAATTAAGAGCGAAGGGAGGAGCAGGTAAATTAAGAGCCAGGAGCGGTGCAGGTCAATAAGGAGTGAAGAGTGGAGCAGGTGAATAAAGAGTTAGGAGCGGAGCAGGTCAATGAAGAGCGAGGGGAGGAGCAGGTAAAAAATGAGCGAGGAGTGGAGCAGTTAAAAAAAGAGTGAGGAGCGGAGGAGGTAAATAAAGAGCGAGGAGAGGAGCAGGTAAATAAAGAGCGAGGAGCGGAGCAGGTAAATAAAGAGCGAGGAGTGGAGCAATAAAATCAAGAGAGAGGAGAGGAGCAGGTAAATAAAGAGCGTGGAGAGCAGCAAGTAAATAAAGAGTGAGGAGAGGAGCGGGTAAATAAGGAGTGAGGAAAGGAGCAGGAAATAAAGAGTGAAGAGTGGAGCAGGTAAATAAAGATTGAGGAGAGGAGCAGGTCAATAAAGAGTGAGGAGAGGAGCATGTAAATAAAGTGCGAGGAATAGAGCAGGTAAAGTAATAGCGAGCAGAGGAGCAGGTAAAAATTGAGCCAGGACCCGAGCAGGTATATTAAAAGTGAGGAGCGGAGCAGGAAATTTAAGAGCACATCGTGGAGTTGGTAAATAAAGAGCGAGGAGTAGAGCAGGTAAATAAAGAGAGAGGAGCGGAGCAGGTAAATGAAGAGTGAGGAGAGGAGCAGGTAAATAACGAGTCAAGAGCGGGGCAGGTAAATATACAGTGAAGAGTGGAGCAGCTAAATTAAGAGAGAGGAGCGGAGCAGGTCAATAAGTGCCAGGAGCGATTCAGGTAAATAAGGAGTGAGGAGCGGAGCAGGTAAATAAAGAGTGAGGAGCAGGTTAATAAAGAGTGTGGAGCGGAGCAGGTAAATAAAGAGCGAGGAGAGGAGCAGGTCAGTACAGAGCGAGGAGTGGAGCAGGTAATTTCAGAGCGAGGAGCAGATCAGCTAAACAAAGAGTGAGGAGCGGAGCAGGTAAATAAAGAGCGAGGAGTGGAGCAGGTAAATACAGAGCGAGGAGTGGAGCAGGTAAAAAAAGTGAGGAGAGGAGCAGGTAAATAAAGAGTGAGGAGTGGAGCAGTTAAATAAAGAGCGAGGAGTGTAGCAGGTCAATACAGAGCTAGGAGTGGAGCAGGTAAAAAAAGAGTGAGGAGAGGACCAGGTAAATAAAGAGTGAGGAGTGGAGCAGGTAAACAAAGAGTAAGTAGCGGAGCAGGTAAATAAAGAGCGTGGAGCAGATCAGTTAAATAAAGAGCGAGGAGCGGAGAAGGTAAATAAGGAGCGAGGAGCAGAGATGGTAAATAAAGAGCGTGGAACAAAGAAGGTAAATAAAGAGTGAGGAGCGGAGCAAGTAAATAAAGAGTGAGGAGCGGAGCAGGTAGATAATGAGCGAGGAGAGAAGAAGGTAAATAAAGAGCGAGGAGAGGGCCAGGTAAAAACAGAGCGAGGAGTGGAGCAGGTGAACAAAGAACCAGGAGCCGAGCAGGTGAATATAGAGTCAGGAGAGGTGCAGGAAATTTAAGAGCACATCGTGGAGCTGGTAACTAAAGAGCGAGGAGAGGAGCAGATAAATAAAGAGTGAGGAGGGGAGCAGGTAAATAAAGAGCGAAGAGCGCAGCAGGTAAATAAAGAGCGAGGAGAGGAGCTGGTAAATAAAGAGCGAGGAGTGGAGCAGGTAAATACAGAGCTAGGAGTGGAGCAGGTAAAAAAGGAGTGAGGAGAGGAGCAGGTAAATAAAGAGCGTGGAGATGAGCAGGTAAATATAGAGCGAGGAGAGGAGTAGGTTAATAAAGAGCGAGGAGCAGAGAAGGTAAATAAAGAGCGAGGAGCAGTGAAGGTAAATAAAGAGTGAGGAGCAGTGAAGGTAAATAAAGAGTGAGGAGCAGTGAAGGTAAATAAAGTGCGTGGAGCAGAGAAGGTAAATAAGGAGCGAGGAGCAGAGAAGGTAAATAAAGAGCGTGGAGCAGAGAAGGTAAATAAAGAGTGAGGAGCGGAGCAGGTAAATAAAGAGCGAGGGTGGAGCAGGTAAATAAAGAGCGAGGAGCAGAGAAGGTAAATAAAGAGTGAGGAGCGGAGCAGGTAAATAAAGAGCGAGGAGAGAAGCAGGTAAATAAAGAGCGAGGAGAGGGGCAGGTAAAAACAGAGCGAGGAGTGGAGCAGGTGAACAAAGAACCAGGAGCCGAGCAGGTAAATATAGAGTGAGGAGAGGTGCAGGAAATTTAAGAGCACATCGTGGAGCTGGTAAATAAAGAGCGAGGAGAGGAGCAGGTAAATAAAGAGCGAGGAGAGGAGCAGGTAAACAAACAGTGAGGCGAGGAGCAGGTAAAAAAAGAATGAGGAGTGGAGCAGTTCAATAAAAAGTGAGGAGAGGAGCAGGTAAATAAAAAGTGAGGAGCGGAGCAGGTAAATAAAGAGCCAGAAGCGGAGCAGGTAATTAAAGAGCGAGGAGAGGAGCAGGTAAATACAGAGCGAGGAATGGAGCAGGTAAACAAAGAATGAGGCGAGGAGCAGGTAAAGAAGAATGAGGAGTGGAGCAGGTAAATAAAAAGTGAGGAGAGGAGCAGGTAAATAAAAAGTGAGGAGAGGAGCAGGTAAACAAAGAGCGAGGAGCAGAGCAGGTAATTTAAGAGCGAGGAGAGGAGCACGTAAAAAAAGAGCGAGGAGTGGAGCAGTTAAATAAAAAGTGAAGACGGAGCAGGTAAATAAAGAGCGAGGAGCGGAGCAGGTAAATAAAGAGTGAGGAGCGGAGCAGGTAAACAAAGAGCGAGCAGCGGAGCAGGGAAATAAAGTGCGAGGATAGGAGCAGGTCAATAAGGACCGAGGAGCGGTGCAAATAAATAAAGAATGCAGTGGGCGGTGCAGGTAGATAAAGAGCACGGAGCGGAGCAGGTAAATAAAGAGCGAGTTGCGGAGGAGGTAAATAATTCATGTTTTCATGTATTTCCTAAAGAATTAAATGGTTTAATTTGTATGAAAAAAATCAATCGTTTAATTTATGATGAATTGTTTAATTTATTGTATGAATAATTCAATTATTTAATTTGTTATTTAAATAATTGAAGTGTTTAATTTATTAAACAAATAATTCAATAGTTTAATTGTGTAAATTATTCCATCGTTTAATTCATGAAGAAATGTAAATGTTTTTATATGAGCAGTTCAACTGTTTAATATATGATATAATTGATTCAATTGGTTAATTATATAAATAATTCAATCGTTTAGTCGACAGTGAATTGTTTAATTTATTATTGAATTAAGTCAAGTATTTTCTTTATTATATAAATGATTCAATTGATTAATTTATTGTTTAATAAGAGTGTAATTGATTATTTAAATAATTCAATCGATTAATTTAAGAAGAATTGATTAATTTATTGTACAAATAATTCAACTGTTTAATTTATTATATAAATGATTCAATTGATTCATTTATTTTGTAAATAATTCTATAGTTTCATTTATAACAAATTGTTTAATTTATTATCTAAGTAATTCAAGTGTTTAATTTATTATATAAATAATTCAATAGTTTAATTAATGCACTGTTTAATTTATTGTATAAATAATTGAATTGTTTAATTTATTACATAATAATTCGTGTGTTTAATTTATTGTATATACAATCAAATATGTAATTCATTATATAAATAATTGAATTGTTTATTTTTTGATACAAATTAAATGTTTAATTATCATATAAATAATTCGAAGGTTTGATATATTATATAAATAATTCAATTGTTTAATTCATTATGTAAATAATCATGTGTATAATTTATTATATTATTTCATTTGCTTAATTCATAATGTATAATTTCATTTATTATATAAATAATCGAATTGTTTAAATGAACCTATAAATAATTCAATAGTTTAATTGATAATGAATTTTCTTTGTGAAAACATAATAGAATTATTTAATTTATTATTTAAAAAATTCAAGTGTTTAATTTATTATGCAAGCAATTCAATAGTTTAAGTTCTTATATAAATAACTCAATAATTTAATTTATAAAGAATTGTTTAATTTATCAAATAAATTATTCAATTTTTTATTCTATGATATCTATTTTCAATTCTCTAATTACATAAATAATTGTAAACAATTTTATAACAACAAGTTATAGTCCAACAAATTTATTTTAAATTCCACAAGCTTTCGGAGGCTTCCTCCTTCGTCAGGTGCCTGATGAAGGAGGAAGCCTCTGAAAGCTTGTGGAATTTAAAATAAATTTGTTGGACTATAACTTGGTGTTGTAAAATTGTTTACAATTGTCAACCCCAGTCCATCACCGGCATCTCCACATCATACATAAATAATTGTATTGTTTATTTTATTATAAAAATTATTAAGTGTTTAATTGAATATATAAATAATTGAATAGTTTAATTTATATTGAATTGTTTAATTTATTATATAAATATTTCAATTGTTTAATTTATACTGAATTATTTAATTTATGAAAAAATAATAGAATTATTTATTATTTAAATAATTCAAGTATTTAATTTTATTATGCAAGCAATTCAATACTTGAAGTTCTTATATAAATAATTCAATAATTTAGTGTATAAATAATTGTTTAATTTATTACATAAATAATTCAATTGTTTAATTTATTATTTAAATAATTCAATAGTTTAAATTATGATATAAATAATTCAATAGTTTAATTCATTATATAATCAATTGTGCAATTAAATATATCAATAATTGAATTGGTTATTAAAAAAAACAAATGAATTGTTTAATTTATTATATCAATAATTCTATAGTTTAATTTATAATTAATTGTTTAATTTATTATAAAAATAATTGAAAGTTTAATTGATATGAATTAATTCATGTGTTTAATTTATTGTATAAAAATTCAAGACATTAACTTATATAAATAATTCAAGTGTTTAATTTATTCTATAAATAATTTAATAATTTAGTTTATTACATAATTAATTCAAGTGTTTAATTTATTATATAACTAATTCAAAGGTTTATTATATTATGTAAATAATCAAGTGAATAATGTAATATATAAAAGAGTCAATTCTTCAATTTTTCATGAATTGTTTAATTTCTTATTAAGTTATTCAACTATTTAATTTATTATATAAATAATCAATTGTTTAATTTAGTAAATAACTAATTCAAGTGTTTATTCTAAAATGAATTGTTTAATTTATTATACAAATGATTCAAAGTTGAATTTCTTATATAATTACTTCATGTGTTTAAATTATTATATTTATAATATAAATAATTCAATAATTTAATTTATTACACAAATAATTGGAGTGTTTAATTTGAAATGACTTGTTTATTTTATTATACAAATAATTCAAGTGTTTATTTCATAATGAATTGTTTAATTTGTAATATAAATAATGCAAAGGTGTAATTTACTATATAAAGAAGTTGAGTGTTCAATTTATGATATAAATAATTCAAAGGTTTAATAAATAATGTAAATACTTCAACTGTTTAATTTATTATACAAACAATTCAATAGTTTAATTTATTACATAGTTCATTCAAGTCTTTAATTTAGAATATAAAGAAGTCAAGTGTTTAATTTTTATATAAAGAAGTCAAGTATTTTATTATTTAAATAATTCAAAGGTTTAATATATTATGTAAATAACAAAGTGAATAATTTAATACATTAACGATTCAATTCTTCAATTTATAATGAATTGTTTAATTTCTTATATAAATAATCCAATTGTTTAATTTCTTAAACAAATACGTCAAGTGCTTTATTTATTATGAATGGTTTCATTTATAATATAAATAATTCAATTGTTTAATTTATTATATAAACAAATAAATTGTTTAATTATTATATAAATAATTCATCTGTTTAATTTATTATACAAATAATTCAATAGTTTAATTTATAATGAATTGTTTAATTTATAATATAAATAATTCAATAGTTTAATTTATAATGAATTGTTTAACTTATTATACAAATAATTCAATAGTTTAATTTGTGAAGAATTGTTTAATTTATTATAAAATAAATCAGTTGTTTAATTCATTATATAAATAATTCAATTGTTTAATTGATAATTAATTTTTAATTTATAATATGAATGATTCAATCATTTAATTTATACATAAATAATTAATGTTTTTATTTTATAATGAATTATAAAAATAATTGAAAGTTTAATTTCTTATATAAATAATTCAAGTCTTTAATTTATTATATAAATATTTAAAGTGCTTATAACTTATAATGAATTGTTTAATTTGATATAAATAATTCAAGTGTTTGATTTATTATAGAAATAAGTCACGTGTTTAATTTATGATACAGATAATTCAATTGCATAATTTATTATAGGAATACATTAAGTGTTCAATTTATTACATAAATAGTTCAAGTGTTTAATACATTGTATATATAATTCAAGTTTTTAATTTATTATATAAATAATCAAGTGTTTAATTCATTATATAAATAATTAAATAATTTAATTTCTTACATAAATAATTCAAGTGTTTAATTTTATTATGCAAATAATTCAAGTGTTTATTTTATAATGAATTGTTTAATTTATCACAAAAATAATTCCAAGTTTAAATTATTATATAAATAATTCAATCGTTTAATTTATAATTAATTTTTAATTTTATATAATGAATGATTCAATAATTTAATTTATACATAAATAATTCATGTTTTTATTTTATTAAGAATTGTTTAATTTATTATAAAAATAATTGAAAGTTTAATTTCTTATATAAATAATTCAAGTTAGATAGACTGGGAGGAGAGGTTAGATAGACTGGGACTTTTTTCCATGGAGAGCAGGAGGTTAAGGGGTGATCTTATAGAAGTCTATAAAATAATGAGGGGCATAGATAAGGTAGATAGTCAAAATCTTTTCCCAAAGGTAGGGGAGTCTATAACGAGGGGACATAGATTTAAGGTGAGAGGGGAGAGATACAAAAGGGTCCAGAGGTGCAATTTTTTCACTCAAAGGGTGGTGAGTGTCTGGAACGAGCGGCCAGAGGCAGTGTTAGAGGCGGGTACAATTTTGTCTTTTAAAAAGCATTTGGACAGTTACATGGGTAAGATGGGTATGGAGGGATATGGGCCAAGTGCAGGAAATTGTGACTAGCTTAGTGGTATAAACTGGGCGACATGGACATGTTGGGCCAAAGGGCCTGTTTCCATGTTGTAAACTTCTATGACTCTAAGTGTTTAATTTATTATATAAATAACGTGTTTATAACTTATAATGAATTGTTTAATTTGATATAAATAATTCAATTGTTTAATTTATTATATAAATAACGTGTTTATAACTTATAATGAATTGTTTCATTTATTATATAAATAATTCAACTGTTTAATTTATTACATAAATAATTCGTGTTTAATTTATAATGAATTGTTTAATTTTATTATACAAATAATTCAAATGTTTATTTTGTAATGAATTGTTTAATTTATCATAAAAATAATTCCAAGTTTAATTTATTATATAAATAATTCAATAGTTTAAATTATAATGAATTGTTCAATTTATAATATTAATAATTCAAAGGTTTAATATATTATGTAAATAATCAAGTGAATAATTTAATATATAAATGATTCAATGCTTCAATTCAATTCTTCAATATAAATGATTCACCCTCCAATTGGAGGGTGAGAAGGTTGGTTCTCAAACAAGCATACTGAGCTTGAATAAAGGAGACTATGATGGTATGAGAGCGGAATTGATTTAAGTGGACTGGGAAAATAGATTAAAGGGTAAGACGGTTTCTGAGCAGTGCTGTTCATTTAAGGAGTTATTTTACAACTTTCAAAAAATATATATTCTACTGAGGAAAAAAGGGTGTAAAAGAAATGACAGCCATCCGTGGCTAAGTAAAGAAATTAACGATAATATCCGACTAAAAACAAGGATATATAAGGTAGCCAAACTTAGTGGGAGGATAGAAGATTGGGAAGTCTTCAAAAGACAGCAAAAAGTAACTAACGGATTGATTAAGAAAGGGAAGATAGATTATGAAAATAAATTAGCAAAAAATATAAAAACAGATAGCAAGCGTTTCTATAGTTAAATAAAAAGAAAAAGGGTGGCTAAGGCAAACGTAGGTCCCTTAGAGGATGAGACCGGGAAATTAATGGTGGGAAACATGGAGATGGCAAAAATGCTGAACAAATATTTTGTTTCAGTCTTTACGGTAGAAGACACTAAGACTATCCCAACACTGGACAAACAGGGGGCTCCAGGGGGGGAGGAGCTAAATACGATTAAAATCACGAAGGAATTGCTACTCAGTATATTAATAGGAGTCATGGTGGATAAATCCCCTGGACCTGATGGCTGACATCCTAGGGTCTTGAGGGAAGTGGCAATAGGGATTGTGGATGCTTTGGTAATAATTTTCCAAAATTCTCTGGACTCGGCAAAGGTCCCGGCAGATTGGAAAATTGCTAATGTAACACCCATATTTAAAAAGGGTAGTAGGCAGAAGGCTGGAAATTATAGACCAGTCAGCTGTGGGTGAGTAAACTTTTGGAGTCTATTATTAAGGAGACAGTAGCAGAACATTTGTATAAACATAATTTAATAGGAAAAAGTCAGCATGGCTTTATGAAGGGGAAGTCATGTCTGACAAATTTGCTTGAGTTCTTTGAGGACATAACGCACAGGGTGGATGAAGGGGAACCATTGGACGTAGTGTATTTAGACTTCCAGAAGGCATTCGACAAGGTGCCACATAAAAGATTATTGCTCAAGATAAAGAATCACTGGATTGGGGGTAATATTCTGGCATGGGTGGAGGATTGGTTATCAAACAGGAAACAGAGAGTTGGGATAAATGGTTCATTCAGCACTGGCAACCAGTAGCCAGTGGTGTTCCGCAGGGGTCGGTGCTGGGTCCCCAACTCTTTACAATCTATATTAACGATATGGAGGAGGGGACCGAGTGTAACATATCAAAGTTTGCAGATGATACAAAGATAGGAGGGAAAGTAGAGAGTGAGGAGGACATAAAAAACCTACAAGGAGATATAGACAGGCTGGGTGAGTGGACGGAGATTTGGCAGATGCAATACAATATTGGAAAATGTGAGGCTATGCACTTCGGCATGAAAACTCAGAGAGCAAGATTAATGGCGAGAAACTGGAAAGTACTGCAGTACAAAGGGATCTCTGGTTCCCAGTGCAAGAAAATCAAAAAGTTAGTATGCACGTGCAGCAGGTGATCAAGAAGGCCAACGGAATGTTGGCTTTTATTGCTGGTGGGATAGAATATAAAAACATGGAGGTATTGCTGCAGTTTTTTAAGGTATTGGTGAGACCGCACCTGGAATACTGCATACAGTTTCGGTGTCCATGCTTAAGAAAAGACATACTTGCTCTCGAGGCAGTACAAAGAAGGTTCACTCGGTTAATCCCGGGGATGAGGGGGTGAACATATGAGGAGAGGTTGAGTAGATTGGGACTCTACTCATTGGAGTTCAGAGAATGAGAGGGCATCTTATTGAAACATATAAGATTGTGAAGGGGCTTGATCAGGTGGATGCGTTAAGGATGTTCCCAAGGATGGGTGAAACTAGAACTAGGGGGCATAATCTTAGAATAAGGGGCTGCTCTTTCAAAACTGAGATGAGGAGAAACTTCTTCATTCAAAGGGTGGTAGGTCTGTGGAATTTGCTGCACCAGGAAGCTGTGGAAGCTACATCATTAAATAAATTTAAAACAGAAATAGACAGATTCCTAGAAGTAAAGGGAATTAGGGGTTACAGGGAGCGGGCAGGAAATTGGACATGTATTTAGATTTGAGGTTAGGATCAGATCAGCCATGATCTTATTGAATGGTGGAGCAGGCTCGAGGGGCCGATTGGCCTACTCCTGCTCCTATTTCTTATGTTCTTATGTTCTTATAATGAATTGTTTAATTTCTTATATAAATAATCGAATTGTTTAATTTATTAAAGGAATACATCAATTATTTAATTTGTTCGCTAAACAATTCAATAACCTTATTTATTACATAAATAATTGAATTGTTTAATTTATTATATAAATACTTCAACTGTGTAATTTATTATACAAATACTTCAATAGTTTAATTTATAATGAATTTTTAAACTTTTGAACCTATTATATAAATAATTCAATAGTTTAGCTGATTACATAAATAATTCAAGTGTTTCACTTATAATGAATTGTGTAATATATTAGTTTATGGTGAATTGCTTAATTTATTATATAAATAATTCAAAGGTTTAATTTATGATAGAATTAAGTGAATTGTTTAATTTATTACATAAATAATTCAATAGTTTAATTTATAATGAATTGTTTAATTTATTACATAAATAATTCAATCACTTAATTTATTATATAAACGAATCAATTGTTTAATTTATTGCAAAATAATTCAACAGTTTAATTGATAATGAATTGTTTAATTTATTATAAAAATAATTCAAAGTTTAATTTATTATATAAATAATTCAAGTTTTTAATTTATGTAATAATTTTTCAATAGTTTAATTGATTACATAAGTAATTCTAGTGTTTAACTTATTATGAATTGTTTAATTTATTATATAAATAATTCAAGTGTTTATTTTATAATGAATTGTTAAATTTATTGTACAAAATAAATTGTATGATTTATTATATAAATGATTCAATAGATTAATTTATTATATAAAAAAGTGTAGTTATTAATTATATAAATGTTTGAATTATTTATTTAACTATATAAATGATTCAAGTGTTTAATTTCTTACATAAATAATTCAATAGCTTAATTTATTATCGAAATAATTCAATTCTTTAATTGATTAAATAATTGATTCAATATATTAATTTATTATATAAATCAGTCAATAGTTTAATTTGTTATATAAATAAATAAAGTTTTTAATTTATAGGGAATTTTTAATGTTTTTATATAAATAATATAATAGTTTAATTAATTATGAATTGTTTAATTGATGATATAAATAATTGAATTGTTTATTTTATTTTATAAATTATTCATGTTGAATTTAATTTTATAAATAATTCAATATGTAATTTATTATAAAAATAATTCATGTATTTAATTTATTATATAAATAATGACTTGTTTAATTTATTATATAAATAATTCAATATTTTAATTTCTTATAATAATTTAAATGTTCTGTGTATTAAATCAATAAGTGAATAGTTTACTTATTAATGATGCTTAAAATTTATTCTATAAATAAGTTGTGTTTAACTTATATTAATAATTCAATAGCTTAATTTATAATGAATTGTTTAAAATATTATGTAAATAATTAATATGTTTCATTGATTATTTAAACGAATCAACATTTTAATTCATTCTATAAATAGTTCAAAGTTTTAATATATGATTCAATTGTTTAATTTCTAATGAATTGTTCAATTTAGTATAAAACTAATTCAAGTGTTTAACGTATTATATAAAGAAGTCAAGTGCTTCATTTATTATATAAATAATTCAGTTGTTTAATTTATGATGAATTGTTTAATTTATTATATGAAGAAGTCAAGTGTATAATTTATTATATAAATAATTCAATGGTTATATATATTAAATAAATAATTCAATTGTTTAATTCATTTTATAAATGATTCAATAGATTACTTTATTATATAAATAATGAACTGTTTACATTATTATGTAAATAATTCATGTGTTCATTTTATTATATAAATAATCAAATGTGTAATTAATTATACAAATAATTGTATTTTCTTTAATTATATGAATTATAAGTCATTCAATTGTTTAATTTATTGTACACCTAATTCAACAGTTTAAATTATGATATAAATTTTCAAGTGTTTAGTTTAAGAACATAAGAACATAAGAACATAAGAAATTGGAGCAGGAGTAGGCCAATCGGCCCCTCAAGCCTGCTCCGCCATTCAATAAGATCATGGCTGATCTGATCCCAACCACAAATCTAAAGAACACAAGAAGTCGGAGCAGGACCCGGCCACATAGCCCCTGGGCCCTCTCCGCCACCCACAGGGCATTGACCGATCCGAACTCAGCTTCATGTCCAATTTCCTGCCCGCTCCCCATAACCCCTAATTCCCTTTACTTCTAGGAAACTGTCTATTTCTGTTTTAAATTTATCTAATGATGTAGCTTCCACAGCTTCCTGGGGCAGCAAATTCCACAGACCTACCACCCTCTGAGTGAAGAAGTTTCTCCTCATCTCAGTTTTGAAAGAGCAGCCCCTTATTCTAAGATTATGCCCCCTAGTTCTAGTTTCACCCATCTTTGGGAACATCCTTACTGCATCCACCCGATCAAGACCCTTCACAATCTTATATGTTTCAATAAGATCGCTTCTCATTCTTCTGAACTCCAATGAGTAGAGTCCCAATCTACTCAACCTCTCCTCATATGTCCGCCCCTTTGAATTAGCTATACCATATACAATTTATGGTATAGCTAATTCAAAGGTTTAATTTACAATTATTTTTTAAATTTATTATACAAATAATTCAATCGTTAATTTATAATGAATTGTTTAATTTATTATCTAAATAATTCAATTGTTTAATTTATTTTATAAATAACTTAAGTGTTTAATTTATTATATAAATAATCAAGTCTATAATTTATGACATAAATAATTCAAAGTTTAATTTATTATATAATCAGTTCATGTGTTGAATTTATTATATAAATAATTCAAGTGTCTAAGTTATTATATAAATAATTCACATGTTTAACTTGTATAACTGATTACATAAATAATCAAGTTTTTAATTTATTACACAAATATTTCAATAGTTTAATTTATTACATAATTAATTCAAAGGTTTAATTTATTATATGAAGAAGTCAAGTGTTTAATTTATTATATAATCAATCAAGCATATAATTTATTATATAAATATTTCAAGTGTTAATTTAATAATGATTTTAAAAATTTATTTTAAAAATAACTCAAAGTTTAATTCATTTTATAATTAATTCAAGTGTTTAACTTATAATGAATTGTTTAATTTATTATATAAATAATTCAAAGGTTTACTTTGTGATGGAATTAAGTCAAGTGTTTAATTTATTATATAAATAATTAAAAGTTTAATTTATTATATAATAAGTTCATGTGTTTAATTTATTATATAAATAATTGAAGTGTCTAATTTATTGTATAAATAATTCACATGTTTAACTTATAATGAATTGTTTAATTTTAATACAATAGTTTAATTTCTAATGAATTTTTAAATTTATGATAAATTAATCAATTGTCTTAATTCTATTATATAAATAATTCAATTGCTTAATTTTTATAGGAATCAATTGTTTAATATATTATATAAATAGTCAAAAGCTTAATTTATTATATAAAGAAGTCAAGTATTTAATTTATTATATAAATAATTCAATTGTTTGATACATTATATAAATAATTCAATAGTTTCATTGATTCCATAAATAAGTCAAGTATTCAATTTATTACATAAATAATTCAATTGTTTAATTTATTATAGGAATAGTTCAAGTGTTTAATTTATTATTATAATAATTGATTTTTAAAAAATAATTATATAAATAATTCAACTGTTTAATTTATTATACTCATGATTCAATAGTTTAAGTTATAATGAATTGTTTAACTTGTATCAATAATTCATTTGTTTAATTTATTATATAAAAAAATAAGCCTTTAAACTATTACATAAATAATTCAAAGCGTATCTTATTATATAAATAATTTAATAACTTAACTGATGACTTAAATAATTCAAGTGTATCATTTATTATATAATTAACTCAAGTGTTTAATTTATTATATAAATGAATCAATTGTTTAATTTATTATTTCAAGAATTCAAGCATTTAATTTATTATGTAAAGGATTATAGGAATATTTCAAGTGTTATAATTGGAATAGGTCAAGTGTTTAATTTTTTATACAAATAATTCAACAGTGTAATTTATAATTAATTTTGTTATATAAATAATTCAAGTGTTTATTTTATAATCAATTGTTTACTTTATTGTTAAAATAATTCAAAGTTTAATTTATTTTATAATTAATTCATGTGTTTAATTTGCTATATAAATCATTCAAGTGCTTAAATTATAATATAAATATTTCAAATCACTTAATTCATTATATAAACAATTCAATTTTTTAATTTATTATGGGAATCAGTCAAGTGTTTAACTTATTATATAAGCAATTCAATGGTTTAATATATTATGTAAATAATCAATTGAATAATTTACTATATAATTGATTCTATTCTTCAGTTTATAATGAATTGTTTAATGTATTACATACATAATTCAAAGTTTAATTTATTAACTAAGTAATTCAACTGTTTAATTTATTATATAATTCATTCAATTGTTTAATTTATCATGGAATTAAGTCAATTGTTTAATTTATTATATAAATAATTCAAGTGTTTCATTTATTATATAAATAATTCAAATATTCAATGTAGAATGAATTGTTTAATATATAATATTAAAAAATCAATTGTTTAAATTATTCTATAAATAATTCAACTGTTTAATTTATATTGAATTGTTTAACTTGTTCTATAAATAATTCAATGGTTTAATTTATTATATAAATAATTCAAGTATTTAATTTATTATATAAAGAAGTCAAGTGTTTAATTTATTATATAAATCCTTCAAAGGTTTAATATATTATGTAAATAATCAAGTGAATAATTTATTATATAAATGATTCAAGTGTTTAATTTATTACATTAATAATTCAAGTATTTAATTTATAATGAATTGTTCAATTTATTATGAAAATAATTCAAGTGTTTAATTTATTACATAAATAATTCAATGTTTGAACTTATTATATAAATAATTCAAGAGATCAGCTGATTACATAAATAATTCAAGTGTTTAATTTATTACATAAATTATTCAATTGCTTATTTTATAATGAATTGTTTAATTTATTATAAATATAAATCAAAGTTTAATTTATTGTATAAATAATTCAACTGTTTAATTTTTAAGACTTGTTTAGTTTATTATATAAATATTTCAAGTGTTTATTTTATAATGAATCATTTACTTTATTGTAAAAATAATTCAAAGTTTAATTTATTTTATAATTAATTCATGTGTTTAATTTGCTATATAAATCATTCAAGTGCTTAAATTATAATATAAATAATTCAATATTTTAATTTATTACATAAATATTTCAAGTGTTTAATTTATAATGAATTGTATAATTTATTATATACATAAAACAATAGTTCAATTTATGATGAATTGTCTAATTTATTATATAAGTCATTGAAAGGTTTAATTGATGATAGAATTAAGTCAATCGTAATGATGCTAATAATGAATTATTTAATTTATTAAATACAAAATTCAATTACTTAATTTATTCTGTAAACAATTCAATTTTTAAATTTATATGGGAATCAGTCATGTGTTCAATTTATTATAAAAGTAATTCAAAGGTTTAATATATTATGTAAATAAACAATTGAATAATTTACTATATAATTGATTCAATTCTTCAACTTATAATGAATTGTTTTATATAATGAATTGTTTAATTCATTATATAAATAATTCAATTGCTTAATTTATTGTATAATTGTTTCAATTTGTTAACTTATTATATAAACAAATCAAACGTTTAATTTATTATATTCAATAATTCAAGTGTTTATTTTATAATGACTTGTTTAATTTATTATAAAAATAATTCACTTGTCTAATTTATTATATAAATAATTCAAAGGTTTAAATTATTATATAAAGAAGTCATGTCTTTAATTTATTATATAATTAAAATGATTCATTTACTACATAATCAAGTGTTTAATCTATTATATAAATAATTCATGTGTTTAATTTATAATATAAATAATTCACATGTTTAATTTATAATATAAATAATTCAAGTGTTTATTTTAAAATGAATTGTTCAATTTATTATGAAAATAAATCAAAGTTTAATTGATTATAAAAATAATTTGTAGTTTAGTTTATTATATAATTAATTCATGTGTTTAATCTATTATAGAAATAATAAATAATTCAACTGTTTAATTTATTATATAAAGAATTCAAGTGTTTAATTTATTGTATGAAGAAATGAAATTTTAAATTATAATATAAAATATTCAAATCTTGAATATATTATATAAATAATCAAGTGAATAATTTATTATATAAATGATTCAATAGTTTAATTTATTATATTAATATTTCAAAGCTTTAATCTATTACAGAAAGCAGTCAACTGTTTAATTTATTATATAATTAATTCAAGTGTTTAATTGATTACATAAATAATTCAATCGTTTAATTTATTATATAAATAATTCTCATGTTTAACTTATAATGAATTGTTTAATTTATATTAATAATTCAATTATTTAACTTAATATCGAATTAATTCAATTGTTCAAATTATTATATAAATAATTCAATTGCTTAATTTATGAACTAAGTAATTCTACTGTTTAATTTATCATGGAATTAAGTCAATTGTTTAATTTATTATATAATCAATTCAATTGTTTCATTTATCATAGAATTAAGTCAATTGTTTAATTTATTAGACAAATAATTCAATGGTTTATTTTAAAATGAATTGTCTAATTTATTATAAAAAATAATTTGAAGTTTAATTTATTATATAATGATTTCAATTGTTCAATTTATTATATAAATAATTCAAAGGTATAATATATTATGTAAATAATCAGGTGAATAATTTATTATAAATGATTCAATTCTTCAATAAATAATGAATTGCTTAATTTATTATATAAATAATTCAAGTGCTTATTTTATATTGTATTGTTTAATTTGTTATAAAAGTAATTCAAAGCAACAAGTTATTATATAATTAATTCATGTTTCATTTATTATAGAAGTAGTGTTTAATTTATTATATAAATAATTCAAATGTTCAATTTATAGTTGAATAGTTTAATTTATGATGTAAATAATTCCATTATTTAATTTATTATATAAGTAATTAACATATGTAATTAATTTAATAGTTTAATTTATAGTATAATTAATACGTGTTTAATTTAGAATATAAAGAAGACAAGTGTTTAATTTACTATATAAATAAGTCAATTGTTTAATTTATTATGTAAATAATTCAAAGGTTTAATATATTATGTGAATAATCAGGTGAATAATTTATGGTATACATGATTCAATTCTTCAACTTAAAATAAATTGTTCAATTTCTTATACAACTAATCCAATTGGTTAATTTATTATATAATTAATTCATGTGTTTAATTTATTATATAAATCATCCCAGTCATTAATTGATTACATAAATAATTGAAGTGTTTAATTGATTACATAAATAATTCAATATTTTAATTTATAATGAACTGTTCAATTCATTATGTAAATAACTCAAGTGTTTAAAATTTTAATAATCAATTCAAGTGTTTAATTTATAATTATTTTTTAAAATTTATTATACAATTAATTCAATACTTTAATTTAACTTATCATATAAATTATTCATTTTTTAATTAATTAAATAAAGAAGTCAAGTGTTTAATTTATTATATAAATAATTCAAAGTTTTAACTTCAATAAATAATTCAATAATTTATTTTATTACATAAATAATTCAAATGTTTAATTTATAATGAATTGTTCAATTTATTGTATAAATAATTCAATTTCATAAATTGATAATAAAATATTTAATTATATAAATAATTCATTGTTAATTTGATAATGAATATTAAAATGAATTGTTTAATTTATTAATTAAATAACGTGTTATTATGTTATTAATACAATTGTTCAATTTATTATACAAACGAATCAACATTTACTATATGAATAATCAAATGTGTAATTAATTATACAAATAAGATTATTTACTTTATTAAAAAATGATTCAAGTGTTTCATTTCTTACATAAATAATTCAATAGTTTCATTCATTATCTAAGCAATTCAATTCCTTATTTCATCACATAATTGGTTCAATATATTATTTTTTATATAAATAATTCAATTGTTTGAAATAATTATATCAATCATTCAATAGTGTGATTTATTATATAAATCATTCAGTCGTTTAATTTATTATATAAATAAATTGAGTGTTTAATTTACACGAATTTTTTTATATATAAATAATGATAGTTTAATTAATTATGAATTGTTTAATAAATGATATAAATAATTGAATTGTTTATTTTATTATATAAATTATTCAAGTGTTTAATTTATTATATAAATGATTCAAAGTTTTAATATATTACATAAATGATTCAAATGTTTAATTTGTAATGAATTGTTCAATTTATTATATAAATAATACAATTGTTCAATTCATTTTATAAATGATTCAATAGATTTATATATATATATATATAAATTTATAATATCATTTATATAATTAAAGAAAATACAATTATTTATATAGTTAATTAAGTATGTAATTCAATTGTTTAATTTATTAAAGCAACAAATCATTGTTTCGTTATTAGATAAATAATTCCACAGTTTAATTTAAAATGAATTGTTTAATTATACAAGTTATTCAATAATTCAATTTATTATGATTTTTTCAATTGATTATCTAAATAATTCAATTGTTTCATTTATGATAAATAATTCATTTAATTACATCAATGATACAAAGTTCTAATAATTCAATTGTTTAATTTATAATGAATTGTTTAACTTCTTATATTATTAATATAATTCTTTAATTTATTTTATAAATAATTCAATTATTTAATTTATAATGAATTGTTTAATTTATTATATAAATAATTTAATAAATTAATTTATTGAATTGTTTATTTTATTATATAAATTATAAATTATTCAATTGTTTAAAATATAAAGATTAATGCTTCATTTATTTTACAAATAATTCAATAGTTTAATTTATAATGAATTGTTTAATTTATTTTATAAATTATAAATTATTCCATTGTTTAAATTATTATATAAATAATTCAATTGTTTAATTTATCATGCAAATAATTCACTTGTTCAATTTATAATGAAATGTATAATTTATGATCTAAATAATTCAAATGTTTAATTTATTATATAAATATTTCAAGTGTTTAATTTATAATGAATTGTTTAATTGATTATATTATTGATTCAAATGTTTAATTAATTATAATGTGGAGATGCCAGTGATGGACTGTGGTTGACAATTGTAAACAATTTTACAACACCAAGTTATAGTCCAGCAATTTTATTTTAAATTCAAAAGCTTTCGGAGGCTTCCTCCTTCCTCAGGTGAACGTTGTTGGAAATGAAATCCTCAAAATGAAATCGCATTTATATATAAATAATTCAATAGTTTCATTTGGCATATAAATAATTCATGTGATTATTTTAAAATGAATTGATTAATTTGTTATAAAAATAATTCAAAATTTAATTAATTATATAAATAATTCAATTGTTTAATTGATAATGAATTGTTTAATTTATTACATAAATAATTCAAGCGATTATTTGAAAATGAATTGTTTAATTTATTATAAAATAATTCAAAGTTTAAGTTATTATATCAATAATTCAATAGTTTAATTTTTGTATATAAATAATTCTAGTGATTATTTTAAAATGAAATTTTAAATTTATTATAAAAATAATTCAAAGTTTAATTTATGATATAAATAATTCAATAGTTTAATTTATTATATAAATAATTCAATAGTTTAATTTATAATGAATTGTTTAATTCATTATATAAATAATTCAAGCGATTATTTGAAAATGAATTGTTTAATCTATTATAAAATAATTCAAAGTTCAAGTTCTGATATAAATAATTCAATAGTTCAATTTATGATATAAATAATTCAATAGCATAATTTATAATGAATTGTTTAATTAATTCTATAAGTAATTCAAGTGATTATTTTGAAATAAATTGTTTAATTTATTATAAAAATAATTCAAAGTTTAATTTATTATATAAATAATTGAATAGTTTAATTTATAATGAATTGTTTAATTCAAAATATAAATAATTCAAGTGATTACTTCAAAAAGATTTGTTTAATTAACAATAAAAATAATTCAAAGTTTAAACTATTATATCAATAATTCAATAGTTTAATTTGGTATGTGAATAATTCAAGTGATTAGTTTAAAATCAATTGATTAATTTGTTATAAAAGTAATTCAAAGTTTAATTTATTATATGAATAATTCAATGGTTTAACTAATAATTAATTGTTTAATTTATTATATAAATAATTCAAGTGATTATTTTAAAATGAATTGTTTAATTTACTATAGATGTATTTCAATAGTTTAATTTATTATGTGAATAATTGAATAGTTTAATTTATAATGAATTGTTTAATTTAAAATATAAATAATTCAAGTGATTACTTCAAGAAGAATTGTTTAAATTATAATAAAAGGAATTCAAAGTTTAATTTATTATATAAATAATTCAATAGTTTAAGTTATTAAATAAATAATTCAATAGTTTAATTTATAATGAATTGTTTCATTTATTATAAAATAATTCAAAGCTTAATTTATTATATAAATAATTCAATAGTTGCATTTAGCAGACAAATAATTCCAGTGATTATTTTAAAATGAATTGTTTAATTTATTATAAAAATAATTCAAAGTTTAATTTATTATAGATATATTTCAAAAGTTCAATTAATGATATAAATAATTCAATAGCTTATTTATAATGAAGTGTTTAATTAATTACATAAATAATTCAAGCGATTATTTGAAAATGATTAGTTTAATTTATTGTAAAAATAATTCAAAGTTAAATTTATTATAAAAATATTTCAATAGTTTAATTTGGCATATAAATAATTCAAGTGATTAGTTTAAAATGAATTGATTAATTTGTTATAAAAGTATTTCAAAGTTTAATTCATTATATGAATAATTCAATAGCTTAATTTATAATGAATTGTTTAATTTAATATATAAATAATTCAAGTGATTATTTTAAAATTAATTGTTTAATTTATTCTAAAAATAATTCCAAGTTTAATTTATTAAAGAAATAATTCAATAGTTTAATTTATTATATAATTAATTCAAGTATTTAATTTGAATAAGAACATTACATTAGCTTAATTTATTGCATAATTCACTGGTTTAATTTAATACATTATATAAATAATTAAAGTCAATATTTTTAAATGATTTATTTAATTTATTATAAAAATAATTCAAAGTTTAATTTATTATAGAAATAATTCAATAGTTTAATTTATTATAGAAATAATTCAATAGTTTAATTTATTATAGAAATAATTCAATGGTTTAATGTATAATGAATTGTGTATTTTATTACATAAATAATTCAAGTGATTATTTGAAAATGAATTGTATAATTTATTATACAAATCATTCAATAGTATATGGGTACGGTAGCATAGTGGTTATGTTACTGGGCTAGTAATCCTAGAGGCCTGGACTAAAATCCAGAGTCATGAGTTCAAATCCCGCCATGGCAGCTGGCGAATTTAAATTCAATTAATTAATTAAAAATTCAATTAATTAAATAAAAATCTGGAATTAAAATACTAGTATCAGTAATGATGGCCACGTCGTAAAAACCCATCTGGTTCACTAATGTCCTTTAGGGAAGGAAGCCTGCCGCCCTTACCCGGTCTGGCCGAGATGTGACTCCAGACCCACAGCAATGTGGTTGATTCTTAATTACCACTCAGTTGTAAAATCTCGCTACGAAAAGTCATAATAAGAATAAAACCGGACGGACCACCTGGCATCGGACCACTAGGCACCGAACACGACAACGGCAAAACACCAAGCCCAGTCGACCCTGCAAGGTCCTCCTTACTAACATCTGGGGACTTGTGCCAAAATTGGGAGAGCTGTCCCACAGACCAGTCAAGCAACAGCCTGACATAGCCATACTCACAGAATCATATCTTTCAGCCAACGTCCCAGACTCTTCCATCACCATCCCTGGGTATGTCCTGTCCCACCGGCAGGACAGACCCACCAGAGGTGGCGGTACAGTGATATACAGTCAGGAGGGAGTGGCCCTGGGAGTCCTCAACATTGACTCTGGACCACATGAAATCTCATGGCATCAGGTCAAACATGGGCAAGGAAACCTCCTGCTGATTACCACCTACCATCCTCCCTCAGCTGATGAATCAGTCCTCCTCCATGTTGAACACCACTTGGAGGAAGCACTGAGGGTAGCAAGGGCACAAAATGGACTCTGGGTGGGGGACATCAATGTCCATCACCAAGAGTGGCTCGGTAGCACCACTACTGGCCGAGTCCTGAAGGACATAGCTGCTCGACTGGGCCTGTGGCAGGTGGTGCGCGAACCAACACGAGGGAAAAACTTACTTGACCTCGTCCTCACCAATCTACCTGTCGCAAATGCATCTGTCCATGACAGTATTGGTAGGAGTGACCACCGCACAGTCCTCGTGGAGATGAAATCCCGTCTTCACACTGAGGACACCATCCAACGTGTTGTGTGGCACTACCACCGTGCTAAATGGGATAGATTCAGAACAGATCTAGCAGCTCAAAACTGGGCATCCATGAGGCGCTGTGGGCCATCAGCAGCAGCAGAATTGTATTCCAGCACAATCTGTAACCTCATGGCCCGGCATGTTCCTCACTCTACCATTACCAACAAGCCAGGGGATCAACCCTGGTTCAATGAGGAGTGTAGAAGAGCATGCCAGGAGCAGCACCAGGCGGACCTAAAAATGAGGTGCCAACCTGGTGAATCTACAACTCAGGACGACATGCATGCTAAACAGCGGAAGCAACATGCTATAGACAGAGCTAAGCGATTCCACAACCAACGGATCAGATCAAAGCTCTGCAGTCCTGCCACATCCAGTCGTGAATGGTGGTGGACAATTAAACAACTAACGGGAGGAGGAGGCTCTGCAAACATCCCCATTCTCAATGATGGCGGAGTCCAGCACGTGAGTGCAAAAGACAAGGCTGAAGCGTTTGCAACCATCTTCAGCCAGAAGTGCCGAGTGGATAATCCATCTCAGCCTCCTCCCGATATCCCCACCATCACGGAAGCCAGTCTTCGGCCAATTCGATTCACTCCACGTGATATCAAGAAACGGCTGAGTGCACTGGATACAGCAAAGGCTATGGGCCCCGACAACATCCCAGCTGTAGTGCTGAAGACAAGTGCTCGAGAACTAGCTGCGCCTCCAGCCAAGCTGTTCCAGTACAGCTACAACACTGGCATCCACCCGACAATGTGGAAAATTGCCCAGGTATGTCCTGTCCACAAAAAGCAGGACAAATCCAATCCGGCCAATTACCGCCCCATCAGTCTACTCTCAATCATCAGCAAAGTGATGGAAGGTGTCGTCGACAGTGCTATCAAGCGGCACTTGCTCACCAATAACCTGCTCACCGATGCTCAGTTTGGGTTCCGCCAGGACCACTCGGCTCCAGACCTCATTACAGCCTTGGTCCAAACATGGACAAAAGAGCTGAATTCCAGAGGTGAGGTGAGAGTGACTGCCCTTGACATCAAGGCAGCATTTGACCGAGTGTGGCACCAAGGAGCCCTAGTAAAATTGAAGTCAATGGGAATCAGGGGGAAAACTCTCCAGTGGCTGGAGTCATACCTGGCACAAAGGAAGATGGTAGTGGTTGTTGGAGGCCAGTCATCTCAGCCCCAGGGCATTGCTGCAGGAGTTCCTCAGGGCAGTGTCCTCGGCCCAACCATCTTCAGCTGCTTCATCAATGACCTTCCCTCCATCATAAGGTCAGAAATGTGGATGTTCGCTGATGACTGCACAGTGTTCAGTTCCATTCGCAACCCCTCAGATAATGAAGCAGTCCGAGCCTGCATGCAACAAGACCTGGACAACATCCAGGCTTGGGCTCATAAGTGGCAAGTAAAATTCGCGCCAGATAAGTGCCAGGCAATGACCATCTCCAACAAGAGAGAGTCTAACCACCTCCCCTTGATATTCAATGGCATTACCATCGCCGAATCCCCCACCATCAACATCCTGGGGGTCACCATTGACCAGAAACTTAACTGGACCAGCCATATAAATACTGTGGCTACAAGAGCAGGTCAGAGGCTGGGTATTCTGCGGCGAGTGACTCACCTCCTGACTCCCCAAAGCCTTTCCACTATCGACAAGGCACAAGTCAGGAGTGTGATGGAATACTCTCCACTTGCCTGGATGAGTGCAGCTCCAACAACACTCAAGAAGCTCGACACCATCCAAGATAAAGCAGCCCGCTTGATTGGCACCCCATCCACCACCCTAAACATTCACTCCCTTCACCACCGGCGCACTGTGGCTGCAGTGTGCACCATCCACAGGATGCACTGCAGCAACTCGCCAAGGCTTCTTCGACAGCACCTCCCAAACCCGCGACCTCTACCACCTAGAAGGACAAGGGCAGCAGGCGCATGGGAACAACACCACCTGCACGTTCCCCTCCAAGTCACACACCATCCTGACTTGGAAATATATCGCCGTTCCTTCATTGTCGCTGGGTCAAAATCCTGGAACTCCCTTCCTAACAGCATTGTGGGAGAACCGTCACCACACGGACTGCAGAGGTTCATGAAGGCGGCTCACCACCACCTTCTCGAGGGCAATTAGGGATGGGCAATAAATGCCGGCCTTGCCAGCGACGCCCACATCCCGTGAACGAATAAAAAAAACAATTATAATGAATTGTTTAATTTATTATAAAATAATTCAAGTGATTATTTTAAAATCAATTGATTAATTTGTTATGAAAATGATTCAAAGTTTAATTTATTATATGAATAATTCAATAGTTTAATTTATAATGAATTGTTAATTTAAAATATAAATTATTCAAGTGATTACTTCAAGAAGAATTGTTTAATTTATAAGAAAAATAATTCAAAGTTTAATTTATTATATAAATAATTCAATAGTTTAATTTCTTATTTGAATAATTCAAGTGATTATATGAAAATATGTTGTTTAATTTATTACATAAATAATTCAATGGTTTAATTTATAATGAATTGTTTAATTTATTATAAAGTAAAACAAAGTTTAATTTATTATAAAAATAATACAAAGTTTAATTTATTATAAAAATAATACAAAGTTTAATTTATTAAATAAATAATTCAATAGTTTAATTGATAATGAATTGTTTAATTTATTATATAAATAATTCAAGAGATTATTTTAAAATGAATTGTTTAATTAATTATAAAAATATTTCCAAGCTTAATTTATTGTATAAATAATTCAATAGCTTAATTTATTTTATAAATAATTCAATAGTTTAATTAATAATGAAATGTTTAATCTATCAAATAAATAATTCAATAGTTTACTTTGTAATCAATTGTTTAATTTATTATATAAATAATTCAAGTGATTATTTTAAAATGAAATGATTAATTTGTTATAAAAATGCATCAAAGTTTAATTTATTAAATGAATAATTAAATATTTTAATTTATTGTATACATAATTCAATAGTTTAATTTATAATGAATTGTTTAATTTATTATATAAATAATTCAAGTGATTATTTTAAATGAATTGTTTAATTTATTATAAAAATATTTCCAAGCTTAATTTATCATATAAATAATTCAATAGTTTAATTTATTACATAAATTATTCAACAGTTTATTTTATTATGAATTGTTTAATTTAATATTTGAAAAATTCAAGCGATTATTTGAAAATACATTGTTTAATTTATTATAAAAATAATTCAAAGTTTAATTTATTGGATAAATAATTCAAAAGTTTAATTTATAATGAATTGTTTAATTTATTATATAAATAATTCAAGCGATTATTTGAAAATGAATGGTTTAATTTATGATAAAAATAATTCAAAGTTTAATTTATTATAGATATACTTCAATAGTTTAATTTATGATATAAATAATTCAATAGTTTAATTTATAATGAATTGTTTAATTTATTATATAAACAATTGAAGTGATTATTTTAAAATGAATTGTTTAATTTATTATAAAAATAATACAAAGTTTATTTTTTTATGTAAACAATTCAATAGTTTAATTTATGATATAAATAATTCAACAGTTTAATTTATAATGAATTGTTTCATTTATTATTTAGATAATTGAAGTGATTACTTTAAAATGATTTGTTTAATGTACTATAAAAATAATACAAAGTTCAATTTATTCTATAAATAATTCAATCGTTTAATTTATTCTATAAATAATTGAATAGTTTAATTTATAATGAATTGTTTAATTTATTATAAAATTATTCAAAGTTGAATTTATGATAAAAATGATACAAAGTTTAATTTATAATATAAATAATTCAGTAGTTTAATTTACAATTATGTTTTTAATTTATTATATAAATAATTCAAGTGATTAATTTTAAATGAATTGTTTAATTTATTATAAAAATTATTCAAAGTTTAATTTTTTGTAGATATATTTCAATAGTTTAATTTATGATATAAATAATTCAATAATTTAATTTATAATGATTTGTTTAATTTATTATATAAACAATTGAAGTGATTATCTTAAATGAATTGTTTAATTTATTATAAAAATAATACAAAGTTCAATTTATTGTACAAATAATTCAATAGTTTAACTTATAATGAATTGTTTAATTTAAAATATAAATAATTCAAGTGATCACTTCAAGAAGAATTGTTTAATTCATAATAAAAATAATTCAAAGTTTAAATTATTATATAAATAATTCAATAGTTTAATTTATAATAGAGTCAGAGAGTCATAGAGTTATACAGCACGGATAGAGGCCCTTCGGCCCATCGTGTCCGCGCCGGCCATCAAGCCCAGTCTAATCTAATCCCATATTCCAGCATTTGGTCCGTAGCCTTGTATGCTATGGCATTTCAAGTGCTCATCCAAATGCTTCTTGAATGTTGTGAGGGTTCCTGCCTCCACAACCCTCTCAGTCAGTGAGTTCCAGACTCCAACCACCCTCTGGGTGAAAAAGTTCTTTCTCAAATCCCCTCTAAACCTCCCGCCTTTTACCTTGAATCTATGCCCCCTTGTTATAGAACCCTCAACGAAGGGAAAAAGCTCCTTAGTATCCATCCTATCTGTGCCCCTCATAATTTTGTACACCTCAATCATGTCCCCCCTCAGCCTCCTCTGCTCCAAGGAAAACAAACCCAATCTTCCCAGTCTCTCTTCATAGCTGAAGCGCTCCAGCCCTGGTAACATCCTGGTGAATCTCCTCTGCACCATCTCCAAAGCGATCACATCCTTCCTGTAGTGCGGCGACCAGAACTGCACACAGCACTCCAGCTGTGGCCTAACCAGTGTTTGAAACAGCTCCATCATAACCTCCTTGCTCTTATATTCTGTGCCTCGGCTAATAAAGGCAAGTATCCCATATGCCTTCTTTACCACCTTATCTACCTGTTCCGCCGCCTTCAGGGATCTGTGAACTTGCACACCAAGATCCCTCTGACCCTTTGTCTTGCCTAGGGTCTTCCCATTCATTGTGTATTCCCTTGCCTTGTTAGTCCCTCCAAAGTGCATCACCTCGCACTTTTCCGGGTTAAATTCCATTTGCCACTGTTCCGCCCATCTGACCAACCCATCTATATCGTCCTGCAGACTGAGGCTATCCTCCTCGCTATTTACCACCCTACCAATTTTTGTATCATCAGCGAACTTACTGATCATGCCTTTTACATTCATATCCAAGTCGTTAATGTAGACCACAAACAGCAAGGGCCCCAGCACAGATCCCTGTGGTACCCCACTGGCCACAGGCTTCCAGTCACAAAAACAACCTTCGACCATCAACCTCTGCCTTCTGCCACTAAGCCAGATTTGTATCCAAAGTGCCAAGGCACCCTGGACTCGATGGGCTCGTACGTTCTTGACGAGTCTCCTGTTTTAGACTTTATCGAAGGCCTTACTGAAATCCATGTATACCACATCCACTGCGTTACCCTCATCCACACGCCTAGTCACCCCCTCAAAAAATTCAATCAAATTAGTCAGACATGATCTTCCCTTGACAAAGCCATGTTGACTATCCCTGATTAATCCTTGCTTCTCCAAGTGGAGACTAATTTTGTCCTTCAGAATTTTTTCCAATAATTTTCCTACCACTGATGTTAGGCTCACTGGCCTGCAGTTCCCCGGTTTTTCCCTACTCCCCTTCTTGAATAATGGTATTACATTAGCGGTTCTCCAGTCCTCTGGCACATCCCCTGTGGCCAGAGAGGTTCTGAATATATGTGTTAGAGCCCCCGCAATCTCCTCCTTTGCCTCACACTGTAGCCTGGGATACATTCCCTCAGAACTGACTCTCCTCCCTCCCCCCTCAGAACTGACTCTCCCCCTCCCCCCCTCAGAACTGATTCTCCCTCCACCCCCCTCAGAACTGTCTCACACCCACCCCCTCAGAACTGACTCTCCCCCTCCCCCCTCAGAACTGACTCTCCCCCTCCCGCCTCAGAACTGACTCTCCCCCTCCCCCCTCAGAACTGACTCTTCCCCTCCCCCCTCAGAACTGACTCACCCCCCCCTCAGAACTGACTCACCCCCCCCCTCAGAACTGACTCTTCCCCCCGCCTCAGAACTGACACTCCCCCCAGAACTGAGTCACCCCCTCAGAACTGACTCTCCCCCCCTCAGAACTGACTCTCCCCACCTCAGAACTGACCCTCCCCCTCCCCTCCACAGAACTGACCCTCCCCCTCCCCCCCTCAGAACTGACTCTACCCCCCTCAGTACTGACTCACCCCCTTCCCCCCTCAGAGCTGACTCTCCCCCCTCAGAACTGACACTCACCCCCTCAGAACTGAATCTCCCCCCTCCCTCCCTCCTCAGAACTGAATCTCCCCCCTCCCTCCCTCAGAACTGACTCTCCGCCCTCCCCCCCTCAGAACTGACTCTCCGCCCTCCCCCCCTCAGAACTGACTCTCCGCCCTCCCCCCCTCAGAACTGACTCTCCCCCTTCCCCTCTCAGAACTGACTCTACCCCCCTCACTACTGACTCTCCTCCCATTCCCCCCTCAGAACTGACTCTTCCCCCTCAGAACTGACTCTCCCCCCCCCCTCAGAACTGACTCTCCCCCCCCTCAGAACTGACTCTCCCCCCCCTCAGAACTGACTCTCCCCCCCTCCCACCTCAGAACTGAATCTCTCCCCTCCCTCCCTCAGAACAGACTCTCCCCCCTCCCCCCTCAGAAAAGACTCTCCCCCCTCCCTCCTCAGTACAGACTCTCCCCCCTCCCCCCCTCAGAACAGACTCTCTCCCCTCCCCCCCTCAGAACAGACTCGCCCCCCTCCCCCCCTCAGAACAGATTCTCCCCCTCCCCCACTCAGAACAGACTCTCCCCACTCCCCCACTCAGAACTGTCTCTCCCCCTCCCCCCTCAGAACTGACTCTCCGCCCTCCCCCCTCAGAACTGACTCTCCGCCCTCCCCCCCACCCTCAGAACTAACTCTCCCCCTCCCCCCTCAGAACAGACTCTCCCCCCTCCCCCCTCAGAACAGACTCTCTCCCCTCCCCCCCTCAGAACAGACTCTCCCCCCTCCCCCACTCAGAACAGACTCTCCCCCCTCCCCCACTCAGAACAGACTCTCCCCCCTCCCCCACTCAGAACAGACTCTCCCCCCTCCCCCACTCAGAACTGTCTCTCCCCCTCCCCCCTCAGAACTGACTCTCCGCCCTCCCCCCCAGAACTGACTCTCCGCCCTCCCCCCTCAGAACAGACTCTCCCCCCACCCCCCTCAGAACAGACTCTCCCCCCTCCCCCCTCAGTACAGACTCTCCCCACTCCCCCCCTCAGAACAGACTCTCTCCCCTCCCCCCCTCAGAACAGACTCGCCCCCTCCCCCCCTCAGAACAGACTCTCCCCCCTCTCCCACTCAGAACAGACTCTCCCCCCTCCCCCACTCAGAACAGACTCTCCCCCCCTCCCCCCCTCAGAACAGACTCTCCCCCTCACCCCTCAGAACTGACTCTCCCCCCTCAGCCCTCAGAACTGACTCTCCAACTCCCCCCCTCAGAACTGACTCTCCCACTCCCCCCCCTCAGAACTGACTCTCCCCCCTCAGCCCTCAGAACTGACTCTCCAACTCCCCCCCTCAGAACAGACTCTCCCCCTCACCCCTCAGAACTGACTCTCCCCCCTCAGCCCTCAGAACTGACTCTCCAACTCCCCCCCTCAGAACTGACTCTCCGCCCTCCCCCCTCAGAACTGACTCTCCGCCCTCCCCCCCCACCCTCAGAACTAACTCTCCCCCCTCACCCCTCAGAACAGACTCTCCCCCCTCCCCCCTCAGAACAGACTCTCTCCCCTCCCCCCTCAGAACAGACTCGCCCCCTCCCCCCTCAGAACAGACTCTCCCCCCTCCCCCACTCAGAACAGACTCTCCCCCCTCCCCCACTCAGAACAGACTCTCCCCCCTCCCCCACTCAGAACAGACTCTCCCCCCTCCCCCACTCAGAACTGTCTCTCCCCCCTCCCCCCTCAGAACTGACTCTCCGCCCTCCCCCCCAGAACTGACTCTCTGCCCTCCCCCCTCAGAACAGACTCGCCCCCTCCCCCCTCAGAACAGACTCTCCCCCCTCCCCCCTCAGAACAGACTCTCCCCCCTCCCCCCTCAGTACAGACTCTCCCCACTCCCCCCCTCAGAACAGACTCTCTCCCCTCCCCCCTCAGAACAGACTCGCCCCCCTCCCCCCCTCAGAACAGACTCTCCCCCCTCTCCCACTCAGAACAGACTCTCCCCCCTCCCCCACTCAGAACAGACTCTCCCCCCTCTCCCACTCAGAACAGACTCTCCCCCCTCCCCCACTCAGAACAGACTCTCCCCACTCCCACCCTCAGAACAGACACTCCCCCCCTCAGAACAGACTCTCCCCCTCATCCCTCAGAACTGACTCTCCCCCCTCACCCCTCAGAAATGACTCTCCAACTCCCCCCCTCAGAACTGACTCTCCCACTCCCCCCCCCCTCAGAACTGACTCTCCAACTCCCCCACCTCAGAACTGACTCTCCACCTCCCCCTTCAGAACTGTCTCACCCCCTCTCCCCCTCAGAACTGTCTCAACCCTCTCCCCCTCAGAACTGTATCACCCCCTCTCCCCCTCAGAACTGTCTCTCCCCCTCGCCCCCTCAGAACTGTCTCACCCCCTCAGAACTGTGTCACCCCCTCCCCCCTAAGAACTGTCTCACCCCCTCCTCCCCTCAGAACTGTCTCACCCCCTCCTCCCCTCAGAACTGTCTCTCCCCCTCACCACTGACTCTCCCCCTCACCACTGACTCTCCCCCTCACCACTGACTCTCCCCCTCACCACTGACTCTCCCCCTCACCACTGACTCTCCCCCTCACCACTGACTCTCCCCCTCGCCCCCTCAGAACTGACTCTCCCCCCTCCCCCCTCAGAACTGACTCTCCCCCCTCCTCCCCTCAGAACTGACTCTCCCCCCTCCTCCCCTCAGAACTGACTCTCCCCCCTCCTCCCCTAAGAACTGACCCTCCCCCCTCCTCCCCTCAGAACTGACTCTCCCCCCTCCTCCCCTCAGAACTGACTCTCCCCCTCCTCCCCTCAGAACTGACTCTCCCCCCCTCCTCCCCTCAGAACTGACTCTCCCCCCTCCTCCCCTCAGAACTGACTCTCCCCCCTCCTCCCCTCAGAACTGACTCTCCCCCTCCTCCCCTCAGAACTGACTCTCCCCCCCTCCTCCCCTCAGAACTGACTCTCCCCTCCCCCCTCAGGACTGGCTCTCCCCTCCCCACCTCAGAACTGAATCTCCCCTCACCCCCCTCAGAACAAACTCTTCCCCCCCTCAGAACTGACTCTTCCCCCCTCTTCAGAACTGACTCTTCCCCCCCTCAGAACTGACTCTCCCCCACCTCAGAACTGACTTTTCCCCCTCCCCCCCTCAGAACTGACTCTCCCCCAACTCAAAACTGACTCTCCCCCACCTCAAAACTGACTCTTCCCCACATCAAAACTGACTCTCCCCCACCTCAAAACTGACTCTTCCCCACATCAAAACTGACTCTCCCCCGCTCAGAACTGAATCTCCCCTCATCCCCTCAGAACTAACTCTCCTCCCTCCCCCTCAGAACTGACTCTCCCCCGCTCAGAACTGACTCTCCCCCCTCCGCCTTCAGAACTGACTCTCCCCCCTCCGCCCTCAGAACTGACTCTCCCCCCCCTCCCCCCCTCAGAACTGAATCTCCCCCCTCACCCCTCAGAACTGACTCTCCCCCCTCCCCCCTCAGAACTGACTCTTCCCCCTCCCCCCTCAGAACTGACTCTCCCCCCTCCCCCCTCAGAACTGACTCTCCCCCCTCCCCCCTCAGAACTGACTCTCCCCCCTCCCCCCCTCAGAACTGACTCTCCCCCTACCCCCCTCAGAACTGACTCTCCCCCCCTCCCCCCTCAGAACTGACTCTCCCCCCTCCCCCCCTCAGAACTGACTCTCCCCCCTCCCCCCCTCAGAACTGACTCTCCCCCCTCCCCCTCTCAGAACTGACTCTCCCCCCTCCCCCCCTCAGAACTAACTCTCCCACCCCTCAGAACTGATTCTCTCCCCCTCCCCCTCAGAACTGATTCTCCCCCCCTCAGAACTGACTCTCCAACCTCCCACTCCCCCCTCCGAACTGACTCTCCCCTTCCCCCTCAGAACTGACTCTCCCCTCACCCCCCCTCATAACTGACTCTCCCCCCCCTCAGAACTGACTCTCCCCCACCTCAGAACTGACTCTCCCCCCTCCCCCCCTCAGAACTGACTCTCCCCGTCCCCCCCTCAGAACTGACTCTCCCCCAACTCAAAACTGACTCTCCCACCCCTCAAAACTGACTCCCCCATCCCCCCTCAAAACTGACTCCCCCCTCCCCCCCTCAGAACTGACTCTCCCCCAACTCAGAACTGACTCTCCCACCCCTCAAAACTGACTCCCCCTCCCCCCTCAGAACTGACTCTACCCCAACTCAAAACTGACTCTCCCACCCCTCAAAACTGACTCCCCCCTCCCCCCTCAAAACTGACTCTCCCCCTCGCCCCCTCAGAACTGACTCCCCCCCTCAGAACTGACTCTCCCCTCAACCCCTCAGAACTGAATCGCCCCTCACCCCCCTCAGAACTGACTCTCCCCCCACTCCCGCTCCCCCCCTTAGAACTGACTCTCCCCCCTCAGAACTGACTCTCCTCCCTCCCCCCTCAGAACTGACTCTCCCCCCCTCCACCCCTCACAACTGACGCTCCACCCTCCCCCTCAGAAACCGACGCTCCCCCCTCCCCCCTCAGAAACTGACTCTCCCCCTCCCCCCTCAGAAACTGACTCTCCCCCCCTCAGAAACTGACTCTCCCCCCTCCCCCCTCAGAACTAACTCTCCCATCCCTCAGAACTGACTCTCCCACCTCCCACTCCCCCCAAGAACTGACACTCACCCCCCACTCATAACTGACTCTCCTCCCTCCCACCCTCAGAACTGACTCTGCCCCCTCCTACCCTCAGAACTGACTCTGCCCGCTCCCTCCCTCCCTCAGAACTGACTCTCCCCCACCTCAGAACTGACTCTCCCCCCCTCAGAACTGACTCTCCCACTCCCCCCCCCCCCTCAGAACTGACTCTCCAACTCCCCCACCTCAGAACTGACTCTCCACCTCCCCCTTCAGAACTGTCTCACCCCCTCTCCCCCTCAGAACTGTCTCAACCCTCTCCCCCTCAGAACTGTATCACCCCCTCTCCCCCTCAGAACTGTCTCTCCCCCTCGCCCCCTCAGAACTGTCTCACCCCCTCAGAACTGTGTCACCCCCTCCCCCCTAAGAACTGTCTCACCCCCTCCTCCCCTCAGAACTGTCTCACCCCCCTCCTCCCCTCAGAACTGTCTCTCCCCCTCACCACTGACTCTCCCCCTCACCACTGACTCTCCCCCTCACCACTGACTCTCCCCCTCACCACTGACTCTCCCCCTCACCACTGACTCTCCCCCTCGCCCCCTCAGAACTGACTCTCCCCCCTCCCCCCTCAGAACTGACTCTCCTCCCTCCTCCCCTCAGAACTGACTCTCCCCCCTCCTCCCCTCAGAACTGACTCTCACCCCCTCCTCCCCTAAGAACTGACCCTCCCCCCTCCTCCCCTCAGAACTGACTCTCCCCCCTCCTCCCCTCAGAACTGACTCTCCCCCTCCTCCCCTCAGAACTGACTCTCCCCCCTCCTCCCCTCAGAACTGACTCTCCCCCCTCCTCCCCTCAGAACTGACTCTCCCCCCCTCAGAACTGACTCTCCCCTCCCCCCTCAGGACTGGCTCTCCCCTCCCCACCTCAGAACTGAATCTCCCCTCACCCCCCTCAGAACAAACTCTTCCCCCCCTCAGAACTGACTCTTCCCCCCTCTTCAGAACTGACTCTTCCCCCCTCTTCAGAACTGACTCTTCCCCCCCTCAGAACTGACTTTCCCCCCTCCCCCCCTCAGAACTGACTCTCCCCCAACTCAAAACTGACTCTCCCCCACCTCAAAACTGACTCTCCCCCAACTCAAAACTGACTCTCCCCCACCTCAAAACTGACTCTTCCCCACATCAAAACTGACTCTCCCCCACCTCAAAACTGACTCTTCCCCACATCAAAACTGACTCTCCCCCGCTCAGAACTGAATCTCCCCTCATCCCCTCAGAACTAACTCTCCTCCCTCCCCCTCAGAACTGACTCTCCCCCGCTCAGAACTGACTCTCCCCCCTCCACCCTCAGAACTGACTCTCCCCCCTCCCCCCCTCAGAACTGAATCTCCCCCCTCACCCCTCAGAACTGACTCTCCCCCCTCACCCCTCAGAACTGACTCTTCCCCCTCCCCCCTCAGAACTGACTCTCCCCCCTCCCCCCTCAGAACTGACTCTCCCCCCTCCCCCCTCAGAACTGACTCTCCCCCATCCCCCCCTCAGAACTGACTCTCCCCCCGACCCCCCTCAGAACTGACTCTCCCCCCTCCCCCCTCAGAACTGACTCTCCCCCCTCCCCCCCTCAGAACTGACTCTCCCCCCTCCCCCCCTCAGAACTGACTCTCCCCCCTCCCCCCCTCAGAACTGACTCTCCCCCCTCCCCCCCTCAGAACTAACTCTCCCACCCCTCAGAACTGATTCTCTCCCCCTCCCCCTCAGAACTGATTCTCCCCCCCTCAGAACTGACTCTCCAACCTCCCACTCCCCCCTCCGAACTGACTCTCCCCTCCCCCCCCCTCAGAACTGACTCTCCCCTCACCCCCCTCATAACTGACTCTCCCCCCCCCCCTCAGAACTGACTCTCCCCCACCTCAGAACTGACTCTCCCCCGCCTCCCCCCCCTCAGAACTGACTCTCCCCGTCCCCCCCTCAGAACTGACTCTCCCCCAACTCAAAACTGACTCTCCCACCCCTCAAAACTGACTCCCCCATCCCCCCTCAAAACTGACTCCCCCCTCCCCCCCTCAGAACTGACTCTCCCCCAACTCAGAACTGACTCTCCCACCCCTCAAAACTGACTCCCCCTCCCCCCTCAGAACTGACTCTCCCCCAACTCAAAACTGACTCTCCCACCCCTCAAAACTGACTCCCCCCTCCCCCCTCAAAACTGACTCTCCCTCCCCTCGCCCCCTCAGAACTGACTCCCCCCCTCAGAACTGACTCTCCCCTCAACCCCTCAGAACTGAATCGCCCCTCACCCCCCTCAGAACTGACTCTCCCCCCACTCCGCTCCCCCCCCTTAGAACTGACTCTCCCCCCTCAGAACTGACTCTCCTCCCTCCCCCCTCAGAACTGACTCTCCCCCCTCCACCCCTCACAACTGACGCTCCACCCTCCCCCTCAGAAACTGACGCTCCCCCCCTCCCCCTCAGAAACTGACTCTCCCCCTCCCCCCTCAGAAACTGACTCTCCCCCCCTCAGAAACTGACTCTCCCCTCTCCCCCCTCAGAACTAACTCTCCCATCCCTCAGAACTGACTCTCCCACCTCCCACTCCCCCCAAGAACTGACACTCACCCCCACTCATAACTGACTCTCCTCCCTCCCACCCTCAGAACTGACTCTGCCCCCTCCTACCCTCAGAACTGACTCTGCCCCGCTCCCTCCCTCCCTCAGAACTGACTCTCCCCCACCTCAGAACTGACTCTCCCCCACCTCAGAACTGACTCTCCCCCACCTCAGAACTGACTCTCCCCCACCTCAGAACTGATTCTCCCCCACCTCAGAACTGACTCTCCCCACCTCAGAACTGACACTCCCCCACCTCAGAACTGACTCTCCCCCTCCCCCCCTCAGAACTGACTCTCCCCCTCCCCTTCACTCAGAACTGACTCTCCCCCCTCCCCCCCGCTCAGAACTGACTCTCCCCACTCCCCCGCTCAGAACTGACTCTCTCCCCCTCCCCCGTCAGAACTGAATCTCCCCTCACCCCCCTCAGAACTGACTCTGCCCTCCCTCTCCTCCCCACCCCCCTCAGAACTGACTCTCTCCCTCAGAACTGACTCTCTCCCCTCAGAACTGACTCTCCCCCTCCCCCTCAGAAATGACTCTCCCCCTCAGAACTGACTCTCCCCCCTACCCCTCAGAACTGACTCTCCCCCCGTCCCCCCCTCAGAACTGACTCTCCCACCTCCCACTCACCCCCTCCGAACTGACTCTTCCCCCCCTCAGAACTGCCTCTCCCCCTCCCCCACTCAGAACTGACTCCCCCACTCAGAACTGACTCCCCCACTCAGAACTGACTCCCCCCCTCAGAACTGACTCCCCCCCTCAGAACTGACTCCCCCACTCCCCCCCTCAGAGCTGACTCCCCCAATCAGAACTTACTCTCCACCCTCCCCCCCTCAGAACTGACTCTCCCCCTCCCCTTCACTCAGAACTGACTCTCCCCCCTCCCCCCGCTCAGAACTGACTCTCCCCCCTCCCCCCGCTCAGAACTGACTCTACCCCCTCCCCCCGCTCAGAACTGACTCTCCCCCCTCCCCCCCGCTCAGAACTGACTCTCCCCTCTCCCCCCGCTCAGAACGGACTCTCCCCCCTCAGAACTGAATCTCCCCTCAGCCCCTCAGAACTCACTCTGCCCTCCCTCTCCCTCCCCTCCCCCCCTCAGAACTGACTCTCTCCCCCCTCAGAACTGACTCTCCCCCTCCCCTCAGAACTGACTCTCCCCCTCAGAACTGACACCCCCCTCCCCCTCAGATCTAACTCTCCCACCCCTCAGAAATGACTCTCCCCCCGTCCCCCCCTCAGAACTGACTCTCCCACCTCCCACTCACCCCTTCCGAACTGACTCTTCCCCCCCTCAGAACTGCCTCTCCCCACTCCCCCCCTCAGAACTGACTCCCCCACTCCCCCCCTCAGAACTGACTCCCCCAACTCACCCCCTCAGAACTGACTCCCCCACTCAGAACTTACTCTCCATCCTCCCTCCCCTCAGAACTGACTCTCCCCCTCCCCCCCTCAGAACTGACTCTCCCCCCTCCCCCCCTCAGAACTGACTCTCCCCCCTCCCCCCCTCAGAACTGACTCTCCCCCTCCCCCCCTCAGAACTGACTCTCCCCCTCCCCCCTCAGAAACTGATTCTACCCCCCCTCAGAACAGAATCTCCCGCCCCTCAGAACTGACTCACACCCTCCCCCCTCAGAACTGACTCTCCCCCCCTCAGAACTGACTCTCCCCCCCCCCCCCTCAGAACTGACTCTCCTCCCCCCTCAGAACTGACTCTGCCCCCACCTCAGAACTGACTCTGCCCCCCCCTCAGAACTGACTCACCCGCTCCCCCCTCAAAACTGACTCTCCCCCTCCCCCCCCTCAGAACTGTCTCTCCCCCCCTCAGAACTGACTCTCCCCCCACCCCCTCAGAACTGACTCTCCCCCCACACCCCTCAGAACTGACTCTCCCCCCACCCCCTCAGAACTGACTCTCAACCCCACCCCTTCGTCCGGGCGGCGGCTGCCAGGCTTCACCCCGGGGACAGGCGCCGGGTTACCGGGGCAATCGGCCGCCATGTTGTTGCAGGAGCACGGCCATCTTGGTGCAGGAAAACGAACTCCAGGACCAGGCAAATGTGAGTGAGAGGGAGGTGTCAATAGAGGATTGTCTGGTAAATGTGAGAGTGAGAGTGTCCCAGAGAGAGAGAGAGAGTGAGAGTGAGAGAGAGAGAGTGTCCCAGAGAGTGAGAGAGAATGTCCCAGAGAGTGTACCAGAGAGAGAGTGAAGTCCAAGAGAGAGAGTGAGAGAGAGAGAGTGTCCCAGAGAGAGAGAGAGTGTCTCTCTGGGACACTCACTCACTCTCTCTCTCTCTCTCTCTGGGATAATCACTCACTCTCTCTCTCTCTCTGGAACACTCACTCACTCACTCTCTCTCTCTGGGACACTCACTCACTCACTCTCTCTCTCTCTGGGACACTCACTCACTCACTCTCTCTCTCTCTGGGACATTCACTCACACTCTGTGGGACACTCACTCACTCTCTCTCTGGGACACTCACTCGCTCTCTCTCTGGGACACTCACTCGCTCTCTCTCTGGGACACTCACTCGCTCTCTCTCTGGACACTCACTCGCTCACTCTCTGGACACTCACTCACTCTCTCTCTCTCTCTCTCTGGGACACTCACTCACTCTCTCTGACTCTCCCTGGGATACTCACTCACTCTCTCTCTCTCTGAACACTCACTCACTCACTCTCTCTCTCTGGGACACTCACTCACTCACTCTCTCTCTCTCTGTGACACTCACTCGCTCTCTCTCTGGGACACTCACTCGCTCTCTCTCTGGGACACTCACTCGCTCTCTCTCTGGGACACTCACTCGCTCTCTCTCTGGGACACTCACTCGCTCACTCTCTGGGACACTCACTCACTCTCTCTCTCTCTCTCTCTGGGACACTCACTCACTCTCTCTGACTCTCCCTGGGATACTCACTCACTCTCTCTCTCTCTGGAACACTCACTCACTCACTCTCTCTCTCTGGGACACTCACTCACTCACTCTCTCTCTCTCTGGGACACTCACTCACTCACTCTCTCTCTCTCTGGGACATTCACTCACACTCTGTGGGACACTCACTCACTCTCTCTCTCTCTCTCTCTGTGACACTCACTCGCTCTCTCTCTGGGACACTCACTCACTCTCTCTCTGGGACACTCACTCTCTCTCTCTCTGGGACACTCACTCTCTCTCTCTCTCTCTCTGGGATACTCAATCACTCTCTCTCTCTGGAACACTCACTCACTCACTCTCTCTCTCTGGACACTCACTCACTCACTCTCTCTCTCTCTGGGACACTCACTCACTCACTCTCTCTCTCTCTGGGACATTCACTCACACTCTGTGGGACACTCACTCACTCTCTCTCTCTCTGTGACACTCACTCGCTCTCTCTCTGGGACACTCACTCGCTCTCTCTCTGGGACACTCACTCGCTCTCTCTCTGGGACACTCACTCGCTCTCTCTCTGGGACACTCACTCGCTCTTTCTCTGGGACACTCACTCGCTCTCTCTCTGGGACACTCACTCGCTCTCTCTCTGGAACACTCACTAACTCACTCTCTCTCTCTGGGACATTCACTCACACTCTGTGGGACACTCACTCACTCTCTCTCTCTCTGTGACACTCACTCGCTCTCTCTCTGGGACACTCACTCGCTCTCTCTCTGGGACACTCACTCGCTCTCTTTCTGGGACACTCACTCGCTCTCTCTCTGGACACTCACTCGCTCTCTCTCTGGGACACTCACTCGCTCTCTCTCTGGGACACTCACTCGCTCTCTCTCTGGGACACTCACTCGCTCTCTCTCTGGGACACTCACTCGCTCTCTCTCTCTCTCTCTGGGACACACACTCTCTCTCTCTCTCTCTGGGACACACACACTCTCTCTCTCTCTCTGGGACACTCACTCGCTCTCTCTCTGGGACATTCACTCAATCTATCTCTCTCTCTCTGGGACACACACTCTCTCTCTCTCTCTCTGGGACACACACACTCACTCTCTCTCTCTCTGTGACACTCACTCACTCTCTCTCTCTGGACACTCTCTCTCTCTCTGGGACATACACTCACTCACTCTCTCTCTCTGGGACACTCAGTCTCTCTCTCTCTCTGGGACGGGCACTCACTCACTCTCTCACTCTCACTCTGTGACGTGCACTCACTCACTCTCTCTCTCTGGGACGGACATTCACTCACTCTCTCTCTCTCTCTGGGACACTCATTCTCTCTCTCTTTCTCTGGGACACTGACTCTCTCACTCTCTCTCTGGGACACCTCAGTCTCTCTCTCTCTCTCTCTGGGACACTTACTCTCTCTCTCTCTGGGGCACTCACTCTCTCTCTCTCTCTCTGGGACTCTCACTCTCTCTCTCTCTGGGACACCTCACTCTCTCTCTCTCTCTCTGGGACACTCACTCTCTCTCTCTCTCTCTGGGACACTCACTCTCTCTCTCTCTCGCGGCGGCACTCCCTCCCCCGCGGCGGCGCTCACTCTCCCGCGGCGGCGCTCAATCTCCCGCGGCGGCACTCACTGTCCCGCGGCGGCACTCACTCTCTCTGGGACGGACATTCACTCACTCTCTCTCTCTCTCTGGGACACTCACTCTCTCTCTCTCTCTGGGAAACTCACTCTCTCTATCTCTCTGGGACAGACATTCACTCACTCTCTCACTCTCTCTCTCTCTCTCTGGGACACTCTCTCTCTCTCTCTCTGGGACGGACATTCACTCATTCTCTCACTCTCTCTCCGGGACGGGCATTCACTCACTCTCTCACTCTCTCTGGGACACTCACTCTCTCTCTCTCTCTCTGGGACACTCACTCTCTCTCTCTCTCTCTGGGACACTCACTCTCTCTCTCTCTCTGGGACACTCACTCTCTTTCTCTCTCTCTGGGACACTCACTCTCTCTCTCTGGGACACTCTATCTCTCTCTCTCTCTCTGGGACACTCTCTCTCTCTGGGACCACACTCTCTCTCTGGGACAACTCTCTCTCTCTCACTCTGGGACGGACATTCACTCACTCTCTCTCTGGGATGGACATTCACTCTCTCTCTCTGGGACACTCACTCTCTCTCTCTCTCTGGGACACTCACTCTCTCTCTCTCTCTGGGACACTCACTCTCTCCTCTCTCTCTCTGGGACACTCACTCTCTCTCTCTCTGGGACACTCACTCTCTCTCTCTCCCTCTGGGACACTCTGTCTCTCTGGGACACTCACTCTCTCACTCTCTCTCTGGGACACTCAGTCTCTCTCTCTCTCTCTCTGGGACACTTACTCTCTCTCTCTCTCTGGGCACTCACTCTCTCTCTCTCTCTCTCTGGGACTCTCACTCTCTCTCTCTCTCTCTCTGGGACACTCACTCTCTCTCTCTCTCTCTGGGACACTCACTCTCTCTCTCTCTCGCGGCGGCACTCACTCTCTCGCGGCGGCTCTCACTCTATCGCGGAGGCACTCACTCCCCGCGGCGGCGGCGCTCACTCTCTCGAGGCGGCACTCCCTCCCCCTCGGCGGCGCTCACTCTCCCGCGGCGGCGCTCAATCTCCCGCGGCGGCACTCACTGTCCGCGGCGGCACTCACTCTCTCGCGGCGGCAGTCACTCTCTCGCGGCGGCACTCACTCTCTCTGGGACGGACATTCACTCACTCTCTCTCTCTCTCTGGGACAATCACTCTCTCTCTCTCTCTGGGAAACTCACTCTCTCTATCTCTCTGGGACAGACATTCACTCACTCTCTCACTCTCTCTCTCTGGGACACTCTCTCTCTCTCTCTCTCTCTGGAACGGACATTCACTCACTCTCTCACTCTCTCTCCGGGACGGGCATTCACTCACTCTCTCACTCTCTCTCTGGGACGGGCATTCACTCTCTCCCTCTCTCTCTCTGGGACACTCAATCTCTCTCTCTCTCTCTGGGACACTCACTCTCTCTCTCTCTCTCTGGACACTCACACTCTCTCTCTCTCTCTCTCTCTGGGACACTCACTCTCTCTCTCTGGGACACTCTATCTCTCTCTCTCTCTCTCTGGGACACTCTCTCTCTCTGGGACACTCTCTCTCTCTGGGACACTCTCTCTCTCTGGGACACTCTCTCTCTCACTCTGGGACGGACATTCACTCACTCTCTCTCTGGGATGGACATTCTCTCTCTCTCTCTCTCTGGGACACTCTCTCTCTCTCTCTCTCTGGGACACTCACTCTCACTCTCTCTCTGGGACACTCACTCTCTCTCTCTCTCTCTGGGACACTCACTCACTCTCTCTCTCTCTCTGGGACACTCACTCTCTCTCTCTCTCTGGGACACTCACTCTCTCTCTCTCTCTCTGGGACACTCACTCTCTCTCTCTCTCTCTGGGACACTCTGTCTCTCTGGGACACTCACTCTCTCTCTCTCTCTGGGACACTCACTCTCTCTCTCTCTCTCTCTGGGACACTCACTCTCTCTCTCTCTCTCTGGGACACTCTGTCTCTCTGGGACACTCACTCTCTCTCTCTCTCTCTGGGACGTACATTCACTCACTCTCTCTCTCTCTCTCTCTCTGGACGGACATTCACTCACTCTCGCCTCTCTCTCTCTCTGGGACACTCACTCTCTCTCTCTCTCTCTGGGACACTCACTCTCCCCCTCTCTCTCTCTGGACACTCACTCTCTCTCTCTCTGGGACACTCACTCTCTCTCTCTCTGGGACACTCACTCTCTCTCTCTCTCTCTCTGGGACACTCACTCTCTCTCTCTCTCTCTGGGGCACTCACTCTCTCTCTCTCTCTCTGGGACACTTACTCTCTCTCTCTCTCTCTGGGACAACCACTCACTCTCTCTCTGGGACACTCACTCTCTCTCTCTCTCTCTCTGGGACACACTCTCTCTCTCTCTCTCTCTCTGGGGCACTAACTCTCTCTCTCTCTCTGGGACACTCACCCTCTCTCTCTCTCTCTCTGGGACACTCACTCTCTCTCTCTCTCTCTGGGACACTCACTCTCTCTCTCTCTCTGGGACACTCACTCTCTCTCTCTCTCTCTCTGTGACACTCTCTCTCTCTGGGACACTCACTCTCTCTCTCTCTGGGACGGACATTCACTCTCTCTCTCTCTCTGGGACAGACATTCACTCACTCTCTCTCTCACTCTGGGACACTCACTCGCTCTCTCTCTCTCGCGGCGGCACTCACTCTCTCGCGGCGGCACTCAGACCGCCGCGGCGGCACTCACTCCCCCGCGGCGGCGCTCACTCTCTCGCGGCGGCACTCCCTCCCCCGCCACGGCGCTCACTCTCTCTGGGACGGACATTCACTCACTCTCTCTCTCTCTCTCTCTCTGGGACACTCGCTCTCTCTCTCACTCTGTGACACTCGCTCTCTCTCTCTCTCTCTGGGACGGACATTCACTCACTCTCTCACTCTCTCTCCGGGACGGGCATTCACTCACTCTCTCACTCTCTCTCTGGGACGGGCATTCACTCTCTCTCTCTCTCTGGGACACTCACTCTCTCTCTTCTGGGACACTCTATCTCTCTCTCTCACTCTCTGGGACACTCTCTCTCTCTGGGACACTCTCTCTCTCTGGGACACTCTCTCTCTCACTCTGGGACGGACATTCACTCACTCTCTCTCTGGATGGACATTCACTCTCTATCTCTCTCTCTGGGACACTCACTCTCTCTCTCTCTCTGGGACACTCACTCTCTCTCTCTCTCTGGGACACTCACTCTCTCTCTCTCTCTCTCTGGGACACTTACTCTCTCTCTCTCTCTCTGGGACACTCACTCTCTCTCTCTGGGACACTCTATCTCTCTCTCTCTCTGGGACACTCTCTCTCTCTGGGACACTCTCTCTCTCTGGGACACTCTCTCTCTCACTCTGGGACGGACATTCACTCACTCTCTCTCTGGGATGGACATTCACTCTCTATCTCTCTCTCTGGGACACTCACTCTCTCTCTGGGACACTCACTCTCTCTCTCTCTCTCTCGCGGCGGCACTCACTCTCATCGCGGCGGCTCTCACTCTCTCGCGGCGGCACTCCCTCCCCCGCCACGGCGCTCACTCTCTCTGGGACGGACATTCACTCACTCTCTCTCTCTCTCTCTGGGACACTCGCTCTCTCTCTCACTCTGGGACACTCACTCTCTCTCTCTCTCTGGGACGGGCATTCACTCACTCTCTCACTCTCTCTCTGGGACGGGCATTCACTCTCTCCCTCTCTCTCTCTGGGACACTCACTCTCTCTCTCTCTCTCTCTGGGACACTCACTCTCTCTCTCTCTCTGGGACACTCACTCTCTCTGGGACACTCACTCTCTCTCTCTCTCTCTCTGGGACACTCTCTCTCTCTGGGACACTCTCTCTCTCTGGGACACTCTCTCTCTCACTCTGGGACGGACATTCACTCACTCTCTCTCTGGGATGGACATTCACTCTCTCTCTCTCTCTGGGACTCTCTCTCTCTGGGACACCTCTCTCTCTCTCTCTCTCTCTGGGACACTCACTCTCACTCTCTCTCTGGGACACTCACTCTCTCTCTCTCTCTCTGGGACACTCACTCTCTCTCTCTCTCTCTGGGACACTCACTCTCTCTCTCTCTCTCTGGGACACTCTGTCTCTCTGGGACACTCACTCTCTCTCTCTCTCTCTCTGGGACACTCACTCTCTCTCTCTCTCTCTCTGGGACACTCACTCTCTCTCTCTCTGGGACACTCTGTCTCTCTGGGACACTCACTCTCTCTCTCTCTCTCTGGGACGTACATTCACTCACTCTCTCTCTCTCTCTCTCTGGGACGGACATTCACTCACTCTCGCTCTCTCTCTCTCTGGGACACTCACTCTCTCTCTCTCTCTCTCTCTCTGGGACACTCACTCTCCCTCTCTCTCTCTCTGGGACACTCACTCTCTCTCTCTCTGGGACACTCACTCTCTCTCTCTCTGGGACACTCACTCTCTCTCTCTCTCTCTCTGGGACACTCACTCTCTCTCTCTCTGTCTGGGGCACTCACTCTCTCTCTCTCTCTCTGGGACACTCTCTCTCTCTCTCTCTCTGGGACACTTACTCTCTCTCTCTCTCTCTGGGACACTCACTCACTCTCTCTCTGGGACACTCACTCTCTCTCTCTCTCTCTCTGGGACACTCTCTCTCTCTCTCTCTCTCTGGGGCACTCACTCTCTCTCTCTCTCTCTGGGACACTCACCCTCTCTCTCTCTCTCTCTGGGACACTCACTCTCTCTCTCTCTCTCTGGGACACTCACTCTCTCTCTCTCTCTGGGACACTCACTCTCTCTCTCTCTCTGGACACTCTCTCTCTCTGGGACACTCACTCTCTCTCTCTCTGGGACGGACATTCACTCTCTCTCTCTCTCTGGGACAGACATTCACTCACTCTCTCTCTCTCTCTGGGACACTCACTCTCTCTCTCTCTCTCGCGGCGGCACTCACTCTCTCGCGGCGGCTCTCACTCTCTCGCGGCGGCACTCAGACAGCCGCGGCGGCACTCACTCCCCCGCGGCGGCGCTCACTCTCTCGCGGCGGCACTCCCTCCCCCGCCACGGCGCTCACTCTCTCTGGGACGGACATTCACTCACTCTCTCTCTCTCTCTCTGGGACACTCGCTCTCTCTCTCACTCTGGGACACTCACTCTCTCTCTGGGACGGACATTCACTCACTCTCTCACTCTCTCTCCGGGACGGGCATTCACTCACTCTCTCTCTCTCTCTCTCTGGGCACTCACTCTCTCTCTCTCTCTCTGGACACTCACTCTCCCTCTCTCTCTCTCTGGGACCTCACTCTCTCTCTCTCTGGGACACTCACTCTCTCTCTCTCTGGGACACTCACTCTCTCTCTCTCTCTCTGGGACACTCACTCTCTCTCTCTCTCTCTCTGGGGCACTCACTCTCTCTCTCTCTCTCTGGTACACTCACTCTCTCTCTCTCTCTCTGGTACACTCACTCTCTCTCTCTCTCTCTCTGGGACACTTACTCTCTCTCTCTCTCTCTGGGACACTCACTCACTCTCTCTCTGGGACACTCACTCTCTCTCTCTCTCTCTCTCTCTGGGACACTCACCCTCTCTCTCTCTCTCTCTGGGAACACTCACTCTCTCTCTCTCTCTCTGGGACACTCTCTCTCTCTGGGACACTCACTCTCTCTCTCTCTGGACGGACATTCACTCTCTCTCTCTCTCAGGGACAGATATTCACTCACTCTCTCTCTCTCTCTGGGACACTCACTCTCTCTCTCTCTCTCTCTCGCGGCGGCACTCACTCTCTCGCGGCGGCTCTCACTCTCTCGCGGCGGCGCTCACTCTCTCGCGGCGGCACTCCCTCCCCCGCCACGGCGCTCACTCTCTCTGGGACGGACATTCACTCACTCTCTCACTCTCTCTCCGGGACGGGCATTCACTCACTCTCTCACTCTCTCTCTGGGACGGACATTCACTCACTCTCTCACTCTCTCTCTGGGACGGGCATTCACTCTCTCCCTCTCTCTCTCTGGGACACTCACTCTCTCTCTCTCTCTCTCTGGGACACTCACTCTCTCTCTCTCTCTCTGGGACACTTCACTCTCTCTGGGACACTCACTCTCTCTCTCTCTCTCTCTTGGGACACTCTCTCTCTCTGGGACACTCTCTCTCTCTGGGACACTCTCTCTCTCACTCTGGGACGGACATTCACTCACTCTCTCTCTGGGATGGACATTCACTCTCTCTCTCTCTCTGGGACTCTCTCTCTCTGGGACACTCTCTCTCTCTCTCTCTCTCTGGGACACTCACTCTCACTCTCTCTCTGGGACACTCACTCTCTCTCTCTCTCTCTGGGACACTCACTCTCTCTCTCTCTCTCTCTGGGACACTCACTCTCTCTCTCTCTCTCTGGGACACTCTGTCTCTCTGGGACACTCACTCTCTCTCTCTCTCTCTCTGGGACACTCACTCTCTCTCTCTCTCTCTCTGGACACTCACTCTCTCTCTCTCTGGGACACTCTGTCTCTCTGGGACACTCACTCTCTCTCTCTCTCTCTGGGACGTACATTCACTCACTCTCTCTCTCTCTCTCTCTGGGACGGACATTCACTCACTCTCGCTCTCTCTCTCTCTGGGACACTCACTCTCTCTCTCTCTCTCTCTCTCTGGGACACTCACTCTCCCTCTCTCTCTCTCTGGGACACTCACTCTCTCTCTCTCTGGGACACTCACTCTCTCTCTCTCTGGGACACTCTCTCTCTCTCTCTCTCTCTCTGGGACACTCACTCTCTCTCTCTCTCTCTGGGGCACTCACTCTCTCTCTCTCTCTCTGGGACACTCTCTCTCTCTCTCTCTCTGGGACACTTACTCTCTCTCTCTCTCTCTGGGACACTCACTCACTCTCTCTCTGGGACACTCACTCTCTCTCTCTCTCTCTCTCTGGACACTCTCTCTCTCTCTCTCTCTCTGGGGCACTCACTCTCTCTCTCTCTCTCTGGACACTCACCCTCTCTCTCTCTCTCTCTGGGACACTCACTCTCTCTCTCTCTCTCTGGGACACTCACTCTCTCTCTCTCTCTGGGACACTCACTCTCTCTCTCTCTCTCTGGGACACTCTCTCTCTCTGGGACACTCACTCTCTCTCTCTCTGGGACGGACATTCACTCTCTCTCTCTCTCTGGGACAGACATTCACTCACTCTCTCTCTCTCTCTGGGACACTCACTCTCTCTCTCTCTCTCGCGGCGGCACTCACTCTCTCGCGGCGGCACTCACTCTCTCGCGGCGGCTCTCACTCTCTCGCGGCGGCACTCAGACAGCCGCGGCGGCGCTCACTCTCCCGCGGCGGCGCTCACTCTCTCGCGGCGGCACTCCCTCCCCCGCCACGGCGCTCACTCTCTCTGGGACGGACATTCACTCACTCTCTCTCTCTCTCTCTGGGACACTCGCTCTCTCTCTCACTCTGGGACACTCGCTCTCTCTCTCACTCTGGGACACTCACTCTCTCTCTCTCTCTGGGACGGACATTCACTCACTCTCTCACTCTCTCTCCGGGACGGGCATTCACTCACTCTCTCTCTCTCTCTCTGGGACACTCACTCTCTCTCTCTCTCTCTGGGACACTCACTCTCCCTCTCTCTCTCTCTGGGACACTCACTCTCTCTCTCTCTGGGACACTCACTCTCTCTCTCTCTGGGACACTCACTCTCTCTCTCTCTCTCTGGGACACTCACTCTCTCTCTCTCTCTCTCTGGGGCACTCACTCTCTCTCTCTCTCTCTGGTACACTCACTCTCTCTCTCTCTCTCTGGTACACTCACTCTCTCTCTCTCTCTGGGACACTTACTCTCTCTCTCTCTCTCTGGACACTCACTCACTCTCTCTCTGGGACACTCACTCTCTCTCTCTCTCTCTCTCTCTGGGACACTCACCCTCTCTCTCTCTCTCTCTGGGACACTCACTCTCTCTCTCTCTCTCTCTGGGGACACTCTCTCTCTCTGGGACACTCACTCTCTCTCTCTCTGGGACGGACATTCACTCTCTCTCTCTCTCAGGGACAGATATTCACTCACTCTCTCTCTCTCTCTGGGACACTCACTCTCTCTCTCTCTCTCTCTCGCGGCGGCACTCACTCTCTCGCGGCGGCTCTCACTCTCTCGCGGCGGCGCTCACTCTCTCGCGGCGGCACTCCCTCCCCCGCCACGGCGCTCACTCTCTCTGGGACGGACATTCACTCACTCTCTCACTCTCTCTCCGGGACGGGCATTCACTCACTCTCTCACTCTCTCTCTGGGACGGACATTCACTCACTCTCTCTCTGGGATGGACATTCAATCACTCTCTCTCTCTGGGACACTCACTCTCTCTCTCTCTCTCTCTCTGGGACACTCACTCTCTCTCTCTCTCTGGGACACTCACTCTCTCTCTCTCTCTGGGACACTCACTCTCTCTCTCTCTCTCTGGGACACTCACTCTCTCTCTCTCTCTGGGACGGACATTCACTCACTCTCTCACTCTCTCTCTCTCTGGGACACTCTCTCTCTCTCTCTCTGGGACGGACATTCACTCACTCTCTCACTCTCTCTCCGGGACGGGCATTCACTCACTCTCTCACTCTCTCTCTCGGACGGGCATTCACTTTCTCTCTCTCGCTCTGGGACACTCACTCTCTCTCTCTCGCTCTGGGACACTCACTCTCTCTCTCTCTCTCTCTGGGACACTCACTCTCTCTCTCTCTCTGGACACTCTCTCTCTCTCTCTGGGACACTCTCTCTCTCTGGGACACTCTCTCTCTCTGTGACACTCTCTCTCTCTCTGGGACGGACATTCACTCACTCTCGCTCTGGGATGGACATTCACTCACTCTCTCTCTCTGGGACACTCACTCTCTCTCTCTCTGTGGACACTCTCTCTCTCTCTCTCTGGGACACTCTCTCTCTCTGGGACACTCTCTCTCTCTGGGACACTCTCTCTCTCTCTCTCTCTCTGGGACGGACATTCACTCACTCTCTCTCTCTCTCTCTCTGGGACGGACATTCACTCACTCTCTCTCTCTCTCTCTCTCTGGGACACTCACTTCACTCTCTCTCTCTCTCTCTCTGGGACACTCACTCACTCTCTCTCTCTCTCTCTCTGGGACACTCACTCTCCCTCTCTCTCTCTCTGGGCACTCACTCTCTCTCTCTCTCTCTCTGGGACACTCACTCTCTCTCTCTCTCTGGGACACTCACTCTCTCTCTCTCTCTGGGACACTCACTCTCTCTCTCTCTCTCGCGGCGGCACTCACTCTCTCGCGGCGGCTCTCACTCTCTCGCGGCGGCACTCACTCTCTCGCGGCGGCACTCCCTCCCCCGCCACGGCGCTCACTCTCTCTGGGACGGACATTCACTCACTCACTCTCTCTCTCTCTCTCTCTGGGACACTCGCTCTCTCTCTCACTCTGGGACACTCACTCTCTCTCTCTCTCTGGGACGGACATTCACTCACCTCTCTCACTCTCTCTCCGGGACGGGCATTCACTCACTCTCTCACTCTCTCTCTGGGACGGGCATTCACTCTCTCTCTCTCTCTGGGACACTCACTCTCTCTCTCTGGGACACTCTATCTCTCTCTCTCTCTCTCTGGGACACTCTCTCTCTCTGGGACACTCTCTCTCTCTGGGACACTCTCTCTCTCTGGGACACTCTCTCTCTCACTCTGGGACGGACATTCACTCACTCTCTCTCTGGGATGGACATTCACTCTCTATCTCTCTCTCTGGGACACTCACTCTCTCTCTCTCTCTCTGGGACACTCACTCTCTCTCTCTCTCTCTGGGAATACTCTGTCTCTCTGGGACACTCACTCTCTCTCTCTCTCTCTGGGACGTACATTCACTCACTCTCTCTCTCTCTCTCTCTGGACACTCACTCTCTCTCTCTCTCTGGGACACTCACTCTCCCTCTCTCTCTCTCTGGGACACTCACTCTCTCTCTCTCTGGGACACTCACTCTTCTCGCTCTCTCTCTCTGGGACACTCACTCTCTCTA